>NW_027362763.1:698496911-699854411 GCF_046119375.1 Phyllobates terribilis | reverse complement strand
ATTATATAGGCCTAGGCCGATAACCACATCAGAGCACGCCGGGCCACTTGCAAAACCCGGCGTGGAGCACAGCAGAGAGCAGTGGCCATAGGAGAGGGTAATGAAGCCCTACCGAGCCCTACAGATGCGTAACATAGACTGTATGCCAATCCAGCTAATATCAGAGGGATCAGCTGACTTTTGTCTGATATATCTGAAGACTTTAAATTTTTGAACCAAAGGTGTAGTTGGGTTGGTCACAAGGGTGTTCACCTTCGGCACCAAATTCTTTGGAGATACAAAATTTCATCCACTGGCCTCACTGCTGCCATGTGAGATAGATGCCCAAACAACCATCCCAGTCGGTGTTGCAGGCTCCTATGCAGAGTTCAGTAGTCAGGATCAGTTTGTCATTGTCTGCTGTGCTCTGCATAGGCAGCAACTAAGATGCGAAGCTCTCATTATGATGAAGTGAGCTTTGTTATCTTGGCCGTTGCTTATGCAGAGCACAGGAGGCTGTAACAAAACTCATCTTGACTGCTGAGCTCTGCATAGGAGCCTGCAACACTCACCGACTGCCACTGTGCTCACCCATAGTTCTCCACCTCTCCTCTCACTTGCAATTTTGTGAGTGGACCAAGACCTGCTGGGGACACTGTCCCAAATTTAAAAATGTGTACCTTGTAAAAAAAAAAGTTATGGTAGTTTTCAGGTTTTAACTACTTATTCTAACTCTAACTAAGCCTTGGGTTAGGGTTAAGGGTAAAGACTAAGGTAGTGACTAGGGTTAAGGATAGGGGTGAGGCTTAGGACAGGTTACATAAAATAATACACAAAAATGAAGGGAGCATAGGGAAGCTCCATTCAATAAATTCGTTCTGGCTGCAGTTCCTTGACCACCGAATGGGGTGATGCCAGGTCCCAGAGGTCAGACCCCCCATCGATCATAAAGTGATGGGATATCATAGTAATCAATCATCACTATATGAAATTAGAATATCCATAAATATAAAAAAAAATATTCTAAATTATATTTGGCAAGAAACAAGACCGTTTTGACAAATCTCCATTCTAAAAAAAAAAAAAAAATAATTAAAAACAATTTTCCAAAAATTTCTTTTTAATCGGAGCAGCTAAGAACATATTTTTCCTATGACCATTCTCTGTGACTAACAGGACACAGCAATTTGTGTCTGGGAAAGAAAAAAAAAAATACTGTTCATATTTCTAATTTTATGCCTTCCTGGCACTGATGAAAAGATGCCCCAATTAAGTCATTTATTAAAGTTTGGGTCGCAGTAGGGACGTAGTTAGGGGAGTGCAAAAAAAAAAAAATTGCAATGTCCATTTGAGTCTCGTCTGTGAACTTTGCATGAACCGACAGGAATAATGTAGTGTGATGACAAGCCAGTTATACCTTCCACTAAATTTGCTGTCTGGAATGAACTGAAATAGTGTTTGGTTTGTGTAATTACGTCCATCTATCTTTATATTCCAGCGGCATATCGCAAATTGAAAATACTAAAAATTGACTGTTGGTTCTGATATTTAATGATTGCCAAAGACAAGACTGTGATTTATTAGTTACTTACCAATGTGACATATTTGCATCTTATTAGATGGAGATTACTATTCCTTGAAATGCGGACGAGGCCTGATCATGTCTGATGGATTGATTTGATTTGCAAATGTAATCAAACTAATAAGAGGGAAAAAATGAGCAATAATGCCTTGTTTTTCAACTGGCAATCACTCCCCTGCCAACAAGGATGATATTCCTGACTAAGCAATCTTTACACCGTCTCCCTGTCTTCTTCAATAAACAAAGGGATGTAGAGAGCTTTGATAAGAGGATAACAAGACCACTCCGGATGCACGGGAAGATTACAGTCTTCTCTACGGCTGCTGCCGCTCTGCTCTGGCTGACATGCTCTTCCAAGCCCTGGCACGACGGCGGCAATAATATATATGTCTCCATCGCTGCAGTTTTAAATTAATGCCGTCATAGGCTGGAAGAGCCTTGAATAGATTGCAAGCCTCTACATGAATAAGTGGTTCTGATATGTGACGAATGAAACGAGACGGAGATTTATTGGGCACGGCCATGGGAGCCTACTTAGACAGTTAACGCACGGAGGAAAGGAAAAAAAAAAAAGAGAGAGAAATTAATCAATAAATATAATGAAAAAGACAAAAAGAAGAAAATATGTTTTAAGATTTGTAAAAAATTGTGGCCAATATAAATAAAAATTGACATTACTAGGAGAAGTAAAACAGCCGCCATCGGAGCCTACTTTAAGAGCTAACGCTCGAAGGAAGGGGAAAAAAAAGAGAGAGAAATTAAACAATAAATATAATGAAAAAGACAAAAAAAAGAATATATGTTTTAAGAATTTAAAAAAATTGTGGCCAATGTAAATAAAAATTTACATTACTAAAAGAAGTAAAACAGCCGTTATCGGCCATGGGAGCCTACCTTAAAAGATAACGCTCGAAGGAAGGGGAAAAAAAAGAGAGACAAATGAAACAATCAATATAATGAAAAAAAGAAAAAGAAAAAAATATGTTTTAAGAAGAATTTAAAAAAAAAACGTGGCCAACGTAAATAAAAATTGACATTACTAAGAGAAGCAAAACAGCCGCTCCTTGTACATAATGTGAAATTTTGCTTTCTCTGAAAAATCTACTTAATAAGTTGAGAAAATTAATAATTAACTTAATTTACTACTTTTGTGGTTGTGATTTTTATTCCTATTTTAGCAGCTTTAAAATTTCTAGTGCTTGCCCTTGGAAACAGACAGTGGTTTATCTTTGCGGTCAGACATGTGACCTCGCAGCTTTATGTCTTTGGTAACCAGCAGAAATCACTTGATGAAATGCTTAAAGTTGTCCGAGACTTTTATATTAATGGCCTTTCCTTAGGATAGGTCATCAATATCTGATCTATGGGGGTGAATAAATAGGGGGCGGATGTGCAGTACCCAGCCGTAGCCATAATACAGTTGACGGTGCTGTGACGTGCAGCAACTGAGCACTACCGGCCGCCGCCGGCATCAGGAATGGTTGATCGACTGGGGTCCCCGATGTTGCACCTCCACTGATATGATATTGATGACATATCCTAAGGATAGGCCATTAATGAACAAGTCCAGACAACAGATTTAAAGGGAACCTGTCACTTTGCACATGAAGTCCGATTTGTGGACAGCATGATGTAGAGGAAAAGCTGAGATGAATGATATATCGGTTTGTTGGAAAAGATATGTTTGCATGTATATGAGTCCATGGAGGTGTTACTTAGTAATTGATGGACAGCTGCATGCACACTCAATCAAGGAAGATTGTCAATCACTGGATAGGATCACCCACTGGACTCCTATGCATACAAGCACCAGGGATTTCAATAAATAAAAAGTAAGTTTTACTGCAATGTTTCCCACAAAAATGTATATCCATCTGCTCAACGCCTCCTGTTCTAAAACATCCTGCCTGCAGATCAGACAATCAACGTTTTTAACAAGACAGCCAGGTTCCTTCTGAAGAGGTTGCCCCATGAATAAGATATATCATCTATCCACAGGAAAGATAATAAATGTCAGGTCACTGAGGGTCCTATTCTTGAGCCTTCACCAAATCACTAGATTGGGGATTCTGAGTAGAGATGAGCGATAGTGTTGAGCGAGCATGCTCGACACTGCTCGGTACTCGCCCGAGCATCTCACTACTCGGGATGTTCAGCGAGCACCGATCATTTTCAGGTTACTCGGGCGGGAGCTCGGGTCTCCGCCCTGCACGTTTGGCGCTCTTTATGGAGCCCATAAACATGCAGGGATTGCCAGCCAGTCACTGTAATGCCGCAGCCATGTTGGTTGTGGGCATTACAGTGATTGGCTGGCCGCACAGCGTCACCTCGAGTATTTAAAACTCGGCGCCACCATCTTGGACACAGTCGCTCCGGATCAGACAGTGTAGGGAGAGTGCTGCTGAGCTAGGGAGAGATTTATACTGCAAAATAGGTAATGTAGGGTCTCTAAAGCTTGCAAAATCAAACAAACAGTCCTTCTGAGGACTAATATCCATCCCAGATAGACAAGGACTTTCACAGGGATAGTTGCAAGTCTGCATCTTCTGATGCGGCAAGGATCACTTCTGATGGGCACACTTTTAGGCAGTGACCTGGGTGTCAGAGATGCTTCCAGGGGTCTTCCCCATGCTGTTCCCATGTCTTTTCAGCACTGTATGCATGTGTCACACGGCACATGGTCAGATAAGGTTGTAAAATGTTAAAATGACATTTCCCGGTGAATGCATTTGTCACGGTTGAAAGCAATACAAAAGTGCAAAAACGCATAAAAAATGCTACTTGTGAACATAGCCCAAGGTGTGAAGGAGTATTTTTGTTTTTGGTTATTTATTTTACCTTATACACAAGTCTTTACCCTGGAAAGGATGTTCCTTAACATATTTCACAGGAAACCAGTTTCAGTTTCGTTTTTGAACGTTTTATTGTGAGCCGGTAAAAGTGGCTTAATACCTCTGACCACGTTGTTGACAGCAGTGACCTGGGGGTCAGAAATGCTTCCTGGGGCAATCCCGATGCTGTCCCCATGTCATTTGAGCACTGTCACTATCGTTTTGGGCACTTTTTAGGCTTTCTACAGATTGCCGGGGGTGCCGCCGCAAAAATGCTCGGGTCTGCCATAGACTAACATTGGGCTCGTTGCTCGGGTCGAGCACCCGAGTATCACGGTGAGCTGGGCCTGAGTTTCGAGCACCCGAGCATTTTAGTGCTTGCTCAACTCTAATAAGCGAACCCGAACTGTAAAAATCGGGATCCGGGTGCTGAACTCCGAACACAGATTTCTCCTGGAAGCCCATGTTACAGTTCGGGAGTTGAGGGAGGAAAGAGAGAGAGATTTTCCAGCTCCAATGTTCAGGTCCCCATTGATTTCTATATGGTTCGGGTTCAGGTTCAGTACTCGAACCGAACTTTGAACTAATGTTTGGTCGAACCAGACGAACCCGCACTTCCACGGGTCCGCTCATCCCTAGTCCTGAGACCTCTGTTTTTCCTCATTGCACGATCACAAAAGGTAGCGTTTCAATGGAGAAAGGGTCAACCATGTGCTTGGCTAGTTTTGTCTCAGTCCATAGACAAAGAGTCCCCGATTAATCAAGTCCAGCAGGCAAAAAGGGCAAGGGTATGCCAAACTCATTAAGAGACACATCTTTCACCTGCCATGTGCCACTTCCGTGGCATAAATGATGATAATTTGTTGGCTCTGATAGTCACAAAAAAAGTCACAAAGTTTTCGTGCAGCTACAAGTTGCTCAAAGATTTTGCGTCATTACAAATAGTTTTAAGCCAGAATTCTGGCGCAAGCTTTTTGATGAATCGGGGCCGAAATTTGCACTGTGCATGAATTACCAAACTCCTTCTCACTGTACTTGTGCTAGAATAGGGGGCTCTGGACCCCCAATTTACTGATTGGTTGGGCTCCAGTGGTGGGAAACACAGATATTAGTCAGTTAGCTCTTGTACTGTCGGTGATAAATGTCCCTTATCTTCCCATTTTATTTAAGGTGACCACTAAAATAGTATTCACCCCAAAATTATTGGATAATCAAGAACTTGAGGGACTGGCAGCAAAATGGTTATGGGATGGGGCCAAGCAGTTGACTCTTAATGGAAGTGGCCAACTTTTGCTACCCATCATATAAGGTCTTTGTGGTTTCTACAAATGTAGATGACACTGCTACACTGTATATATAGAAGAACAGCTATACGATGAGGAGATAACATTTCCGTTACACATCATTTAAGTGAACTTTTTCACCGTGCCCTCATATATTGATAGCAATTTACAGTGAAGGCGCGTTACATAGCCGGTGGCAGTGGAAAAATTACGGCCTGAAGTCTGACTTTTAAGAAATGCTGACTCTCCTCTGTGGGTTGCCATTATGACCCAGAACCTCTTCCTTTCACTGACATACGCTATATATGTCCAGGGTCAATGTGTGATCCTGCCAGAAACGTGCTGACTGGCCAAAGGTTTCTTCTTATGCAGGTAATTAATCCTTTTTCCAATGTGGGTTAAGCAGATGCAAGGCTGAGTCTAAAGAAAATGAATTCTCAAGCTGTCTATATAATACTAGATCTGGTGCTGTCGCAAAACTTTCTTTAAAAGAAGGAATCATTAAAGAATTCTTTGTTTTCTGAATTATGCATCGGCAGCTTGTTGTACTAAAAAGATAGACTTTCTAAAAAAAAAAAAGTTGATATATTTTTTGTTGCTTATACCTAAATAGTCTTGGCAGTGGAGGCATGCATAACATTTAGGCAGCCCACGAGGTGCTTGGTTATGGCGCGGTCCATTCCTGGTTAGACCCCTTACCTTTGCTACTGGGTGGTACGATCTTGTCTACCCCTCCGCTCTCACGGCCAACAGCACTGTTTGCAAAAAATTAGAGGGGAATTGGTCCAAGGTGGTTAATATGTAGGTTAATAGCATTCCAATGTTGCCCGGCTGCTGTACTTAGAGTGCAGCTACTGGGAGGAAATTAACTTTGCTCTTCCCAGGAGCTGATGACTCTCAGTCATACAGGCATGCAAGAGGCGGCAACAGTCACCAGCTCTGCAGGGCATCTGTGCAGAGCAAGCTGTCAATCAAGGTGTCAGGGTGTGCTTACAGCTTCTGTTCGCTGTGTACTCCGGGCACACTTCTATGACTGAAAGCCGATGGTTCTCGGTAGGAAAAAAGTTCATTTCCTCCTGGTAGCCACACTTTCAGTAAGGCGGACAGAAAACATTAGAGCGGTATTAACCTGCAGATTAAATCTATATCCACAGGTATTTTGGGAAATGACAAATTTCCTTTAAAAGATGTGGAACTCTTTCCTGACAGATGACAATCGGGGAGAAAAGTATTCAGCCTGTTGGATTTGCAGTGGCCAATTCTTTTGTCCTCTTGGAAATAAATCATTACTATTATCATACTATTACTATTATCATAGAATCCTAGAACGTTATAGTTGGAAGGGACTTCCAGGGTCCTTTATGTCCTTTAACCGTTCCTTGTAGGACATAGTTTGCAGTCCGCTCACCATCCTGGTAGCTCTTCCGTGATCTTGTTTCCTATGCAAGCTGCCTATAGAAGTCTATGAACCTCTACTGTAAGCTTATATGTACCTAATTTTAGGAAAATTCATAGGAAAAAGTAGTGCAATGAAATTTGAATGCTGTACTATGTAAATGCAGTGCAATATGGAGGCACTTGACAGTAGTATGCAGAGTACCTATGGCATTGGAGTTCAGTGATACAATGACTGCATGTGACGCGCCCCCTGGGCCATATTCTTTAGGGGGAATATCCGGAGCCGGATCAGATGGGAGTTGTAGTCTTCCGAGTGGCTGTGACCCGGTCCGTGCCCAGGGTGTCAAACTCAGTTGTATGTGGCAGTCCTACAGATGTTATAAGTTCTTAATTGTCGACTACGCCACCCGTTGTGTTGCGGTCACTATGGCCGCCGCTGCAGCAGGGTCCGCTGAGGCTGATGGTGTAGGTGCAGCTTGTGATGGTATAACCCCCAACGGGTGGGGTATAGCCTCAGGGGGATCAGGTACAGAGGATGGGGGTTGTGGTGGTGCAGCATAGGTGTTAAAGGAAGACAGAGTCGGGTTGTGCAGTTTAGGATGTTTACTCACTGCTGATGTTCCGGTCACTCCAGCTTCAAGTGACCTCCCGAGCCGTGCTGCGTCCACCAGGTTCTGGATCCAGCCAACCCCCAAATAAGTCCGGAGCGTGACCCTGAGCTCTCCTTCTGTCCTTTCTCTGGCCGTCCCCACTATTGATCCACCCAGGTCCAGCTCCCTCGGGCCTTCTGTTGGGTGACCCTTGGCCTTGGGCTCCCTGACCCTCCGTGTGGTATGCCTTCGTGGTGGATGTGGTGGGTGGCCGTGGCAAACGCTGCCCACGGCCTCCGGTCTCTGGCTGGGGTGTGTTTTTGCCCCCACCAGCTTGGGTTCCGGTACCCTGATGCCGACTCTTCACCCGGGGATTTAATTTGGGGTCTTAGAGTCCTTTCTTCTGTTTCCCCCTCTGGGTCTCTCTCTCTCCTCTCTCACTCTGGGTCTCTCTTCTCCTCCGCTCGCTGACTTTCTCTCTGCAACTGACAGACTGACCCTGTTCTCTGATGGTGCCCACCTTATATACACCCTCTATGTGTGAGCTCAGGTGACCAGCACCCAATGAGCTCCTATCTTTACCCAGGCTGCTCCCCCTATCTGCCCCTACACTACTTGGGATGTACCACCCCCCTCCCACTCCAGCCAGGAACAGACTCGGTCGTACCTGCACATTTCTAAGTGGGAGTACCGTCGGCCTGTTCCTCGGAAATGGGATGTGTGTAGTGCATGCAGCCTACCGAGCTCAGTTCCACACTCCATCCTTACCCGGGAGTGGAATATCACACCTCTGGGTTGAGGTGCAATACCCCTGTAGCAGCCGAATCCTCAGGGTGCTACACATGCATATGCCAAACCTTTTTTGCAAGCTAAAAATTCTCAGAACCTTTAACTGTTCCTCATAGGACATAGTTTGCAGTTCACTCACCATCTCACCACTCACCATAATGCTCTCAATGGTCCCAAAGGGGATGTTGTCCTGAGCCAAAGGAAATTAGTTAAAACCTAGCCTTTAATCATATAGGATAAAAAAAAAAATTGGCTAGCTGTGATTAGAGGTAAACGGGTAACTATTATGCTTTTTTCATATGTGCACATTTTACTATTTTTTTTATACTAACTGATTAAAGGCTAAGTTTTAACCACTTTTCTTTTGTGCTGAAGAAGAACATCCCCTTCTGGACCATTCAAAGCTATTTGACCTGGAAGTCAGACCAGCGCCTACTCCGTGCACTATACCCAGACCACAGATTGTCTACCCTGGAAGTTTCCTGGGGTACATATCTCTAACTCAGGAGTGGTGAAATGAACTGACACTTTTTCTATTTTTACACTACCTAATTTGCCTTTTCTCATAACGTTTGTGGGTCTCTAAGGCTGAACCACCATTGATTCAAAAACTGGATTGACTGGCTTTCTGTAGAGCACTTGAACCTCTTGGGCAGGCAAAAACTTGATTGATTGGCTTTCTGAAGAGCACTTGAACCTCTTGGCAGGCAAAACCTGAATTGACTGGCTTTCTGTAGAGCACTTGAACCTCTTGGGCAGGGCTTGATAATTTTCCCGTTTATGAATAACTAATTTATACATTAATGTAATGGATTCTAAACTTTTCGTTCGAACAAAGCTAGCCATGTGCCTAAATGAACCGTCCAATGTAAAGTGGCTTAGTGGTGCCACTCCTGGCACTCAACACATGTCCTCTTAGGTTTTTAGGCTACCCACTTGACCATAATCCTGTTTTAATGTATCCCATTGGTGTCAACAATTAAAAAGAACAAATAAAGGCAAATCCAAAAATTGTAAAAAGTCTTTCCAATTATCTAGAAGAATCTAGACATCTCGTGCGATGGATTTCATGGCATTTGATTGACTTCAACTTTATCTAACATTCGTCCTCTGGCTCCTATCTCCCAGTAATACAGGCGTTCACAGGGGTCATGGCGTAAAGAGACACCAGTTAACCTATGATGCCATGTGCCTATAGCTCGAAGGAACATGAAGAAAAAGATGAGACTCGGCTCAAGACGGCAGACACTGTGAAGGCAAATTCACCTCGCATAAGAATCTGTCATCAAAGCAGCCACCTGGTTCTCCTAAGCTCTTAGGCCAGCCCTGTCAACAAGCATTTGTTAAAGCAGAAGCATATGCTATCTCTTGCCTCTTCCTTGCATTATTACCTAGATTGTGCTGTATCAATGTTCTGTAAATGAACATGCCTTTATACATATGTTTCACATTAAGCCGCGGTTTTTCAGCCCCGGGTAAATCGATTGTATTTCGCACATAAAGTTTCACTCTACCATTATTTCACTTGGAGGTGATAATATGGTTGGGTGTAAAGACAAAGGACTAAAAGCAAGAAAGTGGAAGTAATAGGATAGAAAAAAAAGACCGGTGTAAAGCACAAATACAGTAATAAAACACGGGACAGGAAATCACTGAACGAAAACGCCGCAAAGTAAGAATACTAAATAAGAAAGGTAAACGGTAATGATAGGAATTATAGAAAATAACTGTGATATGTACTAAAGTATAAGAAATAAGGACTAGTGAATTTATGCATAGATATATAAATAGGTGATAGACAGAAAGATAGTATGGATAATAGATAGATGATGATAGATGAGAGATAGATAGAAGACAGATAGATAGATAATAGATAGATATGGAATAGATAGATAGATAGATAGATAGATAGATGATAGATAGATGATAGAAAGATAGATAGATAGATAGATATGGAATAGATAGATATGGAATAGATAGATAGATTAATATGGAATAGATAGATAGATAGATACATAGATAGATAGATAGATAGATAGATATGGAATAGATAGATAGATGATAGATATGGAATAGATAGATAGATAGATAGATAGATAGATAGATGATAGATAGATAGATGATAGGTAGATAGATAGATAGATAGATATGGAATAGATAGATATGGAATAGATAGATAGATGATAGATAGATAGATAGATATGGAATAGATAGATATGGAATAGATAGATAGATGATAGATAGATAGATAGATATATAGATAGATAGATAGATAGATAGATAGATAGATAGATAGATAGACGGATGGACGAATAGACATATAGATAGACGGATGGATGGATGGATAAATGGTAGATATGGAATATCCACAAAAAGATTGGAGGTAGCACACAAACAGATGATGAAAAATTATCTTTTAATAGCCCATGTGGCTGTAGCAACATTTATATATACATAGGACTGGTGTGTACCTGGGTGGCTTTGCATGTTTTTCCACTTTTTTTTCTGCTTTTGATCTTTTTCTTTTAGATATGGAATAGATATATATAGATAGATATGAGATAGATAGATAGACGGATAGATAGATAGATAGATAATAGATAGATAGATAGATAGATAGATAGACAGACGGATGGATGGATAGATACTGTAGATAGACAGGACCCTGTCTATATTTATTTCTCATTATCTATCTATCTATCTATCTATCTATTATCTATCCATCTATCTATCTATCTATCCTTCTATCTATCTATCTGTCTATCTATCTATCTATCCATTCATCCATCCATCTGTCTATCTATCCGTCTATCTATCAATCTATCTATTTATTCATGTATCTATCATGTCTATCTATCTATCTATCTTCTATCTATCTCACATCTATCATCATCTATCTAATTTCTATTTATCTTGATGATTTAACTAGTAATCCAATAACGCTGTAAAAGAAAAACTATAACTGTAACTGAAACGACAGAACAAAAAAAAATCATTGTTATTAGAATTGTTTTTCCAGTCGCGCGGCTTAAATCACATTCTGAAGTTCCATACTGAGATATCAGCTGGCGCGCTAAATTTTCTGCTCCCAAAGAATTTATATCCCTTTCCGCCCCTCTGTGGGTTTGCAGCCATTTCCCCTGAATGTCAAAGTCAATTTAGTGCATTACACTTTGCTGAATAAATCGGAGGTGAATTCTTTGCTAAAAGTGAAAATTTGATTTGCTAAAAGGAGCTTCAGGCAACTATTAATCAATATCTCTAGAGTGTCATTCTGAGGCTGTGATAGACACACATTCATTTAGAGATTGTCTGGGAAAGATAAAGGGGGGTTGCAAACAGCTGGATGTTGGGGGCTTGTATTGTGGCACAATTTGGCAGCCGCAGATCAGATAGTTCACACAGGGTCTTTCCATTCAGGTTAACCAATCATCTGTCATCATATGAGTTGATATTTGCTACTAGTTGGATATTTTACCTGTATATTGGTGCTAGCTTGATGGAATTTAGAATAAACCAAATTTAACCTAAGAAGAAGCCAGCACCCAATGGTGGCCATTCTGAACACACTCAACCATCATAAACAGATCGAAGACTAATCCCTAATTATATAATCTCATCAGTTATAGGATCTCAAATAAGGTAAATAGAAGCAAATTATCTTGTAGACAGAACATGAAGTACATAGAGAGCACTCACTATAGCAAAAGTCAAAATGGGATCCTCGATATGGTGTTTTTGACACCCAAATCCACATACCAATATTGGGGACCCAATCTGGAGACAGGGGTAGTACAACTTTAGAGTCGATTTTGTAGACTGCAGCAAAGCTGGATCCGTAGAGTATAATGACCTCCATAGAAATAATCCAACACTCAATCACCTCGACCGAGATAGAGGACCCATCAGAAAAGTGTAGTATGACCATGGGACCAGTTTCGGAAACTGAGTTTGCACCAAGAAAGTGATCCATGAAGTAGAATGTCAATCATTCAATAGTAATAATCTAACAGAGGGTCCTCGAAATGGTGCTTACTCAAATCCATCTTGCTACCAAAACAGGAAGACACATCCCATGCAATAATCCATGCAGGATGGTGTGATCTTTAGGTTGGTTTTCTAGATCAATTCATCATGATAGGAACATGGTGTATAATAATGACCAAAGCAATTATCCAAAATAAGGTCCTCAACATTTTGCTTGTTTACACGCAAACCTCACTACTCAGAAAGGAGGACTCATCTAGACTGGGATATAGAGTAGAACAGCCACCATACTGAAGCAAAAATGGAAATCTATACTTTGAAGGAAAAAACGAACAGTGTGATTTTTAGGTTGGCTCCTTTTCTGTTGGATTTCTACCCAATCTCTTAATCTATACTTTGTAGGAAAGAAGACTAGTGTGACCTTTAGGTTGGCTCCTTATCTGTTGGATTTCTACCCAATCTATCAATATCTCCTTTATAGGAAAGAAGACCGGTGTGACTTTTAGGTTGGCTCCTTATCTGTTGGATTTCTATCCAATCTATCAATATATCCTTTGTAGGAAAGAAGACCAGTGTGACCTATGGGTTGGTTCCATATCTGTTGGATTGCTATGCCCCATTTAAAGGAAATAATTAGTTAGCTCAAGATAGGCTTGTCCATCTTCAATGGTTCTACAGAAATGATGGAGATTGCATTAACATATATTGTGTTTAGAAGCTGAGGTTCAAACCTTAGGGACATCTTAATATAACCATAATGAGTAGAAATAATTTTAATCTTGTATATCAGCAAGTGGAGAAGGCTGACCAAGAAGAATCCTTCTAAGAGTGGAAGTATGGTTGTAATTTTCAAAGGTTGTCCCCATGCTACCTTCTGAGACACTTGTGATTGTGAGACAACCAATTACTGTGTCACAGAATTCGTACAGCGCTAATTTACAGTACCGTAATTTGCAGAGCAAATATGGCTTCTGCTCAGCCAGACGACTTAGAATAAGCCTAGAAAAAAAATTGTGCCTCCAACAAATGCTTCAATATTGTCCTTCGTAAAAGGCGGCTCTTCAACAATAATGCTTCATAAAACATTAATGTTAGTGCTGAAATATTCAAAACACTCTGATTGAATTCATAATAATCCAAAAATAAAGTATTCTCAGGTAAAACAGCCTTTTATCAAATTAGAAAACCCGCCGGGCCATTCAGCTTCTGCCGGAGACATTGTTCAATCTAGTGATGTGAAATTGTCGGAACAAATTGGGAAACTACCCATTTTGGGTTGGATTTATTTCAATTAATGTTTTACATGGATATATTTTTTTTTCGGCACCTGAAACGGGGAAAAGTTAAATTCCGCCACCTACTTAGTATTTTCTCAAGCATGGAGTCATTTGAGAGAATATTCTGTTCCTTTATCTTCCTGTTATGAAGATCTTTAAGAGCTTAATGTTTCCTGCCTCCATTTAGGACCAGTGGACACAGAACACTTTTCTGAATGTCAATTAGACACTTACATTACAGGAGTGGCGTTAAAGTCATTGCAAAATTGTGATCTGGCCTCAATCAAATTTTTTTCCATATCCTCCGACATAATTCATCTTCGGTGGAGCTCCACATGCTTAACCCTTGCAGGGTTAGTGGCCAAGTGGAAACTTGCCAGTGTCCTTGGACTGAGATTTGTAAGAATGACACTTTTGATCAGTGATTGATAGGAAATGGGTCATTACTGCATCTATTCCTATGCTGGTCATCGTCTTTCCAATTATTCTACATCTTTTCATATAGTCTGGAAAGTGGCAAAAAGTTTTTCTCAAATAAAAAATGTAAATTTGAATTAAATTGTAAATATATTGTTTTACTACAATTTTGCTGTTACTAAAATCCTTCATTAGTGCCGAGAGCTGAAATCATAATGCTGCTGGTTGCTATTACAAACAGTCAACAGTTTGTTGTCAGACACACCCCCTACAATTACGGCTACTTTCACATTGCACATTTGTCATATGCACTAGGAAAGCTTAAATCTCAAATGTCCCCTAAAGGACCCTAGCGAGAGCACTTCTGGTCCCCATTGGGCAGTATACATAAAGATATACTTTTTTTCTGTAGTTTGGACTGTACTAGTCTATACAGAGAAAATATAAGCACAGTATACATCTTTGAACATGTGCGCCTATATGGGACATATATGTCCAAGGTTACAGTTGAGATATCCTCCCTATGAAAACCTTGGACAGAAACTGCTTAATGCACAATTGCAGAATGAAGGGGCAAAAGAAGAGTCTGCTAAGCTTTTCTAATGCAATGATTAGAGATGAGCGTTGTTCTACTCGAACTGTTCGCCAATCTCAAATTCGAGCTGTTTTGGGCGGTGTTCGAGCCGTTCGGCGAACACGAACAATTTGAGAAAAATTCGGCTGTTCGAGGTAATGTTCGATAACTGTTCGTGCACCAAAATCATAACTGGATTTTTTCTCAGTAATGATGAAAATTAATGTTAATACGCAGTTTGAGTGTACAGCGGGGCGGGGGGAGGGGCAGGGGATGGATCTCTGCAGGAACAATGAAGATCTCCATTTTTTTTTCTCTTTCCCGCATTTGCAGTGGGGAGGTGCAATCTGTCAGCCTATCAGCAGCGCACACACGGAGCGAAGTGCTTTTTTTCACACAAGCAAGGGCATGTGTCATTGGCAGTGTATGTCACATGTCCTTGCCCTATAAGACCAAGCCATTTTCCCCGTCGCCACCATTTTCTCACTGCTGCAGCTGCGTGTTAGACGGCACCGCTGTTGCTGTGTGCGCTATACCTTGTTAATTTCAAGCCAATTTTCGCACAAATATACAGATAGCTTGGGAGTAGGGAATAGTTGTGATTGCAGTCCTTTTAAGGACTAGGTTACAGCATTTCCTACGACTTTTATCAGGGAGGTCTGTGCTCTTAAATAGATCGGTTGTGGGAGTAAAGACTAATTGTAATTGCAGTCCTTTTCAGGACTAGGTTACATGAGTTCCTATCAGTTTTTGCCAGGCAGGTCTGTGCCAGTGCTGTGCAAGTTTTTTTCACAGCATTTGGCTGAATCTAGCAAAGCTAATCCTTTTTGGCCTATTGCAGAGTGTGTTAGTCAGTGGAGTAGCCTATCTGTGTTGCAAGATATACCACCTGTGTATAGAATACCAATTTTTTTACTGCACCTAGTGAAGTAAAATCTTTTGGGCATAGCATCATTCTATTAGTCCATCTATACTGACCTCCATCAGGTTGCAAATTAAAACTAATTTTTATCTGCATCTACAGTACCTCTGAAAAAATATTTGGGCTTCTAGCAGTGTGTGGGACTTGTTCTATTAGTCCATCTATACTGACCTCCATCAGGTTGCAAACTGAATATATTTTTTTCTGCATCTACCTCTGAAAAAATATTGGGCTTCTAGCTGTGTGTGGGTCTTGTTCTATTAATCCATCTATACTGACCTCCATCAGGTTGCAAACTGAATATATTTTTTTCTGCATCTACCTCTGAAAAAATATTTGGCCTTCTAGTAGTGTGTCGGACTTTCTCTATTAGTCCATCTATACTGACCTCCATCAGGTTGCAAATTAAAACAAATTTTTATCTGCATCTACAGTACCTCTGAAAAAATATTTGGGCTTCTAGCAGTGTGTGGGACTTGTTCTATTAGTCCATCTATACTGACCTCCATCAGGTTGCAAACTGAATATATTTTTTTCTGCATCTACCTCTGAAAAAATATTGGGCTTCTAGCTGTGTGTGGGTCTTGTTCTATTAATCCATCTATACTGACCTCCATCAGGTTGCAAACTGAATATATTTTTTTCTGCATCTACCTCTGAAAAAATATTTGGCCTTCTAGTAGTGTGTCGGACTTTCTCTATTAGTCCATCTATACTGACCTCCATCAGGTTGCAAATTAAAACTAATTTTTATCTGCATCTACAGTACCTCTGAAAAAATATTTGGGCTTCTAGCAGTGTGTGGGACTTGTTCTATTAGTCCATCTATACTGACCTCCATCAGGTTGCAAACTGAATATATTTTTTTCTGCATCTACCTCTGAAAAAATATTGGGCTTCTAGCTGTGTGTGGGTCTTGTTCTATTAATCCATCTATACTGACCTCCATCAGGTTGCAAACTGAATATATTTTTTTCTGCATCTACCTCTGAAAAAATATTTGGCCTTCTAGTAGTGTGTCGGACTTTCTCTATTAGTCCATCTATACTGACCTCCATCAGGTTGCAAATTAAAACTAATTTTTATCTGCATCTACAGTACCTCTGAAAAAATATTTGGGCTTCTAGCAGTGTGTGGGACTTGTTCTATTAGTCCATCTATACTGACCTCCATCAGGTTGCAAACTGAATATAGTTTTTTCTGCATCTACCTCTGAAAAAATATTGGGCTTCTAGCTGTGTGTGGGTCTTGTTCTATTAATCCATCTATACTGACCTCCATCAGGTTGCAAACTGAATATATTTTTTTCTGCATCTACCTCTGAAAAAATATTTGGCCTTCTAGTAGTGTGTCGGACTTTCTCTATTAGTCCATCTATACTGACCTCCATCAGGTTGCAAACTGAATATAATTTTTTTCTGCATCTAGCTCTGAAAAAATATTTGGCCTTCTAGTAGTGTGTCGGACTTTCTCTATTAGTCCATCTATACTGACCTCCATCAGGTTGCAAAGTAAAACTAATTTTTATCTGCATCTACAGTACCTCTGAAAAAATATTTGGGCTTCTAGCAGTGTGTGGGACTTGTTCTATTAGTCCATCTATACTGACCTCCATCAGGTTGCAAACTGAATATATTTTTTTCTGCATCTACCTCTGAAAAAATATTGGGCTTCTAGCTGTGTGTGGGTCTTGTTCTTTTAATCCATCTATACTGACCTCCATCAGGTTGCAAACTGAATATAATTTTTTTCTGCATCTAGCTCTGAAAAAATATTTGGCCTTCTAGTAGTGTGTCGGACTTTCTCTATTAGTCCATCTATACTGACCTCCATCAGGTTGCAAATTAAAACTAATTTTTATCTGCATCTACAGTACCTCTGAAAAATATTTGGGCTTCTAGCTGTGTGTGGGACTTGTTGTATTAGTCCATCTATACTGACCTCCATCAGGTTGCAAACTGAATATATTTTTTTCTGCATCTACCTCTGAAAAAATATTTGGCCTTCTAGTAGTGTGTCGGACTTTCTCTATTAGTCCATCTATACTGACCTCCATCAGGTTGCAAATTAAAACTAATTTTTATCTGCATCTACAGTACCTCTGAAAAAATATTTGGGCTTCTAGCAGTGTGTGGGACTTGTTCTATTAGTCCATCTATACTGACCTCCATCAGGTTGCAAACTGAATATATTTTTTTCTGCATCTACCTCTGAAAAAATATTGGGCTTCTAGCTGTGTGTGGGTCTTGTTCTATTAATCCATCTATACTGACCTCCATCAGGTTGCAAACTGAATATATTTTTTTCTGCATCTACCTCTGAAAAAATATTTGGCCTTCTAGTAGTGTGTCGGACTTTCTCTATTAGTCCATCTATACTGACCTCCATCAGGTTGCAAATTAAAACAAATTTTTATCTGCATCTACAGTACCTCTGAAAAAATATTTGGGCTTCTAGCAGTGTGTGGGACTTGTTCTATTAGTCCATCTATACTGACCTCCATCAGGTTGCAAACTGAATATAGTTTTTTCTGCATCTACCTCTGAAAAAATATTTGGCCTTCTAGTAGTGTGTGGGTCTTGTTCTATTAATCCATCTATACTGACCTCCATCAGGTTGCAAACTGAATATATTTTTTTCTGCATCTACCTCTGAAAAAATATTTGGCCTTCTAGTAGTGTGTCGGACTTTCTCTATTAGTCCATCTATACTGACCTCCATCAGGTTGCAAACTGAATATAATTTTTTTCTGCATCTAGCTCTGAAAAAATATTTGGCCTTCTAGTAGTGTGTCGGACTTTCTCTATTAGTCCATCTATACTGACCTCCATCAGGTTGCAAATTAAAACTAATTTTTATCTGCATCTACAGTACCTCTGAAAAAATATTTGGGCTTCTAGCAGTGTGTGGGACTTGTTCTATTAGTCCATCTATACTGACCTCCATCAGGTTGCAAACTAAATATATTTTTTTCTGCATCTACCTCTGAAAAAATATTGGGCTTCTAGCTGTGTGTGGGTCTTGTTCTATTAATCCATCTATACTGACCTCCATCAGGTTGCAAACTGAATATAATTTTTTTCTGCATCTAGCTCTGAAAAAATATTTGGCCTTCTAGTAGTGTGTCGGACTTTCTCTATTAGTCCATCTATACTGACCTCCATCAGGTTGCAAATTAAAACTAATTTTTATCTGCATCTACAGTACCTCTGAAAAAATATTTGGGCTTCTAGCTGTGTGTGGGACTTGTTGTATTAGTCCATCTATACTGACCTCCATCAGGTTGCAAACTGAATATATTTTTTTCTGCATCTACCTCTGAAAAAATATTTGGCCTTCTAGTAGTGTGTCGGACTTTCTCTATTAGTCCATCTATACTGACCTCCATCAGGTTGCAAATTAAAAATAATTTTTATCTGCATCTACAGTACCTCTGAAAAAATATTTGGGCTTCTAGCTGTGTGCGGGACTTGTTGTATTAGTCCATCTATACTGACCTCCATCAGGTTGCAAACTGAATATATTTTTTTCTGCATCTACCTCTGAAAAAATATTTGGCCTTCTAGTAGTGTGTTGGACTTTCTCTATTAGTCCATCTATACTGACCTCCATCAGGTTGCAAATTAAAACTAATTTTTATCTGCATCTACAGTACCTCTGAAAAAATATTTGGGCTTCTAGCAGTGTGTGGGACTTGTTCTATTAGTCCATCTATACTGACCTCCATCAGGTTGCAAACTGAATATATTTTTTTCTGCATCTACCTCTGAAAAAATATTGGGCTTCTAGCTGTGTGTGGGTCTTGTTCTATTAATCCATCTATACTGACCTCCATCAGGTTGCAAACTGAATATATTTTTTTCTGCATCTACCTCTGAAAAAATATTTGGCCTTCTAGTAGTGTGTCGGACTTTCTCTATTAGTCCATCTATACTGACCTCCATCAGGTTGCAAATTCAAAATAATTTTTTTCTGCATCTAACCCAACCAATAGTTTTGGCCTAATACCACAGTTTGGCCACTCAGCTCTGCTCGGTTACCATCCATTGTTTTTTTGTGCAAACAACTCCAGAGTTGTGAATTAGTTAACCACCAAAATGAGTGGAAAAAGGCCTGCTGCTGGTGGAAAGGGGAATAGGCGTGTTGGGAAGGGGAAAAAAGGTTGTGTCCGTGGGGTAGGTGTTAAAGCAACAGTAACATCTGCAGAAGAAAGACCATCTTCCAGCCAAACTAAAATGTCTACTTCTTTTAGCGGACAATGTGATAAGATCCCTTTCTTACGGCCACGCCAATCGCTACAAATTCCAGATGAGGCACAAAAACAGCAGGTGCTTCAACGGATATCAAGTGCTCCTTTAAGTGGGCTCTCCTCCACATCAACTTCAACATCACAAATACTCCAGTCCTCAAAGGTGTCACCCAAATCGCACTTGCTTCCTCACAGCTCCCAAATCTCCAGCTGCCCGTCTGAGTATGAGGTAGAACAGATGGTTGAGTCTGCAGAGCTGTTTACTCATACTATAGCCTGGGAATCAGAGGTCGACTCCAGCGCTTCTGTGAATCCAGACGAGGAAATGATCTGCACTGATGCCCAGAATCTTTATGAGTTGGATCCAGGACCAGACGCAGAAGGTTCTGACCATAATGTAGACCCTCATTCCCAAACTGTAACTCCTGTTGGTGGAGACAATGAGGAAGACGATGATAAGACTCAAATACCTGATTGGAGCGACAACTTTAGTTTTTTGTCAGGGCAGGAACAGGTTGGCTCTGAGGACGACGGGTGTGATAACGCACAGGGTGATGATGATGAGGTCGGAGATCCCACTTACTGTCAACCCACAGTCAGCCAAGAGATGAGGTCAGCAGAGGAGGTGGAGGAAGATACTAGTGACGACGAGGTCAGGTTGCGCCTTCCTGGACAGAGACGTAGTACTGGAAGCACGTCAACAACTGCATCCTCAAACACAACTCTGCCTCTCACCACAAGTTGTGGTGGCTCTTCAGGTCGCATGGGTGCTAAGCCTTGCATAGCCTGGGCATTTTTTCAGATCGATAAAGATGACCCAACTCGTGTTATCTGTAACATTTGTCAGCAAAAGCTAAGTAGAGGCCAAAAAATACATAGTTTGAGTACTTCATGCATGAACCGGCACATGGACATGAAGCATAAGTTGCAGTGGGAAGCTCAGTGTGCTACAATGCGGCCTAGCCGGCCGGGCCAACCACCGTCTGCCATATCTTGTGCATCTGCGGCCTCTTCATCCTCTGTGACTGGGGGGACAGCAGTCACACCTGTTTTGGGGCGCAGACCTGCCACCTCTTTACCCGCAACTGCCAGCGTGATTGGCAGGTCATCATTTTCTTTGGAGGTGGTAACACCAGCTGGTGTTGAGCGCTGTCCGACATCGATAGCACCACCTTTGGATCAAGGCAACCTAACATGTCCGCCTGCATCTTCCTCACAGACCGGCAGTTTGCCGGGGACACCCTTATCAACCCCGTCTAAGCACAATAGCCAGCCCTCGGTCCCTCAGATGTGGACAAGTAAAAGACCATTTCCTCCTAGCCATGAGAAAGCTAAGAGGTTGAATTTCACCATCTGCAAGCTCTTGGCTACAGAAATGCTGCCTTTCCGCCTGGTGGACACAGAGGATTTTCGAGACCTTATGTCCGTCGCAGTGCCCCAGTACCAGATGCCCAGTCGGCACTACTTCTCAAAGAAAGGTGTGCCTGCGCTCCACCAGCATGTCGCACACAACATCACCGCTTCTTTGAGAAACTCTGTGTGTGACAGGGTGCATTTCACCACAGACACTTGGACGAGTAGGCATGGACAGGGGCGTTACATGTCGCTGACTGGGCACTGGGTAACTATGGTGACAGCAGGACAAGGGGCTGCTGTCCAAGTCTTGCCGTCCCCACGAGTTGTGCGTCAATCCTCTTTATGTCAAAGTTCCTCCACTGCTTCTGCCTCCTCAACCTCCTCTCGGTCTTCCACCTGCACCCAAAGCCTGTCTGGTCATGCCACAAGCTTTCTAACTGCGCAGAAAGGATCCTGCACACCTCCTTACTATGCTGGCAGTAGGGCTCAACGTCATCAGGCGGTTTTTACATTGAAATGTCTGGGAAATGTGAGTCACACAGCTGAGGAGTTGTGGTCAGTTCTGGAGAACCAATTTCATGAATGGTTGTCTCCACTGGACCTGAAACCAGGGAAGGCCGTGTGCGACAATGCTGCAAACCTGGGTGCGGCCCTTCGCCGGGGCAATGTCACACACGTGCCTTGTATGGCTCACGTGTTGAACCTGGTTGTCCAGCAATTTTTAGCCCACTATCCCAGACTAGATGGCCTTCTGCAGAGGGCACGGTTGCTGTGTGCTCACTTCCGCCGTTCGCATCCCGCAGCTCAGCGACTTACATCTCTACAGAAGTCGTTGGGCCTGCCACTTCACCGGCTAAAATGCGATGTGCCTACCCGGTGGAATTCAACTCTGCACATGTTGCAGCGACTGTGGCAGCACCGACAAGCCCTGGTGCAATACGTTCTGACGTATAGCCTGGGCCAACGAGATTCAGAGGTGGGGCAAATCACGCTGGAGGAGTGGTCTCAGATCAGGGACCTATGCACCCTTCTGCACAGTTTTGAAATGGCGACGAAGATGTTTAGTGCTGACGATGCCATTATCAGCATGACTATTCCGGTGATTTACATGCTGGAGCACATGTTAAACAGAATTCGGAGTCAGGTGGTGGCACAAGAGGAGGTGGAGGAAGTAGAGGAGGAGGAGTTGTATGCGGAAGGGCTAACATCTGCAAGGTCCAGAAGGTCGGCAGCACCAAGGCGGCAGGCATGTGAGGGTGGGGGAGATGGTTTTACCAGGGTGCATGGTAGCAGCCAAACTAGTGAGGAAGGTGCAGGAGCCCAGGAAGAAGTGGAGGACGAACTGATGGAAGACTCATCAGATGAGGGAGACCTTGATCACATTTCTGTTGTGCGAGGTTGGGGGGAGAGGACAGAGGAAGGAAGCATGATTGTTACCTCGCCACCAACACAACAGGGACTTGGTGCTCCTGGATGCGCAACACACATGAGTGCCTTCTTGCTGCACTACCTGCAACATGACCCTCGAATTGTGAGAATTAGAAATAATCCTGACTACTGGGTTGCCACACTGTTAGATCCCCGGTACAAAAGTAAATTTGCAGAAATTATTCCTGCCATAGAAAGGGATGCACGCATGCAGGAGTATCAGCAGAGACTGTTGCAGAATCTTACATGTGCTTTTCCACAAAATACCAGTGGTGCACGTAGTGAATCTCACAGTTCCAACTTGCCAACCGTGGGACCGTCAAGTGTTCAGCACTCAAACCGTAACAGAACCACAGTATCTGCTGGTAACATCAATTTTGCGGAATCATTTCACCACTTTTTTAGCCCATCCTTTGCAAGGCCACAGGAGACAAGAAGTCTGACACATAGTCAACGCCTAGAGACGATGGTACAGGAGTATCTCCAAGTAAACATTGAAGCCACGACTGTGTCACTGGACCCTTGCTCTTTTTGGGCTTCCAATCTGGATAAATGGCCGGAGCTAGCCACTTACGCCTTGGAGATCTTGTCATGCCCCGCAGCCAGCGTTCTGTCTGAACGTGTGTTCAGCGCTGCTGGTGGTGTGCTGACAGATAAGCGCACGCGGCTCTCCACTGATAATGTAGACAGACTCACGTTCATAAAGATGAACAAATCATGGATCCGAAACGACTTTTCTACCCCTGTGTCATCCTGGGGAGAGTAAAAGCTTGATGATTGGTTAAAATCACCCTACCAAACGTTTTAAGCTTTCAAATTACTAATCATGTTTATCTGTATCTTGACTGGAAAATAATTTGGGCTTTGTAGCAGTGTGCAGCACTGATCCTATTAGGCCATCTATAATAAGCTCCACCAGATTTAAAATTAAAAATAATTTTTAGTTGCATCTAGCCCAGAAAATAATTTTGGGGCTCCGAGATGCGCAAGACACATAAGTGCCTTCTTGCTGCACTACCTGCAGCATGACCCTCATATTGTCAGAATTCGAAGTAATCATGACTACTGGGTTGCCACACTCTTAGATCCCCCAAACTTTTCGATCAACCTTTTCATTTTAATAAAGACCAAAAAAATGGTCATTTTTGAAATTATAAGCATTAGCAGGTTGTTAGAAACTGAAATCAAACAGTTTTCAACTCAAAACTTTATTCTAGGTGATGTTACATTTTCACATAGGACCCCTTGTTCGAAAGGAGCTTCTGAACTCTCTCGTCCATTGAATTTGTCAGGTTTTGGATGGTTTCTGCTTCAATTGTTTTGCATGAGGACAGAATACCCTCCCAGAGCTGTTGCTTAGATGTGAACTGCCTCCCGCCATCATAGACACTCCTTTTAATGATGCTCCAAAGGTTCTGAATGGGGTAGAGGTCAGGGGAGCATGGGGGTCACACCATAAGTTTGTCCCCTTTTATGCCCATATCAGCCAGAGATGCAGATGTTTTATGTGCAGCATGAGATGGTGCATTATCATGCAGAAAAATGATCTTGCTGTGAAATACACGGTTCTTCTTCTTGAACCATGGCAGGAAGTGCTGTTTGAGAAAATCCACATACATTATGGAGTTCATCTTTAGCGCCTTCAGGGATCCTAAAGGGGCCGACAATCTCTCTCCCCATGATTCCAGCCCAAAACATTACTCCACCTCCTCCTTGTTGGCGCTGTAGCCGTGTTTGCGTGGGGTGTCCATCAACCAGCCATCCTCCACTCCATCCATCTGGACCATCGAGCGCTGCACGGCACTCATCCGTGAACAAAACAGTTTTGAAATCAGTCTTCATGTAATGTTTGGCCCACTGGAGCCGTTTCTGCTTGTGTGAAGTGGATAGAGGAGGTCGACAGGATGGCGTATGCACAGCTGCAAACCTCTGAAGGACCCTGCATCTTGTTGTTCGGGGGACGTTGGAGGCACAAGCAGCTTCAAAAACTTGTCTGCTGCTATGACAAGGCTTTTTTGCCGCTGCTCTTTCAACCTGACGTAATTGCCTGTAGGAAAGAGTCCTCAATTTGCCCTTATCAGCACGCACACGTGTGTACTGTGAATCAGCTACATACTTCTTGATTGCCAAGACACTTCATCCTGATCATCGCACAATGTTGATTGTAGTCATGCCTTGACCTAAACACTCCACAATTTGTTGCTTCTCAGCAGCCGACACATCCTTTTTCTTTCCCATTTTGGCAGAAAATGTAGGCTGCTTAATAATGTGAGAGAGCCTTCTTAAGTAGTCTTGCCTTTCATTGGACACACCTGCCAAACTAATTAGCACAGGTGTCTGCAATTGCTTACAGTGATATAAAGAGCCCTGACACACATCACCATCAATGAGTTTAACTGACAAACAAACAAATTCTTCCCTTATCACTCCTAAACACTTTTTGCATAATAATTTGGAACGCGGTGTACATGTGCTTTTCCACAAAACACCAGCGGTTCACGTAGTGAATCTTACAGTTCTAACTTGCCAACCGTGGTCTGTATGGAATTGTTCAATAAAGGGCCCAAAATTAAGATAACATAGATGGGAGAGGTCTCTATGAATAGGAATTCCTAAGTATTTGATACCCTGTGAGGGCCAGGCAAAGGGAAAGTTGGACTGGATGAAATCCTATATGGATTTGGGGAGGGAGACATCGAGGGCCTCAGACTTCGCTGCATTGATTTTAAAATTTTACCATGTAACAAAGTGATCTATTTCAGCCATAACAGCATGGATGGATATATGTGATTGAGTGATATATACTAGGACATCATCAGCAAATAGAGAGCACTTGTACTCGGTGCCTCCCACCTCAATCCACCTAATATTGGGGTTATGGCGAATTGATGAGAGCAGGTGCTCCGTCACTAGGATGTATAAGAGAGGGGACAGAGGACATCCCTGCCTTGTCCCATTGGTGATTGTGAAAGGTGATGAAAATGTTCTGACGCACCCCCTGGGCCTTGGGACACCCGGAGCCGGACCCTTTTTGGTGGATGCTGGTGGTTGTAGTCTTCGTGGCGGCGACCCGGTTCCGTGGCTCAGGGCGGTCAAACCAGTGGCGGAACTATTTATGTGGTTTTGATGTTTAAATGTCCGACTACGCCACCCGTGGATTGCGGTCAGAGTGAACCGCCGCTCCAGGGCAGACCGCTGAGGCTGGTGTTGTGGGTGCAGCAGAGCGTAGCATAACACCCCACGGGAGGAGTATAGCCTCAGGGCAGTGTATGCGGAGGATGGGGGTGATGGTGCAGGGCAGCAGCAGTAACGACACGGAGTCAGTGATGCAGTCCAGGGCCTTTACTCACAGTTCTTATTATCCAGACCACGTCTGCAGGTAACGGCTGCCCACGTCGTACTGTGCTCACCAGGTGAAGGGCTCAGACAACTCCCAGATAACTTTGGAGCACTTCACAGGACCCCCTTTGTGTGTCCTTTGTCTGGCCTTTCTTACCAACACTTCTGTCCGGCTGCCTCGGGCCTCCTCTTGGTAAACTTGGCGCCAGTTTCCCTGACCCTATGTGGTGCCTTCCTAGCGGGTGTAGCGAGGGGCTGCGCCACATAAAATGTCAGAGCCTCCGGTTTCTAGCTGAGGGTCGTTTCCTGCCTCCACTAGTTCGGGGACCGGTCTCCCCCTTTGGCCTGACCCCTCCACGCAGGTGGATTCGGGCGTGCGGTGGCGACTCGCCCGTCCGCACCCCTGGGATCCCTTCATTCCTCGTTCCTGGAGCCTTCTCCGCTCCTCTTCCTTCCTTCTCCCTCTTCCAGGCCTGGGCCTCTGTTACTAGGCCCGCCTCCGGAGCAGAGCTCATGCAGAGCCCCTGCTCCCTGCCACTTCTGCTCAGACTTCTCTGCACTGAACTAAGATGGTGCCCACCTTTTATACTCCCTTCTCAATGTACCCAGGAACTGCTTCCTCCCTGCTCCTGCACTACAGGGTTCCCCTTCCTCAATGTTCCCTCCCCCCACTCCAGCCAGGGACAGGGACTGTCGTGCCCATCTCAGGGGCATATTGGTCGCCCTGCCCCACGGCAATGTGGTGTAATGCATGCAGGTGTCGGGTCCTGATCCACACTCCATCCTTACCTGAGAGTGAGATATTACACCTCTGGGTGAGGTGCAATACGTCTGTAGCAACCGAGCCCTCAGGGTGCTACAGTTCCATTTATCTTCAGCCTAGGTGACGTATTGCGATACAGGGCCGTGATTTTGGCTATAAAAGGGTCCCCTAGACCCCTACCCCAAGCTTTTTAAGAGAATCATATATGGCGTGCCACGAGACTCTATGGAATGCTTTCTCAGCATCCAAAGAGAGTATCTAATTACAAATTTTTAACTGCATCTAGCCCAGGAAATACTTTGTGCCTAGTAGCAGTGTCTGCTAGTCAGCGGATTATCCCGGCTGTTAAGCAAGCTACACCACCTGTAGTTTAGACACTTAATTTTTTCAAAGGAAATGCTTCGGGACCATGGGATACTCAGTGAAGAGCATCAGGAGGCACCCCAAGGCATAGGGGCTGGGATTGGCAGTAGGATGCCTTGCGGTGGACAGCCGAGCTCGATCCTTATAAAAGCTTTTTAACTGCAGCAGCTTTAGTGGACGCTACTGGAGCTGGAATTACGCGGCTGCTGGCATGAGACTTGCCCTCCAATAGATCCTTGTAAATGGATTTAAAGTGTATTCATTCAAATTAGAGAGACAATTTAAATTAAAAAGCTTAGAGCTGCCTCCACCACAGGGGGGCTCGCTCGACCCACCAGCGGACAGGCACCAGTATTGGGAGAGGGGGGCTGGCCATCAGGGTTCACCGCGGCTCTGGCACAAACCCGGCGACACGGAGGTGGCACGGGCAGGAGCGGACTGGCCGTGTCGGCTTCTCACTTTTTGGATTTTAGAAGGGCATGACATGCCTATATCTGTGTCTCCCCCTCCTTTTACTCCTCCACCTCTTTTCTTTTCGCATGACTATATGTACTTGTCACTTTTCCATGTGTTAGTTGTGTCTTCTGAGCAGTTTGTCAGCTTTTGGACACCTTTGAAGGTGTTTTCTATGTGTTTCTATGTGTTTTTGTTTGCCTGCCATTGGTTTTAACGGTGTTCGAAGGTGTTCGACGAACAGTTCGACGAACAGTTCGGCGAACACACGGGTGTTCGACGAACCGAACCGAACTCGAACACTACGGGGGTGGCTCAACACTAGCAATGATCTATACTAAAGTGTGATTTTTTTTTTGCTTTATGAATTCCACTTCACCCGGTGTAAAGACTACATTTTCTAGGATGGAAATCACTAAAAATCACCTGTCGAATCAGCAGGGAATCCTCAAACACTTAAAAGAGTACCCCAATGAAAACATGTTATCACCTACTCAAAGGATTGGTGATAAATTGTTTATTGATGGGAGTCCGATCACTAGGACTCGCACCCACTGGCAGAAGGGCCCACTTTTATCCTAGTTATAATGGAGCTGAAGCATGATCGACTGCCGTGCCATTCATTCTCTATGGCAGGGGTCTCAAACTCGGCTGGGTATATGGGCCGCACATGGAAAAAATTTGAATTTGGGGGGCCGCATTCTTTGTTCAATGTGACATTTTTAGTGATACCATTTTTTTTGTCTACACCTTTTGAACATTTTTGCCGTGTTTATTTTTTTATGGCTTGGGTCGTTATGGATGTGGCGATAATAAACGTGCACTTTTTTGTGTTTACTTTAGTTTACATATAAAACAGCATTTTTAGTGCCCAATATTTTTTCATGCTTTATTTTATTTTTTATTTTTTTTACAATTTTATTTCCCCCAATTGGCCACATACAGTAATATTGTCTTACAATTAGCATCATATAGTAATAATGGAAAACATCTTGTAGTAATGTTCCCCATCCAAGTCCCCATCTTTTACTAATGTGCCCCATCCAGGTCCCCATCCTGTGGCTATGTGCCCCATCCAGGTCCCCATCCTGTAGCAACGTTCCCCATCCTGGCGCCCATCTTGTACTAATGTGCCTCATCCAGGTCCCCATCTTGGGGCTATGTGCCCCATCCAGGTCCCCATCCTGTGGCAATGTTCCCCATCCAGGTCCCCATCTTGTGGCTCTGGTCCCCATCTTGTGGCTCTGTGCCCCATCCAGGTCCCCATCTTGTGGCTCTGTGCCCCATCCAGGTCCCCATCTTGTGGCTCTGTGCCCCATCCAGGTCCCCATCTTGTGGCTCTGTGCCCCATCCAGGTCCCCATCTTGTGGCTATGTGCCCCATCCAGGTCCCCATCTTGTGGCTATGTGCCCCATCCAGGTCCCCTCTTGTGGCTATGTGCCCCATCCAGGTCCCCATCCTGTGGCTATGTGCCCCATCCAGGTCCCCATCTTGTGGCTATGTGCCCCATCCAGGTCCCCATCTTGTGGCTATGTGCCCCATCCAGGTCCCCATCTTGTGGCTATGTGCCCCATCCAGGTGCCCATCTTGTGGCTATGTGCCCCATCCAGGTCCCCTCTTGTGGCTATGTGCCCCCTGTGTTGTTCTTCACACACATAAAATAGAAAAAAAAAAAGATGATTCTCACCTGTCCTCCGTTCCCTCGACGGCCTTCCTGCAGATGTGGCCCGCAGGCACCACAGAGTCCGACCCCTTGACGATCCCGACCTGGTCCAGGAGGAGCCGCCGACAGCAGCGCTGAATTGCCACACAGAGACTGTCTCCCAGCACTGCATTTCCAATGCCAGCCGCTGGCCAATCAGAGGCCAGCAGCTGACATCTGCATATGGCAATGACGTCATACTCGCTGCGCCGACACGCAGATATCAGCTGCTGGCCTCTGATTGGCCAGCGGCTGGCATTGGAAATGCAGTGCTGGGAAACAGTCTCTGTGTGGCAATTCAGCGCTGCTGTCGGCGGCTCCTCCTGGACCAGGTCGGGATCGTCAAGGGGTCTGTGCCTGCGGGCCGCATAAAGCAGCCTCAGGGGCCGCATGCGGCCCGCGGGCCGCGTGTTTGAGACCCCTGCTCTATGGGCTCTTGATCGCTGAGCTTAACTTTTTTCCATAACTCCATACAGAATGAATGGATCAGCGGTCGGGTATTCATCCAGACGTTCCATTTTGTTGCGGGAAAAAAGTGCTCCATCAAGGGTAAAAATTCTCCGTTCTGGCGATCATTGTGGGCTGGACCCCCACCGATCATTAAGTTATCAGCTATTCTACAGAAAGGTGATAATAAATTGTTTTCACCAGACAACCCCTTTAAGGAAGCTCTTTCATCAAAGTCTTTATCCTCTTAATATATTGCAGTCATCTTATTATATAACACTGTGTACTTACAATTGCTCATTTTGCCTTTCTACCCAGCTAATTATTCTCCTTTCCATTAGGTCTATGATATCACGTGATTAAAAACTGCCTAGCTGAATCCTTCTTAGCTCTATGTAGAAACAGGAGGTCAATTTTCCCTGCGTGAGTCATCCCTCTCTTCAACTCCTCACTCAGCTTCTCCCTCCTCACCCTGCTATAGACTTTTGCAGGGACTCATGACTTATACAAGGGAACATGAACCTCTTGTTTCTACATAGAGCTTAGAAGGATTCATCTAGTCAGGTTCTAATCACGTGATATCATAGACCTAATGGAAAAGAGAATTAACTGAGTAGAAAGGCAAAATGAGCAATTGTAAGTACACAGTGCTGTATAATATGATGACTGCAATATATAAAGAGGATAAAAACTTTGATTTTAATGCTTCTTTTAGCTCATGATCCTGAAGGACTGTGAATACTATCCTAATTGTAATCACGTGCTCCATAGTCAGCACCAAATGTGGTTGCCTTCTGTTGGACATTTGTTGTACTTGGAGCCCAATAGTGTTTTAGAAACCTGGATCCACAAGACGATTCTCTGGATCGACAGCCGAGCCCTGACTACTTTTCCAATATAAAAGTTATATCAGATTTAATGCATTTCAAATATTTTGCATTAGATACAGCAATGGGGCCATGTAGAGGTACATTATTGGGTAACCAATCTACTATTCATCTCTATCACTGTATCTTCTCATCTACATAGCATGTGCTGGCTACCTCTAGGTGGCACTAAAGAGACACTTTTCTTCCTCCTGGAGGAAAGCTAATTTGCATACTTTTTTTTCCCATGACGCATTGCCTGTAGAACTCCCTACTAAACCTGGGTCCACACAAAGAGTACCAATATCCCCCACGAGTCACACACATAGCACATATATGTCATTAACTGAGGATTACCAAATAGGTAGAAACCATTTTAGCATTTCTGTATGTATAAACGTATTTAGCATTAATAAACTTGGATCAGAATTCCTTAACCTGATACAAAGGGTAGCAATAGATATCTACACAAGGACTGGCAAATTTTTTTGATCTCGCCCTGAGAAACCTAGCATCAACCCTTGACGAGACCTCCGATATACTGACAGACCAACAGCAGCTATAAGAAGAGAGAGCTGGAATGAATGAAGATTTCCCGGACCTCCATATCTACATAAAAGAGATTAGAGGAGACAGCGTTCCATTTTACAACTCAATCATATTGTGTTAGCATGCGCTTATCCAAGTGCGGACAAAATTGAAAGAGAGCGGAAAAAAAAAAGAGACTCCGGCAGATAGGGAACAGAAAAGGAAAGGTATGAGCAATTTCCATGGATAGAAAAGGAAAGCTAATGGCGGGATGCTGTCATTCTTAAGAAGGGCTATTAGGCCACCATCATCTGTTCTTGAGTCCTTACGCTTCTCTAACTAAAGTCAAACATTTCCCTAATGCTATTGTGAAGAGCTCCATCCCTTAGATAAGGCCCCGCCATGCTTCTCTACAAAATATGTTCCATTCACTTGATTTATAAATGCTGCATGGCTAATTCTATTTTGCCGATAAAGGCAGCTGGGTACATATTTTTCTCCTCGCCTTTACCTCTTAGATTTTTTGCTAGCTATATATGTATATATATATATATATATATATATATATATATATATATATATATATATATATATATATATATATATATATATATATATATATATATATATATATATATATATATATATATATATGTATATGAATAGAAAAGCCACCATGATGATGATCGTCAATAGCCCGAGCTTGAATTGTATAGTCTCTGTACTTGATGTTAACAAAGACAATATTCCAGTGATTGGAAACTATACAAATGGGAAGAAGTTGACAAAAATTGGAGAGAAATTGTTGAGTTAAAAGTTTGTTACCCAGGTCTTTTTTTTATGGGGCTAAGAACTTAGCGGCTGGTAGTTGCTAACTATCATCCAGTTTTGCTCTGCAACAAACTCTCCCGGCTCAGGCGACGATTCTCTTGCTTCCTGTGATGTCACATCGACATAGCGGCTCTCTCTCTTCTGTTCTGCTCTGCCAAAGGGGAGTCACTGCCAATGTCATGCAGATTGACAGCTGGCTCCTTGAAATAAGGCCACGGGGAGCCGGGTGTCAATCAGCTTGACGTCAGCAGTGACGCCCCCTCAACAGAGCAGAGCGGGAGAGATGGAACTGATCTGTCAGTGTGATTTCAGAAGAAGCGGGAGAATTTCCAGCAGGAGCGATCCATGACAGCTCTGAGCCAGAGCTCACGCTCTTCTGTTCTGCTCTGCCAAAGGGGAGTCACTGCCAACGTTATGCAGATTGACAGCCGGCTCCTTGAAATAAGGCCACGGGGAGCCGGGTGTCAATCAGCTTGATGTCAGCAGTGACGCCCCCTCAACAGAGCAGAGCAGAAGAGATGGAACTGCTCTGTCAGCGTGATTTCAGAGGAAGCGTGAGAATTGCCGGCAGGAGTGGTCCGTGACCGCTCGCCAGAACCGATCGTTGCTTGGCAGATCTGGTGTTCCTAGGAATGCTCGTTTCACGGTAATCTTGCAATCCAAAAAGGCTGCCGATTACCCAATGAACAAGCAAACCTCATTCGTTGGGTGACATGATCTTTTGATTTTTTCGGCAGCACATTCTATTGCGTGAACAGGACCTGCTGAGAACAATGGCAGCTTGTGTATGTAGCGCCCCGAGGGCTCGGCCGCTACAGGGGTATTGCACCTCTGCCAGAGGTGTGATATTCCACTCCCAGGTAAGGATGGAGTATGGACCAGGGCTCAGTTAGCTGCATACAGCACACACACCCCATTTCCGAGGGACAGCTCAACGGTGCTCCCAATAGACAGAAGTGCAGGCACGACCGACTATGTCCCTGCCTGGAGTGGGGAGGGGGGTGGAACACCCAGTGCTGTAGGGGCAGATAGGGGTTGGTTCCTGAGCATAGGAAGGAGCCCATTGGTTGCTGGTCACCTGGGCTCATGGTCAGAGGGAGGTATAAAAGGTGGGCACCATCTTAGATCTAGGTTCTGTCCAGAGAGGAGAAGACAGTGAGTAGAGGCTCTGTAGGAGCTCTACTCCAGGAGGGCCTAGTGAGAGGCCGAGGAGGAGGTGAAGGGGAGCTGTGGTGCCACCTGAGCCCAGCTCCAAGAGAAAGGAACAGGAAGGAACGGAAAGGGAGAAGAGACAGAGAAACAGAAGGGCTCAGGAACAAGAAGGTGGAAGGGACCCTAAGAACCCACGAGAATCCAGGGTGAAGGGTCAGGCAGATTAAGGGTACCGGATCCCAAGTTGGTGGAGGAGAAACTACCCTCAGCCAAAGACCGGTCGTCGTGATCATTTATTGGTGCGACACCTCATCAAACCTGCTAGGAAGGCACCATATAGGACAGCGGAGGATGGGGCCCACGTTTAACCGCACAAGTCCGCGGCAGCTGGACAAAAGTGGGTCACTGGTGAGGCAGGCCAGAGAAAGGACAAAAGGGGGTCCTGAGCCATACTTCTGAACTGCCTGGGAGTTGACCGAGCCCCACATCTGATGGACGCAGCACGGCTCGGGCGGTCACTACCTGTACAGAAGTGACCTGGAGTACCTGAACTGTGAGTAAACGACATTGGACTGCAGTACGTTGTCTGTGTGCTCTTTCGCTCCTCCAGCACTATCGGCACTGGGACTCTCACTCCCATCACTCCCAACATCCACTACACTGCCCTGGGGCCGCACTCTTCCCGTGGGGAGTCACACCATCCCAGCTGCACACATCATCAGCCCCAGCGGTCAGCCTTGCAGCGGCGGTTCCTAATGACCGCAAATCCACGGGTGGCGTAGTCGGACATAATCAACAACACATAACGGACTACCACTGGCCTGACCACCCTGAGCCGTGGGACCGGGCCGCCACTACTACCCCCATCGTTCCCCTATTGCCCGGATCCGCGTGCCCCACGGCCCAGGGGGCGAGTCAGCTTTGGCGCAGTCGGCAGGATCGTTACCAACCCGCCGCAAATGGGTATTGCGTGCCTGAAAAGAGACTATTTCACTATACTAAAGATGGCGCCCGCCCCAGAAGAACGAGCGCCATAATGTGCGCGCCAAAATACCACAGGAAGCCATCTCCCATCGTGGGCCAGGTCCCAGAATGGTGCCAAAGAAGGAGCCCGCCCCCAACAGCCATGAGTGTGGCTGTGGAAATGTCTATCAATGTGGGGGGGCTGCCCCTGAAAGTGATTGTTACCAAGTTGCCCCAGGACCACCCCCAATGGGGGTGGGAAGAGAAGAAAACTGTGGGGCATGGCGTGGTCTGGATCAGTCCAGACAGGCCGCACCCGGGGATGGACGCCCTCATCAGCACCAGCCTCCTGGCCCGAAGCCTGCTGCAGGCCGAACCACTCTGCAGCCTAGCAGAAGTCCTAGCGCAGCTCCCCAGAGACCCAGAGCGTGAGCAAGCTGCACTGGAGGACCTGGAGCGGAGGATGGCCCGGGCGCAGCGAGGTGCACTCACTGAGTGGAGAAAGGAACTGGCTCGGCAGGCCGAGACCCACCAGCGACAGGCCTCAACCGCACCCCGGAGTTTGCCTGCCTCTGAGGACGGCGCAGGAGGAGAGAGGACCGGAGGCGACGCCACGGAGGGAGCCACGAGGACTGAGGCAAGTGAAGGGGACGTCACCACCCCAAGCCCAGCAACTGCAAGCCTGCCCCAGCCTCCCGTCGCAGCACCCGAAGCCCCACTCACCGCACCTAGTGCCGCGCCGCCACTGCTCCCAGCTAGGCCTCAAGCGGCGAGCGCCGCGGCCACGCCCCGCCCGGCGCCACGCCCCTTGACCCCGGGCGCCGTAAAGAGAGAAGCGTCACCGGCCCGGTCGCAAGGCCTGAACTCCCCAGGCGCCTCCCAACCACGTGCGCCCCCGGTCCCGAAGCCACCACCCCTTGGGACTGACCTATACCCTGGTGACGTGGTCACCTTCACCCGCCACGTAGGCGCAAAAGGACCGTACGCCCTACATGTTCATCGGCTCACTGAGGAGGAACTACAACACCGCGGCTATGAGGAGAGCGAAGAGGACCCGGACGGGTCTGAAGAACCATATGAGGAGGAAGAAGGAGCATATGGAGGACACTGATACTAGTAAGTAGCCACGTACCTGTGTACATAGTTACCCGTCAGGGTACAGAGAACTGATTACTGTTAAGAGACTGTTACCTGTGTGCCCCTCATCCCCTACCAGGCTGAGGACTGTGAGCAGCCATTCCCTTCCCAAAACTGGCCGAGGACTGAGAGCGGTCAATCCCTTGTATATAGTTGCGCTTCCTAAAGCGCCCCCTACTGGTTTTATAAAAAGACTACCACGTCTACCTTGGGACAGCAAGTCCCTCGTGTTTACAAGTTTGCCAAAGTTCCTGCACTTACAAGAAGAGTGCACACCTGGTCGCAAGTTGCACCGCCGCCAGGATCCAAGAATGTGTTGTAAAAATGTTTTCCTGCAAATGTTTTATATGAAAAGTTTTTATATGCTGCTAGATAGTAATGTGAATGTTTTCTAATAGTGTTTATATGTCAAAAGAGTTCCAGAAGTATTAGTAAGCGTTTTATAAAAGTGTAACAAGAAAAGAAAAGCGTTTCCCATAAAGGGAATTGAACGATGTTGCCTGTTTTCTGATGTGAAAAGTTTTAAAAAGTTTTGCATGTCCTGTAATTACCTGTTTTTGCTCTTTTCCAGCCCGAGGACGTGCTGTGCTTTACCAAGGGGGAATGTAGCGCCCCGAGGGCTCGGCCGCTACAGGGGTATTGCACCTCTGCCAGAGGTGTGATATTCCACTCCCAGGTAAGGATGGAGTATGGAACAGGGCTCAGTTAGCTGCATACAGCACACACCCCATTTCCGAGGGACAGCTCAACGGTGCTCCCAATAGACAGAAGTGCAGGCACGACCGACTATGTCCCTGCTTGGAGTGGGGAGGGGGGTGGAACACCCAGTGCTGTAGGGGCAGATAGGGGTTGGTTCCTGAGCATAGGAAGGAGCCCATTGGTTGCTGGTCACCTGGGCTCATGGTCAGAGGGAGGTATAAAAGGTGGGCACCATCTTAGATCTAGGCTCTGTCCAGAGAGGAGAAGACAGTGAGTAGAGGCTCTGTAGGAGCTCTACTCCAGGAGGGCCTAGTGAGAGGCCGAGGAGGAGGTGAAGGAGAGCTGTGGTGCCACCTGAGCCCAGCTCCAAGAGAAAGGAACAGGAAGGAACGGAAAGGGAGAAGAAGAGACAGAGAAACAGAAGGGCTCAGGAACAAGAAGGTGGAAGGGACCCTAAGAACCCACGAGAATCCAGGGTGAAGGGTCAGGCAGATTAAGGGTACCGGATCCCAAGTTGGTGGAGGAGAAACTACCCTCAGCCAAAGACCGGTCGTCGTGATCATTTATTGGTGCGACACCTCATCAAACCTGCTAGGAAGGCACCATATAGGACAGCGGAGGATGGGGCCCACGTTTAACCGCACAAGTCCGCGGCAGCTGGACAAAAGTGGGTCACTGGTGAGGCAGGCCAGAGAAAGGACAAAAGGGGGTCCTGAGCCATACTTCTGAACTGCCTGGGAGTTGACCGAGCCCCACATCTGGTGGACGCAGCACGGCTCGGGCGGTCACTACCTGTACAGAAGTGACCTGGAGTACCTGAACTGTGAGTAAACGACATTGGACTGCAGTACGTTGTCTGTGTGCTCTTTCGCTCCTCCAGCACTATCGGCACTGGGACTCTCACTCCCATCACTCCCAACATCCACTACACTGCCCTGGGGCCGCACTCTTCCCGTGGGGAGTCACACCATCCCAGCTGCACACATCATCAGCCCCAGCGGTCTGCCTTGCAGCGGCGGTTCCTAATGACCGCAAATCCACGGGTGGCGTAGTCGGACATAATCAACAACACATAACGGACTACCACTGGCCTGACCACCCTGAGCCGCGGGACCGGGCCGCCACTACTACCCCCATCGTTCCGCTATCGCCCGGATCCGCGTGCCCCACGGCCCAGGGGGCGAGTCATGTACACGAAATGATCTTTTACGAATCGTTCAGTCTATTTGCCGACTGTGTAAACAGGCCAATAAACGACCGCCAATAGGCAAACAAGTGGCGACTCCTCGGAGGTTTATTGCCGCCGGTTGGACCTTAACTTTTCATTTAGAATATAATCCTGCTTGCTCTTTGTTGGAAAGGCTTATATGTTCAAAGGAAGTACATTGGTCAGAAATAGCAACATTAATTATGTCTACGGTATTATGTAAGCATCATCGTGCAAGACCTTGGTCACCTGTGTTATCTCACACAGGTCACCTGTGTTTCTAAACTCTATTGTCCATTATATTGATATATTAACAATCATTTATACAGCATTTATTGAAAGATACACAGGCTCCTGCAACCTATCTCCCATTGTCAATCATCAGCTTTGTCAGCCCGGTAGTGTCACGCTTTCCCGTCATTCATGAACGGCCCCGAATCTCACTCCTTGCTCATCACATTTGCCCTTTAGCATGTCGAGACCCCACTGCAATTTGATTTTTGTCATCTGTGGCTAAATAGTGCACAGCACAGATTATATCACTGACCTTCCCTTATCAAAAAGCACAGAGAAGAATTGTCCTCTTTTTCTATTTAGTCTCTTAACATAAATGGGGTCAAATGGGGAGCAGCCGTTTCCAAGGCTACTCGATGAATGGGAAAATTCCTTTTTTTTTTTTTCGCCATGAAAGGAAACTTAAAAATCTGTTGGCATTGTTACTTGTTTTTCTAAGAATTGATAATCTCCATCGTAGAGAGCACACAGGCAATTGTCAAAGTGTAGAAAGTGAACTTTTTTTTTTGCGATACATGTAACAGAAGCAGAGAGCGGTCGACGTCTCAATAACACTGAAGAACAGAAATCTGATCGGAAAAAGAACTCATAGTCAAAGTTTCATAAAAATTAACCAATTTTCAAAAAATTAAGGGAAACTGCAAACCCATTAATATCTTATAATTTCCAAATATGGGAACATTACTCAATGGTTACTACCAAAGACGAGGTGGACTCCACCTTCTCCTGCTGACCATATGCCTCTTATACTGTAAATTATGACATTGACATAGTAACACAGTACTTTGGCAGATAATTTATAGCAGAGAGTCTATTTTATTCTATTTTCATGTACATTTTTATGGACCGCACTCCACAGCACTCTTCTCATGAAAACGGATCTAGTAAATGTAGATCCACTAACAGTAATCATAAAATTATTAAAGAAACAATTATGGCAAAATTTGGCTGAATTGATGATGTTTTTGTCCTTTGGGAATCGGGACCTTTCTTTCTAGTATTCGGGGGAAGGTCTAGTAAGTGGTTAAGACCATAGTTGCAAGGCGGGAAGATTGGCTCTTACCTCTCCACATCGGCAGTGTTTACGACTCTCTACATTACTGAAACTTTCCCCAGATGCTATCATATTTTCATGGTTGGGTCATTTGGGTCCATTTGTGACTATTAGCTATCGACTTGTTATGCGTTGACTAAAGACAATATTTAGTAATAGTAAATGGTAATAGAAATTGGTTGTCGGTGAACCCAAAAATTTTATCGGGAACAGAAGATTATCTTACAGGTATGGGGGCTTTATCTGTCATGTCACACATTAACACTTAATTCACGCGGATTCCAGTGAGATAGACTACCACCAGAGGTGTCTAGCAGCAGTTCTCTCCCTTCACTCTATTGAAATCACAGTCCATAGTTCATATATATCCGAGGTCAAGAGGAATATCGGCTAAATGACCATTTGGCCAATGGCAACTGAAAGTGTTTAGGCATACGTAGCTCTTCAAAGTCACTTTTTTCGTTTTCATGCTCTCCACCCAAGTGCATAAAATTGTAACAGTGCCTTAAAAAAGTGCAACAGGATGTGGTCTATTTCAGACCACTCCCAAAGTAGAATGGCCCCCAATAAACTTTTCCTCACCCTGCTGGACCAGAAGACCACAGCAAAAGTTAGAGATCGGTGGCCTCCCCTAGCCAAAAAACGTAGGCAGATCTGGATGTGGTCCCCATATCCACCTGGGATGCCACACCAGTGGATCCAGTAGCCAAGTCTAGGGTGGCTTTCCTCCTGAAGTAACTTCAAAATCACCTACTATCTACATAAAAATTCATCCATTTACTTCCACAATTTGCTTTCCAATTGTTTTGTCCAAGTCCTTATGTGGGTATCATTTCTCCTTGGGGAGAGAGAAAAGCTGGCGTAAGGAGGCCTTTAGGCCAGGCAATGCTTCCTGGAAAAAGAGATAAGCCAATCAACCACTTCCAAGATAAATAAAGATGGCTGTCTTGTACCCCTATAAACTAAACCCTACATTGGAGTTATGACAAACCAAGTATATTCCAAATATACATATATCATGGAGGAATATTTCAGGGTAGGATTACTTTCAGTGAAGAATAAGAACTTTTAATAAATAACTTTCACAAAGGAGGATAATGGGAAAGCAGTCAAGAAATTTTTATGCAAACGATGGCCATTTATCAACTACAGTATGACTCTTTTTGTTTGTGCTATAGGACTGTGCCAATCTAAACCCTACAGAGACATTTCCTTAACCGATAAACCAACTTCCTTGTTGTGTAGAAAGTATACTTTGTGCGGCCTCCACCTGCATTGATTTCGGATGAGAAAATCTGGCTAAATACTGTAAGAGGGTTGCAATTTAAACAGCAGGAGATCCGTGCAGATAAATATTTATCGAGTTGGACATTGTGTCTGAAAAGATCTACGTCTCGCTACCACCGTTACGTGCTCCAGCCGCTGCGCCCGCCTTTAAACAAAACCAATGTGAGTACCCAAAGCAATCTAATGGCTTTCTGTGCGCACAGGCCGGGAAAGCTGATTTCAAGCCTCGGCAATAGCCGGTGTGTTTGTGTGTCTCGTTCTATCAGGGCTGCACGTACTAATCAAAGTGAATGCTAGTTCTGGGCTCTTGCTTTGTGTGTGACTTTCTGCGTGATTGTTCCATTTACATTTGCCGGTTTTGCAGGTAGTGAGATAAAGCTGGAGCTCACCTACTTAACCAGCTCCGACTTAATTTGGGTTCTTTATTAGAAAACAGTGTAAGACAAAGTAAGCCTGTGAGGTATAATACAGACTGATGTTTAAATTAGTTTACAATTTGCTTGGCTTCATCTAGTGCTAACTCCGAACAAAGCCATTCAGAAATGTCAGCTGAGCTCCTAACCGCTGTAACAAATTGTTGCCCGAACGCTGAACACCTAATGACTTCAAATTAGCTCCACTGCGATATTGCCTGACAGTTCGTTACGACTGTTAGCAACATAGCTGGCGTATCATGACCAATAAATTGGTTTCAGTTGGGGCTGGGAAAGGGACTTCCATCAATTTGATTAAAGAAATTACTGTAGCATCCAACGCATGAAGACAAACTAGTTTAGGGAGGCAGACAGAAGTTAAATGCAGCAGAAACTCATTGCTCAAACTGTTCCAAGTAACAACACCCTTAGCCAGAGATTGCATCTTTCTAAAACAAGACACCCCCCTCCATTCCTCCTCCTAGTCCGATGATTGGGAATTAAGGTAATTGAATGTTTACTTGAAGGACAACAAATCTTCTTCAAAAGCTAAAATCGAATTTACCTTCATTGTAAAAAAAAAATACATATTATTGGTATTCCATGTTCCCTGTAGGAGACATCAAACGTCATATTTCTTTTTCATTCTCTTTTAGTAACAAAATTGGCAATTTATGCAATTTATGCTACAAGCATTGAACATGTTTTACAATCAGAAATTGACACCATCCAAAACAATATAGTTTAAAAAAATTCTGTAAGGGCAGATCCATTGTTGTACAGAAGAGAAGAGATGATCAAAGATCAAAATGGTGCTAGGGTTTCACTGCTTTGGACAGAGGGGTCTCGTGCTTAGGCCAAGGCCCCAGTTTCAGTATTTGGTGAGTACTTTTTCCCAGGAGTGGGAGCCAAAACCAGGAATGGGTGATAAATGCAGAATTGGTGACTTGTTTCTATTATACCTTTTCTCTGATTGTTCCTCACCTGGTTTTGGCTCCTACTCCTAAGAAAAAATACTGACCGAATACTGACCAAATACTGATAGTGGGGCCGTGGCCTTGAAGAGATTTCCAGAGATAGCAACCTATCCTTTACCCAATAGAGTGGAGGACAACTCATTGATCATGGAGAATCCAACCACTGGCACCTCTAGCGATTTCAATAATGGGGATCAGCAGTCTGAAAGAAGCATGAGTATCTCCACTCCATTCATTCTTTATGGACTACCAAAGATTGCAAGTACAGTGCCCGGTTTTTTCCGGCAGCTCCATAGATAATGGATGTGGTGGAGATGCTCATGCTCGACTACAACTTCATTGAGAAATAGCTATACAAAACCCCATTATCGGGATCACTAGAGATCAAACCCCTATGGATAAATAGGTTATCCCCTATCCTACTGATAGAAAGTAGCTTATTATTTTGAGAAAGTCCCTTTACGTCAATTCATCTCCCCTTGTTTTCTAAGAATTCACTCAAAAATAAATGTGATGAAGCAAACAAAGTTGGACCTCCTCTCTCTGAGATCACAATAATGGGTAAGTCCTTGGCTTGGTAATGTAGCATCCTTATAAGAAATGTATCTGAATAAGTGTTACTGTTTCTAAAACAAGTCAGTGCAACGGGAAGAGGCAGTCTATGGTAAAGTAAAGGTCATAAATGTTTTAAAAAAGTGGCCTCGAAAAAATATTTTACCAGGAAACCTACATATACAGGAGATGAGACTAAGACTATGCTGTGTTCACATTGGAGTCATGGTTCATTTTGAATCTTAGAATTAGAGGGGTAAGTTGGCCCCAATGCTAAATCTATAAGAGGGCTCCATATTTCATGCTTCATTTATATTACTCATGTCTTCTTAAACGATTGTTGGTAGATCCTATTGATATCGGTGGGATCAGCTGAAAGTCTAATATGCATGGGGGCCTCCCACCTCTCCCCGATAGATGATGTCTAGGAGAGAGAAGGATCTGGCACATCAGATTTCCGATGGTGGTTCCTTTTGCTCTTCTGGAGATGAGTCTAGCAGTGGCAGTCTCATAAAGAACACAATAGTGCTTGGCCAGAACTCGGGAGAGATAGCGGTTGACCAATTGTTTGACCAACAGCTATTTCGTATGGGGGGCTCTATATTATAGAGTGACCTTTTGGGACCTCTCAAGCATCAGCTACTACATCTGCATCCTCCTATAGCTATACGTCCATACTATAAAAATGAGGGAAAAAAAGACCATAAAATAATAATAGTAAAACTTTCTAACCAGCTTAATAAACCCCTTGTTTTCATTCTCTTGGAAATGTTCCACCATCAACCACCCAAACCAATTATTACCACTGCTCTCAGAATTACGTCCTACAGCCTTTATATTATGGTATAGCAGGTTTGCTACATCATTTCCCAAAGTACTGAGTATTGAGTATTTATTGAGTGACCGTGGAGGTATAGTGATGGGACTTTTGTAGGAAGCATGTTCCTGCCCACAAATCCCAATAAAGCTTTTATTTCTTCCACTCCCTCGTGATTGCTTTAGAGGAGTGAAGCCGCGGAGGTGACAGATTTGCAGTATATAGGAAATCCTGAAGTTTTGGAGCCGCTTGTGAAATATTATTGTACAATAAAAGAGCAAAGCAGTTTAATGGAGAATTGGAACCAGCAGCTGTCGTTCAGAAGATTACGGCTAGAATCACATACGTATAGCCCCAGCGGCTCGAATTAATGCCTTTAAAATAAATGTTGTAGAAGTATTAGGGATTTGGTATGAGTGTTGTAAATGGGTGAAAAGTGTATTTTTTAAAGCCCTTATAGCATATTTGTAAGTAAAGGGCCACTCATCAAGTCCCTCATCTAATATTAAGAACAGAGAATGTCTACATTAACCATCTTTCCCTTTGGAGGACCAGAGAGTCTATTGGTTTCAATGGGAACTGTGTAATGCTTCATTTCTCCTGTGGTGGCGCTGCAGAAAAATTGAACACTTGCAGCTGGAATCTCGCAGAGATTGCAGCTGATTGCAGTGAATTTCAATAGCTGGATGACCCTATTAATTGGGTCTTTCTGGAAAAAAACATGGACAGTCTAAAAGCAGAGAGCCATTTTGAATTATCTGTGGGCTTAAAGGGATTCTCCAAGAAAGTAATAAAATGGCCCCAGTCATGTAATTCTAATAGCAGCCCATTCTAATTATGTGTCAGGATAGTCTGTGGTCTGAAGAAACAGAGCTCCTGTGACCTGTGTCTCAATTGACAGAGGAGCACACATATCAATGCATTGTTGGAGAAGGGCTTCCACACGAGAAGAAATAAATCTTTTCCTTGGCTGCCTAAGCTCAAAGGATTTTTTTTTGTCCAGTCTCAGTCTTCCAAGCACAGTCAGCAGAGAAGACTTATCTCTTCTCCTGTGACAGCACTTCTCCGGCAGCTCACCAGTAAGTGTGCTTATAATACAGCTCCTCTGCCAGTTGAGAACTGACATTCTTGGAGAACCCCTTTAAAACAATTTTATTATTTATATTCTGTGTTCAGAACTGTGGAATATGTTAGTGCTATATACAAGACCTAAGATGCTCTTATACTTATTGCTCTAAATATGCAAGTAATAATCAACCAAAACCCCTCAAATACTAATTGGCATCCTAAGTTAGTTCTTGTACTGGTGCATTCATCATCCAACAATTTGATCAGCATTTATCTATTGAAAATTAACTTTTTTTTTCAAGCCTTCAGGTAACAGCCCTATATAAAACACCTAAAAGGGCATAACCGCCCGATCTGCCTGGGGTTTACTCAATAATCGGACAGGTGTATTTGAAGTTTAAATGATTTTCAAGTAGTAGTAGACGACTGTGGAAGTAGAGTCACCATGAAAAATAAAATATTATTTCACCACTTGGTCCATCACTTTAAGAAGTTCACCAAGACTTTAAAATTGAATGACCTATCCTTAAGTTGTCCTAATTGGTGTGGAAAACCCCACCAGCCATCTGATTAAAGAGACCATCAGATGTGTATTGTGGCATCACGGTTCTTTCCCCAACAGATGATGTTGGAGAAGAGAAGGATCAGACAGTTGGAATTTCAATGGCAGATCTTTTTAGCTGCCAAAGGTGTCAACATTTTCTTTACTCTCCATGGAAAACACATGCGCACTTGGCGGAGACAAGCGCTCACGTATTTGGGGTAGTCAGAAGTCATAGTTATTTGCCAAATGAATGTTCACCCAACAGCTGTTTCATGTGTATTGGCAGATAAAAGATTCGTCATCAACACCAAGAAGGTGAAAGAGTGGTTGTCTTGCACCATGTCCTACCACCTCATGGGTCCATAGCTATGATGTGGTCTTAGACGGTAATTAAGGAACTCTTCATCTCTCCACTCCATCCTCCCCATTCATCTCACCTCCTCCTCAGAACTATTCCTCAACATTTAATCCTGTGTCTCCTAACACAGACAGCCACCTCATGGATCCATAACTATGATGTGGTTGGTCTCAGGTAAGTCGGTAATTATACTTTATATTAAACAGCTAATTTTTTAACAATACATTTGTATGAAGGATGCAATATTATTATCCTACCTGGAATATGCTTGGCCCATCCTATAATTACAACCAGTTCGCGGTCAGCCAGGTCACACAAGGTAGTGAGGGCCTTGATGTCACTATCGGGAATGGTTGGGTCAGGCATCGCATAGATCTTCTCTGGCTCAGCCACCAGCAAATGTGAGACAATCTTGTTATCTGTAAGAAATAGACCACAGCATGGCCCGATCAATAGCAGGATCTCTGTGTTACCAAAAATACAGCAATCATCTGTGTATCATCGCGCTGAGAACCTCCCATACATCATAAAACCATACGAGAAGAGCGTGCTTCCTGAAAGGCAGAGTTTAAAAATATCACAGCGAAAAGCCACAGTTTATTAGATGTTCCAAATAATACCGCTCACTGCCGTACATCGTAGATAAGATTTTTTTTGTTTTTTTGAGCATCTGAGTTATTAGGAAATCATCCAGTTTTATGTTCTCAACAATACAATGAACAAAAAAAAAAAAAACTAACACGCTGAAAATAAATCTCCTCTGACTTAAAATAGATAGAAAGCTAATAAAAAAAAACCGCATCACTTTCTATGGAACTCTTCCTGGTACATGAATAGAATGCTAGAGCAACAGTAAGGACTGACACTATGAAAAGCAATGAGAGCTGGAATGGATCAGTATAATCATTTTAATGCCAGAAAGAAGCTGTGTAAAGCTAAGTGTAAATATTCTAGGTATTATAATGCCTTATTTTTAGATTGAAAGTAACCAAGATGAATCAGAGATGGGTAAAAAGGTCAAAAGAAAAACTTAAAAATGTAAATTTTCAACTACCTAAACGAAAAATTAGTTTTTAATCCTCTAAATTATTGGGTGTCTATTAACTTCTTTAAAGCCGTCGTCTACAGGTAGACATCGGACCTTGGTAGACCGCCAAGTAATTCTACATTAAACCTTGAAGACATCAAAAAATGGCTTATATGTTGATATTTTGGAAATGCAACCCACTGTCTTCTAATTTAGACACAGGGCTTTAGGGTGGCATTCACAACTTTAGATTATTTTTGCAAATTTTTCATTACTTCTTCCAGCTTCATTTGAAATATAGCATATAACTTAACGCCGAACCTTGGTAGACCGCCATGCAATTCTATACACAATGTTAAAGTCTTACATATTAATATATTCCATTGTCTTTTGATCTTTTGAACCTTCAGTCCGATATCTACTGACCACCTGATTTAGACATAGGGCTTAGAGATTGAGAATATTCGTTTTTTGTTTTTTTGTTAATTCTTCATTAATTTTTGCAAAATTTTGCCAAGTAAAAGTTAAAAAGTATTTTTGCAAAAAAAAATTGTCTACCCTACAATCCAAACTAATAATATGACAACCCCTCAGACAACTTAGTATCTTTTATGTTTACTAACTTTTTTACAAAATGTTACAATTTGCAACCCTGAAAAGTGAAGAACGGCAAAAAAAAAAAAAATTGAAGGCAGATAATGAAGCTGATCCTGCTGGAAACTGTAATAAATCTTCATTTTCCGGACTAAAGAAATGATATAATTAGGCAGCACGAGATGATTCAGAACATTTAGTGTTAAGTTGAGCTTACATTTTAGTAAAGAGAATGATACATTTTTGGAGAAAAGGAAAAAGAATTACACATTGTTAGTCTTGGAAATATATTTTTTAATATATGATTTTACGTTAGATTTTATTTTATCCCAAGCTTTTGACAAATGTCAGGAATCATTATTACGAATTTGATTTTAATTTTGAAAAATGTTTAACATTAAACAGAATTCACTTTTAGATAAATAAATTGCATTAAATAATGTAAGCAATAAACGGGGGAAATTTTTCATGGAATAAATTTTTTTTTTTTTTTTTAAAAATCAGATATTTCAAGACGTTTTTTGCATCGCAAGAACAGATGATGGCATGTTCTCGGACCATTGGTATTAAGGCCATTATTTAGCCATGAGCACAGTTTCTAGATAAGACAGGCTTATTTAATGTTTCCCTAATTGGAATCAATAGTTTCCTGTTTTCTGTTGTGTCTGTTACGTTCATGCACAATCACATGGAAAGAAAAATAAAAAATAAAACAAGGAAAAACCCTTAGAGGCAAAACTGTAAAGTAATAAATATAAAATAATGGAAAATATAGATCAAGTTTTCATGCAATGCTGCGTTGTTGTTTTTTTCTCTAAACTATTTTTATATCGTTTTTTAAAAAAGTAAAAAAAAAAAACTTTTTGAAAATTTCAAAAATTTGGTGCTTTTCGAAAGAAAAAAATGTACAGTACCTGGTTTATCGTTAATTATTTAGTGTATTATAATATATGTAATATATATATAGTAAATAGTATTATAATATACAGTACAGACCAAAAGTTTGGACACACCTTCTCATTTAAATATTTTTCTGTATTTTCATGACTATGAAAATTGTACATTCACACTGAAGGCATCAAAACTATGAATTAACACATGTGGAATTATATACTTAACAAAAAAGTGTGAAACAACTGAAAATATGTCTTATATTCTAGGTTCTTCAAAGTAGCCACCTTTTGCTTTGATGACTGCTTTGCACACTCTTGGCATTCTCTTGATGAGCTTCAAGAGGTAGTCACCGCAAATGGTTTTCACTTCACAGGTGTGCCCTGTCAGGTTTAATAAGTGGGATTTCTTGCCTTATAAATGGGGTTGGGACCATCAGTTGTGTTGTGCTTAAGTCTGGTGGATACACAGCTGATAGTCCTACTGAATAGACTGTTAGAATTTGTATTATGGCAAGAAAAAAGCAGCTAAGTAAAGAAAAAACAGTGGCCATCATTACTTTAAGAAATGAAGGCAGTCAGTCGAAAAAATTGGGAAAACTTTGAAAGTGTCCCCAAGTGCAGTTGCAAAAACCATCAAGCGCTACAAAGAAACTGACTCACATGAGGACCGCCCCAGGAAAGGAAGACCAAGAGTCACCTCTGCTCCTGAGGATAAGTTTATCCGAGTCACCAGCCTCAGAAATCGCAGGTTAACAGCAGCTCAGATTAGAGACCAGGTCAATGCCACACAGAGTTCTAGCAGCAGACACATCTCTACAACAACTGTTAAGAGGAGACTTTGTGCAGCAGGCCTTCATGGTAAAATAGCTGCTAGGAAACCACTGCTAAGGACAGGCAACAAGCAGAAGAGACTTGTTTGGGCTAAAGAACACAAGGAATGGACATTAGACCAGTGGAAATCTGTGCTTTGGTCTGATGAGTCCAAATTTGAGATCTTTGGTTCCAACCACCGTGTCTTTGTGCGACGCAGAAAAGGTGAACGGATGGACTCTACATGCCTGGTTCCCACCGTGAAGCATGGAGGAGGAGGTGTGATGGTGTGGGGGGGCTTTGATGGGGAAACTGTTGGGGATTTATTCAAAATTGAAGGCATACTGAACCAGCATGGCTACCACAGCATCTTGCAGCGGCATGCTATTCCATCCGGTTTGCGTTTAGTTGGACCATGATTTATTTTTCAACAGGACAATGACCCAAAACATACCTCCAGGCTGTGTAAGGGCTATTTGACCAAGAAGGAGAGTGATGGGGGGCTACGTCAGATGACCTGGCCTCCACAGTCACCAGACCTGAACCCAATCGAGATGCTTTGGGGTGAGCTGAACTGTAGAGTGAAGGCAAAAGGGCCAACAAGTGCTAAGCATCTCTGGGAACTCCTTCAAGATTGTTGGAAGACCATTTCCGGTGACTACCTCTTGAAGCTCATCAAGAGAATGCCAAGAGTGTGCAAAGCAGTCATCAAAGCAAAAGGTGGCTACTTTGAAGAACCTAGAATATAAGACATATTTTCAGTTGTTTCACACTTTTTTGTTAAGTATATAATTCCACATGTGTTAATTCATAGTTTTGATGCCTTCAGTGTGAATGTACAATTTTCATAGTCATGAAAATACAGAAAAATCTTTAAATGAGAAGGTGTGTCCAAACGTTTGGTCTGTACTGTATATAGTACTTTAATATATCTTGTTATAAAGATTGTGTCATCAGAAAATTGACCTACTGATTAAATGAGGTTTTTATTTTAAATACTTAAAAAAAAAAAACATCACGATCTGTATTAAAAAAATAAATAATAATCTTGCAATTTTCACATTGACCACTGGGGCTATACCAAATCTCATACTTCCTGTTCTTTCAGGAAATGCACATGTACATTAGCAGCAATGAACATACTCAAACCCTTGAAGCGCCTAATGAGCGTCTGCAAAGATCATTGTGGAGGGTAAGCAGTGACAACGCCTATTGTGATTGGTCGATCGTGTGTTATTAGCTGTGTATCGCTATCAGTAATCCTGTCTGTGATGATAATTAGACTCCTGAAAACTCTTCCTGAAAAAAAGGAAGCTAAAGTCTAAAAATGGCCCCAGTGTGAAAATTTGCAAGATTACTCATTTTGATTTTTAATAGCTCATGATATCAAACTATTAATTTAATAGATCATGATGATATATATAAAATTTTGCCAAAAATTTAAAAAATAATGTACTATACTATAATTAACAATAGGTCATTTTCAGATGATACATTCCCCTTAAACACTATCAAAACACGGTTCCGTAATAATATCGATTTTCAAAAACCGAGACATCAGGAAGGGCTCTGACGGTATCTCTCATAATCTTTTTTTTTTTTTAACGAGTGAAACCGTCAACAATGACAAAACTCAATAAATGAAAAAAAAAAAAAAGGAGGGTAATCTCTACATCTCCAAAATCCACTGAAATTAAACCCCTAATGAAATTAAGCATTACGGTTTATTAAATTTTATAGTATTATCGGAAAGTTTTCATTAAAATGCATCAAATCTGCTTAATGCAACCCTAAAATGTATTTACAGAATTGAGGAACAGCTTAGTCGAGCTGAGTCGTGGATGCCAGATTGGACAATTGAAGGTATAATCAGCATAATGTTTTTTGGAAAGGCAAAGGGAATCTATGCCATATGTTCACTTAAGCCTTAATTTTATGTAAAACTGGTTGTTTTTCCTTTGACAAAACTAAAATGTCCTTTTGCCTACAGTTAAAACTCTATTTATTTTTTTTTTTTTTCCCATGCATTGTTGCTGGTGCCTTACACTTACACTGAACTCGTTACTGACCCCTATTGGAAAAAATGGGAATTACCCAAAAAATTAAAGGGGTTTTTCTTTATTATAAAACGAGTATATGCCGACAATTTATGAACAATCTGGGACCCTCATCAGCCCTGAAAATGAAGAAGATGCAAAATTGATGGGCTCCCCCTTTAATTTTTTCAGGTGACCAGAGTCCACTATGCAGGGAGAAAATTGTGAACGGGACACAGTGATACATCAGCTCGGCATCTCCACAACTGATCAAAAAGTGATGGCATATCATAAAAATATGACATTTTATTGAATGCGAAATCCCTTTAAATCTACTTGCCATCTAGAATGATCTTTAGGATAATGGTTAAATTACTTTAAAGTGGATGTATCATAGTAAAAAAAAAACTGCTTTCTTCTGGAAACAGACCCATTTTTTTTTTCCTGGCATTGTAGCTTACTTCTATTCACATGGACAAATGTGACTTTCAATACCAGATACAATCTATGAACGAGGATGGCGCTATTTTTTTTTTTTAATCAGCCATGTTTTCCTAATACAATTCCTTTCAAATTGAAATAAAACATTAAGATAAAAAATAAATAATATATGTATAAAAATTATATAAAATTAAATGTAAAATATAACATAAATAAATAATATATGTATATATACAGTACAGACCAAAAGTTTGGACACGCCTTCTCATTTAAAGAGTTTTCTGTATTTTCATGACTATGAAAATTGTACATTCACACTGAAGGCATCGAAACTATGAATTAACACATGTGGAATTATATACTTAACAAAAAAGTGTGAAACAACTGAAAATATGTCTTATATTCTAGGTTCTTCTAAGTAGCCACCTTTTGCTTTGATGACTGCTTTGCACACTCGTGGCATTCTCTTGATGAGCTTCAAGAGGTAGTCACCGGAAATGGTTTTCACTTCACAGGTGTGCCCTGTCAGGTTTAATAAGTGGGATTTCTTGCCTTATAAATGGGGTTGGGACAATCAGTTGTGTTGTGCTGAAGTCAGGTGGATACACAGCTGATAGTCCTACTGAATAGACTGTTAGAATTTGTATTATGGCAAGAAAAAAGCAGCTAAGTAAAGAAAAACGAGTGGCCATCATTACTTTAAGAAATGAAGGTCAGTCAGTCCGAAAAATTGGGAAAACTTTGAAAGTGTCCCCAAGTGCAGTTGCAAAAACCATCAAGCGCTACAAAGAAACTGGATCACATGAGGACCGCCCCAGGAAAGGAAGACCAAGAGTCACCTCTGCTTCTGAGGATAAGCTTATCCGAGTCACCAGCCTCAGAAATCGCAGGTTAACAGCAGCTCAGATTAGAGACCAGGTCAATGCCACACAGAGTTCTAGCAGCAGACACATCTCTACAACAACTGTTAAAAGGAGACTTTGTGCAGCAGGCCTTCATGGTAAAATAGCTGCTAAGGACAGGCAACAAGCAGAAGAGACTTGTTTGGGCTAAAGAACACAAGGAATGGACATTAGACCAGTGGAAATCTGTGCTTTGGTCTGATGAGTCCAAATTTGAGATCTTTGGTTCCAACCACCGTGTCTTTGTGCGACGCAGAAAAGGTGAACGGATGGACTCTACATGCCTGGTTCCCACCGTGAAGCAAGGAGGAGGAGGTGTGATGGTGTGAGGGTGCTTTGCTGGTGCCACTGTTGGGGATTTATTCAAAATTGAAGGCATACTGAACCAGCATGGCTACCACAGCATCTTGCAGCGGCATGCTATTCCATCCAGTTTGCGTTTATTTGGACCATCATTTATTTTTCAACAGGACAATGACGCCAAACACACCTCCAGACTGTGTAAGGGCTATTTGTCCAAGAAGGAGAGTGATGGGGTGCTACGCCAGATGACCTGGCCTCCACAGTCACCAGACCTGAACCCAATCGAGATGGTTTGGGGTGAGCTGGACGGCAGAGTGAAGGCAAAAGAGCCAACAAGTGCTAAGCATCTCTGGGAACTCCTTCAAGATTGTTGGAAGACCATTTTCGATGACTACCTCTTGAAGCTCATCAAGAGAATGCCAAGAGTGTGCAAAGCAGTCATCAAAGCAAAAGGTGGCTACTTTGAAGAACCTAGAATATAAGACATATTTTCAGTTGTTTCACACTTTTTTGTTAAGTATATAATTCCACATGTGTTAATTCATAGTTTTGATGCCTTCAGTGTGAATGTACAATTTTCATAGTCATGAAAATACAGAAAAATCTTTAAATGAGAAGGTGTGTCCAAACTTTTGGTCTGTACTGTATATATATATATATATATATATATGTATATATCTAAATAAATGTCAAACAGAATATTTGAATTGTCACAAAGATTTTGTAAGATTTGGTGTCTTTACGCCAGTCCCGACCAATTTTTTTGGCTCTTTTTGGTGTGCAAAGCAAAGCATATGGGGCCATATATACTATACACTAAAATTCTAGACTATATCACCTTCAATGCCCCTTTCCTGGTCTTAAAGTGTCCCTAAAAGAGATGACCCAACTGGATAATCCCTTCTTTTTCCATAAGGGTAGTGTGATCAGATGTGCCGATTTTGCATAAATCTCTTTTTTTTAGGATCCTTTGTCAATTCAGCCCATCACAGGATTTCCTGTTGCTGTAATCACTATCGATCAGCTGCAAGGAAAGCAGGCAGCAAGAGTTCGGTTTTCCTGCAGCACTCCCGCAGGAAGATTAAAGCATTGCAGCCTATGCTCATTTTTAGCTCGGACATTAATATGCCTCCTAATGTGCTTTCATTGGTAGGCTGAACAGTCAAAGCCATTAAGTGAAAACTGCAAAACCCACTTTCTGATAGGAGGAAGCTCCGATGAGCTAATGATTATGGCAGCGGCCGTTTTATGCGCCGGAGAATACGATAATCACAGATGTAATATTTGCTCAGTATAAATCATAGACCATAGACTTTCCTTTAAATGAACCTTTACTAGCGCCCATATCCATTATAGAGGATTTGAAAGAAAAAAAAAGAAAAGCGAGGCGGTTCATAAAGGACTCCATGCAGATGTAGCAGAGCCGAATGAGTCACAGAATAATTATCTGCAGGGTGATTGACCTAAAAGACAAACTCATCTGCATATGCATCTGAAATGCAACCGGGGACAGTTTGCGGAGAATATAGGAAACCAAAAGAAATCTAACAGATATAGATTGTTATTTAATCTGGTTTTATACAATCCTTCCACTCAATCACATACATATTGAATTAAATGTAGCAGAGCTGAGTTTGTCATTTGGCACAATTTCTTTTGTTATCTTACTCGAGTCAATTTATATCATCAAGGATCCTGTTCGGAGAATTTATGCAGTGGAGATTGGCGTTTTAAAATACGGTATTATATCCTGAATACTTGCAGTTCCAAGTTTAGCCTGCAGATGTCTCTGTTGCAATTAGTGAATGTAAAAAAAGCCTGTGGCACGTGCCCAAAACTTTCCATAAAAGTATTTAAATAGTTTGATCTTAGAAGGTGGGAATAGAGTTACAGGTTCTAAAATAATATGGATCTGGGGAAAGTTAGGACAAGTCCTGGTAAGAAAGTTTAAGATTAAGACCCTATCGAATACTAGAGTCCCCAGCAATGAGCTAATTTAGGGGGCAGCTTCTACTTTCCCCTACTTAATATGATGTTGACAGTGCTACTTATAAGCGCTTCTCCTTTTTTGGGGGGTATACTGATGGAAATTGTATTTCCAGTTACTTACATGGCTTTTTGGCTGGCTGGACGAGCTGCGGGTTCAGGTACGGGCTGTTCTCCGCGTCTATTCTGCGCTTGTACTTCTGTCGGCCCCCGCGAACTCTGTCGAGACGTACCCCTGGAAAACAACAGAGAACACATATGAAAACTCCCACATTATATAGTGCTAGTAGATTAGTTTATACGGGAAATCGTTAGATCTTGATTGAAAATTTGACATTTTATTTCACAAAAATCTGATTAATAGTGACTCCATTTAATTCATTAAGGGTGAACTTTATTATAAGACACTGCCCATTGACGAAAATGGGATTCTTCCAAGTGAATAAAATAAACTTTACTTATCCTGGACAACCCCTTTAAATCATATTTTGTTCCTTTTTGGACTATTAATCAGATTTTTGTAAAGATACATTTATGTATTGAAGCAAAAGAAACAATCAAGGTATTCCAATCCATATAAAACATTAAACCGAGTAACTTATGGTCTTAAAGCAAACAGTGTTGTTAAAAAAAAGTCTACCGTTTTATGTATGCAGCACACATGCAAAGCAATGTGCCTCAATAGCTGCATACTACATGCACACCCGGTTTAATGTGATCTACTTTCATGATAAGAGGAGGCAGATGGAACAAAGTGAAGGTGGTCATATACTAGATCACTTAACCAGCAGGTATTCCTCCCAACCCTCCAGCAGGGTCTTAGCTCCATCAAGAGCAAAAAAGGATTAGTTGTGGCAAAATTCTTCATTCCTTAATTAGGACACCATCATACGCATTAGATGATTGATTTGACATGTCAAAATTAGTGGGTTCTTCCAATATTTATAAAATCTTTATGCTCTGTGTTCTCTGAAGTGATATCCATCACTTTTACATACACCGCCATGCTTGCTATCAAATAGCCTCAAAGAGGACCTGTCACTGCCATAAATATTCCATTTTTTTACCTTTTATAAATGCCGCTGTTCTCCTGAATCCGGCGATGTTTTTCTTTTTTTCCTTCGCCTCTCCATTCCTGAGATATGGCCCTTTCTTCTTTGTATATAAATTTAGCCTTGTTAGGCAAAAGGGCGTGATCCTCAAGAACACTCCCACAGAGAAGAGTTGAGAACTGCACCCACTTGACTATAAAAAGTAGATTTATATACAGAGAAGAAGGGGCCATATTTCAGGAAGTCACAGGAAAGAAAAGAAAAACATCACCGGATTCAGGAGAACAGCGGCTTTTACAACAATTTAAAAATGACTTATTTATAGCAAGTGACAAGTCTACTTTAAATCTAAGGCAACGTTCACATGTTCAGTATTTGGTCAGTATTTTACATCAGTATTTGTAAGCCAAAACCAGGACTGGGTGAAAAATACAGTAGTGATGCATGCAGGCTCACACTAGTCCATAGGGGAACAGGGGAATTCCCCAGTGGGTCCCTGCGCAGATGTGAGTCTCCAGCACCACTATTTGGGCAGTATTTGGCATAATTCACTTGATTCACTTTGTACAGAAAAAAAGCAGCATCTCATCGTTCATTAACCAAACTACCCAGTTTATTATTATTTAGCAAAATAGGTAAATTGGTGAATGAGGGTAGTGTAATATTTGCATGTAGGTTAAAAGTGGGCCCCTCAAAGTCAATGTTACCGGTGGCGCCCCAGTCCGACATTGGGTAGATGTGTTTCTATTAAACTTTTCCTCTGATTGTTACATTCCTACTTTTGGCTTATAAATACTGATGTAAAATACTGACCAAATACTGAACGTGTGAACGTGGCCAACAAATGATAAAAGTTGGCAAGCGCCCTGTGTCTCTAAGTTGTAGTCCGTACCCAAAGTAACAAATAGCTCTGCATATGAGCTGTATACACAAAACGGTTGGAGAATTTTTTTTGCAAAATACATAAGTATCCATACCCTTTAATTTTCCTGCTCCCATCCATCATCCTGTTCTTTAATATAACCTATAAATATATATGAAGGCATGATATACGACTGCACCCCCTGCTTGTGCAGAGCGTTCATTCCTGGATTTGTATATTAATGATCTGTTCCTTTATCCAGCACTGCAATGCAGATAACTACTCCTAGGAGTGAACAATACTTTTGGAACAAAGCTGTACTTTGTTGCTGTGTTAAATGTGACACATTGATCATCAAGAGGCAACCAAGAGAAATCAATTACCGATCCGGGGTTTCCGAAACTATATTTAAAAAGAGACATGTAATGATGCTTTGCAAGGAGAGATCCAAAGGGGATATTTGTTGCAAATCACTAGATGAAAAGTAGAACTATGAAAAGCTGCCCGGCATTTTAATAGCAATGAGGAGAAAATGAACTCTGCATAATTCAGGTGCCATCATCCCGCCTATTTGGTGCTCGGCTTCATCGATGCCAAAAGATGGATAGTGCAGGAAAGCAGTGTGTTTAATCAAATAGTAATGGGACTGCAGACGAAATTTAAATAATATAAATCTATTCTAATCAATCATTTTATTTGCTTCATGCGGTGCATAAATCCAGCTCCCTGAATACAAAGTGCCCCCAAACACCCCCCCGATGATGGATATGACCTGATCAAAACTCCCAGACCTCTCCTTTATATCCAGACTTCCCCACCAGAAGCCGCCGGTGCCGGTATGATCACGAGGCCACGGATTGTTAATGCCAATCCCTTATACAATTATATTATTAATATATGGGGGAATTACTTATTTAATACGAGAATTCATCTCCCTCATTTGTAACTATTAGATCTCGGCTCGGCTCGGCGAGGTAAGAGGATTCGCCGGATGACGTTTATTCGGGATGATTTTAGCACAGGGTAAAACAAGGTGACTGTGTAAGGATGTCAGCGCGCGTTTAATGTGAAATCTGGTATCGTAGGGGAAAACTTCTTTTTTTTCTTCATTGTCTCCTATCATAAGATTTTTCCTTAAACTGAATGTCCACCATTAAAGGGGTTATCCTGGATTTAGGATGAATTGGTGGGCAGTGCGCCCAACACCCCAACGATCAGCTGCGTACACTGTGTAGTGGCCGTTCTCAGCTCCTATTTACTTTAATGAGAGCTGAGCTGCACTACCAAGAATGGCCACTACACAGTGTAAGGAGCTGTGCTACTTGCAAGCAACTGATCGTTGAGGTGCCGGGTGCCCACCGATTTATCCTAAATCCAGGACAACCCCTTTAAAGCTTATTGTTTGGGATGCCTGGGGTTGGATCCACACCGATCTAAGACAAGTGACCTATACTAAGGATAGACCATCAATATCAAAGCCCTAAACATTGTCTTTAATACTCATTTTTTAATGCAAATAAAGTCCTAGAATAAAAAAGTTGAAATGTGCATTTTTTTCCTACTGGATTGAAGCTAATCAATAATCTCTCTCATAGAATTAAATGGTAAAATTCTGGTTGCCTGTAGTCACCACTAGGGGGAGTCTAGGAGCTTACTGTATACTGTTTATGCATAGAACTCAATAACAACACTGTCTGCGGTGAACTCCCTCTAGTGGTGACAGTCAGAATTTTATAACAAAGAAGACCTGACATTTATTATTATTTTATATATATATATATATGTATATATATATATATATATATGTTCTCTTGTATCTTGCATTGTTTTTCCCTTCTTTCTCTGCTGCTCTATTCTTGAGATATGGCCCCCTCTTCCTTGTACAGTATGTAATGTGAATCTAAGCTTGTTAGCCACCTAGGTGTGGCCTTCAGCTCCCTTAAATATTTGTCTACCTGAGTACCACGCCCACTTTACGAAAGATGATGGGAAGATGGGGCCGTATCTCAGGAACGGAGAGGCGCAGGAGCAAAAGAAAAATAACGCCGGATTCAAGAGAACAGCGGCGTTTCCACCAGGTAAAAAAATATATATAACATGTAAAAAATACATATTTATGGGGTGTTACAGGCTCAGGTCCTCTAGGGTCGGTCGTTCAGGGGTCTACGAGATCTAGGTGGCAATAACTCAGAATAATATTGGCTACTGTCACTAGAGAAGTTAGAAGAATACATCAATGACCTGAATGTTTGTCATGTACCCGTGGCCCAGCGATGGTGTAGAAGGTAAAGTCACACTTGGGCTCTTGTGCTTCTGGGGGCCACATATGAGAAGAGCAGCTCTTTATACAATCTCTTTATAGAAGCTCTTGAGGGTCTTATCATTTCATCCTAGAAGCTCCTAACACTTCTGGAAATGATCTCTGACACTGACAACTATGTGACCGGCGTCTCTGCTTCTGATGGTGGACGTGGTCCATGACAGCCCCCAGCTGTGCCACGTCTAAGCTCTCTGTCAAGAAGACGTGGCCAGCAATCTCTTCTATGTATTGACCATCCAGTAGATGACACCGGGATGTGCCCCGGCTGCTAGATTAAGACTCCGGTTAATTTAAGGCTACTTGTAATTGCGCATTGAATTACTATTTTTAATCCTGCCATGCAAAATCATTTTGTTGAACCAGCGTGGCATCTTTTTATAGTCTCCCATTGACATCAGATAAAGTAACTTGTCTGGAAACCATTCGAATCAATTTACAGTGGATCAGGGGCAAAAGTGTCGCACTCAGGAGAAATTAGAACCTGGAGTGCACGTACGGCGGGGGGCAGACAGTCCATTAGACGCTGGGTAATGCTCCACCCTCCATCCTTCGAGACAAAAACATCTGTACATATCCTATTGTGGCTACGGAACATAGTAGGAGGGGAGGGAATTATTATCACTATATTATAGCTATCACCCATGCATAAAACGGGACTTAAATGACATCTGTCACCAGATTTCACAATACAAGCTACATAAATTAAATAGGTCTCTTAAGCCTGATGCGACAGGTATAGTTAATATGAAAATCTATTTTGGAATGGCTGTAGAATCCTGGTATTACGGTGAGCATTTTATGACACCAGCTAAAAAATGAGAGAGCTCATGATGAGTCCAAGCATATTCAATATCTGCCCACCAAGCTTGGCTAACAACAGCAGCTTGTACTGAGCGGTGTGAGATATCAGCAGCAGGGAGGAGGGACACTGAGGAGCTGTCAACCAGGCTAGGTGGGCAGAGATTCAGCAGCAGCCAGGAGGAGAAAAACTGAGGAACTGGCAATCAGGCTAGATGGATGTAGATTTTGCAGCAGCAGGGAGGAGGGACACTGAGGATCTGTCAATCAGGCTAGATGGTCAGAGATTCAGCAGCAACCAAGAGGAGGAGCACTGATTAGCTGTCAATCTGGCTAGATGGGCAGAGTTTCAGCAGCAGCCAGGAGGAGGGGCACTGAGGAAAATTTAATCGGGTAAATTAGGTAGAGATTCAGCAGCACCAGAGAGGAAGGACACTGAGGAGCTGTCAATCAGGCTAGATGGGCAGAGATTCAGCAGCAGAAGCAGGAAGGAGGGGCACTGAGGAACAGTTAATCGGGTAAATTAGGGAGAGAGTCAGCAGCAGCTGGGAAGAAGGGCACTGAGGAACTGTCAATCAGGCTAGATGGGCAGAGATTCAGCAGCAGAAGCAGGGAGAAGGGACACTAAGGAACAGTTAATCAGGTAAATTAGGTAGAGAATCAGCAGCAGAAGCAGGGAGGAGGAGCACTGAGGAGCAGTTAATCAGGTTTAATGAGTAGAGATTTAGCAGCAACTGGGAGGAGGGACACTGAGGAGCCACAGCAGTAGAGAAGAAATGAATATAAATTGTCCAACAAGATTATACAGCCATTCTGACATGGATTTTCAAAGTAAGTACACCACCCTTATCATACATAAGAGACCTTTGTAATAATGAATGAAATTTTTTCTTGTGAAATCTGTTGTCAGTCCCACTATAAAGGAGTTTTTGAGTTTCACTAAAATAAATATTCAAAGGGAATCATCCCCTCTCTCGATATATCTTTTTTTTTTGTAAATAGTTGAATTCTCCATGAAATGACAATTCGGAAACTTTTTTTTTCAAAAATATTGTATTATGATGATGTTCCTCTGTTATTCCTTCTGGAAATGTAGTAACAAATTAGAAATTGGGTTTTCCTTTTCTCTACATACTCTAACACTATCCAATCAGTGCTCCCATTGTCGGATTATGTTGGGACAATTTCCTTCGAAGAGAGAAACCCCTGGAGGTCTCAAGAATTGGGCTCTGCAGCCAAGGGCCCACCAGTACCATCAACTCCAATACACTTTGTGAATCAAGTGTATTGTGCCAAATACTACTTATATAAGAGGGTGGTGGCCCATTCCTGCACAGTGGCCCACCAGAGAATTCTCCTGTTATGCTGTGGGCCAGTCCAAGCCTGTCTGCAGCTTTGTCTAGAGTGGAGGGGAGATTTATTGTCTTTGGAAGTATGCGAAATGTATCAAGAAAAATTCAGAACAATTTTCGGAATATTTTTGTTTTTCTCTATTCTAGTCCTACCCCAACTCTTTATCGTGAGATCCCAGAATGAATTTGTCCTATCCCCTATTTTAGAATTGGTAACATCAGTAACACTGATGACTTTGGAGTTTCTTGAGGACATGCTGTGTGGCCGAAGTCAAATATTTTTTAAGGATACAATTTAAAATAAAATTAACCTATAATAACTGTACCTACAATAAAAACAGAATCATATAGTATTACAGACTTTGTTTTGCAATACTGCACCATTTTCAAGAGCTCTGCTTGCTGTCAATGAATATGAATTAACAGTTTTACATCCATAGGCAAAAAGTTCTTACAGTCAAAAGTTTCTTACAATTGTATCCCATCTATATAATCCTCTGCGAGCTCAATGTTTCCCACAGCGGAAATCTCTCGGCTTATTCGCATAGTTTGTTACAATGTGTCCGTGCACAGAAAATGGAGTTTAGTTAGAATCTTTAAAATATGTTCACATATAATGTTTTTTTCAGCGTTTTTTGCTGCAGATTTTTATGCAAATTTTCAGCTGCTTTTTGCTGTACCAGCAAAGTCTATGAGATTCTAGAATTCTTATTTCACACATCATGGTTTTTTTGTTCAGGATTTTGTCACTTTCATATTTTTTTGGAAAATAGAGCATGTCACTTCTTTCAGCGTTTTTTTCAGCTTTTTTTCACCCATAGTGATGTGAGCATATGTGGCACATGACTCTTGAGGCCAATAATTGGTTGCAACGGACAGGTACAGGATGACATCCTTTCTAGTAGTGGCAGGGACGAGATTGGCGGCAGCATTGTGGCGGCAGGAGATTTAAGGGTTATTTTACCACATTCCCTATTAATTTTGTATTATCCTGGAAAACCTATTTAAAGGGGTTATCTGGGTACAACAAGTAGGATAGGTGATAATGTGTTGATCAGTGGGGGTCTGACCACGGAGGTCCACGCCGACTGTAAGAACAGGAAACATTTATACCCATTAGAAGGAAGTGGCTATGCGCATCCTCAAACGCCGCTCCATTCATTCTCTATGGGGCTGCTGAGTGCGGCTCTCAGCTTTTTCCAGCTGCGCCATAGATAATGAATGGAGCGGCAGTGTTCATGCTCAACTTGTGCTCCATTTATTCATTCTCTATGGGACTACCGACTGCTGCTCTATGCTTTTTCCAGCTGCACCACAGAGAATGAATGGAGTGGCGCTGTGCATGCTCAACCTGTACTCCATTCATTCCCTATGGGGTTGCTCTGTGCTGCTCTCTGCTTTTTCCGGCAATCCCATAGATAATAAATGGAGCAGCACTGCGCATGATCAACTTGTGCTCCATTCCTTCTCTATGAGGCTGCTACGTGCTGCTCTCAGATTTTTATGGCAGTTCGATGGAGAATGAATGGAGCGGCAGTGCGCATGCTCAACCGTCGCTCCATTCCTTCTCTGTGGGGCTGCCAAGTGCAGCTCTTGGCTCTTCCCAGCAGTCCCATAGGGAATAAATGAAGCGACAGTGCATATGCTCAACCTGTGCTCCATTAATTCCTTCTCTATGAGGCTGCTACGTGCTGCTCTCAGCTTTTTATGGCAGTTTGATGCAGAATGAATGGAGCGGCTGTGCGCATGCTCAACCTGTGCTCTTTTCATTCTCTATGGCGCTGTCGAGTGCTGCTCTTGGCTTTTTCCGACAGTCCCACAGAGAATGAATGGGGTGGAACTGCGCATGCTCAACCGTTGCTCCATTCCTTCTCTGTGGGACTGCCAAGTGCTGCTCTCTGCTTTTTCCTGCAGTCCAATAGAAAATGAATGAATCAGCACTGTGTATGCTCAACCTGTGCTCCATTCATTCTCTATGGGGCTGCCGAATGCTGCTCTCAGCTCTTTCCGGCAGTCCCATAGAGAATGAATGGAGCGGCACTGCGCATGCTCAACCTGTGCTCCATTCATTCTCTATGGGGCTGCTGAATGCTGCTCTCAGCTCTTTAGGGCGGTCCCATAGAGAATGAATGGAGCGGCACTGCGCATGCTCAACCTGTGCTCCATTCATTCATTCTCTATGGGGCCGCCGAGTGCTGCGCTCACTTTTTTCCGGCAGTCCTATAGAGAATGAATGGAGCTGCAGTGCGCATGTTCAACCTGTGCTCCATTCATCCATTCCTTCTCCATGGGGCTGCCCAGTGCTGCTGTCGCCTATTTCCAGCTGCACCATAGAGAATGATTGGTGCAGTGGTTGAGCATCCATCATGCTGCTCCATTTTGTAACATTCATAAAAATACCCCATTGAGTATAAAACATCCCAGTAATGCTGCTTGTTGCAGGCCCCAGCGGTATGACAACCAGCGATCAGCAATTTATCATTTACCCTGCAGATCGGTGATGACAGGCCAACCCCTTTAAGCTTTACGTCCATAAACCTGTAGAACTTTGTTAAGAACATATCTAACATTCCAATCATGAGCATTGTTTTTTTCCCATCCTTTACAGATATTGTCCCCATTGGGGCTCACAATCTACATTCCCTATCAGTATCTCTTTGGAGTGTGGGAGGAAACCGGAGAACCCGGAGGAAACCCCGCAAACACGAGGAGAACATACAAACTCCTTCCAGATGTTGTCATTGGTGGGATTTGAAACCGGGACCCCAGCGCTGCAAAGTAAGGTGAGGGTCACATTACCAATTTTCACTCACCCGAGAGAATCGAGTCGATTATGCTACTCAGACTCTGATCCGAGTGAGATCAATTTTTTTGGCGGACCCATTGACTTGCGATTTGATTTATGCATCCTCGGACAGACTCGTAGAATAGCATTCATCCGATCGAAAAAGATATATAAGAAAGGCTGGTACCGTCTGTTATAGATCCCTTATACATTGTATACTGCTCATCATATGTCGCATATATAACATTCCCATAAATATTGCCCCCTATATATAGGTATACATAGACATTGACACCCACAAGAGACTTTCGGCACAGCGACGCGGAGTAATACAGCGGCCTGACACCTCGATATAAGACAATATTAATAACGCAGATGCCATAATGAAGAAAGCAGCGAGGGGTGTACGCGGGCAGTGTACATCACACACACACAATCTGCCATTTTCTACAAGTGACATCTTATAATTCAATGTCTTCTCTCAATGATTCTGACAAAGGCAGAATAAGAATAAATGAGTCTAGCAAGACAGCCCAGAGCGTTACAATATCCAATAGCTCATTATTTTTAAAAAGCTATCTATAAAGTGATGCTGACAAGGAGTGAGCATTTTATTACTCCTTCAGATGCAGATGGTAGGGAAAACATGAGACGTGGCTTTTGGGAATTCTCTCGGTGCAGAAACGATTCAGTGTATGATACAATGATACAAACGTATTGACAGTCTGTACAGCAGCCGAGGCCCTCTGTCGCTGGGTGTGGTGGGGGGGCTGAGATAGAAAGTAGCATTTTGACTAGGTTTACATATGGGCAAACAATCTGGATGGGGTATAGCAAGTTGGTACCTATGGAGCAGCACCAGTGTCGGACTGGGATGTCAAGTGCCCCCCAGTAACCAACTTCAGGGCCCCACTTTTCAGCTACATGCAAATGTGACATTATCCTAAATCACAAATTTATAGAACAATGAACTGGGTCGATTGGTAAATGAATATGATGTTGCCTTTGTCTGTACATAATGATTCAAGTATATTGTGCCAAGTACTGCTCATGTAAGAGGGCGGTGGCCCACCGGAGGATTCTCCTGTTCTCCTGTGGGCCAGTCCATGCCTGTCCATGTCTTACAAATTGTGGCAAATTTACTGATCCTGTCTAATATACATAATAGACAGTGTGAAAATGCACCAGATTTATCAGGGTGGTTCACATTGGATGATAAATTTACATTTTGCACATCCCCTACTTGTTGGCTGATTTTGCACTACTTTTTTTGCACAATTTTCCAGCCCTCTTTTCAGAAAATCCCCACACTCCTTACTAAACCACATTCTTTTTAAAATTAGTCATATTTTAAACAAAAAATAGGTTTGAAAGCATTGCTCATGTAGACAACCATATTATCTGTCCAAGTGCGATCCGACAACACATCAGATCGCACTTGGACCAATGTTATTCTATGTCCGATTTTTTCTTCTAATAGAACCGGTCCAGGGAAAAAAATCTCAGCATGTCCAAGTTTGATTCAATGTCCAGATCACACTCGGCCATGCAAGTCGGGGGAAGATGCGGAATCACGAACCATCCTGAATCTGATCCCTGGTGAAGGACACGAGCAGTCATCAGAAGCAGAGAATCAAAATGGCACCACAGTGACCAGCACCACACACGGAGGCACTGGGAATGGACACCAGCTGGCAGCACACATGGAAGCAGTGACCGGCAGCACACATGGAGGCAGTGACCAGAAGCACACATGGAGGCAATGACTGGCAGCACACATGGAGGCAGTGACCAGAAGCACACATGGAGGCAGTGACCGGCAGCACACATGGAGGCAGTGACAGGCAGCACACATGGAGGCAGTGACCGGCAGCACACATGGAGGCAATGACTGGCAGCACACATGGAGGCAGTGACCGGCAGCACACATGGAGGCAGTGACAGGCAGCACACATGGAGGCAGTGACCGGCAGCACACATGGATGCAGTGACCGGAAGCACACATGGAGGCAATGACTGGCAGCACACATGGAGGCAGTGACCGGCAGCACACATGGAGGCAGTGACAGGCAGCACACATGGAGGCAGTGACCGGCAGCACACATGGAGGCAGTGACCGGAAGCACACATGGAGGCAATGACTGGCAGCACACATGGAGGCTGTGACCGGCAGCACACATGGAGGCAGTGACCGGCAGCACACATGGAGGCAGTGACCGGAAGCACACATGGAGGCAGTGACCGGAAGCACACATGGAGGCAATGACTGGCAGCACACATGGAGGCAGTGACCGACAGCACACATGGAGGCAGTGACAGTCAGCACACATGGAGGCAGTGACCGGCAGCACACATGGAGGCAGTGACCGGAAGCACACATGGAGGCAGTGACCGGCAGCACACATGGAGGCAGTGACCGGAAGCACACATGGAGGCAATGACTGGCAGCACACATGGAGGCAGTGACCGGCAGCACACATGGAGGCAGTGACAGGCAGCACACATGGAGGCAGTGACCGGCAGCACACATGGAGGCAGTGACCAGCAGCACACATGGAGGCAGTGACCGGCAGCACACATGGAGGCAGTAACCGGAAGCACACATGGAGGCAATGACTAGTAGCACACATGGAGGCAGTGACCGGCAGCACACATGGAGGCAGTGACCAGCACCACACACGGAGGCAATGACTAGCACCATACACGGAGGCACTGGGTATGAACTGAACACCAGCTGGCACCACACATGGAGGCAGTGACCGGCACCATTCACGAAGGCAATGAGTGGTACTACACATGGGGGCAGTGACCAGCACCGCATTCAGAGGCAATGACAGGCACCCCACACGGAGGTAGTGACCGACACCACACACGGAGGCAATGACCGGCACCACACACGGAGGCAGTGACCGGCATCCCACTTGGAGGCATTGACCAGCGCCGCACACAGAGGCAATGACAGGCACCCCACACGGAGGCAGTGACCAGCACCACACATAAAGGCAGTGACCGGCACCACACACGGAGGCAGTGACCGGCACCACACACAGAGGCAGTGACTGGCACCACACAAGGAGGCACTGACCAACACCGCACACGGAGGCAGTGAGCGGCACCCCACACAGAGGCAGTGACCGGCACCACACACGGAGGCAGTGACCGGCACCACACACGGAGTCAGAGACCGGCACCACACACGGAGGCAGTAACCGGCACCACACACGGAGGCAGTGAGCGGCACCCCACACAGAGGCAGTGACCGGCACCACACACGGAGGCAGTGACCGGCACCACACACGGAGGCAGAGACCGGCACCACACACGGAGGCAGAGACCGGCACCACACACGGAGGCAGAGACCGGCACCACACACGGAGGCCATGACCGGCACCACACATGGAGGCAGAGACCGGCACCACACACGGAGGCAAAGACCGGCACCACACATGGGGGCAGTGACCACCACTATAAATGAAGGAAGTGACCATCACTAAATATGAGTGTCAATGAGTCCGTGGAAAACATCAGACTGCACTTGAATGACATCTGTGTGCAATCCGACTTCCACAGACTGATAGAATGAAGAAGATGGAGAAGTTTTTTTCTCCATCTTCTCCTTATCTGAGAAAATCAGATCACATTATGCTGACACATTGGCAAAACTTTGATCAGAGTAGGATCAGAGTGAGATTTGCATAATCGACTCGATGAGAGAATATTCGCTTTTGTGACTCTAGCCTTAGTTGCAGCAAATTGCACCAAAGTTTGTCGCATTTTCTCATAAAATCGAGATGCTTTTGTAGCACCCTGAGGATTCGGCTGCTACAGGGGTATTGCACCTCAACCCAGAGGTGTGATATTCCACTCCCGGGTAAGGATGGAGTGTGGAGCTGAGCTCAGTTAGCTGCATGCACTACACACATCCCATTTCCGAGGAACAGACCGACGGTACTCCCACCAGTTTATGTGCAGGTACGACAGTGTCTGTTCCTGGCTGGAGTGGGAGGGGGGTGGAACATCCCAGTAGTGTAGGGGCAGATAGGAGGAGCAGCCTGGGTAAAGCTAGGAGCTCATTGGGTGCTGGTCACCTGAGCTCACACATAGAGGGAGTATATAAGGTGGGAACCATCTTAGATCAGGGTCAGTCTGTCAGAGTTGAGTCAGAGAAGCAGAGCAGCTCAGCCAGCTCCAAGGCCAAGAGAGAGAGAGAGGAGAAAGAAGGACCCAGAGGGGGAGAAGAGGGAACTCCAAGAACCCAAAATTAGATCAGAGGGTGAAGAGTTGGCACAAGGGTACCGGATCCCAAGCTGGTGGAGGGCCCTAATCCTTAGCCAGAGACCGGAGGTCGTGGGCAGGATCTGCCACGACCACCCACTAAATCCTCCCGGAAGGCAAACCAAGAATAGGGTCAGGGAACCCAGAGACAACGGTTTACCAACAAGAGGCCCGAGGGAGCCGGACTTAGGTGGATCCCTGGTGGGGAAGGCCGGAGAGGAGGACAAGTCAGAAAGGGAGCTCAGGACTACACTCCGGAGTTGCCTGGGAGTTGACCGAGTCCAGGACCTGGTGGACGCAGCACGGCTTGGGTGGTCACTGCTGTACACAGTGACCCGAGCAACACCAGTAAGTAAAACCCTGGAACTGCATTTTATGCCTCTGAGTCTCCTTGCTGCACCTTCACAACCACCATCCTCCACGGCTGACCCCCTGAGGCTATACCCCTCCCGTTGGGGGTTATACTACCGCAGCTGCACACACACCACCAGCCTCAGCGGACCATCTTGCAGCGGCGGCCTTTTGACCGCAAATCAACGGGTGGCGTAGTCGACACTAATAACATCAATAAGGACTGCCGCACACTGAGTTTGACACCCTGGGCACGGACCGGGTCACAGCCACTCGGAGACTACAACCCCCATCTGATCCGGCTCCGGGTATCCCTAACAACATGGCCCAGGGGGCGCGTCAACTTTGGCGTAGTCGGCAGGATCACGTGCCCGCAACAACCGGGTACTGCGTGCCTGAAGAAAAGATCGCATTTACCTCAAAAAGAAGTCTCCCGCCAATTCCAGAGGGTCCCCGCCATCAGACGCCATCTCGGATCAGTTCCCGCCATTTGCCCGTCATCTGCAGTCTTTTCCCGCCATCCACAGAGTTTCCCGCCACTGGGAAGCGGTTCCCGCCATCTGAGAAGGTTTCCCGCCTTGGAAGAGCGGACGCCATTATGGGCGTGCCAAAGGATGGCAAGAGGCCACCTCCCATCGTGGGCCAGGACCGAAAATGGCGCCAAAAGTGGAAACCGCCCCCACCAGCAGAGACTGTGATGATTGATATGTCCATCAGCGTGAGAGAACTGCCCCTGGAACTGGCAATCACAAAGTTGCCCCAGGACCGCCCTCGGGATGGGCGTAGACAGAAAAAAAAAAGAAAGAAGATGGGAGCAGCTTGGAGGAGTCTGGAGGAGAGTCCAGAGAGAACACACCCGGAGATGGAGGGAGAGTCAGGCAGCACCGACCCAGTGGTCAGGAGCCTGTTGCAGGTCGCCACTCCAGAAGGCCTGCTGGAGATCCTGGCACAGCTCCCCGGAGATCGGGAGCGTGCACAGACCGCGTTGGAGGGCCTCGCACGGAGGATGGCCCGGGTGCAGCAGGAAACACTGGCGGAGTGGACTCGAGAGATGGCCCAGCAGGCTGGAGCCCGCCAGGGAAGCATGCCACCCGCAGCGAGGAGCAAGTCCACCTCTGAGGACGGCGAAGGAGGGACGACGGCCGGAGACGACGCCGCAGAGGGAGCCGAAGAGATAAAGGCAGGTAATGGGGACGACAGCATCCCGTGCCCAGAAGCCGTAAACCTGCCTCAGCTCCCCATCGCAGAGCCTGAAGCCCCACTCACCGTTCCCGTAGCCGCTGCGTCATCGCTCCAAGCTAGGCCTCAAGCGGCCGGAGCCGCGGCCACGCCCCCTGCTACGTCACGCGCCTCAATCCAGAGCGCGGCCAAGCAGGAGATGCCACCGGCCTGGTCGCAAGGCAGAGTGCCCCCGGGCGCTGCAGTACCAACAGCGCCCCCTACCTCTGCCGAACCACCGGCCTGGTCGCAAGGCCAGGAACACCCGGGCGCCGCCGTCTTTACGGTGCCCTTCACCTTCAGGGTGCCCCAAGCCTGGTCGCAAGGCCTGGTAAATCTGGGCGCCGCTACCACCTCCGCGCCCTCAACATCTAGAGTGCCGCACCTGGGTGAAGACCTGTTCGCCCAGCATACGTGCCCGGATGGGCAGCCCTTTATATGGCCACCGGAGTATTACCAACTTGAGCTCCAAAAAGAAAGACCCCTAGATGAGCCCCTGATTCCGGTTCCGAAGCCCGTTAAGATCACCCCACTCTCGTTGGAGGAAGCGCAGTTTGCGTGGGACCCCACCGGAGGAGACCTCATGGGATTCACCCAAGAAACGCGGGCGGCCGCAGCTGAACGTGCGGAGTGCTGCCGGCAGCAGTTAGAGGTCTTCGACCGGGAGAGGAGAGAGAGGCGGGTCCGAGAGCAGCGGCTGCAAATCCAGAGCGCAGAGCAGAAGAGCCGGACCCGGAGGAACCCCCGTGCAGCCCACGGTCCCCGTGCCACCGGGACTGTAATTAAATTCCAACTGCAGCACGGTTGGGGTTTCATCAGGGATCATCACACCCCCGGCGACGTCTTTGTCACCCGCAGAGACGTAGAAAGCCATCTGCCGGAGGGACACAGAGGTCGTGACCTGTATGTAGGGGACGAGGTCACCTTCACCCGGCACAAGTGTGCCAAAGGACCCTACGCCCTCCATGTGCATCGCCTGACGGAGGAGGAGCTGCGGTGTGAGGAGGAGCAAGAGGACCCGGACGGGTCTGAAGAATCTAAAGAAGGAGCAGGAGGACGCCGTCGTTGAAGTACGGTAGAGAGAGACTGTACATAGTTACCCGTCAGGGTATAAGAACTGTTCTAGTTAAAATATAGTCCCTGTTGGGACCAGCAGATTGAACTGAAACCCGTGTGTCCCTATTCCCACTGACCGAGGACTGACAGCGGTCAATCCTCCCTAATACCTGGCCGAGGACTGAGAGCGGCCATATTTCCCTTGTATATAGTTGCGCTTCCTAAAGCGCCCCCTACCGGTTTTATAGGAAACTGTTTTCTTCCAAGAGAGACTGTCGCACTTTACCCGGTCACAAGTTGCACCGTGGCCGGAGGAACAAGAATGTTTCTAATGAGGAGTTTTATATGAAAAGTTTTATGATATATATATATTGTTTTATATGTTTATGATGTTTATGAAAAAAAAAAAAATTGTATGTTTTTGGATGTTTTGTTATTTTACAGCCCGAGGACGTGCTGTGATTTACCAGGGGGGAATGTAGCACCCTGAGGATTCGGCTGCTACAGGGGTATTGCACCTCAACCCAGAGGTGTGATATTCCACTCCCGGGTAAGGATGGAGTGTGGAGCTGAGCTCAGTTAGCTGCATGCACTACACACATCCCATTTCCGAGGAACAGACCGACGGTACTCCCACCAGTTTATGTGCAGGTACGACAGTGTCTGTTCCTGGCTGGAGTGGGAGGGGGGTGGAACATCCCAGTAGTGTAGGGGCAGATAGGGGGAGCAGCCTGGGTAAAGCTAGGAGCTCATTGGGTGCTGGTCACCTGAGCTCACACATAGAGGGAGTATATAAGGTGGGAACCATCTTAGATCAGGGTCAGTCTGTCAGAGTTGAGTCAGAGAAGCAGAGCAGCTCAGCCAGCTCCAAGGCCAAGAGAGAGAGAGAGGAGAAAGAAGGACCCAGAGGGGGAGAAGAGGGAACTCCAAGAACCCAAAATTAGATCAGAGGGTGAAGAGTTGGCACAAGGGTACCGGATCCCAAGCTGGTGGAGGGCCCTAATCCTTAGCCAGAGACCGGAGGTCGTGGGCAGGATCTGCCACGACCACCCACTAAATCCTCCCGGAAGGCAAACCAAGAATAGGGTCAGGGAACCCAGAGACAAGGGTTTACCAACAAGAGGCCCGAGGGAGCCGGACTTAGGTGGATCCCTGGTGGGGAAGGCCGGAGAGGAGGACAAGTCAGAAAGGGAGCTCAGGACTACACTCCGGAGTTGCCTGGGAGTTGACCGAGTCCAGGACCTGGTGGACGCAGCACGGCTTGGGTGGTCACTGCTGTACACAGTGACCCGAGCAACACCAGTAAGTAAAACCCTGGAACTGCATTTTATGCCTCTGAGTCTCCTTGCTGCACCTTCACAACCACCATCCTCCACGGCTGACCCCCTGAGGCTATACCCCTCCCGTTGGGGGTTATACTACCGCAGCTGCACACACACCACCAGCCTCAGCGGACCATCTTGCAGCGGCGGCCTTTTGACCGCAAATCAACGGGTGGCGTAGTCGACACTAATAACATCAATAAGGACTGCCGCACACTGAGTTTGACACCCTGGGCACGGACCGGGTCACAGCCACTCGGAGACTACAACCCCCATCTGATCCGGCTCCGGGTATCCCTAACAACATGGCCCAGGGGGCGCGTCACTTTCAATAATAAACCTGCCTCCTCTGTATACGAAAGCATGCAAAAATCATAAGATATGCCCACAATGCATCTAAAATAAAATAGGAAGTCGTGTTTCAAGCAATTTTGATTAAAAAAAACTCCAACCATTTTGTGCCAACAGCTCACATGCAGAGTTATGTGCATCCATGGTTACTGCGTAGTCTGATTCCCATATTCTTGTAAACAGCAGAGTGTCATGGAGCATGGAGTATTCATTGCAAATATAGGGCGGCGGATTGTAATAGATGGGGCCGGCTCGTAAAGATTTCTTTTGTATGATGAACTAGACTGATACTTGATTTTTTATAAAATAATTAAAGTTTTGAGAAAATGTAACCCTATATATTTGCAGAGCTTAGCAAATCAATATGCAAACCCATGGTCTCTCGCTTTGGGGCTTAAAGCACAGGTTTGTCAGAGTCTTAATGGCTTCATTGATTATAATGATTTCTGTAGCTACAGAGGATGGATACTGAATAAATAATGACTGACAGCTGCAAAATGTGAAGATGTTCTGCAGCAGATACTGTTATGAAGAGCCAGCAATATTAATAGTAGCACAAATACATTGCCGATAGGTTCACCATTAGAGTTGGTCTTTTCCATTAACTTCCATGATCCAGATTTATGTAAAGGGCTTTTGCCTATTTTCAGAGACCCTATTAGGGAATTATAAGGGGATATTTCATAATGAAAAACACTTTTGAAAATGAAATCGAATGATCGTCACAGGTGATCAGCTGTTAATACAGTAAAAATTATTATAGTGACCCCTGTAGGATAAGTGTGGTATCACATGCCGGCCATTCAAATGTTACTCAGCTGTTCATAGCTTTGGCTCGTAAAGAAAACATTTAATGTATGAAAGCCATAAGACCTAGTAGGGCAAATAAACAGTGATTGTCCTCAATAGAAAATCCTTTTAATACAGGGCTTCCACCATTCACTTTCCTTATCTATAAGCCAAAGCAGCACTAACTCTGGAGGACCTAGCAAGTCCATGCATGATAACATGGTCAGCTCTCACTCTGGAGGACTTAGCAAGTCCTTGCATAATAACATGGACACCTCTCACTCTGGAGGACATAGCAAGTCCATGCATAATAAAATGGGCAGCTCTCACTCTGGAGGACCTAGCAAGTCCAGGCATAATAACATGGACAGCTCTCACTATGGAGGACCTAGCAAGTCAAGGCATAATAACATGGGCAGCTCTCACTCTGGAGGACCTAGCAGGTCCATGCATAATAACATGGACACCTCTAACTCTGGAGGACCTAGCAAGTCCATGCATAATAACATGGGCAGCTCTCACTCTGGAGGACCTAGCAAGTCCATACATAGTAACATGGGCAGCTCTCACTCTGGAGGACCTAGCAAGTCCATGCATAATAACATGGGAAGCTCTCACTCTGGAGGACTTAGCAAGTCCAGGCATAATAACATGGGCAGTTCTCACTCTGGAGGACCTAGCAAGTCCATACATAGTAACATGGAAAGCTCTCACTCTGGAGGACCTAGCAAGTTCAGGCATAATAACATGGGCAGCTCTCACTCTGGAGGACCTAGCAAGTCCATGCATAATAACATGGTCAGCTCTCACTCTGGAGGACCTAGCAGGTCCATGCATAATAAAATGGGCAGCTTTCACTCTGGAGGACCTAGCAGGTCCATGCATAGTAACATGGGCAGCTCACTGATGTTAATGAGATCCATGCAATGCTTAATTTTACCTGTTGTGGCGCTGCAGAAAAATCTAGCAATTGATTTTGGATTCCACTTACAGATCTCAGCTGATCTCAAGTGGTCTGAGTGACAAAATAGCCTGTGGAGTAATTATCGTCTAGGGGTTCTTATGAAAGTAGTCATATGCCTTAGATATGGTAGCTGTTTGGCCAACAGCTGTTCCTTTCAATCACCTTGTACACATGCACGTCCTACTAAGCCGAGCATGTATATCCTTTAAAAAGGGAAATCAGCAGATGGCAGACACCTTTGATGGCAGTTGATCAGTCCTCATAGAATCATAGAATCATAGAATGGTAGAGTTGGAAGGGACCTCCAGGGTCATCGTGTCCCACCCCCTGCTCAATGCAGGATCCACTAAACCATCTCAGACAGATCATCTCAGACTCAGATCAAAAGGTTCAGGTATGGTGAAATCACACATACCGGGCCATTTTATCTTCTGACATCTTCCTCGGGGGGGAGGAGGGGGGTAGTCCTAAACAGGACAAATGCCAGATTGGGTGGTCTGGTAGTAGGGTGCATCAGCCTGAAATACTTTCAACAGTATTGGTCCCTCAGGATACCGATGTTATTAAAAGCTGTTGTGGTGTAGAGAGCCATTGGCTCCCTGCTCCACCATTTATTAAGACACGACGCAGATTGCTTCTAGATAGTGTCCAGCTGAAGACTGAAGCCACACAGGGAACGTGTGGGAGCTTCAGGGAGCTTGCACTCTACAGGAGAGGGAGGACCCCGTTGACCATAAGAGCTTACACTCTACAGGTGAGAGAGAGAGGACCCCGCTCACCATAAGATCTTACACTCTACAGGAGAGGGAGGACCCTGCTGACCATAAGAGCTTACACTCTACAGGTGAGAGAGACAGGACCCCGCTGACCATAAGAGCTTACACTCTGCAGGAGAGAGAGAGAGGACCCCGCTGACCATATCAGCTTACACTCTACAGGAGAGAGAGGGATTTACCCAGTGACTCTGGAGATGGAAAACAATTCTGCTGTACAAACTGTGCTCTGCTGGAACCTGCTGACCTTTAATGACTCAGGTACTGACCACAACTGTACAATGTGTGATAATCTGCTAGATGTCACAGCTGTAGGGCATTATGGGGAGGTCACGCAAAAGTAGGTTTGTCGGCTCTCTGATGCTTAAGAGAGCAGGCTAAATGTTCGAATTCGCCTGCCGGTTTAAAATGATCAGACATGTTGAAATTCAGCATGCCCAATCCTTCTTTCTTCAAAAGATAAATGGCACTTCTCCATACACAAATGCGGCAAGCTCGGCTGCAATTCATGCGATGTGTCTAGCCACCTTAACAAAAAGGAATTGACTAAAGCGGACAGCCCCTGTAATGTACGTAACATGCTCTGCACGCTAATGTGGCACAGATCGTTATGAATCTAGATAATGAGCCGTTTCAGCATTTCTAGGGTTAATTCAGGAGTTCCACCTAGTTACACACAATATTAGGGTGCAATGCAGTGTGAATAATCGAGCAGCACCACAAGTCTCTGCGGCGGAGGAGAACCAGCACGTAACCGGCGGCGTATTAATAGTAATATCACGCAGCATCGGGGATGTGTGTATTTATTCGTAATGCCGTCTGCCCAACATGTTATTATCTGCGTGATCTTTTTATTACCCTACTTTGTTAAAAGATCAAGAAGACTTAGATTTGCCGGTGTAGGTAGGAGTCCATAGATGTGTTGTGCCGGGCGATGAGGAAAGCTGGAGCATTTCATGATTTTGTCTCCATCAGACATGGATATCAGTTCTGCAGCCTGAAACATTGAGTAACATAAGAGGGTTCAATAAAGAGCTCACTTATGCTAAAAATGCAGGAGGAAGCCAAATATGACAGCAAGGAACATCTCTCTGATACAGTTAATCTCCTCCGAGATGGAAACCCTTATTCTAGATGTAAGACATCTCTCCGAAGCATGTTACGCCTTGTTCCACCGCTCCTAAATGTCCTCCTCCTATGTTGTCTCTATACTGTGGATGTCAACAGGAGGGATCCCATACTGGGCATGAATATTTAAAGATCTGCTATATTGTCTTCTCCTCAATCATCTCCAGACCTTCAAGAAATATATAAATATTAAACATATCTATGGAGCGACCTTCAATCGCTATATCGGCTGGAGATTGGTAGAATCTCTCTAGTTGCCGATTTGGCGCCAATCAAAATTTTTTATGGTGATATAATTTTGCAATTGCTTGCTTTAAGAAGACGCAGGGGGTGACCATCGGAGCATTAGTACAGTCCGAAACAATAGGGTGTGTTGCCCCTAAGGTCGCCCTGTGCCATACAGCATGACCAGTACTCAAAATTTGCCTATTACTGCAAGCCCGGACAACAGCAATTCCTCCCCACCACATGCATGCTTATTTCAGTTGAGCGTCCATGAGTTTTTAATGGGGAAATAGAGAATAAAAAGTTGGCATGTTGAAATCAACATGTCCGATCCTTTTTTACCCCAACCGTATTTGTCGGGGAGAGTCCCCTATACATATAAGATGCTTAGCCAGATACATTTCACTTGATCCCAGCGTTTGTTACACAATAATATTTCTCCAAGCCTAAGTGAAGGATTGGGCATGTTGGAACTCAATATGCCCTATCCTTCTGTGCCCCGATAAAATCTGTCCAGGGAGAGTCACCTACTGTATATATCTAATATGGTTGGCTGGTCCAGTCTCACTTGGTGGGTTTGGTTGACATTAATCCTCATGTCTATTGCTAGTTTCAAGGGTTAGTAATGGCCCATCCACATTGTGTTTTACCCACTGGCCCAGTAGGAGATTGCGTCTGAACTCCTCCCATCCCTGCAAAATGGGATTCAGAGCCAATAACTATAGGATAAAACACATAGGGCTCTAATAGTTGGGACCCCTCTTACAGATTATGCACTGGAGCCCATGTTACGTGTAAAGGAAAAGATTGGGCATGTTGAAATTGAACATGCCTGATCTTTCTTTGTGCAGAAAATATTTGAAAGAGAGTCTATACATCTGATACCTCATTCACACGTCAGTGTTTTCCTTGTATGAGAAAAACAGACCAATTTATTTAATCAGAGTTTGCTCGGAGTTTGGTAAGAGTTTGGTCAGAGTCTCAGCAAGCAAAAAAAAGTCTCTCCATCTTCTCCTTTCTGACAGTCAATGACAATCGGACCGTACTCGGATGTCATCGGAGTGCAGTCCGATTTTTTCAAGGACCCATAGCATAGCCATGCATTGTCGATTTTGATCCGACACTCGGATCAAAATTCGGAAATGTCTCTGCGATTTTGCTCGGACCGCTCAGTGTGTAATAAATCATGGACATATGAATGGCCCCATAGACTGTCACAGGCACGGGGGGGTTATCCATGAAAACCAATCCAAAATTGTATTGCCAGTTTTAAAGATTGGTAACAGTCGGGGGCTCTTCCAAGCTTACTTGTTTCTGTCTCAGGTTCCTCTGTCTTCATCACGACCCAGCACAGTACTACAGTCCAGTTAGTGGAAGTCCTATCCTCAATCCTCTTCCCTCTTAAGGGAATTACTGTAGTTTTCCAGTATGGCCGTTACTTAGCTTCTCAGCTTGCTGACATCTTGAAACTCCTGCCTGGGACACTCTCTTTGTCTCATGTCCTCTGTCCTGTCCTGTTCCGTTACCTCTCTGAGTTGTAAACTAGCTAGGCGCCCTGTCCCCGGACGCGTCTCCAGTAAATCACGCTGTCCTTCTATCGCTTCTCCTTTCTTTACTCCAGATCTTGCTATCCACTGTCTTGGTCTCCACTCGCACCAGGGACACCCACGTCACGTGGCCCTGCTGACTAGTCAGACCTTAGGTCTACTTCGGGCACACGCTGGGTCCTATCTGACTTCCTGACAGGAAACTGTCTCTGTCCCTGCACTTTAACCCCTCCCACTATGGGCTAGTCCCAAACATTAATCCTAACTCTCCCTACTGTCGAACACAACACTATCACTAATAACTAATGTCACAATACACATTAAAATACACTGCAACAATACATTCATCTTCAAGGGGGAACGTGGGCATGATGTCCATCTCCTTACACCTAAAATATATTTGATCCTGTGCCTTTAACAGATAAATTAGAAATCTAAAAATTGATATATTTCAATATTTTGCACTCGCCCATTGAGCTTCCACCACTCCTTGTAAACATATGGATTTTCCCTTCTTATTAAATGGCATGTGTCGTGGTGTTATTTATTGTCGAGCTGTAATGTATTTTAATTCCGTAGGGCGTAGCAAGATCCCCCGGCTGAGAGACATCTCATATGTTGTAAAAGTGATGATCATGTAATATATAACGTGCTGTTAATCTACACCAGCCCGGCTGTAACCCTATCCGACCGACAATGCATTTCCAGGCGGTGGAGAGGGGCTGATCTACTGGGAAACCCCCCATGTTTCCACCCTCATTTCTTTTGTAATGCCATCACAGTGGACCAAAGTGACATTCTATCCGTCTTACACCTCGTGCATCTGTTCCCAAGCTAATAGTTGTTTTTTTTTTTATGATTAATGGAAGGTTTATTAGTGATATTGCATTACTGATAGCGCTGCTTAAATCAGGTTATCTGTGCCCTGTGTCCGCCCCGAGAGTGGTCATCCCACCGCGCGCTCGTCTCTCCATCAGCTCCAGAGATAAAGCATCCTCTCCTCTCCTTATTGTTCTAAGGAGGCTAATATGTTGTGGACTCGCTGCGGGTCAATGTAATACTCTGCATTATAATTACTTTCTGAAATTGCCTGATTGTTTCAATATCAATACCTGCCATGAAATGCCATCAAATTGTATTTTAATCAGATTCAGGACAATACCATGGGGAAAGTATCTATTACAGAAGACATCCTGGAGGATTTTTTTTTTTTTGTTCTTTTTTTTTTTTTTTTTTTTTTTTCATGAGCTAATCTGTTTTTCTTTTCTTTATGTTGCTGTATTGTTTGTTCATTGCCTTTTTTTTTTTACTGTTCAATCAGCTGTGATTATTTTTACTCTGCTATTCTCTTGGTCTGTGATATTATTGCCTGCGGAGAAAGCAGTGCACAAAAGAGCGTTCAGAAACACTGTGCATGTCAGATGGGGATGTAATATAGATAAATGCATCCAGAAATGGCAAAGGAATCTAATCACTCTTATTTTCCAAGACTATAGGGCATTATTTTATTATTGTATCCTCATTTGTTCATTATTTGTATCATATTTATTATTATTATTATTATTATTATTATTATTTAAATTAACACTTATTCTTTAATCATTTATTTTTTAATTAATATTTACTATTTAATCATATTGATTGCATTGTAATAGTGCATTAAATATAATACAATTATTATAATTATTATTATTTAATCATTTATTTGTAATATTTTTAGTTAATATTTTATTGTTTCAATTAATATTTATTATCTATTTTTTTTCAATTTATATGTACTATGTAATCATATTGATTGCATAGTAATAGTGCATTAAATATAATACAATATTATAATTATTATTATTTAATCATTTATTTGTAATATTTTTAGTTAATATTTTATTGTTTCAATTAATATTTATTATCTATTTTTTTCAATTCATATTTAGTATTTAATTATATTGATTGCATAATAATAGTGCATTAAATAAAATAAATATTATTATAATTATTATTATTTAATCATTTAGTTTTAGTTTTAGTTAGTCTTTCATTATTTTAATCAATATTTATAAAATGTATTATCTATTTATTTTTTCAATTAATATTTACTATTTAATCATACTGATTGCATAGTAATAGTGCATTAAATATAATACAATTATTATAATTATTATTATTTAATCATTTATTTGTAATATTTTTTTAGTTAATATTTTATTGTTTCAATTAATATTTATTATCTATTTTTTCAATGAATATTTACTATTTAATCATATTGACTGCATAATATAAATATTATTATAATTAATATTATTATTATTTAATCATTTATTTTAAATGTTTTCATTAATCTTTTATTATTTTAATTAATATTTATAAATGTATTATCTATTTATTTTTTTAAATTAATATTTGCTATTTATTCATATTGATTGCATAATAATAGTGCATCAAATATAATAAAAGTATTATTATAATTATTCATATTATTTAATCATTAATTAATATTTTTATTGAATCTTTTATTGTTTTAATTAAGATTTATTATCTATTTATTTTTTTAATTAATATTTACTATTTAACTATATTGATTGCATAATAATAGTGCATTAAATATAATACAATTATTATTAATATTATTGATGTCTTGTAATACTTATAGTGGTATTAACTTTTTATAATGTTTATTGTATTTCACTAGTGCTATAATCTTTTTGTTTTAATAGAACTTTTATTATATTATTATTCTTGATATTGTTGGTATTGCTTTAATTTCTGTACTATTAACTACACTATTAGCATGCATTTCATGATCTGAGATAATTTTTATTATCATTAATGTTTTAATTATTATTTAATATTAATTAAATGATTACTATCTAATTATTTCAATTATTTCAGATGTTTGTCATTATCGATAACAATATTTGTTTATTTATTTACTATTATTATTTATTAATATTTCACATTTGAACATAGTATAATTATGCAGTTGAAACTTTTAACCTGATGCTTTTTACCCAACCAACTTTTGAGTTTGTTGGTTTGGTATACACCTAAGTCTGATAGATTTAGATATATCTTTTTTTTTTTACTTTAACTTTAAGACTCATTTATGGTTGTATTTAGAATAATTATGATGGCTTGTAATATCTGATGAAGGTGATCATTAAACTTAAAGAATGAATGTAACAGAGGTGTTAACTATATATATTCTAAAATAATAATCTAGGAATATAGAACAAAAAATAACATAATAATAGTTAAATTAAAAATCTAAATTAATTATGTATATATATAAAGAGGGCAGGCCTTACTCCAAAGGGGGGTGTGCTTTATTGATTCATCACAAATTAGATGTTTTGGGTCTAGAAAAAACAGTGTTGAGCCTTTCTCCAGGATTGGACTGGCCCACAGGAGAACCGGTGAATCTCCAGGTGGGCCCCTATTGTAGTAGTGATCTACTAGAAGAGCAATGTTTGGCACAATAAATTTGATTCCCTATGTAAAGACAAGAGAAGCATCTAAAAATTCAATTAATTGTAATTATATATCAGCACAGTTGAAGTTGTGAATGAGACTAATGAGATATCAGCATGTAGCTTAGCAGTGGGTCTCCCAGAGTGAATGTTACTGGTGGGCCGTTGGCATCGGAGTTTGACACTGGATATATATATATATATATATATATATATATATATATATATATATATATATATATAAAGTGTAAAAAAAAAAAGAGGGCACCACTCCATAGCGAATTCCGTGCAAAATACTGGTGTCCTTATTGACTAATGTGAACAGGTGGCAACATTTTGGCTCAAGAGCAAGTGAGCTATTGTGGAGCCATACAGTAACAATGATTAAGGAGGCCCACTCTTCAGCTACATGCAAATATTATTGGCTGGGAATGAAAAAAACGATGTGATTTGCTGCAGCTGTTTTATGTACTATCAGCCTATGCTTTCATAAAATAATAAACAAGATGCTGCATGGTGCCATTGCTGCAAAGGGGCCCACCGGGGGATTTACCTGTTCCCCTGTGGGCCAGTCCAAGCGTGTATACCTACATATATATATATGTATATATATATATATATATATATATATATATACACATATATGTACATTAAACTATATAATCATATACGTATACATTATGGTGGAAATAATATTAAAGATTATATTACTAAATACACCATATCTATCTATACCTATATATATATATATATATATATATATATATATATATATATATATATATATATTATGTAGATAAAGTACATTAAACTATATACACTGCTCAAAAAAATAAAGGGAACACTCAAATAACACATCCTAGATCTGAAAGATTGAAATATTCTCATTGAATACTTTGTTCTGTACAAAGTTGAATGTGCTGACAACAAAATCACACAGAAAAATCATCAATGGAAATCAAATTTATTAACCATGTGCTCGGCAGAGGTAGCCTGACTGCCATTAGGTACCGAGATGAGATCCTCAGACCCCTTGTGAGACCATATGCTGGTGCGGTTGGCCCTGGGTTCCTCCTAATGCAGGACAATGCCAGACCTCATGTGGCTGGAGTGTGTCAGCAGTTCCTGCAAGATGAAGGCATTGAAGCTATGGACTGGCCCACCCGTTCCCCAGACCTGAATCCGATTGAGCACATCTGGGACATCATGTCTCGCTCCATCCACCAACGTCACGTTGCACCACAGACTGTCCAGGAGTTGGCGGATGCTTTAGTCCAGGTCTGGGAGGAGATCCCACAGGAGACCATCCGCAACCTCATCAGGAGCATGCCCAGTCGTTGTAGGGAGGTCATACAGGCACGTGGAGGCCACACACAATACTGAGACTCATTTTGACTTGTTTTAAGGACATTACATCAAAGTTGGATCAGCCTGTAGTGTGTTTTTCCACTTTAATTTTGGGGGTGACTCCAAATCCAGGCCTCCATTGGTTAATAAATTTGATTTCCATTGATGATTTTTGTGTGATTTTGTTGTCAGCACATTCAACTTTGAACAGAACAAAGTATTCAATGAGAATATTTCATTCATTCAGATCTAGGATGTGTTATTTGAGTGTTCCCTTTATTTTTTTGAGCAGTGTTTATAAAATGGTATAATATAATCTGAATTATCATTTCCACCATAGTATATAAATCCTTCTTCCCAAATAAGTGTCTCATTGGTGGCTGACTCCTGGTATTGGGCTGATTCTGGTCGCGCATGCGCAGTCCATCCCCTTTAAAACGAATGAGCCTTGATCACCCACTGGTCCTTTGTCTTATTGACATGTCATTCAAAGCTAATTGAAGAAAACCTCTATTTTGTGTCCATCATGATCACTCCATGAATAAATATAATGCAGTAAATTTCCCCTCTCGCCCAACAGTCCTATGGAAATCCACCGATAATATATAAAATATATATCTCCGCAAGTCAACTCTATTGCTAAAGAATGTCGATTCTATCTAGCTCTCTTTCCCTGTAAAATGACCCTGCTCCCCTCCCATGTCCCGTATACGGTGTAAATAATAGCGTCTCGCTATACGTTCTGCATTGACCTTTCCGGCTATGTAATTCCGCTGCCTGACTTCCTAGTATCTTCTCTCTTTACAAGCTTCTAACCTGTAGGGAAGAATCTCGAGTCTGGCTGGTCGTATATCACCGCATTGTAATGTAATTCAACTACAGTTGTTTTCCAATTCAATGTTCAATATATATACCCTAAATCCCTGGTGAAGGATGCACAGCAGAGTGATTTTTATGAAGGCGCCTTCCTTTATGAATCAAGCACTCAATAAGCCGCTGCGCTAACCTGTGTTTACTCGTAAGGAAGGTCTATTGCGGTGTAACGTTACCATAAAGCGTGACCATGCTAGGTTTTGCCGGGGTAGTAGATCTGATTTTTTTTGGGGTGGGGGTGGTGTTTTGCATCCAGCTTTACAAATTAGGCACCGGGTGCAGGTCTATATCCGGAGAGTCACCCACGTGTCGTGCCGCCTGGTTGCCAGACTCAAATTGAGAGGCTAACCATCAATGGCTCAATGATTAACATCCTCCTGCTTTGCACTGTAAGAGGCCAGTCTATAATCTGCGGTTCTAACACACACAGACCTGGGATATATTGAACTGTAATTAACTGCTCCAGTGAACCATAATTAAGGTCTATAACTCAGTCCTTTTCTGCCTTCATCATTACATCACAAATGACATCTTTTATTAAGAGTAATAGGGAGGGGCTTGGATTCAAGGGGGGATGGAGCGTGGGCAGGATTATTTTGGTTGTGAACAGCTTTAGTCTTCACCGTAGACATCTTGTTATTTGCGAAAAACCCAATTATTTTTTTTTTTTTTTACTATGCTTTTTTCCAATTGTGATTTAGAAATCGGAACATCTCTAGCTCTGGAGGACTGAATTGATTCATTTCATTGTAGTACCTTTTCTCTCCTGCGGTTGTGCTGCTGAGGAATTCATACATTTGAAGATTACAGTCGATCAATGGAAAACCATAAGATCAACTTGGAAATAAAGGTTCCTTCTAACAAAACGTCATTGTCTAAGGACTCGTTTTATACAGTTTTGTAAGAATTTACACAAAAAATACCATGAGCGTTTTAGTAGTGTGTAAAAATGGTCGAATTAATTCGCAATGAATCGAATATGTTGGCAATTTCCTGTACTCACTTCTCCACTGATCGGCTCCTCTGTCTCCTCTTTTCTGTCTTCTATCTTATTCCTTCTTCTGTTTTTGAGCTTCCGTTCTTCTCTAGCCCCCAAGCCATCCCATGGCGCGCGAAAAATTGTCATTGTCATGTATCGCGTCGCATGTAACCACGTGCCGCGCAAAGAAAGTAATTTATGTCAATGGGGCATACTGATGAAAATCAGCTCTGGAGACTCGGAAACAAAAGTAGATAGAAGAGAGAAGGCAGAAGAGGTGTTCCGAAGTCCAAAAGGAACGGCCAAGGCAAGACGTGTCTAAAAACAATTTTAACCGCTTCCAACAGATTCAATTTGAGCTGAATTTATTTTCTGCAAATCGAAATTCAGCTGGCATTTATCCTCTCCGGCTCCCCCATATACAGGAATACTTGGCTTGGCCAATTGCTCCGGTGTTCTCCATGTGAGAGCCTCTCTTCTGGCAGTGGCTAATCTCCCGTAGACCAATAGAGTTGACAGTCCAAAATTGGGCATGCTCTATCCTTCTTTTCCCCAACACCATCTGTGGAGGGAGTGTCGGGAGGGCCATGTATACATCAGATTGTTGGCCAATCCGGCCGATATCGGCAAGTTCAGCCAGTGTTAGTCTAATGCATATGTGGGTAATAGTAACTAAACTTTCTTCTTTTTTATAATATTGTCCTGCATGGAAAGTGATGAAATTTTGCAAATCATTTAATTTGGGGATTTGTCTTCATTCCTGTACAAAATGCATGTAAATGGCTTCCAATCCCAATTTTTTTCCTAGTCTATTCACCCGCCTTCAGGTGGTGGCGTACAGATGATGGCAGTGATGGGTCAGCCCCTGTCTCCTCCTCCTCTGAGTGTTGTGCTTATCAGAACAATCTCCTGCAGCAGCTCCTCCCCAGAGTTAGTAACACACAGGGACTGACCCATCACTGCCATCATCTGTACTCCAAATAATTATATTCTGATGTCAATGCAGTTAAAGACAGCAAATAGATTGGGCAAAAGACAAAGTTTGGAAATCACTTACATATATATTTTTTTACAGGAATGAAGACAAATTCCCTAATAAAGTGATTTACAAAGTAAAGTAAAGTAGCTTTCCATCCTGAACAATATTGTTAAAAAAACAAAACAATGGTTAGTTACTCTTTAAGGAAAGAAACGTCTGGTGGGTAAATATGGCCAATCTCTGTAAAGCCATATTGAATTAATAGAAAAAAGGGAAAATATAAGTGAAGCTATACATTTTGGTTGGAGTAATTTGGCAGCGACTTGACTTGATCCCATATAATAGGACGCACCGCTCTTCCGATGGAAAATGTAGCTACTATATTTATATATATTCTCCGAGCAGATTGATCCATTCTGTCTCTTATTAGTGTATGTATCTATAGAAAATGGCAAAATTAATCACAATAATGAGATATTAGTAATGCTGGTAGAAGGTAATTTCAGGCTGCCGAATGGAAGAATCGGACGGAAATCAGCATCTAAACCATAAAGAAACATAAAGTATTGTTGCACGCATGTTGCATTTGGCCGGACGCCAATCCATTAGAAGTTTTAACTATGGACTGAATGTACTTGGATTCTATGGGATAAGTGTAGCACTTAACATTGGGTGAAGACTCTGAAATCTTCTGATGAACAGCAAGGCATAATTTATCCTCTAAGATCCCTGACATGTCAGCGTATGTGTTCGGGGATAAGATGAGTCTTACATAAAAAATAAAACCACAGCACGCATTTGGATTGTAAATATTTTACGCCAATGTCAAGAGATGGCAAAAGAATAAAGTGCCGAGGTCTTGGAATAGGTTATAGCAGCATGTTTGGCTGCTTAGCATACATTTGTAAAATGTGACTGTGTGTGCTACATGGGGCATTGTGTCCATGATTTAGCAAACCCAATGCCAGCATTCTCAAGCATGGGAGCGAAATAAGAGGGGATGCTAATATTTCCGACTCCCCTCTTGGGTAGATATGATCTCAGGCTTAAAAAATGAATAAATATATGATTCTTCTCACCCTTGGCCATGCACTTTGGCTTAATGATCTTCACCATGTTGGGACTGGCAAACCATTAGGTTTGCCAAAACAATTTTCCCCATCAGCAAAAATTGAAAAAGGAAGAACATGTTAACTTTCAATATGCCCAATCGTTTTATTTTGTTAGTTTTCATGGGAGTTTGGAAGTTGATTTTGTCACTGAAGTGTCTAGTCTGAATGCTTGACTTAAAGGGGTTGTCCACTACTTTTTCATTGATGATCTATTCTTAGGATAGGTCATCAATGTCTGATTTGTCAGGGTCCGACACCCAGCATCATCGCCGATCAGCTGTTCTTGGTGTCGGCAGCGGCCGCCAACCGGAACTGCTTGATTGTGGAGCTGCTCCGTCTTCTGGTAGTGGCCGCGGCAGGGTACTGCACATCCGCCTCCTACTGATTTGACTATACTGAGAATAGCTGATCAGCGGGGGTGCCGGGTGTTGGACCCCGACCGATCAGATATTAATGACCTATCCTGAGGATAGGTCATCAATAAAAAAGTAGTGGACAACCTCTTTAAGGTCCGTTTACATGGACTGACTGTCGGTACGATACAACCAGCCAGCCGGTAAACTTTTACTGATCGGCGGTCATTTAAATGCCTGTTTACACAGACAGACTAAGGTAAATGACGTTCACTGAGAGATCTTGTTTACACAGAACGATGTGCTGCCGAGAACGACGATCTTTTTTTTCACCCAACGAACATTTTGCTCAATCTTCGCGTGATACTTAAATTGCTTACACGGCAAGATAATCGTAACACAGGCTTTTTTAACAATGCTCATTCACGATTACCCTGCAGTGTATATGCCCCGTAAGTGTAAACATGTTATAAATGGGGAATAAAGATTACGCTTCTTTCCCCATTGATAACACATGTACATTCAAGCCAAGTCAAACATTTATATGTTTGGGAAGATGAAACGATTTTCATGGGACTGGCTGACCATATAACATGTATAGGGGCAACCCGACTTTCCCTTGATAGCAGGTGCCAGGGAAAAGAAGGAGCGAGCATGCTGGTTTTCAATATGTCCAACCTTTTTGTTACCACAGTAGACAAGTCTATAGGAACCGCTAAGTCCAGTGATAAACATACTGACTCACATACATGAGTATTGGAGGACGATCATTTAATGTGTATGGGGGTGTCCGGACTTGCCCCCAACAACATTGGATTTCAATATGCCCAATCCTTTTGTTTCCATGGGAGTTAACTTGCCTTTAGAAGTGTCAAGCTTATTCTTCTCTCCCTACAGATAACACATATAGTGTTATAGTCATGTAAAGTGTGGAGGTGAGATGTATTTTCACAAAATCGGATGACCATCTAATGTGTATGGGGGTGTCCTGTCTTGTAGTGATGGGCGAGCATACTGGTTACTCGAGCTTTATGTGCATGCTCGGGCGAACACCGAGTATCGTCAGCGTGCTCGGTGATATGCTTGAATCACTCCCGTGTGCATGATTTGCGACTGTTTGACAGCTTTAATACATGTGAGGAATGCCAAAGAAACAGGCATTCCTCACATGTATTAAAGATGTCAAACAGTTGCAAATCATGTACATGGGAGTGATTCAAACATCACCGAGCACGCTGACGATACTCGGTGTTTGTCTGAGCATGCTCTTAAATCTCGAGTAACGAGCATGCTCGCTCATCACTACTATCTTTCCCTCGGCAGCATTTATCAGGGAAAAGAAAGATGGGGCATGTTGGATTTCAAAATGCACAATCTTTTTGACTTCATGGGAGTTTAAGTCACCTTCAGAGTTATCTGGCAGGAGATTCTTTCCCTTCCCCCACTAAGAACACATAAACACTCATCCAAGCTGAGCATCCATGTGTCTCTGAGGTCAGAAGTGATTTTGTCTATACTTTGAGGATTCCAAAAATCAAGTGGCTAAAATGGTATCAACAGAGAATAATTATATAAATAAAAATTATTATTATTATTAGTTCCGATCCTTCTTTCCCCCCATTTCCTTTGTCGGTAGATAGGAGCCTCCCATGAAATAAGATAGTCCTCTGGTCTTGCCAAAATTGGTGAGTCCAGCCAACTTTGATCTGAGAGACAGATACGTACTGTAATACAGTAGAATGGCTCCGTCTAGTCTTAAGGTGCTCATAAATGGGCACCTTAAGACTAGACGGAGCCATTCTACTGTATTACTGTACATATCTGTCTCTTTCCATCTTTATCTAGAATTCGGAATAGCCCAAGTGTTTTATATTGAGCTGTCGACGTTGGTCTGACATCCATGAACAGATGGTCACATAAGGGATGGGTCATTGATGTTAAACAAACACTAGCTCTAATTGGAAAGATATACAATGGCTCAACTGAAGGAGGTCGGCAAGAATGTACAGCAGCTGTGTCCCTCTCCTACTCCAGTCTGGGTTTAGATCCAAAGGACAGTTCATTGCATTGAGTAAAGTCAATATGCAAGTATTTCCCAGGATCTATACGTAAATGGGAAACACGGAGATCATATGTTATATATTGGGCAGTAGTATATTTCAATTCTTTACTGAGTCCAAAGTCGAAAAGTTAGGCTTTCTTTCCCTTTCATTTTAATAAAGGATGTTGTGGTTTGATAGCCAGAGCTTACGAAATTTGTACCACCTCAATAGGTCGCTGTATTGTTTTTCAACTTCTTCTAGTGACCAAATCATGTATAATGGCCCTGTAAATGTATCCCTCCTACTACTGAGCTAATAGGGGTAAAAATTTGCAATTTTATAACTTTTTTTTCTTGTCTCTATGTATCCCGATTAGTAGTGTGTGATGACCAGCTTTGAAAAAAAAAATTTGATTTTGTGATACTCTGTCAAGAGCTGTATATGCTACATGTGTCTATTTGTGGCCACTCAGTGGTTATGATGTGGTTGCTTTCTGTCAAAAGTGCTTCTAGCATGCAGTGATAATGTATTGAATTTGTTTTGTGAGAAGTTGGACTCCTTTATGGAAAGTTTAGGGTAAACCCCTTCGGAACCTCTGGGAACAATAATATTGAGGGTAATCTATGGTATCTATGCACTAAAAGGAAGAAAACCCTCCAAGAATGGTCACCACAAAAACAATCGGCAACAGCAGAAATGATCATACATACACGATCAAATTGACCCACTAGAAGACTAGAAGAATACATTGGATGGCCTTGATATGATTGATGATGAAGTCTACCAGAGGAGACCATGAGGCCCAACAATGTTCCTCTCTTTGCCTGTCTTGTATAGCTGGATGTTTGTCCTCTAGTCTCATTTGCTACTGGTAGCCCCAAGGCAGTAAAGATTGCATATAAGTTATAGGTGTGTCCATGCTTAGCTTTCGGTACTTTTTTTGAAGGACTCCAATTTCTCATGAAGGTGTGGGCCTCCTGATGAAGAAGTCTGTTGGACTTCGAAACGCAATGAAATTAAACCACATTTCTGACTTTTTCTGGAAATTTTCATTTATTGATATGCCAGCAGCACAGCATATCCGCTTCTCCACACTAATTGATTTCCACGTTGGATCTGCCAATCAGCAGAGCAGAACCTGACCCTCTTCTTTCTGAGTTATTCCAAGAGTTGTGCTTTCTCAGAACTTTACCAGGTGAGTAGCTACTGCAGCACAATAACGCTTCTTGTCTCGTTAAGGCCTTATCTTGCGCACTTTAGTAGTTCCAGCCTATCATCAATTTCTCATGATATACTCTTTATGCAGACACATATAGCAGAACCAATGCCCAACAGAGGTAAGTAAAGTTTTGCTTTTCAGAGCTGTTCATCTCATTCAACTCATTTCAGGACACCTCAAACCAAAGAAGAGAGTTAAGGCCCCTAAAAACAATTGACTAAAGTCAGATAAACCCTCTGATATCGGATTAATGTATATCGGGACCACCTGACTCTCCCCCGAAAGGTGATGTTGTCTGACCTGCAGAATTTCAATGGCTAATACCTTTCGAAAGAAGCCACCACTTGAGAGTCTGACAGTGGCTCTTTCTTGGAGGACAAGGAGCACTTGGCTGAAAGTTCTGAGTAAGGAAGAGCTGTAAGAGAAGGCTATTGGCTGAACGATCATTTGGCCAACATTTATCTAATGTGCATGCAGCCTATTGTCACATCTGTAGGCCTGTCTCTGTCTTGGAGGCTTCCAGTATCAATTCAATCTTTGAAGGCATCACAAGAGAAACTAACAACTGGCACAAATCTACCGATTGACACATGAATCCCTTATCTTCCTTTGGTGGGAACCATTCCCCCGAGAAGCTCCGATTGCTCTCCCAATATTGACAGTCTTGATGGTTTCTTGGCTTTACAAAACAACCGACTACATTATAAACCCAAGCTTCATACTGAATTTGTAACTATTGCAAATTATTTACCTTTTTCCTTCCCTACGTCTCAAAACATGACATTATTTTTGAATTTGCTATTGATTTTGCTCAGTAATGTGTCTCAATGTAGTTTTTAACTCAGAAATAAATGCAATGGAAGCGCAAGTCTCGGATATTTCATTAGGATGAGTACCGTAGGAAGTTAGAAATGAATTCCCTTTTCCTGGAAAGATTAGAACGATTAATGTCAACTATCATTCACTGTAGTGTATAGTTTAAGACCGACTCCGGCAGATGAGATTCTTTTATAGCAATGCGAGCGTGCACTTTAAAAGGGGGATAGATCATCACAATGAGCCTTTTGTTTGGAGCGTAATAAGTTAATTTTAAACAATGTGTTTAATGTGACTAACATTTACCGTGCCATCCTAATTTATGTAAGCGCCATTGTGCGCTTTGTGTGCATTTTCATTGTTATTTTTGCAGCTCTTTAGTACGTGATGTGCGGCTTTATTGTTAATTGTATTAAAAATTAAATGAAGCAAATCAATTACGGCTCTTGGTGACTCCTGCACGTAGTTGGAAGACACTAGCTTTACAGTTTCAATTAAAACAAAGAGGTGGGTCCATTGTTCTGCCGGAGAAGGGTGCCGAACTTTGTGTCAGGCCTGTCTGTTCAGAGGATATTGATGAGCCCTTTATAATACCTATGGATATCTCTGGAGGTGAAGAATGAATAGACGAAAGTGATATGTTAGAAAATCGACGTGTGTGTTATTTTTTTTAATACAAAGGTCTGGGTGTGGGGGATTACTGGTTTTCTATGGGAAATGCTTTATGGGTAATAGTATGCAAATTAGCCCTTTTTGAAGTGGCCTGTTGAATTGCATCCACTTTTTCAACAGAACCCAATGAATTTACTGGGGTCAGTTCTGGTTCTGTTTTTGCAATGGTATCGATTATCTGTTGGTTTGGGTGAATATGCCATGGAGGTATTGGTCACGGATGTTGCAGCCACCATGGGTTAAGGAAGAAGAATCCCCATTTCTCATGAGTTGCGAGAACCTTAAAGGGATTGTATACTACTAATTGTTATATTAAAATTGAGTGGTTGAGAAATTAAAATACCCAAAGGTCCATCTACTGGACCTCCGCTACTCCTGTGTCACATTGCTTGTGTCCACCACCGGTTTCTTCGCTTCCTTTTACATGACCACTGTAACCAATCAGTGGTCACCAATTGTCTGCAGCCTTCACACTCAACCTGAGCTCTAGGAAACAGTCTCTTCCTTTAAGGGGATCAATTTGTAAGAGAGATCCCTTGACAAAAGGCAGAACGCAAGTCCTGAACAGTTGGGATCGCCCAGCAATTAGGTGCAGGAGTAGACACAGACAGATGAGGGCCCCTGTGCAAGAACAATATAAGGGTCATTTGCAGGCCCATATCTCATCATAATCCACAATTTCACCTAATTTGGAGGTGGAAGTGGCCCCCTTACCTACTAGGTCCTGGTGCATCTGCACACAATGTACCAATGGTGTGTCCACCCAAGATTATGTTTAATCTGAGGGAAAATATGGTAAGAAATGTTCATTTTCTTTGCAGTGCCACCATAGGGGACATTAAATATTATATTATGCCAATTTATACTAGGAGGTTTGTGTAATACAAGAAAGGTCAGGTTCTCCAGAGTGAGAGACGCTCTTTGTAACCTCCCTCCACTTTGGCCAACAGATCGGAAGAACAGTGAACCTTCTATATTCAATTATTATTACCTAAAATGAATATGAAAATGACTTGTATTAACTTGTGAACCCTTTTAGCAGAGTTTGTCTGCAACATGGGCACTTTGATAAAATTGGAAGAGTGAGAATAACCATATATGGATCAAGGTATGGGAAGAGGTTTGGCAAAAACTCAACATCCTTTATGCCCTCGATAGTTGTATTTAGATTTGTGCACCTGCACCAGCCAGGCGCTCAATATTTAGTAAAAAATCACTCTACATCCTGACTGCATGTCCATAGCGCCAGACAAATATATAGGAAAAATTAATGTTTCTTTAGATTAATGTGCAAATTTATAGACAATCTATAGAAGAGGAAGCTCAGTGTCTACGTCTACTGTCTACGTACATTGAAAACCCATAATAGTGCAGAATGGATGACCCTATTCCTCTGATTATTGCTATAACTGAGTGTTTATAGTACCACACATGGCGTGATCCACCTCAAGGCGCATTATTAAGTAATTAGAGTGATTAACATAATAGGCTTAACACAGTAGATTTCAAGACTGGTCACTTGCTGGAATATTACCACTGCTATTCTTTCTGCTATTCCCTATCACATAGTTTTCCAAGCCTTTCAGAGTGACCTATATTATGATATTTGGGCAGGAAACCTTCACATGACAAACTATAGACTTTTTTTCATAGGCTAATAACTAATAAACTACAGAAAAGTAATTTTTTTGCCTCTAACTCTGGGTTATAATTATGCCTAATAGAAGACTAATGGCCAAGAAGATGCCATGTTCTCGTGTTTGGAAGTCAAGATGATAGAGTCAACCTTAATGACAAGACTGATGGGCAAAGCCCCATAGGACCATGAGGGAAAAATACAAAAAGTGTCCCATATACATTAGCCATGCTGTATCTTCACTAAATTTGCCAATTTCACAGGGTCGGCAGACTGTCTAATGTGCATGGTGGTTCCTGATTCTTCCTGGATAGCTGATATGGGGAGAAAGAAGGATCCCGCATGTTGAAACTCAACACGCTGATATTTTTTTTCTCATGTGAGAAACAGGAACTAGTAGAGGTGTATGGCAAAGGCAAATTTATGGAGGTGTGGAAAGCTATCAAATAGAGATGAGTAAGGACCCCGGACCATGGCCGATGGACAGGACACCTGCGAACTGCTTCCTACTTGCTGGCATTTGTGTCAGGTAGGAGGCGATTGAGGCCTTGGAATATTGACCTAAGTCCTGCGAATTCATTTGCTTATATCTATTAAAAGAGTTATTTATTAGGTATCGCTACCTAAACTTTAGTCAGGGATTACATAAGGCTGATAAAAAAACACAATTCCCGATTCATCAAGACCGGTGGTTTTGTCACCAATCTTGATGAATGGACGTGGTAGAGTCAGACACTCCTGATTCATGAATCTGGAGCGTCTGATGACTGGTGAGTACCTCCTTTCACCACGCCATAAATCTAACTCCAGTTAGGGGCTGGACTGAAATATCTGGTGTAGGAAACACCACAAGTTGTCATGAATTAGATGAGCCGTGATGCCACTCCTCTGCCGCACCACGTCTCACCCCAGCTCTTCCCATTTTGACATAGCTGGGAGAAACTGATGTGAAAACGCTGAAACTCGCAACATTTTGGAGCAACTCTGTGTTGCACTAAAATTTTGCAGCTTTTATGCTACTTTTTTTTTTGCTATAAAATCATTGATGAATTGGGCTGACTGTCTATAAAGTCCAAACCAAAATAGACATTCAATTAAGACCAGACAATTATGGTGCTGTTCTTCCATCAGAAGCGTTGGGTATGTTGAATCTCAATATGCTCAAGCGTAGCCAACACTTTAAGGTATCTGGCAGTTGGTAATTCCCATACCAAGAAACCAAGAACACATGTGTGTGGCGGTTTAGTTTAGGTAACAGAATTAATCCATCAATGACATAAGCAAATTCACAATAGCCATCAAGAGTCATGAATTTCTTTGTATTAAAAGCAGAAATTCTTTTCTTAAAAGACTTTGCAAATGCAAGAATGATTTTGAAGAAGGTCAGTAAGTATTTTCGCATAATGTCTGCTTTTATTACGGCTCACTTCCATGGAGGTAGACCTATGTGTTGACCCAAATTGTGAACAAATCACCTATTACCTTTGGAGCGCTACTCGAGTCTTCTTCTGGTCAATGATCTCACATTACTTCAGTGCCCAGAAATAAAACTACTTGGCCTAAGTTCTTAGAAAATTATGCCGCCGTTAAACCATGGCATTGGATAGGAGTTTAGCCTTTTACTATCTCTCCATAAATTCTCCTGTTTAACCAGGCAAAGCAGAGAAAACACAGCATGAAACATGAATACTGCTCCACGTTTCACTAAATGCCCGGAGTAGCTGTCACTTTATCCTGTGAACACCACATTCTGCTAGCGACGGACTTAATAAAGACACTGTCATTCAGATAGCTTTTCATCTTCGCTGATCTTTTCTTTTTCCTAGATAAGGCTGCCAACCCCACTGTCTGTAAATTATAGCAAAGGGCACTTCATTCGAGCGAGGGAATAGGACAAACTCCACTTTATGAGCAAGACAAAGCTCCTGTATGGATAGCAATGATGTTGTGCTCGCCTATGAAAGTGATGAATTAATTTTTATTATCAGTGTGTGTTATATTAGTATGGGGGGTAATTGATTTCATGATATAGAGGTATATGGTCATCAGGTCTATGCTAATGGACAAAAAAGTTGGAGAGGATGCGACATGCCAGGGATTCACGATACCTTAAGAAACATGCCCTGCGGAAAACAGGATGACTAAGTCTTGAGTCTTTTCATAAGTATGTGCTTACAGGTTCAAGTAGCATGAAAGAAGCCAGCCTTCCTATAATTAGGCTCTTCCTCCTGATCCCACTACACAAGCTCGGCTCAACCAAAAGTTATAAGTGAAATAAGACACTGCCAAACACCTCTGGTGGTGTCTTATCTTCTATGAGAACAATAACATCGGAAGATGAAGTTCAACTTGCCCAATTCTTGGAGGTTGTTAAGCCCCTATACACGTAAGATACCCAGATATTCATTAAATGGTTAGCTGATCCCACCAAAATCATTGAGTTTGGTCAAGAACTTGTGAGGCCTTCTAGAGGCTTGAGTCTAATCAGTCTTCTAGATTCATTGGATTACGATAGTAACCTAATTTATGGACTCCTCTAAGTAAACCTGTCTGATTTTCTAAATATCTGCATGAACAAGTAGGTCATAATGCTCCAGCGTCTCCACCACCAAGCACCTTCACTTCTCATTTTCCTACAGAATTTCCCAGCCAAAATGTAGGACTTAATCATTGGGAAAAAGAGGTTGTTAATCATGAACACCACAGGATCAGCAAAGTATAAGTATTTTGGAAAGCTATATTTTTGGATTCTACCAACATATTATTTATTTTGAATACCCCAAACTATCAAATAATCAAATAAGAGTTCTCACCAAATATTTTTCCAAGTGGACTCCATCAATCTCGTTTCGATGAATATACAGCCACTGTGACAGCTCTATATCCTGGACTATGAGCAACAAATCCACAAGACATTTCTGCATATTTTTGATTAATTAATTTCAATAGAATCAATATAATGGGATGTTACACAATTAATCTAAAAAAATTCATGCCCTAAGTAGAAGCCATCTTGGAGATGGCATCAAGTTCCCGAAGAGCCTTCTATGCAAAAATTAGCCTCTTCGGCATGTTCCGAGCTTCCGATCCTCTTAATAAATTGTTTAGCTTACTGATTTAACCATCATTAATTCCCAAAATGTCCAGCTTTATTTCCTCTTCAAAATAAATGGCTACACTTTATTAAAACTATCATTCCAAGACTGCCCCCCAACCCCCCTTCCAACCTCGAAAACCTAACTACTATAGTTTTAGACTTTCAGCTATTATCCTTCCCTTACAAAGAAGCAGATTAATAATGTCTCCTCTAACAACCTCATTTATTTTACAGAAAATTAACTCAGTTTCAACCCTGATTAATGATTTCATCTAAATGAATCAAATTAAAAATTGAAAATTATATTTCAAAAGATTGAAGAAAAAAAATTGACCATTTCCAGTTAACAAATGATCCTTTCAAATATTTATAAAAAAAAAAAACGGTGACCATGAAGAGCGTGTGATAGTAAAGAAATGTAGACGGAGCCGGCTGCTTATCTCCAGGACGTAGAGAGAGAGGAGAAGGAAAAAAAAGAATACACTCCATTGTGGAAAGGGAATTCTCCGGGGAACCAAAACTGGCTTCTATTTAGACACTGCCTGTAATCAGCGCACCAAAATAATATGAGAATTTCAGTGTTAATTAAACTGGTAAGGCTGGAGGTGCACGTCTGCTGACGAGGGATTAGGAAAGCATACATTAACCGCTTCTGTTAACAAAATCCGGCCTGTAAGAGTATCTGACCAAGTAGAAAGCGGTGACTGACAAGCACACTTGCTCACTCCCTCGGGGAACTTCGAATCAACTAATCAGACATAACCTATGCGACAAGCGGATACCGAATACATATGTATGACATCATAGGGAGTAATCCGAGAGAATTTTATAGCTCCAGTAATGTTTTCCTAGACGTAAAGCCCAATCATCAGACGCGATGCGGCTACTGACCTCAGTAATGCTAACTTGTCTTTCTTTTCCAGCTGTCATTGCTAATGAGTGTGAATGTATATGCTTCTGTTCCATCGTAAAGAAAGTACAGCCGGCAAGAACGTGACACCCAACTGATTCGTAAAAAGATAGTTGTCAAATTTGGAACTGTTATAAGTTGTCATAACTCAATGGGATAGGTCATTTTCAATAGAAAATCTGTGGTCTCCAACCAGGTCCTCGGGAGACAACCATAGCTCCTCCAAACTCTCTACTTTGAGCCCGGATATACAAGGTGTCTACTTGTACTTTCAACTTGAATTTAATTAAGAAGTTACATTTCTTATGAAAAAAATTCAATACAGTATCAGGACATACTAGAAAAGTTGTCAACAGGCTGTAAGGCAGATCACAGCTACTAGGTGGCCACATGTAGGCACATAGAACATAAATATCCCCTGACAGAGTATCATAAAATCATGTAGTCTTTTTTTTTTTAAAGCTCGTCATTAAGTTCGGGGTTCACACCGGACAGTTAGTGTCCGGTGCTAAACGCTGAATACTAACTTCTCCCGGAAGAACATTGCAATGTTCGGAGTTCCGGGGGAAGGAGAGAAAGAGAAAATTTTACAGCTCAAAAGTTTGGGTCCCCATTCTTTTCAATGGGGTTCAGCTTCTGGTACAAATTTGATTACAGTTCGGGTACCCGAACCAAACTTTGGAATAGAGTTCAGGTTGGGTACCAGAACCCAAACTTCCACGGGTCTGCTCCTTCCTACAGGTCATCTCACACCACTCATCTTGAGAGCTAAGAATAAAAAAAAGTAAGGAAGGATACATCTGTATTGGAGACATATCCACCAAATAATAGCGCTACTTTGGGTGGGGTAATACCAGATTGTTTAATTACAAATTGAAATACTTATTTTTTATTTTGTGATTCTTCTTTTTTAATATATTATTCATGGTGCCATCTCTAATGATCCAATATAACAAAACCTAGCACAAAAAGAGAGGGGGATTCTCAACACAATGTGCCACTTTCTCCAGGGCTTGGTTCATTCTACCACATTGTTATGGTAACTTTTTGAATTTCCATCTCATTTTTCTAAATGTTTGCTAAGGCGGTGGCAGCCGTAAAGACGAAACAATAAGGATTATACCATCTATAGTGAAAGGGTCATTTTCCAACCTCTACACAGACTTTACATTAACAACAATATTTGGACCACTTTTCCTTCTTAATGGTTGTCTCTCAGCCAAACTCATGTGGAATCCAACAACCATCTGGAAGTGATGGATTTCATATTGGATTTCAATGAGCGTAATTTTTGTTTTCTGGGAGAAAATCTGCCACCAAAGATAAATGGCAGCGGCTTTCTCCCTTTTTCTCTTTAGAAACACATGTATGCTTGGCTGAAACCAAGCCTGCATGTGTATGGGGAAGCCTTGAGGAACAGCTGATTGCCAAACTGATGTGCATATGCATCGAGAGACAGAAGGAATAGCTGATGGCTGAACCGAGTGTGCATGTGTATAGAGTGACGGAGAAATATCTGACTGCCAAACCAAATGTGCGCGAATGTGGGGTGGCCAGGAGGAATAAATAATGGCCGGACCAAGCATTCATGTGTATTTAGATTCAGGAGGAATAGTTAATGGCTGAACAAAGCGTGCATGTGTTTTTGGGTTAAGGAGGAACAGCTGATGGTTAAACCGAGTGCGCTTGTGTATGGGCCATTGACAGGAATAAATTATGATTAAACTGAGCATGCATATGTTCTTGTGTTTGTGAGGAACACACTGATGGCCATGTAGAGTGTGCATTTACATAGGCATTCAGGAGAAACAGCTAATAGCTAAACTGAGAGAGATTAGAAGAGATAGCTGTAGGCCATACTGAGTGTGCATGTGTAGGAGGAGGACAGAATTGATAGCTGTTGGCTGAATAAAACATGGATTTGAAGAAGCAGTTCAGAAAGGATAGTTGTCAGCTGAATTCACTGTATATGTTAATGGTAGGTTGGAAGAGATAGCTGTCTATCGACATGAGTGCGCATGTGTAAGCGGGCAGAAGGGATTGTTGTCGGCTGAACTGAAGGAGCATGTGTAGATGGACAGAAGGGATAGTTGATGGCTGAACTGAGAACACATGTGTAAGGGGACAGAAGAGTTAGTTGATTGCTGAACTGAGAGTGCTTGTGTAGGTGGAGAGAAGGGATAGGTGTAGGCTGAACTCTGAACTGAGAGTGCTTGTGTAGAAGGACAGAGGGGACAGTTGTTAGCTGTGGACAGAAGGGATAGTTCTTGATGGACCTAAGCGTGGGATAGATATTGGCTGAACTGAGAGCACATGTGTGGGCAGACAGTGGGAACAGCTATTGGCAGAATCGGTTGTATATGTTTATGGTGGATTCAAAGGGATAGCTGTCGATTGAATTGAGCATACATGTGTAGGAGGACAGAAGGGATAGGTGTTGGCTGAACTGAGAGCACATGCATAAGAGGACAGAGGGGATAGATGTTGGCTGAACTGAGAGTGCATGTGTAGGAGGACAGAGGGGATAGATGTTGGCTGAACTGAGAGCGCATGTGTAGAAGGTCAGAGGGGATAGATGTTGGCTGAACTGAGAGCGCATGTGTAGGAGGACAGAGGGGATAGATGTTGGCTGAACTGAGAGCGCATGTGTAGAAGGTCAGAGGGGATAGATGTTGGCTGAACTGAGAGCGCATGTGTAGGAGGACAGAGGGGATAGATGTTGGCTGAACTGAGAGCGCATGTGTAGAAGGTCAGAGGGGATAGATGTTTGCTGAACTGAGAGCGCATGTGTAGGAGGACAGAGGGGATAGATGTTGGCTGAACTGAGAGCGCATGTGTAGGAGGACAGAGGGGATAGATGTTGGCTGAACTGAGAGCGCATGTGTAGGAGGACAGAGGGGATAGATGTTAGCTGAACTGAGAGCGCATGTGTAGAAGGTCAGAGGGGATAGATGTTGGCTGAACTGAGAGCGCATGTGTAGGAGGACAGAGGGGATAGATGTTGGCTGAACTGAGAGCGCATGTGTAGAAGGTCAGAGGGGATAGATGTTTGCTGAACTGAGAGCGCATGTGTAGGAGGACAGAGGGGATAGATGTTGGCTGAACTGAGAGCGCATGTGTAGGAGGACAGAGGGGATAGATGTTGGCTGAACTGAGAGCGCATGTGTAGGAGGACAGAGGGGATAGATGTTTGCTGAACTGAGAGCGCATGTGTAGGAGGACAGAGGGGATAGATGTTGGCTGAACTGAGAGCGCATGTGTAGGAGGACAGAGGGGATAGATGTTGGCTGAACTGAGAGCGCATGTGGAGGAGGACAGAGGGGATAGATGTTAGCTGAACTGAGAGCGCATGTGTAGGAGAACAGAGGGAATAGATGACGGCTGAACTTAGAGTGCATGTGTAGGAGGACAGAGGGGATAGGTGTCGGCTGAAATGAGAGTGCATGTGTAGGAGGACATAGGGGATAGGTGACGGCTGAAATGAGAGTGCATGTGTAGGAAGACAGAGGGTATACCTGAAGGCTGAACTGAGAGTGCATGTGTAGGAGGACAAAGGGGATAGATGTTAGCTGAACTGAGAGCGCATGTGTAGAAGGTCAGAGGGGATAGATGTTGGCTGAACTGAGAGCGCATGTGTAGGAGGACAGAGGGGATAGATGTTGGCTGAACTGAGAGCGCATGTGTAGAAGGTCAGAGGGGATAGATGTTGGCTGAACTGAGAGCGCATGTGTAGGAGGACAGAGGGGATAGATGTTGGCTGAACTGAGAGCGCATGTGTAGAAGGTCAGAGGGGATAGATGTTAGCTGAACTGAGAGCGCATGTGTAGGAGAACAGAGGGAATAGATGACGGCTGAACTTAGAGTGCATGTGTAGGAGAACAGAGGGGATAGGTGTCGGCTGAAATGAGAGTGCATGTGTAGGAGGACAGAGGGGATAGGTGTCGGCTGAAATGAGAGTGCATGTGTAGGAGGACATAGGGGATAGGTGACGGCTGAAATGAGAGTGCATGTGTAGGAAGACAGAGGGTATACCTGAAGGCTGAACTGAGAGTGCATGTGTAGGAGGACAAAGGGGATAGATGTTAGCTGAACTGAGAGCGCATGTGTAGAAGGTCAGAGGGGATAGATGTTGGCTGAACTGAGAGCGCATGTGTAGGAGGACAGAGGGGATAGATGTTGGCTGAACTGAGAGCGCATGTGTAGAAGGTCAGAGGGGATAGATGTTGGCTGAACTGAGAGCGCATGTGTAGGAGGACAGAGGGGATAGATGTTGGCTGAACTGAGAGCGCATGTGTAGAAGGTCAGAGGGGATAGATGTTTGCTGAACTGAGAGCGCATGTGTAGGAGGACAGAGGGGATAGATGTTGGCTGAACTGAGAGCGCATGTGTAGGAGGACAGAGGGGATAGATGTTGGCTGAACTGAGAGCGCATGTGTAGGAGGACAGAGGGGATAGATGTTGGCTGAACTGAGAGCGCATGTGGAGGAGGACAGAGGGGATAGATGTTAGCTGAACTGAGAGCGCATGTGGAGGAGGACAGAGGGAATAGATGACGGCTGAACTTAGAGTGCATGTGTAGGAGAACAGAGGGGATAGGTGTCGGCTGAAATGAGAGTGCATGTGTAGGAGGACAGAGGGGATAGGTGTCGGCTGAAATGAGAGTGCATGTGTAGGAGGACATAGGGGATAGGTGACGGCTGAAATGAGAGTGCATGTGTAGGAAGACAGAGGGTATACCTGAAGGCTGAACTGAGAGTGCATGTGTAGGAGGACAGAGGGGATAGGTGAAAGCTGAACTGAGAGTGCTTGTGTAGGAGAACAGAGGGGATAGGTGAAGGCTGAACTGAGAGTGCATGTGTAGGAGAACAGAGGGGATAGGTGAAGGCTGAACTGAGAGTGCTTGTGTAGGAGGACAGAGGGGATATGTGAAGGCTGAACTGAGAGCGCATGTGTAGGAGGACAGAGGGGATAGGTGAAGGCTGAACTGAGAGTGCATGTGTAGGAGGACAGAGGGGATAGGTGAAGGCTGAACTGAGAGTGCATGTGTAGGAGGACAGAGGGGATAGATGTTGGCACAATCGATTGTATATGTTTATGGTAGGTTGGAAGGGATAGCTGTCAATCGAACTGAGCGTGCATGTTTAGGAGGATGTCAGGAATAAATAGTTTGTATGGACACCTTGAGAGCTTGGACCAGCTGCCATTACTACTATCTCAGACAAGGTCTGTCCACCATCTCTAGATGAAGCAATTGATGAAATCACATGGAGCCCATGTAGCCTGGTAATGAGCCGGTGCGGTGCCTACAAAGGACGGTAGTGCCTGTTATCTGCGCGCCTGCAGAGCCTCCTTTCTGTAGATTCAATAATGCAGGAGACTTCTTATCAGCAGCCCGGGTGACTGATTGGAACGGTGATATGTTTAGACAATTCACCATATTTAACTGAATTTACAGAAGCCGGCCGAGGCTGGAGTATTAAACGCCGGAGACTAATAGGGAATTAAACATGTACAATAGACTAACTCCATTTCCTCTCACACGCAGTAATGTGTTTAGTTCATTTACTCACTGTCATATTGTGTCTCTTTTTTTCCTCAGCGAATCATCCGGGATGGGTTTCAAACTGGCCAAAGATTAAATCTTTTATTTTCTAACTTCAGCTTTTTTTTGTTTCTCTTTCCTTTTTCTTTATTATTATCATTCTTTTTTTACAATATTTATCTTGTCCAAGACTTTTAAATATGGCCGCCAACAGATTCCTACCAGCCCGGTAATTAAAAACGGAGGATGAAGAGGCCTGAGTGCCAAAGACGATGTAACATTAATATTAATGCAACATGAGAGGGACAAATCAGTCACTTATTTAGTAGAAATGGTGTATGTGGCTCATTTGAAATTTAAATGTAAATCTTAATGTGCTTGGTAAGTAAGAGGGGGGAAGACGCGCGGCGGAAGTGCCGAGAGGTCACCCCAGGAATGAGTTTAACTGTCAGTTGCGTAGAGCCGGCGCTAATGAAAACAGAGGTCAGGACGCTGCTGTACATTTCACCATACAAGTGACGCTCAGCTCCACAAGTATCTGCTGTCAGGACAGGAGGCGCGCGGCGGGCGCACACATTAATGCACAAGTGGATTTATAGAAGCGACAAACTGATTGTTATTGTTGGAGATTATTCTATTAACTTACAGCTACAAAAGCAAACAAGATCATGGAATTATCTATCTATAGATATCTACAGTATTATTCTATCTTTCTATCTATCTATCCATCAGTCTGCCTGACTTTCTGTCTATCAAATATATAGCTAGATGATAGATCAAAAGATAGATAGATGATAGATAGATGATAGATAATGATAGATAAATAAAATAGATAGATGATAGATATATATGAGATAGATAAGTGATTGATAGATAATGATAGCTAGATAATGATATATAGATACAATAGATAGATAGATAGATAGATTATAGATAGATAGATGGATAATGATAGATAGATAGATAGATAATGATAGATAGATAGATAGATAATTAGATAGATAGATGATAGATAGATAGATAGATAGATAATAGATAGATAATTAGATAGATAGATAGATAGATGATAGATAGATAGATATGGGATAGATAGATCGATAGATCGATAGATAGATAGATAGATAGATAGATAGATAGATAGATATTGGATAGATAGATAGATAGATAGATGATTGTGTAGCACCCTGAGGATTCGGCTGCTACAGGAGTATTGCACCTCAACCCAGAGGTGTGATATTCCACTCCCGGGTAAGGATGGAGTGTGGAACTGAGCTCAGATAGACTGCATGCACTACATACATCCCATTTCAGAGGAGCAGGCCGACGGTACTCCCACTTAGAAATGTGCAGGTACAACCGAGCCTGTTCCTGGCTGGAGTGGGAGGGGGGTGGTACATCCCAAGTAGTGTAGGGGCAGATAGGGGGAGCAGCCTGGGTAAAGATAGGAGCTCATTGGGTGCTGGTCACCTGAGCTCACACATAGAGGGTGTATATAAGGTGGGCACCAACTAGAATCAGGGTCAGACGCAGAGAGTCAGATGCAGAGAACAAGACAGCTGCAGAGGAGCAGACAGCAAGCAGAGAGGAAGTCAGCCTGCAGCAAGAGAGAGACCCTGAGTGAGAGAGGAGCAGAGAAGGAGTACCCAGAGGGGAAAACAGAGAGGACCCAAGAACCCAAATTAAAGCACTGGGTGAGGAGTCGGCACAGGGTACCGGAACCCAAGCTGGTGGGGGCAGAAAACACACCCCAGCCAGAGACCGGAGACCGTGGGCAGCGTTTGTCACGGTCACCCATCACATCCACCCCGAAGGCACACCACATGAAGGGTCAGGGAACCCAGGGCCAAGGGTGTCCCAACAGAAGGCCCGAGGGAGCTGGACCTAGGTGGATTACTGGTGGGGACGGCCAGAGAACAGGACAGAAAGAGAGCTCAGGGCCACGCTCCGGACTTGTTTGGGGGTTGGCTGGATCCAGGACCTGGTGGACGCAGCACGGCTCGGGTGGTCACTAGCAGCTGGAGTGACCAGTACAACATCTGCAGTAAGTAAACACCCTTAACTGCACAACCCGACTCTGTCTTCACTGCCGTCTGCACTACACCACCACAACCCCCATCCTCTGCGCCTGTCCCCTCTGAGGCTATACCCCTCCCGTTGGGGGTTATCCCACCAAGCTGCGCATCCACCATCAGCCTCAGCGGACCCTGCTGCAGCGGCGGCCACAGTGACCGCATCACAACGGGTGGCGTAGTCGACACAAAAGAACTCTTAATAACATCTGTAGGACTGCCACATAACACTGAGCTTGACGCCCTGGGCACGGACCGGGTCACAGCCACTCGGAAGACTACAACCCCCCATCTGATCCGGTGCCGGGTATTCCCCTCAAAAAGGAATATGTCCCAGGGGGCGCGTCAACTTTGGCGTAGTCGGCAGGATTACGTGCCCGCAACACCCGGGTACTGCGTGCCTGAAGAAAAGTGCAAGTTTACCTCAGAAAGAAGTCCCCCGCCGGTTCCGGAGGGTCCACGCCATCGGACTCCATCACCAGTCGTTTCCCGCCGATTGTCCGCCATTTCCAGCTTGTTCCCGCCATCTGCAGAGTTTCCCGCCACTGGGCGACGCTTCCCGCCAAAACCGCAGATTTCCCGCCTTGGAAGAGCAGCGGACGCCATTATGGGCGTGCCAAAGGAGGGCAAGAGGCCACCTCCCATCGTGGGCCGGGACAGAAAATGGCGCCAAAAGTGGAAACCGCCCCCACCAACAGAGACTGTGATGTTGGAGGTGTCTGTCAGCGTGAAAGAACTACCCCTGGAGCTGACAGTCACCGAGTTGCCCCGGGACCGCCCTCGAGGTGGGAGGAGACGAGAGAGAAGAGAAAAGATGGGTGCCGCTTGGAGCAGTATGGAGCGAGCGGACCCGGAGGCAAGAGGTATAACGAGGAGTAGCGGAGGAGCTCACCCGGAGATGGAGAGAAAGCAGAACAGCACCGGCCCGCTGGCCAGGAGTCTGCTAGAGACCGAGGAAGGAGGGCAGAGCAGCACCGGCCCGCTGGCCAGGAGCCTGCCGGAAGAAGAGCAGAGCAGCACCGACCCGATGGTCAGGAGCCTGCTAGAGTCCACAACCCCGCTAGGTCTAGCGGAGATCTTAGCGCAGCTCCCCCGAGACCGGGAGTGTGCACAAACTGCCTTGGAGGGCCTCGCAAGGAGGATGGCCCGGGTGCAGCGAGAGATACTGGCGGAGTGGAGCCGGGAGATGGCCCAGCAAGCTGGAACCCGTCCACGGAGCATGCTCCCCTGGGAGAGGACACCAACTGCCTCTACGGATGACGCGGGAGGACCCAAGGTCGGAGACGGCGCTGAGGAGGGAGCCGAACGTATGAAGGCAGGTAAAGGGGACGCTTATACCCCATACCGAGAGACCGCCCACCTGCCCCGGTTCCCCGTCGCAGAGCCCGAAAGTCCCCCGTCCGTGCCAGTAACCGCCATGTCACCGCTAATGACTAGGCCCCGACCAGAAGCCGCCGCCGCGACCCCTGTGACGTCACACGCACCGACCCGGAGCGTGACAAAGCAGGAAATACCACCAGCCTGGTCGCAAGGCCTAGTACTCCCGGGCCCCGCATCACCAACAGCGCCCCCTACCTCCGCGGAGCCTCCGGCCTGGCCGCAAGGCCAGGTAGCCCAGGGCGCCGCCGTCCTAACGGTGCCCTTCACCTTCCAGGTGCCCCAGGCCTGGCCGCAAGGCCTGGGCAACCCGGGCGCCACCACCACCGCGCCTGCACCCGTAAAACCAAGGGTGCCGAGTTTGGGAAAGGACCTCTTCAGCCAGCTCACATGGCCGGACGGGCGGCCCTTTATCTGGCCCGAGGAGTTTTGTGAGCTGGAGCGGCAACAAAGACTAGGGCCCTTGTGTGAGCCCCTGATCCCGGCTCCGAAGCCCGTGACTCGGGTCTCGCCTCCTTTAGAAGAAGCCCAATTCGTGTGGGACCCCACGGGAGAAGATTTGATGGGGTTCACCGGAGAAACTCGGGCAGTCGCCGCTGAGCGTACTGAGTGTTGTCGTCAGCAGCTAGCAGAGTTTGCGAGAGAACGGGAGGAGAGGCGGGTCAGAGAACAACAGGCCCAAATCCGGAGCGCGGAGCAGAAGAGCCGGACTAGGAGGAACCCCCGTGCAGCGCACTGTCCCCGCACCATCGGGACGGTGATAAAGTTCAACCCGCAGCATGGGTGGGGCTTTATTCGGGACCGTAACAACCGCGGTGACGTTTTTGTGACCCGCAGAGACGTCGAGTCCCACCTGCCGGAAGGTCACAAAGGCCGTGACCTCTACGTAGGAGACGAGGTCACTTTCACCCGGCACAAGTGTGCCAAAGGACCTTACGCCCTCCACGTACACCGCTTGACGGAGGAGGAGTTGCGGTGCGGGGAGGAGGAGCAAGAGGACCCGGACGGGTCTGAAGTTCAAAGAGCAGGAGGAAGACGCCGTTGAGTGCGGCAGAGCAGGTGCTGTAAATAAGTTACCCCATGGGGGTATAAAGAAACTGAAACTGTTGCTGCTAAAAATAGTCCCCGTTGGGACCAGTGAACTGTTACCCGTTAACCCCTTCATCCTACAGGCTGAGGACTGTGAGCAGCCATTTCCTTCCCTCTACCTGGCCGAGGACTGAGAGCGGCCAACTTTCCCTGTATATAGTTGCGCTTCCTAAAGCGCCCCCTACCGGTTTTATAGGAAAACCAGTTTTTCTAAGAGACTGTCGCACTTTTCCCGGACACACGGTGCACAGTGTCCGGAGGAGGAACCAGAGACAAGAGAAGTCTACGAGAATGTTTATATAAAAAAGTTTTATATATATAATGTTTTATATGTTTTATATGTTTATATGAAAAATTTTGTATGTTTTGGTGTTATTTATGTCTTACAGCCCGAGGACGTGCTGTGGTTTACCAGGGGGGAATGTAGCACCCTGAGGATTCGGCTGCTACAGGAGTATTGCACCTCAACCCAGAGGTGTGATATTCCACTCCCGGGTAAGGATGGAGTGTGGAACTGAGCTCAGATAGACTGCATGCACTACATACATCCCATTTCAGAGGAGCAGGCCGACGGTACTCCCACTTAGAAATGTGCAGGTACAACCGAGCCTGTTCCTGGCTGGAGTGGGAGGGGGGTGGTACATCCCAAGTAGTGTAGGGGCAGATAGGGGGAGCAGCCTGGGTAAAGATAGGAGCTCATTGGGTGCTGGTCACCTGAGCTCACACATAGAGGGTGTATATAAGGTGGGCACCAACTAGAATCAGGGTCAGACGCAGAGAGTCAGATGCAGAGAACAAGACAGCTGCAGAGGAGCAGACAGCAAGCAGAGAGGAAGTCAGCCTGCAGCAAGAGAGAGACCCTGAGTGAGAGAGGAGCAGAGAAGGAGTACCCAGAGGGGAAAACAGAGAGGACCCAAGAACCCAAATTAAAGCACTGGGTGAGGAGTCGGCACAGGGTACCGGAACCCAAGCTGGTGGGGGCAGAAAACACACCCCAGCCAGAGACCGGAGACCGTGGGCAGCGTTTGTCACGGTCACCCATCACATCCACCCCGAAGGCACACCACATGAAGGGTCAGGGAACCCAGGGCCAAGGGTGTCCCAACAGAAGGCCCGAGGGAGCTGGACCTAGGTGGATTACTGGTGGGGACGGCCAGAGAACAGGACAGAAAGAGAGCTCAGGGCCACGCTCCGGACTTGTTTGGGGGTTGGCTGGATCCAGGACCTGGTGGACGCAGCACGGCTCGGGTGGTCACTAGCAGCTGGAGTGACCAGTACAACATCTGCAGTAAGTAAACACCCTTAACTGCACAACCCGACTCTGTCTTCACTGCCGTCTGCACTACACCACCACAACCCCCATCCTCTGCGCCTGTCCCCTCTGAGGCTATACCCCTCCCGTTGGGGGTTATCCCACCAAGCTGCGCATCCACCATCAGCCTCAGCGGACCCTGCTGCAGCGGCGGCCACAGTGACCGCATCACAACGGGTGGCGTAGTCGACACAAAAGAACTCTTAATAACATCTGTAGGACTGCCACATAACACTGAGCTTGACGCCCTGGGCACGGACCGGGTCACAGCCACTCGGAAGACTACAACCCCCCATCTGATCCGGTGCCGGGTATTCCCCTCAAAAAGGAATATGTCCCAGGGGGCGCGTCAATTGATTGATAGATAGATAGATAGATAGATATGGGATAGATAGATAGATGATTGATTGATAGACAGATGGATAGATAAATGATAGATCGATATGAGATAGACAGATGATTGATAGATAATAGATAGATAGATACAATAGAAAGATAGATGATAGATAGATAGATAGGTAGATAGATACATAGATATACAGTACAGACCAAAAGTTTGGACACACCTTCTCATTTAAAGATTTTTCTGTATTTTCATGACTTTGAAAATTGTACATTCACACTGAAGGGATCAAAGCTATGAATTAACACATGTGGAATTATATACTTAACAAAAAAGTGTGAAACAACTGAAAATATGTCTTATATTCTAGGTTCTTCAAAGTAGCCACCTTTTGCTTTGATGACTGCTTTGCACACTCTTGGCATTCTCTTGATGAACTTCAAGAGGTAGTCACCGGAAATGGTCTTCCGACAATCTTGAAGGAGTTCCCAGAGATGCTTAGCACTTGTTGGCCCTTTTGCTTTCACTCTACGGTCCAGCTCACCCCAAACCATCTCGATTGGGTTCAGGTCTGGTGACTGTGGAGGCCAGGTCATCTATTTAGTCAAACAGCCCTTATACAGCCTGGAGGTGTGTTTGGGGTAATTGTCCTGTTGAAAAATAAATGATGGTCCAACTAAACGCAAACCGGATGGAATAGCATGCCGCTGCAAGATGCTGTGGTAGCCATGCTGGTTCAGTATGCCTTCAATTTTGAATAAATCCCCAACAGTGTCACCAGCAAAGCACCCCCACATCATCGCAGCTCCTCCTCCATGCTTCACGGTGGGAACCAGGCATGTAGAGTCCATCCGTTCACATTTTCTGCGGCGCACAAAGACACGGTTGTTGGTACCAAAGATCTCAAATTTGGACTCATCAGACCAAAGCACAGATTTCCACTGGTCTAATGTCCATTCCTTGTGTTCTTTAGCCCAAACAAGTCTCTTCTGCTTGTTGCCTGTCCTTACTAGTGGTTTCCTAGCAGCTATTTTACCATGAAGGCCTGCTGCACAAAGTCTCCTCTTAACAGTTGTTGTAGAGATGTGTCTGCTGCTAGAACTCTGTGTGGCATTGACCTGGTCTCTAATCTGAGCTGCTGTTAACCTGCGATTTCTGAGGCTGGTGACTCGGGTAAACTTATCCTCAGAAGCAGAGGTGACTCTTGGTCTTCCTTTCCTGGGGCGGTCCTCATGTGAGCCAGTTTCTTTGTAGCGCTTGATGGTTTTTGCAACTGCACTTGGGGACACTTTCAAAGTTTTCCCAATTTTTTCGACTGACTGCCTTCATTTCTTAAAGTAATGATGGCCACTGTTTTTTCTTTACTTAGCTGCTTTTTTCTTGCCATAATACAAATTCTAACAGTCTATTCAGTAGGACTATCAGCTGTGTATCCACCAGACTTAAGCACAACACAACTGATGGTCCCAACCCCATTTATAAGGCAAGAAATCCCACTTATTAAACCTGACAGGGCACACCTGTGAAGTGAAAACCATTTCCGGTGACTACCTCTTGAAGCTCATCAAGAGAATGCCAAGAGTGTGCAAAGCAGTCATCAAAGCAAAAGGTGGCTACTTTGAAGAACCTAGAATATAAGACATATTTTCAGTTGTTTCACACTTTTTTTGTTAAGTATATAATTCCACATGTGTTAATTCATAGTTTTGATGCCTTCAGTGTGAATGTACAATTTTCAAAGTCATGAAAATACCGAAAAATCTTTAAATTAGAAGGTGTGTCCAAACTTTTGGTCTGTACTGTATATAGATAGATACTATTTATTATCCCATATCTATCTCATATCTATGTATCTATCTATCCCATATCTATCTAATATCTATCTTTCTATTGTATCTATCTATCTATTATCTATCAATCATCTGTCTATCTCATATCGATCTATCATTTATCTATCCATCTGTCTATCAATCATCTATCTATCTATCCCATATCTATCTATCTATCCATCTATCTATCTATCAATCATCTATCTATCCCATATCTATCTATCTATCTAGCAATCATCTATCTATCCCATATCTATCTATCTATCATTATCTATCCATCTGTCTATCAATCATCTATCTATCTATCTATCATTATCTATTTATCTATCTATCCATCACTATCTATTATCTATCATTATCTATCTTTCAATCTATCTTTCTATTATATGTATCTATTTTATCTATCTATCATTATCTATCTATATCTATCTATTATCTATCTATATATCTATTATCTATCTATCTAGCTATCATTATCTATCTCATATCTATCTCCTATCTATCTATATATCATCTATTTTTTCTATCTATCTATCCATCCATCTATCCTTCTATCTATCTATCTATCTATCATCTATCTATCTATTATCTATCTATCATCTATCTATCTATCTATCGATCTATCCATCCATCTATCCTTCTATCTATGTATCTATCCCTCTATCTATCTATCTATCTATTATCTATCTATCTATCTATCTATCATCTATCTATCTATCATCTATCTATCTATCATCTATCTATCTATCTTCTGTGTGTTTCTCTCTAGCTCTCTCTATATGTAGCTGTACGGCAGCACTTCTTGAGCACATATGCTAAATCTGACGGGTATTTCCACGCCGTGTGTGAGATCTATGAACTGATATACTGGAGGTAATCTAGGAGGGAAACATGTTCAATTACTTTTTCTGGCCAAGTCTGATCCTCTCTTATTTTTCACGCTGAGAGGCAGCCAATCTGTTAGTGAATTCTGCATGTACCCTGTCATTTCCGCAGACTGCCGCCTGCACTGTAAATCAGATCAGAAATAAAGCCATTGTCTGCCGTACATTTATATAAAGAGCATGCTATTTTGCTATTTTGCTATTTACCTTTTCATTTTTTTACCCCGCCAATCCTCGTAGCTCAGGAGATAACACAACCTGGACTTGATATTACAAAGTCGCAGCATGATGTGCGCGCTGCTGGGGAAAGAGGTTGTGATGAATTTCCCAGCACCTGCGAGTAACATGGGGACATTATACACCGGTGGGTTCCCCAGCGCCTCCGCGCTAGAAGAGATCATGTCCTTATAGTGGTAATAGTGCCACCGCTTATTCATTACTCCTGTAGCAACTACACGGCACACCTTTGGAAGAATAACTGTTGAGTTGCTGAATGCGAATCCCATGTGTAATAAATAAAGAATAAAGCAATTACTATCATTGAGATAATAAAATATGGCTTATAGGGGTTCTTTACTTTGGACAGTCCCTAATTGTTAGAAGGATCTCATGACAATGAGTTGATAAAAAAGTAGCCTCTACTCAGATCCCCAGGGATCAGCTTGGAAAAGCAGGCAGTAAGTGTTCTATTTTCCTGCAGCACCACCAGAGGAGATATTAGGTATTACACTATGCCCCTTCAATTCAATGGATCTTCTGAGTAATAGAGGACAGGACGGGTCCTCCAGAGTGATGGACACTCTTTGTAATCACTGTAATCAGTGAAGGAATGTCTCCGTTTTGATATCTAGGAAGAAAGAGCCATAGCTTCCCTGGCTTATTTCTCACACAGCCTATTCCCAATCATTTACAGCACCCATCGCCTGATTGTGTGTCAGGTGTGACAGACAGTCGCTCTGGATCCGGCTGTAGAAGGTCACTGCGCTTGGCATTGCAGATGCCTTCTTGATCCTCTCATCTGTGTTGTATAGTTATATCCTTCTCCCTTTAGGACCGAGCAGTGACCTCCATCTTTTTTTGCTGATTGACACACCATTGCTTGGTAGTTAAACACTCTCAGTTTCTCCAGAGAGTCGCCAGTGATAGTTCTATGTATCTCTGTGCAGGCTTGGAGTTCTTGCAGTTGGCTAGTCTCATCTTTGATGCCCTTGGAGGACAGTTGATGTTATCTCTCTGGTGTCTGCTCAAGCTAAGTGTATCCCCTTTGTTAGTTTACCTTGTTGTCTTTAGTTTGTAGTGGGGCCTGACTTGAGCTCACCCTATCCCCTCCCTATCTAGGGCCTAGCTCTAGGGCTCAGATTTCTGCTTGGCAATAGGTACAGAAACAATATAGGGATGATAGGGTAGGCAGGGTGATATTAGATCTGCCTAGGGTTCTCCACTCCCCCTTTCCCTAGTTGTTGGGCTCCCTTCCCCCTCTTCTTGTTGTTGTACACTTATTCCTTCCCTCACATTGTGTGACATTCCTACAAGATCCTACAGATCCTACAATATATCTGGTTGCCAATTGTGTTTTACTGGGAAAAAGGGCTACAAGAGCGAACTTTTTAAGAACTAATAGAGGTCTCTCTGATCATGCCCCCACTAAACTCACATCGGTAGTATACAGTACTTATAAGCAATCAATGATGATGGTTAAACAGGACTGATCACTTATAAATATGTATTTTTTTATCAGGTGTAAATGCCACTGTTCTCTGATTCCAGCATTGTTTCTCTTTTGTTCCTACGATTCTCCGTTCCTGAGATATGGCTCCCTCTTCCTTGTATATCAATGTGTTCTTTTTAAGCAAGTGGGCATCATCCTCATTGCTCTCCTGTCGAGGTCTTTATGAAGGCCACACCCACTTGGATATCAAAACTAGATTTACATACAGGGATAAGGGGGCCATACAGGAATGGAGAGGTGCACAAGAAAAACATAGCCGGATTCAGGAGAACAGCAGCATTTAGACCAGGTTAAAAAAAAATTACAAATTTATGGCAAGGTCCCCTGTTTAATATGGCTGACAGGCTCCTTTGTATTTAGCTGGCATCTCCAGGCCAAACAGCCAGTAGCAGGTTGCCCACGTAAGTCAATGGACTACCAGTAGGATCCACAAATGGGGAGATATTTTTACCCCATTCTCTATTTTTGACAAATTGCCTTTTGAGGAAGCTAATCATGGGCCAAAAGATATCCTCTGTTTATGACGTATTTAGTGAGCTGTAACCTAATATTTGTGCAGTTTTCCCTTTTTCTTCCAATGACCTCTAACCCAAGGGTTTCTTATTAATTCTGTGAACAGACCTCTCAACACAGTGAAAGGTGGTAGCTAGACAGGTCCTGGATGGGGAGGCATGTGTCACCGAGGTATCAAGCCTTGGTAATATTGGACCTGGTGAAGCAGGCTCCAGCATGTATAGTGCTGAAAGGTGCTTTTTAATGGGTTTGAATATTTGAGACTGGGTTTTAGGAATGGCCAAAGAGGTGGGTGGGACTGGCTGAACCCTTACCTCCAGTTCCAGGACTTGGAATGAGCTATAACAGGCAGTTCAGCTGCCTCGTTCACTGCTATTATAGTGTAGCGTATACCGAAAGTAAACTTTGTTCTAAGCGTGCCCTTTAAACATGCAAATATGCCATACTAAAAGGCAAAACAGAGAAAAAGAACACAAAATGAACTGAAACATTCCTTGAATGCTCCTCTTCCCTGCGCAGCTCCAGAGTTTACTTTCAAGGAAGCTAATCATGGGCCAAAATACATCCTCTGTTTAGGGCCTATTTAGTGAGCAGCAACCTAATATTTGTGAAGTTTTCACTTTTTCTTCCAATGACCTCTAATCCAAGTGCTTGTTATTAATTCTGTGAACAGACCTCTCAATACAGTGTAAGGTGGCAGCTAGATAGGTCCTGGACAGGGAGGTATGTGTCACCGAGGTGGTAAGCCTTGGTGATGTAAGACTTGGAGAAGCAGTTTCCGGCATGTATAGAGGTGTTTTTAATTGGGTCCGAATTTTTGGGTCCGGGTTTTAGGAATGGCCAAAGAGCTGGGTGGGACTGGCTGTTCACTTACCAGTGCTGAGAGTTGAGATGGAAACACCTCTGGTAAAGAGGTAATCTGTGCAAGAGGCTGATTAGATCTATGAAGCCTGTTTCATATGTATGGACTGTTTTTGTTTATTTTTCATTTGTGCCAAGACAAGTCTGTTTTTTTTATGTTGGAGAGATTTGTGGACTCAAATAAATCTATCCTGTTTGCACCAAGAGACTTTGTGCCTGTGCATACCTGAAACCGCTGTCAAAGAGTGGAATCTCTACAACAGGCTGCCATAAACAGCACTTTTAAAGCAACAGTCCATGATATGTGCCTGACAATGGCCGCAGTCAAGATGGATGTCTAGGCGTCTATACAACATCGGGACGCATTACAAAATAAAACACATGTTGCACAAATACCATCAATACGGAGGCCAAAAGAGCATACTTTGGGCCTGAATCTGATAAATAGGGGACATTGGTAATATTATAGTGTAACATATACCCGAAGGAAACTTTCTGCTAAGCGTGCTCTTTAAACATGTAAATTTGCCATACTAAAAGGCAAAACAGAGAAAAAGAACAAAAAAATAGCTGAAAAATTCTTTGCACGCTCCTCTTCCCCGCGCTGCTCCAGGGTGGCTCTCGGTTTGTCACTACGGCAAATATTTCCCCGACAATTATAATAAAATGATCATCATGGAAAATATTAGTTTGCACAGAATAAAAAAACCTCAAGTGGCATTAGCGGTTATTTATAACCTGCCTCAATTAGGGCCGTTTGTTACTGGCAAATTGCTTTATAAACAGTAAAACGGAGCTCATTATTTAATTTAATCTGCAATAATAGCATCCTCGGCGTGTTTTATGAACACAAGCCTTAATTACTAAGACGATTTCCCTGTCTGGAAAATAACTGTTCCCAAAGTTTACACTGAAAATAAAAAAAATTGCAACCTTCGAAAATGCAGGTAATGGCGGAAAGAAACCCAAACCTGGTATAGGGGCCCTTATACCACAACACCAAGACCCAGCGCTAATTCGATTGCACAACCCGGATTGTGTCGCCCCGCTTCCGTCTCAGGCAGCAGGAATATTGTCTCCGTGCTATTAGCTGTTGAAATCTTGTACCCAATTAAAGGCGAGCGGTGATAGAAGGCCCCCTATTTTCTAATTTTACACGGCACACAGTGACAAATGAGATGATACTGCTCTTGTAAGGCAAGGCTACAATCTGTCAAGACCCAACACTTGTGACCCCCGGTGACATCCTCTTTACATTTTGTGTTATTAGTCTTGCTTACATTAAAATACAAGGGATGCACTTAACTCCTCGACTGACAGAACAGTGAGCAGCACTCGGAATAGTCCGCTAGCAAGGACTCGAGAGGGCATTAATTACATCTGCAGTGTAGGCTGGCGGCCTCATCGTGCCATGTCTGCTAGCCACGGCTGCAAATGAAAAGCTACAGAACAGCGAACATAGATCGGAGATTATAATAGATGAATATTATACAGTGTGCATAGTATATACTCCACACAGCTGGACAGAGGGAAGGATAGATAGAAAGATAGATAGATAGATAATAGATAGAGAGATAGATAGATAGATAATAGATAGATAGATGATAGATAGATATGGATAGATAGATGATAGATAGATAGATAGATAGATGATAGATAGATAGATAGATAGATAGATGATAGATAGATGATAGATAGATAGATGATAGATAGATAGATAGATAGATAGATAGATAGATAGATAGATATGAGATAGATAATAAGTAGATAGATGATAGATAGATAGATAGATAGATAGATAGATGATAGATAGATAGATAGATAATAGATAGATGATAGATAGATAGATGATAGATAGATAGACAGATAGATGATAGATAGATAGATAGATAGATAATAGATAGATAGATAGAAGGATAGATAGATAGATAGACAGTTGATAGATAGATAATAGATAGATAGAATTGTGAGAGTAGACTAATAGTGTAAGTGTAGTCTCTAGTAGTGTAAGTGTGGACTGTAATAGTGTGAGTGTACACTGTAGTAGTGTGAGTGTAGTCTCTGGTAGTGTGAGTGTGAGTGTACATTGTAATAGTGTAAGTGCAGAATCTAGCAGTGTAAGTGTAGACTGCAAAAGTGTAGGTGTAGACTAGCAGCATAAGTGTAGTCTCTAGTAGTGTAAGTGTAGACTGTAGAAGTGTAAATGTAGACTGTAGTAGCGTAATTGTAGTAGTGTAAGTATAGACTGTAGTAGTGTAAGTGTAGACTGTAGTATTATAATTATAGACTAGTACCATAGTTGTAAATTGTAGTAGTGCAAGTGTAGACTGTAATAGTGTAAGTGTAGACTGTAGTAGTGTAGTTTCTGATAGTGTAAGTGTAGACTGTAGTAGTGTAATTGTAGACTGTAGTAGTGTTAATGTGGAATGTAGTAGTGTAGGTGTAGTTTCTAGTAGTGTGGATGTAGTCTGTAGTAGTGGGAATGTAGTCTCTAGTAGTCTGAGTGTAGTATCTGGTAGTGTAAGTGTAGACTGTAATAGTGTAAATGTGGACTGTAGTAGTGTGAGTGTAGTCTCTTGTAGTGTAATTGTAGACTGTAGAAGTGTAAGTGCAGTCTCTGGTAGTGTGAGTGTAGTCTCTAGTACTGTGAGTGTAGTCTATAGTAGTGTGAGTGTAGTCTCTAGTAGTGTGAGTATACACTGAAGTAGTGTGAGTGTAGTCTCTAGTAGTGTAAGTGTACACTGTAGTAGTGTGAGTGTAGTCTCTAGTAGTGTGAGTGTGGATTGTAGTAGTGTGAGTGTACACTGTAGTTGTGTTAGTGTAGTCTCTAGTAGTGTGAGTGTACACTGTAGTAGTGTAAGTGTAGTCTCTAGTAGTGTGAGTGTAGACTGGAGTAGTGTGAGTGTGCACTGTAATAGTATTAGTGTAGTCTCTGGTAGTGTGAATGTAGTCTCTAGTAGTGTGAGTGCAGTCTCTAGTAGTGTGAATGTAGTCTCTAGTAGTGTGAATGTAGTCCCTGGTAGTGTAAGTATAGTCTCTGGTAGTGTGAGTGTAGTCTGTAGTATTGTTAGTGTAGTCTGTAGTAGTGTTAGTGTAGTCTCTGGTAGTGTGAGTATAGTCTCTAGTAGCATGAGTGTAGTCTCTGATAGTGGGGGTGTAGTCTCTGGTAGTGTGAGTGTAGTCTCTGGTAGTGTTAGTGTAGTCTGTAGTAGTGTGAGTGTAGTCTGTAGTAGTGTGAGTGTAGTCTCAAGTAGTGTTAGTGTAGTCTCTAGTAGTGTGAGTGTAGTCTCTGGTAGTGTGAGTGTAATCTCTGGTAGTGTGATTGTAGTCCGTAGTCGTGTAAGTGTAGTCTCTGATAGTGGGGGTGTAGTCTCTGGTAGTGTGAGTGTAGTCTCTGGTAGTGTGAGTCTACCTGTAGTAGTGTGAGTGTTGTCTCTGGTAGTGTGAGTGTAGTCTGTAGTAGTGTGAGTGTAGTCTCTGGTAGTGTGAGTGTAGTCTGTAGTAGTGTGAGTGTAGTCTCTGGTAGTGTGAGCCTACACTGTAGCAGTGTGAGTGTAGTCTCTGGTAGTGTGAGTGTAGTCTGTAGTAGTGTGAGTGTAGTCTCCAGTAGTGTGAGTGTAGTCTGTAGTAGTGTGAGTGTAGTCTCTGGTAGTGTGAGTGTAGTCTGTAGTAGTGTGAGTGTAGTCTCTGGTAGTGTGAGTGTAGTCTGTAGTAGTGTGAATGTAGTCTCTGGTAGTGTGAGTCTACACTGTAGTAGTGTGAGTGTAGTCTCTGGTAGTGTGAGTGTAGTCTGTAGTAGTGTGAGTGTAGTCTCTGGTAGTGTGAGTGTAGTCTGTAGTAGTGTGAGTGTAGTCTCTGGTAGTGTGAGTGTAGTCTGTAGTAGTGTGAGTGTAGTCTCTGGTAGTGTGAGTGTAGTCTGTAGTAGTGTGAGTGTAGTCTCTGGTAGTGTGAGTGTAGTCTGTAGTAGTGTGAGTGTAGTCTCTGGTAGTGTGAGTGTAGTCTGTAGTAGTGTGAGTGTAGTCTCTGGTAGTGTGAGTGTAGTCTATAGTAGTGTGAGTGTAGTCTCTGGTAGTGTGAGTGTAGTCTGTAGTAGTGTGAGTGTAGTCTCTGGTAGTGTGAGTGTAGTCTATAGTAGTGTGAGTGTAGTCTCTGGTAGTGTGAGTGTAGTCTGTAGTAGTGTGAGTGTAGTCTCTGGTAGTGTGAGTGTAGTCTGTAGTAGTGTGAGTGTAGTCTCTGGTAGTGTGAGTGTAGTCTGTAGTAGTGTGAGTGTAGTCTCTGGTAGTGTGAGTGTAGTCTGTAGTAGTGTGAGTGTAGTCTCTGGTAGTGTGAGTGTAGTCTGTAGTAGTGTGAGTGTAGTCTCTGGTAGTGTGAGTGTAGTCTGTAGTAGTGTGAGTGTAGTCTCTGGTAGTGTGAGTGTAGTCTGTAGTAGTGTGAGTGTAGTGTTACATTAGTCTATGTCACTGTAGCTATAGATGCCAGTTATGTTAATCCAGGTTGAGTGTAGACTCCAGTAATAGAAACATTGTCTCTAGGAGTGTAAGTAGACCATAGAAATGTTCTGTGCAGACTGTGGTAGCGTAAATATAAATGGAAACATAATTTAAAAAAAAATGAAAAATATGCCTAATTTTGGAAGGCACAGACTGTTTCCATAATTGGCCAGTGGCCGTGGAACCTGCGTTTGCTCATTCACAATCCCCATATGGTTCTGCTCAGGCTCAATTGCTTGTCATCACCCTATTACATATCATCCATAAGAAAGAGGAAGGCCGATGTTGGCCCATGTCTATGACCCAGCACCCTCTGAACCTGCCTATAAAAGGAGACTACAGTTATTTCCTGTCTAAGTCCATGAAGGACTCTTTATAGGATGACAGCACTCACTTCATCCTACATATCCTAAATCAGTCATTACTGACCACTGGGACACGCTTCTGTATTGTTCCGCTGTATATTGCTATTTTTACAATGATCCACTTACCCTGTAGCTAATATTTAATGCAATATGTTTGAGATACCATCTTTTATTACCTTCATGGCTGCAGGGGACAGTGACACATTCCTTGGCTTTGTGTGACCAGAGGCAAGAAATGTTATCTATTTCTGACCCCGGTAATCTGCAGAGTGTAAGCTCCTTCTTCAGAGGTGCTTAATGCATGCCTGATGTCCTTAAATAAGAAAACGCCTCAATATACAATATAATATATAATGAACACAAGATTTAATTTCAGAAATAAAAAGTAATAAAAAAAAGTAACAAAAAAAAACCCCATTAATTTTAAAAACCTATAACTTCAGCTGAGACAGCGAAAAAACCCAAATATTCTACCCTCCTCTATGCCTCAATCACAGAAATCAAGAAAGATGAGATATGAGGAGCTGTTTGATAGGAGCTCTGCTCTATACAGTTACTTGTAGAGTATTTTTATGGGTTTTTTTGTGCATTTTTTGTTTGTTTTTGTAAATGGACATATTTTCCTTTTTTGCCCCCTTTTATAATGCCTAAGATACGACTGTAGCTTTGCCTGGTACTTCAGCTTAGTCCAATTAAAGGGGGTGTCCAGTAGAATTTTTTTTTTTTTAAATGGCTTAGATTTGTTTGAAAAAATAGAAGAGGCAATATGTATCCTCACTGATCTCCCGTAGCTTTCAATCCATTTAGTTTGTTTAAGTCTTTGATTACCCAGTTTGTGCTAGTGTCTACTTCCTGTCCTTGTGAGGTCACACAGGAAATGCCTACTCAGCCAATCATTGGTCACAGTGATAACACGCCTCCACCACTGATTGGGCATTTTCTGCCATATCCTGAGTGTTGAGGTCGAACCCAGAAGTAGAGGCCAGAAGGGATCAGATTAGTGTTGGATTAGGGCCTGGGAGCTATTGGTGAGGATAAGTACTGATTTTTTTTTTAAAGTGCAACCAGTTAAAGCCCTTTAATTTTTTTTCTGCTAGACAATTCCTTTAAAATTAAAGGGGTATTCTCATCTCCAAGATCCTATCCCAATATGTAGTAGGTGTAATAATAGTAATATTAGCAAATACCTCCAATTAGAAATGTAGCATAGTTTTTTTTTATTCGCTATGTCTCTTTCCTCAGGTGCAGGTATTGCAGAACCTTAGGTATCCACGGTTACGACCACTAGCAACTAGTTAACTGTCACGATATCAATGGTCGTAACTATGGATACCTAAGGTCCTGCAATGCCTGCACATGAGGAAAGAGAAATAGCGAATCCAAAATTCTATGCTACATTTCTAATTGGAGGCATTTGCTAATATTATTATTATTACTATTGCACCTACTACATGTTGGGATAGGATCTTGGAGATAGGAATGCCCCTTTAATGTCGATGAGGTGCAATTCCAGACAAGCCTTCTTGTATGGCCAAATCCCAACCTTATTATTCTTCTGAAGTTGGATCACCACTGATCAAACACTGATATCCTTTCCAACGTAATCCCAAATGAAGCTTCTTGCATGGCCAAGTCCCAACCTCTTCATTCTTCTGAAGTTGGATCACACTGATCAAACATTGATAGCCTTTCCTACATAATCCCTGACAAAGTTTCTTGTATGACCAAGTCCCAACCTCTTCATTCTTCTGAAGTCGGATCACCACTGATCAAACATTGATAGCCTTTTCTACGTAACCTACCTTAAGGGCTCATTAAGACAAGCTCAGTTCTGGCCATACTTCAGCTCGAATCAACCATTTATCAGTCAAATGACGTTCATTTATGATACTGTTCACATGGGCCAACAAAACTGTTTGGGGAAGAACTACCGTGAATATTGTCCCCTTGTAGAATCCATGATTTTGGTAATACTTCCTATGTTTTCAAGAGATAAAGTGCTGCAAACAACAAAGCTTTTTTTGCCAGCATAAGCATTCCGATCAGCCGACGAACGCGCAAGATTATCAACATGTTCACATCGGACGTTGATTAGCCTTTGAATGAGCAATCCCACGAGTCAATTATCGGCCCATGTAAATGGACCTTAATGCTCTCATCTTACTCTACCTGCGACATTGTGGAAACATGAGGACACAGAGGATCCCCTATGCTACACTGAAATATCTTGACCCTGTGCATACTGACTAAACCATAATATAGTGCTCACAAGCCTAAATTGTACCTCTATCAGAATATTATAATCCAAGCCACATTAAAATCAAGAGTGTAATTATAGTAGGTGCAGGGGTTGCAGTCACACATGGACCATAAAGCCTCCCTATTGTAGGTCTCAATGCAAAATCTCCAACATGCCTGACAGCTATCAAGTATTGGTCTTCTCATATGGTCCGAAGGGACCTTCTAGACCACCCTGTCTAGAAGTTCCCTTCAGACCATATGAGAAGTACAATACTTGATAGCTGTCAGGCATGTTGGAGATTTTGCATTGAGACCTACAATAGGGAGGATATTCTCCATTGGAATTATTGCCTTTAGAGAAGAATTTGGTAACACACGGTGGCACGTGGAGTTCCTATGGATCCATAATCAAGACAGCCACGTGAATGCGCCATTATTTTGATTTTAGCATAATCGAATGCAGAATGTGAGTGGCTTTTTGTGATGCTGCTGATGATTCCTTGTCTGACAATCGTTCCTAATGCATGAAGCCCAATGAACTTGCTCGCATCTCATCCCCCCCCATCTGCATTCTATCCACATCCCCAGTTTTCAATTTGTGTCAGTTTAGGAAAGCGGAGCCCCGTGCTCCCGCAGAGAAGAAATGCATCTATGTTATATTTAACGAATATGATCACATCTTTCTCCTGCGAGGTAGCAGCGTTTTCATTGCAGGAATTCTAAGCTTCTGTCCTTACAGGCATTCAACACTTGTTCCCATTGAATGATGAATGTTATCTGTGTGAGTGAGGAACGCTCATGTATGTCCAAAATTAGACTTTAAAGAGTCCCGTGGTCTGAGTGTAAATTTTGCCGTAGTATCAGTTAGTGTTTGCATTAATCACAGGGTCTTAACTTAGCAGGATGGTTTATGGCTTTGAGCATTGTACAAGCCCAAGGAATGAGAATATTACTTTACACATTGTTTCAAAGGACTTCAAGTAACGTTAATTTATTGTCTTCTTCATAGCTAGAAGACTCCCCTTCTGGGGGGGCATTTACCCCAGGTGCGGTGTGGAACAAATGACTGAAGAATAAAAAACACCCTTACCTTTACTTGAAGGCTGAATATCTACATTCAGCCTTCAATTTACAAACTCAATATACGATTGAGACATACTAGAAAAAATTCAGATATTTTGCAACTCGCATCACAGCCATGGGGTGTCCACATATAGCATAAGGATTTCCCGACAAACTACTGTGACTTTTTTTTATTAAAGTTAGTTATATCACCCAATTTTGTCATGATATGTTGAGCCAAGATAAAAACAAAAGACTAGAGATGAACAGATTGGTTCAAGACAAATGGAAATTGCATTGAATTCTACAAAAAAAATTGGATTGGAATTTGTTGGAATTCACTTTGTGCAAATTGAGCAAAATGGCAACTAATTTATAGAAAAAAAAAATATTCTAGGAGCTAAGCCTCTAGAGTGGAGATGAGCGAACCTGAACTGAAAAGTTCAGGGTTCGTACTAGACAGTTAGTGTCCGGTGCTAAATGCCAAACACAGACTTTTACCGGAAATCTGGTGCAATATTCGGAGTTCCAGGGGAAGTTTGTTGCAGAGAGAGAGAGATTTTTTTTCCCGCTCCAAAGTTCGGGTCCCCATTGTTTTCAATGGGGTTCAGGTTCTGGTTCAAGTTCAGTATGGTTCTGCTACCCGAACCAAACTTTGGACTAAATTTCGGGTCCAGTACCCGAACCCGAACTTCCACCGGTCCGCTCATCCTTACTCTAGAGACGTACATTGTGAAGCCTAAATGTGCATCATGACATCAAAAGCCAACTTGATGCTGGAAGCCCTGGCACATAGTGACGATGACGGAAAGGATGTCCCAAGTGGTAGACAAGAAGAGGTCGGAGAGAGCCACGTGGAGGACTGATTGGTGGGACAGATGACCAGCAAGGTATTATTTTTTTGACCTGCATTTATTGTGCTCTGGGCTTTGGAAACACCACAGAGCATAATAAAGACCATTTGATTCCCATTGAATAACTTTCATGTGGTTCTAATTTCCTGGCCAAATTCGAGCGAATTTGAATTTCAACAGATTTGGTTATTATTAAGAAGGACACATTTATATAGATATATAGAATGAAAAGCACCCCATAGCAAAAATTAAAATGGACCCCCACTTCATTTACTACTTAGAAAAGAAGGGTGGCATGTCCATTTTTTCTCTCCACTCACTTTCCACAACTCATTCGAGAGTAGAGTTTCTATGAAGAAGAGAGTCCTGCATAGGTTCTCTCCACTGAGTAAAAATTAGAAGGAAACCACCTTTCTTTAAAAATCCATAACAATCACATGGTTTGTCTGTACCATTTGTATGCCATAACAATACCAGCAGACTTGGACTGGCACACAGGAGAACCGGTAAATATCATGGTGGGCCTCCTTATATGAGCAGCAGTTGGCACAATACACTTGATTCACTGTATACAGAGAGAAGCAGAATCTCATTATTCATGTAACAAACTATCCATTTTATTATTATATAGAAGAATGGTAAATTTGTGTATGAGGGTAATGTGATATTTGCATGTAACTGAACAGTGAGCCCCCCAGAGTCAATGTTACCCGTAGTGGACTTTTGGAATACCAGTCCAACACGGAGTACTGGAATGTCTTATTGCTAAATAACAAACACTTTGGATATCAATAATTTCATGAGAAGTGATCATGGCAAATATCAACCATGTATCTCTGAATTTGTAAATTCGAAACGACTGTCCGAGTAAAACTTGACTATTTTTTCCGGTTAACAAAATTCAATTTGGTCTCAAATCCATCATAAAAGGCAAACGGTGAATGTTACCCCAGAGCTTTCCTCATTGCAGGCGATTTGCTACATATAATTTTTTTTTACTTCATCATTTTCTTATTAGAGGTAAATACAATCCCGACAGTGAGCCATAAATACAACAATAAATTAATGGCGGTGAGAACGCTGGACTGTTATTATGTCGTCGTTGCACTTTGGATAACGGTTTTGCAAAGTACTTAGTAAGCCTCTGACATTTGTAAAATAACCCCACAGACACCTCCCCATCAGCAATATTCGCTCTTATTCACATTTACAGGGCCATTTAAAGTTTCTATATCTTTTTTTCCTATTGATCTCTTAAAGAGTTCCTAAAACAGACATTACTGCCTGCGGTTCCTGATGAAACTAGATCTAGAGAGGAGTTTAGGAGGAAGAAGCAGGAAACATTTTGCTAACCTCTAGAGATGTGCCATGACATCATCTTTCTGCCCTCTGTCTGCAGGATGAACGCTCAAATCGACTCTGTCAACTTCAGGGCGTGATAGTAAATTGTGGATTTTTCTGATCAAAAGATATTTTTTTTCCCGTTTGTTAAATTTGCAAGATATTCCTGTCCTAAGTGAAACAACAGCCAATTTTTGCTGACTTTTTGTACATCTGGACTTAGGTGCATCTTAATGTCTGATGCTAGAACGGGTTGTCATTTAAAGTTAAGAGATGGGTCCTCTGTTCAGGACTCTTGGATAGTAGTAGAGAAAAATTATTTTTTTTTTATTCAAATTCGCAATACTAGCTGAATTTTTCCAAAAAATTTGATTTGCCACAAATCAAAAATATTCCAAAACTTTTAATTGCCCTTAAAAACGTGTTTGAAACAATTCTCTTCTCCTCACACGCCATTCTTGTTCACTGATGTGCTGTCACACCCTATCTGTACAGGTTCTTCAGTGTTTTATGGCTTTCTCTCAATGTCTGTATGGTTAAGCTGTGATCTGTGACATCCTCTCACTATCCACAAAATCGGCTGCTGCATTCCCTGCCTCAGCTTTTATACTTGCTTTGACATTTCCTCCTGAATGGCTGTGCTTTATCTATTGATGTGATAACGTCAAGTCATTGTGAGGAATCCTGCCTGAGTTCATATGATCCTTCTATGCTTGATTCAATCTTTTTTCATTCTATGTGATTTACGCAAGGTGAATCGTAAATTGATCAAATTCATCAGGTTTAGTGAATTCCTAAAAAATTGTGAAAATTGCTACAGAGCAGGAACAGTTATAATGAGTATGTCTTGCTCTCGAGGACCTAACCTGCCCTGCATTACATGTACAATGCATTTAAATGGACTCTTTGCAATGCTTCATTTCTCCTGTGATGGCGCTCTAGAGAAATTGAACACTTACTGCCAGGTTTTCCTACAGATTACAGATGATCGCTGGAGGTTAAATCAGCCTATTGTCATGGGGTCCATCTAACAAGCAGTGATGGGTCAAGACTGGAGACAATCTAATCTGGCAAAATTTGAATTCGATAAATTTGAACTTTTCTAGGAAATTCGATTTACATCGAATAAATTTGTTGTGAATCAAACTGAACTGAATCAGTCAATTGGCTGCCATTTTACTGGAACTCACACGAATTGAATCACAAAAAATTGTAACAAATTCATCTTTAGTCAAGACTTAGAATCCCTTTAATAAAGGGAATAATATCTCCTTGGGAGGGGGTAAGAGAAGTCCACCTGGGGCAAAGAAGTTCTTAATGGGTTACTGGCCCAGAAAGTGTTTAGGGGAAGATGTATCTGTCTTTTTCTGAGCGATACTCAGCAGATTTATGACCACAGATCAAGTTAAAGGAAACAAAGAAATTGTAAAAGCCAATTGGTGGAAACTTTTTAGTGAAACCAAAGAGAAAAAAATTGATTTTTAGCCCAAAATACTTGTATTTCAGTGAAAAAAAATATCTCCAGAGGAGGACAACCCCAATGTATACTTAGTATACACTCAGCTCCCAAGCTCCCCCAAGTGGTGGCTGCAGGAAACCAGAATTGAATCATTCAACTCTACATCTATGCAGAGGATAAATGGCTTTGTAGCAGGAAAAATAATTTCAGAATTGTTCAGTTGTTCGAGGGTAGATATTTACTTTATCTTAAGCACTAACTCAAACTTTTTTTGTTTTCTTCATTGAATATTCAGGATTATTATAAGAACATTCAATAAAGTCAATGGTGAAGCTTCCTAAAGTGACTGTGGTGTTTAAGTGACGATGCTACACGCCATTATTTCATTCTATCCTGCTGCCTGTGCCCAAAGAGGATGCACCGGAATAGCTTCTATGTGGATATTGCTTGGATGAGAGCCTGTTCTGGCATTACACAAGCCAGGGGACGTAGCGGGAGGGGAGCTCGGGAGACAACAGTGTCTGCAATCCTTCCATGCCAGGATGTTTGTTTGGAAGAGTCCCTTGATGGCCGATAGATATATTATTAATGCACATTCCCAGATGCTGTTCCGCTATCACTGGACGGTAAAATAATGATTGCTTTCATACACGTGGCATTTAAGCAGTAATCCGCCACTAGATCCTACTGAGAAATGGAGTCTTACGGCTGAGACTTGGGAGCCTTGTATAACTATGACGAAATTACCAAGTAACATAGAAATACTTAGGGTCCCTCTCCACCAAAACTACTTTTTAAAGCATCTTGGTCTACTCTTCTTTCAACAACCACCAGTATTAACTATTCTATTATCTCAGATGGGCCCCTTTACCCCATAGAAATACTTAAGGTCCCTCTCCACCACAACTACTAAGTGCATTTTGGTTTACTCCTCTTTTAATGGTCCAACAACCACCATTATAAACTATTCCATTACGGGCCCCATGGTAGCCACTATACAGATGTGTCTTTCATTAATTTTCTTTTTGTTTTGATATCTCACGAGATGAAAGGTGCGAGATGATCAACTTTAAAAAATATGATTTTGCGATACTCTGTTGGGAGATGTTTATGTTGTACTGTATGTGTCTATATTGGGCCACCCGATGGCGGTGATGTGAATGGAGGGGGCTGTCAAATATTTTACTAACATGTCACCATGATGTTTTGAAGAAATTCGAGTAGAAAGGTTAGAGTGGACTCGTTCGCAAAAATTGGGAAGAGTAGTTGTCTCTATACACTTTACTAATGGGCACTGGAGCATGGGCGTTTTGGGCTCCTATGAAAATTAGGAAAGACGACTATCACATACCTTGGCCTCCAACATGGCAGTTGGTTTTTAAGTTATATCAGGGAACACAAACTTGGGTGGACTGTTGACCCCAACGCGTGTTGGAAACGTATATAGAAAACTACAGATGCGACACTACTTTATTACTAAACAAACTCAAGGCCTTATCACAACATGAGGGTAAAACCATGGACAGGCTGTAATGCACATCACAACCACTGGGTGGCCACATAAAGGCACATAAAACATAAACATCTCCAGACAGAGTAACGCAAAATCAGTTTTTTGTTTTTTTTCTCAAAGCTGGTCATCTCCTACCAATCATCTCGGGATATATTGAGTCACAACAAGGAAAGGTAAGAAAGGACACATCTGTACTTCTCAGTGTGTACTGTAGTAGTGAAAAAATAAAGGGTACATGGGCCAAGAAAGTGTGCGAAGGCAAAATGTGGCCAACAACCACAGTTGCGATGGTATTTTTTGCAATTTCTCCTCTAAGAAATATGAAAGAGCCCTTAGGACAAAAAATGTTGATGTCCTATAGTTACAGATGATTGGTAGAAAATCAAATTCATTGCAAAGTTTGGATTAGCCAGAATCTGAATTTTTTGGGACTCATGGTGCATTAATCCAGCTGGTCGCTATTTTACAGGATTCTTTGCAGGGCTGTGGATGGGTTAAAGAAATAATAAAATACTCACCTAATATTAAAATACTCACCTAATATTAAAATACTCACCTATCCTAGGCCCGCTACTTTCCTCCAATCACTCTTCAATCTTCAGGCACTAGACTTTGCGGTCCCCAGAGAAGCTGTGCACGTCAATGATTCCCAAAGAGTGAAGAGTGACCATAATACTGACTAATAATATTGACTCTTTTTTTTTTTTTAAGTCTTTCTACATAGATTTCAATGAATTTTATTCAATTTGAACCAAATTTGGAGCCTGATTCGAGACAGAAAAAAAAAGGAGGAAATTCATTCAGCTCTATCTATAGTAGATAGGAGCGCTAAGATTAAATTTCAGTACTGGCCCTTTAAGAGAAGGATATACTTACATTGAGTTCTAGTAATTGAAGCAAAATTCTCATATCAATATGACAATGTATTCGGATAGATAAACCGTATACTATTATGATATGAGGTTACATAGCAGAGCCGACAAGGTTTATTTACATGACAAAAAGGTTAAAAAAAAAATCTAAAAAAAAAAATAATTTCCCTAAACACTAAATGCCGTCAGCTTATAAGACGGACGTTCAGACAAAGGCGAAATACATTTCATGTACAGTTGATTGGCAAAACATGCCATTGTGAGCGCCCGCCATTGTCACTGGTCTTAAAACATGATAATAAGCATGTCACTGTATTCAAATAGCTCGGTGACAGCGTATCCTGCGAGCGTGACGTGCCGGCACAGGCGACTGTCAGGGCTCTTTTCATCCGGCAAATACACCGCAGATGATGAAGCTTATTCCCCTGTAGCTAAAGGACACAGATTAATCCCGAGGTTATTGTTTACTCTTGTGTTACAGTCTCTCCTCCGAATAATATTACTAATTAGAATGATAAAATACGGATGTAGCAGAGCCGACTACAATGTACAATTCAGCCCTGCTACATCTGCCAGGATAGGATTGATAAGGGCATCTACCTATATAATACCGATTTCCGGACCGGTGGTGCCGTCACATTGGAGGAAATGCAGCAGATTTCTAATGCAATGTTACAAGGGTTAAGTTATTGGCATTTGGGTCGCTCTGACAGGACTATTGACTTACGCTGAGAAACAAGTAATTTGCCAGGCAAGCAAGCCAATCACAGCGGAGATAATTGCAGTTGTAAGGATTCCTAATGGAAAAGCTATATACTCATATCACAATGTCCAGAGAAGTCAGAAATGATATGTTTAAGAATTTAGAAATATCTATCTACCTATCCATCTAGCTATCCTTCTATCTATCTATCTATCTATCTATTATCTATCTATCTATCTATCAATCTATCTATCCTTCTATCTATCTATCTATCTACCTATCCATCTATCCCATATCTATCTATCTATCTATCTACCTATCTATCTATCTATCTATCTATCTATCTATCCCTTTATCTATCTATCTATCTATCCATCTATCTATCATCTATCTATCTATCTATCTATCTATCTATTTATCTATTATCTATTTATCTATCATCTATCTATGTATCATCTATCTATCTATTATCTATCTATCATCTATCTATCTATCTATTTATCTATTATCTATTTATCTATCATCTATCTATGTATCATCTATCTATCTATTATCTATCATCTATCTATCTATTATCTATCTATCTATTATCTATCTATCTATCCATCTATCTATTATCTATTTATCTATTATCTATTTATCTATCTATCTATCTATCTATGTATCATCTATCTATCTATTATCTATCATCTATCTATCTATCTATCTACCTATCTATCTATCTATCTATCTATCTATCTATCCCTTTATCTATCTATCTATCTATCCATCTATCTATCATCTATCTATCTATCTATCTATCTATCTATTTATCTATTATCTATTTATCTATCATCTATCTATGTATCATCTATCTATCTATTATCTATCTATCATCTATCTATCTATCTATTTATCTATTATCTATTTATCTATCATCTATCTATGTATCATCTATCTATCTATTATCTATCATCTATCTATCTATTATCTATCTATCTATTATCTATCTATCTATCCATCTATCTATTATCTATTTATCTATTATCTATTTATCTATCTATCTATCTATCTATGTATCATCTATCTATCTATTATCTATCATCTATCTATCTATCTATCATCTATCCATCTATTATCTATCTATCTATCATCTATCTATTATCTATCTATCCTTCTATCTAGCAAAAAAGTGGAACAGCGCCATATATTCTAAATTCGGGTGCAAGGCCCCCACACAAATATCCATTTGTTAGGCAATACAAGCAAAAAAAGGCAGGCAGCACTCCTAAAAGGCTTTGGTGAGAAAAATGTGGACTTTATTCGCCCCTATGGTGTGGCGACGTTTCGGTTGTGACCAACCTTTATCAAGCAACAAACCTTTGGTCACAACCGAAACGTCGCCACACCATAGGGGCGAATAAAGTCCACATTTTTCTCACCAAAGCCTTTTAGGAGTGCTGCCTGCCTTTTTTTGCTTGTATTGCCTAACAAACGGATATTTGTGTGGGGGCCTTGCACCCGAATTTAGAATATATGGTGCTGTTCCACTTTTTTGCTAGATAGAAGGATAGATAGATAATAGATAGATGATAGATAGATAGATAATAGATGGATAGATGATAGATAGATAGATGATAGATAATAGATAGATAGATGATACATAGATAGATGATAGATAGATAGATAATAGATAGATAGGAGATAGATAGATAATAGATGATAGATAGATAATAGATAGATAGATAGATAATAGATAGATGATAGATAATAGATTATAGATAAATACTGTAGATGAATGAAAAATAAATGAAACCCTTCCCCTTGTGGTTTTTCGCTTACTCTAATATGTCGTCACATGCAATCTCAGCTCTGCTACATTATATATATATATATATTTGTTCCCGACTCTCCTTATTTTCCCAGATCCAGGCTCCGCTGCGGTAACATATGCGTCCGGATCACGGCCAGGTGTATGAAGACTTTCATTGTCATCACCTTGATTCCTCATTAGAGCAGTGGAAACGCTATAATAGCATTAAAATGAATGCAGGCCATTTGCAGCAATCTTCTGTTCACACCATCTCCAAATGAAGGCAGGCATTGCATAATCCGAGCAGCCTGCGCTCCTGACAGGTGGATGATTTATGCTCTCAGTCAGAAGAATGGGAGAGCCTGCAGAGGAGACAGCGGGAGCAAGGTGCTGGCAAGACAGATGCTCTCAGTGGCTGGCGGAGGCTGGCAGGCTCCTGCTAGCTCAGGTACACTTTACTACTCAACTCATGTTGCCAAATGCTGGCACGCCAAGCAAGATTTCTTGCTGCACTGGAAATATGAAAGACTGAAGTCGAGCGAATACACGGATTTCTTACAGTAATTATCCCGAGAAGGTGCCTGTTTCCCTGATGTCTCCTGCAGCTCTGTTTCTTCTGCTTGGCTCCATTGTTATTTATTAGCACAGTCCATATATAATTGTAGAACTTAATTCAAGGTGCATTAATTACTTGTCCTCAAGAGCTTGCAATCTAATTTAAATATATTAAATACTTTTAAAAATACCCTCTAAAAACCTATACGGAATAAATCAGACTATTGGTATAGCATGGTTGTTACATACCCAGGTTGCATCGATGACGCTTGCGGCCTGCTTGGCAGCGATGCTTGAAGCTTGTGTGCCCCAATGCAAAATCTCCAAAAGGACCCCCAGCGATTAGGGAGTTTTAATAGTACTGGTCTTCTCATATGGGCCAAAGGCACTTTTTAGGTGCAGATAGACTACAACCCCTACACTTAGGGACCTGAGCCTCCTACTGACCTCTAGTGCACCTTTGAGTGCCTCCATACAAAAGCATATCAGAAGCATTGCTCTTAAAGGGAATCTGTCAGCAGGTTTTTGCTACCTTATCTGAGAGCAGCATGATATAGGCAAAGAGAAGCTGAATCCAACGATGTATCACTTAGATTACTGGGTGCAACCGTTCTGACACAATCTGAGTTTTTAGATTTTGCAATAAAGCAGAGCTGAGGAAGCAAACCCCACCCATACCAGGCTCTGTATATACAATGTCCATAGAAAGTGACAGGCCTATCACAGGAGGGGGCATGTCAGACCAGGGCTTACACCACCAGCTAGTCACAGCTATGATAAGCTTCTGGTGCTAAAACAATCATTGTAAGCAAACAAAACCATGGAGCTTGTTAAGAGAGGCATCGCTGAAATCTGTGTTTTAACCCCTACCTCATTTTGTTTTCAAATTACATAGCAAAAACCTGCTGAAAGATTCCCTTTAAGGGAAGAATATGGATGTATAGATGAGCAAAAACAAGCAAGACCTTTGTCTGGGGTCCATGTCAGTTCTCCATTGCAGCAGGAACAGAGTCCTCTGAACTTACTTGGCCGGCCTTCCATATCCAGCATGATGGGCACTGCTGGCCTGTACAAGGCTACCAAGACTTCATGACATTATGATGTCGGAGGGCCCCTACAAATGCTAGAGGGGGAAATTTGCAGGATGCTTGTCTGGCTGCCACACTATACCCATATGGATGCCGGACCTTGCTCATCTCTATATGGGAGGCATCATATGGGTTGACCATATGGATTGAAGGGGTTTTTTTATGGAACTGCCATAATTTATGATCAGCGAGGGACTGACCTCTGGGATCCCCACCGATTATGAGAATGAGGGGAGGTGGTGCCGATTTAGCACTGCAACCCCTTCTAATTTCTCCTAAGACCACCCAACCTTATAGGAAACGACAACTAACACCATTCACATCAGTCCTTTCATTATGAGGATCAGCAGGGATCACAGAAGATAGATCCCCACCGATCATGAAATTATGGCATAGCTCAGCGACTATGGTAAAAAATATATATATAGGTAACGATGAGGATTGTACATAGAAGAGATGGAGCCTAAGACTAAAATTTATATAGAAGACCCTTCTTTGTGTTGAGCCATAACCAAGGGCATAACTATAATACAGGGGTTGCAATCGCACCGGGCCCTGGAGCAAAGCTGGCCCAAAAGGTCTCTTTGGCCTATATGAAAAGACTATTACTATTAAAGATTTGCAATAATCGGGGGCCCCGTTGAAGCTTTTGCATTAGGGCCCATAAGCATCAAGTTACGTCACTGGTCAAACCATCACGTCCCTTCATTTTGGAGTCAATACTTCACCAGGACTTGTTTACCCACCTGACAACTCATCCTTTGTAACCCTCAAGTTCAAATTTAGGTCTACCACATGTATAATTTAAAGGTGATTCTCCGGGAATAGAAAAAAAATAAAGAAAGAAAATGTCATTATGAATATATTTCTAAATACATATAATTAGCTATAAACATTTGCTTTGTCAAGAGAGGCAATAACTATAGGAAATTAAAATGACCGCCACCTTGTTACACTGATAAAAACCTGTTCTAGAATGTTGGGAGAGGTCAGGTCAGGTGTCTGTGAGCATGTGCGGTAGGAAGCTCCACCCCTTTCCTTATATGGCAAAGAAAGGATTGCTGCTGTGACCTGTGACATCAAGTCACAGCAGCAGATATCCCTACTGCACATGCTCAGAAGCATCTGTCCTACTAACATTCAATGGCAGGCTGCTGTTACCTCCTTAGGCAAAACAATTTGTGATTTGATAATTAAAGGTATTTAGAAATGTGTTTATACTGACATTTACTTTTTTTTTTTCTGTTTCCGGAGAACCCCTGTAACTTACAAAGCAAACTGGACAAGCTAGAGTTAAAATAATTCACAGAAGCCGCCTAATATTAATGCAGAGAATAAGTTATGCTCCCTTATATCTGATTTCATAGAGATATCATAAGCCTTAAACTGGCAAATCCATGCAGTGCTGACTCCATCCTTAGGCCTTACCTAGGCACTTTTCAGACATATTAGATAACCGATAATCATTTTCTTTTGGGAACCTTAGTTCATTTCTAAACAACGACACTGCAGAAACTCAATTCTTACGTCCTAAAGTAAGGATCCTATATCAATATCCTTGTACTAGAGGAGTCTTCAGAAAGGGCCTCATGGCGTAAGACATAAGAAGATGCAGCTAGTAATGGACTGTTACCTATTGCAGTAAGGTGAAACCAAGCTAAAGGTGCCAACGCTAGCCAAATACGTACAGAAAAGTGCAAATACGGCACAAAATTACTCTGGGGGTAAACATACAAAAATATATATATATTATGAGTTTGGTTTGCTTAGCACAGAAATAAAGACCATAAAAAAGACAAAAGTATAAAAGATAAAAAAAAGTATTGAATAGTAATAAATAAAGAAATAGACCCTAAAAAAGACAAAAGTATAAAAGATAAAAAAGTATTGAAGTATTTAAATAAAGTATTTATTGAAGTATTTAAATAATGAAATAGACTAAAAAAAAGTATAAAGGATAAAAAGGTATTGAAGAGTAATAAATAATTAAATAGACCCTAAAAAATACAAACGTATGAAAGATTAAAAAAGTATTAAACAGTAACACATAATGAAATAGACCCTAAAAACGACAAAAGTATAAAAGATAAAAAAGTATTGAAGAGTAATAAATAATGAAATAGAATCATTAATTAAAATAAATTCTATAAAACAAATCTAAAATATTAATATACATATAGTAATATTTCATTTACAATTATTTTTTTATTATATATGTTGATAAAAAAAATAGTTAGAAATAAAATTGTAATATAAAAATACCCGGTCCTGAATATAAGAAACTGCACGTTTATTGTTAGGGCTGAGCTGTCTCCTTTTGGAAAGTGTCTCTCTGGAGAGAAATTAATGCATCTGAAGAGGCCATATCTTGCTCACTGTCTGTTTGCTTCATTAGTCAGCTGTGTTTTAGATCGCTTCGTAATAATTATTTTAATTGCTTTTTGATCACGGATAAGTGCGGAAAACAGGCAGGAGAAATATTTACATTTAAGTGTTTCAGATCAATAACAAACTCCAAGACTTCTTAATAAGACGGAGGAACGATTAATTGAAAAAAAAAAAAAAGAAGTTAAACTAAATTAAAGGTTGAGAGACTTAAGACGTCTATGATGGTTCTAGCACCTTCTTAAGCTCAAGTAATAGAAATCGGGACGCTAATTGGTTTTGACCGATTAGGAAGACACTTCAGCTTCGGTTGAATTCATGAAATGGACAAGACTACAAGATAGGTCACTGCATCAATGAACTCTAGTTCTGAAGATGGTGGTCAAGGTGGCCATACATATAGTCTAGACCAGTGTTCCTCAACTCTGGTCTTCAAGAGCCACCAACAGGCCATGTTTTCAGGATTTCCTTAGTATTTCAGAGGTGATAATTCCATCACCTACACAGACAATAATTCCATGACCGGTGCAATACTAAGGAAATACTGAAAACATAATCTGATGGTGGCTCTTGAGGACCGGAGTTGGGGAACACTGGTCTAGACTTTACCAAGACATCTGGAGAAAGAAGGAAGGGGCAGTTAGTTTTCAATACCCCAATCCTCAAGTACTAAGGTAAGATTAGCTTATGGTAGAAGGGTTATTCAGTACACGTAGACACTTGGCTGAGCTCATGATTCTTTGGGTGCTAGGGGGATTGGCTAGCTTTAATATAATAGTATTATTTGTGGCAAAGCCTTCTTAAATTTGCCTAGACCATGTATATTTAACCGTGGGAGGTCCCCTCTTTACTATTTTAAGGTGGTTAGGGGCATTTTTAGCAAAGTTCCTTCTGTAATAAGATATAGGACCATAGACTATATTAGGTATTCGGTACATAGTTTGGTTTTATTTAACTCCCCAACCAAAGGTTTGTTTAGAGGTTTCAGGCAAAAAAGAGAGAGCCCTCCCATAAAATATCTCTTATATAGAATATATCAAAGGTAGGCCTCTGTAACAAATATATATTTATACATACTCTCCTCTCCTGTCTTCTTAGGTGGAGTCCAAAATAAATGCCTATTCTGTAGGATCCTTAATAAGTTAGCCAAAAATATACTGGTAAGTTCATTATCTGACAAAAGCATGACTTGGTCGACCAAAGTAAAAGAGGATTCTTAATAAGGTCCATGAGAAGACAACTCTATCCTGTGGCATAACTAGGATATTTTGCAGTGAGGCCACAAGCTTCACAAGGCTCCTAACCATCATAGATCTTTATTATGGACCAAATGGACCTTTTGGACCCCACAAGACATCAGGGTATGGATGCAACTGCAGCCCTTGAGCACATCATAATTACAATCCTGACCCTATCTGAAACTGACTTTTGAGTAGATCACATGTTCACCGCATCTCCTCTCTTCCTTGCAGTGTGGTGACTATAGTGAGTACAGGAATTACAGTCACATATGGGCCCTGGAACCTAAGAGGTCTCTTTGGCTCCTATGAGAGGACTAACACCATTAAAGATCCATAATAGTTGGTAGACCAGTGGGAGATTTTGCATTAAAGCCCATGAGCTTCCAGTTATACCACCCTCTCCTTGGGTTCAGTCTCCATACCCTTGTTCGTCAAAATACGAGTGAGGTGACAGTAGCACTAAGATTCTGGTGACTGAGGGGTCCAAAAGCCCCTGTACATAAAAACAAACCACTTGAGAGACGGCTGTGCTCTTTGTTTTGCATTGGGACCTGGAGCTTGCAAATTACAAGTGTCCACTCTAACCACCCATCAAATTTTATAAAGGACTCCAGTTTTTTGCAACATCCTATAATAACTTTCGACAGGTTGTAACTCACATCATAACTAGTGGGTGAGCACATATAGCATAAACATCTCCCAACAGAGTAATGCAAAATTATGTTTGTTTTTTTCAAAGCTGCTCATCTCGAGCCCACATTTGTAAAAGAGCCAAAGGAGAGGGGTTACTAATACCCATAAAATAACCTGAATTTGGCTCCTGCTCTCAATGGCCACACTGTAACATTGCAATAGTATGGGCTGCCTCTATGGAGAACGTCAAGGATTAAATGGAACTTTTATTTTGGGTGAAGCCAGGATACGCCAGTCCAACACTGGATTCTACATACTTATACTGTGTTACATTCATTAGAGATTAGCAAATTCTTAGAATTTGCCAACTTTGCAAAATTTTTCCCAGAAATTTCATTTCTGGCAAATCGAAAGAAATTAAATTGCCCTGAAAAAACATGGATGACACTATTGTATTTCCCTCACACGCTAATCTGCTTTGCTGTTGTGCTGTCACACACTATCTGTATAGTTTATTCAGTGTTTTTATGGCTTTCTCTCCCTATCTTTATGATTTACCTGTAACATTGTCTCACTATTCAGATTCACCATAAAATGGCTGCTGCATTCCTTTCTTCTGCTTTTTATACAGGCTGTGATAGTGCCTCCTAATTGGCTATTCATAAAACCATATCTGGACGCTCTGATCATGAAATTCTGTAAATTTTCTGCAATTCAAAGCTTTACAAATCATGTAGCAAACAATACCCTCCAGCTACCGGTACTGTACATATTCTGCATGTCAATAGAGCATGGATTTCAGATGGCAGATATCCCACCTTTATGTAATAAACCCTCTGATTCTTATGATTAATTGGCCCTGCCAGATCGAAACGTTGCCCAGTGCCATCCAATTCTTTGATTACATGACAAATTATTCATTTGTTAAGCAAAAGAAACAGATTTCAAATTGAATTAATGCGTCCGCGGCTTCATGATCATTTTTCAGCTTTGCAGCAGATGATGTACACATGTCTGGCTATTGATTAGCCTGACCTCTGCGGAAAGTAATAGCCAAATGCTACATTAATATGGAGCATGCGAGGGCTTCCCCCTCCATAGCATCAAACCCAGACACAGCACATCGGATCATTACCTGGCAGACCGGATATGATACGGGAGCAGATGTGGCAGCACGCTGGGCAGACACCACCAACCGAGGCAAAACACCATGTTTTCTAAATAATAAAGCCCTGCCTAATAGATCTAGTTCTATACATTTACTATTTATATGTACAGTGTATATATATATATACATATATATATATATATATATATATATATATATATGGATGGTCATTTTCTAAAGTATTTCAGGGATTATCATTGTTTATATGATGAAATGTGAATGTACAGCTCTCTTGTGAATAGATGGAAGCATGGATGGATGAGTAGATATATAAATACTTTGGTAAATAGAGAATCCAAAAATTGGAAAAGTTAGTACTCCAAAAACTCCGTGGGGACTTTATTTTTCCCAAATGTGATATAGGACTTAGATGATAGCGCCAATCTTTCTGTATGGCAGCGAAGTCTGGGGTCCAGTCTCGTACCCGAACTGGTCAAAGTGTGACGCTGGACCAACAGAAATATTTCACCTAGAGTTCTGCAAACACCTCCTCCAAGTCCATCGGAGCTCATCAAACAGCACCTGCCAAGCAGAGCTGGGCAGATTCCCGCTACACCTCGAGATCCAGAAGAAGGCGCTGTCTTTCAAGGCTCATCTACAAAGTAGTAGTCCCAGCTCCTACCATCACAAAGCCTCGCTACACCAGGAAACCCTAGGAGAACGAAGTCCCCCAACACAAATCACCCTAAACCAGCCTGACCAAGCCACCAACCTACATGGCCTGACAAAAGGGGATATCCGGAAGATGGTACACAAAGGCGAAGAGGAATATCTCAGCGTCTGGAGGAACGACATTAGCAAATCACAGAAACTGACGGTATACCAGAACCTACAGAGGGAATACAAACTGGCCCCATATCTAGAGAAACTCGCAAACCCCAAAGAGCGACAGATCCTGAGCCGGTACAGACTGAGCGCCCACAGTCTACTCATCGAATCCGGGCGACACCGACAGAACTACATGCCCCGAGAGCGCGGACTCTGCCAGCAGCGCCCCCAGGAGGCCGAGGAGGATGAGGCCCACTTCTTTCTGAGGTGCCCCAAATACTCCACAGTGAGGGACACTCACTTCATGAGACTGTCCGATCTTCTCCCAGACTTCTCCTCCATGGAGGAGGAAGACAAACTGCCTATACTACTGGGGGAAGAGGAAAGTGCAGCGGCCATAACAGCGCAATATGTCAGTGCCTGCCACAGACTAAGAGGAGCCGGATAAGTCATGGACCCCGATACCCCATCCTGGATGTGTCCCTATCCCCATCCCCCCATTATTTTACCACTTGCTTTGGTAATGCTAACATGTACTTAGTCCTGCCAATAAAGACCATCTGATTTGATTTAATATGGATAGATAGATGGATAGTTATGAGATAGATAAATAATAGATAGATAGATAGATAGATAGATAGATAGATAGACACATAGATAGATAATGATAGATATGGGATAGATAGATAGATAGATAGATAGATAGATAGATAGATAGATAGATAGATAGATAGATAGATAGATAGAAAGATATATAGATAGATAATGATAGATAGATAATATATGGATAGATAGATAGATAGAGATATAGATAGCTAGATAGATAATAGATGGATAGATAGATAGATAATAGATAGTTAGATAATAGATAGATTGATAGATAGATAGATAGATAGATAGATAGAGATATTGAAAGATAGATAGATAATATATGGACAGATAGATAATAGATAGATGATAGATAGATAGATAGATAGTTAGATAATAGATAGATAGATAGATAGATAGATAGATAGATAGATAGATAGATAGATAGAGATATAGATAGTTAGAAGATAGAGTTATGTGGAGCGTCACAGACGTGCAGTGTAGACGTCTCCGGTCTCGGGATGCCCGTGTCATGGTGTATACTGTACACACAGCCCAGGGCACAATGTTCTGGCGTTTTCTGGTGTTATCAGGACAGGGGCATCTTGTGCTCGGTTAACCTCAGGTTCTGTAGATCTGACGTACATTTTTCTGACATTTTCCAGCCTCGTCGGAGCACATTCCTCAGTGTCACGATACTTGTAGCGAGTGGTTAATTAACTAAGTAAAGTACATTCAAGTTTCTACCATGTGACACTTTGTAATGGAGGAGCAGTCAGCTTGTGACAGGATATAAATGATGGCGGGCGGCTCATCGCTCAGCGCACGGCGAGGCGTGGCTTCCAATTCCATTGAATCTGCACCTCGGGTGAATTATGGCCTCAGTGTCTGACAATCTATCTGTACGGGAGGAAACACCAGGAAATATCTGGTAATAAATTCTGAGAGGACACTGCCGATATCTGCGGGGGACATCCGCTATGGCCACCACTATATTATCAGTGCAGAGCGTCTCCCAGATACCCCAGTCTCTATAGCGTTCACTTATTACGACTTTTGCTCCAATTTTTGGGAGTAAAATATGATTTTTTTTAAGACGTGCGGCAAATTTATTAAACATTTGCTACAATTTTCTATTGTTTTTCACCGCATCCAACAGTTTTCTGTTGTGTTGGACAAAGTAATCCGGGTTTATCCTTCCAGGTTCTTTTAGGTCATTGACACGTTTTAAAAAAGTCACATATTTGCTCGAGTGTAATGATGGCGTAACCTCTACAGCAGCCGATCTAGAATGACGTCTTTTGTTTCAAACACATTTTGTAAATTTGGCGCAATAACAGATGGTGCAAAACTCCAAAACATTACTTTAAAAATACTGTTCATAATACGTGATCCCTGTCCATTAATCTTCTCATACGGGTCCCCCCAGGGGTGTGACTGTAGCCCCTGCACCCACTATCTATGTATCTTACCATATGTACACGTGATATAAATGGGGCTCTCTAGAAAATGAGCCTTATCTAAATGTACCGTATATGTATATTATACTCAGACACTGTGCAACCGATGGCAGTGCCATACTGATATATGGGCTAACGGGTGGCACAGTGACGGAACAAAGAACTGCTATCTATATATGTGCTCCAAGCAGGAAATGCCCCACCACACTGTGTCCTCCATCTTTCTGTTTCCACCTCCCTTTATCCATTACACCGCTGTCAGTGAATAAGCAAATATTCCACCATTTCTACCCACGGAAGCCCCGACTCCTCACCCCACGTCTACAGAATATTAATAGGAAGCTTAATAACCTTCCTTTAAATTAGACCAATGCAGACATCATGCATGAAACCAAAAGGAGGGTGACAAATGAAGATCCGCACGGAAGGCTTTCAACTGGGCTCAAATTATTTTTTTCATCATAAAACATGATTAAGTTTTAATGGAATCCCAGTGTAAGCAGGGTTATGTATCCACACCAGCCGCGGCTTCTAATCCTTGGGAAAATGAGTTCTTGTAACATGACCAAGAGAAATGGCCGAGCGCTCCACCGAAGCCCCTTTCATTTCATGTTTGTTGTCTCAGTACAAATTAATTTATCCATGAGCCTCCCCCCCAACGCCATAGACTAAATGGTAGAAAAAGAGCCCTGAGGATTGCTGTGTGACTCCCGAAAAATATCATATCATCTGTATTAGCTAATGTATCGATAATTAATATATTTATCTCTGTAACTATCTATGGGCAGAAGAAAGCAGCATTATGCTCGATGTAGGGTGCATGCCACAGGACAACGACTCCGTGTCCTTCTGCAGATCTTACAAAATATAGGCTGAAAAAGGCTCGGACACTTATAGGAGCTGAAACGTTGCACAAAGCGGGGGGAATAAATCACTTTATTTTTTCTTCAATCTTGGAGAACTTATTATCTATCTATGTATTATAGCAGAGCCAGGTAAGACAGGGTTAAGTCCTAGCTCTGCAGGATTTGATTAGATGCACCTGCCTAGCTTTTTACTAGAACCAGGGCTTGTGTTCACCTTGGTGTGTCAGTCTGCTGGATGGAGCAGAGTCGAGGGTGGGCAGCTGGTGAGTGACCAGCCAAAATGTGAGAGAGACATACCAGGGTCTCTCTCTGAATGGAGACTGCATGGGTCAGCTAGGAAAGCTGAGCAGTCTGTGTGTTGATGCTTCAGAGTAATGTGTGGAAGCTGCAAACTGTTCATTGTGAAATGTGCCCGGAGTTGAACACTTCTGCTTGGTGCTGGAAGCTGCTGGTGCTCGGGCTGAAGGGGATACCGAGGCTGGTGGATTCGGGTCTCTTCTGTGTAGGAAGTTTACTCCGGGAGAAAGGACTATAATCTGTTCGGGTGAGCCCGCACTGATATATGTGCCTTGCTGAATGAACTGTTTATTTCCTGTTTATTACCTTTGTGCCCATAAGAGGCTGTTTTTGGTTTTTAGTTCCTTGGAGTTTTATGAAAGCAATAAAACTGCACATGTTTGGACCAAACCGCATTGCCTGTGTGAACGCTACCTAGTGCCTACCTGAGAATGAATCCCCCTACTCTATCTAGCTATCTAAACCAAGAAAGGAAGCACTCCGATAGTTCAAATGCATATTTCAAGTTGCTTCTATATAGGTATGCTCAATTGTGAGAAGCCCCTATACAACATGGCGCTGATGTACTCCGTTCATGCGCATGTCTTCACATGTGTGCATTAATAGATGCTATTACCATTTCCAATATGGCGACCTAAGACATTTTATTCTTTTTAGATCTATCTATTTATCTATCTATATTTTGCCAGCATTTTTTACATTAAAAAATCACCATTTTTTGGGGGCACACCGTTTTCTGTAAACTTTTTGCTATTGTATGTTGCTTTTGGCACTTTGGTGGGTGTGAAAGTGGACATCGTTAACTTTGTAACTGAGCTTCAAGTCAGATTTATGAATTACGATTTTTCTAAATAGTCGCCCAAAGAGTGAAAGCTGGGGAAACAGTTTTGGATACAAATTTATAGATGCACTAAATTTATCAAACTTCATGGAAACTTCTGTCTATCTCTCTATCTATCTCTCTATCTATGTATGTATCTATCTATCTATCCATCCATCCATCCATCCATCCATTTATCCATCCATCTATCAATCTATCATCCATCTATCCATCCATCCATCCATCCATCCATCCAATCTATCTATCTTTCCATCCAATATCTATCTGTTTATCTAATTTTGTTTTTTTTACCTAGTATCTTTCAAGGTAGAATCAGATCTATACGTCAATAGAACATAAAACCAAATCTAAAAAAAAGCTGCACCATCCGATAATAGGTAGAAACTTTTGACCTACTGATTGTAATATTGATTTTTTTTTTTGACCGAACACCAGAAACACAAAATATTATCAGAAAAGCATGGGGACCATAAATGTGTGTGCAATGCAAGCAGCGGGCTCCTCCTGCGGCTGTATAAATAGGAGAATTTTTGTGTACAGTCATCACAGGCCACGATAAACAAGTCGGTGTAGATTTATGACGGTCCTTTCTTGGCTTCATATCAAGTCTTAATTTGTACAGCCTCTTTAAAACACATTAAAAACACATAAAAGGCTTCGCTTTAAGAAGAGACGTGTTAAAATGCAATGTGTTATCTCTTGATATTACCCAGCAAGTGCTTTGTTTAATATCTTGCATTAATGAAGGAGATCCTTAAGAATATTATTACAAGGGAGAGCATAAAAAAACAGATCCGAGGTCACCGCCGCTCTATTAGCTGACACGCTCGCTGGAAAGATTTTCTTTGAATACAATTATAGCTTTGTTTTACACTTCATTTCTGACTTACCCAAACAATTCTTGATAATTGCTCATTTTTTTTGAGTCTACAGCTCGCTGGAAAGAAATTGGAGATAGCTGTCCCTTCCTCCCTCAAATGAAAACTCCAAAATTAAAACGCCTCTTCTCTCGTATAACTAAAGCGTCCGTGTGCTCATAAATGTCCTCTTCTCTTAGTACGCACAGTATTTGGTACCTAGTCCGACAGCACTAAAAGGTAAGGTTGCCATGAAGGTTGATCTAAAAAATGTCCCAGGAGCAGTGAGTAGACCTGGAAGTCCAATCCTTCATCAATCTGGTAGACCACCAAAGTCCTCTACTCAAAGAACTGAATACAAAAGTCTTTCCTGGAGATCATTCCCTCCAGTAGCTGAGAAGTACCGGTCTTTGTCTCCAAAGGATCACATCCTAACCAGATGAGGCTCGGATGCTGAACCGGGGGCCTCATAGTGTTCCCTAGCTGACTTTAGTAGTCCTATAGAACAGAAAGCCATCAGGCATGGCCAAAAGGCTTCCTTTGACATTCCATATCTCGACTCATATAAGGGTTAAATGTCAAGACAAGACCTTGAAAGGTCACCGATGACATTGCAAAACACCCTACACCCAATAATTTAGAGATGACCCTGGCGCTTGGCAGTCAGATTTAGCTGTGGAAGAAGTAAGAGGTCGTGTAGTTGGCTGGAATCACCACCCTACACCAGTAATCTGGAAGAGTTGACACAGCCTACTCAACGATGACCCTCAATGCCACAAAACCCCAATTTTGTACTAGGGTCACAATTGGTTAGGATCAGTTTACACTTTAATTACACTTAAGACCATCAAGTGTAAATGGGAAGTTGTTCTACTCTTGACATTCACCCAACTGTTATTTAAAAGGTCCATGAGAGTCCTCTAAGGCTCAGGAATTGACTTACTGGTTAGTTAACTAATTCAGTCAGCCAAATCCTGCTCTGTCCTGATCTGGGGCAAACCCGGAAATACCTTTATGTATATAGGGCTAATATGCCTAGTCATTTTTCAAGGCCCATTAAAGGGTTGAGCATTGACATCCAGGCACAGTCGCTACTAAATGTTCTGCCAGATAAACAATGAAGGGGGTGTACACGCTTACAGAAGTGCCACAGCCCCTTCAAACAACATACTGGCTATTGGACCACCATTTCTGACAGTTTTTCAAGAGCTTGTCCACTAAAGATGTTCTCTATCCATATGTCCTACAAGGTCATATGTATATCACAGAACTTGTGGACACAATTTCGCTATACATAGAGTGTGTACCATGGTGAACAACTAGTTGAACAATCCCTTTAGTTGTCACTGTGACACCAAATTCTTTGGAAATGTCCCATTTTTTTCATTATTGACCTTCAATAATGAAATGTAATTTAAAGTTGTAACTTGGGCCCTAATGCAAAATATGAACAAGAGCCCCCAATAGCCATGAGCCATTTGTAATACTAGTCTCTTCTAATGTGGAAGTGGGGGTATTTGGACCTCCTTATGCACAAGGGTCTACATTTATGGATATTCGAGTTCTCTTAAGTCACTATAGACTATATTCCGAGAGATTACTTAGACATTTATCAAAACGCGTGGGAATGTGAAACATTTAGCCATTTTTCTGTTTTTTGTGAACTTTTACAGATTTTTTTCTGGTCTTCTTTAAGATTTCCAGACAGTAACTAAAACCTGCTGTAATAGAACCGGCACATGTATGGGTCGGCGTTCTTCTGCAGCAGTAGCAGCAGGGTATTTGCACAGTAAATCATTTTCATTATGTGAGTTGTACACATAATCCTCTTAAGGCCTCTCTGCACTTCACCTCCACTTTATTCTTCAGACAAGCACCGGCAGCTAATGAATTCTGAAATGTTTTAGCTCTCAACAGCATTTAACTAGTCAGTATAACTTAATCAATGACTAGGGAGGAGGGGGAGACGCAATATGCATCAAGTGCCAAAGGCAAAGCCAGACTGTGCAACATCGAACTTACTGCATTAGAGCTGCAAAGGTAGAAAAGCATAAAAAGTGGGGTTATAAAGAGGATTTAAAGGCGGGATTTTATTATTTTGCCATTTTTCTTAGATATTTCTTGATTGATGGACATCCTGATGTGTGATGGCTAGGCCTGACATCTGATTTAGTCCAACTTTGGTGAAAAGAAAGATATGTGAGATATGGGATATGTAAGCCACCAGAAATTGGCTGTCGAGTCTATTTTATGATACCTGTTGATACATGAGGCCCCATGTTTGTCTGTGTAGTACTGTAAGTGGATATAATGGCCACTATGACTATATATATTGTGTCCATATACTAGACTACATCATCGGTGAACACTGATATATATCAAGCTCCTGAGATGAAGTTTGTGATCATATTATAATAACATGTTGGAGAAATTTTTTTCTGAATACTCAACGACTGGTGTGAAAGTACCTGAAATAGGTTATCTCCAGGTCTTAGTAGCTGATCAGCATTTAAAAACACAGGGTGGACCACTGGTATCTCCAGGATAAGATTATCAAATAGACAGGGTGGACAGCAGTGTGAGCAGTCTCTTCTACCTCAGCAACCCTGGTATCTCCAGTATTACATCTCATAGACAGGGTGGACAGCAGTGTGAACAGACTCTTCTTACTTCAGTAGTCTGGTATTTCCAGTATTAGATCAGATAGACAGAATAGACAGCAGATTGAGCAGCCTCTTGTTACCTCAGCACTCTGGGATAGCTCCAGTATTAGATCAGATAGAAAGGGTGGACATCAGTGTGAACAGCCTCTTCTTACTTCAGTAACAATGGTATTTCCAGTATTAGATCAGATAAACAGGGTGGACAGCAGTGTGAGCAGCCTCTTCTTACTTCAGCACCCCTGGTATCTCCATTATTAGATCAAATAGACAGGATGAACAGCATTGTGAGTTGCCTCTTATTACCTTAGCACTCTTAGTATCTACAGTATTAGATCAGATAGGCAGGGTGGAGACCAGTTTGAGCAGTCTCTTCTTACCTCAGCATCTTTATTATCTCCAATATTATATTAGACAGACATGGTGGACAGCAATGTGAGCAGCCTCCTATTACCTAAGGACCCCTGGTATCTTCAGTATTAGATTAGATAGACAAGGTGCATAGCAGTGTGAGCAGCCTCTTCTTACCTCAGCACCTCTGGTATCTTTAGTATTAGACTAGATAGACAGGGTAGACAGAAATGTGAGTAGCCTCTTGTTACCTCAGCATACCCTGTATCTCCGGTATTAGATCAGGTACACAGGGTGGATGGCAGTGAGAGCAACTTCTTCTTACCTCTGCACCCCTGGTATATCCTGTATGAGATCAGATAAATAGGGTGGACAGCAGTGTGAGCAGCTTCTTCTTACCTCAGCACCCATGGTATCTCCATTATTATATCATATAGACAGAGTGAACAGCATTGTGAGTTTCCTCTTCTTACCTTAGCACTCCTAGTATCTAAAGTATTACATCAGATATACAAGGTGGACAGCAGTGTGAGCAGCCTCTTCTTACATCTGCACTCCTGCCATCTTCACTATTAGATCTGATAGACATGGTGGACAGCAGTGTGAGCATCCTCTTCTTACCTCATCCCCACAGGTATGTCCAATTTTAGATCAGAATATACACTTTTCTATTTTTTGTATTCTGAGAGAAACTCTTTAAGGGTGTTAATGGGTCACTCTGCTTTTTCCAGTGTTTTTAGATTCATGGCAATAGAAAGAAGGGGACAATCCGCCTCAAAATACCATCGATAGCAGCTTTTGTTCATGGGGAATTAAGGGTTGGAAATACTAAAATTCAACATGCCCAATTCGTCCTCACCATTCGTTGGCTAAACATTTCATACACATTAGCTGGTCGACCAAGGGTGGTCCTGCCAAATGGTTCAGCAAAAGTAAACCATCTGTGTATGGTCGTCTTTTGTAGTGGAGAATTCTAGCAGTGTAAGCAGAAAACTGTACGAGAAGCAGCTAACCTTCCATGCTACTCTACAGTCTGGAAAATGCGAGCACATCTAGCAGTTGGCTATAAAACGCTTCCTGCCACTGAGGTTGCTCTTCAAATGAGTGCAACGTTACACTTTTATTTTATTTTTTATAAACACCCCCTTGTGTGGTGTTGGAAGAGTAAACTTTGCCATCTATGCAGTTTATTTTATTGTTGCCACTTTTGCAGACTATGAAATTTAAATTCCATTTTGGGACTCATTTACACTAACTTTTTTAGTGCATTTATGGTGCGGAGAGGCTACACGATTCCACTCCTCACTGGAGGGAACATATTTAATTTCCATTTTAATGATGTTTATTCATTAGTCCTCCATATAAGACACCTATGTCTGAATTTTCTACTCATTCCAAGCCAACACTACTGAATCTATCGCTAACAGCACATAAATCTATGGTATAAAGCCAGAACTTCAGAAGAAACCAGAAGTCCTCTCTCCATAGATCCTATAGACATGGATTTGGTGAATTAAAAGTTTTAGAACACCATTGTGGCCCCAATGCTGGAAATTTCAACAGTCTGGAGAACAGGGCTTCAAAAATGCCCCATCGAAATGGAACAATGGTCACACTCCGCGCATGCGCACCACCACTCTGTTCATCGTCTATGAGACTTCAGAGACCCGTTCTCCGGATTGGTTAGGGATTCCATGGACACTAGGTTCAGACGGCATGAATGCACACATGCCACTATACTTACATGGCGGAGCAAGGTGCGTGCCGTATAGCTGCGCTTCCTGCTCGCCCAGCAATACTCCTCAGTTGAGCACTGTGCAGCCGGTGCCCAAAACCTTAGATCCTCCAACTCCCTCCCTGCACCCGGTGCCATCCTCCAGCCCTTCAGCCAGCCTGTGCAGAGTGGCTGCTGGGTCAAGAGAAATTAAGAGGAGACTTTTCCATTTTGGGGAAAGACAAAGAGAGATGATGTGGGTAATGTGTTAAATGTATTGATAATTTGAGATGGGCTGTGGGGCAACTGGACAAGGCATTAATTGGCATTTTGGGGCCAGAGGTGAGGTGGTCATATTACTATATGAAGGCACAAGGAAGACATTACTATTACACGATGACATAGTGGTGGGCAGTGTTATTATATGGAGGCACAAGGGGACACTATTATTTTGTGAAGATACAAAGGGGCCACTATTATTTAATGGAGGCACAAAGAGAGGCACTATTATGTTATAGGGCATAATGGGGAGCTCTATTGTATGGAGTCACAATGGGGGTCACCATAATATGGAGACACCGATGGGGGGCTATTATTTTGTGAAGACACAAATGGGACATTATTATTTTATAGAGGCACAAAGGGGGCACTATTATATTGAGTCACAATGGGGGTCACCATAATATGGAGACACTGATGGGGGGCTATTTTATGAAGACACAAAGGAGGCACTATTATTTTATAGAGGCACAACTATTATTTTATAGAGGCACAAAGGGGGCACTATTATTTTATAAAGGCACAGTGGGGATCTCTATTATATGGAGTCACAAGGGGGGGCATTATAATAGGGAGGCACTGAGGGGGTCTTATTTTATGAAGGCACAAAAGGGAGCACAATTACTTTATAAAGGCACGTCAGGAAACTTAACATATGTAGACACAAAGGGAGCACTATTATTTTAAAGAGGCATAAAGGGGGCACTATTATTTTATAGAGGCACAACTATTATTTTATAGAGGCACAAAGGGGGCACTATTATTTTTTGAAGGCACCATGGGGAGCTCTATTATATGGAGTCACAATGGGGGGCATTATAATAGAGAGGCACTGAGGGGGTCTTATTTTATGAAGGCACAAAGGGGAGCACAATTATTTTATGGAGGCACATCAGGACACTTAATATATGAAGACACAGAGGGGGCACTATTACTATGTGGAGGCACAGACAGAGGCATTATTACTTTCTAGGGCACAATTGATGGTAATAGCATTAAGTTTGTATAGAAGTTGGGGAATATGAGGAGAGAACTGGAAAACCAATGACCCTAAGAAGTCTGTGTTACATTTTGTTCAGCTAAGTGAAAGATGGAAAAAGTTATCATGGGGGACTGGGCTAAACAGTGAAGAAAAAAACAAAAGCTAATTCTGCGCCCCTCTATCACTGCTCCTACTCGGCCCATTTTACCCATAATAGGATTTCTTTCTGTTCCAGAAAGTTTCTGTTTTCACGTACTAATTGTATCTGATCTTTTGATCGTTACCATGACCGATCACACTGTATCAACCCAGCCATAATGTATTTTTGCCATATACAAGACCCCGGTGGTCGGTTTATTTGATACATATTTTTGATTGAAAAAATAACAAACAATATTTCTACCAGTCTTCAGAGTTGTAAAGTTTGCTTTGGGAAACTAATATTTTCTGGCGATCCCTGGCAGCCGTCTTTCTGGCTGGCTGAATCAGAGTGTATCACAATGAATATCTCTATTTTTTTTCAGACTAAATAGATTTGAACTGTCAATTTGGAGGCCCACTGAGCCACCAGCATGTACCGAATACTGTGACCAACATGGAGTTTGAAGCAGCAAATTTTATTACGGAATGGTAATTGAATTGAACAGGTTTACATTTGAATAGATTTGCAACACCGTGATCTCAGACAGAGCGCCGGGGACGCCAACCTGCGTGCAGCGAGGAGCCGGAGAACAAAATATATATATATCCGAGAAGAAGAGAGCGAGCGGTTATCATTGTGAACCGTCACTGACTCAGGGTCATCAGAAACAAGCGTATTATATTTACCCCAGATAATTGTTACCATATATCCATGGCTTTATACAGATCTATCTATCTATCTATCTATCTATCTATCTATCTATCTATCTATCTACTGTATATAGAGGTGTTATCAGTCATTGTACAGGAGGAGGAGGAGGTGAGCTGTGACATCACCTATTCTAAATATGGGATCCTGTGTTAGCTACTGTATATAGAGGTGTTATCAGCAATTGTACAGGAGGAGGAGGTGAGCTGTGACATCACCTATTCTAAATATGGGATCCTGTGTTATCTACTTTATATAGAGGTGTTATCAGTCATTGAACAGGAGGAGGAGGTGAGCTGTGACATCACCTATTGTGAATGGTGGATCCTGTGTTATCTACTGTATATAGAGGTGTTATCAGTCATTGTACAGGAGGAGGAGGAGGTGAGCTGTGATATCACCTATTGTGAATGGTGGATCCTGTGTTATCTACTGTATATAGAGGTGTTATCAGTCATTGTACAGGAGGAGGAGGTGAGCTGTGACATCACCTATTGTGAATGGTGGATCCTGTGTTATCTACTGTATATAGAGGTGTTATCAGTCATTGTACAGGAGGAGGATGTGAGCTGCGATATCACCTAGTGTGAATGGTGGATCCTGTGTTATCTACTGTATATAGAGGTGTTATCAGTCATTGTACAGGAGGAGGAGGAAGTGAGCTGTGATATCGCCTATTGTGAATGGTGGATCCTGTGATATCTACTGTATATAGAGGTGTTATCAGTCATTGTACAGGAGGAGGAGGAGGTGAGCTGTGATATCACCTATTGTGAATGGTGGATCCTGTGTTATCTACTGTATATAGATGTGTTATCAGTCATTGTACAGGAGGAGGAGGTGAGCTGTGATATCACCTACTGTATATAGAGGTGTTGTCAGTTATTATAATCCTGCCTCTGTTGATAAGGAAACTGCTGTAAACTCTTCCTGAAAGGGCAAGAAGTTAGAATGTAAAATAGCCCCAGTGGCCAGTGTGAAAATGTGAAAATTGCAAGATCACTAATTTTGTTTTTAAATAAAGATCATGATATGTAAAAAAATTGCACAATTTTTTAAAAACAAAATACATATAACGCAAAAACATGATCTAAGCAATAGATACTTGTCGTTTTTGGACTACACATTCCCTTTAAGGGTAGTTCCTCTACTTTGACACTGACAACCTCTCCTTAGGGCTGGTCATCCATATCAGATCAGTGGGGTCTGACACCCAGCACCTTCTCCTTGGTTCAAATAAGTTGGAGTTGCTCTGTAGTGCCCTGTGCGGACCTGCGCTGTTCAGCGTTGCAACGTCTTACACCCAGCGGTCGCTGAGAACATCTGATTGGTAGAGATACCTTGTCTCGGACTCCCACCAATCTGATATTGATGACCTATCCTGGACAAAGTAATGGAGCAACCCTTTAAAGCCCCTGCAAAATCTGAAATCCTGATGTCTGCATATGTGACATCTGAGCCTCCTCCAGACACCAGGGGCTGTGTGTGACTGTGCACCCCCTATATTCGGGCCCCTGACACCGCAGGCTATTTATTGCACATGTCCGATCCTCTTTCTCCAAGTTTCTTGTTTTAGATCTTCCCCATCCCTGATATCTTTCAGAATCCCCGAGTTCTTCCTTATCCCTATTTACTACCAATAATCCTCTGTCTGTCAGTGCTGCGTCCACAATCTGTCCCTGCCACTCTTCTCGTACGCTCCCATTGTCTGCGCCTGACACTATTGGATTTCTCGAAGAGCGACTTAGCTCCAATTAAAAAGCAGCTGTTCGGCCTGTGTCTGTCTGACAGCCATAAAACCGGAGAAACCTGTTTAATATAAGCAAATCAAATGAACACATTCTTACACAGACCAATGAAACCCCCCTCAATAAATCCTGTGTGCCGGCACTGGACGCGGGGGAAGTAGTCTACTATGTTTAATATCCTCATTCATAAAACAAAAATTTTAAGGATCCCACACAGAACACGTGTGCAACTCCTATAGTGACAGCTACAGTATATACATACTTCTTTCACGTTGGGTCATAGAGTTTAACTGTGACATATCATCAATAAAGACATAACTTCTACAATATACAGAGATGTCCAACATCAACGTAAATTTCATTAAGGACTCCAATTTTTCACAATACAAGATAAAGACATGCTAGACTAGACTATTGCTAGTAAAATCCTCATCAGGCTGCAGTTCACATCACAACCACTTGGTGGCCACATATAGACACATACAGCATAAACATCTCCCGACAGAGTATCATAAATCAGGTTTCTTTATAAAAGCTGGTTATATCATAACACTCATCTTGGGCTATGTCAGGCCAAGAGGAAAAGTAGGGAATGATGCTTCTGTATGTCAGTAGTATGGAAATATAATTACTCCATGTAGGCTTAATAGACAGATGACCACATAAGCATTGATGTCAATGGAAGTTATGGTTATGATGACGCTTATTGTATTTACATGCAAATCTCTTTTCTATTAAAATCACACTTCAGAGAGATCTAGATCTTTACATGATTATTATTAATAATAATAATAATAATAATAATTCAGGGGGTTGTCTCATCCTCTTCAAGGAAATCTGTCAGCAAGTTTTTGTATGGAATCTGAGAGCAGCATAATGTTGGGGCTGAGACCCTGATTGCAGCGATGTGTCACTTATTGGGCTGCTTAGTGCAGTTTTGATAAAATCCCTGTTTTCTCTGCTGTAGTTGTAGCAGTGATCAGAATGCTGAGCTGTGTATAACCCCGCCCACACCCCTGATTGGCAGCTTCCTCTGTACACTGTACATTGTCAGCCAATCAGTGGTGGGGGCCGGCGATTAGCTGGACTGGCTGGCATGAGCCTTCTAGTCCTGTAGTGATAATCTCCTGCTGATAAAGCACTGATTGTAGCAAAAGTATAGCACAAAGCCTAATAAGTGACACATCACTGAAATCAGCGTCTCTGCCCCTACATTATGCTCCACTCAATTTAAATAATAAACACCTGTGAACAGATTCTCTTTAAAGGGAACCTGTCACTAGGAAAATGCAGTTCATTTTGCAGGCACCATGTCATGGAGCAAGAGAGCGGAGTTGATTGATTTATACTTTTGGGAGAATAGCATTTAATCCTCTGCTATTTTTCGGTCCTGTGGGAGGTCCTTTCAGTGATTGACAGATTTCCTTGTATAATTGTGCATACGGAGCTGGCTGTCAATCACCCATAGGAACGCCCACTGGAGTGAAACCCCAGAAAGAGCAGAGGATTAAATGATGAAAACACGGGTTACACTGAAACTTTTCTGCCAAAGTTATATATCAATCTGCTCCGCTCCCCCTGCTCTATAACATTTTCCTGGTGACAGGTTCCCTTTAAATTGGTAAAATTGCAAAGTTCTTTTACAAACAAGCAACTTTGCAATTTACCTCTGTTTCTCAATAATGGAGGGTTTTTTAATTCTTTAGTTTACTGCTCATTGTCAAGGTTAATCGCCACCTCTGCAACCTATGCAGCAGTGGACGATCTCCTAGGCAAGGAGCGCTTGCAAGCTCATTCCAATACAGCTTGTAAGCACTGCTCTGACACTGGCTGCAGTTGTCCACGAATGTTGCAAAGGCAAATCATCATCGGAGAGCAAACAGTTCGGGACAGTGGTGCAACCATCCTGCCGGACTGAACTTTCAACAATCGGGAGCCCATCGCCTCTCGACAAACATGAAGTAGGGAGGCCGGGGAGCGCTGCACTGATGATTGAAGATTAGACAACCCCTTAAAGGCTATGTTCACACATCATGTTTTTTTTAGCATTTTTTTATGTTTTTTTATGAGTTTCCAGAAATCTCATGCACACAAGATGTTTGTTTTTTTTGCTCAGGATTTTGGGCTTTGCATGTTTTTTAGCAAAATAGAGCATGTCAATTCTTTCTGCGTTTTTTCAGCATTTTTTCAGCGTTTTTTCACTCATTGGAAGTAATGGGTGGTTAAAAAAACGCTGAAAAAACGCACCAAAAACGCAGGTGTACACGCATAAATGAGACAAAATAATAGTGAAAAAAACTCACCAAAAAAACAAGCTAAAAAGCAAGAAACAACCTCCTGGCAAGAGATCAGATTTTGCTGCAGAAAAAAAAAACGCTGAAAAAAAACCATGAGGTGTGAACATAGCTTAAGAATGTCAACTGCTGGAAACAGTCACAGAATGTGTTAGAATGTCTACAATGTATCAATATTTACTATAACCTGTACCACCAATAAGGCTGAAATATAGGCAGGAGTGTAATGTATCGTTAGTTTCATGTTCTTCACTATTTTATGTTATTTTTATCATATGTAAAGATAAAAAACAATCAGATGTAACAGAGCGTCGTGTTCCCCATACTTTCCACTAGTGTTTCTGTGCATGTAGTAGCAAGGTAGCCAGCTCTTCCCACCACCAGATTATCCAGTTAAATGCTTGATTACTATGTCATTTTTATTATTTTGGAATCTTCCCATCCACCAAATAGTCTATGTAACGCACTCAGCTCTGCTACATCTTTCTATGAGAACATCCTCAATCACCCAACATACTATTTCAGTGTAAAGGACATCCATTTTTGCACCGTACCTTCTTTCAGCATGCCAACTTTTAAACACTTCATGAAGCGGCAGGCCTGGCATGACTTGCGTCTACGCTTTGTGATTTCACATTCGTTCGTGGCCGGACAGCTGTATTCTATGTTTCCTGTAGTATAAAGAAAAGATCAGATGAGAACAGATTTTACACTCAGAATATACAGTATGTATAATGTACGGCCAGGACAGCAGCAGCCACATTGGAGATTGATAAATAGTTACAGATGATTGTAACACAATGTTCTAAAGAGTGAAACACGTTGTGACAATAAATAACAAATAGACAATGATAAAAGAGACAGAAACCTACAGTAGACAAATATGGTTAATTCCGCCTATAAATGGAGTTTATGTATTTCTCCGATGGAAATCCGAAACGCATCAAACCAGCCGACGCGTTTCGCAATACAATTCCTTAGGAAGATAATCAGCTTCGGAAATAAGTAGGATGCTGCTTATTTTGGGTGTAAAAGACTGAATGACAATGGAGGTAATTTTCAGGCGGACTGGCCCACAGGAGAGCAGGGGAATTCTCCGGTGGGCCACCACCCTCTTATATGAGCAATAATTGGCACAATATACTTGAATCACTACAGGCAGCATCTTATTCATTTAACAATCTTCCCAGATCATTGTTATATAAATTTGTGGTTGAGGATAATGTCATATTTAGCTGAAAAGTGGGGCACTGAAGTTTGTTACTGGTGGGCGCTTGGCACCTCAGTCCAACAATGGACCGGCTGCACCCCTGCCTCATATCCGCAGCAAATATGTCAGAATAGAATTTGCAGCGGTAATATCAACAGTGGGATAAAGCAGAAGGCATCAATACAAATCTTTCCTAATATTTCCAATCTATCCAAGACCCAAAAACGACCCCTCAGCGTGCACGGCAGCTTGAGGAAGCGCGAGAACAAATCCGATCAGAAGAAACGTAGGCACTCCATCTTCCCAGGGATCAATACTTTATTGGAAATTCATGTGCAAAAATGACAGCAAAATCCTCAAACCATCTGACGCGTTTCGGAATTCAATTGCTTAGTCATATGTGTATATTCCAAAACGCGTCAGATGGATTAATGATTTTACTGTCATTTATGCACACGGATTTCCAATAAAGTATTGATCCTAGGAAGACGGAGTGCCGACGTTTCTTCTCTTTGGATTTCCAATCTGTGGCGCTTGTTTTAAAATCCGCAGCACGTCAATTACCGATACAGATTTTCACCATGAATTTCAGTCTTTTTTCGATAGGTAAAATTGCAAAATCTTTGCAAATTTGTATCGCGGCACATTTGCAGCAAATGCATGATGAAATCTGAAGCTCCGGATAGGATATGGACAGGTAAAATCAATTTATTTTTGGGGCGGTTTTACAGTGGATTTTCCCCTCTAGTGTAGAAATTCTGCAAGTGTACCAAATTTTGTTGCAAAATCTTCTTTGTTGCAAATTCTTCTGTGTTGCAAATTTTTGACAGGTAAAATTATCAACATTTAGGGGGGGATTTTGCAATGGATTTTCATATTTTGTGTACCAAATTTTTTGGTGCAAATTTTTCTTTGGTGAAAATTTTTCACCCATCTACATTAAAAAGGAAAAAAATTGCAGTAATGAAAAAGCCGCATCGGAAATGAATATGTTTCAACATGAGTTTGGTGACATCTCGTGCACTCGCCCGCTGTTGTGTATTATCTCCGCGCAAATCTGCAGCTGAATCCATCCCGTGTGGAGCCGCCCTTAAAATGGCGTCGCTCGGGCGGCCTACGTCATAATTAAACCTATTGATCTAATACAACTTAGCGATGATGGGATTAACCTACTATTTAGCATCTGGCAGATACTCGATGGGTTCTAGACTTGAGTCTCTCCGTATCCTCCTAATCCTATCGTATATGATATATTAACTTTTGCAGGTTTTTTTCTACTTATCGTAACAGTTTTTATTCTTTTTTTTGCTTTCTTTTTGGAAAGCGATTGTTTCGAGGGGCAGGGAAGTGTAGAGTCTTCTCCTCGGAGCTTGTGTAGGACAGCTGGTGCTCTCTGTAGATAATACGTTGTGAGAGCTCGCTGGGAGCGGAGGTCAAGCTGTTGGTCCAGACGTCTTGCGATAAACAGCATCCTCTTAACCGCTCGTTTTTGCATATTTCCCATTTCCATAGCCAAGTTAATGGTTAAAAGTTACAAGTTAAAAGGTTAATAAAGCCGCTGGACTTGATTTATTAAAATGTATACGTCCTGTTATCGGAGAGTGAGTAATGCATGGCTCATTTACAACTGGAACGCAAAGTCTATTGGGCCTCGTCTTGCTTACAGAACTCTCTTTTCTTGTGTAACCCCCTTCCCCCTGTGATTAAGTGCATTAGTATCTTAATGAAAATGCATTCTGTTTATTGGTCTCCCGGGAAGGGGGAGGTCAGCATAGCAAATGCATAAATTGTCATGAGAGACAGTCAGAGCGTAATTGCAATCTTACTTCTCCTTGTTTGCTGCTCCCAGGGTCCATCGGTGGACCCCCAGAAACATGTGCACATTTTAGTAATTAGCATAGAGTCTGCCTGGGACCAAGAGCATTGATGAAATATTTCAGAGTTAATCACACTTTGTAAACACTGATTCATATTGACTTCCTTTCTCCGGACTGATGGCTCCTCATTAAATATCACATTAGCGGATTGCAGGACTGCATAAAGAGTCAAATACTCGGCTGGTGCTAATTCGACGGAAAGCAACAGAGACGTGAGTTTTCTCGAAAATGTGTTAAGTGGTCATGATAAAGGGGTCTGTCAGCGCTGGAGCGTTTAAGATAAGCGTGTCACTGTTTTCTATAGATCAGCAATGGGATCAAGGATATGGGGTAAGGAACGTGGCGCTGGCACGTCACCGTCATACCCCAGGGGTCCCGCAGCCAAGGAAGGAGCGGAGACGTCACTGTATGGACTGTAGTATAGCCATTGCTTTTCTAGTATAATTTACTTGTGTAATATATAGGGTCTGTCCAGTAGCTTGGGTGTCCCACTGCATTATCCCCAACTATCGCCAGTCTTTAATAGTATTGGTTCATTCATCCATCAAGTCGCCATGGCTCGAGATCGAGCAGGAGGCCGTTAAAAATAAACATATTACTGCCAGATAGACTATACTTATAAAATGAAGGTACTTAGTGCAGAAATTAGCCAATTCATGTGAGCCCACCAGCCATGTCTAGGCAACCTTTTGGCTGAGCATTCCTCCTCCCATTAGTCCAAGAATGTTTTTAATTAGGGCTCGATCCTACCTGCTCTTTAAATTTGTAGGTTTTTGTTCTGGGAGACATGTCTGATGGAAATGGTTAGAGTCCCATCAGAGAAAGGTTGCCTTGTCATGGCCGGTGGGCTCTCATGAATTGCTCAATTTGTGCACCAAGTACCTTAATTAAGTAAGTAGATTCTATGTGGCAGTAATCCATTTATATTTAATGTATTTAATGCTTTCATATAACTTAGTATATACAGTATTCTACTACTCTTTATCTATCTTTCAGTCTGTTTATCTATCTTCACAATCTATCATCAATTTATCAGTCTATATATTTACAGATCTATCTATATTTTCTATCAACAATATCTTTCTATCTATCTATCTATCTATCTATCTATTCCATATCTATCTATCATCTATCCATCTATCTTCTATCTATCTATCTATCTATCCATCCATCCATCCGTTTATCTATCTATTATCTATCTATCTCTTTTTCTATCTATCAATTATTATTTATCTATTATCTATCTATCTATCTATCTATTTCATATCTATCTATCATCTATCTATCTATCCCATATCTATCTATCTATCTATCTGTCTGTCTATGTATATATTATCTATCTATTATCTATATATTATCTATTATCTATATATTATCTATCTGTCTAGCTATCTAATATCTATCTCTCTATCTTTCTCTCTTTATCTACCTTAAATTTCCCATTATGAAGAATATTCAGTAGCGGACAGAACTATCTGCAAGAAACCTTTGGTACCACTTGTATCTAGAACAACAGATCTCTCGGATCCCCGGAGGACAGAGATAAGGGACTTTTTTGCTGCCACACGGACATGAATCTGTGAGCTATCATTTCATGCTATCATCTTACAGCATATTATACAATATAGTGATCATATTTTACAATTTTACAATGAAGTTATACTGTATAAACTTAGATCAATTCCACTGGATGAACGAAAGCTTGAATTTCCTCCCCAAAATTAAAAACTTCATGAGAAGCCTCAATCTGTAACCGTATGTAATATAAACTATATGGAGGACAACATTCATTTCAGTCTTGAAAAATACACATTTTTTTTATTCCCAATTTGCAAATAAAAATTGAGATTGTACTAAAAAATAAAAAATTCTGTCCGTCCACAAATCCAGATGAGGTTGGGTAGGGACAGATGGCAACTGGGCTCCTTCTATAAGACCGTTTCTGCCTCTTTCCTCTATGGTTGCAGATGTATCTGTGCTTTGGAGTGAACAAAACCAACATGGTATCTGCAAGGTCTAAACAGAGAGGACAGAAATGATAAAAAAAAATCCCAATAAACCTTGAGTAGGTCACAAAAATGAAAAAAAAAAACAACTAAAAAATGTCCGGATGATTTTTGTTTATTTTTGTGCTTTGATTATCCACAGCTTTAATATAAACTTTTTGGAAGAAATGGTTTTAGGAGGGATATTTTGCTCACTTACTTGCTAATAGAATCTTACAGTTCGCTGGCTAATGGAGTCACAGGGTCTAGGCAAACCTCCTCGCTCAAGTGCCAGAAAATAATTTGTATGTTCCTAGTGGCAAAATAATGTAGTTTTACAGCTGGCAGCGGAGAGGCTGGAAAATGTGCGCTAGCAAAATGTTACAAAATGAATACTTGGACGTTTGGTTGTGGGCAGCATATGCCCCATACAAGCATATGTATAGTAAATGTGTGTTATAAATGGCAGATGCAGATGCAGTAGAGATGTGTTTGTCCATGCAGAGTCTGTAATCTGGCACAAGACACTGCGGATTTCCATTAGACAGCAGATAGGTCGGAAATCCTGAATATTGCTGCAGAAAATCATCTATCTATTATCTATCTATCTATTATCTATCTATCTATCTATCTATCTATCTATCTATCTATCTATCCATCCCACATCTATCTATCTATCTATCTCATATCTATCTATCTATCTATCCATCTATCTATCCATCTTTCTATATATTATCTATCTAATATCTATTCTATTCTATCTATATACACAGGTACAGACCAAAAGTTTGGACACACCTTCTCATTTAAAGATTTTTCTGTATTTTCATGACTATGAAAATTGTACATTCACACTGAAGGCATCAAAACTATGAATTAACACATGTGGAATTATATACTTAACAAAAAAGTGTGAAACAACTGAAAATATGTCTTATATTCTAGGTTCTTCAAAGTAGCCAGCTTTTGCTTTGATGACTGCTTTGCACACTCTTGGCATTCTCTTGATGAGCTTCAAGAGGTAGTCGCTATGCGGGGGAATTATAATATTTGGAGGAATATGTGGGGGGCATCATACTGTGTGAAGGGCTGTGTGGGGTCCATGATACTGTGTGAAGGGCTGTGTGTGGTCCATGATACTGTGTGTTGGGTTGTGTTGGGTCCATCATGCTGTGTGTAGGGCTGCGTAGGGTCCATTATACTGTGTGTAGGGCTGTGTTGGGTCCATCATACTCTGTAGAGGGCTGTGTGGGATCCATCATACTGTGTGGAGGGCTGTGTGGGGTCCATCATACTGTGTGGAGGGCTGTGTGAGGTCCATCATACTGTGTGGAGGGCTGTGTGGGGTCCATCATACTGTGTGGAGGGCTGTATGGGGTCCATTGTACTATGTGGAGGGCTTTGTGGGGTCCATCATACTGTGTGTAGGGCTGTGTAGGATCCATCATACTCTGTAGAGGGCTGTGTGGGATCCATCATACTGTGTGGAGGGCTGTGTGAGGTCCATCATACTGTGTGGAGGGCTGTGTGGGGTCCATCATACTGTGTGGAGGGCTGTATGGGGTCCATCGTACTATGTGGAGGGCTTTGTGGGGTCCATCATACTGTGTGTAGGGCTGTGTAGGATCCATCATACTCTGTAGAGGGCTGTGTGGGATCCATCATACTGTGTGGAGGGCTGTGTGAGGTCCATCATACTGTGTGGAGGGCTGTGTGGGGTCCATCATACTGTGTGGAGGGCTGTATGGGGTCCATCGTACTATGTGGAGGGCTTTGTGGGGTCCATCATACTGTGTGTAGGGCTGTGTAGGATCCATCATACTCTGTAGAGGGCTGTGTGGGATCCATCATACTGTGTGGAGGGCTGTGTGAGGTCCATCATACTGTGTGGAGGGCTGTGTGGGGTCCATCATACTGTGTGGAGGGCTGTATGGGGTCCATCGTACTATGTGGAGGGCTTTGTGGGGTCCATCATACTGTGTGTAGGGCTGTGTAGGATCCATCATACTCTGTAGAGGGCTGTGTGGGATCCATCATACTGTGTGGAGGGCTGTGTGAGGTCCATCATACTGTGTGGAGGGCTGTGTGGGGTCCATCATAATGTGTGGAGGGCTGTATAGGGTCCATCGTACTATGTGGAGGGCTTTGTGGGGTCCATCATACTGTGTGGGGTCCATCATACTGTGTGTAGGACTGTGTGGGATCCACCATACTGTGTGGAGGGCCATGTGCAGTCCACCATACTGTGTGTAGGGCTCTGTGTGGGCTATAATTCTGTGTGTAGGACTGTGTGGGGGTTTATCATACTGTGTGGAGGGCTGTGTGGGGTCCATCATATTGTGTGGAGGGCCGTGTGGGGTCCATCATACTGTGTATAGGGCTGTGTGGGGGTCATCATACTGTGTGTAGGACTGTGTGGGGTCTATCATACTGTGTGGAGGGCTGTGTGGGGGCCATCATACTGTGTGGAGGGCTGTGTGGGGTCCATCATACTGTGTGGAGGGCTATGTGGGGGCCATCAAACTGTGTGGAGGGCTGTGTGGGGTCCATCATACTGTGTGGAGGGCTATGTGGGGTCCATCATACTGTGTGGAGGGCTGTGTGGGGTCCATCATACTGTGTGGAGGGCTGTGTAGTGGTCATTATACTGTTTGAAGGGCTAGTAGAGGCCATTGTACAGTAGGGTGAGGTGTGGGGCCATTATACCGTATGTGGGGCCAATTATCCTGCATGGAGGGCTGTGTGGAAGTCACAGTTGGGGGATCATACTGTGTTGGGGTCACCATACTTTGGCGGCGGAGTTGAGCTGGAGTACAGTAGAGTCATCATACTGTGCATGTGGAGGCTAATGTGGAGGAACGCACTATGGGGGTATCATACTGTGTTTGGAGGCACTTCTGTTGGCATTATACTTTATGAGGGCAATGAAGGGGCATTCTAAAAGCTTTAATAGGAGGAAAATTACTTTGCAAGGGCTGCAAAGTTGTGAGATATGATCTTATGTGTCTCCACCGAATATTCTTTATTTTTTGTTGGGAGGAGCTATCTATCTACAGTATATTATCTATCTAATATCTATTCTATTCTATCTATATATCTATTATCTATCTATCTATTTATTATCTATCTATCTATTATCTTTCTCATATCTATTTATTATCTATCTATTATCTATCTATCTATTATCTATCTATTATCTATCTATCTATCTATTATCTTTCTATCTATTATCTATCTCATATCTATTTATCTATTATCTATCAGTGGCGTACCGCCAATGGCGGTATACTATATGGAGCACTATAGGGCCCATTATACTATATGAAGGGCTACCTGGGGGCCATTATAATATATGGAGGGCTATGTGGGGGCCATTATATTATTTGGAGGGCTATGCGGGGGAATTATAATATTTGGAGGAATATGTGGGGGGCATCATACAGTGTGAAGTGCTGTGTGGGGTCCATGATACTGTGTGGAGGGCTGTGTGGGGTCCATGATACTGTGTGGAGGGCTGTGTTGGGTCCATCATACTGTGTGTAGGGCTGTGTACGGTCCATCATACTGTGTGTAGGGCTGTGTTGGGTCCATCATACTGTGTGTAGGGCTGTGTTGGGTCCATCATACTGTGTGTAGGGCTGTGTTGGGTCCATCATACTGTGTGTAGGGCTGTGTTGGGTCCATCATACTGTGTGTAGGGCTCTGTGAGGTCCATCATACTGTGTGTAGGGCTGTTTGAGGTCCATCATACTGTGTGGAGGGCTGTGTGGGATCCATCGTACTATGTGGTGGGCTGTGTGGGGTCCATCATACTGTGTGGGGTCCATCATACTGTGTGTAGGACTGTGTGGGGTCCATCATAGTGAGTGGAGAGCTGTGTGGGGTCCATCATACTGTGTGGAGGGCTGTGTGGGATCCATCATACTGTGTGGAGGGCTGTGTGAGATCCACCATACTGTGTGGAGGGCCATGTGGAGTCCATCATACTGTGAGTAGGGCTCTGTGGGGGCTATCATTCTGTGTGTAGGACTGTGTGGGGTCTATCATACTGTGTGGAGGGCTGTGTGGGGTCCATCATATTGTGTGGAGGGCCGTGTGGGGTCCATCATACTGTGTGTAGGGCTGTGTGGGGGCCATCGTACTGTGTGTAGGACTGTGTGGGGTCTATCATACTGTGTGGAGGGCTATGTGGGGGCCATCATACTATGTAGAAGGCTGTGTGGGGTCCATCATACTGTGTGGAGGGCTGTGTAGTGGTCATTATACTGTTTGGAGGGCTAGTAGAAGCCATTGTACAGTAGGGTGAGGTGTGGGGCCATTATACCGTATGTGGGGCCAATTATCCTGCATGGAGGGCTGTGTGGAAGTCACAGTTGGGGGATCATACTGTGTTGGGGTCACCATACTTTGTCGGCGGAGTTGAGCTGGAGTACAGTAGAGTCATCATACTGTGCATGTGGAGGCTAATGTGGAGGAACGCACTATGGGGGTATCATACTGTGTTTGGAGGCACTTCTGTTGGCATTATACTTTATGAGGGCAATGAAGGGGCAATCTAAAAGCTTTAATAGGAGGAAAATTACTTTGCAAGGGCTGCAAAGTTGTAAGATATGATCTTATGTGTCTCCACCGAATATTCTTTATTTTTTTGTTGGGAGGGGCTTAATTACTACTTCTGCTATGGGGTCCCATGATTTTTATGTATGCCCCTGCTATCTATCTATCTATCTATCTATCTATCTATCTATCTATCTATCTATCTATCTATCTATCTATCTATTATCTATCTGTCTGTCTATCCAGCTGTTTTGCCTTCATCATTATATCCTTTCATTGTTTGTCTTTCTCATTCTCCTGTGGTATATAAAGGCCTTCATGTCAAAAATACATAATGCTACATGTCACTTGAAATGCTTATTTTAAAACGTGAGTGAAAAATGTCTTGTTATTGCTCTGTTAATGGGATTAGAAAAATTAATGCTTGGAGAGACAGTGAATGAATGAGATAATTACTTGGAGACGAAAAAAGGTCACTATTGTGACATGTGAAGCAAATAGTAACCAGAAGATGTTTCTGTTTAAGTGTATGCGTAAGATAAAAATTAAGTGGACAGATACAAGTAAACGTGTAAGAGAAAGAAAGGAGGAAAAAGAAGAAAGAAAGGAAAAAATTCAAAATAAAAAGAGAAAGAAACATTTAAAAAGGGATAAAAAGAAAGAAGAAAGGGAAGGAAGAAAGAAAGATAAAGATTAAATGAAAGAGAATGAAAGAGAAAGAAAGGAAGAAAGAAAGAAAGACAGAAAGAAAATGAAAAATGGAAGAAAGAAAGATAAAGATTAAATGAAAGAGAATGAAAGAGAAACAAAGGAAGAAAGAAACAAAGACAGAAAGAAAAAGAAAGACGGAAGAAAGAAAGAGAAAATGAGAAGAGAAAAACTTAAATAGGGAAGAAAGAAAGAAAAAGAGAGAAACAAAGAAAGAAAAGAAGGAAAGAAAGATTTAAAAAAGGAAAAAAAGAAATAAAAAGAAAAAAAGAAAGAACGAAACAAAGAGAATAAAAGAAAGAAAAAAAAAGAAAGAAAAAAGGAGAGAAAGAAAACACTGAACTATGTTCTAACCCAGCTTTTTTGCATCTTTTTTTTTTCTGCAGCCAAAATCTTCTTTCTTGGCAGTAAAAATGATTTTTCTGCATTTTTGTGGCGGTTTTGCAGCATTATTTGGTGTAGAATAAATGTGTGATTTGTCTACAGTACATGCTTAATAAAGTTAGCTACATTCACCAAAAATGCTGCAAAAGCTGTTTGCACTTTCTCATTGCTTTCTATGGGTAAAAAACGCTGCAAAAAACGCTGAAAGAATTGACAGGCTGCAGATTTAAGAAACTGCTGCAGTTCTCAAATTTAGTCAGGAAAATAAAAACAAGGTGTGTGCAGGAGATTTCTGAAATCTTAGAGCGGTCGGTGGTTCTGCAAAAAGCAACTTCTAGTTTGCATTAAAAAAAAATGCTGCAAAAATGCTGCGTGTGGTCATTGCCTTAAGAATATCTCTCGTGTGACAATTTTCATCTCATTGCTAAAGTACAACGTCTGCAGCTGCGCTAGAAGGACCTGCTGACCGGCCGCGCACATGACGCCAATCGTAGATATTGCCACCAGGTCTTATCACAGCTTAAGATAAAAAGTAGAATGTTATCGTGTTATATCAAAGCTACGAGGTTTAATTTTATTTATTTTCAATTGTAATGGAAAAGTAGAATATTTATTTTTGCATTTGGGCACGGGGCAGTCCACAAGCCTCAGGCAATCTAATCGCATGGATCGTCCATTAAGTGCTTTATCTCTGGTCTAGGAATCAGCTTATCTTCATGTAAATACTGTAATCATCCCAAAATATATCATAATGGTAGAGCTGAATAGGGGGAACTGCTATTTACTGTACAGCTCCGCCGATTAGCTGATACCATTGTGCCGGCTTATACGTAAATACTGCTAGGTACTGATATTAGCAGTATGCGTCTCATGGGGGGTTAAAAGAGATGTATAAAATAAAAAATATAATATAAAAAATATAATAAATGTAGTAACTTCTCTCCTGTAGAATATTCTGTTATTCTCATGAATATGGCGAGCTGGTAAATTCTACTAAATGTTGTATCACAATGTAGCAAAGTCTTAACAGTCTTTTGTGCAGTGAAAAGCCATGTTCCTCCATCACCCTCTACTGAATATCCCAAGTATCCCTGTAGGTATCCCTCTTTTTATCCCCATAGTGTTGGTCTGGTGGAAGGACCTGGTTAACTTGGGTAGATGACAAGGTCTGATAGGCTTGAAGGCCCATTGACGCCTGTGATCAAGAGGTCCACTGTCTCGTTCACTCAGAGGCCATTATCGGTCGTATCAACTGACAGTCTAATGTCTATGTGGGTCTCCCAACTCGTCCCAGGCAAATTATTTCAAGAGAGATAAGGTTCGGGGGCAGGCAGTGTGAAATTTTATGCCTGACCGCTTTGTTCTTCACGAGATAAACCAGTGTTCCTTTGAAAAAATGTGAACATTCAGACGAGCCAAATATTCATGTGTATGGAAGAGTTGGGAGACATGGCTGATAGCTGAATGAGTTCTCGGCCATCAGCTATTGTATGTGTATGACCATCCTAAGGGTCCACACACACCTAGGACCATGTCCCTTTTACAGCTGCCACTAGTGGTGCCTACAAACTAATGAATGTCATTAAAGGGCATCTGTCAGTAGGATCAGTCCTCATAAGCCGTCTATATGGGCATGTAGGTCATAGGAAGTTGAATAAAATGATACCTTGATATCTGCGATCCGGTGTCTTATTCCAGAGAAATCCACATTTTTCTTAATATGTAAATTAGCTGTTAAGATCTATGGGTGGAATTCTCGGGGAGATCTATGTCCGGCCCATAGATCTTAACAGCTTATTTACATATTAAGAAAAATTTAGATTTCTCCTGAATAGGACATCGGATCACAGATATCAAGGTATCATTTTATTCAACTTTTCATGACCTATATGCCCATATAGATGGCTTAGAAGTGCTGACCTTAATGACAGATTTCCTTTAAGTTATTAACTGCTTTCTAATGTGTTTGTTTCTTTAAACATTCTTCTTGATCCTCCTTACCATTGGTTTCTTTGGCACTCTCATGAATGTTTCACTTTCGATAGTGCTTTTACTGGGTTTGATGTTTAAAAGTAACCTGAAGCACATACTGAACCATACTGTAAGCAAATAGAAATAGTAAAATAGTAAAATGCAAGCAAAAGAGGTCTTGGAAGACCTGTTTCAACTTCAAATTTGTGAAAAATATGATCCAAAGATGTGAACAGTGTGAAGTATGTTTTATAAACTTTTAGGGTCGTTTTACAATTCCTAGAATTGTTATGGTATGTTTAAAATGTTTAAAAAATTTTGACTGAAAACATTAAATATATAATACAAAGAGTTTTCTGTGAAACGAAGGAAGTGATGATTAAGGAAATTATCTGGTAAAAAATAATGAAGCACCAACCTTGAATTGTCCTTTTGAAAAAAGCCTTACAGGCTTCACATGAAGCCACCCCATAATGGTAACCTGATGCTATGTCACCACACACCAGACACAGTCTTTTGGGCATTGCATTAAGCATATATTCACATTTGGTTTGTGAATCTTCAGCAATGGTGCTGGAGCAATCATCATATCTTTTCCTGACTGGCCCATTGCCACCAAGACCTGTGGCGGATGGGTACAATGGTGGGGAGTCCAGTCCATTCTGGTGTCCGTTCATTGTGGAACTGTAGCTTCCACTTGCGTCTGATGAGCCACCTGGACTGTGATGGTTGATACTGTCCGTCAGTGATGCTGGGCTTGAGGGTTCCGTCTTGATGTATGACGAGCAGCTCGAATCAATGTGTCGATCCTTGCTTGACATTCTGCAGAGAAGCCTGCATAGTAATAAGGAGACAAGAATAAAAAGAAGGCTCCGTTTAATAAAAGAAAGCTTCCTATTTTTTTTAAGATTGCTCTGTGGGGGCTAAAGACTGCACATCATTCATTCACCAGTCAATAACCCTTGTTGTACATGAAGGTAATCAGCATAAGGCCATGACAGAGATTTAGCAATGTTACAGACAGGCAGTAAACAAAAACTTTCAAAAGCCCAAATCCCCTTTCCCAGAGGTAAGGCTGCTTGTCAATAGGTAAATTAGTACATGTGAAATGTAGAGTATATGCTGTGGACTATAATATGACAAATAAAAAAGTGACAATAGGAAAATGTTCGTTATACAAAAACGATCTTATTTGCTATTTAGTTGACAAATAACCTACAGTGAACATCATTTATTGAGTTGTCCATTTTAAAGATCGTCAACGTACCTCCTCCAATGGACTAAAATATAAAAATGGTTGTGCTTAACTTGGCTTTCTACCATTGATAGCCAATCAGATTGATGTTCCATCAATATAGACATACTCCTACAATGCTTTACCACTATAGTGAATTATCATTTCAAAAGATTCATCTAGACTAGAAACATTTTTCCATGAAATTCGATTTGTGGCAAACTGAAAACCTGCAATTGCCCTGAAAAGACAAATATTACACTATTATCACACTATCTGTAATGCTTCTTCATTGTTGTACGGTTCCCTCTTGCTATTTCTATGGCTAAGCTGTTAGCTGTGATATCCTCTCTCTATTAAGATTCACCGCAAACTAGTAGCTGCATTCCCTGCATCTGCTTTTATACAGGCTATGATAGTCCCTCCTGATTGGCTTTGCGATATCATGTGATGAGGTGGGCATCATGAGGAAGCCTAACTGGCCGCCCCCAAGGTTATGTGAGTCTTTTCTAACTCATGCAATTTTTTGCAATGTGTAAGATGACAGTGACCATTTTAGGTGATTCATGCGAAAAAAATCACAAATTCTTTACATTTTCTGGGTTCATCGAATTCCTAAAAGTCATCATTTCTAATTATAACTTAACAGGCCCTTATTTTTTAGCAAGTACTAGTACTCCATGTCAGTCAAGGATGCAAATGAACTACGAACCTCATCAACCCACTATAAGGCTATGTACACATGATGTGTACTTGAAGCAGAAATTTTCTATACGTTTCTGCTTCTCCTTGGCAGGAAAAACGCATGCGTTTTTACATGCGTTTTTGTCACGTTTTTGATGCATTTTTGATAGGCTTTTTGATGCATTTTTGAAGCATTTTTGTACATCAATGAATGCTTTTTGGAGCTAAATAAAGTTATTTGGTGGGACATTGCAACCTTGGTTTACCATCAGAACTGGGGTGAGTATATTGGTTAATTTGAATGATTAAATAATGTGTCTGTTGTATTTCAAATAAAGTGTTTACTCTGTCTGTGTGTTTATTTAACTCTTTACTTTACTTTAACACCCATGGAGATCTAGCATGTAAGGGTTATCTAAATCTCTTCCAAAGCTCAAAAGATCTACTGGACACTGCTGAAAAATAAAAAATTCTCCATTACTGATAGCTATTAAAATAGATGTGTCAATTGAAATACTAATTGATGCCACGGCCATGCCAAGTCACCTTCACAACATGGACTTACACTGAACTATACTGATTTTTCAAGTTGTGTGCGAAGAATACAAAAACAGTTGCTAAAAAATTTCCAATCTTCAACATAATCCCAGTTTGATTAACATTAGTCCATAGTTTGATACTAAAAGGAATCAAGGAAACCTTCTTTTTGCTCCTTCCTGTGAATCCATGGTATGCCTTGTTTTCCTCTCCTTGACCCTGTTACAATTAGCAAACCCTCAATGCATCTCTAACACTTTCCAAGAATTACCGAGATAATAATACAAAATATCTTGTTAACCCTAATTGTAATTACATAATGTGCCGGTATTTCACCTGATGTACAACGAGAGCATGTAACCTTTCAGGAAATCAAGAATTGAGGTCTAGTAACTACTGTATTTTCTTAATATGTCTATAACCTAGTTCTTTTTTTACACTAATTACAGTCATGCAAATGTCTCATCTGCCTTTGCACTCATGGCTCAGGCCAACATTTGAAAGAAAGTGGCTCGGCTCTGACTTACAACAGCTCTGCGAATTCCTTTTAATTTAGAGCACTTACAAAACCACTTATTACCTTATAATTACTGGACTGCTCTCACATACATTATGATCTTAGGCTAGAGTTAGGAGTTATTAGGGTACTAAAATACGCTCCCTTTTACTCGCTCTCTCTCCAGCCGTGAATTTTATGCAGCCATGATTAAAACATTCGTTCAGATTCATCCCTCGCATCCCGTTGTACATTGAAGATCACATATTCTCCTTTTTATTACAATGCCCGTGGGGTTTTTTTTCTGCTTCTTCTTGACCAATAAGCCGTTCAAGCGGTATAAGTCGTCTAAGACATTTGGTGGTATCTGTCTACTATTTGTCACCTCCAATTAATGTATTGGATTATGGTGGAGATACCACACTATGGTGAGACTTTGTGTGTAGCTCATCAGGGCTTCTTCTTACTCTCGATCAAAGAGCAAATTTTAATATTCGACCTTCAATAGGGCTTTCTGGTTCTAGATTCCACCAAGCATCTAGTCCAAGCTTGGTCAGGTCTCGATCAAAGATCAAATTTTAATATTCAACCTTTAATAGGGCTTTCTGGTTCTACATTCCACCAAGGATCTAGTCCAAGCTTGGTCAGGTCTCGATCAAAGATCAAATTTTAATATTCGACCTTCAATAGGGCTTTCTGGTTCTAGATTCCACCAAGGATCTAATCCAAGCTTGGTAATGTCATCAAACATAAAACTAAAATCAATGCGATCTTGATGGAACCAAGGATTTCAATGTCCTATATAACTTCAAGGAATGTCCATATGATATATTTTATACAGCTTTGGCACCATGAGTTTGTCTGGCGGTGATGCTAACCTAGAATTTTAGCTCCATAACAGTAAAATCATCCATTTGCAAAAAAACATCGAACAAACTGTGACAAATTTGGATAAGAAATTTGGTTTGAAATTTTGGCCCACATTAGCTCATGGATGAAATTTCCTGTAATCCCTAATATATATATATATATATATATATATATATATATATATATATATATATATATATATCGTATGTAACATAACCTGTTGAGGTGGCCATAGAAAACTAGATGAATCTTTGCCAAGCCCACCAATTTTGGCAAAAACCAGTTGACTTAATGTTTATGGAGACCTACAACTTGGATGCTTCCTTCTTCTTACCTAAGACAAGCCACTGCCTGAGATCTTTCCATTGAGAAGACATTCACACCTGGCATAACCCTGTGTTCATATGTAAGGTGGAGTCGTAAGGAAATGCTTATCAGAATTGTATGGTCACCTTAAAGCTGCATGGAAAGATAATCACAATAATATTTTAGTGTAAAAAGGCTACCGATCACTACATGAATGAGAAAACCGCTCGTTCATTGGGTGAAATGATCTTTTCTGCAACGCCAAAGGTCATCGTTCTTTGGGATGCACTGCCTTGTATAAACAGTACTCACACTGCTGAGAACCATGTCAGCCTATGTGCATTGAATGATCTATTACAGATCCCATAGTTTGCATAGTTTACTGCGGTCAGCTTATGTAAACAGGCTATTCAACGACCGCGAATTGGTAAAGATTTACCAATTTATGGTCGTTTAGTGCGGCCGGTGGTTTCATATAAAATAGACCCTTAGGATCTGTTGAGATCTCCTTTACGGTTTCCATTTAATAAAAACCTCAATGATGTGAAGGATCTGTCTCATGATGGGCACCATCGGCGCCCAACTGACCCTACTGATTTTCAATGAGGTCAGTTAGGCTCTGACATGGTGCCATTTTTTCCATTGACTGTTGTAGAATCTGCGATGGAGGCTCCTGAAATGTGAACATAGCCGTACAACTACTGAACACTTTCTACAAATAATAGCATCATGTTCATCTTTCAGCATCTGTCACTTGGCATAACATTAGGGAGAGGATGTATAAATTATGGGGAAAAGAAAACTTGATTCCATTGATTTCCATAGAACAGAGAATGATTTGACCCAATTTCTGCTTTCCAGATGAACTTGTATGAACATTGACTGCAGGACATCTATTGTTATGCTACGTAATATTTGGAATTGTGCCGGAAACAAGGCTTGGCAAGGGGGGTTGACCTGCTAATTACAGTGGAGTTCATTATACGAAAGACATTGCAGACATCATTCCATTATACTAAGCTGCTAACATCAGGGCGTAATTCACATTCCTCTAAGCAAAAAGGGAAAAAAAAAATCTCCAGTATTATTATTCAAGGACAGAAATATTCACAATTATCTATAAATTCAACTGTCACATAGTGGGTTTTATCCTGGCCCTTACTTCAATCTAAAATTGGAGGCACTAAAATTCACATTAACTCGAGCAGGAATACACTGAACATGGCTTTATTTCAAAAGAGCTCGTTTTTGTCAGAAAGAAGCCGTTTCTAAGATGATGACTTTATCTTTTCTCTATAAGAAAAAAAAAATCCTGCTCTTTCTACTAGTCCAGAAATTTACATGATCTCAATTACGAACACGGAGGTTTAACCAAAGCGGTCCACGCACTACGACGCATTCATAGACATATATATATATATGGGGCCAACCACCAAAGGGGGTCAACCTCTTTAAGTATAAGGGCTTATATGAACTGGACAACCCAGATGCTGATGGAAGCTCATCATTTTTAATTGATTTTTAGTGAGTCCAGATATTTTTGATGGGAAGATATCACTGCCGATTCCCAGAAATTCTAGGATGGCCAATATAAACTTCAAAGGAAAATAGAAACTTCAAAAAGGCGAATCTATCAGCAGAGTTTTGTTATTTAATCTGAGAGCAGCATAATATAGGGTAAGTGATCCTGATTCCAGGGATGTGTCACTTACTGGGCTGTGTGTTGTAGTTTCAATACAATCAGTGTTTTATCAGCAAGAGATTATCACTGCCTGACTACATCTCACATGCAGACCAGTCCAGCTAATCTGTGTAACCCCGCCCTCCACCACTGATTGGCTGCTTTCTGACAATGTGCGCTGTACAAAGGAAGCTGCTAATCAGGGGTGTGGGCGGGGTTAGCTCTGCTACATCTACATCAAAGAAAACAGGGATTCTATCAAAACTCCAGAAAGCAGCCCAGTAAGTGATACATCGCTGGAATCAGAGTCTCACTCCCTACTTAATGTTGCTCTCAGGTTATATAGAAAAAACCTGCAGACAGATTCCCTTTAACATCAGTTTGAGAACGCCTCAGCTCTATATGCCGGTAAAGTACACAACCTCCCATACCAATCCCCAGAAATTAATTTTCTGGCCAGTTAAAATAAAGGTCAAATGTGGAAAATTCCAAAATAAACTTTCAAATAAACTTCGCAAACAACCCTCTCACATTTCAATGTCTATAAAGATCACTCTTCACCGCTAGGAGCAGACAATTTTTACTGTGTCAAGTTGTCATCAGGTCCACGGCTATGGGACTTTAGGAGCAACCAAGTGAGACGTGGGATGAAGAAGGCAAGGAGTTGCTTTTAGAGATGAGCAAATTATTACAAGTTTTCCAAAAATATCACCTCCATACGGCTCACCAGAAATAATACTCCAGTTAGGGACTGGAGTACATTACTGGTGGAAGTTTTAAAAGTGGTGGAACTTTTGAAGAATTTGTCGGGTGGGCTTTGGCACGTCCCATCCCGCCCATGCTCTGCCCACTTTGGATACGAGAAAATGGCAAAAGTCGTGTAAAAAAATTTTGCGATTTTTCAAAGTGTTTTACGATAGAAATCTGGCGATACTACTTTGATGAATTGGGGGCCGTATTTTGTTTGCTTCAATCTTTTTAGCGACTTTTTAAAAATTTACACATTTAAAAAAATGTTGGAAAAATTGCTGAGATATATAAAATCGCAGTACATTTATACCAAAAAATTTGTGACTTTGCAAATTTTTTTTGCAAATGAAGAACATCTGTAAAGCCTAAATCTTACCCACAATGGCGAGTTTAAAAAAAACTTTAAAAACAAATGAGCGCCTAAAAAAGTGACTTTAAAAAAGTTGCAAATGAAAAGACAAATATGGCACAAACATAAACAGGTGCAAAACACACAAAACTAGACAAAAAAAAAGCAAAAGTGATGATGAATCGGCACCTGCTCGCCACTCGAGTGACATTGGGTGTCACACACAGTGTGGGAAAGACTAAGTGCAACACGAAGGGATGAGGGGAAGGAAGCCTAGACACTAGGGAAAGGGGGAGTGGAGACCCCTAGGCAGATCTAATAACACCCTGCCTACCCTACCGTCCCTATATGGGTTCCACATCTATCGCCGAGCAGTAAACTTAAGCCTCGTATATTCCTAGAGCTAGGCCCTAGATAGGGAGGGGGGTGAGCAGTGGTCAGTCCCCACTATAAACTAAAGACAACAAGGGAGATAAACAAAGGGGGGAAAACTTAGCTTGAGCAGACACCAGAGAGACAACACCAAACGTCCTCCAAGGGCACCAAAGAAGAAGCTTGCCAATATCACCGGCGACTCCCTGAAGCAAACTGAGAGTTTATAAACACTCAGACCAGGGTGTGTCAATCAGAGCAGGAGGGAAGTTGCAGCTGGGTCCAAAAGTCAGAAGGATTAAGAAGGCGTCTGCAATGCCAAACGCAGTGACCTTCTGCAGCCACCTGCGGAGCGACTGTCTGTTACATCTGACACACCCGTGACATTGGGGTGCTCGAGTCTCTGTCCTGCATGTTTTGCGGCTGTTAGACAGCCATTAAACATGCGAAGATTGCCTGCCATACACGGTAATGCTGGTGCCACATTGGCTACGGCATTACCGTGTATTGCAGGCAATGCCCAGGGATTTGAGCACCCATGATCCTCGATACGTACCCGAGCACCTCGACGTGGCGAGCACGCACCCTCATCACTAGTGAGTAATGTTTAGTATTTTTAACCCCCTCCCCCTGTCCATAATGATTTGGGGTGTGAACAGACCTATAAGGATAATATTAACTTCTTTCGGACCAAGTTGAATCGAATGTGCTGGCAGAATCGCTTCGCCCAAAGCAAAATTTCGGATTTGCTCAGATCTATTTGTGCTGGTAATTATATTGTAAGACATTATTTTTTGGTGATTCTTGGGAGAGATTGGAGCAATGTTCCTTTTTTGAAAATCATATTTTAATATTATATGTCCCCCCCCCCCCGAAAAAAAAATTGGATTTGACCGTCTCCCATTCGAGTACAGGGAAAGCAGCCTCCATTGCAAAAATCGGTTGCAAAAGCGGTGGTGCAATCCATATCCGAGCTGACTTCCTTGAACCACGGATGTTCCTTCACGACGAGCGCGTTTTCTGCTTCAATTAATTGCACTCTAGCAAAGTGGCAAAAACACAAATCACTTAGTAGAAAAATGGGAGCCAGCTGCTCTCGTATAAGAATGAGGAAGGGAGAAAGCAAAGAGACGGAATGAAGTGTCATGTCAGAAATCAACGGTGCAACGTGCGATTTGAGGAAACAGGACTACTTTATGGCGACAGGGTGTCATTACGGCATCACAGTAATACGATGCTTTGACAAGTCTCTCTCCTAACATATCATCACTGCATTAAGGTGCACTGGCTTAGTCGAAACAAGGTGCACAAAAAGGATTTCTTCTCGGCTCCTAATAAGACTTTGCCTTGTTAAGTTGAGAGGAATTTACAGCCATTTCTAGATAAGACCGGTGACCAAAAAAAAAAAAATCCCGAATGTCATAATGGAGGAAGCGTCATGGCAAATAAAGAGCTGCTCTCCCAGAATGCCAATTAGTCTCCGGGAATGGCCTCAGGCAAGGATACAAGGATGCACCAGCCATGAGGCGAAATTCATCTTCCCTGACTACAGGGGGCAGCATTTTTGGGAGTGCAAGCGAACCACTTAGGGAAGGAAGGCCTGCTCTTTTACCCTTCATTTAGATACTGAAAATGTCCACTATGCTAAGGACACCGCATCATTTCCAGCACTCGTTTTTGGAGTAGTTTTTTGAGGACATGCATTTTGAGACTGGTTTCTGATTATGGGACAAATTAAGGGCAGCCATGAAGGACATGTATACTTCTCAGCCGGACCTCGGTTGGAATCCCACTGCATCTTAGGTCCCCTTCACACAGCCATATAAAACCCGAACTGGAAAAAACAGTTTGGGTGTCATCAGTGTTTTGGATCAGTGTGCCATCAGTATTCCATCAGTGTGTCATCAGTGTGTCATCAGTGTTTTGGATTAGTGTGCCATCAGTGTTTTGGATTAGTGTGCCATCAGTGTGTCATCAGTGTGCCATCAGAGTGCCATCAGTGTGTCATCAGTGTGTCATCAGTGTTTTGGATTAGTGTGCCATCAGTGTGTCATCAGTGTGCCATCAGAGTGCCATCAGTGTGTCATCAGTGTGTCATCAGTGTTTTGGATTAGTGTGCCATCAGTGTCTCATCAGTGTTTTGGATTAGTGTGTCATCAGTGTGTCATCAGTGTGCCATCAGAGTGCCATCAGTGTGTCATCAGTGTGCCATCAGTGTGTCATCAGTGTTTTGGATTAGTGTGTCATTAGTGTTTTGGATCAGTGTGCCATCAGTGTGTCATCAGAGTGCCATCAGTGTGTCATCAGAGCGCCATCAATGTGTCATCAGTGTGCCATCAGTGTGTCATCAGTGTTTTGGATCAGTGTGTCATCAGTGTTTTGGATTAGTGTGCCATCAGTGTGCCATCAGTGTTTTGGATAAGTGTGCCATCAATGTTTTCGATCAGTGAGCCATCAGTGTGTCATCAGTGTGCCATCAGTGTGCAATCAGTGTGTCATCAGTGAGCCATCAGTGTGTCATCAGTGTGCCATCAGTGTGCAATCAGGGTGTCATCAGTGTGCCATCAGTGAGCCATCAGTGTGTCATCAGTGTGCCATCAGTGTGCAATCAGGGTGTCATCAGTGTGCCATCAGTGAGCCATCAGTGTGTCATCAGTGTGCCATCAGTGTGCAATCAGGGTGTCATCAGGGTGTCATCAGTGTGCCATCAGTGAGCCATCAGTGTGTCATCAGTGTGCCATCAGTGTGTCATCAGTGTTTTGGATCAGTGTGTCATCAGTGTTTTGGATTAGTGTGCCATCAGTGTGCCGTCAGTGTTTTGGATAAGTGTGCCATCAATGTTTTCGATCAGTGAGCCATCAGTGTGTCATCAGTGTGCCATCAGTGTGCAATCAGTGTGCCATCAGTGTGCAATCAGGGTGTCATCAGTGTGCCATCAGTGTGCAATCAGTGTGTCATCAGTGTGCCATCAGTGTGCAATCAGTGTGTCATCAGTGTGCCATCAGTGTGCAATCAGTGTGCCATCAGTGTTTTTCCGGTATGGATAAAGAAAGAATGAAATGACAAAGCTTCTCCTATACTTTGCCATGTTAAGCACATACAGCACCCGGATGTCAGACGGAGGCCCGCATGTGCTGTACATGTGTTTCACAGACCAGTAGACTTGTACTGGTCCTTGTGATCTGTGCCGCCGGAAAAAAAATAGACGGGTCTCTGTGTGTTTTGCACTGACACACGGTCCGTGTTTAAACAAGGACATGTGCACAGCAGCAGAGGTTATAATGGCTACGTGTAGCATTTGTGAAAAAAACGGATGCCACACGTGCTGCAAAAACGGACGTGTGCAGGAGGCCGAAGATAGCTGCTGGCCAAAAGTTAATTTGGATGACAACTATCTTCTTCAACCCCAACATATAGATGCACAGTCAGATTGGCCGAGCATTCATGTATTTCAGTAGGGAGAGGGAGACAGCAACTGTAGGATACGCCTGGTATCACCTTAACTACTGAAAGAGCAAGAAGATCAGGCATGTTGAAATCCAACATGCCCAATCCTTATTTTCCCTGACATCTAACAAAAAGGAGGTGGAGACATCCCCAACCGCAATAGCTGGTAGACTGGTCCTGCCAAAATTAGCGGCTGTTCCTCCAATGTGCTAAAAATTAAGCCCTTATGTTTCTATATTGAGAAGTTATAGGCATTCGTGGCACCATATTACGGCATGGATTGCTACAATATCTAAATTCGGAAGTATAGATTAGATTATGGATGATATAATACGGATCTGAACACACAGAGACGCCCTGAGTAGGAAGAAGTCATTTACATCTATGGTTCTTGCCACATTGCCTGTTCTTGGCCGGTCAGTACGTGGGATTAAAGGGTTAACCTGATAAGCCAGTCACACAGTTTATTCAATCCTCATTATTCAATCTCCTCTGCAGCTACAGATAAGTATGCCTTGTTTATGGTCTATAGCTTGTCATAGTGAAAGCAATGAAAAACATCAAATCAATACGGTGTTTAAATGAACAATAACGCTGTGCAAATATAGATATGCCATTGTGCATATATTACTCTCCTTACACATCAAACATGCCACAAGGCCCAGCGCCTCCGCCCGACAGGCTGCTAAACGGAAACGGACATCCCCCGGAACACAGCGGAGGAAAGTATATCTGAAAGGAACATTAAACCCATCGGAGAAATCTTCTAACATAAAGAAATAAACATAGGCGTGATACATAGAAGGACGGAAAGGGAAAAGGGAGGGCAGAATGAAAAGAGGTATAAAGCAAAGGAAGAAAATAGAAAGGGGTGGTCATATGGAAAGAAGAAATGAAGGAAAGATGGGAAGAAAGGGATGAAGGGAAGAAGGAAAGAAAAGATAAGGGTGAAAAGAAAGGGAAAAATAAAAAGTGGAGGAAAGAGAAGAGGAATAAAAAAAAGAAAGTATAATGGTAAAAAAAGAAAAAAGGGAAGAGGAAGAGAAAAGAGAAAAGAAAAGGCAAAAAAATAGAGAGGAAAAAAGTAGGGAGAAAATTACAGAAAAGATAAGGGTAAAAAGAAAGAGAAAAAGAAAAAGTGGAGGAAAGAGAAGAGGAAGAAAAAAAAAGAAAACATAATGGTAAAAATGGAAAAGGGAAGAGGAAGAGAAAAGAAAAAAAGAAAAAGCAAACAAATAGAAAGGAAAAAAGGAGGGAGAAGATAAAAGAAAAGATTAAGGTAAAAAGAATGAGAAAAATAAAAAGTGGAGGAAAGGGAAGAGGAAGAAAAAAAAAGATAATATAATGGTAAAAACGGAAAAGGGAAGAGGTAGAGACAAGAAAAAAGGAAGAAAGAAAAGACGAAAAACAAAATAAAAGAAAAGATAAGAGTAAAAAAAGGTTAATAAAAAAAGAAAAGAAGGAGGAAATAAAATAAAGAAGAAAGAAAGAAAAAGGAGAGGGAAAGAAGGAAGGGAGAACAATAGAAAAATATACAAAAGGAAAGAGGAAGAGAAGGAAGACATTAATGAAGAGAGGGGGAAGAATAGAAGAGATTAATGAACAGGGGAAGAAATGAAAGAAAGGCAGAGGAAATAAAAGGAGAATGAAGAAAAGAAGGAAGCAGAGAAAGTAAAGGAAGAAGAGATGGAAACAAGAAAGGAAAGAAGTGTGGAAGAAAAGTGAAAAGTAAAACAGGGAAGAAGAAAAGAAGTAATGAATGAATGAATGAATGAATAAATGAATGAAGAAAGGAGGAAAGAAAAGAAGGTAGGAAGAAGGGAAGATAGAATGCAAGAAATGAGGTAAGGGGGTAGAAAAGGAAGGAAGGACAGAAGGAAAAGAAATGGAAGACATTAGAAATCACAGGAAGAGAAGGAAGAAAGAAAAGAAGAAAGGAATAAAGAAAGGTAGGAAAAGAGAGAAGAGGAAAAAAATAAGGGAAGAATGATTTCAAACATCCTTTGTGTAGACTAATTGGATTCTGGTGACAGTCCTCCACTCATCCATTGTGCTGCCCAATGGGCATAAAACTATCCTGACACTAGGGGGCACTCACGTCCCCACTCTACTGGACTGTATACATTTCAGTTGCTGTAGAACAAGTTCATTCTGGAAGAGTTTCTTTTGTAGAAGTTCATTAGCTGCTAGATTGTAATTAAACAGATGTCCGTTTGCTATAACAGTATTGATATACATTTGCTCTAATGTTACAATTAGCCTACAGAAGATCTTTACTGTATTGAAATCTCCATTTGGTTCATTCCGCAGGCAGGCGAGCCCCATCTCCGCACACTCCGGAGCTCTTATCTGCTCTACGGTTTCTAGCATGCGTTCTGTAGTGAGATAATCTCTTCTATATTATTTTAAGTGATTTTACTCTGGCATCAGGAGGGGCCCAGCTGGTGCCAACTGTTCTGTGGCTATGAGACAAAATGATGTGAACTTGCCAGAGTGCATAGTTTACAATTCAGGCTCTATTTTAAACAAACAGATAAAAATGTAAATGTACAATAAAAGTGAGATGAGCGCTGCCGACGACAGCGAGGATAATGGGACATCAATACCCAGGCCGTAAGAAGAAATTTTGACGACACGTTTGACATTACAAAAAATTGGCGAGCCATCCCGTGTGCTCCTCCAAAATAAATACTGAACAAACATATACCATGACTAGTGGACTACATAGAGTACAGGGAGGGATGATTTGCCGCATAAATACCAAATTAGCCCCCATTATAATGCTGTATTTTGCCACCCAAGTGTGATGACACAGCATTTATTCTTAATTATGGCAGACGTATTTTTCAGTAGGTCAAGAGACATAAGCTATTGTTAATATGAAACTCAATGTTGATTCTTGTTGTAGGTTGAATTGATGTTTGTGGATTTGTTGAATGGTTGCAGACTATTTATTGTATCAGTCCTTGCAGCTTATTGTTCTGCTATCCTTGAGGGACAAAGACGCAGGTTAATTGAACAATCGACGTTTGTAAATATGTTGATTACCCATTGTATCAGTCCATGCAGCTTGTTGGTCTGTAAACACTGCAGGAGAAAATCTGCAGGTTAATTGAACACTTGAACACTCCCACCTTCCTCCAATCCCGTGGGTGGAAAAATGCCTGAATAAGAGTTGTGAACTCTAAAAGGAGGATCTGCCTCTGTTTCCAGAGAGACTCTACCTGACAGTAGCAAAGGCAACATGGCTCCAACCGGAGGAATACAGATTTGAGACTCTGCCCATCACTGAACCCATGGAGATGTTTGGAGGTTAGGACAATCAGGTCACCTGGCCACATTCCTTAATGGTCTCCGTCAGCTTCCTAAGCTTACCGCTCCCTCCTCTCCATGGGTGCCGGCCAAAAACAGAGTGCCCAGGTTGGGGTAGTCGGCCCTGGAAGCCCCAAAGTCACAGATGCTCTAATTCCCAGTGAGCCAGCGGAAAGGTGAGACTGTCATTTGCACCACCTTATGTATGAGCTGGGACTGTACTATGTGTTGTTGACTGTTGATCCAATAAATTTTTACCGTAGGGTGCTACTCTTGTCCTGTGTTGTCTGAGTAATATTATGCCCATGGGGAAGGAGTGTGGGTGCTCAGTGGGATGAGCCCTGGTCCACGCAATCTTTTTAAAGACAGCCAGGCCAGCGAACGAGATCACCCACTGAACCTCGTGTCTCCACACCAGGTAATAAGTATTTCCTAGCTCTTCCCATAACCCAATGACAACTTCTCCTCTGAGGAGTGTATTGGTTTCCCCACCCAGTAGCAAAGGAAACTAGACCAACCAGGGATAATCCATTTTCCCTGTAGGCATTATACTATACTTTTTAACTTTTTTCTATAGTATTCACCTTTTTGTTATGATTTATTCATCATGATGTTTGCACTTTTTTGCCTTTTTTTTTCTTAAGGGGAACCTGACAAGTTGTACATGCAGTTCTATGTTATAGAGCAGGAGAAACCAGACAGAAAGATATATAGTTTTGTGGGAAAAGATTTAGAATAACTAGTAATTTATTCATTGAAATCCCTGGTTTTCTAAGCCCTATTCAATACTTAGAAGTCCAGTGGGCGGTCCTAAGTAGAGATCTATGACTAGGACTGCCCACTGGACTCTTGAGCATAGAGAAAAAAGAAGTTTAAAAGAATTAAGTTATACTAAATATTTTCCCACAAAACTATATATCATTCTGCTCAGCTATTTTTGTACTACAACATGATCACTACAGATGTCAAGTTTGACATGATCCCTTTTAATAAAATAAGCAGGGCTGCTCTTCTTTTGTGGTACAAAATAAACCAAATTTTGGAATTAACATAATTGATATTATTAGATCTAGATTTAGACTTCATTGCAATTAAATCCTTTAATTTTTTTGCGTAAAAATTTAAAAATGATAATAAAATAGTCCAACTCTTCTGCTGCTCCAAGGATACTTATTAGCCATTTGTTTATGCAGCAGATGAAGTAACGTTAGGAGGTGATCTAAAATGTTCATGGCCGGGTCTTGACTATAATCAGGCTTGGCATCTGGGATAAATGTTTACCCAACAAAAGCAAGAAAATTCTAAAGGTTGCAGGAAAATCTAATAATAACAGGTCAGGTAAAGAAAAAAAAAAGAAATAATCAAAGTAATAAAATGACTTAAATTATAAATATTTGATTATATTTTCTGTATTTTCAAAATAAAGATTAAAAGGGTGAGAAAAAAAACATCTGGTTTCTTCAAGAAACAGCGCCACTCCAGTTCATAGTTCATCTGGAGTAAATGGGGCTGAGATGTAATACCACATGCTACCTGTAGACAGGTGTGGCACTGTTTTTGAATGAAAGAAGTTACATTTTTGTAATCGTGTACTCACTTTATCCCATAGTTGCCATTCGAATTATAAGACCCTCTAAAAGCTCTGTTCAAATTAGACTAAATTCAGCCAAACTCGCCAATATGAATGGAAAAGGACAACAGTCTAAATTGGAAAAGGAGACCCGACTCTCCTAAGAAAGAGAAGGATCCAGCTTATTAAATTTCAATGGCCGATCTTTTTGTTTTCCGGGAGATAAGCCACAAACAGAGGTGTATTGCACCATCTTTCTCGTACAGAACAGACAATCGCTCGCTGTGTATGGGTCGGTCTGGAGAGATAGTTGTCAACCAACTGATAATTCAATCGATAACTATTTAACGTGTCTAAGTACCCTACTGCTAGTGGGTGCAATACAAGCATTTCAGGATAATTCATACGTGTCTAAGTACCCTACTGCTAGTGGGTGCAATAGAAGCAATTCAGGATATTTCATATGTGTCTAAGTACCCTACTGCTAGTGGGTGCAATAGAAGCATTTCAGGATATTTCATACATGTCTAAGTACCCTACTGCTAGTAGATGCAATAGAAGCATTTCAGGATATTTCATACGTATCTAAGTACCCTACTGCCAGTGGGTGTAATAAAAGCACTTCAGGATATTTCATACGTGTCTAAGTACCCTACTGCTAGTGGGTGCAATAGAAGCACTTCAGGATATTTCATAAGTGTCTAAGTACCCTACTGCTAGTGGGTGCAATAGAAGCATTTCAGGATATTTCTTACGTGTCTAAGTACCCTACTGCTAGTGGGTGCAATAGAAGCATTTCATGATATTTCATACGTATTTAAGTACCCTACTGATAGTGGGTGCAATAGAAGCATTTTAGGATATTTCATACATGTCTAAGTACCCTACTGCTAGTGTGGCGCCCTGCTGCGCATGAGTGCCACAGATCCTAGAGGGGTGCATAAACGGATTCCTCCGCAAGAGGCTCTCCACACACCTCCACCTTCCACCTCAGACCAGCAGAGGGAGCCCGTTAGGGATATAAATAGGGAAGGTGGAGCTAGGCAGTTAAGTCTGGAGTAGACAGAGAGTTCCTGCAGTAGTTAAGCCTGAGAGAAGTCAGCCTGCAGTGGAGCAGAGTCCAGACTCAGTTGTAGCTCAGTTAGAGCTTAAGGTGTGCCGACGCCATAAGAGCGGTGAAGTGCGGCAAGCTGCCGCTAGTGTGTGTAGCCTAGTGAGGGCCCCGAGCAAGGCCGAAGGCTAGAGGACTGAGTAGCATTGAAGGCAGAGGAGCTGTACAAGCTCACCTCAGAAAACATATACCGGACACCGGGTCCGCGTCTACAGGGCTGTATATCCCCATGGAGAGACAACCGGAGACCCCTGGAAGACTTCAGGTCCCAGGATCACCCAAGAGCTGATACGTAACAGAGCCAGGAGTCATGGAGGCCCCGCGAGCAGGGAGCGCGTACTCCAAGAGAAGGCACTACCACAAAGTCAGCCGGTGCAGGACAGAGACAAAGTTAGGCCTAGCTCCAGACAGGTCAGAAACTTACTACGCAAAGGCAAGAAACAGGAGGCCCTACACCCGCTCAATGGGGAGGATCCTGATATGCACCCTTCACCCTACAGTGCTCCGGGTCGTGCCTGAATTTCCATCAGTAAAAGGTACTGAAGAGACTATCGTGTCTGTCCCTGTTCTTACTCTGGCCCGGCTGGGTCCCATCTGTCCCTGCATCCTTACATCCCCGCTGCCCTGAGGCCTAGCTCCACCTGTGGGGAGCTATACCACGCAAGCTGCCTTAACACCGGCCTCAGTGGGCTGCTGCAGCGCTGGTGATCCTCACCAGACACCACAGGTGGCGTCACGAACTTCTATATAATTTTTCACCCTTTTTAAAGAGAGGCCCAGGGTACGGGCCCCGGAGCCGACTACAGCAACATCCCCCAAGATCAGGCAACAAGGCCCGGGTGCCGAGTCATCACCATCCCCTGGGCTACACACTAGTGGGTGCAATAGAAGTATTTCATGATATTTCATAGGTCTGTATAGGAGCTGCATACACAAAACGGTAGACTATTTTTACACCCACGCTATTAGCAAAATTGCTTAAATTATAGGTCGATGCATTGCAGCAGAGATTTTCCACTTGTAAGACTCCAAAGGAAATAAAAATACAACTCCAGAATATTGAAAGAAATAGTATCACCAACAGCTGGAGTGCAGCCAGTTCCTCACTGCTACATGATAGAAATATACTGCTGGTTTTAACTCCTAATTCATTTAATCCATCCATAATAAGGCTGAGAATCAGAAATATCAAGTCTACTGGATATGGAGATAACTGATCGTCCACTCTAACAACGCCCACCCTCTTGAATCAACCAACAAAGTAGTAAACGGTTTTCACACTGAATTGTCCTCCCTGGAAGATGAGCTGATTACCATTTTTCTTCTCCTGCTCATTTTATAAGAACACTGCTTGCTGTGACAGTAAATCGTTTCGATCCATTACATAAAACGGACCATCAAATACTGAAATAAGGGGAAATCCCCATAATTGTACATTAACTTTGTTAATTAAAAGTGGCGAAACTTGAAGTTCAAGGGCCTCTATAAACTATAGATAACACAGGATCCACCATTCACAATAGGCGATGTCACAGCTCACCTTCTCCTCCTCCTTTACAATGACTGATAATACCTCTATACACAGTAGATAACATAGGATCCACAATTCCCAATAGGTAATGTCACAGCTCACCTTCTCCTCCTGTACAATGACTGATAACACCTCTATATACAGTAGATAACACAGGATCCACCATTCCCAATAGGTGATGTCACAGCTCACCTCCTCCTCCCGTACAATGACTGATAACATCTCTATATACAGTAGATAACACAGGATCCAGCATTCACAATAGGTGATGTCACAGCTCACCTCCTCCCCCTCCTGTACAATGACTGATAACATCTCTATATACAGTAGATAAAACAGGATCCACCATTCACAATACGTGATGTCACAGCTCACCTCCTCCTCCTCCTGTACAATGACTGATAACGCCTCTATATACAGTAGATAACACAGGATCCACTATTCACAATAGGTGATATCACAGCTCACCTCCTCCTCCTCCAGTATAATGACTGATAACACCTCTATATACAGCAGATAACACAGGATCCACCATTGACAATAGCCAATGTCACAGCTCACCTCCTCCTCCTGTACAATGATTGATATCACCTGTATATATAATAGATAATACAGAATCCACCATTCACAAAATCTCTATCAGGGCACCAAAATATCATATCCTTAATTGAATTAGTCTTCGAGTATGAGCAAAAGGGTCTTTTGCCCCCTTAGGCTCTAGGGTGTTTACACCCACCATCATTACTCCTCTGTTAATTATAATTACCCAACATTAATTAATTTGATCTAAGAGTTCAGAAAGAAAGTAAAGAAAAGTGAGTGATTCCTTTAAATTCCCCAAAAGAAATAGTTAAGTTGTCTTAGAATTCTAAATAAAGAACATAAAAAGGTCACATTTGCAAAAGTTGCTTAGAAATAAGAGGTTTTCTTTCTCTCCCCCTCCATTCTGGGGAAGTTGCAGGATGGCGTTCTCCTGCAATCAGGGTTTAAGTGACTGTTTGTCCCCGTGTGTTTCGGCGCGCTGTCAGCGAGCAGCGGGGAGCTGGCGAGTTGTTACTACATTTGATTTGATTGTCAGTAGGAAACATCATTTTCCCCAACTGTTTGTTGCTTCTTTGGAAGGATGTGTTCTTCCTCCAGACAGACTCCTCTCCTCCTCCTCGGCGGCGGAGTCTCGGCATATGTTAGACACAGCTCCAGTTGACAAACAAAGTGACTGCATAATTGTGTTTGAATTCACCGTAGTAAGCTGTCATTTTTAACCTTTTATGTATGTGCACCTTGCTATCGCTGTTTAGCAGGATAAAGGCTTGTCTGATGGCGGAACGTCTTTGAGCAGATGTCGAATAAAATCCTACACAAAGGTTGGCTTAACCCTTTGCGGTGCGAGCACTTGAGTCTCTTTGTGTAAAAATGCTACAATATTGCACATTCATGAAGGTGATAAATGGCGAACAACTACTTAAAGGGGAAATTAAAGATTACAGAAAAGGAACCATACTAATTGTACTATTTTTAAACTAAATTTCAAAAGGTATTGGAAGAGTAAAGGGAGTGTGTCAACAGAAAATGGCCTATTGTTTAACTCAGACTTTTATGTTAAATGTATTTTTTAAACATATATATATATATATATATATATGTGTTTTCACTATACAGTATTGCTATCTTAATAGAAAAACAGACATGTTGCATTTGTCACAAACAGGCCACTAGGCCAAGTTCAACACTCGTTTATTCTGTTCTGCATAGAAGACTTTATAATCAGCTCATTATCATCACAAACAGGATTACAATGACAGGTAATGTGTCTTTAAAGATAACACAGGATTTACTATTCACAATAGATGATATCATAGCTCACCTCCTCCTCCTCTTGTATAACGATAAACCTCTATGCACATTAGATAACATAGGATCCATCATTCACAATAGGTGATATCATAGCTCACCTTCTCCCCCTCCTGTAAAATGACTGATAACGCCTTTATATAAAGTAGATAACACAGGATCTACCATTCACAATAGGTGATATCACAGCTCACCTCCTCATCCTGTACAATGGCTGATAACACCTCTATATACAGTAGATAACAAAGGATCCACCATTCACAATAGGTGATGTTACAGCTCACCTCCTCCTCCTGTACAATGACTGATAACACTTCTATATACAGTAGATAACACAGGATCCTCATTCACAATAGGTAATATCACAGCTCACCTCCTCCTCCTGTACAATGACTGATAACACTTCTATATACAGTAGATAACACAGGATCCTCATTCACAATAGGTGATGTCACAGATCACCTCCTCCTTCTGTACAATGACTGATAACACCTCTATATACAGTAGATAACACAGGATCTACCATTCACAATAGGTGATATCACAACTCACCTCCTCCTCCTCCTGTAGAATGACTGATAACACCTCTATATACAGTAAATAACACATGATCCAGTATTCACAATAGGTGATATCACAGCTCACCTCCTCCACCTGTACAATATGTGATAACACCTCTATATACAGTAAATAACAGAGGATCCAGTATTCACAATAGGTGATATCAGTCATTGTACATTAGGGGGAGGGGGAGGAGGTGAGCTGTGATAACACCTCTATATACAGTAAATAACACGGGATCCACCATTCACAATAGGTGATGTCACAGCTCACCTCCTCCTCCTCCTGTACAATGACTGATAACAAAGGATACACCATTCTCAATAGGTTAAGTCACAGCTCACCTCCTCCTCCTGTACAATGACTGATAATACCTCTATATACAGTACAGTAGATAACACAGGATCCACCATTCACAATAGGTGATATCACAGCTCACCTCCTCCTTCTGTACAATGACTGATAACACCTCTATATACAGTAGATAACACAGGATCGACCATTCACAATAGGTGATATCACAGCTGACCTCCTCCTCCTGTACAATGACTGATAACACCTCTATATACAGTAGATAGCACAGGATCCACCATTCATAATGGTCCTGATGATCACATAGGTGTTCAGTTTGTTGCAAGACATAACTGTGAAATTGCTGAAATAACACATTGCAGCCAAGATGGGGGTGAACCTGCACCATCATATAGTTTTAAAATTGCAACTTATAGCTGATTGATTATCATCAATAAACTTTTGCTTCTATGCACATCTGTGCAGCATCTCACAATCATCCTATTAGCTGCACTCAACAAGCAAACGGCATCAATTTGCATGTGGGAGCATTTTAGCCGGACGGACATCGGCGTCAGACAGTGATTGGAGACATTCCTGCTCATATTTGGGGTCCTAAAGGGAGTTTCGGAGAATCTCTCTCTCCTGGCTGTAGTTTTTGCTTTTTTTTAAAAAAAAGTTTATTTTAAAAACACTAACTGTGCCTTATTCACCTTTCACGGGTCCAGCACGAAGTTTCCTCCTCTGTTTCCATTTTTGTCATTTCATTAGGAACTGTATGGTACTTTTCATTAGGCGCTGTATAGTACTTTTCATTAGGCGCTGTATAGTACTTTTCATTAGGCACTGTATGGTGCTTTTCATTAGGCACTGTATGGCACTTTTCATTAGGCACTGTATGGTACTCTTCATTAGGCACTGTATGGCACTTTTCATTAGGCGCTGTATGGCACTTTTCATTAGGCACTGTATGGTACTCTTCATTAGGCACTGTATGGCACTTTTCATTAGGCGCTGTATGGCACTTTTCATAAGGCACTGTATGGTACTTTCCATTAGGCGCTGTATGGTACTTTTCATTAGTCACTGTATGGCACTTTTCATTAGGCACTGTATGGCACTTTTCATTAGATACTGTATGGTACTTTTCATTAGGCGCCGTATGGTACTTTTCATTAGATACTGTACAGTACTTTTCATTAGATATTGTATGGCACTTTTCATTAGGCACTGTATGGTACTTTTCATTAGGCGCTGTATGGTACTTTCATTAAGCACTGTATAGCACTTTTCATTAGGCACTGTATAGCACTTTTCATTAGGCACTGTATGGCACTTTTCATTAGGCACTGTATGGTACTTTTCATTAGGCACTGTATGGTACTTTTCATTAGGCACTGTATGGTACTTTTCATTAGGCACTGTATGGTACTTTTCATTAGGCACTGTATGGTACTTTTCATTAGGCGCTGTATGGTACTTTTCATTAGTCACTGTATGGCACTTTTCATTAGGCACTGTATGGAACTTTTCATTAGGCACTGTATGGTACTTTTCATTAAACACTGAATGGTACTTTTCATTAGGCACTGTATGGTACTTTCATTAAGCACTGTATAGCACTTTTCATTAGGCACTGTATAGCACTTTTCATTAGGCACTGTATGGCACTTTTCATTAGGCACTGTATAGTACTTTTCATTAGGCACTGTATGGCACTTTTCATTAGGCACTGTATGGTACTTTTCATTAGGCACTGTATGGCACTTTTCATTAGGCACTGTATGGTACTTTTCATTAGGCACTGTATGGTACTTTTCATTAGGCGCTGTATGGTACTTTTCATTAGTCACTGTATGGCACTTTTCATTAGGCACTGTATGGCACTTTTCATTAGGCACTGTATGGTACTTTTCATTAGGCACTGTATGGTACTTTTCATTAGGCACTGTATGGTACTTTTCATTAGGCACTGTATGGTACTTTTCATTAGGCACTGTATGGCACTTTTCATTAGGCACTGTATGGTACTTTTCATTAGGCACTGTATGGTACTTTTCATTAGGCGCTGTATGGTACTTTTCATTAGTCACTGTATGGCACTTTTCATTAGGCACTGTATGGAACTTTTCATTAGGCACTGTATGGTACTTTTCATTAGGCGCTGTATGGTACTTTTCATTAGGCGCTGTATGGTACTTTTCATTAGTCACTGTATGGCACTTTTCATTAGGCACTGTATGGAACTTTTCATTAGGCGCTGTATGGTACTTTTCATTAGGCGCTGTATGGTACTTTTCATTAGTCACTGTATGGCACTTTACATTAGGCACTGTATGGAACTTTTCATTAGGCGCTGTATGGTACTTTTCATTAGGCACTGTATGGTACTTTTCATTAGGCACTGTATGGTACTTTTCATTAGGCGCTGTATGGTACTTTTCATTAGTCACTGTATGGCACTTTTCATTAGGCACTGTATGGAACTTTTCATTAGGCACTGTATGGTACTTTTCATTAAACACTGAATGGTACTTTTCATTAGGCACTGTATGGTACTTTCATTAAGCACTGTATAGCACTTTTCATTAGGCACTGTATAGCACTTTTCATTAGGCACTGTATGGCACTTTTCATTAGGCACTGTATAGTACTTTTCATTAGGCACTGTATGGCACTTTTCATTAGGCACTGTATGGTACTTTTCATTAGGCACTGTATGGTACTTTTCATTAGGCACAGTATGGTACTTTTCATTAAACACTGAATGGTACTTTTCATTAGGCACTGTATGGTACTTTTCATTTGGCGCTGTATGGTACTTTTCATTAGGCACTCTATGGCACTTTTCATTAGGCACTGTATTGTGCTTTTCATTAGGCACTGTATGGCACTTTTCATTAGGCACTGTATGGTACTTTTCATTAGGCACTGTATGGTACTTTTCATTAGGCACTGTATGGCACTTTTCATTAGGCACTGTATGGTACTTTTCATTTGGCGCTGTATGGTACTTTTCATTAGGCACTCTATGGCACTTTTCATTAGGCACTGTATGGTACTTTTCATTAGGCACTGTATGGTACTTTTCATTAAGCACTGTATGGCACTTTTCATTAGGCACTGTATGGTACTTTTCATTTGGCGCTGTATGGTACTTTTCATTAGGCACTCTATGGCACTTTTCATTAGGCACTGTATGGTACTTTTCATTAGGCACTGTATGGTACTTTTCATTAGGCACTGTATGGTACTTTTCATTGGGCATTGTATGGTGCTTTTCATTAGGCACTGTATGGTACTTTTCATTAGGCACTGTATGGTACTTTTCATTAGGCACTGTATGGTACTTTTCATTAGGCACTGTATTGTGCTTTTCATTAGGCACTGTATGGCACTTTTCATTAGGCACTGTATGGTACTTTTCATTAGGCACTGTATGGTACTTTTCATTAGGCACTGTATGGTGCTTTTCATTAGGCGCTGTATGGTGCTTTTCATTAGGCGCTGTATGGTACTTTTCATTAGGCACTGTATTGTGCTTTTCATTAGGCACTGTATGGCACTTTTCATTAGGCACTGTATGGTACTTTTCATTAGGCACTGTATGGTACTTTTCATTAGGCACTGTATGGTGCTTTTCATTAGGCGCTGTATGGTGCTTTTCATTAGGCGCTGTATGGTACTTTTCATTAAGCACTGTATGGCACTTTTCATTAGGCACTGTATGGTACTTTTCATTTGGCGCTGTATGGTACTTTTCATTAGGCACTCTATGGCACTTTTCATTAGGCACTGTATGGTACTTTTCATTAGGCACTGTATGGTACTTTTCATTAGGCACTGTATGGTACTTTTCATTGGGCATTGTATGGTGCTTTTCATTAGGCACTGTATGGTACTTTTCATTAGGCACTGTATGGTACTTTTCATTAGGCACTGTATGGAACTTTTCATTAGGGGCTGTATGGTACTTTTCATTAGGCACTGTATGGTACTTTTCATTAACCACTGTATGGCACTTTCATTAGGCACTGTATGGCACTTTTCATTAGGCACTGTATGGTACTTTTCATTAGGCGCTGTATGGCACTTTTCATTAGGCACTGTATGGTACTCTTCATTAGGCACTGTATGGCACTTTTCATTAGGCACTGTATGGCACTTTTCATTAGGCACTGTATGGTACTTTTCATTAGGCACTGTATGGTACTTTTCATTAGGCACTGTATTGCACTTTTCATTAGGCACTGTATGGTACTTTTCATTAGGTGCTGTATGGCACGTTTCATTAGGCACTGCATGGCACTTTTCATTAGGCACTGTATGGTGCTTTTCATTAGGCACTGTATGGCACTTTTCATTAGGCACTGTATGGTACTTTTCATTAGGCACTGTATGGTGCTTTTCATTAGGCGCTGTATGGTGCTTTTCATTAGGCGCTGTATGGTACTTTTCATTAAGCACTGTATGGCACTTTTCATTAGGCACTGTATGGTACTTTTCATTTGGCGCTGTATGGTACTTTTCATTAGGCACTCTATGGCACTTTTCATTAGGCACTGTATGGTACTTTTCATTAGGCACTGTATGGTACTTTTCATTAGGCACTGTATGGTACTTTTCATTAGGCACTGTATGGTGCTTTTCATTATGCACGGTATAGCACTTTTCATTAGGCACTGTATGGTACTTTTCATTAGGCACTGTATGGTACTTTTCATTAGGCACTGTATGGTACTTTTCATTGGGCACTGTATGGTACTTTTCATTAGGCGCTGTAAGGTACTTTTCATTGGGCACTGTATGGTGCTTTTCATTAGGCACGGTATAGTACTTTTCATTAGGCACTGTATGGTACTTTTCATTAGGCGCTGTATGGTACTTTCATTAGGCGCTGTATGGTACTTTTCATTGGGCACTGTATGGCACTTTTCATTAGGCACTGTGTGGTACTTTTCATTGGGCACTGTATGGTGCTTTTCATTAGGCACTGTATGGTAGTTTTCATTAGGCACTGTATGGTGCTTTTCATTAGGCACGGTATAGTACTTTTCATTAGGCACTGTATGGTACTTTTCATTAGGCACTGTATGGTACTTTTCATTAGGCGCTATATGGTACTTTTCATTAGGCGCTGTATGGTACTTTTCATTGGGCACTGTATGGTACTTTTCATTAGGCACTGTATGGTACTTTTCATTAGGCACTGTATGGTGCTTTTCATTAGGCACGGTATAGTACTTTTCATTGGGCACTGTATGGTACTTTTCATTAGGCACTGTATGGTACTTTTCATTGGGCACTGTATGGTACTTTTCATTGGGCACTGTATGGTGCTTTTCATTAGGCGCTGTATGGTGCTTTTCATTAGGCGCTGCATGGTGCTTTTCATTAGGCACTGTATTGTGCTTTTCATTAGGCACGGTATAGTACTTTTCATTGGGCACTGTATGGTACTTTTCATTAGGCACTGTATGGTACTTTTCATTGGGCACTGTATGGTACTTTTCATTGGGCACTGTATGGTGCTTTTCATTAGGCGCTGTATAGTACTTTTCATTGGGCACTGTATGGTACTTTTCATTGGGCACTGTATTGTATGTTTATTTGTACACTATATGGAAAAACCCTGCATAGGGGAGGCGACGCCAACAGTAGGGATCCCACAAGGCGACAGCCAATGAAGAATTAAATCTGTGCAATAATATTTTGCTCCAGCTAAAAATGTACAAAAAAAGAGAATAAAGAGAAAACACGACTAAAGATCAGGCTGCAAAATACATCTATATACGACAAAGTAATTACACTAAAGAGCTAAAATTGTAATTAGAGCGAATTCCATTAGGAGAAAGGCAGGTACCTGAGCAAAGATGACAAGGTGCAGCGCGCAGGAGAAAAATCTCCAGAAGCGGCTGCAGGGAAGCCGTGTCTTTAACCAGATCAAATTCTTGAAATTGGCTGTCAAGACGGGATTGTTGTGATTTATACCCGTCTATCAAGTGCATGAAAGAAAGACAGAGAGAAAAGCGGAGCTGCTGTCTCTTCCATTCGTAAAGCACCTTTAATTTCCTCCGCGCCATCTGTTAGCAAATCTAATTCACATTCACCCTAATCTGGTTTAGTTCTATAATACTAATACTCCCACTACCTATACAAAGAGCCGGGGCATTGGCTTCAAGTAAAACGCAGAGCTGCATGGCTGCCTTTCTGAAATGTATCACTGATAAAGAAATACAGAAAATGGATTTCCAGGGGTAAAATGATAAACGAGTCTCCGGTTATGGAAAAAAATCCATTAATTAGTAATAAAAAGCAAAGTATGAGAGTCATTTCTGATGAAGACCCTTGGGCTCAGGTAACAGAAACGTTGGTATGATTTGCACCCATATAGTTTGGGGTCTCGGATACCCTCAACCATAAGGAAGTGGAAACTTTACTTAAAGGAGTACACTGTAATCCTCTTGGGTATCAACTAAAAGAGGTCTTACAACCCATTCAATGACACCTCTATTTATTTAATTTATTTTTTTTTTGGGGGGGGGGCAATTTAGTAAGTTCTATAGCACCTATCCTACTATGTGAATCTTCAATTTTAACACCATGTTGTTTTTAGGTCTAAATTTCTATACTTTTTGTCATGTTTTAGTTCCATGAAGAGAAAAAACAATATTCAGTCTGTTTGAAGCTGCCACTAGAGGGAGCTAAAACGCTTATTGCATACTGTGTTATTATTGAGGCCTATGTGTAACATGTATGCGGTAAGCTCTTCAGCTCCCCCTAGTGCTGATATCAGGCAAATAGAAATATATTATTTAAAGGGGTTTTCTGATCTTAAGCTACAAGTCTGCAGTCACTCCGTGTGACTGCAGACTTGTGAATCCCCACATTGCGTGAGGATTCTCCGGGGTCAGCAGAGGCAGGCAAGTGACTGCAAGCATGTGATTTGCACATATGTGGTCGCATGCTGTTTAGATGGGCGCGACCTGACTCAATGCAAGTTTATTGATTGAGGTCGGACACAGTCTAGTCGGAATGTGGCCGGAAGTATGCAAATTGCATACTTGTGGTCACATGACTGCCTGCTCCTGGCACCGGGACTGGAGAATCCTTACAACACGCAATGCGAGTATTCACAAGTCTGCAGTCACATAGAGTGACTGCAGACTTATACCCAAAGGCAAAACAACCCCATCAACACTAAGTCTATGCAGAAGGTTTGGAGCTGTGTATCAGAAAAGTTGTGAAACTGCTATATAACTTTACTTAAAAGAGTATAACCCTCACTGCTGTTGGCTGTAACCATGTAACTTATTCAACGCCCCTTGGACAAATTAAATTTCTTATTTTGGGGGGTTATTTAGTGAGTTGTATAATACCTACTAATATTCTTAGATCCAATACTGTGCAGTGATTATTTTGTGATTTTTCTATGATGTTTAATAATAATATTCTCCTGGTATGAAGCTGCCCCTAGGGGGCGCTAAGAGGCTTACTGCATATTGTATTATTGTTGAGTTCTATGAGTAAATTGTATTCAGTAAGCTCCCTCTAGTGGTGGCAGCAGGCCGACAGAATTTTATTATTTAAAAATGTCCAGAGGATGTGGAGTGCTGTACCAGAAAAAGTCTGAAACTGCTATAAGTATATATATTGAATCGTATGAGCAAAGACAGGACATGTATATTATATATAGCCAGATAGATAAACTAAGGGATAAAAAGCTGAATCCAGAGTTTTTCCTATATATCCGCTTGAGAAGACTTTCCGCATTAATCGGTTGTGACTTCTGATGACTGCAAATATAAATGTGGATGACAAAATTTTAAATGGCAAATAGCCTTCAGGTGCACATATTCTCACATTAAAATGTGAAGGTGCTATTGACGGTTTACATAGAGAAAATTATACAACCGACAACTTTGTATTGTTTTACTTTGTGATAATAAAAAAATATATACTTTTATATAAATAAAAAAAATATTCCTGATAGTCCAGAAAGTCTTATAATCCAATTTTTGAATCTGTCACTTGTCTCAAACATAAAATCGTGCAAATCCAGTAGCAGAAAATACAGAAACACAATTAGAATATTTAAAAAAAAAACAAAAAAAACAGCGCCACTCTGGGTTGTAGGCCGATTTTGGTATTGCAGCTTAGCCCTATTCAAGTTAATTGGGCTGATCTCCAATGCCACACACAACCTGTAGAAAAAAAGTTGAACTGTTTCATAGAAAAAAGTTTCTTTTTTTATGTGGGGGTTGCGAAAAAGGTCAAAGTTGAGTTACACTTCATAAAAATCTTACTATTAACTTCTAGAAAACCAGTCCACCAAGCTAAACCATTAACAGATGTGCAACACTTGCTAAATTATTTTTGGCTTTCTAAAAAAAAATGTTGTTGTAGCTTTAAGACTGATATAAAAGCCGACACCCTCTTTAATGTCACGCCCATCCCAAGCCACTCCCATTTAAAGTTATACACACCTAAAAAAACAAATAAAATTAGTGGATCTGTTTCATAAAAAAAAGTTTCTATTTTGATGTGGGGGTTGCGAAAAAGGTCAAAGTTGAGTTACACTTCATAAAAGTCTTACTATTAACTTCTAGAAAACCGGTCCACCAAGCTAAACCACTAGCAGATGGGCAACACTTGTTACATTATTTTTTGTTTTGTAAAAAAGAAATGTTTTTGTAGCTTTAAAACTGATATTAAAGCCAACACCCTCTTTAATGCCACGCCCATCCCAAGCCACTCCCATTTAAAGTCATACACACCTAAAAAAAACAAAATTAGTGGAACTGTTTCATAAAAAAACTTTTCTATTTTGATGTGGGGGTTGCGGAAAAGGTCAAAGTTGAGTTACACTACATAAAAGTCTTACTATTAACTTCTAGAAAACCTGTCCGCCAAGCTAAATCACTAACAGATGTGCAACACTTGTTACACTATTTTTTGTTTTGTAAAAAAAAAATGTTGTTGTAGCTTTAAAACTGATATAAAAGCCGACGCCCTCTTTAATGCCACGCCCATCCCAAGCCACTCCCATTTAAAGTCATACACACCTTCAAAAACAAAATTAGTGGAACTGTTTCATAAAAAAAAGTTTCTATTTTGATGTGGGGGTTGCGGAAAAGGTCAAAGTTGAGTTACACTACATAAAGGTCTTACTATTAACTTCTAGAAAACCTGTCCGCCAAGTTAAATCACTAATAGATGTGCAACACTTGTTACATTATTTTTTGCTTTGTAAAAAAAAAATGTTGTTGTAGCTTTAAAACTGATATTAATGCCACGCCCATCCCAAGCCACTCCCATTTAAAGTCATACACACCTTCAAAAACAAACAAAATTATAGAACCTGCTTAAAAAAATGTACTGCAAACTGATAAAAAGGCAAAATGCCTTGTTAGAAATCGCAAGCGCCGCCGTGCACCTTTTATGTTAATCTCCGTTGCGTATACAACCAAATTAGTGAGATTAAATCACTCTCTGAAGCCCCCTACGCTAAGGTGCTGCATGTTAAACAAGACTCGCTGTCACATCTAGGTGACATGCATCATTATACTTAAGCTAAACCACCTTTCAAGATGTCAGATCCAGGCTAAATGTAACAAGGCGAAAAGCGCGGCGCCTCGGAAATGTTATTCCGCACGTTTTATTTAATAATAAAAAAAAAAGAGGTGAGATTTATGTTACGGGTTATAAGGCTGAGAATGCTGCTATAGAGGGAATATATTGCGAGCGCGCACAGTATATCAGCAATAGGATAATTATTTATATAAAGCTGGCACTCTCAGCCTCCTAACATGTCGCAGAAGGGATTCATATATTCTAAAAAGACATATAATAACCTGTCCGCCGCTGCCGCTGATGGATATGTCTTTAATCCAAATGACCACAATTTTCTCTCGGCTTGTCACGGTGGACAGGTGCAAAGAAGGAATTCACTTTTTCATGACTCTTGAAGTTGAGAAAGCTCGGGGAGAAAAGTATGGAAGGATATGATAAGTGCCAGCGATCACGAGGACGAATGGACGGGACGTGGGTAAATAAAACTCGCGGTTACTCTACTAATGGAATACGGCTTGATTCACTTGACGTATATTGTATTCTAGGTGTAACCAAGTCAATCTACTAGTCGAAGGAGTACTGGGAGGACTCTAGCTTAATCCACTGACAAAACTCCTTTATTCCATTTCTTCCCATTTCTAACATTTCAGCTCCGCTTGTTATGATTGGCTTCTGTGTGTAAGAAGAAGCCCACCAGGAACTCACCGGTGATTCCGGCAGCTCAATAGGAAAGGGTTCTTTACAGTTAGAGCAGTCAGACTGTGGAATACCCTACCACCAGAGGTAGTGGTGGAAGACACTATAAAAGCTTTATACAAGGGCTGGAGGATTTCCTCACTACACATAAAATTGGGGGTTATAGATAATTTAGTGATAAAATGTACAATCGGTGGAGAAAGGTTGAACTTGATGGACCTCTGTAACTGAGAAATTCTGATTTTAAAGACAAGAATGGTTATAATCTTCAAGCAACTCTGGAAACAATAATCAGTCCTTGACAGATTAATTTAGTAATATATCTTTTTTTACAACAATTTTTTTTGTTTTCTTACAGTGTCTTGCATAAACATAATGAAATGATAAAACTGCATTACCTTCTGCCACCACTAGATGGAGCTTAGGAGTTTAATGAAGACAGGTTCACTATTGAGAAGTCTGTATGCAGTCAGCTCCCTCTAGTGGCGGCTGAAGGGATTCAGAACTTATTAAGGGGAATCTGTCATCTGGTTTTTGCTACTTCATCTGAGAGGAGCATAATGTAGAGAAAAGAGACCCTGATTCCAGCGATGTGTCACTTAGTGTACTGGTTGCAGAAGTTATGAAACAAACAGAGTTTAAGATGTAGCATATAGCAGAGCTTAGAAAGCTAACCCCATCATACCCCTGATTAGCATCTTTCTGTGTACATTGTATATTGATAATAAGCTGCTAATCAGTGCTGGGGTTGGACCAGAAGGCACCCGGGAGCTAGTCTGACAGTGATAATCTCCTGGTGATAAAACACTCATTGTATTGAAATTATAATACGCAGCCTAATAAGTGACACATAGCTGAAATCAGAGTCTCAGTTCTTACCCCATGTTGCCCTCAGATAACATAACAAAAGCATTAACTCTGGGGCCTTGATTCATCACAGTGTTAATGTCAATTTGTAAAATACTTTGAAAAGTCGCTAGGTTCTTGCAAAAATGTTATAACTGTTCACGCCAGTTTTGGGCAGAGTGTTGGGTGGAGATGCAGAGGAGCTCGAGTTTGGTTCTGGATGTAAAAACAATAGATTTGGTAACTGGATTTTCATATTTAATAATACATTACTCTCCCAAAAAAAACAATCTGAGGCTGCTGCCCGTTATATGGACTTAACAACATTAGTGAGATGACGATCCCTTAATCAAATCCCGTGTGATATCGCTGCTGTGAGGTGCAATCAAGGCTGCAGACATGGCATTGTGCTAGGGAGAGGGGTCTCTATCTCATCGTGCAGCTGGGGGCAGAGACTGGAACCAGTTTGTGATGGTTAATGGGCAGTAGGGGCTGCAGTTTATCCGGAGTATTGTCTCAAGGGAAAACTACTGGCTCAGGTGCGTCCGGCTACAAATCCTAAACTGTGAACTCAAATTAATAATATACAAATATCACTGGTATCATGTATCACTGGTATGATAGATAGATAGATAGATAGATAGATAGATAGATGATAGATAGATAGATAGATAATAGATAGATGATAGAGATAGATAGATAATAGATAGATAGATGATAGATAGATAGATGATAGATAGATAGATAGATAGATAGATAGATGGATAGATAATAGATAGATAGATAATAGATAGATAGATAGATAGATAGATAGATAATAGATAGATAATATATAGATAAGCTGAAAAAGAGAATGGACAGCACCTCCAAAAACATAAAACATACAATTTAAGCAGAACTACAAGGAAATAAGTGAAATAAGTGTACTTCTATGTGAATAAACATTACATTTTTTTCACTTATTTCCATTGGAGTGCGGCTTATATTCTATTATTTTCTTTGTATTTATCTATCTATCTATCTATCTATCTATTATTATTATCTATCTATCTATTATCTATCTATCTATTTCTCATATCTATCTATCTATCTATATCTATCTATTTCTCATATTTATCTATCTATCTATCATCTATCTATCTATTTTTCATATTTATCTATCTATCCCTCTATCTATCTATCCCTCTATCTATCTATTATCTATCTATCTATCTATCTATCTATCTATCTATCTATCTATCTATCTATCTATCTATCTATCTATCTCCCAGTGTTTTGCATGCACTCATTGAGCAGGATACTTCAAATGAGTCACAATGGTCACATCCTAAACTCCCAGCGAGATGGATCATATGAGCAAAGAATAAATCCTCCCATGTAGCTGATAGACCTGTGATACATGTATCGGGTGGATGTCAGTGGAATCTCATGTAATGTATAATAAGAGGCCTCAGCTATTGACGCTGTGACATCACCGGTGTACGATATCCCACCGCAGGTTGTGGATTATTTACTACCATGGACGTCTATGTTTCTGCTTCTTTCCCGTCACCTCGCAGCTTCTCTCGTAGTTTGATATGCAGATACAAATTCTAGTGTCAAATCTGGAGTAATACTACCCCCATCATTAGTGATATAGGTGTAACTTTTTTTTTTATTAGACGCCTGATTGTGGCATGTTCCTGCCCGAGCTCCCCTCCCGTCAGCCTGCAGGAGGGTTTTTTCATGGAGTCTTTCTGCCTTTGGACTGGACATTGCATTTTACACTTGGGGAAGAGCCAAGGTCACCAGTCCAGTCGAAGTCACTTTAATGGAAGTGGACCAGAAACGAAGTGATAATTCATCAAATATGGCAGCGCTGTACGCCGTAGAGGCTGCATCGCCATTACTAGCTGAGGTATAGAAGATGGATATGCAATAGAGAATTGTGCAGCAATGTATATGTATGTGCTGTAGCATGATGGGACTAAGAAGGCACCAGCACTGTACATGGTATATGGGGGGCTGGGGGGGCTCTGCTATTATTTTTTTTACCTTTATTATATTTTTACTTGTTTTTATTTGTTTATCCCTCTAATATACAGTACAGACCAAAAGTTTGGACACACCTTCTCATTTAAAGCTTTTTCTATATTTTCATGACTATGAAAATTGTACATTCACACTGAAGGCATCAAAACTATGAATTAACTCATGTGGAATTATATACTTAACAAAAAAGTGTGAAACAACTGAAAATATGTCTTATATTCTAGGTTCTTCAAAGCAGCCACCTTTTGCTTTGATGACTGCTTTGCACACTCTTGGCATTCTCTTGATGAGCTTCAATAGGTAGTCACCGGAAATGGTCTTTCAACAATTTTGAATAAGTTCCCAGAGATGCTTTGCATTTGTTGGCCCTTTTGCCTTCATTCTGCCGTCCAGCTCACCCCATTGGGTTCAGGTCTGGTGACTGTGGAGGCCAGGTACCTGGCATAGCACCCCATCACTCTCCTTCTTGGTCAAATAGCCCTTACACGGCCTGGAGGTGTGTTTGGGGTCATTGTCCTGTTGAAAAATAAATGATGGTCCAACTAAACGCAAACCGGATGGAATAGCATGCCACTGCAAGATGCTGTGGTAACCATGCTGGTTCAGCATGCCTTCAATTTTGAATAAATTCCCAACAGTGTTACCAGCAAAGCACCCCCACACCATCACACCTCCTCCTCCATGCTTCATGGTGCGAACCAGGCATGTAGAGTCCATCCGTTCACCTTTTCTGCGTCGCACAAAGACACGGTGGTTGGAACCAAAGATCTCAAATTTGGACTCATCAGACCAAAGCACAGATTTCCACTGGTATAATGTCCATTCCTTGTGTTCTTTAGTCCAAACAAGTCTCTTCTGCTTGTTGCCCTTTACTTAGCAGTGGTTTCCTAGCAGCTATTTTACCATGAAGGCCTGCTGCACAAAGTCTCCTCTTAACAGTTGTTGTAGAGATGTGTCTTCTGCTAGTACTCTGTGCGGCATTGACCTGGTTTCTAATCTGAGCTGCTGTTAACCTGCGATTTCTGAGGCTGGTGACTCGGATAAACTTATCCTCAGAAGCAGAGGTGACTCTTGGTCTTCCTTTCCTGGGGCGGTCCTCATGTGAGCCAGTTTCTTTGTAGCACTTGAAGGTTTTGGCAGCTGCACTTGGGGACACTTTCAAAGTTTGCCCAATTTTTCGGACTAACTGCCCTTCCTTTCTTAAAGTAATGATGGCCACTCGTTTTTCTTTACTTAGCTGCTTTTTTTTGCCATAATACAAATTCTAACAGTCTATTCAGTAGGACTATCAGCTGTGTATCCACCTGACTTCTGCACAACACAACTGATGGTCCCAACCCCATTTATAAGGCAAGAAATCCCACTTATTAAACCTGACAGGGCACACCTGTGAAGTGAAAACCATTTTCGGTGACTACCTCTTGAAGCTCATCAAGAGAATACCAAGAGTGTGCAAAGCAGTCATCAAAGCAAAAGGTGGCTACTTTGAAGAACCTAGAATATAAGACATATTTTCAGTTGTTTCACACTTTTTTGTTAAGTATATAATTCCACATGTGTTAATTCATAGTTTTGATGCCTTCAGTGTGAATGTACAATTTTCAAAGTCATGAAAATACAGAAAAATCTTTAAATGAGAAGGTGTGTCCAAACTTTTGGTCTGTACTGTATATATATATTAGAAGTATGTCTATTAAACTGGAGCACCTAAATTGGACGGGGATTCAAAATTTTCATTTTTTATGGAGATCCTTTAAAAAAAATCTGCAGCATTCTGATTGGTCAAACTAAGCATGGGTGTAACTATAGGCAGAGAAGGACCATCAGCCCTCAAGCACCGATGCAAAAAGGATTTTCCACTAACCAGTGGCATACAACCGATGGTGGCAGGCCACATGACTGGTATTGGGCCCATGAGCATGGAGGAGAAGGGTCAAATGCCAAAAGGCCATGCCCCATACATGGCATCTACTCACTTATCCTGACATCCGTCACATATATGTAGGGAAGACATCGGGATGGTGTGTATGGAGCGTGCTCACACATAGTGCTTCTATATTATAACCAGCTCTGATCTCTGCGGTTTAATCCCTTAGACACCAAGGTGAACCCAAACCATGGTGTCTGAGTGGTTAGACAACAGGTACGAACCCCTTTGTCACCCCCTTTAGGCCCATGCAATACAATTATGGGTACCCAATAGTTTGTTAATGGAAGCAAAAAGCCCAAATTTTGACCTTTCTTAAGGGACCCATACGAATTCCATGTACACCCCTGCCACTAACGGAAACCTCTTCTGCAGCAGAGAGGCCACTGAACTCAACCTGAGCCCAGGAGTTTGGAGGGGGGGGCAACCGGTAAGGTCCTTCTGATGTATAGAAAGAGGATAGTATTAAAAATATAAAAGTTGGGTGCCCAAGACTGGGAGGGGTACAAAGAATAGATTCTAAGCTTACTAGCATCTGTATGGCTTCCCTTTGATGGGAGTCTCAGTAGAGACCCTGTCCTGCTAGACCATTATTCACAGTGACGTCATTTGACACATGGTAAGGCTTTAATACTAGAGACAGGTTAGGACCATCCCAATAGGTCACCTTGTCGTGGTTGGGTGGCTTTGATAAAAATAGGATTAACTAAGTATCCTATGTTATTTACATGTACTAATACTAGTGACTTATTACTTACTGTAGGGTCTATGCTCATTTTGTTTTTTTGCTTTTTCTTGGGTTTTGGCTGTGAAATGGCCACAGTGTGAACGTGCTCTTACACTTTGCACGTACGCCAACCATATAGTCCAGCTCGTTTCTTTGGTTAGGCTGTAAAAAGTCTAAAGAAGGCTAATTCTAACTTATGCTCTTTGAATAATTGATTTGGGGCCCTAAATTTTGAAGGTCATGAGTCCCTGGCCAACTATGATACCAAGATACACCCAACTTTAAGAGTGCTTTATTGGGTAAATGAAGTGTAGGCCCATCTAGCCATGGTCTTTAGTCACTGCCCTAAAGCCCAAATGGCCAATCTACCCCTCTACTTATCATATATATTACACATAAACACAATATATATATTTATTATTTTTTCCTAATATCTAGCGCAGAGCAGACAAATCATATTTATCATCTAATTACAGAAATGCCCAATTTTTTGCCAAACGATACACAAATGCCCCGCGTGGAGTTCATCATTCCCCTTCGTCTTCAAGAAAGAAATAGAGAAAAGAAAGAAACATAAAAGGGATTTTGCATGTGAATTGAACGTAATAGGTTTGACATGGGTTAACCTTAAAAAATCCAATTCACTCAAATCCCTTTTGAAGGCTGCGGCTGAAATTTGTGCAAATCTTTAGCAAGTAGCCAGGCAGCTGTGTATTCAAGCTGTCTCTTGCCTCCGCAGATCTAAACCCAGACTGACAAATGCATCACACCCACCCAGTCTTTTTAAGAATTCATCCTGTGAAATGTTCATTTTCTTGTCGGTCCAACAGACAGCTAAAAAAAAAATTAAATTTTTTTTTTTTTGGGTGTTTATTTTTGTGGTGTGGAATGAAGATATAAATGCTTCCTCTGCAGAATTGGACAAGTCAATTCAACTTCATTGACAACATACAGAAAGCCCGATGCAATTACAGGTTCAATGATGCAACCAAAACTGTAGAATTACTGTCTTGGCTCTTTAATTAGAACATAGGAAGCGTTTTTGGCATTTCTTAGAAAAACATGGCACAGAAAAAGAAACTTTGTATTTGGCATGCCTCATAAAAGAGTAACACAGCTAGGTTATACTTAAAGGGGACTTCTAGAGTGGCTACAAGACCATGTCTGTGTAAGGAGGACCCAACATGTTTATGCATTACATGGACAGTCCATTCATATACACTTTAATTGGGTAATGCTCTATGTGTCCTGCGGGAGTGCTGCAGCCAAATTGAGCACTTGTTCCCTGGCTAACACGCAGGTTACAGCTGACTGCTGGGAGTAGAGGGATAATGTAACACTTTAAGATAGTTTTAGATAGATAAATAGGCAGATAGATATAAGATAGATAGATAGATAGATAGATAGATAGATAGATATAGATAGATAAATAGATAGATAGAAGGATAGATAGATAGAAGTATAGATAGATAGAAGGATAGATAGATAGATAGATAGATAGGAGATAGATAGATAGATAGATAGATAGATAGATAGATAGACAGATAGAAGGATAGATAGATAGATAGATAGATAGAAAGAAATGAGGAGGATAGATAGAAGGATAGAGAAATATGAGATAGATAGATAGAAGGATAGATAGAAGGATAGATAGATATGAGATAGATAGAAGGATAGATAGATAGATATGAGATAGATAGAAGGATAGAAAGATAGATAGATAGAAATGAGGATAGATAGATAGGTAGATAGATAGAAATAAGGATAGATAGATAGATAGATAGATGATAGATAGATAGATAGATAGATAGATAGATAGATGATAGATAGATAGATAGATAGTCATTACATGATTCAGTTAGGGAAAATGTTGTCCATGGTCCACAAACTGCTAGTTCGTCTCTCATATAAATGATCCATCCTGTTACTAAGCCTTTAGCTATATTCAAGATTCCTTACTACTATTAGTCATATTCTAAATATTATAGATATTTGTGAGAACATCACTAATTTCCAGAATGATGAACGCGTATGAACACATTGACACCGCACTGAGCTTTTTCCGTTACTTATAGTTTCCCACATCCAGAAAGCTCTGAGCAGCCCATGTGTGATCTCTCTATAGAATTTGGCTGGATTTTCCCTTTTCTTGTATTACTAGATATTGGATAAAACAGCATGCGCTGCTGATTTATACACCAGTAGTTTATTAGTTGCATCAGTTTCTTCTCATTTTACTCAAGTTGTAAAGTTAAATAATAGAGAATGCCAGGCTCGCCAGCATGCACAGCTGATTTACATAAATGCATGTGATTATTTCTCCAGAGTATTTATGCACAGATGCCATTCTAAAAAATAAATTACACTTTTTTTTTTCAGAATGAACAGATACTGCATTGCAGCAATGGAAAGAAAAATCCAAAAAAAGCAGAAACACACCGTATAGTTCTGTTACTTCTCAAATGAGGTTAAAGTTTTAATTAGCATTGTTTGACCTTCAAGCCAATCTATCTATCTATGGGAATAAATGGAACAGCACTAAAACAAACAAATGGTGGGTTCAAGGCCTCCCAAACAATTATCCAGCTGCAAAATATAGAAAAAATAAAAGCAGGCAGCACTCCAAACAATGCAAAACTATTGACTTTTTTCAAGCTTAATGAAGATTCCTTGTAACCGAAATGTTGCCATGCCACATGGGCTACTTATAGTCCATTATTTTTGCATATTTTGGAATGCTGCCTGCTTTTCTTTTTTCATCTATCTATCTATCTATCTATCTATCTATCTATCTATCTATCTATCTATCTATCATCTATCTCATATCTATCTATCTATCTATCTATCTATCATTATCTATCTTTCAATCTATCTATCTATTATCTATCTATCTATCTATCTATCCCATATCTATCTATCTATCTATCTATCTATCTATCTATCTAATACATATCTATCTATCTAATAACTATCTATCTAATAATTTAAAGGCAATACCAGATGCTGTTTTACTATGCTGTATTCCATAGAAGCATATTGCCTGTATGGTATATTAGGATAATTAATAGAGGACAGGCAAAGTCACTTGCTAACTATCACTTTACTAGAGATGAGCAAATGAATTCACAGCACACTGGTCCAGCTGCCAGTTCTGTATTCAGTAATTGCTAGATGGGAGCCCTGTGAACCGGCTCCTACCTGCTGACATTTCCGGCTCCTCTTTTGATTGGTAACAATGACGTCGTTCCAGGCTGGATTATCAAAAGAGCTACTGAAGACGCCAGCAGGTAGGAGGTGGTTTGCAGGACTTCCGTTCTACCACTGGACCAGGCTCCTGCGAATCTCTATCATTTACCTATGCATTATAATAATATAATTAGCAAAATAGTCTCTTAATGTATGAAATCATACATGAGTTGGAAGGGACCTCCAGGGTCCTCGTGTCCAGCCCCCTGCTCAAGCTAGGATTCACTAAACCATCTCAGACAGATGTCTGTCCAGAGGTATGAAGACATCCATTGAAGGAGAACTCACCACCTCTCGTGGAAGCCTGTTCCATTTATTGATAACCCTCAAATGATCTAGACCAATGTTTCCCAAACTCGAGTCCTCATGGCCCTCAACAGATCATGTTTTCAGGATCTCCTCAGTTTCTGATGTATGGATGATAATTATATCACCTGTGAAATACCGAGAAAATCCTGAAAACCTGATCTGCTGGGGGCCGTAAGGACTGAAGTTTGCGAAATACTGATCTAGGCTAATCAAACCAACATGGTCGAAATGGCCAAGTAGAGAAACACAGGATCATTCAATGGGCAGAGGCTATTATACAATAATGGGCTCCAAAAGCCTAGGAGAATAATTTGTAGCCAAGTACTCACAACTATAGTATATGTTTTATGGGGATAATCACCAATGATAACCATAGGTTAGGTCCTCAGATTCACTGCCTCAGACTGGCCTAACCCAAGCAAAATAAAAAGAATAGTTTACCAAAACTTTTGGGACTTTTCCGCTCTATGTCTTGCCCTTGTATGTATCATATACGAGAACACTTGGCTTTATTACATTATACAGTCATATCAAATATTAATCCATGATTGTATACGGCGGTCTGTTTACAAACCCACAAGCCAAGTCTTCCACATAATGAACTGCAATGTGTCCAAGTAAGTGGATCATCCGGGCCTGAATGGCTGCCGAGCTAAACCCAGAATGTGTTATGTGATATGATTTACTCTCGCTCTATGTCGAGGGTTTGTCTTTTGAGCCTCTGTGGTTTTGTGGCTTTGTCGGGACTTTTGTTTAATGAAATATGCAGAATAATGTCATTATCAATGGTTCTCCGGCTCCATAGATGAGAGAAGGAATACGGCTGGCGTTCTGTAATGTGCTATTTGTCTGTCTGCCAATGGCCCAAACAAATAGGATCAAGCTTAACTTAATGTGTCCAAGTTGAAGGTTAATGAAAAACTATCATTAAAAAGGTAATTCTTCCTATTAGTATTGCGTATGCCGCATCATCTTATTGGTGACTGTCTTGTAGAAGGGCTATTTATACCACTGTTAATCACAGCTTGCATTAGGAAATCCCTCAGCAGTCTCAAGCTTTTCCTTGTCATTGTGCATGTGAGGGTTTACGCTGCCAATTATTTTGAGTTAAACAAGTTTGGGGCAGTCAATCGCAGTGATGCTCACTTTTACAGTACTTCAAAAGAGCGCGTCAGTGCCGCACCAGTGGTGTAGCTATAGTTGCACCATGGTCTTGTTTCTAGAAAGGTGTAGTTATAGTAAATTAATGCACAATTGGTTACAGTGCCTTATAATATGTAGATTTACACATCGTAAAGTCATTGCACTCTTCAGAGTCCACAGCAGTGAGCATAATGTGGTATGATTTAGAGAGTCCACTATATCAAGAGTAACATATGGTACAGAGAGTTTACAGCAGTGGGCATAACATATGGTATGAGGTAGAGAGTCTTCAGCAGTGGGCATTACATATGGTATGAATTAGAGAGTCTGATACATTGAGGGTAATATGATTTAAAGAGTCTGTAGATTTTGTCATAACATAAGGTATCAGTAAGAGAATCTGCAGCAGTGGGCATAACATATGGTATGGCTTAGAGAGTACTTCTGTAGTGAACATGGCATATGGTCTAAATAAGAGAGTTAATTGCAGTGAGCATAACATATGATGTGAGTTAGAGAGTCTGCAGCAATGGCCATAACATACAGTATGACTTAGAGAGTCCACAGCAGTGGTCACAACATATGTTATTATGACTTAGAGAGTCCACATAAATAGATACAACATATCGTATGGCTTAGATAGTCTGCAGCAGTGGGCACAACATATGGTATAGCTTAGAAAGTCTCCACTAGTAGGCACAACATATGGTATGGTTTAGAGAGTCTGCAGCAGTTGGAACAGCATATGGTATGACTTAGAGCAGAGGTCCCCAACCGCCGGTCCGCGGACCAGGACCGGGCCGTTGGGGTTCTTCAGCCGGTCCGCGGGGAGAGGGGGCCCCTCCAGCCTCCAGCAGGGCCGCCATCAGGGCATGACTGCCCTGACTCCAGTATGGGGCCCGGCCGGTAGGAGCCCCCTCGGAGCCCCCTCTTGTGCGTCTCTCTCCTCATGGGGCCCCCGGTCGCATGCTAAGCGCCGGGTCCGGGACATCTTAGCGCTGCGCTGCTGCGGCAGCACCTTCATGATTCCCCTGACTTCCGGTCATGTGACGGCGCCGTCACATGGCCGGAAGTCAGGAGAACCTGGTGTCAGCGATTTGGACGAGCGCCAGGATTCTGCAGGGATCGCATGGGGGTAAGTATAACAAGTTTTATTTTTTTTTAAATACAATTAACTAGGAGTGGGGGGAATGGGAGATGCACATGGGGGGAGGGGAGAGATGAGAGATGCACATGGGGGGAGGGGAGAGATGAGAGATGCACATGGGGGAGGGGAGAGATGAGAGATCCACATGGGGGGGAGGGGAGAGATGAGAGATGCACATGGGGGGGAGGGGAGAGATGAGAGATGCACATGGGGGAGTGGAGAGATGAGAGATGCACATGGGGGGAGGGGAGAGATGAGAGATGCACATGGGGGGAGGGGAGAGATGAGAGATGCACATGGGGGGAGGGGAGAGATGAGAGATGCACATGGGAGGGAGGGGAGAGATGAGAGATGCACGGGGGGGTGAGAGATGCACGGGGGGGATGAGAGATGCACGGGGGGGTGAGAGATGCACGGGGGGTGGATGAGAGATGCACGGGGGGTGGATGAGAGATGCACGGGGGGGTGAGAGATGCACGGGGGGGATGAGAGATGCACGGGGGGGTGAGAGATGCACGGGGGGTGGATGAGAGATGCACGGAGGGGGATGAGAGATGCACGGGGGGTGGATGAGAGATGCACGGGGGGGTGAGAGATGCACGGGGGGGATGAGAGATGCACGGGGGGTGGATGAGAGATGCACGGGGGGGTGAGAGATGCACGGGGGGGATGAGAGATGCACGGGGGGGGTGAGAGATGCACGGGGGGGGTGAGAGATGCACGGGGGGTGGATGAGAGATGCACGGGGGGTGGATGAGAGATGCACGGGGGGGTGAGAGATGCACGGGGGGGATGAGAGATGCACGGGGGGTGGATGAGAGATGCACGGGGGGGTGAGAGATGCACGGGGGGGATGAGAGATGCACGGAGGGGATGAGAGATGCACGGAGGGGATGAGAGATGCACGGGGGGTGGATGAGAGATGCACGGAGGGGGATGAGAGATGCACGGAGGGGGATGAGAGATGCACGGGGGTGAGCTGCACATGGGGGGGTGAGAGATGCACATGGGGGGGTTATGTTTACATAACTTTGTTGCCTTATGAAGGGCGGGGGGGGCCCCCAAAAATTTCTTGCACAGGGGCCCACTACAGTCTGTGTCCGCCCCTGGGATGAAGTAAATGCAGCTGAACAGCAGCTGTCAGGACAGCTGCCCTGTCCTGCTGCAGGGCGTGATGGGGCCTCAGTGATGCGGCTCCTGGCACAGCACATTATGTGGGGCTCCTGGCATAGCTCCTGGCGGGGACCTGGTCTACACTATATGATAAGTATGCACTAAACTCCAAATCCCTCCATTACCCCGCCCCCATATGACCAAAGCCCCGCCCACCCCACCCCCTACTTGCTGGGCCATGGAAAAATGATCTTGCTTCAAGCCGGTCCCTGGTGCAAAAAAGGTTGGGGACCACTGAGTTAGAGAGTCCCAACCAGTAGGCACAACATATGATATGACTTAGAGAGTCCCCACCAGTAAGCACAACATATGGTATGACTGGGAGAGACCCCAGGAGTGGATACAACATATGGTATGACTTAGGCTGTGTGCCCACGTAGCGTTTTACAAGCGTTTTTGATGCGGAATTTCCGCAGCGGAAACGCTTGTAAAATGCTTGGTAACCCGCACCCCATGATCCTCAATGGGTTTCCGCAACTTCTATGCACATGCTGCGGATTTTTCCGCAGCGTTTATGCCGCGTTCAAAAATCCGCAGCATGTCATTTAATTTTGCGTTTCCGCATGCAGAATTGCCTTTGTCCAATGCATAAAAAACGCAAGGCAATTCCGCATGTGGAAAACGCGTGAAAAACGCGCGAAAAAAGCGCGATAAACGCGTGCGGAATTCCGCATGCGTTTTTCCGGGAGAGGACTTGCATTTATGCAGCAGAAATTTTCTGCTTCATAAATGCAACGTGGGCACATAGCCTTAGATAGTCCCCAGCAGTGGGTAAACATGGTATGACTTAGATAGTCCCTAGCTGTGGGTAAAACATATGGTATGACTTAGAGAGTCCCGACCAGTAGGCACAACATATGGTATGACTTAGAGAGTGCCCAGCAGTGGACACAACATATGGTATGACTTAGAGTCCCCAACAGTGGGCACAACATATGGTATGACTTAGAGAGCCCCTAGCAGTGGGCACAACATATGGTATGACTTAGAGAGTTCGCAGCAGTGGGCACAACATACGGCATGACTTAAAGAGTCCACAAAAGTGGGCACAACATATGGTATGACTTAGAGAGTCCCCAGCAGTGGGCACAACATATGGTATGAGTTCAAGAGTCTACAGCAATGGGTGCAACATATGGTATGACTTAGAGAGTTCATAGCACTGGGCACAATATATGGTATAACTTAGAGAGTCTTTCGCAGTGAGCATAACATATGGAATGACTTAGAGAGTCTACAGCAGTGGGCACAACATTTGGTATGATTTATAAAGTCTGGCATGTTGAGCATATATCATATAGCATGACTTAGAGAGTCCACAGCAGTGAACACAACACATGTCTTACTGAGTCTGCTGCAGTTAGAGGCCAGTGTAGTAAACATAACGTATGACTTAGAGAACCCACTGCCGCGAGCACAGCAACGTGTCCACGGCAATTACCATCAATTCATACTTGACTTGGAGAGTCCATTGAGCGAGAGAAACAAAGAATATAATTTTGGGAGTCAGCTACAGAGAACATAACAGGAATTTTTATTGAAGAGTATAATACATTTTTCTTCTTTCACATAAAGTTAGGAGCTTAGAGTTAATGTTACTAAGTCATGGTGGCATCTACAAAAACCTGTTCAATCACTTTTTTTTAATGCAGTTTGGGCTTTTGTTTTCCTGTGAGAGCATGTATACATATATACAGTGAATCTTCTGCTCTTCCCTCATACCTCACCCTTGCCTTTCCTCGCTTTTTTGTATTTACACAGCAACCTAAATAATTCACACTGCCTGTTTTTCCACACCAAGTGCTCTTGTGTTGAAGTCTGCAATGAGCTATTGCAGATACCAGATGGACACATGAATGCAGCAGGTGGGACAGATGGTAAAGCGCCCTGTCTGACGCTAGCTGCCCCAGCTTGGAGGGGCTTGTCTTCCAGGTATACTCTTGTCACTGGAGCAAGAGAGCAGCATGTGGGCAGAGAAATGTATAGCAAAAGACAGGCGCACTATGGATGAGAGAGCACCATTACATGAATTTGTTTTTTTTGTAGTAGAGGCTACAATATTGACTTAAAAGTCAAGCAGGAAATAGAAAAATGCAATAAAAGCGAAAACATTCTATCATATTTCACACAAAAAAAAACAATATAAAAATAAACTACAAGACTACAGAGACACATGCGGTAGTAAGTAGATGATTATTTTGGAATGTTATCCTCGTGGCTCATTCCACATAGAAAATCTTGTTTCTTTGTTTTTTTTTTGTTGTTTTTTTTTGTAGGATTAGGTAAGGTTGGGTTATTTCTTGGCCCCATGGTACAAAAGTCAAACAGCACCTCCGGTGGCCAATTGTTGGTACTAATCAATCATAGGAACTAACTACTTATGTGTCATAGGAGGATTTTCTCCTTCAGTGGACTGTTTTGAGTTGTTAAAGGGACTACAAAAGGAAGACCCTTTAATATATTAGATACCCTGCCTTTTCCCCCCTTCCATCCCCATTTCTTTTATCTAAAAGTTTCCAGTAGCATTACACTCAATCTGAAGTCTTGAAGCCCTCACATTACTAGGTTTTAGAAAACTAATTTTGAAATACCCTTCGTGGGGTTCCACAATCTGGAAACTTATATATTGGCTAAAAAAAGAGAGTAGTTACAAAGGGTAAGTCTGGAAGACCCAGAGCTTTCGTACAGTTCATTGATTTAATTGGGAATTGAGTATTGCTGTGGTGGCGCTGGAGGAAAACTGAACACAGTGACTCACCTAACTCACAAACACAGTGACTCTCCTACTTACAGACACATTGACTCTCCAGTCTCACAAACACACTGACTCTCCGACCTACAGACACAGTAACTCTCCTGCCTCACAGGCACAGTGACTCTCCTACTTACAGACACATTGACTCTTCAGCCTCACAGACACAGTGACTCTCCTACTTACAGACACATTGACTCTCCTGCCTCACAGACACAGTGACTCTCCTAACTCACAGAAACAGTGACTCTCCTGCTTCACAGACACAGTGACTCTCCAACTTAGACACATTGACTCTCCTGCCTCACAGATCCAGTGACTCTCCTAACTCACAGACACAGTGACTCTCCTGCTTCACAGACACAGTGACTCTCCTACTTACAGACACATTGACTCTCCTGCCTCACAGACACAGTGACTCTCATAACTCACACAGTGACTCTCCTGCTTCACAGATACAGTGACTCTCCTAACTCACACAGTGACTCTCCTGCTTCACAGATACAGTGACTCTCCTAACTCACAGACACAGTGAATCTCCTAACTCACAGACACAGTGACTCTCCTACCTCACAGACACAGTGACTCTCCTAACTCACACAGTGACTCTCCTGCTTCACAGATACAGTGACTCTCCTAACTCACAGACACAGTGACTCTCCTAACTCACAGACACAGTGAATCTCCTAACTCACAGACACAGTGACTCTCCTGCCTCACAGACACAGTGACTCTCCTAACTCACAGACACAGTGACTCTCCTAACTCAGACACAGTGGTTCTCCTGCCTCACAGACACAGTGACTCTCCTAACTCACAGAAGCAGTCCTCCTACTTACAGACACAGCGACTCTCCTGCCTCACAGACACACTGACTCTCCTAACTCACAGAAACAGTAACTATCCTACTTACAGACACAGTGGCTCTCATAGCTCACAGAAACAGTGACTTTCCAAACTCACGTACATAGTGATTCTTTTACCTTACAGACAATGTGACTCTCCTAACTCACAGGCACAGTGACTCTTCTGACTTACAGACACAGTGACTCTCTTGCCTTACAGACACAGTGATTCTCCTAACTCACAGACACAGTGACTCTCCTGCCTCACAGATAAAGTGACTCTCCTTACTCACAAACACAGTGACTCTCCTGCCTCACAGACACAGTGACTCTCCTGCCTCACAGACACAGTGACTCTCCAAGCTCACAAACACAGTGACCCTCTTGCCTCATAGATACAGTGATTCGCCTAACTCACAGACACAGTGACTCCCTAACTCACAGATACAATGACTTTCTTGCCTCACAGACATAGTGACTCTCCTAACTCACAGACACATTGACTCTCATGTCCCACAGACAAAGTGACTCTCATAGCTCAAAGACACATTGACTCTCCTGTCTCACAGGCACAGTGACTCTCATAGCTCACAGACAATGACTCTCCTAACTCTCACAGACACAGTGACTCTCCTAACACAGACACAGTGACTCTCCTAACTCACAGACACAGTGACTCTCCTGCCTCACAGACACAGTGACTCTCCTAACTCACACAGTGACTCTCCTGCTTCACAGATACAGTGACTGTCCTAACTCACAGACACAGTGAATCTCCTAACTCACAGAAACAGTGAATCTCCTAACTCAAAGACACAGTGACTCTCCTGCCTCACAGACACAATGACTCTCCTAACTCACAGACACAGTGACTCTCCTAACTCAGACACAGTGACTCTCCTGCCTCACAGACACAGTGACTCTCCTAACTCACAGAAGCAGTCCTCCTACTTACAGACACAGCGACTCTCCTGCCTCACAGACACTCTGACTCTCCTAACTCACAGAGACAGTAACTATCCTACTTACAGACACAGTGGCTCTCATAGCTCACAGAAACAGTGACTTTCCAAACTCACGTACATAGTGATTCTTTTACCTTACAGACAACGTGACTCTCCTAACTCACAGGCACAGTGACTCTTCTGACTCACAGACACAGTGACTCTCTTGCCTTACAGACACAGTGATTCTCCTAACTCACAGACACAGTGACTCTCCTGCCTCACAGATAAAGTGACTCTCCTTACTCATAAACACAGTGACCCTCCTGCCTCACAGACACAGTGACTCTCTTGCCTCACAGACACAGTGACTCTCCAAGCTCACAAACACAGTGACTCTCTTGCCTCATTGATACAGTGATTCGCCTAACTCACAGACACAGTGACTCCCTAACTCACAGATACAATTACTTTCTTGCTTCACAGACACAGTGACTCTCCTAACTCACAGACACATTGACTCTCATGTCTCACAGACAAAGTGACTCTCATAGCTCAAAGATACATTGACTCTCCTGTCTCACAGGCACAGTGACTCTCATAGCTCACAGACAGTGACTCTCCTAACTCTCACAGACACAGTGACTCTCCTAACTCACAGACACAGTGACTCTCCTAACTCACAGACACAGTGACTCTCCTGCCTCACAGACACAGTGACTCTCCTACTTACAGACACATTGACTCTCCTGCCTCACAGACAGTGACTCTCCTAACTCACAGACACAGTGACTCTCCTGCTTCACAGATACAGTGACTCTCCTAACTCACAGACACACTGAATCTCCTAACTCACAGAAACAGTGAATCTCCTAACTCACAGACACAGTGACTCTCCTGCCTCACAGACACAGTGACTCTCCTAACTCAGACACAGCGACTCTCCTGCCTCACAGACACGGTGACTCTCCTAACTCACAGAAGCAGTCCTCCTACTTACAGACACAGTGACTCTCCTGCCTCACAGACACACTGACTCTCCTAACTCACAGAAACAGTAACTCTCCTACTTACAGACACAGTGGCTCTCATAGCTCACAGAAACAGTGACTTTCCAAACTCACGTACACAGTGATTCTTTTACCTTACAGACAATGTGACTCTCAAAGACACATTGACTCTCCTGTCTCACAGGCACAGTGACTCTCATAGCTCACAGACAGTGACTCTCCTAACTCTCACAGGCACAGTGACTCTACTAACTCACAGACACAGTGACTCTCCTGCTTCACAGACACAGTGACTCTCATAACTCACAGATACAGTGACTCTCTTCCCTCACAGACAGAGTGACTCTCCTGCCTCACAGATGTAGTGACTCTCCTGCCTCACAGATGCAGTGACTCTCCTGCCTCACAGACAGAGTGACTCCCTTGCCTCACAGACACAGTGACTTTCCTAACTCACAGAAGCAGTCCTCCTACTTACAGACACAGCGACTCTCCGGCCTCACAGACACACTGACTCTCCTAACTCACAGAAACAGTAACTATCCTACTTACAGACACAGTGGCTCTCATGGCTCACAGAAACAGTGACTTTCCAAACTCACGTACATAGTGATTCTTTTACCTTACAGACAACGTGACTCTCCTAACTCACAGGCACAGTGACTCTTCTGACTCACAGACACAGTGACTCTCTTGCCTTACAGACACAGTGATTCTCCTAACTCACAGACACAGTGACTCTCCTGCCTCACAGATAAAGTGACTCTCCTTACTCACAAACACAGTGACTCTCCTGCCTCACAGACACAGTAACTCTCCTGACTCACAGACACAGTGACTATTCGGACTCACAGACACAGTGACCCTCCTGCCTCACAGACACAGTGACTCTCCAAGCTCACAAACACAGTGACCCTCTTGCCTCATAGATACAGTGATTCGCCTAACTCACAGACACAGTGACTCCCTAACTCACAGATACATTGACTTTCCTGTCTCACAGGCACAGTGACTCTCATAGCTCACAGACAGTGACTCTCCTAACTTTCACAGACACAGTGACTCTCCTAACTCACAGACACAGTGACTCTCCTAACTCACAGACACAGTGACTCTCCTGCCTCACAGACACAGTGACTCTCCTACTTACAGACACATTGACTCTCCTGCCTCACATACACAGTGACTCTCCTAACTCACAGACACAATGACTCTCCTGCTTCACAGATACAGTGACTCTCCTAACTCACAGACACAGTGAATCTCCTGCTTCACAGATACAGTGACTCTCCTAACTCACAGACACAGTGAATCTCCTAACTCACAGACACAGTGACTCTCCTAACTCACAGACACAGTGACTCTCCTACTTACAGACACATTGACTCTCCTGCCTCACATACACAGTGACTCTCCTAACTCACAGACACAGTGACTCTCCTGCCTCACATACACAGTGACTCTCCTAACTCACAGACACAGTGACTCTCCTGCTTCACAGATACAGTGACTCTCCTAACTCACAGACACAGTGAATCTCCTAACTCACAGACACAGTGACTCTCCTAACTCACAGACACAGTGACTCTCCTAACTCAGACACAGTGACTCTCCTGCCTCACAGACACAGTGACTCTCCTAACTCACAGAAGCAGTCCTCCTACTTACAGACACAGCGACTCTCCTGCCTCACAGACACACTGACTCTCCTAACTCACAGAAACAGTAACTCTCCTACTTACAGACACAGTGGCTCTCATAGCTCACAGAAACAGTGACTTTCCAAACTCATGTACACAGTGATTCTTTTACCTTACAAACAACGTGACTCTCAAAGACACATTGACTCTCCTGTCTCACAGGCACAGTGACTCTCATAGCTCACAGACAGTGACTCTACTAACACACAGACACAGTGACTCTCCTGCTTCTCAGACACAGTGACTCTCCTGCTTCACAGACACAGTGACTCTCATAACTCACCGATACAGTGACTCTCTTCCCTCACAGACAGAGTGACTCTCCTGCCTCACAGATGCAGTGACTCTCCTAACTCACAGAGTGACTCCCTTGCCTCACAGACACACTGACTCTCCTGCCTCACAGACACAGTGACCCTCCTGTCTCACAGACACAGTGACTCTCCTCCCTCACATACACAGTGACCCTCCTGTTTCACAGACACAGTGACTCTCCTGCCTCACATACACAGTGACTCTCCTAACTCACAGACACAGTGACTCTCCTGCTTCACAGATACAGTGACTCTCCTAACTCACAGACACAGTGAATCTCCTAACTCACAGACACAGTGACTCTCCTAACTCACAGACACAGTGACTCTCCTAACTCAGACACAGTGACTCTCCTGCCTCACAGACACAGTGACTCTCCTAACTCACAGAAGCAGTCCTCCTACTTACAGACACAGCGACTCTCCTGCCTCACAGACACACTGACTCTCCAAACTCACAGAAACAGTAACTCTCCTACTTACAGACACAGTGGCTCTCATAGCTCACAGAAACAGTGACTTTCCAAACTCATGTACACAGTGATTCTTTTACCTTACAAACAACGTGACTCTCAAAGACACATTGACTCTCCTGTCTCACAGGCACAGTGACTCTCATAGCTCACAGACAGTGACTCTACTAACACACAGACACAGTGACTCTCCTGCTTCTCAGACACAGTGACTCTCCTGCTTCACAGACACAGTGACTCTCATAACTCACCGATACAGTGACTCTCTTCCCTCACAGACAGAGTGACTCTCCTGCCTCACAGATGCAGTGACTCTCCTAACTCACAGAGTGACTCCCTTGCCTCACAGACACACTGACTCTCCTGCCTCACAGACACAGTGACCCTCCTGTCTCACAGACACAGTGACTCTCCTCCCTCACATACACAGTGACCCTCCTGTTTCACAGACACAGTGACTCTCCTCCCTCACATACACAGTGACCCTCCTGTCTGACAGACACAATTACTCTCCTCCCTCACATACACAGTGACCCTCCTGTTTCACAGACACAGTGACTCTCCTGCCTCACAAACATAGTCACTCTTCTAGCTCACAGACACAGTGAATCTCCTATCCATTTCTCTCTATTAATCAAATCTTTATTATTATTTTTTCTGCACACACTAATCTTCTTCACTATTGTGCTGCTACACAGAATCTGTACAGTTTCAGTATTTTGTGGGTTTCGCTCCCTATCACTATGGCTAAGCTATCGCTCTCACTATCCAAATTCACCACAAAATGACTGCTGCGTTCTCTGCCCCAACTTTTCTGCAGGCTATGATAGTTCCTCCTAATTGGCTATGATATCCCATATAATGTGATAGCTTTATGGCATCATGGGGAAGCATGCTCCAGGTCATGTGATCCTTTTCTAGTTGATGCAATCTTCTCCATTGTGTAAAATGGCCATTTTAAGAGACTCAAATGAAGCAAATTATATCTTGTGCAAATTTACTGGGATCAGCAAGTTCTTAAAAATTCTGCACAAATTCGATTTGCATCGAATCAATTTGCCCATCTCTAGTAATTAACTCATTTAATTTTAATACGGAGCTTATTTTTATACAGCTAGATTTTACATTGGAGTATTACACACTGGAAATTCAACAACAAGAATCTCACAGTGATGTGGATATTGGCACTCGGTCGGAGGTCCATGACTTCCTGTGGTTATAGGGGACTATCGGGCCGAGTATGAAGAGTCACGGCCGGGCAGTCACACATTACTGACTCCTCTTGTACCGTCTTTTTAGCAGATTTCCTGTAACACTTGCTGTAACGATGCAGAAGTTAAACACTCAACTACAGTGATTTTCCCACGTGTGCCATTAACATCAGAATTATTGCCTACATGAATATGAGTTTGGAGGGAAACTATTTTTTTTTTTTTTTTTTTTGCGCTAAGTCTTAAGCAGTAATTTCACAGGCCCTAGACCACAGGATCCATTTAGGATGTCTCATGACTAGTCTGTGTTGTATCCGGCTGGGATGTGGGATTTTCAGACGGAATCTGTGAGCAATAAGCTACGTTTATTATCTAATGACTTGCGGAATACAGGTAGATTTTTATATAGATACGTAGATAAATGGATAGATATGATATAGAAGGATAAACAAATATAAGATAGATAGAATGATAGGTAGGTGGAAAATAAGAATATAGAGCAATACTGTGCGGTATAACAATATGGGTGCAATCCTCAGGATCTTGGATCCACAATAGTTAAGGAAAATAGAAAAGGCAACACTAAAAAAAACAGATAGATAGATATTAGATCGATAGATCGATAGATAGGAGATAGATAGATAGATAGATAGATAGGAGATAGATAGATAGATAGATAGATAGATAGATAGATAGGAGATAGATAGATAGATAGATAGATAGATAGATGGAGAGATGGATAGATAGATATTAGATAGATAGATAGATGATAGGTAGATAGATAGATAGATAGATAGATAAAAGAGATAGATGATAATAGATAGATAGATGATAGGTAGATAGATAGATAGATAGATAGATAGATAGATAGATAGATAGAGGGATAGATAGATATTAGATAGATAGATAGATAGATGGAGAGATAGATAGATAGATGGATATAGAGATAGGATAGATAGATAGATAGATCGATATTAAATAGATAGACATAAAGATAGATATCTAGATAGATACTGTAGATAGATATGAGATAGATCTATAGAAAGAATGGTAAATAGATAGATAGATAATAGATAGATATTAGATAGATAGATAGATAGATAGATAGATAGATACATGGAGAGATGGATAGATAGGTATTAGATAGATAGATAGATGATAGATAGATAGATAGATAGATGATAGATAGATAGATGATAGATAGATAGATAGATAGAAGGATAGATAGATAGATAGATGATAGATAGATAGATGATAGATAGATAGATAGATAGATAGATAGATAGATAGATAGATAGATAGATAGATAGATAGATATGGAAGCTTTATATATTAAAAAAAACTTTATTTGAAATTTTCGCAAACGGCACCCAACTTGGTGCATGAGAAAAGATATAAATGGCACAACTTGCTAAACGCAATTTTCTCCCATAAAATCTCTTCTTCGCTATCTTATCCTTATTCTGATAACTTTTCAGTACTGTAAAGTTAAAGGTATAAAAAAAGTAAAAAGAGTCTAAAGCATTCAGTAACTATGCTGAACACATTGCATTTTGCTTAGTAAATGCCTCCCACTATCTGTCTTGCAATCCGGCTATGTTATATATTTCCTACAGTGCAAACAGTTGCGTCACAGTGTCTGCTATTACACAGTATCACTTTCAAAATATAAAAAAATGCCAAAATTCCATGATAATCATGTATATACATATATGCATATCTGTGATCAATGTGCAGCGTGTGTGCACTGTCGTGTAAGTAAATAGAAAAAAAAAGTCTTACTTCATCCATGGTTGAGACAAGTTAGGAAAATCCCTGGAAGTCATCTTGTTTTAAAATTAGGAATCCAACGAAATGCTCTTTATTTTATTTTCCTATATTCTCCAATATTTGATCTGTACACTCTGAAAACTAAGAAAGAGAAGATTCATTCTGTGCTCTCTTGTCCTCCCTTTGCCATGATAAACAGATTAACCCCCATTGGCTGCTCTCTGAACATTTTTACATATGAAAGGGTTAAAAAAAATAAAAAGACACAACCTCTGCTTCCAAAATTTTACTTGCCCCCGCAGTGTACAAGTACACAATGGATCAGGTAGCTATACAGTATAATAGTATGCATAACATCCACACGACAAGATATAGACGATTTTAAGGAAATCCAAAAATTTCCACCTTAAGGAGAAAGCGAAAAATTTTCCGGAATGATCAAGATATATGAAAAATGACTGTGAAGAAACAAAGCAAAATCCACCATAAAGAGCAAACAAAAGACCTTTTAGCTTTATCCAAATAAATAATAGTATTTTTTAAATACAGATGGTGGTGAAGAAATCAGAATTTTTCACCGGAATGGCAAAACAAAAACATTCCATTCCGACTCGATGGTACATATTGTCTTGGCGGCTTTTACTATGTTTAGGGTTCTGATTGAGTCTTTATTTAGCTACCCCAGTGACAGATGCACTTGTGACCCTTTTAGCCAAGATGACATCACTCATGTGCCATCGTGGGCAGCTACAGCCACTGTGGTCCCCTCCTCTACACCTGCTACATTAAGGGGTTAATCTACGCTGATTACTAAAAATATCAGATCAATCGCTCTTGGAAAACAAAAAAAATGATATTTTTACCCATGTTCCTGTGAGCTCCAAAAATAAGTATCCTCAAAGAAGGGTTTTTAATCCTAGTCGTAAACGAGAATAAGAAAAATGTACAAGAGGTAACCAACAATCAGACAGTACAAAATTAGGGTATCGATCTATAGGTAATCTGGGGGGGTAACATTCCGTATCAAATATTAGAACTGAATAATTATATTCGGAATCTATCCGGAATCCGATTAAAATATTTTTGGAAAATTAATGCATTTATTAGTTTTCGAAAATTTCATGAAGAAATGGCTCATGAATGATACGTTTTCTGCAATTCTCTCTGCATTTTTGGTCCTTACACCAACTCACGACTTCCATATTGCTGCCCCCTGCTCCTTCTAGCCCCTATAATATTGGACACTGAATACTATTTGTAACCCAAGAGAAGTCGATGACATAGTAGGAGGTGTTAATAAATCATTTTGCGAAATGAATTAATTTACGAATATGCAAAAAATAACCCAAATTGGGCCAATTTTATCAACATGATAACTTGGCGCCACAGCATTATTTTTAGTCCTGACGCCACTTTCGACACTAGCATATAACATCTACAACTCCTCCTTCCCCCATTTTGGACACGATTTTTGGGATGGGTCTCAATATTGTTTGCTCCGCACAGTATTTTTCTGAAAAACTCGAAGCAAAAAAAGCAAAAAAACACTACGGTCAGACGTTTCTTCAAGAAATCTAAAACGCTGTACACAAAATATCCTTTTGTTTGTAGCATTTTGATGATTTTGCTACTTTGTCTTTTTTTTTTTTATTTCTACTTTTATGTTTTTCGTTCATTATATTTATTTTTATCCAGATGAGAAATTGAAATGACTTTCCCATTTTTGACTTAATTTTTCAGCCTGTATCTGGCTTCATTGAGAGCTCAGTGATTTTTCTCGTACACCCCAAAAGATGGTCCGATTTTTAGTGGCGTTTTGGATTCAGATTTTCATTGGTCTTTAGTCAACGTTTCAGTTTTCTATCATCAGTGACTTTTTCGTATGAAAAAAACCTTAAATCTAAATTGCAAAGCTTCTCCTGCCATAGCAAAGTTAAGACCAGACAGACCCCCAAGACTTGCGTTGGTGAGTTTGATCGAAAACAGACATGTCTCCATTCATATTTTGTGGACCACTCGGAACGCAAAAGAAACCCACATTATTGTGAGCAGCCGCATAAATTATAAAGGATACGTGTTCCAAGACACGGATACAACGCATAGGTGAAAAGAAGATGTCTGAACGAGGCCTTAAATCTATATAAAAATAGCATCTTCTACCCTTAATTTGAAGAGTCTTTCTTCCGCCCTTGGTGAATGGATTTTAATTTTAACCCTATTAGTGAAGGGTTAAGTAATTGCAGCTGCACCGATCAGTGTGCACAGAGGACTGAGCGCTGTTTAGTAAACAGGGTATGCAGGACCGCTCTGACTTCTGACTTCTGTGTCTTTGAAGATGGGGTGGAAGGGGCGTGTGGTTTCTGTTTTTAGTGTACACTCTGCTCCTCTCTTAATCCTGTTTTATGTAGTTCACACCTGCTGCCGACTCGCTGTCTGCTGAAGGCTTGTGCTTCTTGCAGCACCAGTCTATGTCTCAGGGATACAGAGAGCTCAGATCAGCTCCTCTTAGAGATACAATGTCAATTAATTTCTTACAGATTATGTGCAGCTTTTCCCTTGACGCCAGACGACTTCTTCAATGGTCTTCTGAATTTCGGTGCCCATGGACAGAATGATTTTTCTCTTCCCATTGTCCTTTAGGGTCAAATAACTATTTATAATTTCTACTGAGACAGGAACAGGGGCGAAGATTGGGGCATGTGTCCTACGAACGGATGCACAAAGTGGCCAAAATGGCATGTTTTTTAAATACACGGCTTAAGCATTGATCCAAATGTTTGCATACATACATCTATGAGCGGATAGATTCGTGGCTGCTACATTGGATGTATCTTTTATGGGAGAAAGAAGTAGTTAGAAAGGTTTTAAGCCAACTTTTCTGACGAGATGGCATATATAGCTGTGTCCTTTCCTTCTTTTCTGGGCTTGACATGTCCCAATAGTGGTTGCATGAGCTTATAAGAAAAAAAAACATGATTACGTGATACTCTGTTTGGAGATGTTTATGTTATATTTGTCTTTATATGGAGAAAGGAATAATTAGAAAGGCTTTAAGCCAACCTTTCTGATGAGATGGCATACCTAGTTGTGTCCTTATCTTCCTTTCTTGGCTTGACATGTCCCAAAAGTGGTGGCATGAGCTTATAAGCTTAGAAAAAAAAAACATGATTATGTGATACTCTGTCTGGAGATGTTTATATTCTATTTGTCTTTATGTGGAGAAAGAAATAATTAGAAAGGTTTTAAGCCAACCTTTCTGATGAAATGGCATATATAGCTGTGTCTATTCTTTCCTTTCTTGGCTTGACATGTCCCAAAAGTGGTGGCTTGAGATAATGAGTTTAGAAAAAAAAACATAATTATGTGATACTCTGTCAGGAGATGTTTATGTTATATGTGTCTTTATGTGGCCATCCAGTGGTGTGGATGTGAGTTGCAGTCTTTTATTAATAAAATATAAAGAAAGGTAAGGATGGAAACATCTGTATCAAGGGGCCATACACATGAACATGGAATTGGTTTCAATGAACCCACCAGTATTAATTATTTTAGTTATTATGCTCATATAGTAGTATCATATTCTGCAGCGCTTTACAGACTTTATCATAACTGTCCCCATTGGAGCTCACAATCTAGATTCCCTATCAGTATGTCTTTGGAGTGTGGGAGGAAATCGGAGAACCTGGAGGAAACCCACGCAAACACGGGGAGAACACACAAACTCCTTGGAAATGTTGTCTTTGGTGGGATTTGAAACCAGGACCCCAGCGCTACAAAGCAACAGTGTTAACCACTGAGCCACCACATTGGGTCATCATTGGAGAATGGAGGACTGTGATCCCTTCCTAGTGAATGATCATCTTCATTCAGTGTCCCCTTTGGCAGTAATGATGGTAGATGGTAATCGTATACAGCAAAAGAATAAAAAATATATATATATATAGAGAAACACTTTATATAATCAACAAACTAACGTAAAAGTGTCATATAATTACACAAACTCGAGCTGAGTTTACTATTGATCAGAATGGATCTTGACATGATGACATGTCACCGGTAGTTTTCCATCGGACAATTGCGACACCTGCAAAATCTTATTGGCTTCATGTTATCACAACGCTTATATGAGCAGTTGAATGACAATTTGAGCCAATATCAAAAAATAGTGGTTATCTAGTAATACGTGGAACTTTGAGTATTATTATTATCAAGTGGTGGATGAAGGTGTTTGTCTGGGTTCTTCTGCAGAAGGTAATCAAGTCCTTCAATGGGTTGACATGGAGTGGGTGTTATTGAAAGGAATGCACCATAACTCTTGTCATTGTGGAATCTGTACATAGCATCTTTTTTAACAATCCAACCCTTTTTGTTCCCTTTTTCTTTTTGCAGAAGATGATGCACAATTTGGTTCCAGCTGAAAAAATCTCTATGACCCACAGACTATTAGAGTCAGTGATCAAAGTTGAGGGTTAATGACCTCCAAATTATACGCAGAGGCGGGGAGCCCTGCCAGGTGCTGGATTCACACTGTGAATTATAATATATATGTATTGAATCCCAAGAGCGAATCTGAGGTCCTGAAATAGCTCTCAATACACTGATGAAAAGCAGAATTTATTATTCAAATTAAAATGTAATTAAAATAATAATAAAAAAAATTGAAACATTTTTGAAAAATGGTGAAATTTGAATCAAAGCATAAAATGATACAAAAATAACCCCATACAAAGATTATGAAAACTCAATAATATATGTCTCATAGAGGAGAATAATGGTAGTAGATATAGCCCATGTATATATATATAGCATTGATTTAACATCTTACAAGACAATACTATCTCAAACAAGCAGATCTGTTTTGTGCCACCGGTATACCAGGCTTTCAAAGAGTTAAAACTGTCAGCTTTAGCCAAGAGGACAAATTCATATTATTCACGACCACGTAGAACTTGTCCAGGCTGTACTAATAAAGTTGGATTAATCATCTCCAAACTAGGCATACCAAAAAAACATTATGAGCAAAGGGGCAAATCGGGAGTGGAATGGGAAAGCTGAGCTAATTGCTTTTAATTCCAACTTGGTTGAATGTAAAATGAGGAAAGGATATTCGAAAGGTCTGAAATTTCACGAGTAGTCAAAATCTGAGTTTTGAGCTCGGTCTGAGACTTTTTAAATACGGTTCAGGGCACGTGGAGGTATCTTAAAAATATACTTTAAGAAAATAATAGATTTGAGATCTCTCAAGAATTAATTTACTCAATTTAATAAAAGAACTCTCGTGAAGATATAGCAAGAAGAAGTGGTGAATGTTGAGTCTTCCTTCAACCATCCCAAATAAGGCTCTCTTATAGAGATCTACAGGACCACTTGGTGGCTTCTTGATAAAACTATTTAACCTGACTTTTTAGGTTAAGCAGAGAGAGGGGGATCTTAAAGAGGGATCATATTTTCTTTAGATCAAGGTCGAATTTATCAAGGAAATAAAATTACGATCTTGAAACCTCACTTGAAATGGTTTCATTTTTGGCCAAGAATTTGTGTTCTAGCGCAGGATAGGCAAGAAAATGGAAACCACTCAAGTCATGCTTTCTATTATTAAGTGGTCTGTCGTTTCAAACTATTACAGACAAAATGTGGGATTCTTTAAAGATCCATACACTTAAAAGTAAAGAATTTCTGAAGATAGGCATTTGGTCAATTTATCATCCTTGACCATTCAGTTTTCTTGTATTCCCCCCTGACCGGTTGTGAGGGATAGAAGAGAGGCACAGTGTCTTATCGAATCGTATTGATCACAGGGTGTCAGTGATCTAATCAAGAGCAATCAATACTAATCCAAAATCAATCAAAACACTTTTTACACTATCATTTATCAAATCAGAATGCAACAGCCACTTCCAAGCATAAAATGAAGAAAAATGAGAAATGCGACAGAGAGGAACGGAGACAAAGAGTAAGTAAGGGAAAAAGGGAATACAAACAGCCATATGAGTTAAGAAAACTCTCAAAATTTGTTAACCCCTCCAGATCTGCTCCCGACTATAATGAAGACATTAATCATCCTGTCTTGAGTGTAAATTATAAGTATATGCTAGTGAACCTAAACGCATCTCAGTGCAATCACAATGTTAAGCCAAGTCTAAACGAATCAAACACAATGGAGATCATGCGGATTAAATATTAGGAATTAAATACTTGTATCGAGACTTAGCTGCATATAGTGAGAGTGCTTGTAAAGAGCGAAAAGCCCAGTGAGTTGCCCTATGCTACAAGAAATGGAGTCAAAAAAGCTAAATGCTAAATAAAGAGTTAAAAATAAAGAGCAATAAAGTCTAAAGTTCGTTAATACCATTTCAGGACCTTAACCCACCTAGGGTACAGTATCGTTAATGTGCTAAAAAGGTAGCATTTTAGTTACCTTCTCATACCAGAAGACCAGTCACACCATGACTGTGCTAAACTTGGTAGATTTAAGTTCTAAGTGGTTACACAACCTCTCTTCTCGTACTGCAATAATTCATGGAGTCGCCAATGCTGCATATGGTATCAAATGGACAATGGGTACCTCGTAATGCAATCAGCTGAGCTGGTAAATCTGCACTGCAGCAAAGTAGGCTTCAGCGCAGTAGGAAATGATGCACCAAGTGGTAGCTTTGGCTACATTGCAGTAAACTTCGAAAATTGCATTCCTTTTTGTTGCGCCTAAATTTATAGCCAACTTCATCCATTCTCAGAATACAGTAAAATTACATAGATACTTAGTATGGTAAAAAAAAAAAATTAATAAGTCCATTCCATTGAACCAGGAAAAAGGAGAAGACAAGAATGAAACAAACTGGTGTGGGGGGGGGAGTGGCTGGGACCAGAAAAAACTTTTTTTCCTCTTTAACCCCCACTCTTGAAATAACAATTGAGATTATTAACTATTTGATTGATTGATTGATTGGTGTCCCTCTCGATACGTTAACCCATGTGATGTTAATGACGCAAAACTTTTTTTTTTCCTCCAACAGACCCAAGTATATTGCAACAAACCAAACTGATAGCTTTGTATTTCGCAAAAACATTTACAATTTGCATTGATTCGGCCTTTCTGACTTGCAAGCAAAGGGATTCCAATAACTACGATGACAGGATCCTACTAGACAAACTCGTACATTTTATACTCAAACACTTATGCAGTGATAAATGGTTTCCAAGTTCCTAACATAGCCCGATACATAGAATACAGGGATAAAACTTAATTAAAACCTTTTAAAATGTTTCAAAATTATTTATATGTCATTACTATTTGGGTTTAGTATTTTTGCCCAAAAAGATATTACCTAATTAGTTCTATTTAAGCAGCTAATGGACTTTTTTCCATATCTCAAGGCATGGCAATGGGCACCCAACAGGTTGGTGAGAACCCCAAATATCGGAAGCCACTTTATCATTTTTTTTCTCTATTGTATGTATACATTTTTGTAGATTGTTCTTGTTGTAGCAAGACAAGTAATCTACCCTACCATTCATAACTTTCCTCAACAAAAAAGATATTACAATTTAACTTCAAGAAAAGACCTGCAGCATCTAAAACATTCACTTCGGGTAATGTAAAAGCATTGGCATTTAACTGCCTTCGCGATAAGACGGTGCCAGTAAAACTGATTATTCTTTTCTTATTCAAAGCATATCAGCATTTCGAAAGCTCTTTCAATCTTATCAGGTGTATGAACAGCGAATTTACTGAAAAACAGTTTGTTCGGCTCCTCTTTCTCGGCGCTAGGCTATCAGATAAACCAAACTAACTAACTATATTTATACACAATCATACTTAGAATGAAATCAGCAATGTAAACTGCTGATAGTGCACGCTGTCGACACTACACTGGGCAAAGCTAGGCTGCGATAGAGGCCAAAGTACTTAGTTGGAGAGGACAACCATTTTTAAATGTACATGTCATTAAAAGCTAGGTTGGAATATAATAGGTAGTTGCATTAGCTTAAAAAAATATTTAAAAATGTATAAAAAATTCATATTGTTATATGTCAAATATTCACAAAAGTTAAGCCACTCCATCCATTGGTAGATTGATATGTCACAAGCAAGTTGACATAGAAATGTATACCCTCTCTTATTTCCATAATTAAACCAGAATAACATTTTCATTATGTAAATATTTAGTTTTTTCTTTTGTTTTTCCAACCTGAGTTTTGCGATAGCATATTATGGCGGACAGTTGTTCTCGGGTCATTCTATTCATCAGCTTAGCACAATTATATGAGAAGTGGTAAATCTGGACTCAAAATATAGGAATTATACTAATTAGTTATTAACTTTTTTGCAAAATGAAAAAAACATTTTTTCATTTCTTCATAGGGATGTAAAAAAAATGATTTTCTTTCTCAGTGTTTTTTTCCCCTCTCTCTCTCTCACATCGTAATCTTAAAAAGATTCCCAGTTATTGCCAGTTAGATTACAGAAAGTGACATGTTTTCACATTTTATTCACAGCTACGCTCTCTGGAACAAAACTGCTAAATAACACTGATCTTTTCAGTTTCTGCGCTAAGCTCTACGGTGACTTGTTAGCTGACATTATCTGTAATGTTCCTGACTTATAGAATGACTGTTCAGATAAATCTATGCATAACATTATGTTTTTATAAAAAAAAAATGGAGGAAATCCATTTAAGTCTTGGGCTACTTAATTGAAAAAAAATCTAAAAATGTAGGTCACATACTATGTATATATATTGTTGCCGATGCAATCATGGGTAGACCTCTATAAGCTCCTCCCTAGAAGACATTAGCATATTTGGAATAACATAAAAATACCCTCTTCTTAACAAAATAAAAAAAAAATATATATATATTTTGATGTCTTGCATTGAGAAAATACCAAGTACTCTGGAACTTAATGAATGGCCTGCATCACAGTATATTATTGTCATTGCTGGGTGAAAGGTCAGCAAGGTTGTACCATTTCTATATATATGATGGCAGTCATAAATTTTGTTTTTGTCATGTGCTAACCATTTTTCATAAGGCGGTTCGAATGTTCAAAGCGCTGCACGGCCCTGATCAATCATTAACATTAAAAATAATATTCACTGCTATCTGAATGCCCATAGACTTTAAAACTTCGGATTACATATGTTTCATTGTGGTGTTTCAAGGACAAAAATAAAATTCTACAAAAATTCTAGAAACTAAAAAAGTTGACATTTTTTAGCAAAAATCATTATCATAACCCCTGGAGATATGTTTTTTTTTTAAAGAAGTAATAAAGACACCATGCAAGGTTCAATGTTGTTGCAAATGTAAATTTTTTCTGTTGCAAGCAAACCAAGAGACTGCAGAAGGATTGGATTTGTAAATTTTTTGAAAAAAAACAGGATATGGCATCATCCACATCCTGTTTTATCAACAAAATCACATGACTACTAGAGATCAGTTTGGCATCAAGGGCTTCGGGATGAAGAAGGACAAATCTAACTGTTGGCATAAAACATATTTTCATATATAACTTGTACTGATATTTCAGTTTATACAATCATTAACACTAAAAAATTGTGCACCCCTCCAAAACCCTGTTCTCCCACCACACAATCATGAAGAAGTGGATTGGACAAATCATTGTACCCAAAAACATGTCTTGTTCTAAAAGTTGAAAACATTCCATGAATTACGAGATTCTTTAAGAATGTCTAGATCACAGGCTCTATTAACAAATTCACGTCTAACAAAGTTATCAAATAATAAATCTTTTTTTTTTAAATTATGAATATTTCTGATTGATATTGAACCAATGTTTTTTTAATATTTTCTGGAGATGGGGAAAAAATCTATTTTTTTTTTACAAGTATTTATCTAGATTTAGTTTTATATGTGTGTTTGGTTCTTATTTACATCAAAGAGAAAATCGAAGTTTTTATTGAAACATTTAGCGTTACAAAATAAAAAATCATGAACCAATCTGATATCTTCAAAGCTTCTATTAATGGATCTCTTCGCTTAGGCAAATAAAAGTAGGACTCTCAGGTAGAGCCCCAGCTCAGTGAATGAGAATTGGCAGTCACGTGCCCTATGCATGACCCCAAGACAAATGTTTTCAACGTGAGACTAATGAATTGGTTTTACAGTAAATGTTATGCATTGCACGCACCTACGGTACTGAAGGGGTTATTGCATTTTCAGCTTGAAATGCACGACTGCTTCTCTTTGACCTTCTGACAGCAAAGTTAATGCAGTGAATTTTTTCTAATTTCTTTGGCTATGCAATGTATTGTGTGCCACTGAGAAAGATTTTTATTTTAGGTATGTTGTGTATTTTTCGCTTTTTTTTTTTATATTTAGTTAGGCCGATTGAATGGTCAACTTCTTAAAATTCCGGTCTATTAAAGGCAGTCTAGTGCAGATCCGTTAATGGAGCTGTGGCACCAGTGTTGACCAACATATCAGCCTCTACATCTTGGTCAATTGTTGTTTCAGCATCTGTGACACCGGGGCTATATGACAGATGAGACAGGTGTCATTCGTACTAATGTAATCCAGTGACGGGCTTCGTAATGTGACCAGGCACCACCTGGGTATAATCCATTTTTTGATCCCAATATAAAAATATAGTTTGCTATTACGTTGTTTTATTTTACTTTTTGTGTGTGTTTTTCTTTTTTTATATATATAATTCTTACCTCTTCTTTGGATTAAGAATATAGTTGCGAACAGGTGAGAGTTAGCGTTCTGGCTAGTACAACCCTTCATAAACCAAAAATAAGCTAAAAAAAGAATAATAAAAATCAACTAACCATATTAATTATACAATTACTTTTTGTGTGTGTATTTCTTTTTTCTTTTTTATATTATTCTTATTTCCTCTTTGGATTAAGAATATGGTTGCGAATAGGTCAGAGTTAGCGTTCCGGCTAGTACAACCCTTCATAAACCAAAAATAAGCTAAAAAAAGAATAATAAAAATCAACTAACAGTATTAATTATGCAATTAATTTTTTGTGTGTGTATTTTTTTTTCTTTTTTATATTATTTTTATTTCCTCTTTTGGATTAAGAATATAGTTGGGAACAGGTCATAGCGCTCTGGCTAGTACAAACCAAAAATTAGCAAAAAAAGAATAATGAAAAACAACTAACCCTATTAATTATACAATTACTTTTTGCGTTTGTTCTTTTTATATATATTACAACCCTTCATAAACCAAAAATGAGCTAAAAAAAAAGAATAAAAAAACAACTAACCGTATTAAGTATACAATTACTTTTTGTAAAAGGCCTAAAATATTTTTGATGTTTTTGTATACAAAAATGGAAATTGGTATCATTTTTGTGTTTGGGGTACTAAAACTATCAATCATCAGCATCAACTTTTTTAATATTTTTAACCAGATGTGAATTTTTACATATATGCAAATTTTCAGCAATTTTTTTTAGAACAAATTCTTTTTTTGGAAACGGAGCGATAAGCCACCCAAAAATCTTGAAGTAAATTTTTCACATATGTCTATTGTCAACCGATAAAATATTGATCTTTTTATGTTATTCATTGATCAAAGATGTCTTTGTCTACTCGTTGAGGTTGTGTTGAGCGCAACGTCTATTTTTTTTAATTAGACTTCATTACATGTGTCCATATTATAATCCTTAGGTGAAGAATTAAAAATGCGTATGTGTTTATGTAAATGCTAATTTTTCAAAAAATTACAAAAATTTACACGTGTAAAAGTTTTTAATGTAATTTTTTAACAATTTACTGTCACATCGGAATTATGCGACATTTACAAATAATCTAATATTTTTAACTGCTACTCTACAGCAACATGGACTGGTCACGAGGCATCGTGGGCATTTGGTTTGTGGGTCAGCTACTTTTTCAGTACTGTATCAGTATGCAGAGACCCTAAAACTTTTCTTTTTGACTGACAATTGGAAAAGATCGGGAGAAAAAAAAAAAAGAGTCCTGTCTAGTTTACATTTTCACACTTCATTACATGGGAAACACAAGTGCAGCTAACAGATGGGCACCCTCTTTTGAAGGGCTGACAGGGGAAAATATAACAGGCCTATTTAGTGTGCAGACAATTCTCTTATTCGTAATTGAACTGGTACCTTTTTATAATGTAGAAAAACAATAACAAAAACACATTGATAGATGCAGATATCAAAGTATGAAAGATTAAAGGATTTTTTTTTCATCTTTTCGAAAAGACAGGGCCCCCAATTTTCTTGTTTTTTTATCTATTTATTTATGTTGTTTATTAGATTGGTTCCTTTTTTTCTTTATTTTGAAGACTTTATTTTATTACTTTTTTATACATTATTACATTCCAATTGTTTTACTGTTTATGTATGGAACCTTTTATTATCCAGACCACGACCCAATCTATATGGGGCTAATCTCAGAAAATATATTAGCTCTTTTCCCTTTTTAATGAAGCTTGATATAGATAGATATTTAGTAGGTAGGAACTTGTCACATATAACCATTTCTCATCCTGTTTACAGTGCTGGTGATGATCACTATACTCTGCTAAATATGCAGCCTGACCCCCAGTCAGTGACAACAGCTGATGTTTTTTGACCCACTGAGATGTGAGATGTCAAGTAAATTATAACATAGTGTTCTAGTTCCGCTGATAAATATGCGTCTGATTTTTTTTATTATTTTTTTTTAGCGTTAGTTTTGAATCGAATGCCCCTGTTTTATACAGAAAATATATTTTTTACATATACATAAAAATTTTAGTGATTTTTTATTTATTTTTTTAGCATTAGTTTTGAAGCAAATGCCCCTATGTTTTATACAGGAAATATATTTTTTACATATACATATATTTTGATAATTTTTTATTTTTTTTAGCGGTAGTTTTGAAGCGAATGCCCCCATGTTTTATACAGAAAATATAATTTTTTACATATACATATAATTTGATGATTTTTTTTTTTAGCATTAGTTTTGAATCGAATGCCTCTGTTTTATACAGACTTTTTTTTACATATATATATATATATATATATACATATATATATTTTGATGATTTTTTATTTTTTTTAACATTAGTTTTGAAGCGAATGCCCCTATGTATTTTTTTTACAGAAATATTTTATATATATTTATATTTTGATGATTTTTTTGCCTTAGTTACAAAGTGAATGCCCCTTTGTTTTATACAGAAAATATATTTTTTAATATATATTTATATTTTGATAAAAAAAATTTTCTAGCGTTAGTTTTCAAGTGAAGGCCCATATGTTTTTTTTATCTTTTACAGAAAATATTTTTTTTAGATATATTTATATTTTTATGATTTTTTTAGCTCTAGTTTTGAAGTGAATGCCTCTATGTTTTTTTTATTACAGAATATATATTTTTTAAATATATTTATATTTTTATGATTTTTTTTTTTTTTTAGCATTAGTTTTGAAGCAAAAGTCCTTACTTTCTATTTTACAGAAAATATATTTTTTTAATATATATTTATATATATATATATATTTTTGGACCTCATATCAATTTTCCGAAAGCCCACTAAGGGCATAACGACTAAATTACCTATAGCGAATGAGCAATCCCATAAATTGTCTATAAACGGCAGAGAAATACAAAAATACATCCATAACCCTAATAGTCAAACCATTTTGAGGTTTTATTTGATTTGGGAAAATATGATTCTCGATTTAATAAAAGCCCAATGTAAGTAACTCAATGTAGCCTGTGAACTGGGCATCCTTCCTATGTAACAGACACCAAATTCTATTCTTTTAGATAACCATATTTGATTGTAAATAAACTGGGAGTAACAATAAAAAATGGAAACAGAATTACCAATAATGATCAAATCGCAGGAATAAATCATGCTCGTTGCATAATGCAAATAAACACATGCATAGAAAAATAAAAAAAATGAAATTAATTTAATATGTTAAGTAAATGTTCCTAATGGAATTCAACCGGGCAAAAAAACAGATATAAAATATATATATTTTTTTACATAATATTTGCAATTTAAATGTAAATAATCTAGTAAAATCCGATAGACGGCGTTATGTGTTTACTGTGTAATGAGCAATCTGTTCTACGGTATAATATATGATGCTCCACTTGTTTTAGACAGGTATAGACTGTGGTGGTAGATGACAATGAAGATGTAAGCATTATTATGTCTGCAGGACGTTGACTGTGCATGCCAGCGATAGGGGTGACAAAATATAATCTATAATGTTAGAAAAAAAAATTTACGTAAATTTAGAGAGAAAATTTTTTTTACGTAAATTTGGAGAAAAATTTACGTAAATTTAGAAAAAAAAAATAAACTAGAATTAAATTTCTGCCTGGTTGAGTAATTGACAGCTGAAAGGGAAAGCTGAAATGACAGCACACGTAAGACAGATGATTGGAATAAAAATAGCTCAGGACGTGTTGTGGGGGGGTCAACAAAACAATTTTTGGGGTTAAAAAAAAATGTACAACAATGAGAGTTTTTACCAACTTAACCCATTTACTAATAGCGTGAAGGTTGTGTGTTAGTGTGCTAAAATCTATGTTGGTGTCTGATGACATGTAATAAAGAAACAACGGCAAAATAAAATAGGCATCACAAGATACTAGAAAAAAGGAGAAAAAAAAGATACGGTCCTACCATGAAGGTAAGGTTTTAGTTTCAGAAAAAGAGTTCGTCCTCACATTTACACCATGTCTGTGTACATAAACCATTTCCCTAAGATAAAGATAAAAGAATTTATCAGTTGTCTGGGGGAAATGCCTAAAAAATAAACACAAAATCATAATAAAAATATAATGTACAGAATTACATTACATGTAAATATTCTTCGGATACATGCATACGCATATAATGTATGTCTATCTGGAGCATAGAAAGGAATAAGTGCATAAAGATATATAAGAATATATAGATATTGCTAATATATACTATAAAACGCACACATATGCATACATGATGATTATGTTTAACTATTGCTACTGTAAAACCTACATACTGTATGCACAAGCAGTAAGATGAAGCTGTCACTACTGCAGAATATATATACAGCCAACATACAGGCACACAACACGATAATACAAAACAGTCACCACTATCAAACATGCAAAAATACACCAAACAGTACGGTCGCCACAATACAGCATATATACAGTACACACACATATGCACACACACAGTACACATGTAGGCACATAATGTGATTTTATGTAACTTTTGCCACTATAAAACATACATAGCAAACACACATAGTGCCAAAATATGACTATATGTATATAACGGTCACCGCTATAAACCACACGTATGGTACACACATACGCACTGAACAGTTAACAAATATGGTACACAAATAAACAGAAAACACAATTATATGTAACTATCATAACTATAAGCTACACATATGGTACACACATATGCCCAAAACATAGTTAAATATAACCGTCACAACTATAAAACACACATATAGTGCACGCGTATGTACGCAACACGGTTATATGCTACTACCATCTCTATATAGCACGCATATGCGCACAACATGGCTATATGGTTAAAACACAATAGAGAACACAGAAATACACACAATTCAAATATGTAATTCTACTCTCCAAATCACACCTACAGTATAAACATAGGCAAACAATGTGTCCGTATATAAGTATCACAACTCTAAGACACATATACATTACACACATATGCTCACTCACATCATTTCTAACTATCACTTGTATAAAACGCATATACATTACAAGCGTATGCTCACAATATGGCCATTTGTAGCTGCCATAACTATAAAAAAACATACATTGCACCCAATATGCACAGAAAAAGCGCATATGTGACTATCACAACTCTAAAACACATATACATTACACACATATGCACACTCACATCATTTCTAACTATCACATGTATAAAACACATATACATTACACAAATATGCACACAACGCGTCCATATGTAACTATCACAAGTAGAAAACAAAACACATAAATGATATAAAATGTGTGTTCAAAATGTAAAACACATATACATTACACACATATGCACACTCGCATCATTTCTAACTATCACATGTATAAAACGTATATACATTACACACTTATGCACACAAAACGGCCATATGTAACTATAATGCTAAAAAACACATACATTGCACACAATATGCACAGAAAAAGCCCATATGTAACTATCACAACTCTAAAACTCATATACATTACACACATATGCACACAACACGTCATCTCCAACTGTCACAAGCTATAAAACACATATACATTACACACATATGCACACAACACGTCCATATGTAACTATCACAGCTAGAAAACAAGACACATAAATTATACAAAATGTGGCCTCAAAATGTAAAACACATATACATTACACACATATTCACACAACAAATCATGTAAATGTCAAGACTATAAAACACTTATACATTACACTCACTATGCACACAAAACGTCCACGTGAAACGATCGTAACTTTAAAACACACACAGTATGAGTCTATGCACACATGATACAATATAACTATCGCATTATATATACATATATACTTGTGAGAGTTGAATATATATATATATATTTACTTAACTCCCACATGCAAATGTACAAACATATACAACGTGATTCTTCGCCATGCAAGTGCTGATAGACAGAAATTTGTGGACACAAAATAGAGCCAACATGAAGATCTGTGTGTAGACACAAACACAAGGTTATCACACACATAGAACAAGTTTAAGAGTCGAGCCAAAGGGAGGAAAAGAAGATGTAATGAGTAGTTCTCTGTGTCAGGCTGCTGGGACTAAGGGTGTCACTCCTGCTCTATCAAACACACACATAAAGCAGGATGGAAGGCAGAGAGGCTAAATATTTTACTGTCAGAGCATGTCCAGGACAGCAATTCATTTCTCTCTCATGTACTTCAGGACAATGACAATTTAATACGAGGCTACAGGATGTACACGGGGAACAAAAAAGGGCTGCGGGTCCAGGCCGGTGAGCGGAATGTGATGATAATGCTAATATTTCTCAAAATTACCTTAGTAATGACTGTTATAATAAAAAATTAAAAAAAAATCTAATAGATTAGGATAGATAGATAATTCTAGATATTTTCTTCAATTTGATGCAGTGTAACAGCCTGAGTATATATGGTTATATTTTTGAATACACCTCACATTATGCAAAGTGGGGGAAAGTTTATCTATCTCTCTATCCTTTTCCATGTCATTCAACATATCTATCTATCTATCTATCTATCTATCTATCTATCTATCTATCTATCTATCTATCTATCTTATCCCATGCCTATCTATCTATTTCATATCTACATGATCTCATTCATATCCATATCTCTTATGTCTTTATCATCCATCTCTGTTGCAATGATACCATCTCACTCACATCTATCTAGATTATATGTATATGCCCTAGCTCATACGTATCTTATATCTATATATTCTATCTATCTATATATCTATCTATCTATCTATCTTTTCTCTAAACCATCTTACTTCTATCTCTCTGTATCAGAATCAAATAACAGATCCATATGTAACTATATGTAACGCAAGTGTAAAAAGCGTATACATTACACACAGTATGTTAACAAAAGGTCCATATATAATGATCACATCTATCTATCTATCTATAATCTATCTATCTATCTATTTGTATTGTATCTAAACCATCTTACATCTATCTCTATGTATAAAATGCAGAGAACACGTCCATATGTATATGGAACGCAAGTGTAAAAAGCATATACATTACACACAATATGCTAACAAGACGTCCATATTTAACAATCACAACTATCTATTTCTATCGTATCTAAACCATCTTACTTACATCTTTCTCTCTGTATTAGATACAGATAACATGTCCATATGTTACTATATGTAATGCATATATAAAAAGCTTATACATTACACACACTCATATCTATCTATCTATTACAGTATGGGATCCCTCTGATGTCAGCTATTCAGTACTATATCCATTACAATAAGCAGAATTTGGTGAAGCGAATTCCCCAAATACCATTGCGAAAAACAATACCTTTAACCCCTTCAAATCCACACGACTAACTCTCCTAGACAGGAGTGAAGTGTAGCTGAAATCTGCAAGAAAGTCAATATTAAGAACCATAATGCGAGTTAAGAAATGTTCTCATCCCACCCTCCTAGTTAAGAGATTTGCTCAAACCCTCCCCTCCTCCCCTTTCCACTGTCAGAACTGTGCCCCAACATTTACCTATCCTAAATGCGATGCTCCAAGTTTTCACAAAAGCAACATCAGTATTGTCCAGATTTCCCCCCCAAAAAAGGCATCATCGACACTTCTACTGCACGTTACAATGATTTACCCCAGTAATCAGTGCCTATCGAGAGCTAATCTGTTTTGGGGGGGGGCAATTTAAAACTTATCAGGGCCATTTCATGTGAAAAGCCCAACATGTGTGAATCACATTGTACGAGAATCACACAGCCCAGGAAGAGGCCAAAAAATAGTCATTTAAATAAAATTTTTTTACATTTTTGAAATTCGCTGGTGGGTGGAGCTCATAGCATGCGATTAAATACAAAGTTCCAAATGTAAAGCTCTAAATAAATATCAGCCTCCAAATTCAGTTATCCATCCTCCGAAAAATATTCAAAAATAACCATCAAAAGGGAAAAATGTCAAAGTGTTGACTGGAACCCAAAGAAACAAAAACATAATACACCTTGAAATTTTGCAGGGGAAGGCAGAAAGGCCAACTATTCTGGGAAATTAATGGGTATCCACAAGGGCTTTGCTAATAACATGGGTTAATTACAGCTGCAACGCACCGGGCTCAGTAAATAAAAGAGCACAACCATAAACACATTAAAATGAGCATTCAGCTCTATAAAATGGGACAGCTCCCCCGGAAAAAAGACTGAGCTGTCAGGATGAAATGTAAATGTGGTGAGGAGATGAGATGTTTTTTTTTTTGTTTTGTTTTTCGCCATTATTTCCAACCCTCTAAATTGAACATGGGCACAGAGAGAGGAACAAGACTTGGCATTTTTGATTTTGAGATCTCTATTGGAGCTAGTTAACGGGAGGTAAAAACCGCCAGAGAGATTCTCAAAAATGTATCTTCGACTAAGTGATCTTCTCCAAAAACTTGCGGACATCATGGAAGCTTTATTGACACGTCTCCCGCCCCTCCACCTTCCTCTTCTCTCTCTTTCTCTAGGAATCGAACTTTAGGATATAAAAGTAAAGTAAGGGAAAGGAAATCGAGCACGATCCCTCGATCCCAGCTGGAAACCCGATCACTTAAAAGCAATCACTTAAGATTGTGTACTCATTTATTGTAGCACTAATGTCATCTTATCTTGGCGTCCTGACAGGCAGTAGCCCTTTCTTATCAACATTACACTTTCAGCTGTGCCCTTCCTATATTTATCTATAGATACAATTACCCTAAACTTTGTCACAGGCCAATATTCCATACGTGTTTTTTTTTTCTTTTTTTCTCCTTATCCGTCTGTTTCCTCTTAATACATCTCATTCTTTTGTCTTCCTCAACTCTTCCCACTGACACCAGCTCCTGTGCTTTCCCTTTTTTGGACTCTTTTCATTTGCCTTTCCGCTTTCCAACAGCTGTGACAACTGTTAAAACAGTCAGTAAAATTAAGTCAGCCCCGTAATCCTTTAGTCAATGTAACATTTTAATCAGAGGTAGAAGGAGTTTTATGTAAAGAGCCTACTGTTTCATTTCCCAGAGATGAGATTGACACATATGTCAGAACGGGCCGATACATTTATTGCATCTGTTACTTTCATAACCATTGTTTTTAAAGAAGAAGTAGAGCGTACATTCAGCCTCGGCTTAGCCTATTGCCAACTCTCTCCCTGATCCCCCAAATTTCCTTCATTTTTGTTACATTCCAAACATCAATTTTATATCTACCGCCAAGACTTAAAAATAATGCTGACATATAGAAAAAAAAATAAAGAGTTCATCTATCCGTCGTCTCATTTCCCGTCATCATTTACGAAGCCAATATTGGGGTTCGGAGTGGCTCGTACAGTGACCCCAATATTCTCTCTCTAAGCCTTAGGACCACAGTCTGACATCTGCACACAGATCATTTCAATGCATCTTCCTTAAGAGGCTTATCTAAGTAATCATTCAAATTAGCTATAAGAAGGTAAATTTAAGAAAGCTTCTTTAGCAAAGACGGAACGTTGAGCGCACTTTTAAAGGTTTTCGAATGCGACGCCCATCAAAGTTTCAAACTTAGCGAAGAAACTAGAAGATTTTTTTTTTTAATATCTCAAGGAAAGGTTCTCTTTCCATTTTGCAAGTTTTTATACCGGATCAGTTGGCAGCAATGTGCAGCCCAAGTTCTACTTTCCTCACGGACAGTCACACATGGTCTAGCATTTTTGTTTTGCCCTGCACACAATACCCCTTTCTCTGGTTGTTTTAGAGGGTTTGAGAAGCTCCACAAGACACAAAAGCATCAATGACAGATCCCTCCTAAGAAGCAAATGTATCTCCAGATCTGCTCTATGTAACTACTCAGAACTTCTGCTCAAAAGTGTCCTTCCCTAACTCCCCGTCCTGCCTATACCCAATTCATATTTTCTCCCTCCCTCTCCTAACTAGCCCCAGTTACTCATTGACCGGCGCCTGCATTGTAGCTAGTTAATGCTTATCCATCTAGAATTCAACTCCAGGCTGCTTCCTAAATACTTCTCTAAACACGCTTTCTCATTTTCTGCTCATTATCCCCCCCAGAGCATGTCACTTCTATGACAGCGGCTGCAAAGACAAGAAGCATTCTGGTGGTCTGTATGGCATGCAGTGTAGGTTTGTGCTCCGTCCAGGGAAAAGATGATGGGAGGGGGGGTTTCTAGGAAAATGTGCTTGGACACCAGTGAATCGCCACATTTTAACACTTAGCTACGCTTTTGTGCCAAGTGCCTATTCTTAGCACCTGAATAAGGGAAGAGTGACACACAGCTGTTCCTCGGATTGTGACAGGACGACACAGTGGAAGGTAACGGAACAATCCCACAGTCGCACAATTAAAAAAAAAACCACAAAAAAAAAACGAAACGGCAAGCTCCGCACAATAGAGACAAGAACAGGCACACAGAGATCACTCATGCACAGAAATCCTCTTAAGCCCCTACCTGCATCTCGATAATAATGTTACGCATTGTGTAAAGAGAATAGAAGCGGAAAGAAAATAAGAGAGAGAGAGGTACCTACTCTTCCTCGTAGTGCAGGGAAAAAGATTCTGGAAGGCAAAGTTCTACCGAATCCATGTGCGCCCGGCAACCATAATTTGTGCACCCCAGCTATAAATCAAAGTTTCCTTGTCAGAGGACAGTGCAATTAACAGAAATGTTCTCCTGGTGACAAGCCTATAGGCACAGCCAGTTGGGACCAAAAGCTCTCACACTCTCCTAATCAAGGACTTAAAGCCCCGATTGCAGCTTATTAATATGAAGTAGAGCTTTACATATGCAGTCCCTCTGGCCCACTTGGCTACTGGATTGGTGGGAGGATAGCCAATGACAGACGGGGAGGGCAGGAGCTCCACACATTGTGACAGCTAGGCAGGTACTGTGGGAGGGGGGGGAGAGAACACACTGAAAACTGAGATAGAGAGGGAGATTTCTCCTGAGCTACAAATGTTTCCTTTGGGCTACAGTACAAAGAGGGAATAAAAGGTTCCTCTGTTTGGGCATTAAACGTTTGTTATAACATTAAACACAACTCACCGGAGCCAAATGCTAGAAAGAATTCACGTCATTTTTTTAAAAAAAATTTTTAATTATTATTATTTTATTTTTTTACTTACAGAAGTTGTTTTTTTTTTCCATTTCCATGCCAATTGACTGGCGTTTTATTTTTACATCATTTTGTTCATTCTATTTTTTTTTTTTTTTTTTTTTTTAACATATTTTTGTACAATTTTATTTTATACATATTTGAAAAGAATCCCAAATTGCGTCCAGGGAAACAAAATAATAAAATAAATTGCGATTCGCTTAATTTGTCTAAGACGGCTTACCGGCGTCAATTTCTCCTATCGAGAGTCGACAAAACTATTAAAAGGGAGGAAGAACGCCGCAGCCAGCCCTGGGAAAAGGAAGGGTTAAACGGTCTCCAAACCCAAGCACATAATGTTCATATGTTTGTCTAAATAAGTACACGCCTTCGTGCACTTGTCAACCCCCATTTCTTTTTAAGTGAGCAGGCGAGTATGAACCGAATTTAACACGTCTAGCGCACAAATTCAGATTATGTTAAAACAATGAGAAATGCCGGGGCAGTCACATTGATCAATCGGTTTCTTCAATTGTGACAGAGAGCAGATTACAGACTGCTAACACTGCTCCAGTTCCTAACAAGATAGTAGGGATGTAATGTGGTGGGGTTCTGGGGGGTGACAAGGGTGTGGGGATACTTCATTTCACCCCAACAATAAATTAAACATCTTTCAATCATAGAACTTCGAAACTTGTGAAAATTGATACAACATTTCCAAGGAAAATATTTCAAAAATCGAATAGAACCCAACTGCTGTTCGGAAAAAAATTCAAAAATCGAATAGAACCCAACTGCCGTTCTAAATAGAATCCCAAACCCCCCCAAACTAAACATACGTGGGGTGTAAGATGTAAAAGAAGTTGGTCTGTTAACACTTTAACTCTATCCATACCTTTTTTTTCTTTTAGAGAGTCTCCACACGTCTTTGACCAACTTTTCCCACCTAGATAAAAATTGTGTCTCGTCTCGGGAATTTTTCATTTTGCGGCATAAGTTTTGACACAATGCATATCGTTGTCATCTGCTGTCACCCTGCGCATTGCAAATTCCTCCCGATACAGTCACCGAAGACGGCTTCATTAGGTGGAAAGGAATTCGAAATCACAGAGATGGCCGTAAATTTTAAGATTCTGGGCCCGTTTTTCTATTTCTTTCATATTTTTAACTTTTCCCCACAAATTCTAGAAAATGGGGGGGTTAACATTGCGAAACTGTGTCGCTACGCAGAGTGTCGAAAGCAGGTACTAAAAGCTTAATTACCAGTAGCATTACGCTGTCTATATTGTTAAATGTGAACCCTGCAATTAAGATGTAAATTTGGCTGTGAGCAGTGAATAAAAAGAGCTTTGGGACGAGAAGTAAAATGCGAGCATTCTGGAGACGCTATACAACAAAAAAGATTAGTCTCAAACCTTAACAGGGGAGACATTTAATCATTTTACAGCATTCAAATGCCTTTTTTGCTCACATTTTGATTGAAACCGGAATTTAAAATACCATAAAAGAATAAAGCGAGCGTTCCCCGTCAGCATGTAAAAGAGGCATTCACTTTCCGGGCTGCATGGTAATCTTTATCTCTGCAATATTGATGCCGCTAATTATTTTCCCTGTGTACCAGTCCATAGAATACAAATGGACAGGGGTGACGATCTTCATTACAATGTCCCAATCTGGCCATACGTGTTCTCTATAGGATATGTGACGGCACGGGGGGAAAAGGGAAAAAGGATCGTGCGCTGCAAAAATGACAAGACGTGTGGACCTGGAAGGATTAGGGCTGCTAATTTACTGTAGTCTGCAGGATAATGGTATCTTGCCATCTTTCAATGCAGGGTCCTTTTCATGTTTTCACATCTACCCAAAAACATTGCCTGCCACATCCCCTGCTGTTACCCTATTAACCAGAGCAAAATTCCCTCCAACCAGCTTTCATCCAGTTAAATGACTGTCCCTACTGTGGTTCCTCGATGGACACAGAGAGACAAAGCCTTCACCCCCGCCTCCCGCCTCCTCCTCCTCCTCCCCGCCAAGTGAAGAGGTCCCCCATTATAGGATGTGAGACTACCCAAGAGTCAGTGTCGTGTCCCCTGTGATCTACACCAATCCTTGAACTTGAAATAGGTTCTAGAATTAGCCCTATACCAATCATTTTGGCGCATATTGTTCTAGATGTAAAGAAGGGTAATATTGTCTGGAGAGAAGTGTAGCGAGAGTCTGTACATCACATCAGACAGGAGAGTACTGGAGAAAGCAGCCTGTACGGGAAGAAATAAGTCTGAACACGTGCTAAGGTTATGTTATGGTCTGAAGTGAGGATAAGTAGATAGATAGATAGATAGATAGATAGATAGATAGATAGATAGATAGATAGATAGATAGATAGATAGATAGGAGATAGATAGATAGATAGATAGATAGATAGATAGATAGAAAGAAAGAAATATATATATGAGATAGAAAATGATAGATATTAGATAAATAGATAGATATTAGATAGATAATATATAAATAGATAGTGATAGATAGATAATGACAGATAGATAATGATAGATAGATAGATAGATAGATAGATAGATATGAAAGATATATAGATAGATGATAGATAGATAGATAATAGATAGAGATAGATAGATAGATAATAGATAGATAGAGAGATAGATAGATAGATAGATAGATATGAAAGATAGATAGATAGATAGATAAATATTAGATAGATAGATAGATAGATGATAGATAGATAGAAAGAAGGATAGATAGATAGATAGATAGATAGATAGATACATAGATAGATAGATAGATAGATAGATAGAGAGATAGATAGATATGAAAGATAGATAGATAGATAGATAGATAGATAGATAGATAGATAAATATTAGATAGATAGATGATAGATAGATAGAAAGAAGGATAGATAGATAGATAGATAGATAGATAGATACATAGATAGATAGATAGATAGATAATAGATAGATAGATAGATAATAGATAGATACTGTAGATAGTGACCACAGTCAGACAGAGAGAGATATAGAGAGATAGATACAAGGGAAACAGAAAGATATGAAATAACTGATTCACAGATATTAATTATGAGTGAATTTATTTACACCTATTTTTCACTTTAATACTTTGAAGTGTGGCCTATTTTTTTTTCATAGATTGAAGATACATACGGTAGACTGATTTGCATTAAATAAATAGATAAATAGAAATATAAGTACTTAGATAGGTATATGTACAATTATAAAGATAGAAAGATACATAGATAATAGCTAGATATTAGTATTATCACTAGATAGATAGATAGATATATGAATAGATAGATAGATAGATAGAAGGACATATAGATAGATAATAGATGGATAATAGATAGATAGATAGATACTGTAGATAGATAGATGATAGATAGATAGATACTGTAGATAGATAGATGATAGATAGATAGATAGATAGATAGATGATAGATAGATAGATAGATTGATAGATAGATAGATAGTTAGATAGATGATAGATAGATAGATAGATAGATTGATAGATAGATGATAGATAGATAGATAGATAGTTAGATAGATGATAGATAGATAGATAGATAGATAGATTGATAGATAGATAGATAGTTAGATAGATGATAGATAGATAATAGATATGGGATAGATAGATAGATAATAGATAGATAGATAGATAGATAGATAGATGATAGATAGATAGATAGTTAGATAGATGATAGATAGATAGATAGATAGATTGATAGATAGATGATAGATAGATAGATAGATAGTTAGATAGATGATAGATAGATAGATAGATAGATAGATAGATAGATAGATGATAGATAGATAGATAGATTGATAGATAGATAGATAGTTAGATAGATGATAGATAGATAGATAGATAGATTGATAGATAGATGATAGATAGATAGATAGATAGATAGTTAGATAGATGATAGATAGATAGATAGATAGATAGATTGATAGATAGATAGATAGTTAGATAGATGATAGATAGATAATAGATATGGGATAGATAGATAGATAATAGATAGATAGATAGATAGATAGATGATAGATAGATAGATAGTTAGATAGATGATAGATAGATAGATAGATAGATAGATAGATTGATAGATAGATGATAGATAGATAGATAGATAGTTAGATAGATGATAGATAGATAGTTAGATAGATGATAGATAGATAGATAGATAGATAATAGATATGGGATAGATAGATGGATGTTGGAGGATTAGAGGGCGCAGCACAGACTTGCTGACAGACACATACAAATGAGACATATGTTGTGTAGGACACATGCTGTACTAAGCTCACACTTAACCACAATGAGCACTGAGTAAAGATCTTTCCATGTTAACCGTTTGTGGTGTGATCTCATTTACTGAGTCCACAGAGGTCCCCGAGCTCTGCCCACCAGGTACAGTGGTGAGACCCCCGGTGATAGCCCCCCGTCCTGTGCTCATCACTCTGCTCTCAGCTCGCTGTCTGGAGGGGAGTGCAGCCCACGCCGCTATTATACAGCCCTCGTCCTGTCCCCCGGGGATCACGAGCGCTTTACCTACACGTCTTCCCTTAAACAATGCACTGTGGAGGTACCGTGTGGATCACGCGTGTTTTCCGCGCGGTTATCCTACATTTCGCGTTCCTCTGGGGGTAATTTAATTGCTTGGCTGGAAGCAGAACAGTTTATCATTTCACAGTTGTGTCGCTTGTTTAATTCGCCTTTGTTTTTAGTGAATCCGCTTGTATATAATCCGCCTGATTTGTATCGTATGTTCCAGGAGAGTCTCATCACGGAGGCAGCACATGATGTCTCGTGTCCCTGGTGAGGCAGGTACTAGACATAATATTAAAATCCTACAATGTGCGGAATATAGGCCATGACATAGCAAACTGCAACACCCATCATCCTAGATCACACCTCCTAACAAATTTAAAAAAAGGATCTGCTTTTTCCCCCAGGAAACAGCGCCTCTCCTGGGCTTAATCTGGTATTGCATTTTATTCAATAAAATGGGGCTAAATTGCAGTACCAATCTCAAACCATACAATATAGTGGCGCTGTTTCTTTAAAAAATAATTAATTAGTGGGAGGGTGGATAGGATTGATGCCAACCATTTAACCCTTTAGGCACAATGATCAAAATTCAGATAAGCATAAGGAAGGTCCTGGGTTTTGTCATTGACTGGTGGTATTCCAATACTGATAGCTTGGGGTCTATTTAAATCCCTAGGACTGTCCGTGTAACAATGCCCAGGTTACGTCCTAACAGATGCCTGGCCATTTTATAAGCATGGGCCGTTAATGTCATTTAAAGAAAAAAAAATAAACTCCAGGGGGCTAAAAACAAAATTAAAAATGATAAAATTAAATTAATGATAAAAAAAAGTCGCAATAAATAATATAAAAAAAATGTAAATAATTTTAGTTGAATAAATATACAAAATAATACATTTATAAATTTTGTGCTGTATACTAAAAAAATAGAGGATTTTATAAAATCATGATGACTCACACGATAAAGTTTTCATATTTACTTATATAAATTAGCAAAAAAGTAAAAAATAATAACAATAATAACTATTATGACGAAATTTCATTTGTTATGTATTCCGCCATTATAAAAAATAATAATTATACTTATTAAATGGATTCTCCGGGACTGCAAAACTGATGACTAGTGCTTGAGAGAGGCTATCAGTTAGTCAGGGGCCTACTGTGACGCTAGTCTCTACTCACAGACAAGCTGTGAGGCAGGGAAGTCAAAAGTTCCGGGGTCAGATACCAAGAGAGGACATTGTAAACTAAAGGGGAAAGACAAAGGCATAGTCAGGTCACGGTCCAAGGTCAGAATACCAGGAAGATAGCAGATCAGAGCAAAGGGGCTAGGCAAATGAATGTTCAGAACGAGGTCCAAGGCCAGGCAGCAAAAGATCAAAAGAGCACAGGAATGCAAGGCAAACGTGCCCCACCGAGCAAAAGCTACGACTGGCAGAGATCTGGGACTGACAGCTTAGCTAAGTAGCTGGGTAATCATTTAGAACAGGGAACACCTAAAGGAAGCTCAGCACCTCCAGTCTCAGATAGGACGGCTGAGCTGTCAAGCAAAATACTGACAGCCCAGCACGCCCCTGCACCAGATTTGATGACTGAGCTGTCTATCAAAATATTGACAGCCCAGCACGCCCCTGTACCAGATTGGACGACTGAGCTGTCTATCAAAATACTAACAGCGCAGCACGCCCCTGCACCAGATTGGACGACTGAGCTGTCTATCAAAATACTAACAGCGCAGCACGCCCCTGCACCAGATTGGACGACTGAGCTGTCTATCAAAATACTGACAGCCTAACACGCCCCTGCACCAGACTGGACGACTGAGCTGTCTATCAAAATACTGACAGCCCAGCACGCCCCTGCACCAGACTGGACGACTGAGCTGTCTATCAAAATACTGACAGCTCAACACGCCCCTGCACCAGACTGGACGACTGAGCTGTCTATCAAAATACTGACAGCTCAACAAGCCCCTGTACCAGACTGGACGACTGAGCTGTCTATCAAAATACTGACAGCTCAGTATGCCCTTGCTCCAGATTGGACAACTGAGCTATTACTCACTGCTTCCAAGACACTCTGAGCGGAGGAATCGTGACACCTACTCCCTGCAATCATCTGACTGTTTAAAAATCACAATATCTTACTTATACTAGTGGCCATTCCTGGTATTGCAGCTTAGTGCAATTTAAAGAGAACCTGTCTACAGGTCACAAGTGGCCAGTTTTTGTTCTTATTTTATCTTTGTTGTTAAAAAAAATCCACCAGAGATATGGGCCATTTTATGTAGTGCAATTTTTTTATGGTATTTTTCAAGGGGGCATGACTCAGAGGGTAACTATACAGTGCAACCTAAAGACACGCCCCAGAGGAGCTGTGATCCACACCCCCTTGGAAATGAAAATAAAAATGATAACTAAACAAAAAGGTCCATATCTATAGAATGGTATGATGGATTTTAAAAAAACAAAAACAGCATACTCACGGGCACAGTAGGAATTTTTTTTTCCTTGGTGACAGGTCTTCTTTAAGTGACCCTCTTAATCAGCTAGGAGTCACACTGCCACCAATGTGATATTATTGGATTATACTAAAGCTGACAGTATACTGACTGTACATGCTATCTCAGCCGACTCCTCCATAACACAGGAACGCAGCAAAATATATACACAGCTAGGCAGAGCTTACTGTATAGAAATGACATAGAGCTTACTTAATTCAAGGGGAAAGGGGCCTTTATAACCCGAGACAACTTTTTGTTTGTCCTCTCTTTGTACTATTTCTACAAATAAAAGCCAGGGAGAGACAATGCCTGTTAATCGAAAAGACAGACGCTACCATTACTCCCTATTAGAGGTATAATGCGCCTCCAGAACACCCTCACAAATAAACTAACAGTGAGATTGTGCTCCTCTAGAGAGCAATAGAGTCAAATAGAAAGGTAAGTTATCTCCGCGGGAAACAATAAAAATGCTTTTTAATAGGCGACATCAACAAGAAATATGTGATTTTGGTATTTCCCCTTTTAACAATGATAAGGTTAATATCTCTAAAAAATAATAATTAAAACAGAAATGTAGAAAACGATCTCACTTGCATCTACAGTATCTATCTATCTGACCATAGCCATAGTCTAAACATGAGACCGCATTGTCAGACTTATTTCTTTCCAAACGTGGTCAATAGTATTAACATTATAATATATGTATATATTCATTATAATATATATGTATGTACATAAATACACACAAAATATGTACATAAACACATTTCAGGCATAAACATTACACACACATATATTTGTACACACATTATACATACAGTATATTCATATTTCTTAAACATTACACACACACACATATACTGTTCATTAAACACATAATTATAGTTGTTACACACATACATATATATATTTTTTATTTATTTTACTCACTTATATAGCGCCACACACTGTCAACAACACTGTCCCCATTGGGGCTCACAATCTACATTCCCTATCATGATGTCTTTGGAGTGCGGGAGGAAACCGGAGAACCCGGAGGAACCCACGCAAACACGGGGAGAACATATAAACTCCTTGCAGATGTCGTTCTTGGTGGGATATGAACCCAGGACCCCAGTGCTGCAAGGCTACAGTGCTAACCACTGAGCCATGGGCTGCCTGTTATATATTCATACTTGTTACACATAGACATTCACACACATTAAACACATAACACATACAGCACATACAGTTATATGAAAAAAGTTTGGGCACCCCTATTAATCTTAAGCTTATTGTTTTATAAAAATTGGTGTTTTTGCAACAGCTATTTCAGTTTGATCTATGTAATAACTGTTGGACACAGTAATGTTTCTGCCTTGAAATGAGGTTTATTGTACTAACAGAAAATGTGCAATCTGCATTCAAACAAAATTTGACAGGTGCATAAGTATGGGCACCTCACCAGAAAAGTGACATTAATATTTAGTAGATCCTCCTTTTGCAAAAATAACAGCCTCTAGTCGCTTCCTGTAGCATTTAATGAGTTCCTGGATCCTGGATGAAGGTATTTTTGACCATTCCTCTTTACAAAAGAATTCCAGTTCAGTTAAGTTTGATGGTCGCCGAGCATGGACAGCCCTCTTCAAATGATCCCACAGATGTTCAATGATATTCAGGTCTGGGGACTGGGATGGCCATTCCAGAACATTGTAATTGTTCCTCTGCATGAATGCCTGAGTAGATTTGGAGCGGTGTTTTGGATTATTGTCTTGCTGAAAGATCCATCCCCTGCGTAACTTCAACTTTGTCACTGATTCTTGAACATTATTGTCAAGAATCTGCTGATACTGAGTGGAATCCATGCGTCCTTCAACTTTAACAAGATTCACGGTGCCGGCATTGGCCACACAGCCCCAAAGCATGATGGAACCTCCACCAAATTTTACTGTGGGTAGCAAGTGTTTTTCTTGGAATGCTGTGTTTTTTTGCCGCCATGCATAACGCCTTTTTGTATGACCAAACAACTCAGTCTTGGTTTCATCAGTCCACAGGACCTTCTTCCAAAGAGAAATTGGCTTCTCCAAATGTGCTTTTGCATACCTCAGCCGACTCTGTTTGTGGCGTGCTTGCAGAAACGGCTTCTTTTGCATCACTCTCCCATACAGCTTCTCCTTGTGCAAAGTGCGTTGTATAGTTGACCGATGCACAGTGACACCATCTGCAGCAAGTTGATGCTGCAGCTCTCTGGAGGTGGTCTGAGGATTGTCCTTGACTGATCTCACCATTCTTCTTCTCTGCCTTTCTGATGTTTTTCTTGGCCTGCCACTTCTGGCATTACAAGAACTGTCCCTGTGTTCTTCCATTTCCTTACTATGTTCCTCACAGTGGAAACTGACAGGTTAAATCTCTGAGACAGCTTTTTGTATCCTTCCCCTGAACAACTATGTTGAATAATCTTTGTTTTCAGATCATTTGACAGTTGTTTTGAGGAGCCCATGATGCCACTCTTCAGAGGAGATGGAAACAGGAGAACAACTTGCAAGTGGCCACTTTAAGTAGCTTTTCTCATGCTTGCATACACCTGGCTATGAAGTTCAAAGCTAAATGAGGTTACAAAACCAAAAAAAGTGCTTTAGTAAGTCAGTAAAAAGTAGGTAGGAGTATTTAAAACAAGAAAATGATAAGGGTTTGTTTGAATGCAGATTGCACATTTTCTGTTAGTACAATAAACCTCATTTCAAGGCAGAAACATTACTGTGTCCAACAGTTATTACATATATCAAACTGAAATAGCTGTTGCAAAAACACCAATTTTTATAAAACATTAAGCTTAAGATTAATAGGGGTGCCCAAACTTTTTCATATAACTGTATATTCACCCCTATTACACACATTGTAAACACATTTCAAACACATATAGTCACACATATTACTTATACTTACTTCTCCTGCAGAGCTGTCATATTTTAGAAGTAGAGAAGGGACTGAGGTGTGATAGGCTAGAGCAGGGTTCCCCAACTCCAGTCCTCAAGGCCCACCAACAGGTCATGTTTTCAGGATTTCCTTAGTATTGCACAGGTGATGTAACTATTGCCTGTGCTGTTGATGGAATTATCACCTGAGCAATACTAAGGAAATCCTGAAAACATGACCTGTTGGTGGGCCTTGAGGACTGGAGTTGGGGAACCCTGGGCTAGAGTACTCCCTTTCCATTTACAATACTACCTGGCCATCCTAACAGAGCTAGATCAAGTTACAACAGCCAAGAAGAAGCTTTAACAATTGTAATGATTATGATACATGTAAGATATAGTGAAGGGATTGCAAGATGTAGAGAGATTCTCATGTATTCCCTTCCACATAGCTACCTGACTGCGCATGGTCCATTCCCCATGTCCTGGTTATGCCCCAAAAATTATATGAAGAGCAAATCCCCATGCTGCATTGGCTCTGTTGTCCCTTTATCTTCCATCTACAGATGAGTATTCTCTCTTCATCTTCTCTTATTCCTGGCCATTTTTGTTTAATTAACAGGGATAGGATCACTGGATATGAAACATTTATAATATATCCTACAAATAAACTATAAATATATTTGGTTAGACTATAACTTTAAAGAAGCACTCCTCCTCCCATCAATGTTTATATCCTCTTAATATAATGCAGCCATCATATTATATAGCACTGTGTGTACTTATGCAAATTGCCTCTTCAGAGAAAAAGAGGACTTGTACTCTATAGGGCCACCTATTGGAAGTAGCAATCCTACAAGTCACAATCAACCCTTTAACGAGCCTTGCAATATGACTTAGGATAAAAGCCAAATCAGAATCTCAATTTGCAGACATGGTGTTTCGGGCTGTTGGCCCTCGTCAGTGCACTGAGTCTCAGTCCAGAGCCTCCCACCTAGCCAAATCAGTTCTCATGCTTTGCACTGACGAGGGCCAACAGCCCGAAACACCGTGTCTGCAAATTGAGATTCTGATTTGGCTTTTATCCTAAGTCATCTTTCTCTGAAGAGGCAATTTGCATATTAAATTTCCCAGAGGAGCATTGCACGGCGAATAAGCCTCCTTACCTTGACGTGCCAGAGCTGGTGTGTCACTCTCCATAAGAAGAAACGCTACCCCTTAGACCTCTGTGTGAACTTACAATCGCAGATTTTGTCTTTCTACCCAGTTAATTCTTCTCTTTTCCATTAGGTCTATGACATCACATGATTAGAAACTGACTAGGTGACTCCTTCTAAGCTCTATGTAGAAACAGGAGTCTCTTTTCCCTGCATATATCATTGCCATCTTCAACTCCTAACCCAGATGCTCCCTCCTCCCCCTGACAGAGACTTTACAGAGAATAGATTTGTAGTTCTAATGATCATTCATGCAGGGGAAAGAAACTTTAACAGGGGTTACAGAGGTGGGACCACTGCATATGAAGCATTTATAATACATCCTACAGATAAGCTATAAATGTATTTGGTTAGAATATATCTTTAATTGTATATAATAATAACAATGATAATACAAATAACAATGATAGTATTAATAATAGTAATAATAATAACTCTTGTGCCTCCTAACCAATTTAAAGTGGATGTTCTATATATAAAACACCTTTGTAAAAAATGTACATAGGGACAGCTATCAATTTGTAGTATCTATCTTTTTCATATTCATTTATCTATCGATCTGTCTATAGTTGTGTTTTATCTTTATTGACTCTATTTACAGTATCATTCTATTTCATATCAATACATATATCATCTCATATCTATTATCTATCTGTCTCATATCTATCTATTAATCATCTATCATTATCTATCTATCTTTCTATCTATCTATCTATCCATCTATACCTATCATTATCTATCTATCTATCTCAATAATTTATCTACCTATCTATACATCATCTATCTATCATCTATCATTATGTATCCATCCTACTATCCATCTATCTATCTATCTATCTATCTATCTATCTATCTGTCTATCTATTATCTATCTATCTATCTATCTATCATCTATCTATCTATTTATTTATCTATCTATCAAATTCAAATTCATTGAAGCTTTATTGGCAGGACCAAATAAATATTAGTTTTGCCAAAGCACGTGTACAGTAATGGATGATGGATGGGGACTATGGGGATGATGGGTGGGGGCATATTCAGGGCTGGGGCAATGGAAGTCCATGGCATATCATAGTCCTCTTTCTCGCAGCCTATAGCATGAGTTCACATCCTGCTCTTCTCTCTCCCCCGCCCTCACATACTGCGCTGCTCTCTCCCCCACCCTCACATACTGCGCTGCTCTCTCCCCCACCCTCACATACTGCGCTGCTCTCTCCCCCACCCTCACATACTGCACTGCTCTCTGCCCTGTGCTCACATACTGCACTGCTCTCTCCAGCGCTCACATACTGCGCTGCTCTCTCTCCCACGCTCACATACTCCACTGCTCTCTCCCCTCTGCTCAAATACTACACTGCTATATCCCCCGTGCTCACATACTGCGCTGCTCTCTCCCCCGTGCTCACATACTGCGCTGCTCTCTCCCCCGTGCTCACATACTGCGCTGCTCTCTCCCCGTGCTCGCATACTGCACTGCTCTCTCTCCCCCACCCTCACATACTGCGCTGCTCTCTCCCCGTGCTCACATACTGCGCTGCTCTCTCCCCCGTGCTCACATACTGCGCTGCTCTCTCCTGCGCTCACATACTGCACTGCTCTCTCTCCCACGCTCACATACTCCACTGCTCTCTCCCCTCTGCTCACATACTACACTGCTATATCCCCCGTGCTCACATACTGCGCTGCTCTCTCCCCCGTGCTCACATACTGCGCTGCTCTCTCCTCCCGTGCTCATATACTGCACTGCTCGCTCCCCTATGCTCACATACTGCGCTGCTCTCTCCCCCGTGCTCACATACTGCGTTGCTCTCTCCCCCGTGCTCACATACTGCACTGCTCTCCCCCCACCCTCACATACTGCACTGCTCTCTCCCCCGTGCTCACATACTGCACTGCTCTCTCCTCCACCCTCACATACTGCACTGCTCTCTCTCCCCCGTGCTCACATACTGCGCTGCTCTCTCCCCCACCCTCACATACTGCACTGCTCTCTCCCCCCGTGCTCACATACTGCGCTGCTCTCTCCCCCGTGCTCACATACTGCACTGCTCTCTCCAGGGCTCACATACTGCGCTGCTCTCTCTCCCAAGCTCACATACTCCACTGCTCTCTCCCCTCTGCTCAAATACTACACTGCTATATCCCCCGTGCTCACATGCTGCGCTGCTCTCTCCCCCGTGCTCACATACTGCGCTGCTCTCTCCCCCGTGCTCACATACTGCACTTCTCTCTCCCCGTGCTCGCATACTGCACTGCTCTCTCTCCCCCACCCTCACATACTGCGCTGCTCTCTCCCCCGTGCTCACATACTGCGCTGCTCTCTCCCCCGTGCTCACATACTGCGCTGCTCTCTCCTGCGCTCACATACTGCGCTGCTCTCTCTCCCACGCTCACATACTCCACTGCTCTCTCCCCTCTGCTCACATACTACACTGCTATATCCCCCGTGCTCACATACTGCGCTGCTCTCTCCCCCGTGCTCACATACTGCGCTGCTCTCTCCTCCCGTGCTCACATACTGCACTGCTCGCTCCCCTATGCTCACATACTGCGCTGCTCTCTCCCCCGTGCTCACATACTGCGTTGCTCTCTCCCCCGTGCTCACATACTGCACTGCTCTCTCTCCCACCCTCACATACTGCACTGCTCTCTCCCCCGTGCTCACACACTGCACTGCTCTCTCCTCCACCCTCACATACTGCACTGCTCTCTCTCCCCCGTGCTCACATACTGCGCTGCTCTCTCCCCCACCCTCACATACTGCGCTGCTCTCTCCCCCGTGCTCACATACTGCGCTGCTGTCTCCCCCGTGCTCACATACTGCACTGCTTTCTCCCCCGTGCTCACATACTGCACTTCTCTCTCCCCCACCCTCACATAGTGCACTTCTCTCTCCCCCGTGCTCACATACTGCACTGCTCTCTCCCCCGTGCTCACATACTGCACTGCTCTCTCCCCCGTGCTCACATACTGCACTTCTCTCTCCCCCACCCTCACAAACTGCACTGCTCTCTCCCCCATGCTCACATACTGCACTGCTCTCTCGCCCGTGCTCACATACTGCGCTGCTCTCTCCCCCGTGCTCACATACTGCACTGCTCTCTCCTCCGTGCTCACATACTGCACTTCTCTCTCCCCCACCCTCACATACTGCACTGCTCTCTCCCCCGTGCTCACATACTGCACTGCTCTCTCCCCCGTGCTCACATACTGCACTCCTCTCTCCCCCGTGCTCACATACTGCACTGCTCTCTCCCCGTGCTCACATACTGCACTTCTCTCTCCCCCACCCTCACATACTGCACTTCTCTCTCCCCCGTGCTCACATACTGCACTGCTCTCTCCCCCGTGCTCACATACTGCACTGCTCTCTCCCCCGTGCTCACATACTGCACTTCTCTCTCCCCCACCCTCACAAACTGCACTGCTCTCTCCCCCATGCTCACATACTGCACTGCTCTCTCCCCCGTGCTCACATACTGCGCTGCTCTCTCCCCCGTGCTCACATACTGCACTGCTCTCTCCTCCGTGCTCACATACTGCACTTCTCTCTCCCCCACCCTCACATACTGCACTGCTCTCTCCCCCGTGCTCAAATACTGCACTGCTCTCTCCCTCGTGCTCACATACTGCATTGCTCTCTCCCCGTGCTCACATACTGCACTGCTCTCTCCCCCGTGCTCACATACTGCACTTCTCTCTCCCCCACCCTCACATACTGCACTGCTCTCTCCCCCGTGCTCACATACTGCACTGCTCTCTCTCCCATGCTCACATACTGCACTTCTCTCTCCCCCACCCTCACATACTGCACTGCTCTCTCCCCCACCCTCACGTACTGCACTGCTCTCTCCCCTGTGCTCACATACTGCACTGCTCTCTCCCTCGTGCTCACATACTGCACTGCTCTCTCCCCCGTGCTCACTTACTGCACTGCTCTCTCCCCCGTGCTCACATACTACACTGCTCTCTCCCCCGCCCTCACATACTGTGCTGCTCTCTCCTGCGCTCACATACTGCACTGTTCTCTCCCCCACGCTCACATACTGTGCTGCTCTCTCCCCCATGCTCACTTGCTGCACTGCTCTCTCCCTCATACTCACATACTACACTGCTCTCTCCCCCACGCTCACATACTGCGTTCCTCTCTCCTCCATGCTCACATACTGCACTGCTCTCTCCCCCGTGCTCACATACTGCGCTGCTCTCTCCCCCGTGCTCACATACTGCACTGCTCTCTCCTCCGTGCTCACATACTGCACTTCTCTCTCCCCCACCTTCACATACTACACTGCTCTCTCCCCCATGCTCACATACTGCACTGCTCTCTCCCCCGTGCTCACATACTGCGCTGCTCTCTCCCCGTACTCACATACTGCACTGCTCTCTCCCCGTGCTCACATACTGCACTTCTCTCTCCCCCACCCTCACATACTGCACTGCTCTCTCCCCCGTGCTCACATACTGCACTGCTCTCTCCCCCGTGCTCACATACTGCACTGCTCTCTCCCCCGTGCTCACACACTGCACTGCTCTCTCTCCCGTGCTCACATACTGCACTTCTCTCTCCCCCACCCTCACACACTGCACTGCTCTCTCCCCCACCCTCACGTACTGCACTGCTCTCTCCCCCGTGCTCACATACTGCACTGCTCTCTCCCCCGTGCTTACATACTGCACTTCTCTCTCCCCCATGCTCACATACTGCGCTGCTCTCTCCCACCGCCCTGACATACTGCGCTGCTCTCTCCCACCGCCCTCACATACTGTGCTGCTCTCTCCTGCGCTCACATACTGCACTGCTCTCTCCCCCGTGCTCACATACTACACTGCTCTCTCCCCCGCCCTCACACACTGCACTGCTCTCTCCCCCGTGCTCACTTACTGCACTGCTCTCTCCCCCGTGCTCACATACTACACTGCTCTCTCCCCCGTGCTCACATACTGCACTCTTCTCTCCCCCGTGCTCACATACTGCGCTGCTCTCTCCCCCGTGCTCACATACTGCACTGCTCTCTCCTCCGTGCTCACATACTGCACTGCTCTCTCCCCGTGCTCACATACTGCACTTCTCTCTCCCCCACCCTCACATACTGCACTGCTCTCTCCCCCACCCTCACATACTGCACTGCTCTCTCCCCGTGCTCACATACTGCACTGCTCTCTCCCCCATGCTCACATACTGCACTGCTCTCTCTCCCGTGCTCACATACTGCACTTCTCTCTCCCCCACCCTCACACACTGCACTGCTCTCTCCCCCACCCTCACGTACTGCACTGCTCTCTCCCCCGTGCTCACATACTGCACTGCTCTCTCCCCCGTGCTCACATACTGCGCTGCTCTCCCCCATGCTCACATACTGCGCTGCTCTCTCCCTCCGCCCTGACATACTGCGCTGCTCTCTTCCACCGCCCTTACATACTGCGCTGCTCTCTCCCCCGTGCTCACATACTGCACTGCTCTCTCCTCCGTGCTCACATACTGCACTTCTCTCTCCCCCACCCTCACATACTGCACTGCTCTCTCCCCCGTGCTCACATACTGCACTGCTCTCTCCCTCGTGCTCACATACTGCATTGCTCTCTCCCCGTGCTCACATACTGCACTGCTCTCTCCCCCGTGCTCACATACTGCACTTCTCTCTCCCCCACCCTCACATACTGCACTGCTCTCTCCCCCGTGCTCACATACTGCACTGCTCTCTCTCCCATGCTCACATACTGCACTTCTCTCTCCCCCACCCTCACATACTGCACTGCTCTCTCCCCCACCCTCACGTACTGCACTGCTCTCTCCCCTGTGCTCACATACTGCACTGCTCTCTCCCCCGTGCTCACATACTGCACTGCTCTCTCCCCCGTGCTCACTTACTGCACTGCTCTCTCCCCCGTGCTCACATACTACACTGCTCTCTCCCCCGCCCTCACATACTGTGCTGCTCTCTCCTGCGCTCACATACTGCACTGTTCTCTCCCCCACGCTCACATACTGTGCTGCTCTCTCCCCCATGCTCACTTGCTGCACTGCTCTCTCCCCCATACTCACATACTACACTGCTCTCTCCCCCACGCTCACATACTGCGTTCCTCTCTCCTCCATGCTCACATACTGCACTGCTCTCTCCCCCGTGCTCACATACTGCGCTGCTCTCTCCCCCGTGCTCACATACTGCACTGCTCTCTCCTCCGTGCTCACATACTGCACTTCTCTCTCCCCCACCCTCACATACTACACTGCTCTCTCCCCCATGCTCACATACTGCACTGCTCTCTCCCCTGTGCTCACATACTGCGCTGCTCTCTCCCCGTGCTCACATACTGCACTGCTCTCTCCCCGTGCTCACATACTGCACTTCTCTCTCCCCCACCCTCACATACTGCACTGCTCTCTCCCCCGTGCTCACATACTGCACTGCTCTCTCCCTCGTGCTCACATACTGCATTGCTCTCTCCCCGTGCTCACATACTGCACTGCTCTCTCCCCCGTGCTCACATACTGCACTTCTCTCTCCCCCACCCTCACATACTGCACTGCTCTCTCCCCCGTGCTCACATACTGCACTGCTCTCTCTCCCATGCTCACATACTGCACTTCTCTCTCCCCCACCCTCACATACTGCACTGCTCTCTCCCCCACCCTCACGTACTGCACTGCTCTCTCCCCTGTGCTCACATACTGCACTGCTCTCTCCCCCGTGCTCACATACTGCACTGCTCTCTCCCCCGTGCTCACTTACTGCACTGCTCTCTCCCCCGTGCTCACATACTACACTGCTCTCTCCCCCGCCCTCACACACTGCACTGCTCTCTCCCCCACCCTCACATACTGCACTGCTCTCTCCCCCGTGCTCACATACTACACTGCTCTCTCCCCCGCCCTCACACACTGCACTGCTCTCTCCCCCATGCTCACATACTACACTGCTCTCTCCCCCGCCCTCACATACTGTGCTGCTCTCTCCTGCGCTCACATAGTGCACTGCTCTCTCCCCCACGCTCACATACTGTGCTGCTCTCTCCCCGTGCTCACTTACTGCACTGCTCTCTCCCCCATGCTCACATACTACACTGCTCTCTCCCCCACGCTCACATACTGTGCTGCTCTCTCCCCGTGCTCACTTACTGCACTGCTCTCTCCCCCATGCTCACATACTACACTGCTCTCTCCCCCATGCTCACATACTACACTGCTCTCTCCCCCACGCTCACATACTGCGCTCCTCTCTCCCCCATGCTCACATACTGCACTGCTCTCTCCCCCGTGCTCACATACTGCGCTGCTCTCTCCCCCATGCTCTCTTCTTCCCCCAGCAGGATATATATTTTCTCTTCCTCCTTCATGGATCTGAAGTTCGGGAAGAGATCAGAGAGTCTCCTGAAATGAGTGTCCCTCGCTGCTGAGTATTTGGTGCAGTGTAGTAGGAAGAGGGTCTCATCCTCCAGGACCTCTAGGTCGCAGTGTGAGCACAGTCTGTTCTCACTGGGCTTGTAGCTCTGTCTGTGCCGGCCGACCTCGATGGCCAGATTGTGGGCACTGAGTCTATAGCGGCTCAGGATCTGACCGTCTCTGGGGGGGGGAGTTTCTCCAGATATGGAGCCAGTCTGTAGTCTCTCCGTAGACTCCGGTACATGGTCAGTTTCTGTGAGGTGATGACAAGTCTCTCCTGGCCTTCGTCTATCATCTTCCTGATTCTGGCTTTTGTCAGGCTGCTGTGGTTGATGTTTCGGTCAGGTTGGGTTTGGGTGAGCTGTTCCGGGGGTGCTGGTTTGTTTGACCCTCTTACATGTAGCAGGGCTTTGTAGTGATGGGAGCTCGGACTGCTACTTTGTAGGTGAGCCTGGAAGGACAGTGCCCTCTTCAGAATTGCAAGGTGCAGTGAGAATCTGCCCATCTCAGCCGGACAGGCACTGTTGGTGGTGCTCCGATGGAACTGGAGAAGGTGCTTACAGAATTCCTGGTGGAATTTTTCTGTTGGGCTTGAATCCCACCTTGACCAGTCAGGGTATGTGTGAGGACCCCAGACTTCGCTGCCGTACAAGAGGATTGGGGTGATGATGGCATTGAAGATTTTTAGCCAGACCCTCACTGGCGGATTCAGATAGTAGAGTTTCCTACGGATGACATAGAAGGTATTGCAGGCCTTGTCCTTCAGGGTCTCTATGGCGTGTTTGAAGCTCCCTGACCGGTGAATTTCCAGGCCCAGGTAGGTGTACTTGTCCGCTTCTGTGAGAGCGAAGTTGTTTAGCACAAATGAAGGGTGCTGCTCCAGTCTTGTCTTTCTCTTCTGGAACACCATGATGTTGGTTTTGTTTGGGTTAATGGTTAGTGCCCATGTGGAGCTGAATTTCTCCAAGATTTTCAGGTTTTCTTGGAGGCCTTTCTAGGTTGGTGACAGCAACAGTAGGTCATCTGCATAAGCAGGAATTTCACCTGGGAGTCATGGAGGGTGAGACCTGGTGCTGCGGAGGATTCCAGAGCGGTGGCCGCTCATTAATGTAGATATTGAAGAGCGTTGGACTTAGGCTGCAGCCCTGTCTGAGTCTTCGGCTCTGCTGGAAATCAGACGTTCTTTTCCCGCTCTGTCTATCATCTATCTATCTATCTCATATCTATCTATCTATCTATCTATCATCTATCTATCTATCTATCTATCTATCTATCTATCTCATATCTATCTATCATCTATCTATCTATCTATCATCTATCATTATCTATCATCTATCTATCCATATCTATCTATCTATCTATCTATCTATCATTTTCTATCATCTATCTATCCATCCTTCTATCTATTATCATCTATCTATCTATCTCATATCTATCTATCTATCTCATATCTGTGTCACCCAGGTGGATATAGGGGGACTCGGTACCCGGGCCTTTTACCTTGCTTAGGATGTCACGGCAGTCGGCTCCCGGGCCCGTACTCTGTGGTCTCTCTTGAAAAAGGGGTTTTTAGTGTATAATTTGTTTTGTGACGCCACCTGTGGTTTCCGGTAATGGTTACCAGCGCGGCTGCAGACCTCCGGGGGTGATGAAATGGCAGCTGGGATGTTTCTGCTCCCCGCAGGCGGAGCGGACCCCCGGGGCAGAGTTGATGGAAGGACGCAGGTGAAAAATGCCCAGGTCAGGGGGAATGACGGACACTCACACAGGGGATTCGCTTCAGTACCTTTACTGGTGTAACGGCAGGTATGGTCCAGGGTACTTGCTAGGAAGGGTGCACTTCAGGACTTCTTCCCAGTGAGCGGGTATAAGGCCTCCTGATCCGTGTCTCCCTCTCTCTAAGCTTTTAGCCAGCCTGAAACTTGGCCTAGCTTCTGTGTTGTGTTGCTCTCTCACCTGACCGCTTGGTAGTAGGACCTTTCTTTGGCAACCACTATCCCTGGACGCCGGGGCCTTCGTGGTTCCTAGTCCGGTTATTGCTGGTAGCTTCAGGATGACCAGGGGTCTGGAAGCCTCCTTGTAAGCCGGTTGTCCCTACTGGGTATAAAGGACCCTGTAGGCGCGGACCCGGTGTCCGGTTTGTGTCTTGGGGTGAGCCTATGATGCTCCTCTACCCCCTCAACTCCTCTCTCCTCTCCTCTTTGCCTCCGGCCACACTCGGGGCCCTCAATTCAGCAGCAGACGTGCTGCGTCTTCACTGCTGTCAGCGGCAGCACACTCTCTGAATTCTCTGACTAACTGCCTGGCTCCATCCTCCATATATATATCCCTATCAGGGCTCCCTCTGGTGGTATGAGGTGGAAGGGTGGAGGTGTCTGCATGTAATGAGGGCCTCTTCTGGAGAAGTCCGTCCATGCACCCTTTTGGGTCCTGTGGTACCTGTGAACAGCAGGGTGCCACATATTCATCTATCATTATCTATCTCATATCTATCTATCATTATCTATGATCTATCTATCCATCCATCCTTATATCTATTTATCTTCTATCTATCTATCTCATATCCATCTATCATTATCTATCTCATATCTATCTATTATCTATCTATCTATCCATCCATCCTTCTATCTTTTTATCTTCTATCTATCTATCTATCTATTATCTATCTCATATGTATCTATCTATCTATCTATCCATCCTTCTATCTATCTATTTATCATCTATTTATCTATCTATCCATCCATCCTTCTATCTATTTATCATCTATCTATTATCTATCTATCTATCTATCTATCATCAGTTTCATATCAGTCGCTACCAATATGGACCTTTCCATATCCAGTAATTGCAGTAACCCCGACCAGAACACATTATACTAATCTGCCATTATATGTAGAGATCTTAGCAGAAGCGCACACATAACTGGAAGCGATCGTCCACGCAGATGGCGTCTCGGTTGGAGTTGTACTAGTGTCTGCAGTGAAGCAATCATCAATGATAACCACTGGGTCTGGTCATACGATGCACAGACTCTGCACAGTAATGTGATATGTCAGATTTTTGTAGGTGATTTCCTGGATAATTTCATGTTTGTAGAAGCAGTCAAAGTTTCCTCTGATAAAAGACCTTTTAGTTTGGACAGATTATTTTTTTACAGTCAGGATGAACTGAGCCTGGTTGTCGGGCTCCTCCTTATCCCCCACCATGTTAAACAAGCACATTAGTGGCATTAGATCAAGTTTGTACCATTTTCATACTGTCTGTAGATGTGCAAGAGGAGGAGGAGAGCGGAGAGAGTGACTGTGGGATAAGTCTACACACAGATTTGTTCATAGTTTAAACCAATGATGCCACATTGGACTGCAGAAGAGCTGTGTACACAAAACGGTAGTAGATTTTTATGCATTGGAGCAATACACAATTTAGTTACAAAAGAGTACATACCCTTTACGCATAAAGAAAATGAATAAAAAGTGTTTAATATACAGTATGTGTCATATGCTAATGTGGCACATAGCACACACATAGTATTGCTCTGATATATGCAGTGCTGAAGCACCAAACACAACTGTAAATAATAGGAAATACAGTGCTGAAACACAGTACCTATATTGTGCTGGATAGTGAGGAACCCTTGGGATTTATTTACTTCTTAAATTCAAAATTAAGTAACTTTTTAAATAGTTTTAATTAAAGATTTAAAAAATTTTGTCTCCTGCAGAGTGTCCTTAAGTCCTTAATCTAGCTGAGTTCTCTGAAAAAAAGATAGAAAGCTGTCGAGCTCCTGCTACTTTGTCTGACTGCTCTTTCTGCTGTTCCTTCCCCTCGTCTCAGTGTTAGAGATATCAGGAAAAAGAGGGGTGTACACAGATCTTCACAGTGTGGAGAGGTGAGAAAGCATGTATAGTCTCAGGGGAGAGAGGACAAGGAAGAAGGCATATGGAGAGGAAATAAGTGCAGAATAGAAGCTGTGCTGATATATAAGCTAATGGAGACACACAGATCTCATATATTTCCTATATTACTGGGAGAAACACTCCCAGAAGAGAAAAGTCTATAACCTGTATTTCTCTGCAGTAAGACATCGGATCACAGATATCACGGTATCATTTGTTCAACGTTCTATGACCTGATTGCCCATATACACTGCTCAAAAAAATAAAGGGAACACTTAAACAACAGAATATAACTCCAAGTACATCAAACTTCTGTGAAATCAAACTGTCCACTTAGGAAGCAACACTGATTGAAATCAATTTCACATGCTGTTGTGCAAATGGAATAGACAATAGATGGAAATTATTGGCAATTATCAAGACACCCTCAAAAAAGCAGTGGTTCTGCAGGTGGGGATCACAGACCACATCTCAGTACCAATGCTTTCTGGCTGATGTTTCGGTCACTTTTGAATGTTGGTTGTGCTTTCACACTCGTGGTAGCATGAGACGGACTCTACAACCCACAGAAGTTGCTCAGGTAGTGCAGCTCATCCAGGATGGCACATCAATGCGAGCTGTGGCAAGAAGGTTTGCTGTGTCTGTCAGCGTAGTGTCCAGAGGCTGGAGGCACTACCAGGAGACAGACCAGTACACCAGGAGACGTGGAGGGGGCCGTAGGAGGGCAACAACCAAGCCAGCAGGACCGCTACCTCCGCCTTTGTGCAAGGAGGAGCAGGAGGAGCACTGCCAGAGCCCTGCAAAATGACCTCCAGCAGGCCACAAATGTGCATGTGTCTGCACAAACGGTTAGAAATCGACTCCATGAGGGTGGTCTGAGGGCCCGACGTCCACAGATGGGGGTTGTGCTCACAGCCCAACACCGTACAGGACGCTTTGCATTTGCCACAGAACACCAGGATTGGCAAAGTCGCCACTGACGCTCTGTGCTCTTCACAGATGAAAGCAGGTTCACACTGAGCACATGTGACAGATGTGACAGAGTCTGGAGACGCCGTGGAGAGCGATCTGCTGCCTGCAACATCCTTCAGCATGACCGGTTCGGCAGTGGGTCAGTAATGGTGTGGGGTGGCATTTCTTTGGAGGGCCGCACAGCCCTCCATGTGCTCGCCAGAGGTAGCCTGACTGCCATTAGGTACCGAGATGAGATCCTCAGACCCCTTGTGAGACCATATGCTGGTGCGGTTGGCCCTGGGTTCCTCCTAATGCAGGACAATGCCAGACCTCATGTGGCTGGAGTGTATCAGCAGTTCTTGCAAGATGAAGGCATTGAAGCTATGGACTGGCCTGCCCGTTCCCCAAACCGGAATCCGATTGAGCACATCTGGGACATCATGTCTCGCTCCATCCACCAACGTCACGTTGCACCACAGACTGTCCAGGAGTTGGCGGATGCTTTAGTCCAGGTCTGGGAAGAGATCCCACAGGAGACCATCCGCAACCTCATCAGGAGCATGCCCAGGCGTTGTAGGGAGGTCATACAGGCACGTGGAGGCCACACACAATACTCAGCCTCATTTTGACTTGTTTTAAGGACATTACATCAAAGTTGGATCAGCCTGTAGTGTGCTTTTCCACTTTAATTTTGGGGGTGACTCCAAATCCAGGCCTTCATTGGTTAATAAATTTGATTTCCATTGATGATTTTTGTGTGATTTTGTTGTCAGCACATTAAACTTTATACAGAACAAAGTATTCAATGAGAATATTTCATTCATTCAGATCTAGGATGTGTTATTTGAGTGTTCCCTTTATTTTTTGAGCAGTGTAGATGGCTTAGGAGGGTGAATCCTACCAATAGATTTCCTTTATATGCTCTGAAAAAAAAGATCCATCAAAGCTCCTGGTTCTGACTACTCCCTCAACACTCCCTTCTTTCAGTGTTAGAGAAAGCAGAAGAGAGGGGGTTAAATAAATATTTACACAGGCTGGAGAGGTGAGATAGCATTTACAGTCTCATGGAGGGCATAGAAAACAAGCTAACGACGTGGAAGAAAGCACATGGGGAAGAAATAAGTAAAGGATAGAAGTTGTGCTGATATATTACCTATTGAAGACAGCAGCACCATCAAAGCTCCTGGTTCTGACTACTCCCTCAACTTTCCCTCCTTTCAGTGTTAGAGAGAGTGCAGGAGAGAGGGGGTTAAATAGAGATTTACACAGGCTGGAGAGATGAGATGACATTTACAGTCTCAGGGAGCGCAGAGAAAACAAGTAATAGGAGTGGAGGAAAGCACATGTGGAGAAAATAACCGCAGAATAGAAGCGGTGCTGATATATTAGCTAAGACAGCAGGGCCCTAAATTTACAAAGAAACATCATATCCAGCCTGTATTACTGGGAGGAAAATCTAAAGCTTGGATCTGGCTGTGAACTGCATATCAGGAGGTTTGAAAATGAGTGAAGAAATGAAGATTGCAGCCTGAAACGTAGTACAATTTTACCAATGTTGTATCAGGCATCAAGCTGTTTTTCAAGGGGTCTGAAATGACTGAAGGAAAGAAGATTGCAGAATGAAACTTAGTGCAATTTTATTAACTAAAAGCAACCACTAATATATGTAAAAAATATATATTTTTCCATGTCAGAGGTGTTCATAGACTTTAAGGATAGCATGAGAAATTCAGATTTATGTCTACACACTCTGTATACCAGGTTAGCTCTATCTACAGTTAGTAGCAGGGAACAGACTGTGCACTGGAAGTCTCAAAGTGATTAATACAAGTAAGGAGCTTAAGTTGCATTGCTGTCTAACCTGCTCTGAAACTGACAATTACTGACCTGCAGAACGGGCTATGTACTTTAGGGTTCATGCTGGCAGGAGCTTTGGCATCTGCCCAAGGTACACTGTCCTTCACTGTATGGTCCAGATGGTGAGCAGAGCATAAAGGCGGCTGGTGGGCTCTTAAATTAGAAATTTCACTTGCACTTGTGTCTATGTAGTCCATATGGTTACAATGCTGGACGGACCACTACTGCTATAATAGTCGGAAAGAATTACGGGACATGCCACTTAGACAGATTCTTAGACAGGCATCTATCAGCCACCGCAGTCTGCCTATATTAGAGGGTCATTGTGGACTAAAGAATTGGAAAATGAGAAATTTGCTTTTGCTATATCTAAGAGAATGTATTAAAAGTATCTATAATATATACAATATATTATTCATTTTTTCATAAAAAGTAGTAACTTTATAGTTTTTAGTTAAAATGGGAACTGTACATTCAATAATCTTTGCAAAACAAAAATAGTAATAGCCAATTCTAAGAAACTTTGAAATAACTCTTATCAAAGAATTCTGTTTTTTCCTTTTTTCCTTTACTTAAAGGATTTATCCAGGACTATTTTTTTTTTTACTATGGGCCTAAAAACTAACAGGTAATTAGTTGCTAACTACTTACCTACCGATCACTGACCGCCCCTACTGTCAATGTCAACAGAGCAGCTCTTTCTCTTCCGGCCTGTTCTGTTGACGGGGCGTTACTGCCGATGCCATGCTGATTGACAGCTGTATCCCCACCATTAGGCTTTATGGAGCCGGCTGTTAATCAGCATGATGTCGACAATCACGCCCCATCCAGAGCAGAGCGGAAGAGAAGCTGCTGTGCCGTCAGTGGAAGCTGTTCAGTCTGTCTGTGACTGGTCTGTGCTGGAAGAGATCATCACCGGGCACAACAGGCAGGTAGGTAGCAACCAACTACCTGTTAGTATTTAGGACCATAGTAAAAAAGTCCTTTAATGCCTACATTAACATTAGAGTGAAGACAGTCAAACCTGATGTTATGGGCAGTATTGGCCAGCAGTCTAATGTGTACGATGGCCTTCGTCCCTCCAACAGATGATGTCGGGGGAGAGAAGGATCTGGCCTTTTGGATCTCCAACAGCTGTTACTTTTATTCTCTGGGGATAAGTCTCTGCAAGAAGAGTCTGGCAGTGACTCTCTCATAGGGAACACAGGTTCTATTGGGAAAAGTCAAGTGTTTGGGTGTATGGAGGAGTTGGGGGAATAGCTGTTGGTCGATAGTTGTCTAAAGTGTATGGGGGCTTTTATGAAACTGTTTTTCCTTTCCACCCGCCTCCTGAACTCATCATCTGCCCAGAAAAAAAACATGCTTCCTTAAAACAAGATGGACTGACAGTTCACTGAATACAAGGTGTCTTGAAGTCTATGGAGAGAGGAGCAGGAGATAGGATTGGAGGTAGAAGCAGAGAAAAAGGATCCTCATCCCATGGCTAGATTCACATCTACACTGCTCAATACTGTTGTATGATTTCCTCCATGCCTCTGTTGATCCTATTTGTGTGCTGTAAAGGTGAAAAGAAGCAGGAATCTCTTATGGCTGTGTGTACTGTGTATAGGAGACATCATTGCAGCTAGTCTCCACCTACAAGCTCAGAATCAATTGAAAATTAGATATAGAGCCTGCAAAAGGAAAGCTGAGGAAAAATGCAAAATACAAGTCATAAAATTCTAAAAAGTTACTTGAAAGTATAGTTTCCCTTTAAAGAAAATTGTGTATCTTCTCTGTTCTCACTAACAGTGACAAACTAAAGACATCGGGCAGAAGGTGGGGAGATGATGCTGCAGCGACTCTGTGTGAGTCTCATGCTATGAGAGGGGAGCAGCTGATTGGTTCAGAGCATGCGGCACAATTTAGAAACCAGAAATAGCCTGGTATACAGTGAAATGATTAAATCAACCATAAACTGGACCCAATAAATGGCATAAAGTTGCAGCATACCTTCCTTACCATTTTTTGGATCCAGCATTAGAAACCTCTTAATGTGCGTCAAAGTTGTTTTTTCAGGCTGCACAGGTCTTGGATTGGCATTTTAATGAGGTATGGTTCCAAGTTGCATAAAATTCTTATCATCTTACTCAAAAGGCGTTACCAGAGTGAGACATGTAATGACTGACAGTCGCTCTCCTGATCTACATGTCTCACTCTGGTAACGCCCCCTTTCTAAGCTCTGGAAGCAGATTGTCAGAGAGATCTATGTCTGGCTCAGAGATATCAAGGTATCATTTTATTCAGCTTTCTATGACCTATGTGCCAATATAGATGGCGTTGGAGGATTGATCCTACTGACATATTCAAGATAAATGCTCTGCAAAAGAAAAGATACAAATCCGTCAAAGCGTCTGGTTCTGACTACTCCCTCAACTCTCCCTTCTTTCAGTGTTATAGAAAGAGCAGGAGGGAGGAGATTAAATAAAGATTTCCACAGACTGGAGAGGTGAGATAGCATTTACAGTCTCATGGAGGGCAGAGAAAACAAGCTATAGACTTGAAAGAAAGCACATGGGGAAGAAATAAGTAAAGGATAGAAGCTGTGCTGATATATTTCCTATTGAAGATAGCACAACCCAGAATTCAGAAAGAAACTGCACATCCAGCCTATATTACTGGGAGGAAAATCTAAAGCTTGGATAATGCATATAAGGAGGTTTGAAAATAAGTGAAGAAATTAAGATTGCAGCCTGAAACTTTGTGCAATTTTATTAATTAAATACATTTAAAAAAAAATTCCATTCAAATGGTATCTATACCCTTTAAATAAAATAATTGCAGGAATATAGTGTTTTGTAGCCATTGTGGGTTTTAGATGAAGGTTCTAAATGGGGATTTCTATTAACTTATAATTTCCTAGTAGGATACTTAAATTTCATATGGATTTCTTAACCACATGCCTTTAACTATTTCCACTCATTGATTGGCAGTTGTTGTCTTACACAGTTGCCATATGGCTTCTGTTCTGAATCAGCCGGTATTAAGTTCTGAAAAATTCCAGGACAAGCGTTATAAGAATGCTGATGTATCCCAAGACTTGATATCTGTAGAGAGTGATGATGCTGTAAAGTCATGCATGGCTATATTACACTCTGCCTGCTTGACATGTCACTCAGCGCTGACGTTATGCCACTCGAACAGCTCAACTCACGTGCTCCAACGTCATACGACTGGAAGAATCGAGGGAGGAGGAGGAAGCAGCAGAATGTTCCACCGTTCTAAAAAAAAAACAAAAAAAAAACAAGTGTCAGAACAGTTTAGGGATCTGCTAATGGAAAGACAAGAGAATGACTCTGTGCATAGTAAACCGGTGCCAGAGGTAGCAGTGTAACATGAAGGCAGTGTTACAAGAACCGTTAGTAGATCAGCCAGGAAACTAGCTTTTACATTTTTCACTACAAGATCATATTCAATTTCCTATTTTTTTTATTATATTTAAATATTTTAAATGGTAGATGTATGAAATTGGGTGCTTAGCCTATTTAAAGGGGACCTGCCATCAGGTCAAACATGGCAATTTTTTGTATATATTTTATTCCCGAGTATTCAGTGTTTTGCTTTTTTATAATCCGCCATACGGTTCCAGAGATATGAGCCTTTTTATTTAGTGTTAATTTGTATGGTCCTTACTAAAGACTCACAGGATTCTCTGGGGGCGTGTCTGTAGGCTGCTCTGCATAATTACCATATAAACCACGCCCCCTCGATAAAGACCATAAAAATTAGCACTAAAAAATAAGGGCTATATCTGTGGAACTGTACAGTGGATTTTAGAAAAACAAAAAACTGAACACTCAGGGGAGCAGTGAGAATAAAATAAGGGCGAAAACAGGCCACTTTTTACCTAGTGACAGGTTTTCCTTAAAGTGGGTGTCCAGGTTTGGGGTTCATTTCTGCAGTCACTCGATGTGACTTCTTGTAACTCCTCACAGTGCATGCTGCGGCCACGCTCTCTGAAGAAGCAACGAATGCGAAACGCGCTTTAGGGAATTGGGTTGAGGTACAGCCTGGATACATGCAATGGGTAATTACCTTTTCCAATAATACTTGCATCAAAAGGTATGGCCTATTTTGAGTATTACAGATACCTTCTATAGACATTTATGTATGATAAGCACGCTATTCCATGGATAACACAAACATAGACAATATTAGTGCGATGGTTTCTGTGTTATATGCATTTTTCACGTGAATAGGCAATTTTTATTCATATGGCCAACCTATAAGCTATCCAAGCTAATTTCCCTTTTGGATGCTATTTATTTAATGCATCCAGATCTAATCCTCGACCCTTCCGTCCAGGATCATTTCACTGATCTTCTGATTTGCATATGTAACATTATTAAATCTCATTTTTTTTAATTTTTTTGTACAAATACTAAATTATATTTTAATAGCATTATAGACTCTTGTTCTCCTGATTTGCATGTCTAGTTGGAATGTTGCAGGAAGTATGCAAATCACATACTTGCGGTCACATGACCACCTGCTGTGGAGAATCCTGACTGCACGCACCATGTGTGTTGTGAGGATCCACAAGTCTGCTGTCACATTGAATGACTGCAGACTTGAGTCTCGAGCCTGAACAACCCCTTTAACCCCCATCATCTCAAGACACTCGAGGAAGTGAAGTTATGAGTGAAACTTGTGTGTCCAGTAAACATGAGATCCATAAAACTCTACTGATTGCCTGTAAATTGAATCTTACGAGGTGCATAATGTATCGAGCTGCAGGATTGCATAGTGGTAAACAAGCTCCGCCATCGTGGGTTAACGTGGTTATAGACAGGACACGTTTTTTGGAAGCTATAGATATTTTTTTTGCAATCTGCATCTGTGCAATTTTCCCACGTCAATGGCGATTTTACCAGTGATCCCAAAAGATCTCAACGTCAAAAAAAAATTACTTAAAGAGGTGGTCCACTACAATGTATATTATTGTGCACATCGATTTAAACCCTTCAAGCAAGTATTTTTGCAAATACCTTATGTTGACATATTTGCCTGTGAGCGGCGCTATCGCTGCCCGCTCAGTCCCGATCACATGACTCCCGGCGTGACCCAGTCGCATGCACTCCCCCTGATTGACTGGGCTGTGGGCGGTGTTTCAGTCAATCAGGGGGAGTGTGTGCGACTGGGTCACGCCTCGGTGATGCAAGGTCAACTCCTTACTCTATGAGGAGCATCGTGGGGATCATGAAAGCGGGAACATTAATAAGCTTCACTAGGAGCAATATTTATGTGTGGGTACATATGATGGCCTGGGTACTGGCTAAGCGTAAAATAAAAATTTCTGCGGCACGCCAAAGTATGTGTCCTTTTTTTCTAATCGTTGGGATGTATGATATAATGCATACAAAGGGAAAATGCAGCACAGAAGATAAGCGTTGCCTGGAGTATCCTACAGCTGCTGTACTGGGGGGGGGATTTAGGCCCTTATACACTTGGTAAAGACTAACTATTCCATTCTAAATAGGGCAGATTTATCAAACCTATCTATAAGAGAAAATTGTCTTTGTATCCAATAGCACCCAATCACAGCGCAGCTTTCATTTTACCAGAGCTGTTTGGAGAATGAAAACTGACCTCTGATTGGCTGCTATTTGCAACAAGGACAGTTTTATTAAACAAGGCCTAATGTTTTTCCAAAGAGGAGTCTTATAGAGCGGGCAATGCTCTCTGGGGAAAAATGATATGCAAATGAGCTCTCCTCAAAAAGAAAGAAAGCTGCCTGTCATACCATCTAATGGTTGAGAAATCTTATTCCTTTCCTCTGGAGGAGAGCTAATTTGCATACTTATTTTGGTGGTATAATTTTTATGATTAGTGGGTGTCTGACATATCGGACCTTTATATAGATTACAGCATTGATTTAGTGCTGCATCCACTACCCTGTTTAATCTCCATAGTAGAAAAATGGACCAAACACCATGGTACATAATGCTAATCAATAAACAGGGTACTCCTTAGTCAAATATAAAGCCTAGAAAAATTGGAGTAGGACGCCCAACATGGCAAAAAAGGAACAAAAATGAAGTATTAAAAACACTTTTATTAGTAGAAACATTAAAAAATATATGTCTATATAACAATAGTAGAAAAGGTCGTGCAGGGTAGGAAATACACAAACAGCAGATACAGCAGTTTATACGTGGGTCCCCCAGGAGCAGGGTGAAACGAATCCCATCAATAGATAAATAGTTCAAAGAGCAGGTAAAATGGTATATACTCAATGTAAACAGCTGTAGGGCATGTATACAAGCTCAGAGTCCAGGTGGAAAGAGTACAATGAAATATAAAGGGAAACCACTGCTCAGAGTGGAAGGAAGAAAAATGACCAGAGCAGGAAAAAGGTGCAAAGTCAGAGACTCACCCATGGGGACTAAAGTAACCACGTCACCGTACTGCAGCCCCGACGCGCGTTTCGCGTGGCTTCCCCGGGGGGCTGTGGTTGTGGATAGAGTGGGCGCCTTTAAATATCCTCCCAGATGAATCGCTGATTGATGCAGCGCATGCGAAGCGGCAGCGTCCCCCCGCCCCGCGTCACGTCCGGCCAGTTTCCCGGGGGGACCGTGGGCAGCGACGTACACGGGGACGCGGCCAAAGGAGGACGGCACTGCGCATGCGCGGCTCAGCGACAGCCATACCAAGTGAGGGCAAGGGTAAGGGCAAAAATATCTCTTAGACAAAGAAGGTACTAGCTGTCAGAAACCAAGATGCAGGTAGAGTACATGCCCCATTCGTGCTACAAGTATAATAGTGTCATCATAGATATATATTAAGGAGTAAATGTAAGTAAGTATGCATTTTTAGAGTCTAACAGGGACAACATTGCATATACATAGTGCGATAATGACTACGGCAGCTAGCGAGAGAAGCATGTTCAAATGTATGGAACAATACATAAGTTGCCACAGAAAACAAGTGCAAAGTATACAGAAGTCCAATGCATGCCCAATTATAAATATTGGGAAGAATAAATATATCCAGGGGCAGAGAGCATTGTAAGTAGCAGTAGGTCGACTCATAGAGATAATTCATGACATTAGGTATTCATAATAACTGTAAATGTCCATCCCATATGCGTCCAGAAGTATCCTAGATGGTATGGAGATATAGGTGATGGCGCCTAAATATAGAGGAATAATAGAAGAAACAGAGAAAAAATTAGACAATAAGAAAAATAAAAAATCCACATTAAAAACAAAGGAGAAGAGAACCTACAAGAATGAAGAGAAACTATTGTGTTCATTAAGACCACCAGGGGTCACCGTGTCCAGTACCGCAATCCAGCGGCATTCCAGCTGCGCCAAAATGCGCTTATAGTTACCTCCCCTGGTACCTAAATGCACCATATCTATACCAATGAATTTGAGGAGTGAAGGATCGCAACTATGGCGCAGTCTGAAATGTCGCGGGATGGTCTTGAGTATTGATACGTCCAGCACATCCCTTGCTGCCACCACATCCCTATCGTGTTCCCTAACACGAACCCGGAATTCGCGGGACGTAAGTCCCACGTAGTTCAAATTACATGGGCAAGTGGCCGTATAAACAACATGTGTAGAACTACAAGAGATGTGGTGAGTGATTTTAAATTCCCTGCCCTGTTTTGCAGAGAATGACTTGGCCCTGACAATGTTACGGCAGGCCATGCATGATCCACAGGGATAACATCCCCATCGTGATTTAGCTACCCCAAATGGGGTGGAAGTAGGGGCGACATAATGGCTCCTGACCAATGTGTCCTTCATACTTTTGCCCCTTCGGGCCGTCATTAATGGTCTGTCAGGCAAGATCCTGCTAAGCATTGGTTCCGTTTTTAAGATAGACCAATGCCTCTCAAGAATTCCCCGAATAGTCTGCCAGTGGCTGTTGTACGTCGATATAAATCTAATCGGAGGGTCTCTTTCGTACGATCTACCAACACTGGCCAGAAGGAGATCACGCAGAGTCCCCCTTGCACGTCTGTAGCCTCTCTTAATACTCCGTGCACTGTAGCCCCGTTCCTGAAATCTTTGATGGAGGTCCCGAGACTGAGCCTCAAACGCCGTATCAGTGGAACAAATACGTTTGGCTCTAAGATACTGTCCAACAGGAATGGCCCAAATAGTGGCCGGTGTATGGGCTGATGTTGCGTGCAAAAGTGCATTAACCGATGTTTTCTTGCGAAAAACATTGGTCTGTAACAGGCCATCCTGCTGGACAGTGATACCAATGTCTAAAAAGTCAATGTGACTTGAGTCCCATGTATACGTGAGTCTGATATTAATTTCATTGATATTCAGAGAGGTGATAAAGTTATGAAGCTCAGTCTCGAAGCCCTGCCAGATGATAAAAATATCATCTATGTATCTGCACCAGCACTGCGCATGGGAGGCGGCGCACGCACCATCCCCGAAAACCTCCCTCTCCCAAAAGCCGAGAAAAAGGTTAGCGTAGGATGGCGCGCACGCCGCGCCCATCGCAGTGCCGCGTTTCTGAATTAAAAAAACGATCTTTAACGTAAAAAAATTTTAAGTGAGTATGAACTCCATACTGAAGATCGTTTTTTTCTTCAGAAACGCGGCACTGCGATGGGCGCGGCGTGCTCGCCATCCTACGCTAACCTTTTTCTCGGCTTTTGGGAGAGGGAGGTCTTCGGGGATGGCGCGTGCGCCGCCTCCCATGCGCAGTGCTGGTACAGATACATAGATGATATTTTTATCATCTGGCAGGGCTCCGAGACTGAGCTTCATAACTAGAGATGAGCGTTGTTCTACTCGAACTGTTCGCCAATCTCAAATTCGAGCTGTTTTGGGCGGTGTTCGAGCCGTTCGGCGAACACGAACAATTTGAGAAAAATTCGGCTGTTCGAGGTTATGTTCGATAACTGTTCGTGCACCAAAATCATAACTGGATTTTTTCTCAGTAATGATGAAAATTAATGTTAATACGCAGTTTGAGTGTACAGCGCGGTGGGGGGAGGGGCAGGGGATGGATCTCTGCAGGAACAATGAAGATCTCCATTTTTTTTTCTCTTTCCCGCATTTACAGTGGGGAGGTGCAATCTGTCAGCCTATCAGCAGCGCACACACGGAGCGAAGTGCTTTTTTTCACACAAGCAAGGGCATGTGTCATTGGCAGTGTATGTCACATGTCCTTGCCCTATAAGACCAAGCCATTTTCCCCGTCGCCACCATTTTCTCACTGCTGCAGCTGCGTGTTAGACGGCACCGCTGTTGCTGTGTGCGCTATACCTTGTTAATTTCAAGCCAATTTTCGCACAAATATACAGATAGCTTGGGAGTAGGGAATAGTTGTGATTGCAGTCCTTTTAAGGACTAGGTTACAGCATTTCCTACGACTTTTATCAGGCAGGTCTGTGCTCTTAAATAGATAGGTTGTGGGAGTAAAGACTAATTGTAATTGGAGTCCTTTTCAGGACTAGGTTACATCAGTTCCTATCAGTTTTTGCCAGGCAGGTCTGTGCCAGTGCTGTGCAAGTTTTTTTCACAGCATTTGGCTGAATCTAGCAAAGCTAATCCTTTTTGGCCTATTGCAGAGTGTGTTAGTCAGTGGAGTAGCCTATCTGTGTTGCAAGATATACCACCTGTGTATAGAATACCAATTTTTTTACTGCACCTAGTGAAGTAAAATCTTTTGGGCATAGCATCATTCTATTAGTCCATCTATACTGACCTCCATCAGGTTGCAAACTGAATCTAATTTTTTTCTGCATCTAGCTCTGAAAAAATATTTGGCCTTTTAGCAGTGTGTCGGACTCTCTCTATTAGTCCATCTATACTGACCTCCATCAGGTTGCAAATTCAAAATAATTTTTATCTGCATCTACAGTACCTCTGAAAAAATATTTGGGCTTCTAGCTGTGTGTGGGACTTGTTGTATTAGTCCATCTATACTGACCTCCATCAGGTTGCAAACTGAATATATTTTTTTCTGCATCTACCTCTGAAAAAATATTGGGCTTCTAGCTGTGTGTGGGACTTGTTGTATTAGTCCATCTATACTGACCTCCATCAGGTTGCAAACTGAATATATTTTTTCCTGCATCTACCTCTGAAAAAATATTGGGCTTCTAGCTGTGTGTGGGACTTGTTGTATTAGTCCATCTATACTGACCTCCATCAGGTTGCAAACTGAATATAATTTTTTTCTGCATCTAGCTCTGAAAAAATATTTGGCCTTCTAGTAGTGTGTCGGACTTTCTCTATTAGTCCATCTATACTGACCTCCATCAGGTTGCAAATTAAAAATAATTTTTATCTGCATCTACAGTACCTCTGAAAAAATATTTGGCCTTCTAGCAGTGTTTCGGACTTTCTCTATTAGTCCATCTATACTGACCTCCATCAGGTTGCAAATTCAAAATAATTTTTATCTGCATCTACAGTACCTCTGAAAAAATATTTGGGCTTCTAGCTGTGTGTGGGACTTGTTGTATTAGTCCATCTATACTGACCTCCATCAGGTTGCAAACTGAATATATTTTTTTCTGCATCTACCTCTGAAAAAATATTGGGCTTCTAGCTGTGTGTGGGTCTTGTTCTATTAATCCATCTATACAGACCTCCATCAGGTTGCAAACTGAATCTAATTTTTTTCTGCATCTAGCTCTGAAAAAATATTTGGCCTTTTAGCAGTGTGTCGGACTTTCTCTATTAGTCCATCTATACTGACCTCCATCAGGTTGCAAATTCAAAATAATTTTTATCTGCATCTACAGTACCTCTGAAAAAATATTTGGGCTTCTAGCTGTGTGTGGGACTTGTTGTATTAGTCCATCTATACTGACCTCCATCAGGTTGCAAACTGAATATATTTTTTTCTGCATCTACCTCTGAAAAAATATTGGGCTTCTAGCTGTGTGTGGGACTTGTTGTATTAGTCCATCTATACTGACCTCCATCAGGTTGCAAACTGAATATATTTTTTCCTGCATCTATCTCTGAAAAAATATTGGGCTTCTAGCTGTGTGTGGGACTTGTTGTATTAGTCCATCTATACTGACCTCCATCAGGTTGCAAACTGAATATAATTTTTTTCTGCATCTAGCTCTGAAAAAATATTTGGCCTTCTAGTAGTGTGTCGGACTTTCTCTATTAGTCCATCTATACTGACCTCCATCAGGTTGCAAATTAAAAATAATTTTTATCTGCATCTACAGTACCTCTGAAAAAATATTTGGCCTTCTAGCAGTGTTTCGGACTTTCTCTATTAGTCCATCTATACTGACCTCCATCAGGTTGCAAATTCAAAATAATTTTTATCTGCATCTACAGTACCTCTGAAAAAATATTTGGGCTTCTAGCTGTGTGTGGGACTTGTTGTATTAGTCCATCTATACTGACCTCCATCAGGTTGCAAACTGAATATATTTTTTTCTGCATCTACCTCTGAAAAAATATTGGGCTTCTAGCTGTGTGTGGGTCTTGTTCTATTAATCCATCTATACAGACCTCCATCAGGTTGCAAACTGAATATAATTTTTTTCTGCATCTAGCTCTGAAAAAATATTTGGCCTTCTAGCAGTGTTTCGGACTTTCTCTATTAGTCCATCTATACTGACCTCCATCAGGTTGCAAATTCAAAATAATTTTTATCTGCATCTACAGTACCTCTGAAAAAATATTTGGGCTTCTAGCTGTGTGTGGGACTTGTTGTATTAGTCCATCTATACTGACCTCCATCAGGTTGCAAACTGAATATATTTTTTTCTGCATCTACCTCTGAAAAAATATTGGGCTTCTAGCTGTGTGTGGGTCTTGTTCTATTAATCCATCTATACAGACCTCCATCAGGTTGCAAACTAAATATAATTTTTTTCTGCATCTAGCTCTGAAAAAATATTGGGCTTCTAGCTCTGTGTGGGACTTGTTCTATTAGTCCATCTATACTGACCTCCATCAGGTTGCAAACTGAATATATTTTTTTCTGCATCTACCTCTGAAAAAATATTGGGGTTCTAGCTGTGTGTGGGACTTGTTGTATTAGTCCATCTATACAGACCTCCATCAGGTTGCAAACTGAATATAATTTTTTTCTGCATCTAGCTCTGAAAAAATATTTGGCCTTCTAGTAGTGTGTCGGACTTTCTCTATTAGTCCATCTATACTGACCTCCATCAGGTTGCAAATTAAAAATAATTTTTATCTGCATCTACAGTACCTCTGAAAAAATATTTGGCCTTCTAGCAGTGTGTGGGACTTTCTCTATTAGTCCATCTATACTGACCTCCATCAGGTTGCAAATTCAAAATAATTTTTATCTGCATCTACAGTACCTCTGAAAAAATATTTGGGCTTCTAGCTGTGTGTGGGACTTGTTGTATTCGTCCATCTATACTGACCTCCATCAGGTTGCAAACTGAATATAATTTTTTTCTGCATCTAGCTCTGAAAAAATATTTGGCCTTCTAGTAGTGTGTCGGACTTTCTCTATTAGTCCATCTATACTGACCTCCATCAGGTTGCAAATTAAAAATAATTTTTATCTGCATCTACAGTACCTCTGAAAAAATATTTGGCCTTCTAGCAGTGTGTGGGACTTTCTCTATTAGTCCATCTATACTGACCTCCATCAGGTTGCAAATTCAAAATAATTTTTATCTGCATCTACAGTACCTCTGAAAAAATATTTGGGCTTCTAGCTGTGTGTGGGACTTGTTGTATTAGTCCATCTATACTGACCTCCATCAGGTTGCAAACTGAATATAATTTTTTTCTGCATCTAGCTCTGAAAAAATATTTGGCCTTCTAGTAGTGTGTCGGACTTTCTCTATTAGTCCATCTATACTGACCTCCATCAGGTTGCAAATTAAAAATAATTTTTATCTGCGTACCTCTGAAAAAATATTTGGCCTTCTAGCAGTGTGTGGGACTTTCTCTATTAGTCCATCTATACTGACCTCCATCAGGTTGCAAATTCAAAATAATTTTTATCTGCATCTACAGTACCTCTGAAAAAATATTTTGGTTTCTAGCTGTGTGTGGGACTTGTTGTATTAGTCCATCTATACTGACCTCCATCAGGTTGCAAACTGAATATATTTTTTTCTGCATCTACCTCTGAAAAAATATTGGGCTTCTAGCTGTGTGTGGGACTTGTTGTATTAGTCCATCTATACTGACCTCCATCAGGTTGCAAACTGAATATATTTTTTTCTGCATCTACCTCTGAAAAAATATTGGGCTTCTAGCTGTGTGTGGGACTTGTTGTATTAGTCCATCTATACTGACCTCCATCAGGTTGCAAATTGAATATAATTTTTTTCTGCATCTAACCCAGCCAATAGTTTTGGCCTAATACCACAGTTTGGCCACTCAGCTCTGCTCGGTTACCATCCATTGTTTTTTTGTGCAAACAACTCCAGAGTTGTGAATTAGTTAACCACCAAAATGAGTGGCAAAAGGCCTGCTGCTGGTGGAAAGGGGAATAGGCGTGTTGGGAAGGGGAAAAAAGGTTGTGTCCGTGGGGTAGGTGTTAAAGCAACAGTAACATCTGCAGAAGAAAGACCATCTTCCAGCCAAACTAAAATGTCTACTTCTTTTAGCGGACAATATGATAAGATCCCTTTCTTACGGCCACGCCAATCGCTACAAATTCCAGATGAGGCACAAAAACAGCAGGTGCTTCAACGGATATCAAGTGCTCCTTTAAGTGGGCTCTCCTCCACATCAACTTCAACATCACAAATACTCCAGTCCTCAAAGGTGTCACCCAAATCGCACTTGCTTCCTCACAGCTCCCAAATCTCCAGCTGCCCGTCTGAGTATGAGGTAGAACAGATGGTTGAGTCTGCAGAGCTGTTTACTCATACTATAGCCTGGGAATCAGAGGTCGACTCCAGCGCTTCTGTGAATCCAGACGAGGAAATGATCTGCACTGATGCCCAGAATCTTTATGAGTCGGATCCAGGACCAGACGCAGAAGGTTCTGACCATAATGTAGACCCTCATTCCCAAACTGTAACTCCTGTTGGTGGAGACAATGAGGAAGACGATGATAAGACTCAAATACCTGATTGGAGCAACAACTTTAGTTTTTTGTCAGGGCAGGAACAGGTTGGCTCTGAGGACGACGGGTGTGATAACACACAGGGTGATGATGATGAGGTTGGAGATCCCACTTACTGTCAACCCACAGTCAGCCAAGAGATGAGGTCAGCAGAGGAGGTGGAGGAAGATGCTAGTGACGACGAGGTCAGGTTGCGCCTTCCTGGACAGAGACGTAGTACTGGAAGCACATCAACAACTGCATCCTCAAACACAACTCTGCCTCTCACCACAAGTCGTGGTGGCTCTTCAGGTCGCATGGGTGCTAAGCCTTGCATAGCCTGGGCATTTTTTCAGATCGATAAAGATGACCCAACTCGTGTTATCTGTAACATTTGTCAGCAAAAGCTAAGTAGAGGCCAAAAAATACATAGTTTGAGTACTTCATACATGAACCGGCACATGGACATGAAGCATAAGTTGCAGTGGGAAGCTCAGTGTGCTACAATGCGGCCTAGCCGGCCGGGCCAACCACCGTCTGCCATATCTTGTGCATCCGCGGCCTCTTCATCCTCTGTGACTGGGGGGACAGCAGTCACACCTGTTTTGGGGCGCAGACCTGCCACCTCTTTACCCGCAACAGCCAGCGTGATTGGCAGGTCATCATTTTCTTTGGAGGTGGTAACACCAGCTGGTGTTGAGCGCTGTCCGACATCGATAGCACCACCTTTGGATCAAGGCAACCTAACATGTCCGCCTGCATCTTCCTCACAGACCGGCAGTTTGCCGGGGACACCCTTATCAACCCCGTCTAAGCACAATAGCCAGCCCTCGGTCCCTCAGATGTGGACAAGTAAAAGACCATTTCCTCCTAGCCATGAGAAAGCTAAGAGGTTGAATTTCACCATCTGCAAGCTCTTGGCTACAGAAATGCTGCCTTTCCGCCTGGTGGACACAGAGGATTTTCGAGACCTTATGTCCGTCGCAGTGCCCCAGTACCATATGCCCAGTCGGCACTACTTCTCAAAGAAAGGTCTGCCTGCGCTCCACCAGCATGTCGCACACAACATCACCGCTTCTTTGAGAAACTCTGTGTGTGACAGGGTGCATTTCACCACAGACACTAGGACGAGTAGGCATGGACAGGGGCGTTACATGTCGCTGACTGGGCACTGGGTAACTATGGTGACAGCAGGACAAGGGGCTGCTGTCCAAGTCTTGCCGTCCCCACGAGTTGTGCGTCAATCCTCTTTATGTCAAAGTTCCTCCACTGCTTCTGCCTCCTCAACCTCCTCTCGGTCTTCCACCTGCACCCAAAGCCTGTCTGGTCATGCCACAAGCTTTCTAACTGCGCAGAAGGGATCCTGCACACCTCCTTACTATGCTGGCAGTAGGGCTCAACATCATCAGGCGGTTTTTACTTTGAAATGTCTGGGAAATGTGAGTCACACAGCTGAGGAGTTGTGGTCAGCTCTGGAGAACCAATTTCATGAATGGTTGTCTCCACTGGACCTGAAACCAGGGAAGGCCGTGTGCGACAATGCTGCAAACCTGGGTGCGGCCCTTCGCCGGGGCAATGTCACACACGTGCCTTGTATGGCTCACGTGTTGAACCTGGTTGTCCAGCAATTTTTAGCCCACTATCCCAGAATAGATGGCCTTCTGCAGAGGGCACGGTCGCTGTGTGCTCACTTCCGCCGTTCGCATCCCGCAGCTCAGCGACTTACATCTCTACAGAAGTCGTTGGGCCTGCCACTTCACCGGCTAAAATGCGATGTGCCTACCCGGTGGAATTCAACTCTGCACATGTTGCAGCGACTGTGGCAGCACCGACAAGCCCTGGTGCAATACGTTGTGACGTATAGCCTGGGCCAACGAGATTCAGAGGTGGGGCAAATCACGCTGGAGGAGTGGTCTCAGATCAGGGACCTATGCACCCTTCTGCACAGTTTTGAAATGGCGACGAAGATGTTTAGTGCTGACGATGCCATTATCAGCATGACTATTCCGGTGATTTACATGCTGGAGCACATGTTAAACAGAATTCGGAGTCAGGTGGTGGCACAAGAGGAGGTGGAGGAAGTAGAGGAGGAGGAGTTGTATGCGGAAGGGCTAACATCTGCAAGGTCCAGACGGTCGGCAGCACCAAGGCGGCAGGCATGTGAGGGTGGGGGAGATGGTTTTACCAGGGCGCATGGTAGCAGCCAAACTAGTGAGGAAGGTGCAGGAGCCCAGGAAGAAGTGGAGGATGAACTGATGGAAGACTCATCAGATGAGGGAGACCTTGATCACATTTCTGTTGTGCGAGGTTGGGGGGAGAGGACAGAGGAAGGAAGCATGATTGTTACCTCGCCACCAACACAACAGGGACTTGGTGCTCCTGGATGCGCAACACACATGAGTGCCTTCTTGCTGCACTACCTGCAACATGACCCTCGAATTGTGAGAATTAGAAATAATCCTGACTACTGGGTTGCCACACTGTTAGATCCCCGGTACAAAAGTAAATTTGCAGAAATTATTCCTGCCATAGAAAGGGATGCACGCATGCAGGAGTATCAGCAGAGACTGTTGCAGAATCTTACATGTGCTTTTCCACAAAATACCAGTGGTGCACGTAGTGAATCTCACAGTTCCAACTTGCCAACCGTGGGACCGTCAAGTGTTCAGCACTCAAACCGTAACAGAACCACAGTATCTGCTGGTAACATCAATTTTGCGGAATCATTTCACCACTTTTTTAGCCCATCCTTTGCAAGGCCACAGGAGACAAGAAGTCTGACACATAGTCAACGCCTAGAGACGATGGTACAGGAGTATCTCCAAGTAAACATTGAAGCCACGACTGTGTCACTGGACCCTTGCTCTTTTTGGGCTTCCAATCTGGATAAATGGCCGGAGCTAGCCACTTACGCCTTGGAGATCTTGTCATGCCCCGCAGCCAGCGTTCTGTCTGAACGTGTGTTCAGCGCTGCTGGTGGTGTGCTGACAGATAAGCGCACGCGGCTCTCCACTGATAATGTAGACAGACTCACGTTCATAAAGATGAACAAATCATGGATCCGAAACGACTTTTCTACCCCTGTGTCATCCTGGGGAGAGTAAAAGCTTGATGATTGGTTAAAATCACCCTACCAACCGTTTTAAGCTTTCAAATTACTAATCATGTTTATCTGTATCTTGACTGGAAAATAATTTGGGCTTTGTAGCAGTGTGCAGCACTGATCCTATTAGGCCATCTATAATAAGCTCCACCAGATTTAAAATTAAAAATAATTTTTAGCTGCATCTAGCCCGGAAAATAATTTTGGGGCTCCGAGATGAGCAAGACACATAAGTGCCTTCTTGCTGCACTACCTGCAGCATGACCCTCATATTGTCAGAATTCGAAGTAATCATGACTACTGGGTTGCCACACTCTTAGATCCCCCAAACTTTTCGATCAACCTTTTCATTTTAATAAAGACCAAAAAAATGGTCATTTTTGAAATTATAAGCATTAGCAGGTTGTTAGAAACTGAAATCAAACAGTTTTCAACTCAAAACTTTATTGTAGGTGATGTTACATTTTCACATAGGACCCCTTGTTCGAAAGGAGCTTCTGAACTCTCTCGTCCATTGAATTTGTCAGGTTTTGGATGGTTTCTGCTTCAATTGTTTTGCATGAGGACAGAACACCCTCCCAGAGCTGTTGCTTAGATGTGAACTGCCTCCCGCCATCATAGACACTCCTTTTAATGATGCTCCAAAGGTTCTGAATGGGGTAGAGGTCAGGGGAGCATGGGGGTCACACCATAAGTTTGTCCCCTTTTATGCCCATATCAGCCAGAGATGCAGATGTTTTATGTGCAGCATGAGATGGTGCATTATCATGCAGAAAAATGATCTTGCTGTGAAATACACGGTTCTTCTTCTTGAACCATGGCAGGAAGTGCTGTTTGAGAAAATCCACATACATTATGGAGTTCATCTTTAGCGCCTTCAGGGATCCTAAAGGGGCCGACAATCTCTCTCCCCATGATTCCAGCCCAAAACATTACTCCACCTCCTCCTTGTTGGCGCTGTAGCCGTGTTTGCGTGGGGTGTCCATCAACCAGCCATCCTCCACTCCATCCATCTGGACCATCGAGCGCTGCACGGCACTCATCCGTGAACAAAACAGTTTTGAAATCAGTCTTCATGTAATGTTTGGCCCACTGGAGCCGTTTCTGCTTGTGTGAAGTGGATAGAGGAGGTCGACAGGATGGCGTATGCACAGCTGCAAACCTCTGAAGGACCCTGCATCTTGTTGTTCGGGGGACGTTGGAGGCACAAGCAGCTTCAAAAACTTGTCTGCTGCTATGACAAGGCTTTCTTGCAGCTGCTCTTTTAACCTGACGTAATTGCCTGTAGGACAGAGTCCTCAATTTGCCCTTATCAGCACGCACACGTGTGTACTGTGAATCAGCTACATACTTCTTGATTGCCAAGACACTTCATCCTGATCATCGCACAATGTTGATTGTAGTCATGCCTTGACCTAAACACTCCACAATTTGTTGCTTCTCAGCAGCCGACACATCCTTTTTCTTTCCCATTTTGGCAGAAAATGTAGGCTGCTTAATAATGTGAGAGAGCCTTCTTAAGTAGTCTTGCCTTTCATTGGACACACCTGCCAAACTAATTAGCACAGGTGTCTGCAATTGCTTACAGTGATATAAAGAGCCCTGACACACATCACCATCAATGAGTTTAACTGACAAACAAACAAATTCTTCCCTTATCACTCCTAAACACTTTTTGCATAATAATTTGGAACGCAGTGTACATGTGCTTTTCCACAAAACACCAGTGGTTCACGTAGTGAATATTACAGTTCTAACTTGCCAACCGTGGTCTGTATGGAATTGTTCAATAAAGGGCCCAAAATTAAGATAACATAGATGGGAGAGGTCTCTATGAATAGGAATTCCTAAGTATTTGATACCCTGTGAGGGCCAGGCAAAGGGAAAGTTGGACTGGATGGAATCCTATATGGATTTGGGTAGGGAGACATCGAGGGCCTCAGACTTCGCTGCATTGATTTTAAAATTTTACCATGTAACAAAGTGATCTATTTCAGCCATAACAGCAGGGATGGATATATGTGATTGAGTGATATATACTAGGACATCATCAGCAAATAGAGAGCACTTGTACTCGGTGCCTCCCATCTCAATTTACCTAATATTGGGGTTATGGCGAATTGATGAGAGCAGGTGCTCCGTCACTAGGATGTATAAGAGAGGGGACAGAGGACATCACTGCCTTGTCCCATTGGTGATTGTGAAAGGTGATGAAAATGTTCTGACGCACCCCCTGGGCCTTGGGACACCCGGAGCCGGACCCTTTTTGGTGGATGCTGGTGGTTGTAGTCTTCGTGGCGGCGACCCGGTTCCGTGGCTCAGGGCGGTCAAACCAGTGGCCGAACTATTTATGTGGTTTTGATGTTTAAATGTCCGACTACGCCACCCGTGGATTGCGGTCAGAGTGAACCGCCGCTACAGGGCAGACCGCTGAGGCTGGTGTTGTGGGTGCAGCAGAGCGTAGCATAACTCCCCACGGGAGGAGTATAGCCTCAGGGCAGTGTATGCGGAGGATGGGGGTGATGGTGCAGGGCAGCAGCAGTAACGACACGGAGTCAGTGATGCAGTCCAGGGCCTTTACTCACAGTTCTTATTATCCAGACCACGTCTGCAGGTAACGGCTGCCCACGTCGTACTGTGCTCACCAGGTGAGGGGCTCAGACAACTCCCAGATAACTTTGGAGCACTTCACAGGACCCCCTTTGTGTGTCCTTTGTCTGGCCTTTCTTACCAACACTTCTGTCCGGCTGCCTCGGGCCTCCTCTTGGTAAACTTGGCGCCAGTTTCCCTGACCCTATGTGGTGCCTTCCTAGCGGGTGTAGCGAGGGGCTGCGCCACATAAAATGTCAGAGCCTCCGGTTTCTAGCTGAGGGTCGTTTCCTGCCTCCACTAGTTCGGGGACCGGTCTCCCCCTTTGGCCTGACCCCTCCACGCAGGTGGATTCGGGCGTGCGGTGGCGACTCGCCCGTCCGCACCCCTGGGATCCCTTCATTCCTCGTTCCTGGAGCCTTCTCCGCTCCTCTTCCTTCCTTCTCCCTCTTCCAGGCCTGGGCCTCTGTTACTAGGCCCGCCTCCGGAGCAGAGCCCATGCAGAGCCCCTGCTCCCTGCCACTTCTGCTCAGACTTCTCTGCACTGAACTAAGATGGTGCCCACCTTTTATACTCCCTTCTCAATGCACCCAGGAACTGCTTCCTCCCTGCTCCTGCACTACAGGGTTCCCCTTCCTCAGTGTTCCCTCCCCCCACTCCAGCCAGGGACAGGGACTGTCGTGCCCATCTCAGGGGCATATTGGTCGCCCTGCCCCACGGCAATGTGGTGTAATGCATGCAGGTGTCGGGTCCTGATCCACACTCCATCCTTACCTGAGAGTGAGATATCACACCTCTGGGTGAGGTGCAATACGTCTGTAGCAACCGAGCCCTCAGGGTGCTACAGTTCCATTTATCTTCAGCCTAGGTGACGTATTGCTATACAGGGCAGTGATTTTGGCTATAAAAGGGTCCCCTAGACCCCTACCCCAAGCTTTTTAAGAGAATCATATATGGCGTGCCAGGAGACTCTATGGAATGCTTTCTCAGCATCCAACGAGAGTATCTAATTACAAATTTTTAACTGCATCTAGCCCAGGAAATACTTTGTGCCTAGTAGCAGTGTCTGCTAGTCAGCGGATTATCCCGGCTGTTAAGCAAGCTACACCACCTGTAGTTTAGACACTTAATTTTTTCAAAGGAAATGCTTCGGGACCATGGGATACTTAGTGAAGAACATCAGGAGGCACCCCAAGGCATAGGGGCTGGGACTGGCAGTAGGATGCCTTGCGGTGGACAGCCGAGCTCGATCCTTATAAAAGCTTTTTAACTGCAGCAGCTTTAGTGGACGCTACTGGAGCTGGAATTACCGCGGCTGCTGGCATGAGACTTGCCCTCCAATAGATCCTTGTAAATGGATTTAAAGTGTATTCATTCAAATTAGAGAGACAATTTAAATTAAAAAGCTTAGAGCTGCCTCCACCACAGGGGGGCTCGTTCGACCCACCAGCGGACAGGCACCAGTATTGGGAGAGGGGGGCTGGCCGTCAGGGTTCACCGCGGCTCTGGCACAAACCCGGCGACACGGAGGTGGCACGGGCAGGAGCGGACTGGCCGTGTCGGCTTCTCACTTTTTGGATTTTAGAAGGGCATGACATGCCTATATCTGTGTCTCCCCCTCCTTTTACTCCTCCACCTCTTTTATTTTCGCATGACTATATGTACTTGTCACTTTTCCATGTGTTAGTTATGTCTTCTGAGCAGTTTGTCAGCTTTTGGACACCTTTGAAGGTGTTTTCTATGTGTTTCTATGTGTTTTTGTTTGCCTGCTATTGGTTTTAACGGTGTTCGAAGGTGTTCGACGAACAGTTCGACGAACAGTTCGGCGAACACACGGGTGTTCGACGAACCGAACCGAACTCGAACACTACGGGGGTGGCTCAACACTATTCATAACTTTATCACCTCTCTGAATATCAATGAAATTAATATCAGACTCATGTATACATGGGACTCAAGTCACATTGACTTTTTAGACATTGGTATCACTGTCCAGCAGGATGGCCTGGTACAGACCGATGTTTTTCGCAAGAAAACATCGGTTAATGCACTTTTGCACGCAACATCAGCCCATACACCGGCCACTATTCGGGCCATTCCTGTTGGACAGTATCTTAGAGCCAAACGTATTTGTTCCACTGATACGGCGTTTGAGGCTCAGTCTCGGGACCTCCATCAAAGATTTCAGGAACGGGGCTACAGTGCACGGAGTATTAAGAGAGGCTACAGACGTGCAAGGGGGACTCCGCGTGATCTCCTTCTGGCCAGTGTTGGTAGATCGTACGAAAGAGACCCACCGATTAGATTTATATCGACGTACAACAGCCACTGGCAGACTATTCGGGGAATTCTTGAGAGGCATTGGTCTATCTTAGAATCATAGAATCATAGAATGGTAGAGTTGGAAGGGACCTCCTGGGTCATCTGGTCCAACCCCCTGCTCAAAGCAGGATTCACTAGATCATCTCAGACAGATGTCTGTCCAGCCTCTGTTTGAAGACGTCCATTGAAGGGGAACTCACCACCTCTCGTGGCAGCCTGTTCCACTCATTAATCACCCTAACTGTCAAAAAGTTTTTTCTAATATCTAATCTGTGTCTCCTCCCATTTAGTTTCATCCCATTGCTTCTAGTCTTTCCTTGTGCAAATGAGAATAAAGATGATCCTTCTACAATGTGACAGCCCTTGACATATTTGTAGACAGCTATTAAGTCTCCTCTCAGTCTTCTTTTTTGCAAGCTAAACATTCCCAAATCCTGCAACCGTTCCTCATAGGACATGGTTTGCAGACCAGTCACCATTCTGGTCGCTCTTCTCTGAAACGGAACCAATGCTTAGCAGGATTTTGCCTGACACACCATTAATGACAGCCCGAAGGGGCAAAAGTTTGAAGGACACATTGGTCAGGAGCCATTATGTCGCCCCTACTTCCACCCCATTTGGGGTAACTAAATCACGATGGGGATGTTATCCCTGTGGATCATGCATGGCCTGCCGTAACATTGTCAGGGCCAAGTCATTCTCTGCAAAACAGGGCAGGGAATTTAAAATCACTCACCACATCTCTTGTAGTTCTACACATGTTGTTTATACGGCCACTTGCCCATGTAATTTGAACTACGTGGGACTTATGTCCCGCGAATTCCGGGTTCGTGTTAGGGAACACGTTAGGGATGTGGTGGCAGCAAGGGATGTGCTGGACGTATCAATACTCAAGACCATCCCGCGACATTTCAGACTGCGCCATAGTTGCGATCCTTCACTCCTCAAATTCATTGGTATAGATATGGTGCATTTAGGTACCAGGGGAGGTAACTATAAGCGCATTTTGGCGCAGCTGGAATGCCGCTGCGGTACTGGACACGGTGACCCCTGGTGTTCTTAATGAACACAATAGTTTCTCTTCATTCTTGTAGGTTCTCTTCTCCTTTGTTTTTAATGTGGATTTTTTATTTTTCTTATTGTCTAATTTTTTCTCTGTTTCTTCTATTATTCCTCTATATTTAGGCGCCATCACCTATATCTCCATACCATCTAGGATACTTCTGGACGCATATGGAATGGACATTTACAGTTATTATGAATACCTAATGTCATGAATTATCTCTATGAGTCGACCTACTGCTACTTACAATGCTCTCTGCCCCTGGATATATTTATTCTTCCCAATATTTATAATTGGGCATGCATTGGACTTCTGTATACTTTGCACTTGTTTTCTGTGGCAACTTATGTATTGTTCCATACATTTGAACATGCTTCTCTCTCTAGCTGCCGTAGTCATTATTGCACTATGTATATGCAATGTTGTCCCTGTTAGACTCTAAAAATGCATACTTACTTACATTTACTCCTTAATATATATCTATGATGACACTATTATACTTGTAGCACGAATGGGGCATGTACTCTACCTGCATCTTGGTTTCTGACAGCTAGTACCTTCTTTGTCTAAGAGATATTTTTGCCCTTACCCTTGCCCTCACTTGGTATGGCTGTCGCTGAGCCGCGCATGCGCAGTGCCGTCCTCCTTTGGCCGCGTCCCGTTGGGCTTCTGTACGTGGGGATTATGGGTAGTGACGTCACCGTGTACGTCGCTGCCCACGGTCCCCCCGGGAAAATGGCCGGACGTGACGCGGGGCGGGGGGACGCTGTCGCTTCGCATGCGCTGCATCAATCAGCGATTCATCTGGGAGGATATTTAAAGGTGCCCACTCTATCCACAACCACAGCCCCCCGAGGAAACCACACGAAACGCGCGTCGGGGCTGCAGTACGGTGACGTGGTTACTTTAGTCCCCATGGGTGAGTCTGTGACTTTGCACCTTTTTCCTGCTCTGGTCATTTTTCTTCCCTCCACTCTGAGCAGTGGTTTCCCTTTATATTTCATTGTACTCTTTCCACCTAGACTCTGAGCTTGTATACATGCCCTACAGCTGTTTACATTGAGTATATACCATTTTACCTGCTCTATGAACTATTTATCTATTGATGGGATTCGTTTCACCCTGCTCCTGGGGGACCCACGTATAAACTGCTGTATCTGCTGTTTGTGTATTTCCTACCCTGCACGACCTTTTCTACTATTGTTATATAGACATATATTTTTTAATGTTTCTTCTAATAAAAGTGTTTTTAATCTCCATAGTGTCTGACTTTGGGTGGGTGAAGTTCTCCGCCCATAGTTTGATACCCGCCAATCATAAAATAATGGCATACTCTAGAAATTAGCAATCAGTGTGTAATGGAGGAATGCCCCTTCAGGTTAATACATTGCAGAACGTACAGTTAGGATCAGAAATATTTGGACAGTGACACAAATTTTGCCATTTTAATTGCTTATGAAAATATATTCAAAATACAGTCATATAACCAATCTGGGCTGAAAGTGCAGACTCTCAGCTTTAATTTGAGGGTTTTCACATCCTAATTGGAGGAAGGGGTTAACAATTACAGCTCTTTAATATGTAGATTCTTCTTTTTAAAGGGACCAAAAGTAATTGGATAATTATCTCAAAATCTCTTTAGTGGGCTACATGGGTTTATATCTCGTTTATCCATCATTAATTAAGCAGGTAAAAGGTCTGGAGCTGATTCCAGGTGTGTCATTTGCATTTGGAAACTGTTGCTGTGAACCCACAACATGCGGTCAAATTAGCTCTCAATGGAAGAGAAACAGACCATCATTAGGCTGAAAAAAGAGAAGAAATTCATCAGAGAGAGCTCTCTAACTGCGAGTCCCCTATGACCAGGGGCCCTGAGTGTTCGATAACTCCAAAATTTGTTATTTCAGCCCTGGTATAATCGTTGTAGGGGCAGGTGTAACAAAACTATCTTTGCTGCTGTAAACAAGATGAACACATTTATTTAAGTGGAATTAAAATCTCAAATGTAACAAAAAAATGTAATTCTCCAGAATATAGATTTTTATTTTACAATTTATTCCACACAAATTTAGCAAAATGGTGGCCCTTATTTTGCCGAACTGTAGACGGTTGGCAAACCGTTCAATAAATAATAGTGTGTGCCTTCTGGTCCTCCTTGTTTCTTTTCATCCGCTTCCCCGTTTGCGGGTGATCTCTTTGACCTCTTCACTCCAGGTCAGGTCTTCCAGCTTGACCTCCCCTTGGGCGCCACTGGAAGCCATGCCGCTGTTGTGCGCATCGTAATGTGACAATTTGCGCCACGCAGACATGGTGTGCAGCGCCATCTTTTTCGAGCTGGAAGATTTGGCCAGGATTGAAGAGGTCGAAGAGAATGTACAGTACAGACCAAAAGTTTGGACACACATTCTCATTTAAAGATTTTTCTGTATTTTCATGACTATGAAAATTGTACATTCACACTGAAGGCATCAAAACTATGAATTAACACATGTGGAATTATATACTTAACAAAAAAGTGTGAAACAACTGAAAATATGTCTTATATTCTAGATTCTTCAAAGTAGCCACCTTTTGCTTTGATGACTGCTTTGCACACTCTTGGCATTCTCTTGATACCATCTCGATTGGGTTCAGGTCTGGTGATTGTGGAGGCCAGGTCATCTGGCGTAGCACCCCATCACTCTCCTTCTTGGTCAAATAGCCCTTACACAGCCTGGAGGTGTGTTTGGGGTCATTGTCCTGTTGAAAAATAAATGATGGTCCAACTAAACGCAAACCGGATGGAATAGCATGCCGCTGCAAGATGCTGTGGTAGCCATGCTGGTTCAGTATGCCATCAATTTTGAATAAATCCCCAACAGTGTCACCAGCAAAGCACCCCCACACCATCACACCTCCTCCTCCATGCTGCAAGGTGGGAACCAGGCATGTAGAGTCCATCCGTTCACCTTTTCTGCATCGCACAAAGACACGGTGGTTGGAACCAAAGATCTCAAATTTGGACTCATCAGACCAAAGCACAGATTTCCACTGGTCTAATGTCCATTCCTTGTGTTCTTTAGCCCAAACAAGTCTCTTCTGCTTGTTGCCTGTCCTAAGCAGTGGTTTCCTATCAGCTATTTTACCATGAAGGCCTGCTGCACAAAGTCTCCTCTTAACAGTTGTTGAAGAGATGTGTCTGCTGCTAGAACTCTGTGTGGCATTGACCTGGTCTCTAATCTGAGCTGCTGTTAATCTGTGATTTCTGAGGCTGGTGACTCGGATAAACTTATCCTCAGAAGCAGAGGTGACTCTTGGTCTTCCTTTCCTGGGGCGGTCCTCATTTGACCCAGTTTCTTTGTAGCACTTGATGGTTTTTGCAACTGCACTTGGGCACACTTTCAAAGTTTGCCCAATTTTTCGCACTGACTAACTTTCATTTCTTACAGTAATGATGGCCACTCGTTTTTCTTTACTTAGCTGCTTTTTTCTTGCCATAATACAAATTCTAACAGTCTATTCAGTAGGACTATCAGCTGTTTATCCACCAGACTTCTGCACAACACAACTGATGGTCCCAACCCCATTTATAAGGCAAGAAATCCCACTTATTAAACCTGACAGAGCACACCTGTGAAGTGAAAACCATTTCCGGTGACTACCTCTTGAAGCTCATCAAGAGAATGCCAAGAGTGGGCAAAGCAGTCATCAAAGCAAAAGGTGGCTACTTTGAAGAACCTAGAATATAAGACATATTTTCAGTTTTTTCTCACTTTTTTGTTAAGTATATAATTCCACATGTGTTAATTTATTGTTTTGATGCCTTCAGTGTGAATGTACAATTTTCATAGTCATGAAAATACAGAAAAATCTTTAAATGAGAATGTGTGTCCAAACTTTTGGTCTGTACTGTATGTGACAAGACAGAGGAAGAGGGAAAGAAGACCCTATGTTCTTGGGTCTGGAGATGGTTGTTATGGACATCAAAGACAGTTTTGATCTTAGGCCTATATGTCCTTTCTTTATTAGTTAAATATTTATAAAAAAAATGTAAAAAAACCCACCAAAAAATAGAAATTATAGACATAAAATAGACACCGAGAGGCCCGTCCACACGAAGGACATATGAGGAGTCTCTCGGTATCTGTCAGCTCGCTGTCTGTCACACATTTTCCTTCCAGCCCATTTCTCATTCTAGAAGGAAAATACAGTGTCTTTCCAGCCAAAGATAAGTTAACTGGGGGAATTTGCTTGCCCTGTTTAATTAATACTGGATTATTTCACTTTCATTTTGTGAAGCTAATAATCTGACTGGTAGAATGTCAAGAAAAATTAAATCAGAAACTCATGTAGCACCAAAGGGAAAACATGGTGAGCCGCCGAAATATTCCCAGCAGAAATCACTGACAATCCTACACTCAGTTACACGACGAGGAAAAGCGGAAAAAGAAAAATGAAAAAATGTGCTAGAACGTTGCTTTCTTGTTTTCATTGCAACAATCTACATTACAGCATCGTGTGCTTGACATCATGCCGGGAAGACATTTAGGAAATCTGATGCTACGAAGCTATCACTACCTCAAAAGCTATAAGGAGGCGTGAATACTTATGCACAGCAGCTGTGAAATACATTTTTTATGACTGCTTGGCATTCATATTCATTCAGAATAACATCATATTTGAGTGCAATGATTGTAAGAGTAAAAAAAAATGAACAACTCTTCATTTATAAATATCACATGTATTACAGTCCGGATTCACACATCTGTGAGTGGTGGTCAAGTACGGACTGAGTGGCCGCGTCTCTTCTAACCCAACAGTGATGTACAGACCGGCTGCGGGTCTCCTGACACTAACTTCACAGCCTCTTATATGCCTGTCAGGCTTTTGATTTCAGGTATTTCAGGTCAGATCCGTGACGATCGGATGTGTGAATTCCCCCCAAAAATTGGATTGGCCAGAAATCATATTTTTTTGCAATTCGCTTCACTGGTATCCAATGAAACTGTTGGCTCATAGATCATCATTTTCCTGGATTTGTGTTATTGCTGAGAACAGGCAAAAAAAAACCCCAAAATATTCACCTCTTCCTTGCCATGAACTGTTCCACCACACAGCTCCCTCTAGCTCTGGTCACTCTTTAGAGCTCTTCGGACCCCCAGAGCTGACTAGGTCTCATGAGGTTGACTAGGCCTCACAACACAACGTCTGTGAGGCCTAGTCACTGACTACGCCATTGTCACGGGGCAATGCACCATGATGTCAGTGAGGACTAGTCACTAAGTATGGCACTGTTACGGGGCAATGCACCATGACATCAGTGAGGCCTAGTCACTAAGTATGGCACTGTTACGGGGCAATGCACCATGACATCAGTGAGGCCTAGTCACTGACTAGGTCAATGTCACGAGGCAATGCACCATGACAGCAGTGAAGTCTAGTCACTGACTAGGGCACTGTCACAGGGCAATGCACCATGACGTCAGTGAGGTCTAGTCGCTGACTAGGGCACTGTCACAAGGCAATGCACCATGACATCAGTAAGGCCTAGTCACTAAGTATTGCACTGTTACGGGGCAATGCCCAATGACATCAGTGAGCCTAGTCACTGACTAGGGCATTGTCACAGGGCAATGCACCATGACAGCAGTAAGGTCTAGTCGCTGACTAGGGCACTGTCACAGGGCAATGCACCATGACATCAGTGAGCCTAGTCACTAAGTATTGCACTGTTACGGGGCAATGCACCATGAGAGCAGTGAGGTCTAGTCGCTGACTAGGGCACTGTCATGGGGCAATGCACCATGACGTCAGTGAGGTCTAGTCAGTGCCTAGGACACTGTCACAAGGCAATGCACCATGACGTCAGTGAGGTTTAGTCACTGACTAGGGCACTGTCACAAGGCAATGCACCATGACGTCAGTGAGGTCTAGTCACTGACTAGGGCACTGTCACAAGGCAATGCACCATGACATCAGTGAGCCTAGTCACTAAGTATTGCACTGTTACGGGGCAATGCACCATGAGAGCAGTGAGGTCTAGTCGCTGACTAGGGCACTGTCATGGGGCAATGCACCATGACGTCAGTGAGGTCTAGTCAGTGCCTAGGGCACTGTCACAAGGCAATGCACCATGACGTCAGTGAGGTTTAGTCACTGACTAGGGCACTGTCATGGGGAAATGAATGATTTCAGCTGGTGTCAGGACTTTCCATGGCTTTTTGCACCTCTCTTTCTTCATGTGTTCAATAATTTTTCCCTGTGTTATTTCTCATTATTACACATCATTTATCGACATCTATGGTGATTTCTTTGCCTGTGTGGATTGGATGGGTTGTTACCGACATCTGGTGAGAATTTCATGTCAACAGCACCTTTTGAAATAAATTTACTTAGAAAATTGGTGACGTGTTCAATACTTATTTCCCCCGCTGTGTATGTTTTTTACCCTACATTCTGGAGAGAGATCATTTAATAAACATCTTTAAATGGCAAATTCGATTTGCATAAAATACATTTTCCTGATTATTTGCTGGATTCAATATTTGATAGATCTCTAAATACTGGTAAAAAAAATCATATGTTTTTATGGCATTTTCTTTAGGGGTATAATAAGCATTTTTCTAGCATATTTTCAAATCTGATAGAGAAGATTATAGAAAAAGTGCCTCCCCAAAAAATAAGTAAAATATGCTGCAATTTTTTTTAAAAAAAGTACAAATGGGTTAAAAAACAGAAAAAGAGCCACCAAAACACTAAAAAAACATTGTTTATAGTGTAGTTTATATATCCCTATAGAGTTTCATGCATCTTCTTGTTGCAGCATTTTTTGGGTAAAAAAAACCCCACAACATGAGTATTCAGTCCCCCTTAGGCTATGTTCACACATCTTGGTATTTTTATGCATTTTTTATGTAAATTTTCAGCTGCGTTTCACAGTACCAGCAAAGTCTATGAGATTCCACAAATCTCATGCACACTTCTTGGGGTTTTTTTATCAGGATTTTGTGATTTGCATGTTTTTTCGCGAAATAGAGCATGTCACTTCTTTCAGTGTTTTTCACCCATTGGAAGTAATGGGTAGTGAAAAACACTGAAAAAATGCCTAGTGTGAACATAGCTATCATGTTTTGCTGCATTTTTAGTGAAAATAAGCAAGTACAACAGTATGTGAAACAGATTTATTTTTGTGATTTTACCATCTTGTCTTGGTCACTGAGATGGTAGTTTGTATTGGGAGAGTTTAATTAAATTAGTGATGTGTACAGTGTGTACATTGGCTGAGCTAGGTGTAAGAATGAACAATACCTGTGGCCCAGGGAGGTGTGAAATTGAACAATGCCTGTGTAACTGAATGGCAGACCATAGTGTGAAAGTAAATAGTGTCATACAAACTCAATGCACTGCCAGTGTCTTAGGTAAACTATTTCTGAACAACTCACCTCCCCCACTGTTATGCTAAAACCAGAATTATTTTTTTTCACTGAATTTTATGTACATGCATAAAAGAGACAAAAGGACAGTGAAAAAAACACTGAAAAAACACACCAAAAACGCACCAAAAAACAAGCAAAAAAACAAGTAAAATCCTGAACAACCTCCTGGCAAGAGATCAGGTTTGCTGGAGAAAAAAAACACTGAAAAATCCATCATGTGTGAACATAGCCAAGGGGTTTTCTAGAAACGTTATCCTTATGGACTATTTATACTGGACGATTTCAGGCCAGTAATGAGCGCAAATTGAGTATAATTAATCAAGTCGTTCTTTGGACGTTTACTTGTCCTTTTTTTCAGGCTGATTAGCAATAATAATTTGTAAACAAAAAAGGATATAGACGTTCATTTCAATATAGTGTATTAATATCCTTCAGACAAAATGAGGAAACCCAAATACACTGAACTATTTCTCATTCCTCATTCTTCATTAATAATTTAAATAAAGAGATAAAAGTACTCAGTAAATCTGCTATTTCAAAATTTTTATTAATGTTATCACAAGACATACAAACACCCCATAAAATCATGTCAAAAGCCCCTAAGACATAGAAAGCCCCAGTAAGTTTGAGGCAGTGTGGTCAAGAGATATCACTGTAAGCACGGAAAGTATAAGTACAATTCAGAAAATAGGAATGTAAGATTATATCAGTAACGTTCCAAACCTCTTATTTTCGTGGGATATGCCCCATGTCCCTGCCATTAGATTATCACAAAACATGTGTAAATAGAGTACATACCCCTATTTATAGGTCATAGAAATATCATATGACATGTACAGAAAAGTGCAAATTTCCACATTTGGAGGGATATGTTCTCATATGGAATTATCATATAGCATATATAGGCAAAGTACAGATCCACATAATTTAAGGGAAATATCCTCCTGTACAGGTCATTAGATTATCGTATAACACATGTAAATAAAGTATAAATCCTCATAATTTGAGGGATATCTCCCATATACAAGCCAGTAAGATAATCACAGTGGTAACATCAATTATAGCTTACATATAAAACACAAAAGCTAGTAAATAAGACCGGGTGCATATCACCAATCCTAAGGATCTGAACAGAGTCCTCGTCAGTAGTCAAGTGATATCAGCATTATAGTACCCCCAAGGCAGGCAAATTACAAACCAATGCCAAAGTGTTGTGGGACCACACTGCCTCGTACCCCAACGCGCGTTTCGCGTGCTGCTTCGTCGGGGAGTACGAGGCAGTGTGGTCCACAACACTTTGGCATTGGTTTGTATTTTGCCTGCCTTGGGGGTACTATAATGCTGATATCACTTGACTACTGACGAGGACTCTGTTCAGATCCTTAGGATTGGTGATATGCACCCGGTCTTATTTACTAGCTTTTGTGTTTTATATGTAAGCTATAATTGATGTTACCACTGTGATTATCTTACTGGCTTGTATATGGGAGATATCCCTCAAATTATGAGGATTTATACTTTATTTACATGTGTTATACGATAATCTAATGACCTGTACAGGAGGATATTTCCCTTAAATTATGTGGATCTGTACTTTGCCTATATATGCTATATGATAATTCCATATGAGAACATATCCCTCCAAATGTGGAAATTTGCACTTTTCTGTACATGTCATATGATATTTCTATGACCTATAAATAGGGGTATGTACTCTATTTACACATGTTTTGTGATAATCTAATGGCAGGGACATGGGGCATATCCCACGAAAATAAGAGGTTTGGAACGTTACTGATATAATCTTACATTCCTATTTTCTGAATTGTACTTATACTTTCCGTGCTTACAGTGATATCTCTTGACCACACTGCCTCAAACTTACTGGGGCTTTCTATGTCTTAGGGGCTTTTGACATGATTTTATGGGGTGTTTGTATGTCTTGTGATAACATTAATAAAAATTTTGAAATAGCAGATTTACTGAGTACTTTTATCTCTTTATTTAAATTATTAATGAAGAATGAGGAATGAGAAATTGATTAGCAATAATAAGCAGGACAAAAACACTAATATGAATGTTCTGTCTGAGTAGGGCCCCTTTGGACCATCCAATAATTGCCGAACCCGCATTTGTAAGAACACTTGTTCTCGATTATTATTACATCAGGCTATGTGCTGCGTTTTGCTCAATTTTTGCACGATTGGGCAACAACAGGGAACGAGCAGTCCGACAAACTTATATAACGGGGCCTTTAGCATGGTCAATCAATTGATTGATTGCTTTGGGTTGGACTGCTATCAAACCCACAAATTAAATAAGAAGAGGTCACAATGCGTTTTCTTTGTTGTCTATCCAATGACAGCACCAAGTATATGGTTGTGGCTGTGCCTGGTACTGCAGCTCAGTCCTATTCACTTGAAATCTTGCTGCAGTACCAAGATCAGCCACAACCATGTTTGGCGCTGTGTCAAACCTAAAGCAGTCTATTCAATCAGTGGATCGTTGAGAGTTTCCAAAGTTGGCGCCCCATCAATATAAAACCTTTTTAAGCTGGTACAACGTACGTAAACCTTATAAAGAGGTTAATTAGAAATTAGGACAGACCCATTAAATAAGAGGAAAAATGACTTTTTTTTCCATCTACCCCTTTAAACAAAAAATAATTCACCGTGATTTTTGTCAATCTGCCCCATGAGAATAGGGTGTATGAAACTATTTTTTTAATTATTTTTAGGATGCCATACATGCAGCAGCCGCTGATAATCATGCTTGCTCCTTTCCAGGAGAGAGAACGCATTACTGTGACAAATGCTCACGTGCCATGAACCTCTTGAGAATATTTCTTTTTCTGCCAATTCGTAACTATCAATTAATCCAATTAGCATTAAACCCCATCTATTATTCACTAGCGCCCGGGCAGGTGAATATACCATTGCTGTTGGCTATTACTCATTGAGAAGATTTTCCTTTTTAATTTATTTTATATTTTTAGTTACTTTTCTTTTTCATCCGGAAAAAAAAAAAAAATTCCATTTCAGACTAACCCAAATTGTTAAATTATATCTGATGTTAATAACTGCTGGAGACCCCATTTAACCCCTTCTACAATACGGGGTGGTGGGACTTACTCAGCCACAGGCTGCGATGGATGAGAGATGGGGGTCTGTCCTATGTCACGCTCTACACCTGTCAAGAAGGGACTAAAAATAGAGAAAGGAAAAAGAAAAAAAAAGTGCAAATATTTCCCTGGTGGAAACACCAATAATCTCCACTATGAGGAACCGCCTAAGGATAGCATGGCTCGTAGCCACGTCAAAATCGAGAGAGACACATATATCACTGCCATTGCTGGGACGCGTCTGTATGGTGCGCGGCTTCTACAGATGGATTGTCCAGAATTACACACTTGGCCCCTTTAATTTTGATGTCAGCGTCAACAGAACTGTCAATATTAAAGGCAGTCCACCCACCATCTGATCCGCAGATTTGTCTGAATAATTTAACCCCCAGAGCACCGGAGTCCATCACATGTGCCAGAGAGGCAGGTTATGTTATTGCCTCCAGCACTAACCATGGTGAACTAGCAATGCTGGTGACATCTCAACATACAGCAACTTAATCTATTGTGACACACAGCGAGAATGGCAACCAGAGCGTGTGTGCGGTTGTGTGTGTGCATGCGGTGTCGGACGGTGGGGGGGTGCAAATATGTTCTTTACTGACTCACTATAGACGGTGGTGTCAGATCTAAGGACAGATGTGTATGGCGGAAATACAACAGAAGAGAAGAAGGTTTCAGACTCATGTTCGCATGTTGTAAAGAAAATACTATAAATGTAGCGAAAATGCAAAAACATTCGCTCACTTAAACATATACGGAATTATTCATACACACGTACTATATATACACAGAATCACACACACATACACACATACTGTATATACACAGAATCACACACACATACATACACACATACTATATATACACAGAATCACACATACATACATACACACATACTATATATACACAGAATCACACACACACACATACTATATATACACAGAATCACACACACATACATACACACATACTGTATATACACAGAATCACTCACACATACATACACACATACTATATATACACAGAATCACACACACATACATACACACATACTGTATATACACAGAATCACTCACACATACATACACACATACTATATATACACAGAATCACACACACACACATACTATATATACACAGAATCACACACACATACATACACACATACTGTATATACACAGAATCACACACACACACATACTATATATACACAGAATCACACACACATACATACACACATACTGTATATACACAGAATCACTCACACATACATACACACATACTGTATATACACAGAATCACACACACATACATACACACATACTGTATATACACAGAATCACTCACACATACACACATACTGTATATACACAGAATCAGTCACACATACATACACACATACTGTATATACACAGAATCACACACACATACATACACACATACTGTATATACACAGAATCACTCACGCATACATACACACATACTGTATATACACAGAATCACACACACATACATACACACATACTGTATATACACAGAATCACTCATGCATACATACACATACTGTATATACACAGAATCACACACGCATACATACACACATACTATATATACACAGAATCACACACGCATACATACACACATACTGTATATACACAGAATCACACACACATACATACACACATACTGTATGTACACAGAATCACTCACACATACATACACACATACTGTATATACACAGAATCGCACACACATACATACACACATGCTGTATATACACAGAATCACTCACGCATACATACACACATACTGTATATACACAGAATCACTCACACATACATACACACATACTGTATATACACAGAATCACTCATGCATACATACACACATACTGTATATACACAGAATCACACACGCACACATACACACATACTATACATACACAGAATCGCTCACGCATACATACACACATACTGTATATACACAGAATCACTCATGCATACATACACACCAAATTGTATATACACAGAATCACACTTTGCTCCAGGACCTGCTGTGTGCATGTCTCTTGTTTGATTGCTTAGGGTGGTGGCGCGGTTACTGCCTGTTTCTTATAGTTACTGTGTGCACAGTCCTAATGCGTCCCCAGCCTATTGCTGTGAGTCACTGGATAGTTAAACCCCCTCCACCCAGTAGGAGGTGCCTGAGCAACACTTTCTTTCAGTGTGTTTTGTGCAACTGAGTTGCCAGGTCCTGTCTTGTATCTTGTCTGTTCCACCACCCGGGGGGCTGTATACCCAGGCCCGTTGTCTACTGCACCTGCGGGTTTTGCTCTGCTCTGCTTATCTACCGCATCTGCGGGTTTTGCTCTGCTCTGCTTGTCTTCCGCACCCGTGGGTTTTGCTCTGCTCTGCTTGTCTACCGCATCTGCGGGTTTTGCTCTTCTCTGCTTGTCTACCGCATCTGTGGGTTTTGCTCTGCTCTGCTTGTCTACCGCCCCTGCAGGTTTTGCTCTGCTCTGCTTGTCTGCCGCACCTGCGGCTCTGTTCCTGTATCCCAGTCTGTACTGGTCCCTATCCTGCCTGCGTTCCAACCTGCCAGTAGCCACTTGTCTGTATACCAGCCGTGCCTGCCAGTATCCACCTGTCATAGAACCGAACACCATGGTACAATATCATAGTCAATAAACAGGGTACTCCTCAATCGAACATTAAGCCTAGAAAAATTGTAGTAGAACACCCTACAAATCAAATATAGGACAATATTGATGTATTTAAAAACACTTTAATTTGATAGAAAAATTAAAAATATGTGTAACAATTAAAAAAGGGGGGTCATACAGGGTAGGAGTACACACAAAGCAGATACGGCAATTTATTAGTGGGTCCCCCGGGAAAAGAGGTAAATCATCCCTTCAGTAAATTAATAGTTCATAGAGCAGATAGAATAGCATGTATACATAATGCACACGGCTATAGAACATGTATAAAGGCTCAAGGACCTGAGTGAGAGAAGTATTGCCAGGTACAGAGGGTAACCAGTACTCAAAAGGGAAGGTCAAGTGACCAAGACGGGAGAAAGAACCAAGGTCAGGGACTCACCCATGGGGACTAGAGTGACCACACCGCCGTGCTGCAGCCCAGATGCGCGTTTCGGGTGGCTTCCTCGGGGGGCTGTTAGTATGCCAGCCTAATCGGCCTGTTCCTGCATTCCCTGGTGTGGGTCAACAGCTGTGACCGGGGTTCTAGTTTACACAGGGACTTGAGGTGACCAGGCCTGTTGGAGCTCTGCTGCAGTGGAAGAGGGGCTTGCTTTGGATTTTCTAACCAACAAACGTTCCTCCTGAGCAGTTGTCTTGCGGGGTCTGCTGGACCTGGGCTTGTCAAACACATCTCCAGTCTCTTCAAATCTTTTTTTAATTCTTTGTACTTGACGCTGAGACACATTAAAGGTGCCAGCCATCTCTGCAGTGGATCTGGTCTTCAGCCTCTTGATAATCAAGGGTTGATTTTTGGCATGTTGTCAGAGCTCAAGTTGCAGTTCAAGTGAAGGTCTGGGGTGCTGGGTTTCTTTTTATACACACCCACTAATTAACCAATCATGTACTGAGCACTGGTGAGAATGTAAACTAGTATTGGGTGCATTATATGACCAGGTGACAAAACTTTTGTCTTGCCAAAATCTGACCATTCTGTGTTCATTAAATGATCAATATTTCAGCATTGATGCCAATTTATTTTCTTTACCTAAACCAAATTTGGGAGGGTTTCAGCTTTCAAAAGAGTAATTTATAAAACCAATGGATGAATTTAACGTCAGGTTATAAGCTTTTATTTACATAACATGGATAAGCGACATAACTTCTGTCAGGGAGTGTACATTCGTAGATGGACAGGAAGGCTTCCACGTCGTCCTCCAGTCCCATCTTTCTCAACATTGAGCGAACCTTGTCAAGGGCCTCTCGACGTTCCGGGGCTGGTGCCGTCAGCATCAGAGCTGTGAGCTGCTGCACGATCAGCTCATTGGTGTGCTGCTGCTTGAACTGCTCCTGCTGCTGCCGCTGTGTGAGGACCAATTGCCTTAACAGCTCCTCCATTTTGTCCACGGGGTTGGGCTGAAAGGTGGCAGGCCGGATTGTGGTCATGCAGTCTGCCGATGGGGTATGCCTCAGTCACAATGCCCGCATTCTCCACCAAGCTGTAAGGCAGCTGTGTTCACACCATGCAGTAACTGAGGCAGTGACCCAAGCAAGTCCAACATAAACAGCTTTTATTCAGCACTCACGGGTAAAACAGAAAGTCCTCTGGTTCGGAGCCGGGTTAACATAAGTCCATGTACAACGGTTGCTGGGGGCAACGGCCACGCCGGGCTGCTCAGAGCCACTTAGAGCCTTCCCAAGCGTAGGTTCAGCTATACACAGGCCCGCCAAGCTTTCCTGCTATGTTCCTAGCAGGTCCCAACACTGAACAACACTAATCCTTAGTGCAGGGTTTTTAAAGGACCTGTGGCAAGAGCCACTGGAAAACCCGGGTTGGAGGGAGGAGGCCGCCCCACTGCCTTCCTGTAGCCTCCTCCAAGAAATGAAGGCCCTGCCGAGTTTTACTAATCTTCCTTAGCCAGATAGTCTGACCAGATCAATGCTCACCTTCATTCCAGCATTGCAGCCGCAGGTGTGTCTGTGACTGCAATGCACTCCAATGGGCTTAATAGGTCTCTGTACACATTCTGGGGGATATATACTGTCCCTCGTATACGATCCCCGTCACTGCCTCACACTGTATATACACAGAATCACTCACGTATACATACACACATGCTGTATATACACAGAATCAGTCACACATACATACACATATTGTATATACACAGAATCACACACGCACACATACACACATACTGTATATACACAGAATCACTCATGCATACATACACACATACTGTATATACACAGAATCACACACGCATACATACACACATACTGTATATACACAGAATCACACACGCATACATACACACATACTGTATATACACAGAATCACACACGCATACATACACACATACTGTATATACACAGAATCACACACGCATACATACACACATACTAAATATAAAAAATAGGCTAAACCCTCTTTGGTGTTGGTGCTGTGTGGCGGCCATTGTTGCTGTGACTTTGTGCTGGTAGGGTGGCGCGGTCTGAAGTCATGGGGACTCAGTCTTGCAGCATCGGTGCTGTGAGGCACCAGGCCGCCCGCCCTGCTGGTGTATTGGCGCTGCGGCGGTGGTTAGCCCGCGACACCACTCCTTTAAGGCAGTAAATGTTAGGGACCCACTTAGAGGTTTGCCGTGACATGGCAGTGGGCCTCATACAGTCTGATCAGAATGTTAAACTAAGAACCTCATGTTCAGTCTTAAATATTTTTGCTGAGAGGCATTAGATAGTATGATTCTTTGGAGGTGTGGTCCATGCTCTCTTTTTTTGCATTATAAATAAATACAATCACACACACTGAATATACACACACATAAATGCACACAATCAATCACACATACAGTACATACACAAACAATCACTGACATGTGGAAAATACACTCATACATATAAATACAATTATGGTACTTGCATATACACACATTCAATCACTTACACATACTGAACATACAGTCACAAATAAATACATCCAATCACCCACACATACATACACACAATCACGCATACTGAAAATACAGTCACAAATAAATGCACACAATCACTCACACCTAAATACACACAAATCACAAATACTGTTGTTACACGCATGCCACTAAGTTCAGATAGGGGCGAGACAGGTTACATGAATTCTTTGGAATCCTGGGGGCACAGTAACTCAGGGGGACCATAGACCATGTGCTGCAGCTTCTCTCAGGCACACAGGGGCATTGACCCTCAGGCAAAGACACGAAGGTTGTTTCACTTGCTGACCTGACACACTTGACAAGAGTCTTCATAAATGGTACAACCGTAGCATTTAATAAGAAGCTGCACGGCCAGTGCAAGTTAAGTCTTATGAGCAACAGGCTCCAGTGACAAACAGTACAGTTTCCTTAGCAGCACAGCAGTTCACAGTCTTCCCAGTAGTACAGGACAGGACAGTTCTAATGCAAAGGCACATTAATGAACACATCATTCTTTACAGCACAGTGAGAAGGAGGAGGGGAGGGTTTCCTGAGGGAGATGATCCCTGTGACACCATTTCTTCCAGTCCTTATCTTTCTGCCTGACAATAATCTGCATTGCTAGTTCAGGAGCTCTAACTGACCTGTGCTTAGCTTCACTCTTGACTTGAATCCTTTTCACTTGCAGGGGCGCTTCTGTGAGATACAGAACACACACAGCACCTTTCTCTTGGGCTCCAGTCAGACAGTAAACAACTTCCCCACAATTCCTCTGGGGTTCTGCTAAAACACTCCCTTCTCCTGCGACTGTGTTAACCCCTCAAGTTGCTGGATGCTTCTGGAGCACAACACTTCCTGTAACATGTGCTTGTGTTACTTCTAATAGTTGCTGAATGCTTTTAAAGCAACAGCACTACTTCTGCATGTCACACTCTGCAACAGCACTACTTCTGCATATCTCACTGTACATATACTTAAGTCGGCCATATGCATTAGATGACTGTTGGACGATCATTCATCTGGCCGTTTCTCCCGTACACAGGAGCGCTCGCTAGGCCAGGCATTCCTGTGTTCTGTACGAGAAAGCCGTCGACAGACAACTCTGCCAGCAGCTTATCTCTGGAAGGACTCAGCGATTGGCAGTCCAAAATCAGACATGACTGGTTGATATTTTCCCCCACGATCATTTGGCCAGTGCCCCAATACACACTGAAGCCATCAATATCGGCGGATTCAGTAGGCATTAGCCTAATGTGTATGGGATGCTTTACATTTGTCCATATCTACACTTACATTCACACATGCTCTCACCCTAAACACACACATACATACAATATATTGGCCTTTTGCAGTCCCATAGCTCATCATAATGCACTTGCTTTGAAGATGACTGTGAGCCCCCTTACCTCTTGGTCCCATGTGCGGCTGCACAGGTTGCACCTATTGAAAGTCCATCCCTGCATTTACTGACTGTGAGGCAGTGAGGGGAATTATATGCGAGGGACGATATGTATCCCCTAGAATGCGCATAGAAGCAAATTGAACCTGCTGGAGTGCATTGCAATCACAGAAATAGCTGTGGTTGCAGTGCAGAATAAAAGTAAGTTTGAACTTGGCCAAGCTATTTGACCAAGGGAGATTTAGTAAAACCCGGCATAGGCTTTTATTCTTGGAGTGGACTACAGGATGGCAGTGGGGCGGTCTACTCCCCCCAGCCTGGGATTTGCATGTAGCTCATGTCCACAGTTTTGATTTAAAAACCTGCAGTAAAGGTTTGGGTGTGCCAGTTTTGTGTTTGCAAACTGCAGAGCTGGAGGCTCTGTGCAATACTGGCCTGTGTGACCCGAATACAGAGCCCAAGAAGGCAAAGCTTCTGATGCACCTAAGAGCGGCACGGCGTTTTTACACAGAGCCTTATATACATTCTCAACCATACACTTATCCCTAAAATCACAAACATATAATAATGGCTAAACCCATCCAGTTCTGTTTGTGGACTCCAACCACCACCTGCTTCTCCCAGAAGCAATGGGTGCATAAATTATATGTGGTATTTTCGAGTATATGGCTGCAAACTCATTCTCAAGTGCTCCTTGATACTGTGTCCAGAATTTTGTGCATCACTGCAAAGGTTCTTTTTTTTCTACAAACTCTTAGAATATTGAGAAACATATAGGAAAAAAAGTGCGAGAAATCTCCAAAATCATCTGCATTGTCTAAATATTGGAAAGCGTAAAAAATAAGCAGTCTAGTGAGAGAATATGAAGACATAACACACACGTGAGTATTGAACCGCCAATTGTAACCTGCTCGACTGTCAGTAATGAAGAGCAATGCCTGTAGGGTCAAGAGGTGATGAAAACCCTGTATGTGTCCAGAGGGCCCAGATGTCCCTGAACCTGGAGTGAGATCTAAAATCCCAGTGCGAATCCCGGCTCTTCACCTCTTTTGATGTCATCAAGTTGTTTTCTTTATATACTGTATATATATGTTTTTTATGTTGATTGGTGGGGGTTCAGGTATTGAGACCCCCACCAGTCACTCACGTCAAAGGGCAGAAGTGCTCAGCTTATCCTCAAGGAAGGTCAATGGATACGTTAAGCACTTCTGCCCCTTGGTTTTAATGATCAGTTGTGGTCTTAGGATGAAGACCCCGACCAAATACACTATTCCTACAGGCTCCTCCCAAAAGACTTGTTCAGATATAAGCCCATCCCTTTAGACTCTTATGTACTTCTATGTAAAAAAAAGTATGAATTGCTAATTAAAAAGTATAGTAATTATGTGAACCCAATATTCTATCTACAGGAAATGGGTCGGACTATCTATTTATCTATCTCATTATATAGAATATACACAGAACAAGTCTGCACCACAAAAAATGATCATGTACTATAAATATGCCGTAAAGGTTATTCCCAGGCATAAAAGACATATTGACAAGAATAGGACCTGTGAAGCCAAACTACATGAACCTATCCTTGAGATTGGTCTGTGTGCCAGAAACAGTAGTGCAAGATAGGTAACAAATTAAATGTGTGTTGAATTTTATTAAATTTGCTGGACTCAGTAAATTCAAACAATTTACATTGAGAACAGCATGATGTAGGGGCTGAGACCCTGATTCCAGCGATGTACCACTTGCTGTGCTGCTTGCTGTCATTTTGATGCAATCACAGTTTTCTCTGCTGCAGATCTAGCAGAGCTCAGAATGCTGAGCTCTGTATAACCCCACCCACACCCCTGATTGACAGCTTTCTGTCTATACTATATATAAAGCTAATTAGCACAGGGTCACACACAGCGGGAGGACTACATGGTATGAGGTAACTTGTCTTATAGTGATAATCTCCTACTGATAAAACACTGATATTATTGAAACAACATCATACAGCTCACTAAGTGACACATCAATGGAATCAGGCTCTCAGCCCCTGTATCATGCTGTTCTTGGATTACATAACAAAAACCTACTTCCAGATTCCCTTTAATGCCTTGCAGCTATCATATCACCTGGTATAATGCAATCAGTCAGGAGGAACTATCCTAGCCTGTATAAAAGCCGCAGCTGGGAATGCAGCAGCCATTTTAGGCCACAGCCCCACTATCTGTATTTGGTCAGTATTTTTTCTCAGGAGTGGGAGCCAAAACCAGGTGAGGAACAATCAGAGAAAAGGTATAATAGAAACAAGTCACCAATTCTGCATTTATCACCCACTCCTGGTTTTGGCTCCCACTCATGAGAAAAAATATTGACCAAATACTGATAGTGGGGCCGTGGCCTAAGGCTGCGTGCCCACTATGCGTTTTTCAAGTGTTTTTGCCACGGATTTTTCGCAGCGAAAACGCTTAAAAAACACTTGGTAATACGTGCCCCATGGTCCCCAATGATAATCCGCATGTGCTGTGCACATGCTGCGGAAATTTCCGCTGCAGATTATCATTGCAGAAAAATACGCAGCATGTCCATTAATTTTGCGGACACGCAGCGTAATTGCCTCCATTGACTTGCATTGAATCGCATAATATCCGCATGAGTACATGTGCACATGCTGAAATTAAGCGATTCAATGCGCGGATCGTAACCGGGTCTGGAGAAGAAGAGACTCTCCTCCAGACCCGGGTACCATAGAACCTGTAAAAAAAAGAATTCAAAATAAAAATTAAACATATACTTACCTTCCGATGGCCCCCGGTGTTTTCTCCGGTGCGTCCGGTCTGTTGTACATCTCGCGATGGTCTGAAAGGACCTGCGGTGACGTCATTTTGTCATGTGACAGGTCACGCGACCGCTGACGTCGGCAGTCGCTTGACCTGTCACATGACTAAATGACGTCACTGCAGGTCCTTTCACACCACTGCGAGACGTACAACAGACCGGACGCACCGGAGAAAACACCGGGGGCCATCGGAAGGTAAGTATATGTTTATTTTTTATTTTTTATCATTTTTATTCTTTTTTTTTAACTATTACTTGGTCACACTATATAAATCCATGCCGGTTGCATGGATTTATATAGTGCGACCAAGTTGTCAAGCACTTTCCAAGTGATGCTAAAATCGCTTGGAAAGTGCTTGATAAGCCGCATGCAGAAATGCATGTGAAGAACGCTGCAAAGACGCTTTACAAACGCTTCTACCTGGCGGGAAAAAACGCATGTAAAATCCGCATGCGTTTTTCCTCCCAGGGAGATGCGGAAAAAATCTGCAGCATTTCTGCATCGTGGGCACTTAACCTTAGGCCGATTCTGGATGCTGAGAAGACATCAGAACTCATGTCTTAGCCATGAATATACAGAGAGAGAGATAAAGCCTTTAAGCACTGAATAAACATTACAGATAGTGTGTGACAGCACAGCAATGAGAAACAGTTACAATAGCCACATGATGAGGTTAATTTGACATTTCTAAGATTGAGTTTGCATTAAAAAGCTTGAAAGGGGTTGGATACAGTCCTTGGAGACCTCAGAGTGTTACACATGGACAATTGGATTACCTACAATTCGATTTGCTGTTAATTGAATACTTAGAATTTTTTTTTTAAGCAGATGAATTTTAATTTCAAAATATTTGCTCATCTCTAATAAACAACAATCAGTAGACTAGGTATAGAATGTATTAAGGGTATTTGCCCCGTTGACTCTTAAGCCTAGAATGAGGTGGAAGTAACCTATTGTAAGGTGGCTGCCGGACACATAGTGGATGGGAATTATGTATTACAGAGATGGATGTCCTCTGTGATGTAAACCTGGAGTAATGCTCTAGTACACATAGTATTAAGAGGGGTCAATCGGCCTTGACAGGGCCGAGTTTAATATGAGTGGCTGAAGAGTTGGGCAGGACGGCTGTTCACCATATCTCCACCTCCATGTGGATCACATTGTAAAATGAGACCTGTTTGTCTCACACCTGTCTGTGTGTGGAGGTGTGCAGACCTCCAGGATTGTGTGCTATTGCTGAAGGCCTGAGAAGCGGGACTGTAACCCAAGAAGGCGAACCCCCACTATTGTATGGACTCTTTATTTTATGGCAGACAAGGACTTTATTTAAGTTTTCCTGTGATGCGGTTTATGAGGAATGAAATAAACCAGATGGACATTAAAATAGAAAAGGTTCCTGTGATACCTCATTCGCTCTCAAGAGGGTAGCATTATTACATTACACATCATTCTGTTCAGCTCCACCTACTCTATATAATTTCCAAGTAGAAAGATGCTCTTTGATCATACTTGGCAGCTCTCTCTTATTGGCTTTCTGGAAAAAGGGAGGACCACCCAGATGTGCAGAAGCATTGGAAAATCTCCCAGGCACCGCTGTGACCTCCTGAAACCACTGCTTTCAAAAGGTTTCTTATGCCTTGACGTCCAATCACATGTTGAGGATGGAGGGAAATCGGGCATGGAAGGGGGAAACTGTGAGGATGACATGATCTCTAAGATGGAGTGTGACTATGGATACAAAAATGTTGATGGTGCACCAGACAGCATCTGGAAAAGTTGCCAACTATGCCTTTAATGGACTTGGAACCAGACATGTTAAATTACATAAGCAAATTGTTGCACTTGGACTGTTTTATGCGAGCGTGGACTGTGGTCTCACGGACCAAGGAGAGTGCCTGTAGGGGTGTGACTAAGTGCCACTCCCAAACCGACCTTGGATGCACAGCAACTGACAATGCCGCAATCCGAGGAGAGCCCGTGAGGGGCACAACCAGGTGCTTCAACAGGGCAGACCTCGGTCACATGGCTGCAGGCCCTCACTGAGGTATGCAGGTACTGGCAGATTCAGCTGGTATACAGATTAGCACAGGCAAGTGCAGCCGGGACCGCCTGATATACAGGTAGGTACTGGCAGACATGGCTGATGTACGGACACGGGTAGGATCTGTAGTTCAGACTGGATGGACAGGGAACCGCAGACATGGACAGGCAAGACAGGACTTTATTCACAAGGAGTAGGAAGAGTCAGGTTCACACAGGACGCATACAATATGTATCGGCAAGACAGACTGGAACACGTTCACATAGGGTACTTACAATGAAGTAACATGTGTACTCACTAAACACTAATGTTGTACAATGACAACAGATTATAGATAAGCACTCATTCAGACACTGCAGGTTTCAGAGATAGGTACAGGTTAAAGCCCCCGTCTCACCAGACACAGATACAAAACAGGTTCAGAGATAGGTCCCAATTCAGACAAGAACTGACACAGGTACAAACAGGTTCAGGGTACAGGCCTGGGTACTCAGCCCCCGAGGTGGCAGAAACAAGACAGGATAAGACAGGACAGAACAGGACAACTCAGCAGTTGCGCAAAAACACTGAAAGAGAGTGTTGCTCAGGCACCTCCCTATAGGTGGCGGTGCTTTAAGTACCTCCTGTTTCCCAGCAATAGGTTGGGGACACATTAGGAATGCGCACACTGTATGTTTGAGAATCAGTAAGTGCACACGCAGCAGCCCTAAGCATGCAGCCAGGAAGTAAGCACAGCAAGCAGAGAATAAGGAGCTCACTGCACACAGTAAGCAGAGGACAATAAACACATTGCACGGCCCGGAGAGGTGAGTAAGTTTAGTGTCCCTGCATAGAGAAGGATGGGAAGCCATGCAAGCATGCCAGCAGTGATGTTACATAACTTGTATTAATTGGGTCACTGTAGGAGGAATTATTAAAACAGATTGTTAAAATATATCAGTAAGATAAGTATAGGCCATCAATGTTAAAATAGTGAACAACCTCTTAAACGCTGATCTTGGTCTAAGGAAAAAAAATAGGTTGGAGTATCGTCTAAAAGATGATTGCCAACTACCCGTAATGGATCACAGGGACCCGTATTTAGATAGGGTGGTCCATCCAATGGGCCATGGGGACTACTCCTGTGACCATGAACACCATAAAGCCATGTGCCTTCACACTTCACATCTTAATCTTTGTGCCACCAGATTTAGCAAAGCAAATTCGGCGTGCACAAACGAAAAATTTATTTCACGGCTGGCCAATTAAAATAAAAGGTCTTCCTCGTTGGTCCAGGACAAAAAATATTTATTATAGTTTCTTTCACATCTGTTAAGATCCGGCGGCCACTGTGACTTCAATGCCAGCTGAAACAATTAGGCAAAGTGGCTGCAATTGTGAGTCTAGATATGTTCGAGGTTCGCTGCCATCCTTCGAGATGTCATCACTTAGTGTGCTGGTCCGATTTGACAAAAATGTATTAGATCCATGTTGTTAAATGAAGTGACTTGTCGGCCCTTATTGTAGCCAGTGCTCTCGGCAGAAGTTCATGGTCTGGAATATATATATATTTTTTTTGTTTCATTCTATTAGCACAGATGATTAAATGGGACAATACTACCCTAATGTGATTTTTCTTGCGCCTTGAGCATTTCATCTTATTTCCAAGTCTCCGGTCCACTATCTTTCTCACTTCTTATTGATCCCGCAGTTAGTCCTATTCAATTATTCAATCTGGATCAATACATTTAGATGCATGAGATGTAAACGTTCTGCTTTTCCTGTTATCAGTTAACAGCCTGTTCCTGCATCCATAAAGAGCACCAACGTGGTCGAAAAAGTTATATAACGTGTCAAGATGTATAAGAGTATGCTATACAGCATGGAGGACGAAAGTATAAAACTAGAGCTAAAAAAAAGCATTGGCTGAAACGTTAAGCTCTCATGGGCTCCAAACCAAAACCTCTAAAAGGTATTCATTAATATTGACCTCTCATATGGGCCAAACGGACCTTTGGGGTAAGGGCGCAACTGTAACCCCTCCAACCACTTACACCCTTTTCCTTAGGTATCATCACTTGGGTGGTGGATCTGTTAGTTCTGCACTTCCTACTGCTCCACCTCCGAGCACCATTATTGCTCATGGACAACAACATTCTACAGATGGAGACTACAATAGGAAGGGTCTAATACATGGGGAAAAAACTCTGATTCGAGCATCTGATATGACAATGCTTGCCAATTTCCTAAGAACCTCCGAAGATGAAACCTCTCAAACTTCTGGATCGGGATCAGTAAAGAACAAGTAATGTATGTACACAGTGACTCCACCAGCAGAATAGTGAGTGCACCTCTGGAGTATAATACAGGATGTAACTTAGGATCAGTACAGGGTCAGTAATGTAATGTATGTTTTTCAGTGACTGCACCAGCAGAATAGTGAGTGCAGCTCTGGAGTATAATACAGGATGTAACTCAGGATCAGTACAGGATCAATAATGTAATGTATGTACACAGTGACTGCACCAGCAGAATAGTGAGTGCAGCTCTGGAGTATAATACAGGATGTAACTCAGGGTCAGTAATGTAACGCATGTACACAGTGACTGCACCAGCAGAATAGTGAGTGCAGCTCTGGAGTATAATACAGGATGTAACTCAGGGTCAGTAATGTAACGTATGTACACAGTGACTGCACCAGCAGAATAGTGAGTGCAGCTCTGGAGTATAATACAGGATGTAACTCAGGATCAGTAATGTAATGTATGTACACAGTGACTGCACCAGCAGAATAGTGAGTGCAGCTCTGGAGTATAATACAGGATGTAACTCAGGATCAGTAATGTAATGTATGTACACAGTGACTGCACCAGCAGAATAGTGAGTGTAGCTCTTGGGTATAATACAGGATGTAACACAGGGTCAGTAATGTAATGTATATATACAGTGACTGTACCAGCAGAATAGTGAGTGCAGCTCTGAAGTATAATACAGGATAAGTAGTGTGATATATTTACAAGTAACTACTTTTCTATCAAATTAAAGCGGACATGCGAGGAAGAAAAAAGAAAGAAGCTCTATGAATAGCGGAAGTGATAGGCTAAAGAATCAGCAATAATATTCTAATGTTTTCTAATACAAAATAGCAGAAGAGCCACTGCTGAGCGCAAAGCTATTAAGAAAGCATGAAGGTAATGATTATTTACACTGGGCCGGTGAGGAGGGTGACGGAAAATGTCACAAATAATACAGGCTGCTTATAATTAGAAAACGTATGATTGTATCACAGTCTCCAACTATGAAAATTGCTAATTACTGCCAACAACGTGATGGAATACAGAGTGAAGACTCGGCATCACAACAATCAAGGCAAACAGCAGCTCGCTCATCTCGTCACAATATTACCTAAATATTTGGAAGTTTAGTATACACTATGATATATAAGATGCTAGAGATGAACCTGTAGTTTATAAAACACCCAAATCAAATACAGAATAGTATTAGAGAGATCTTATCCAAGATGGTGGTGTCCTTAGGAGAATTAAAGACTTTTTTGCAAATTTAAATAAATAACTTTTGAACTTAAAAAAAACAAAAACTTTTTTTTAAACTATTTTTTTCCAAGACCTATTTAATAAATAAATTTGTACTTTAAAGGAGTTTTCTGGGACTTTAATACCAGATTGGTGGTGGTCGAACTCCCAGCACCATCAATGATCAACCACTTGAGGCACTGTGGATATGGAACATTGTCTAGTGCCCATGTGTGGTAATGCACGCTTATTACCCTTTACTAATATGGGAGATATTGCAGTACTTTTTATGACCACTTCACAATATACGACGCTGTGCTGCTATTGATGCAACACAGCCCCTTTAATTAGGTATGTCAGAAGACAGTTCAACTTTTAGAAATTATTAGTTGGAGGTTTCCATTTCTCTGTTGAGTTTTACGCCATTGCTGAAGGGCAAAGTACAATCAGGGTCATTCTAGACAATGCAAAAAAAGGAGCATGGACCGCACCTCCACAAATCATACATTTGATCTAATGCCTCTTGGTAAAAATATATATAAACTGAACATGAGGTTCTTAATTTAACATTCTGATCAGACTGTATGAAGCCCACTGTCACGGCAAACCTCGTAGTGGGTCGTAACATTTCCTACCTGAACGGGAGCGGAGCCGTGCGCCAACCACCGCCACAGCGACAATGCACCAGCAGGGCGGGCGGCCTGGAAGGTGAGTCACGATGCTCCTTTCTTGTGGTGTTGGTGCAGTGTGTCGGCCATTGTTGCTGTGGTTTTGTGCTTGTGAGGCGGCGTGGCCTGGAGTCATGGGGACTCGGTCTTGCAGCATGGGTGCTGTGAGGCACCAGGCCGCCCGCCCTGCTGGTGCATTGTCGCTGTGGCGGTGGTTGGCGCACGGCTCCGCTCCCGTTCAGGTAGGACATGTTAGGACCCACTACGAGGTTTGCCATGACGTGGCAGTGGGCTTCATACAGTCTGATCAGAATGTTAAACTAAGAACCTCATGTTCAGTTACATATATTTTTGCCGAGAGGCATTAGATCAAATGTATGATTTTTGGAGGTGCGGTCCATGCTCCTTTTTTTGCAGGGTCATTTTAGAGACTGATATAATTTTATAGGGTCTCAATGGTAGCAGTCACTCCCAAGCCCGATCACATAAGAATTATACATGGTAAATGGTAAGTGGAGGCCCCGTTACAACCTTTGCGTGGAGGCTCAGGAGCTTGAAGTTACATCTTTGTTGCGCAGCATTTTGCTTGGACGTTAGTATGATCAGATCATGGGAGTGCTTGCTGCTTAGGACTGCAATTTTGCACTGATCACTTCTCCAGCCGCCGCATCAGCTTGTCTTGAAACCATTTTCCCTGAAGATTTACTTATTAAGGCTGCCTGTCCCCCACCGTCTGGAGGTCGGACTCCTGACCCCTCCTGTGTTAGCCTTTCCCTGTTGAAAAACTAACCTCTGCCTTTCTGGCTCAATATTATTCTATGGTTAATAGATCTGACCCATGTAATATATACATTTTTATTCACCTACTACGGCTTCATTCCCTCTTACTAAATTCTGTATTTCAAATGGATACCGATTTTGTGACATCAAATGTAATGAAAGAACCGACGCAGCTCCCAAAAAAATCTATTTGTCAAACACCAGAATCACCGGCAAAAATATACGAGACCGGTCATACAGCAATAATATAGGCTCACGAGCGGCCCCCTCTATTACCATCACTTCATCTCACACCCAATATCTATCTATCTATCTATCTATCTATCTATCTATCTATCTATCTATCCATCATTATCTATCTATCTATCGCAAATATACAGTTATCTCCTTTTTGGAGAATTTTGAAAGAAGTTATTGTCGTATGCTAAATCATTGCATTTGGGCTGAATAAAGGTCCCCAATTTTGCATTTAAATTTTTTTTAGTGCTCCCTTCCTTATTTTTTTGTATATATTTATACACAGGTGCATCTCACTAAATTAGAATATCATCAAAAAGTTAATTTATTTCAGTTCTTCAGTTCAAAAAGTGAAACTCACATATCTAATACAGTGCGTACAGAAAGTATTCAGACCCCTTTAAAATTTTCACTCTTTGTTTCATTGCAGCCATTTGATAAATTCTAAAAAGTTCATTTTTTTTCTCATTAAAGTGCACTCTGCACCCCATCTTGACTGAAAAAAACAGAAATGTAAAAATTTTTGCAAATTTATTAAAAAAGAAAAACTGAAATATCACATAGTCATAAGCATTTAGACCCTTTGCTCAGTATTGAGTAGAAGCCCCCTTTTGAGCTAGTACAGCCATGAGTCTTCTTGGGAATGATGCAACAAGTTTTTCACACCTGGATTTGGGGATCCTCTGCCATTCTTCCTTGCAGATCTTCTCCAGTTCCGTCAGGTCGGATGGTGAACGTTGGTGGACAGCCATTTTCAGGTCTCTCCAGAGACGCTCAATTGGGTTTAGGTCAGGGCTCTGGCTGGGCCAGTCAAGAATGGTCACAGAGTTGTTCTGAAGCCACTCCTTTGTTATTTTAGCTGTGTGCTTAGGGTCATTGTCTTGTTGGAAGGTGAACCTTCGGCCAAGTCTGAGGTCCAGAGCACTCTGGAAGAATTTTTCATCCAGGATATCTCTGTACTTGGCCGCATTCATGTTTCCTTCAATTGCAACTAGTCATCCTGTCTCTGCAGCTGAAAAACACCCCTATAGCATGATGTTGCCACCACCATGTTTCACTGTTGGGATTGTTTTGGGCAGGTGATGAGCAGTTCCTGGTTTTCTCCACACATACCGCTTAGAATTATCACCAAAAAGTTCTATCTTCATCTCATCAGACCAGAGAATCTTATTTCTCATAGTCTGGGAGTCCTTTATGTGTTTTTGAGCAAACTCTGTGCGGGCTTTCATATGTCTTGCACTGAGGAGAGGCTTCCGTCGGGCCACTCTGCCATAAGGGCCCGACTGGTGGAGGGCTGCAGTGATAGTTGACTTTGTGGAACTTTCTCCCATCTCCCTACTGCATCTCTGGAGCTCTGCCACAGTGATCTCGGGGTTCTTCTTTACCTCTCTCACCAAGGCTCTTCTCCCATGATTGCTCAGTTTGGCTGGATGGCCAGGTCTAGGAAGACTTCTGGTGGTCCCAAACTTCTTCCATTTAAGGATTATGGAGGCCACTGTGCTCTTAGGAACCTTGAGTAATGCAGAAATTCTTTTGTAACCTTGGCCAGATCTGTGCCTTGCCATAATTCTGTCTCTGAGCTCCTTGGGCAGTTCCTTTGAGCTCATGATTCTCATTTGGTCTGACATGCACTGTGAGCTGTGAGGTCTTATATAGACAGGTGTGTACCTTTCCAAATCAAGTCCTATCAGTTTAATTAAACACAGCTGGACTCCAATGAAGGAGTAGAACCATCTCAAGGAGGATCACAAGCAAATGGACAGCATGTGACTTAAACATGAGTGTCTGAGCAAAGGGTCTGAATACTTATGACCATGTGATATTTCACTTTTTCTTTTTTAATAAATTTGTAAAAATTTCTACATTTCTGGGTTTTTTTCAGTCAAGATGGGGTGCAGAGTGTACTTTAACCCCTTTACTCGTGAGGGTGGTTTGCACGTTAATGACCAGGCCAATTTTTACAATTCTTCAACGGATCCCGCTGATTCTGAGACTGCTTTTTCGTGACATATTGTACTTCATGATAGTGAAAAAATTTCTTCGATATCACTTGCGTTTATTTGTGAAAAATTGGAAATTTGGCGAAAAATTTTGAAAATTTCGCAATTTTCAAAATCTTAATTTTTATGTCCTTAAATCAGAGAGATATGTTACAAAAATAGTTAATAAATAACATTTCCCACATGTCTACTTTACATCAGCACAATTTTGGAACCAAAATTTTTTTTTAGTAGGGAACTATAAGGGTTAAAAGTTGACCAGTGATTTCTAATTTTTACAACAAAATTTACAAAACCATTTTTTTAGAGACCTCATCACATTTGACGTGTCTTTGAGGGGCCTTTATAACAGAAAATAAACAAAAGTGACACCATTCTAAAAACTGCCCCCCTCAAGGTGCTCAAAACCACATTTGAGAAGTTTATTAACCCTTCAGGTGCTTCACAGGAATTTTTGGAATGTGGAAGAAAAAATGAACATTTAACTTTTTTCACAAAAATGTTACTTTAGACCCAAATTTTTTTTATTTTCACAAGGGTAACAGAAAAAAATGGACCCCAAAATTTGTTGTGCAATTTCCCTGAGCACTTAGATACCCCATGTGTGAGGAAACACCACTGTTTTGGCGCACGGCAGGGCTCGGAAGAGAAGGAGCGCCATTTGACTTTTTGAATGTAAAATTTGCTTGAATAATTAGCAGATGCCATGTTGCGTTTGGGGAGCCACTGATGTGCCTAAACAGTGGAAACCCCCCACAAGTGACGCCATTTTGGAAACTAGACCCCTCAGGGAACTTATCTAGATGTGTGGTGAGCACCTTGAACCCCCAGGTGCTTAACAGAAGTTTATAATATTGAGCCGTAAAAAGAAAATTTTCACATTTTTCCAACAAAAATGTATTTCAGCCCCCAATTTTGCATTTTCATAAAGAAACAGGAGAAATTGCACCATGCAATTTGTTGTGCAATTCCTCCTGAGTAAGCAGATACCCCATATGTGGGGGAAAACCACTGTTTGGGCGCACGGCAGGGTTCGGAAGGGAAGGAGCGCCATTTGACTTTTTGAATGTAAAATTTGCTTGAATAATTAGCAGATGCCATGTTGCGTTTAGGGAGTCCCTGATGTGCCTAAACAGTGGAAACCACTCCACCTCCCACCAATGACTCTATTTTGGAAATTACACCCCTCCAGGATTTTATCAAGGAGTATAGTGAACATTTTGAGCCCAGAGGTACGATACAGAATTTGATAACATTAGGTCATGATATTGAATAAGTTGTCATTAGTCTTGAGTGCAAGTTTTCACTATTTGAGTTTGCATCAGGTGCTCGGGTATGCACCATGTATCTCGGGTGCTCAAGTGACATGCTCGAGTCCCTGCCCCGCATGTTTCACGGTTGTTAGACACCCCAAAAAAAACATGCGGGGATCGCTCGTGCATGGCAGGCAATCCCCGCAAGGTTTTTGTTGGCTGTATAACAGCTGCAAAACATTTGGGGCGGAGACTCGAGTATGTCACTCGAGCACCCGCTATACTCGGTGCATACCCGAGCACCCAATGCAAACTCAAGTAGCGAGCACTTGCGCTCAACATTAGTCGCCATATTGTCGTCATTTTTTTTTTTTACTTCTGAAAAAATCCCAACCCCAACCCTAACCTTAGCCCAACCCTTGCCCAACTCTAACCCTAGCCTAACCCTAACCTAACCCTAACCCTAACCTAACCCTAGCCTAACCCTAGCACAACCCTAACCCTAGCACAACCCTAACCCTAGCACAACCCTAACCCTACCTTAACCCTAGCACAACCCTAACCCTAGTCCAACTCTAACCCTAACCCTAGCCCAACCCTAGCCCAACCCTAACCCTAGTCCAACCCTAACCCTAGCCCAACCCTAACCCTAGCACAACCCTAACCCTAAAGTTTATTTTTTACGCTGTTCTTCGTGCGGTATAAGTGATTAGACATCTTTATTCTTCGGGTCGGTGCAATTACAGCAATGCCTGATTCATATGGGGTTTTATGATTGACAGCTGTCACACACTAAAAGATGCATTTTTTTTGCAAAGACTAGTTTTTGCATCGCCATATTTTGAGAGCTATAATTTTTCCATATTTCGGCCGACAGAGTCATATGATGGCTTGTTTTTTGTGGGACAAGTTGACGTTTTTATTGGTAACATTTTCGGGCACGTGACATTTTTTGATCGCTTTTTATTCTGATTTTTAGAAGGCAGAATAAACAAAAACCAACAATTCAGGAATTGTTTTTCTGTTTTTTTTTATGCCGTTCTGTGTGTGGTAAAATTGATAAGGTAGCTTTATTCTTCGGGTCAGTACGTTTACAGCGGTACCACATTTATATTTTTTTATATATTTTGGCGCTTTTTCACAATAAAAACTATTTTATAGAAAAAAGAATTGTTTTTGCATCGCTTTATTCTGAGAGCTATAACTTTTTTATTTTTCGGTTGTTGGAGCTGTATGGTGGCTTGTTTTTGTGTGACAAGATGACGTTTTCAGCGGTACCATTTTTATTTACATTCGTCTTTTTGATCGAGTTTTATTCCATTTTTTGTTTGGCGGTATGATAATAAAACATCGTTTTATGTTTCGTTTTTTATTTATTTTTTTCCGTGTTCACTAAAGGGGTTAACTAGTGGGACAGTTTTATAGGTCATGTCGTTCCGGAAGCAGCGATACCAAATATGTGTACTTTTATTGGTTTATTTTTTTTTCATAAGATTATTTATATATATTTTTTTATTATTTTTTTCATTTTTTTTTATATTTTTACAATTTTTTTTTTTTTTTTTTTCACTTTCTGACATTTTTATTACTTTTACACTTTGTCCCAGCATGGGACTTTCACTTTTTGCAGCCTGGTCGGCTGTATAGCACAGGAATGCAGCACCATCCCTGTGCTATGCAGCCTGTCAGCGCTGCACAGGGAGAAGTTACTTTGGTAGCACACTGTGCATGACCAAAGCAACTTCCTGCCTCCTGGTGACCCGGATGTTGTCATTATGACGTCGGGTCACCATGGCGACATCCGGGACCGGACTAAGACGCCGCGGGACACCAGCAGACAAGGTAAGTATCGCGCTTACCTCCTCTTGCCATCTGAATGCTGCGATCTATTTCGATCTCAGCATTTCGGGGGTTAATGTGCAGGGAGTGGTGCGGGACCGCTCCCTGTACCTGTAACAATCAGCTGACACCCGGCGGCGATCTCGCCCGCACCGCTTTTGTGCGGATGAAATCGCCAGGGCGTACTAATACATATCAGGCCCATAAGGCCCAGGGCACAGATGCTTATTAGTACGCCCTGGGCCTGAAAGGGGTTAATGAGAAAAAAAAATGAACTTTTTAGAATTTACCAAATTGCTGCAATGAAACAAAGAGTGAAAAAATGAAAGGGGTCTGAATACTTTCCGTACCCACTGTATATGTATATGGCTAATGAAATAGTTTTGAATTTAATTTATTTAAGGATTATTCCCATCTTCATAGATGGAGAATGTTGGATAGAGATTGTAAATACAAACACTATTGAAATTTACTGCTTATAACATTTTTCAAATTCGATATTGAGATATTAACACTTTTCTTTTGTTTACAGCACGTTGTCTTGGAGACATCCAACATGCCTGACCCTTCTAACTTCTGATATCTTTCTTCGGAGGAAAGTTATAGGATGTCAACACACAATATTTGTCAAAACCTGCAAAAATATCAAATTTATGTCTCCATTGATATTGGGCTAACCTTGGAAAGAGATAGTCCAGTTTGGTTGCAAAAAATTCCACTTAGTGCTAATCTGAGGAGCAGAGCCTAAAGGGTTATCTAGTTTTCATAGTTTTATCCTTGTACAGGTTTCTGGACTTCACTGTAACAAAATCCTCAGGTCATATCCGGACAGTAGCTTCTGTTAATGACAGATGATGGATACCTTGGTGTGATACTAAAGCAAAAGACTTGGGCCAGGTCAGTTTAGGTAGAGTAGGCTGAGGGTCTGGGCAGGCAGCAGACAGGTGAGCAAGTTTAGGAAACAAGCTAGGCTTAAATAATGGAGAAGATAACCTTGGTTGGGTTAGTAGAATGTTTGGCCAGGAACATCTTTGGCACATGCTAGCCCTTTAGAAGACAGGATGAGGAGTCAGAACCATAGGCGACCTCAGATGTCCCTCCAGCAGGGCAGCAGTGGTGAGAAGGAGAGCGTGCCTAAAGTCCATGACAGGAGCTGGGAAGGGAAGGATGCTGGCACCTAGGTGGAGGGCAGAGGTGACCATAATGGTGGTTAGAGGGAGAGACATCCATTAAATCCACCAGTGATTGAGAGCCATGGTAATGATAAGCTCAGTCTTATAAACAATAGAAAGCTGTTTTGATGATGACCCTTGGACTTCTTACCCGCTGGGTCCCGGTACAGCTGCTCAGGTTGCACTTACGGTATATCCTCAATTAACTAACGTATAATACCTGATTCAGATGTGGGCCCTGGAGCCTTCGGAAGACACCAGTATAATAAAGGGCCCTATTTCAGATTTTGCTTCGGGGCCCAAAAGCTTCAATTATTCCTCTAATCTGACTACTACGGTAAAAAGAAGGTCTATGGAATTTGAAACAGAAGGTAGCACAACGGAGCGTGGGTAAAGAATATATTCATATCAAATAATTTGCCAATGAAGAGTTGCAGCCGCCCATGCCCTCTGCCAAGCACGCAGGTTCCTCTTGTGTAAGTACAATATTCCCTTTTCCCAGGCGTAGAGCACATGCCAGTTCAGCAATCACTGCCACGGCTTAAGAAACCCCGAGCCCTGCCCTTTATCTTGTGCGGGCCTCTGAATACCTTCCATGTGCCGATACAATCAGGACCTGAATGGGATTCCTTCCACCACAATGTCTCCCACTGCTTTGGGGGTTAATTAACAAGAGACTTCAGATTGAGAGTCGTATTTATCATAAAAATGACATTTTGCTAAAACCTCACAAGTTCTTGTTTAATATCCTTCAGCTGATCATCCCCGCTAACTTTTTCTATTTCATTTTGTAAAAGGAAAGCTAATCCCCTCGGAATGAATATTTCTTCATCTGAGAGCTGAATGAGGCTGCACTAAACACATGATAGAGGACTGAGAATTCCCAGATAAAGTCAAGGCGTTGAGATTTAAAGGAACAGAGACCTCATTTTTGCATAATACACAATTTTCTCTCCACAATTCTGGAGAGAAAAATTAATGCATTACCATAAAAAAAAATCAAAAAATCAATTAGTTGGAAAAGATAATTGTTGTCGGACTGAGCTTCTTTGTGACAACCAAAAGAAATAACTCTGAGGGTCCATCCTCATTCGAAACTACACATGCCCACTATTAACTGCATCAATTTTTTTGCAGTTATGATTCTGACGCGCCCCCTGGGCCGTGGGGTACCCGGAGCCGGGCCTGTGTAGATGCTGGGGGTTGTAGTCACCGTGGCGGTGACCCGGTCCATGACCCAGGTGGTCAATCCAAGGGTAGTAGATGTGTACAGGTTATATAATGTCCGACTACGCCACCTGTGGAGTGCGGTTAATAGAGACCGCCGCTGCGGAACAGTCCTCTGAAGCCGGTGGTATAGCAGCAAAAGTGGTATAACTCCCCACAGGAAGCGTTAGCTTCAGGGCAGTGTGTGTGGATGATGGTGGTTGTGCAGGGTGTCGTGGTGCAGAAATAACCACAGAGTCCGTATAGTGCAGTCCCAGGGTCTTTACTGGTAGCAATTAGACAGGCCTGGACTGGAGTACTGGCTAGAGATAAGAGTCTGGTCAGTCTGGGAGCAAGCATAGAGACCCCCTGGACAGGTGGAGTTGTAGGCCTGCCGTTCTCACTATACTCTTTGGCTATTCTGCTTGTAGCTGTGATGTAGCCCACGTCCCTGAGTGTAACGTGCGGTGCTCACCCGTATGGCTGGCAGCTCGGGCCTTGTGGATGCCTCGCTCCTCCGTAGCTGTACTGGTCCCTCGGTGCTGCTGAGCCTCAGGGCGTCTGATGGGGCCAGGAGACCTGCAATCTCCTGCCCTGCGGTATCTGCTGCTGGGTCTGGAATCCCCCACAGCCTCGGACTCCGGTGTCCGGTTCTCTGTGTAGTCCAGCTAGGACGAGCTATCTCCAGCTCCAGTCCCTAGCTCCTCTTTCTTCAATGTCCTAAACTCAACTCCCGCACTGACTAAACTAACCCCGCCCCCATATACCAGTTGCCAAGGGGAGGAACTCCCCTTGCTGGCCTGGAGCCAGGAAAGTGTTGCATGTATAGTGTTCCTGACCAGGAAACCCCTGCTTGCCTCCAGACATAGCATTAGTTCTTTTGAGGGAAGCAATACCACTGTGGCAACCAGACCCTCTGGGATGCCACAATTCCACATATAGGAAATATCATGAATAAGATACTATAAAAAAATAGTCCCTAGTGATTGGCTTCAAAATCACCTCCAAATGAGGTCGTCTTCCACCAAACCTCAGGGGTGTGTTCTACGCGAAACCTCAGGGGAGTGTTCTCATATGTTAAGTTTGGTGAACCTCAGGGGTGTGTTCTCTTATGTTAAGTTTGGTGAACCTCAGGGGTGTGTTCTCATATGTTAAGTTTGGTGAACCTCAGGGGTGTGTTCTCCTATGTTAAGTTTGGTGAACCTCAGGGGAGTGTTCTTACAAGGTCAATTTGCATATTGTAAATTTGACACATAATTACAATTTGAACCATGTCAGAAAACCAATGCAGACACTAGGATTTCTGCTGCGTTTAAGCAGTTTGAAATTACTTAAGATCAGCTCTTGCATTTGCCCGATATAATGTGGCTGTTAGGGTCAAGGTGGGCACATGGACATCAGTGCAGCAGGCAGGTGAGGCACGTGAAGAGACAGCTGTGGTAATAGATAACGCAGGGGGACGGGAGACTGGGAACAGGTAGATGAGGTACTGGAAGCCACAGGCAGACAAGAGATGTCCTGGAGACCACAGACAAGTAGCAGAGGTCCTGGAAGCTACAGGCAGACAGGAGGCATCCTGGAGGCCGCAGACAGGTAGGAGATATATGGGAAGCCGCAAGCCGATAGGAGACGTCCTGGAGACAGGTAGCAGAGCTGTTTAGGTGAGCTTGTTTAATCTCTTTACTAGGTAGCAAAGGTACTGGAAACTGCAGTCAGGTATCAGAGGGTACTGTAATCCATAGGCAGGACTCAGAAACACTCAAGTCTTAGTCTTGGTGAGCCTTATATTGGCTTTAGCAATCATATGGGATCAGTCCGAGCAATCTGCAAAGCCTAACATGGAGCACACAACAGAGTTTAGTGGACCTGGTGAGGGAAGCAAAGCACGAATTCCAGACAGGTGGTAACCGTAGTTAAATTACTGAAGAGCTTTTTGTGTAGTATCCCTTAAAATGAGCAGCACACTATTCATGGAATGCAGATTTCTGTTGAATTTGACACAAACTTGACAATTGCTCAATGTGTAAATTCAGGGCCTTATGAGCAGAGTGTGTGGCCACTGGAAGATCTGGTGGGATTGTCCAAAGGCAGACCAAGGGAAAGGAAAGATCAGGTGTTATGATCGTGTAGCAACTCACTCAGGAAAATAGGTAACACACTAAAACAGTAACTGACCCTGCCAGTTCCTGTACAAACTAGAGATCGTGATCTTGCAGTCCCTATTGGATCCTACATGATCTGAGATAGCCCTAACCACAGACTAGACAATGGAAACTTGGACCTATGCTGCCTGAAAGGCCGTCGAGCACTTCACGTTCCTCCTAAAGAACTGGAGGGCAGAGCTGAGTGCAAATTACCTACAGAAGGGAAAGTTTGCTGAAATAGAAAGAGATCTCAGAGTGAGTAAAACAAACCACAAAATACTAAATGAAGGAGTAAATACGTACTGTTAGAGAATATGCCGCCTAGTTACGAAAAAGAAAAAGAAGATAGGTGCAAGGTAAAGAACATAAACAACAGAGAGATAAACTCTAGCTGGTCTTTCACTGCCTGGCTTAAACTACAACAGAATAGCTGGGCATCCAAATAAGACTATCACCAGGAGGGAAAAAGTATGTAAAGCTGCACCTGAAAGGTGATAGAGCAGACAAATAAGTAAATGAAAACACTTGTTACCCTAAAAAGACTAAAGCAAGGATAACAGAAACTAAACACCCAGAGAAAAGGTGTATGTGCTTTTGCTCGGCGGACAGAGAAGCCGAATACAAAGCACAGGCTCAAGGGTTCAAACCCAGATGCATGACATCAGGCAGTTGGATTTCAATATGCCTAATGTTTTCTATTTCATAGGAAATAAACCACCACAATTTATTCACCTCCTCCCATTGTGAACACATGCAGTGTGGATAGGCATGGAAATCCGAGAGGAATAGCTGTGGAGCGCAATTCTCATTCTGGAAGACACTTGAACTGCTGCAATACACAGCCTTTTGATTGGCAATGTGTAGTTCTTCATTTTCCCTTTCGTGACACTATAGAAAAAATGTTGCTGCTTTTTAATTTTTTTTTAAAAATCATATGGGTTTATAATTAATTACCATAAGCTGAGAAGGTGTAGAAAGACATTATTGAAGCTACTGAATAGGATGACAGGAGGACTCTGGCATCCCTGCTCAATGGTCAGACAAGTTCAAACACAAATTCGTGTTCTGGGCTTCCCCTGTAAAATAACGGGCTGCCCTTGGTACTAAGACTTCGACCTACTTAAAGCTCCTCCTGTTTCAATCCAAGAATTAATGGCTTCATTTAAATGTGGCATAAACGAAAATTGACTGCAATGGCCTATAAAAAGCGTCTCATCACATGTAACATAGAAGACTACACTATGTCTTAAAGTGTCTTATAATGTAAATGACAAATTACATAAAAAAAAGCATAACAAACATTTACACAATAAAATGTCCGGAATTTTAAGGGTTTTTCCTGGACTTTTATGGGAACATCTGAAAATATTTTTCTTTGTATTTTTTTAAATGGGTAACAAACACACCCAAAACACCACTGATCTCCCCCCCAAAAAAACACTTTGTATGAATTGTTTTCTACAATTAAAGTCGATTTGTCACTTGCTATAAATAGGTCATATTTCATCTGGTCTAAATGACGCTGTTCCAATGAATCTGGCACACTGTTCCTCTTCTCCCTGCGCCTCTCCTGCCACGGGTGTGTCAGGTGTGACAGACAGTCACTCTGAATCCAGCTGTAAAAGGTCACTGCGCTTGGCATTGCAGATGCCTTCTTGATCCTCTCTTCTCTGTAGTGTAGTGATATCCTTCTTCCTTTAGGACCCAGCAGCGACCTCCACCTTCTGCTGCTAATTGACTCACCCTTGCTTGGTAGTTAAAAACTCTGTGTCTCCAGAGAGTCGCCGGTGATAGTTCTATGTTTCTCTGTCTATGCCTGGCGTACTAGTAGTTGGCTAGTTTCTTATTTGGACTTCCCTTGGAGGACAGTTAGTGTTATCTCTCTGGTGTCTTCTCAAGCTAAGGGTATTCCCTTTGTTTGTTTACCTTGTTGTCTTCAGTTACAGTGGGGACTGACTAGTGTTCACCTCGTACCATCCCTACCTAGGGTCTAGCTCTAGGGGCAGTCAGGGATTAGGTTTCCTGCTCGAGATAGGTGCGGAACCTATATAGGGACGATATGGTAGTCAGGGTGATATTAGATCTGCCTAGGGGTCTCCACTCGCCCTTTTCCTAGTTGTTAGGCTCCCTTCCCCCACTTCCTATCTTTGTACACTTGTTCCTTCCCTCACTTTGCATGACATCCCCGTTCTTGAGATATGGCTCAATCTTCCTTGTATATAAATTTAGTCATTTAAGTCAAGTGGGCATGGTCCTCTTCTCTATGGGAAATTTTTAAGGACCAAGTCCACTTGACTCACAAGGCTAGATTTAAATAAGAGAAGAGGGGACCATATCTCAGGAATGGAGAGTCGCAGGAACCAAAGAAAAACAATGCTTAACTCAAGAGAACAGAGGCATTTACACCAGGTATAAAAAAATCCATAATTTTGGTAAGTTACAGGTTCTCTTTAAAGGGGTTTTCCAGGTACAAAATATTGATGGAATTTGTTTAGGATAAGCTATCAGTACGTCTAAATCTTGATGTGAATGGAGTACTCGGCACACTGACTACCATGTAGACACCATACAGGTAAACAACATGCAGCAGCCCCTTCAAATAGTCATGGGGGCAGGTGCTTGGAGTCGGACTTCCACCAATAAGATGTGCGTTAAGCCAGCCTAAAGAAAAGATGTTCGTCTCATTTCTCAAGGGTTGCACCAAATGTATTACATCGCTAAGGGCAGTGGCATAACTAGAAGCTCATGGGCCCAATGAAAAAGCTCCAATGGGGCCCCCAATTATTGCAAGTCTTTATTAGCATTGATCTTTTCATATAGGCCAAAGAGACTTTTTGGGTCCCCTTAGGCTCCAGTGCCTGGGTGCAATTGCAACTCCTGCACCTATTGTAGTTACGTCCCTGACTAAGGGCTTAGATACTGCAGAGACTGACTATCCGCTAGAGATCCCCACCCTGTTTGGTCCTGGTCAGTGCTAATACAGAAACCCATCTCCCAAGGAACCGCATTGTTAGAAAAACTAGGACACTGGGTCTAACTGTCACAGAAAGGGTCAAAAAAGAGGGGGCAAAACCTGGTACCATGATAGAGAGTCCACTTTTATCTTTTGTTTTGGGCACCCTATCTTCTATGTACTCCACTCTATATAGTATATCCAGTTTAATATATTTAGTCTTATATAAATTAACTTATTATTTCTTTAAAATGTCTGGTCTCTCCACAATCCCTTCAATATTAGGCCCATCAAGGCTATCAATTGATCGCCCCAAAAAAGATCTGATTTTGCAGGTGCTAATTTTCCCTGCAGCATCCACTACAGGACAAATGAAGAATTACAGGCGGACTTTGGAAAGCAGCTAAGTAGCTCTGTGTTCAGTCTTATAGAGGAGGAGATGGACATGAAGATGATATTTAAATGGCAACTTGATGCTATTGAGTCCAAAGTGTACCCAAAGCACTAAAAACTTGCTTCTCTGAGCTGTATAGTATGGAGAGGCAGAGATTAATTCCTGCTCCTGAAATGCTGACGATCCCAGTTGCTATGTCATGTCAGCATTACAAACATATTTAACATAATAATGATAAAAATAAAGCATGCACCACGTGCGGATTGTTTCCTCCTCGATGGTGCCACAGCCAATTGCCGCTCGTCCCTCATCTATTGTTTCCTTCATTAAAATTGATATCACTAGCGTCCAACAAATCCTATGAAAAACAAACCTGCAAAGAGAGAACCAGATAACGGCTTAATTATTGAAGTTGCGTCTTTTGCCGTCTTTTCCTCTATGAATGTCACACGAAAGACAAAGGCGAAAAAAAAAAATGTTACACTTTTGCAGTGGTGGGAACGTCACCGATGAATACAAACGTTCTCATTAACTCTGATTGTGTCCATGTTCCCTTCTACTTTTACTTGGCGTCTTCTCAAAGCAGGATATGAAGGTTTCTATAATCTGGAGAAATGTATGTGACACTAATCCTACACATCATACAAAGATATTTTTTTTTTCTCTTTTTATTTTTTTTCCAAAGGGGAATTATATTGTTGGCACGAAATGCTAGAAGTTCAATTTTTTTTTTTTATAAATTTGAGATTCTCAATTCATATTCTATTTGATATTTCCGAGACTATGGCCCTGATTCATTGACTTTATGCCAGTTTACTGACTAATTTTTTGTGTTTTGCACCTTATTTTTGTTTGCACCATTCATTATTCTATTTGCGTCTATTTTATAGGTGCTCGCATGTTTTTTGTCAAATTTTTTGTTTTGCACCTTTTTTTTGTTTGCACCATTCATTATTCTATTTGCATCTTTTATGAAGTCTATTTTATAGGTGCTCACCTGTTTTTTTTTTGTTTTTTTTTCTGCTTTGTGGACAAAGTTTAACAAATTTCAGATGCTTTTGCCTGATTCATCAATTGTGACTTTTTAAAAAGTGGCAAAATTTGGAGTAAGTCCCCTCCAGTCCTCTGGTTTAGTTTTGAGTCAGTTTTTTGGCACAATTTTTGTGATTCTTTTGCAAAGCGTGTGACTTTTAGTACTAAAAAGTTACAAAAACTGTTCAAGGAAAAAGAAAAAGACAATGTTTTTATTTTGCACCAAATTCATGAATTCTGTTCTCCATTTTGAAGAATTTGGCACAAAAAAACGGAAACTAATTCCACAAAACCAAAAAGTAAAGTAGCTTAAAAAAATGCAAATGAAAAATCGGGTTAATAAAGTTAATATAGCAACCTAATCCTTAGATAAACTAAAGCTGACCTTAAACGTAAGAACTGATGTACATGGGCCAATTATCGTTACTTTCATGCTCCAAGTTATTTCAAGCCATGTGTCAACCATGTAAGTCTGTGGCGGCATACAGTGTTTCTTTATGGCAAATAAATTCAGGAGATTTTTCATTTTCGGCATTTATTTTATGGAGCCACTCTTCCAGAGCAACATTACTAAAGAAGAATACCACCATAATATAATATGCCGCCATATGCATTTATGGGAACTCCATGTGCTGCCATATAGGCTCAGTGCATGCAGCCCTGCCAAGTCCTAAAACAATTGCCAGCCAAGTGATCATTCAATCTTCCCCAACCTTTCGAGAGCATGCGCGCCCCATTCGAGAAGGAGATAGTGACTTCTAAACTCTAAGGGGTTGCTCATCTCATTGGCTAGAAAGAATTGGATGGGCTAAAATCCAGTTGGAATTTGGGATTCCTATTTATGGGATACATTTTTGTTGTATAGTTGCCTGGGAGAGTTGATATCACGGGCCAGAAGACTGCTGTGTCAGGTTTCACTTACTCCTGCACTGGTTAGAAATACTTCATCATCTTCGTAAACAGAGCAGTTTTTTTCCTTGCTAGCAGTGCAAGGGTTAATCTGTTCTGTTGAAAGCTCCTGGAGCTGGAGCTTTCCTACCTGTGTTGTCTCAGCTGTTCAGTGTTGGCCACTCACCTCTGCTATATATACTTGCCAATGGCACTTGGAGATTTGTTCAGGAGATTGTTGCTTGGAGTTTTTGTGTGCACATCCTCATCCTCTCCTATTTGGTTTCTCCTCCCTTTAATTCACCAGTGTTCCACTCTGTTGTTTGCTGGGTGTATTTTGTATGATCGGCATTTTCATTTATCCCTTTCCGGCTTTCTTTGTTTGTCTGGTTAGTGTATTCCTATATACTTCAGCATCCCACCTCTCTGGGTGAGGGAGGCGACAGATAAGAGTTTATATAGGAGCATAGCAAGGCACGTGACCCCGGCGTCTTCATCATTAGAAGTAATCCGGGGGACAGGGATAAACTAGGGCATCCCCTACCTTGAGGGATAAGGAAGAAGCCCCTTTGCCCTGGGATATCCTGCAACAGTGCAGTAACAGTTGCATTAATTGCAAAGAACCTGAAAGTTGCAAATACACAAGACCTTCATTGGATTGTCAAGATCAAAATAGGAATATATTGGGTGAATAAAAGTTGTCTGTAATTCACAAGACTGCTGTTATCCTGGGGAAATTCGTATTGGAAATATATAGCATAAACTGTGCGTCGTTCCATGCTATCTTTCTTCAGTTGACTTTTCGATTCCAGCCATCCAACCAATCGATTCAGAAATCCAAAGATTTGGTAAGTTGAAACAGAAAGATATTATACTTCATGACTTCATTTTGACTTGTCTTTTTCCCTGTAGCGGTTATTTTCGCAAAGGACATCCAAGCTACTTCGATCAATTGACTATTAGTATAGACTTGTATTTACTGATCCACCATAACTTGAAAGCTATCGGCTCTTCTATGGCTCCAGCATCTCTGAAGCATCAAGGCTTGGATTCCATCAGACCTCTAAAGGTGTCCTGTACTACATTGCATGAAGATATTATGTACATTGCTCTGTGCGGCCTCCATGAATTGGCCTTATTTCAGTAGCATATCCTACAAATGATCTATCAGATTAAAATCTGGAGAATTTGGAGACAAGTTATCAACTTCATTTCTCATGTTTTAAATCCGTTCCGAACCAATTTTTGCAGTCTGGCCGAACATCACCCAGCTCATCACACTGCCTCCGCTGGCTTGTCTTCTTCCCATAGTACATTTGGTGTCATCTCCCCAAATAAGTGGTGCACACGCACCCAACTGTCCACCTTCTTCCATTGCTTAATAGTCCAGTTCTGATGCTCATTTGCCCATTGTGATCACTTTCAGTGGTCAGCGTAGGCATTGTCCACCACTGATCGCTCTGCAGCTACACAGCCCCAAGCAAACTGCGATGCTCTGCGTGTTCTGCTATATTTCTATCATAACCAGCAGGAACTTTTTCAACAATTTGTACTAGAGTAGTTGTTCTTTGGGTTCAGACCACATCGGCTAGCCTTTGTTCCCCGCACACATCAATGACCCTCTCATCAGTTTCCTTGTTGCCCTTCTTAGGACCTCTTTTGTTTGGGACTAACCACTGTATACCAGGAATATGCAACAAGACCTACTGTTTTGGAGATGTTCTCACCTAGCCATGAAGACATCACAGCTTTGCCATTGTCAGAGTCACTCAGACCTTTATGCTTGCCTATTTTTCCTGCTTACAGCACATCAACATCAAGAACGAACAGTTCCCACCTTCCTTAATATATCTTACCCCTGATGGGTACCATTGGGACCCTAGAGTTTGCATGTTCTACTTGTGTTTGCTTGGGTTTCTTCTGGTTCTCCAATTTCTTCCCACACTCCAAATTTTTGGCGCTATATGTGGGTGCTTGGGATTGGTGAAAGCGTCTCTTATTAATACAACAAGAAACTCAAGTCACTAACAAAGTAAAAATTTCAGGAAGCGTCAAAAAATGTTTACAGAAAAATAGTTCTTGTCTTACACAGTAGAGCTGAGTCTTAAGGACCATTTTAGCAGCAGTGGTGACAGGTCGCAACTTCAGGAACTACGACGTCCAGCTTTGAAGTGCTACCAATGCCTATAATCATCTGAGTGTCAGTATGCATTGCCCCTTGCTGTGATCTGAATGAACTCCGGGTGAAGACAGCCATCGTCAAGCTTGACATAACTTAGCACACGTGTTCTTTACGGCTCATGCCATATATACCTGCTCTGGAGCAGTGTGAAAGGTTTCTTGTATCCATCGCGGTGTTCGTCAACTGGAAAACATTTACAAAGCGAGCACCGCAATATAGCTGCACTTAAAGACCTGGCAATTACCACAATTCTACATTTTAAGTATTTATAACACATGCACCATATATTTTATCACCTTTCACGTTTAATATATACTGAAAGTTACAAGAAGAGCCGAACTGTCTGACTAGCTGCAATTAAATCAGTACAATAGTAGGTTGGGTGAGGTACACAGTCCAGAAGTCACACAGAAGCCATTTTATGTGCTGTTTATGGCTGGTTTATAATTGGAGATTGATTTACCAACCTAGATACGTATATTTAGTTCCACAATCCTAATAATTACAAGCGTAAGTTAAAATATCAACCTGTTATCGCTCAGAATGTTCTCTGTCCCTCAAACATTGATGACATCTTGAACAGGCAACTTGCAATTCTTGGAAACCATGAAGGACTTAAGAAAGTGCACCCTCAATATTCAGAATAATCTGTCGTGTTTGTACAAGAGGAATAACACTGTATCTGGCCATTAAGTGACTTGTATGCTGTATTTTTTACCAGTTTTCCCCTCTGCTGACTCTGTCTCTAAGTTTAAGTTGTCTCTGAGCTAGTGGGTAGAGATGCTATGATGTGTCATATACGCAGCAGACAGATATGAGAGGTTTCTGCTCTCCTGTCTCTATGTGACACATATTCAAAAGTAGTAGCAGCAGCATGGAGGACATTATTCAGAAGTACTGAGCATTGTAACTGTGAATCCAACCCTGGCGCAAGGTAAAACATCAATTCTGAGTATATCCCTGTTGCTCTCATATTTTCTTCTTCCCTTCTGCTTCGACACTTCCATAGACTTCGTCAAGCAGATGTAATCTGATCCCTCAGTGAGCTAGCAGTAAGTCTTGTCTTGATCAAGATGTATTTTTTATTATTATTATTATATTATTGTTTTAACAGTATTTCTGATTGAATCATGAGTTCTTGACTAAGTGGAGGGGAAGAAGTGGCTCCTAAGTGGAGAATGAAGCATATTTTTCGATAAGATACATTACAAAGTTTGTTATATTCACGTGTACTATCAGGACACTGACCATTACAACATCCAAAAGATCTGGACAATTTTCATTCATATAATATACCTCCTGATGGATTTTTTTCTGCTCTTCTCCACCTTAGATATGGAGCATTGAATTGGCCTCAGTGACATCATTTTCATGATGACGGAAGTCTAATACCTGTCGATCACTGTGAATACTATTTCATTGTGGCCTATAGCAATTGGATGACACAATCCAATAACATCGTGTGACCAACATGGTCCAACCTAGTCAATACACTGTAGGAAGGGAGACAAACCGGGGCTGGAGAAAAGAACATAATCCTTATGCTAAGTATCTGCTTTTAATTTTCTATTTATTTAATTGGTTCTTCTGTCATGTTGAAAAATGTTTGGATCCAAGACGAACCCTTTAAAGGGGTTGTTCTACCTTAGGCTACAAGTCTGCAGTCACTCTATGTGACTGCAGGCTTGTGAATCCTCACATCTCGTGTATTTTGTGATGTGAACATTCTCTGGTGCCAGGCGCCGGAAGCAGGCGGTCATGTGACCACTACTATGCAATTTTCATACTTCCGGCCTCATTCCAACTAGACGTGCCACGTCTAGTTGACATGTGACCGCATGTATACAAATTAACTCCCCTGATACCGGCACTGGAAAATCCTCACAGAGCGCAGTGTGAGAGATGTGATGATTCACAAGTCTGCAGTCACATAGAGTAATTGTAGACTTGTAGCCTAAGGTTGGACAACCTTCTTTAAGTTATCCAAAACAATATGGCTTAAACCATTTTTAAGATGCACTTAGCCATTCAATAAGATGCATTTACCGTGATTGCACTCTACTGTAACCTACAGAGAAGCCCTCTATGGAATTTAAAGGGGTTTTTCACTCTTATAATGTGATGTCATATTCTAGCGATCTGATCTCTTTGACACCAACCAATCCTGAATATGAGAAGAATGCAGCACTAGCAAAGCTTTGCATCGGCCAGGGAACTATAGTCAGCCCCACTCACATAAAGAGCTGTGCTGCAGTTGCCCTGCACAGGCAGATGACCTGGGTCTGCTGCGCAGGACAAAATCAGTAAATGGGCTGCAGCAAGGCTGAGTCCTCTTCATTCTCTGGATCGGTGGGAATCCAAGAGATCAGACCTCACTGTCCATAAAGGGATAGCATGTCCTGGTGAAATTTTTTGTGACAAGCCTAGTGGAGTAATAATTCACTTTTTTTAGGCTACCAGATAGTGTAAGGAGACTTGTAAGCCAGGGAATACTCTGCATACCTTTATGAAATTGGAAAATATGTTTAATTCTGGGGCTATACAGTGATAGAAAGTCATGATTGGTCAAAGACCCATCTTAGCTCCACTTTATTGACCTGTTCCAAAATATTTAAAACCCCTAACCCTTTGTGGCTAATTACATTTCTTGAAATATTGCATAACAAAAAATAGAAGTCATTGAATTCAATGCCCCCAAGAGGATATATTACAAGTGAACATTGATTCTCACTCATAAAGCATGACAGGTGCTCTTTAAGACAGTTTTACTGTTATGTCTCACTATATTTATGGTGTCTGCTATATGGACCGTGCTTTGGACTCTGTATTATTATTGTTTGCCTACTGTTTTTAGTTCTCCCCTGAAACTGAAGGAACATGACTTTTATAGTGCATAGAAATATGTGCCCGGTTTAGCTGCGAGCAATTATGATATTCGCAGCGGTACTCATATATTCATATCAATATTATATATACGTATTTGTATTTATTCATTTATATACAATGCACAATTATATTCCATTAAAAGAGTTATTACTTACAACTTTTTAAAGGGGGTTATCTGACTCTATTTCGATTTATTAATTGCAATAGAAATTGGTTCCGAAGAGCATTTCTCACTCTGGAGGACTCAATTTGTCTATATCTTAATGCACAAGGAGCTTAATGTTGAGGTAAGTCCAAGAAAAACATCAGCTGACGTTATACTGCATATACTCGAGTATAAGCCGACTTTTTCAGCAAATTTTTTATGGTGAAAAAGCCCCCCTCGGCTTATACTCGGGTATATACTGGAGTATGTACATTCCGGTGGTGGATAGTGGTGGGGGGGGGGGCGTTGTGGCGGCGGAGGAGGTGTGCACAGGCAGTAGCCGCTGCTGCAGCTACCACGTGTACCTGCTGCTAAAGTTAAATAAATATTCACTCTTCTCCACGCCCATCGGAGTGGAGAAGAGTGAATATGCATATTCTTTAATAGCGGGCATAGAGGAGCGCTGAGCTGCGGCTGCGATTGATAGTGCCCACTATTAAACAAAATGCATATTCACTCCTCTCCATACACGTAGTCCCGGTATGGAGAGGAATGAATATCCCTGCAGCTCACCTAGGCGTCTGAGGGCGCATAGCAGTGACGTCATGCGCTGCTCAGATGCTGACATGAGCTGCTGACAGACAGGACGTGGTGCTGGAGCAGAGATAAGGAAGTGTGACATCCCTGGCGGCGTGCTGGCATGGCTTACCATCTTCCACCATGCAAGACCGCCATCTTACCTATCATTCCAGGCTGCACACTTTGCTCCAGTACCTGCTGTGTGCATGTCTCTTGTTTGATTGCTTAGGGCAGCGGCGCGGTTACTGCCTGTTTCTTATAGTTACTGTGTGCACAATCCTAATGCATCCCCAGCCTATTGCTGTGAGTCACTGGATACTTAAACCCCCTCCACCCAGTAGGAGGTGCCTGAGCAACACTTTCTTTCAGTGTGTTCTGTGCAACTGAGTTGCCAGGTCCTGTTCTGTATCTTGTCTGTTCCGCCACCCTGGGGGCTGTATACCCAGGCCCGTTACCTGTATCTGTGACTTCTAGTCTGTTTCCGCCACCCTGGGGGCTGTATATCCAGGCCCGTTACTTGTATCTGTGACTTCTAGTCTGTTTCCGCCACCCTGGGGGCTGTATACCCAGACCCGTTGCCTGTATCTGTGACTTCTAGTCTGTTTCCGCCACCCTGGGGGCTGAGTTCCCAGGCTCGTTCCTGTATCTTGTTCCTGGTTCAGTTCCTGTCTGAACAGTGTCCTAGCCCGTTACTTGTTTGTCTCTATGTTCGTATCTTTCCTTTTCCTGCAGTGTCTGAACCTGCACCTAACTCCAACTCGTTGTCTCTGTACTTCTGTTTGTGAGTTTGGTATCCACTCGCTACTTCATTGTAAGTACCTTGTGTGTGTCTGCTCTGCTTGTCTACTGCACCTGCGGGTTTTGCTCTGCTCTGCTTGTCTACCGCACCTGCGGGTTTTGCTCTGCTCTGCTTGTCTACCGCACCTGCGGGTTTTGCTCTGCTCTGCTTGTCTACTGCACCTGCGGGTTTTGCTCTGCTCTGCTTGTCTACCGCACCTGTGGGTTTTGCTCTGCTCTGCTTGTCTATCGCACCTGTGGGTTTTGCTCTGCTCTGCTTGTCTACCGCACTTGCGGGTTTTGCTCTGCTTTGCTTGTCTACCACACCTGCGGGTTTTGCTCTGCTGGTCTCCCGCACCTGCGAGTTTTGCTCTGCTCTGCTCGTCTACTGCACCTGCGGGTTTTGCTCTGCTCTGCTTGTCTACCCCACCTGCGGGTTTTGCTTTGCTCTGCTTTTCTTCCACACCAGCGGGTTTTGCTCTGCTCTGCTTGTCTACCGAACCTGCGGGTTTTGCTCTGCTCTGCTCGTCTACTGCACCTGCGGGTTTTGCTCTGCTCTGCTTGTCTGCCGCACTTGCGGCTCTGTTCCTGTATCCCAGTCTGTACTGGTCCCTACCCTGCCTGCGTTCTTACCTGCCAGTACCCACCTGTCTGCATACCAGCCGTGCCTGCCAGTACCCACCTGTCAGTATGCCAGCCTAACCTGCCTGTTCCTGCATTTCCCGGTGTGGGTCAACAGCTGTGACCGGGGTCTGACCTGGAGTAGCACCTGGTCCCTCTGCCAGGTTCCTCCCTGGTTCACGGAGTCGACTGAGCCGCCGTGCGACCTTGGTTGGACTGAGTTGATACTTAGTCACGCCCCTCCAGGCACTCCTCGGTTCATGGTCCAGTGGGATCACTAACCACTCTCACGCCAGTCTGTCCGGGCATGAGCGTAACAGGAAGGAAGGTGAGAATAAGTGTTTATTTTTTTTCATGTGTGCAGTGATGGGCCATACATACCAGGATTGGGGATAAGGGAGCCATACATACCAGGATTGGAGATGAGGGGTGCCATGCATACCAGGATTGGGGATCAGGGGCCATGCATACCAGGATTGAGGATGAGGGGCCATGCATACAAGGATTGAGGATGAGGGGACCATGCATACAAGGATGGGGGCCATCCTTACCTGGATGGGGAGAATGCATACCAGGATTGGGGATAAGGGGCCATGCATACCAGGATTGAGGATGAGGGGGCCATGCATACCAGGATTGAGGATGAGGGGCCATGCATATCAGGATTGAGGATGAGGGGCCATGTATACAAGGATTGAGGATGAGGGGGCCATGCATAAAAGGATGAGGGCCATTCTTACCAGGATTGGGGATGAGGGGTGCCATAAATAACAGGATTGGGGATGAGAGGGCCATGCATACCAGGATTGGGGATGAGGGGTGCCATACATACCAGGATTGGGGATGAGGGGTGCCATACATAACAGGATTGGGGATGAGAGGGCCATGCATACCAGGATTGGGGATGAGGGGGCCATGCATACGTTTACTTCAGTAGGCCAGAGGAGCAGCATACAGAGAGATTTCCACACAATTTGCCATGAGCAATTCACTTTTTGAATTGGCGAACGTCTCTGTAATCTTCTAAATTTTATTTGTGTTTTCCGTAATGCCATTTACTAATTTAATAATTATGATAACTTTGTTGTTTATTGTGTAAAAAGGCTGAAAGTTAATAGACATGGGTAATTCGAGTTAGTTTTTATTATGTAGAGCACACTTTTCCAGTTTCCGAAACTTATTTGTTTCGGAACTCGGGCTGCTAGTATTGCATAAGCAGCCTATCAATTTCAATAGCAATTGTGTAATTCTTCATTTGCCCCGAGGGGGTGCTGTAGGAGAATTGAATGCTTGACTTATGGTTAGAGAGGAGCGAATGGCTTCAGGGCGAACAGAATTCACCTCCAATTTCTTTAGGAATTGAATACACGGATCCAGCAAAATGGCCACCAGGAATAAAAAAAAAAGAATACTCACACGGTCTTCACCTGTCTTTTTTGGTCTTTTCACCAATTCGGTTTTCACTGGGACATTCTTGGTGGCCTCCGGCGCCCAAGATACTTGGTGTCTACTGCGCTGGCTAATGTCCATTATGTCATAACATTTCAACCAGAATACAATAAATATGTCGGGCACCGGAAAATGTTGATGATGGTCCAGTGTAGATCGCACTAGTGACCAAACCGAAGACGACTATTTGACCGCGGCGGGTGAGAATATATTTTTTTTTACATTTTTTACATATGCTTATTATGCTCTGGGGTCTGGAGAGAGCTCAGGGCAAAATAATGTACATTAGATTTGCATCCAATAAATTCAAATTGAATCGAACTTCCCAGCCAAATTCATGAGCTCTCTAATTCCAATTTTGTAAAATTTGCTCATCACTATCTGTGGGTGATCTACAGATCACAGCTGATCGCTGGGGTACAACTTGTGATTAGCTCATCAATGATTCCTTCTAACCAAAAAGCATCGTCGTCCGATTGACCCCTTGAAGCCAACTAACGCCCCACCCACTGGACCTGTATGTATATAACATATATCACTACCACTTTCAGGTGATTAGTAATAACCTCATGCTGACATATTATAAACCAAGAAATTCTTGGAAACATACGTCAGACCTGTCAATCATGGTGTGGACTTCAGACTCACTGAACACTCCCTTCAATTACTTCCAAAAGAATTCCTCTAATAACCACAGGTATTTGCTTTCCTTCTCTACCCCTGGCTATAAAAATGAGATAAGCTTTGGCCAGAATTCTCCATTTCAATAGATTTGTCCAAATTGGTCATGTTATGGTCGTGCTATTAAATGCTTGTGCTGCATTGGGGTTCAAACCTTGGAGATCCCACTAATCAGCAGGAGGAAGGGAGTGAATGTTATGTTCCCTTAATTGTAGTCATGTCTGGTAATGTAACTCAAATGAATGGGACTGCACAGTAACTGTCTTACAGTACCAGACGCCTGGATGAGGGTGCCGTGATGGGTATTACAGTGAACGGGTGCAGCATGGTGGCCAGGGTGTCACGCTAGGTAAGGGAAGAACCAAGTGTACGACAATGGGAAAAGGGGGGAAGCCCAACAACTAAGGAAGGGAGAGTGGAGACCCCTAGGCAGATCTTACAACACCCTGACTCCCCTATCATCCCTTAATAGGTTCCGCACCTATCGCCAAGCAGGATACCTAATCCCTAACTGACCCTAGAGCTAGGGCCTAGGTAGGGAGGGGAAGGGGTGAGCACTAGTCAGCCCCACTGCAACTAAAGACAAACAAGGAAAACAGACAAGGAGATACACTTAGCTTTGGGAAGACACCAGAGAGAAGACAACATCAATCCAACAAGACGAAACTAGCCAACTGCTAGCACTCCAGGCCTGAGCAGAGGAAAATAGTTCTATCACCGGCGACTCTCTGGAGACACTGAGGGTATTTAAATATCAAGCAAAGGTGTGTCAATTAGCAGCAGAAGGTGGAGATCACTGCTGGGTCCTAGAGAGAGAAGGATACCACTACACTACAGAAATGAAAGGATCAAGAAGGTGTCTGCAAAGCCAAGTGCAGCAACCTTCTACAGCCGCATCCAGAATGACTGTCTGTCAAACCTGATACACCCGTGACACATGGTGGCCTCTTTCTGGGGTTTCAAAGATGAGATCCCAGTGATCATATATTGATCACTCGGAGATAGCTCTTACCAAACAGCTAACTCACTGGACTCCTTCATACAAGAGATGAGTGAATCTAATCAAATGCATGTGTAATTTTAGGAAATTTGTGGAATCTGGCAAATTCAAACAATTTTCTATTCAATTTAAGTGAATCTCCATAAAAATGACAACCTCCATTTTTCAGAAAGTTGAAGATTGTATGAGCCAAAGAAGATTCACATGACCTCAGGACCAGTCGTCCAGGATTCCCCATAATGCAGTGTTGCTATCACATTACATGGTATAGCACAGCCAATTAAAAAGGACTATCCTAGCCTGTATAAAAGCCGAGGCAGGGAATGCAGCAGATCTTTTGTGGTGAATCTGGATAGTAAGAAGACATCACAGATCACATCTTAGCAATAGCGATAAGGATAGAAAGGAATAAAACACCATAAACATTACAGATAGTGTGTGACAGCACAGCAGCGATCAACAGCTACTATACATTTACCTCTAGCCATATATGTTGAGATCACTTGGACATTACTAAGGCTGTGTTTACGTTAAAGACCTTGAAAATTGTTCAATACAGTCCTAGGTGACCTCAGAGTGTTGCAAACGTTTTCAGGGCAATTTAAGGCTTTGCTGCATTTGCAATATGCGGCAAATCGATTTGCTGTGAATTAAATTTTTGGGAAAAATTAAACGAAGCTGGTGAATTTTAATCTCAAAAGATTCTCTCATCTCTGTATGCTCGATGTTACTAAACTGTCTTGGATTTAGTACTGTGCGCTCAGTGCTTCTTCCCCTTCTGCTGGGTATGTTAAAACTGCTTTAGTGACAACATCATGCCAGGTCAGGTAAGCCGGCTCAGGCAGTGGGACATCACCTGAGTATTTAGGTAGGTGACATCCTGCCACTACTTAGTGTTAAGGACATCGCTGCTACAATTAGCATTGTTCCATCATTGCTACTTCAACGATCATTGTCTCAGCATTGCTACATCAGACTCCACCTCTATTATCCTGCTTCTGCAATTAACATTGTCCCAATATTGCTACATCAGTTCCAGCTCTGCTACACCATTTATCATTGTCCTAGCAATCTGCTACATCAACCTCTGCTGTTACTATTCTGCTACTTGTAGTATCAATGACCTAGCACTGCTACATCCGCTTTAGCACTGCTACATCAGCCGGCTACTTCAAGTTAACTACTCTTCCTTTTATTGTCCCAGCTCTGCTACACCAGTTGCCATTGTCCCAGCTCTGCTACTATAGTTGAGCATTCCATCTACAGCCCGTTATATCTTCTACATCACTGCACCCTAACTCATCCATCTTGCTGCACCGGTGCCATTTGTCATTGTTGCTCAAGAACTGCACATTTGGACTAGGATCGTCAAGGATCCACCTCACCAGGTGAGACATAACCGTCATTTTGTCTGAGTGTGCACTTGCATTCAATGGGAAGAGTGGAGTAAGCCACTTCTATGCGGCTCTTTCAGTGGCCTGTCCCCTGGAAACCTCCTAGCACTGGAATTCAATGTGCACGATTCAGCATGGCATCTGTTGGGGGAGAGTTCACACATTGCGCTTTTTCAGAATTTTTTTATGCAAATTAAAAGCTATTTTTTACAGTACCAGCAAAAGCTAAAATATTTCAGAAATCTGAAGCACACACTTTGTTTTTGTTTTTTACCTGACTGAATTGGAGAACTGCAGCATTTATCAAATCAATACATTCATCTTTTTTTCAGCATTTTTTTTGCCCATAGTAAGCACTTGCAAAGAATGCAACACCGTTTTTGATGCCTTTTTTTTGTATTTTTTAAATGTTTTTGTTGAATTAAACTAACTTTATCAAGCATGTACTGTAGACAAAGCTCACATGTAATCCACACCTAAAAAAAATGCTGCAAAAAAACGAGTCAAAAATGCAGCGAAAACACCATGAAAAAGTACAGAGAAAATGCACAAAATTTTTACTGCCAAGAGAGTAGAGTGGGTACATATGGGCAGTACGTCCAGTATTTGTCAGGTATGTACCTTTTGCAAGTTTTGGCAGCAGGAAAAAAACGCTGCAAAAACGCAGTGTTGAACATAGCCTTAATGATCGATATGTATATAGTATATATGTATATGTATAATATGTACAAAACCAGGTTGTTATGTCTGGCCTGTTATACAGGAGCTGACCTAACCCTAACATTGCAGACTCTCTACAAAAGTAAAGAAGATCCAGTGCACGTCTACACTGCTTACCTCCGGGTTCTCTACCCATCACAGTCACAAAAATAATTGCAAAAATTTCCAAATACAATTATCAAGTGCACTCAAGCAAGACCTGAGCTGGATGGCCTTTCTACTGCTGGATAAAGGTCTTGACAGTGGATCAGTGGTTAGCACTTTATGGTGGCTCAGTGGTTAGCACTGTATGGTGGCTCAGTAGTTGACACTGTTGCTTTGCATCACTGGGGTCCTGGGTTCAAATCCCACCAAGAACAACATCTGCAAGGAGTTTGTATGTTCTCCTGATGTTTGCGTGGGTTTCTTCCGGGTTCTCCAGTTTCCTCCCACACTTCAAAGACATACTGATAGGGAATGTAGATTGTGAGCCCCAATGGGGACAGTGATGATGTCTGTAAAGTGCTCCAGAAAGAATGGAGCTCTATTAGCGAGAAAAAGAAAGATTTCTGTTTTCTTTCATCCTCTGGATCAGTGAAAAACACACTCCATTGTGCAATAAAAAACACAGTAAATGAATTGTGCATAGGGAAAATACCTGGTTCTGTTCTTTCTTGTGGGATTCCTTCTAATTCCAGGACCATTTCCTTTCCATGAAGAAGCTTCTTAGAACACTGGTTTCACACTGAGCTTATGGTGGTCTGAGACTCTCAGCTGATCCATCCTATGGGGGAGGGGTAGTTTGTGCTTCAGGCTAGACTATAACACTGAGGTTTGGTAGTCTGAGACACACCCCCCCTCCCACTGTTCTTGAATGGACCAGCCCAGAGCAGGGGGAGTGTCTCAGACTACTCAGTCTCAGAGTCCATAGAGCCATCTGAGCGGCAGGCTGTCATGTGACAGAGACGAAAGGGGGACAGAGACTTGGTGACATCTCATCCGAAACATTGAAAAAGAGAGACGGAGGTATTTTAACTGTAGTTTGCCTATAACATTTGATTGAAAACTATCCCTTTAAATTTTAGTACTAAACTGTAAAAAAAAAAAAGTGCTCATTATTAACCCATATTGAGTGTGTTATGGCTGTGGTGCTTTGTGAGGGAGCCCATAACCATCAATATTCAGGGGTCTCCCTGCTCAACCACCTCCTCTATGAACCACTGCAAAATATTAGGCTCTGGAGGACTATTCAATGCATTATGGCATTATGACATATTTCAATGAGCGCTATGTAATACCTCATTTCCCCTATAGTTGGTGCTGCTGCAGACATACATGGCTCTTTAAACTTACAGTAATTACATTAGCTTTATTCTATAAATCTGTGGCTTCATTCCAAGACGGGTCCGGTTGAGCAAAAAATAGGGAGGACAAGTCCCTAAAGAGTAACTTTTGTTTTATTTTTTATTTCATAAATCAATAGTGCACATAAAAATAAGCAACTATGTAATATATCTTATTAGAGAGATCTGTTTCTTTCTCCTCCTGGACTGATAATTCATTCTCAATACAGAGGTAAAGTCTGTAACATTTATTTCTATTCAGTGAATACAGATTTTTAATTATTGAGATAGGAGATGACAGTTGGAGCTCATAAAATTCTATGGAGATGGGAGCAGGGAGGAGCTAGAGTCAGACACAGACATTTTGCTGCAAGATCTCCTGAAAAGACAGGTAACAGTTCTCCATAGAACTTGATGAGCACCAACTGTCATCTAACTCAGTTATGAGAAAATCTGTTTTCACCGGAGAGAGATTTTATTAAGATATATCACAAAGTTTCTCATTTTCACGTGAATTTTTGATTTATGAAAAAAAAAATAAATTAAAGCAACAATTACTCTTTAAAGGGAATCCGTAAGCAGATTTTGCCATGTAATGTGAGAGCAGCATGACGTAGGGGCAGAGACCCTGATTCCAGCAATGTGTCACATACTAGGCTGTGTGCTGTAGTTTCAATACAATCAATGTTTTATCAGCAGGAGATTATCACTGCCAGACTAGGTGTCACGTGCAAGGCAGTCAGACTAATCTATGTAACCCCGCCCCCACCCCTGATTGGCCGCTTGCTGACAATGCACAGTGTACACAGGAAGCAGCCAATCAGTGCTGGGGTGGGGTTATACAGGGCTCAGCAATATAACCTCTGCTATTTCTACAACAGAGAAAACAGGGATTGCAGCAAAACTGCACCAAGCAACCCAGTAGGTGACACATCACTAGAATCAGGGTCTCTGGCCCTATATTATGCTGCGTTCCTATTCTATAGCAAAAACCATGTAATGTGAGAGCAGCATGACGTAGGGGCAGAGACCCTGATTCCAGCAATGTGTCACATACTAGGCTGTGTGCTGTAGTTTCAATACAATCAATGTTTTATCAGCAGGAGATTATCACTGCCAGACTAGGTGTCACGTGCAAGGCAGTCAGGCTAATCTATGTAACCCCGCCCCCACCCCTGATTGGCCGCTTGCTGACAATGCACAGTGTACACAGGAAGCAGCCAATCAGTGCTGGGGTGGGGTTATACAGGGCTCAGCAATATAACCTCTGCTATTTCTACAACAGAGAAAACAGGGATTGCAGCAAAACTGCACCAAGCAACCCAGTAGGTGACACATCACTAGAATCAGGGTCTCTGGCCCTATATTATGCTGCTTTCCTATTCTATAGCAAAAACCTGGTGTCAGTCTTTAAAGTCACAAGAGAAATCCACTTGACTTGTAGAATACAAACTTTATACAAATGTTGCCAGAGCCGGACATTGGGATGTGTGATTGGTGGTATTCCAGAAGTGGTACCACTGGCCTCGATAGCTTAAAGGGTATGTCCGGTTTAAAACTACAAGTCTGCAGCTATTCTATGTAATTGCAGACTTGTAAATCCTCACATCGTGTGCACTGTACGCTGTGAGGATTCTCCAGTGCCAGCATTGGGAACAGCAATCATGTGACGGGAAATATGCAACATACATACTTCCAGCCACATTCCGACTAGACCTTTTCTGGCTTCACTCAATACACTTGCATTGAGCGAGGCCAGACATGTCTAGTCAGAATGTGGCCAGAAGTATTTATATCGCATACTTGCGATCACTTGATTGCTGTTCCCAGTGCTGGCACCGGAGAACCTCACAGCGCGCAGTGCACACGATGTGAGGCTTTACAAGTCTGCAGTCACGTAGAATAGCTGCAGACTTGTAGTTTTAGACCGGACATACCCTTTAAGGAGCTAGAACCTGTATCTCTGATTTGGCTTTCGGTTTAGGAATTAGGCAGTGTTATTCCGCAGCGGGGTAATATCCAACAAAAGCTGAACACCGCATGTAGCCAAGGTCAGATCTTTACCTGTTGGCCACCAGACCACCCTGAAAGTAGGAAATTTAAGTTTCTATGGATAGCAAGAAGAACAAATCAATCAATTTTGGAATAAATCAAGCCAGACATGTCACTAGAAGCAAGGATCACCAAGTTACGACTTGCCTACTTTGGACACATCATACAAAGAGAGCAATCACTGGAGAAGAACATCATGGTCATACAAAGAGAGCAATCACTGGAGAAGGACATCATGGTCTTACGAAGAGAGCAATCACTGGAGAAGGACATCACGGTCATACGAAGAGAGCAATCACTGAAGAAGAACATCGTGGTCTTACGAAGAGAACAATCACTGGAGAAGAACATCACGGTCATACGAAGAGAGCAATCACTAGAGAAGGACATCATGGTCATACAAAGAGAGCAATCACAGGAGAAGGACATAATGGTCTTACGAAGAGAGCAATCACTGGAGAAGACATCATGGTCATACGAAGAGAGCAATCACTGGAGAAGGACATCATGTTCATACGAAGAGAGCAATCACTGAAGAAGAACATCATGGTCATACGAAGAGAGCAATCACTGGAGAAGGACATCATGGTCATACGAAGACAGCAATCACTGGAGAAGACATCATGGTCATATGAAGAGAGCAATCACTGGAGAAGAACATCATGGTCATACGAAGACAGCAATTACTGGAGAAGGACGTCATGGTCATACGAAGAGAGCAATCACTGGAGAAGAACATCATGGTCATACGAAGAGAGCAATCACTGGAGAAGAACATCATGGTCATACGAAGAGAGCAATTGTAGCGCCCCGAGGGTTCGGTTGCTACAGGGGTATTGCACCTCAACCAGAGGTGTGATATTCCACTCCCAGGTAAGGATGGCGTGTGGACCAGGGCTCAGTTAACTGCACACACATACACTCACCCCATTTCCGGGGGACAGCTCGACGGTGCTCCCATTTATGCAGGCACAACTGACCATGTCCCTGGCTGGAGTGGGGAGGGGGGAGAGAACCCAGTGATGTAGGAGCAGAAGGGGACTTTTTCTGGAGCACAGGAAGGAGCTCATGGGGTGCAGGTCACCTGAGCTCAGACACAGAGAAACAGATAAAAGGTGGGAGCCATCTTAGTCAAGGAAGAAAGTTGAGTCAGAGGTTCAGAAGGGAGAGAGAGCTGACAGGGAGCCGAGGCTCAGCCTGAGCTCAGCTCCACGAGGCAGGCCTAGAGAGAAGGCCGGGGCCAGAGAGGAGAAGAAGGAGAAGGAAGGAAAGAGGAGAGACAGAGGAGTAGAAAGGCTCCAGAAACAAGAAGGCAGAAGGGACCCTAAGAGAGCAGAACGGACAGCAACCGTTGCAAACCCGCGTTATATCGGGTGAAGGGTCAGGCTGTGGAAGGGTACCGGATTCCCAAGTTGGTGGAGGTAAATCATCCCTCAGCCAAGAACCGGAGGTCGTGATCATTTATTGGTGCGACCCCCCGCCAAACCTGCTAGGAAGGCACCATATAGGATAGCGGGAAGCGGAGGCCAACGCTTGCTCGACACGGTCCGCGGTAGCTGGACAGAAGTTTGGTCACTGGTGGGGAACGAGAGGCCAGAGAAAGGACAGAAGCGGGTCCTGTGCCATACTACTGAATTGACTGGGGGTTGACCGAGCTCCTCACCTGGTGGACGCAGCACGGCTTGGGCAGTGATTGCTGACAGAAGTGACATGGATAACAACTGTGAGTAAAAACCCTGGACTGCACCATTGGACTCAGTGTGATCTTTGCTGGGCCTGCACCATCACCCCCAGCATCCACCTACACTGCCCTGAGGCTACACTCTTCCAGTGGGGAGTTATCCTATCCCTGTGCTGCACACCAACCCCAGCCTCAGCGGTCTGCCTCGCAGCGGCGGTTATCTCTGACCGCAATCCACGGGTGGCATAGTCGGACATTCAAAACACTGATAAATAGACTGCCGCCATTTGGTCTGACCACCCTGAGCCACGGGATCGGGTTGCCACTACTACCCCCATCAGCACCGTACACCAGAAGGCCCGGTTCCGGGTACTCCACGGACCAGGGGGCGAGTCACAATCACTGGAGAAGGACATTGTGGTGGAAGAATAGAAAGAACAAGGAGAAGAGGAAGACGAGCAACCCCATGGCTTGATATTATCAAGATAACTTTGGAGAAGACCCTGGTGGACCTATCTAGGCTGCACAAGATGGATCTTCCTACAGATTGTTCATCTATCAAATCGCCATGGCTCAAGATCAAGCCGAAGACCGTTAAATTAAAAAAATTTAAATTTTAGTCTTCAGTCCTCTCGAACAATAGAATCTATAAATGGAGTATAAGGTAGGAACAACACTTTTTGGAAAATGAACTGAAAAAGTTTTCCTGCTGTCTCATTACAGGAAAAAAAATAATGAAGCAAATTTAACTCCTGGAAGGGAGAATAAATAGTGCGTGGCGCAGCCTGGCCAATAGTGTGTAAACATCACATTAAATAGGGAAGCAGCACACCCTTTTGAAATGCATGTTTCAAATTAGCCGGCGAGCCAAGAATTGCAGATATAAATCTGTTTCGGTGACAGGCATGTGCACGAAATAAAGAAGCTCTATAAACAAACTGCATTCACTTTCCATAAGGGGATATATTCATATCACAGTCTGGGATGTTGTTCTCATTTTCTGAGCTCTGCCTTCTGGCATCTCTCTCAGACACATGACAATCTGATTTTTTTCAATGGAGCCTGGGGTAGGCTGTGTCATCATCAATTAGCACAAGTGCATCGTGGGAGCCGCGTTGCATCACATTTTATACCGCGGCTGCATTTGGATGCACAATAGCTTCCTGCCGTCGTTCCAGGAGAATTACATATTAGGGATTAAGCACAATTAGAAAAATAAAAGAATAAAAATACAAGTCGTAACACTCTTTGCTATCGGAATGGTGCTTTCTGGTCTCCCGGTGTAACCGAACTGGTGCTGTATACCGGAGGATGATGGGGTATATACAGCTTGGAATAGGAGGACCATTGGAAACATATAATTAACACAAGCAATAATGCACGGCGCAATATAATAAATAGAGGCTATAAAATAGCACAATATAGTAAGTAGCCTAATAAAATAAATAGCGCAAAATCATAAATACGTCACATAATAAATATGTGCAATTCAGTAAATACGGCCTGGTAATAAATAGTGTCATAAATATAGATACATAGAAGCAATAATTATATTAAGAATGATGTATACAATAAATAGTGACTATAAGTCAAATACTATAATAAATTGGTGCAAAAATATATTTAGGAAATAATTAAGAAGGAATCAAGACGGTAAATAGAAAACTTAATAAAAAAAAACAACACATTTTATTTCTGTCAATATATTCTTGTTCCAAAAAAATAAACTTACTTAGGTATTGAAATAATAACAACAATAATAAAAAATATATATTTTTGTTAGGCAACATCACCCTCCCCTCCCCCCTCCAAGAGCATACAGTATTATTAAATATTTCATAGACCCCCCCCTCAAAATGTATTGCTATATTGCATGTAGCACATACAGGTCGATACAAAGAGAAAAAAAAACACTTTTTAAAAAAAAACAAAAAAAAAAACGGACAGAGCAGAAAAACCTAAGTAATTCTAACAAAAAAGACAACAGCTGCATAACCAAAAATACCGGTAATGAAAAGAAAAAGAAAATTACAATGTACCTAATCAAAAAAAAAAAAAATGTCTGTAGATAAGTAAAATGATCCAATAAATGAAAGAAAGTGCATAATTAAATGAGCCAGAAAGTTACTAAATAAATACATAGAAAATAATATATTTGCATAACCAAAGCAAGAAGATGGGAAAAAATGATAAAATAATATAAATATATATCTATATATATATACATATATATATATATATGTGTATATATATATATATATTTTTCCAATTTTTTTTGCTTTGGTTATACAGGATATGTATATTTCTTTTAATGTATTGCATCTTTTGCAAATTATGCATTATGCATATATTTTATTATGCATGTATATATATATATATATATATATATATATATATATATATATATGACGCGCCCCCTGGGCCAGTGCTGTAGTGCGGCGCGCGTGCGCGCGGGGAATACCCGGAGCCGGATCCGATGGGGGTAGTAGTCTTCGTGTGGCGGTGACCCGGTCCGTGCCCAGGGTGGTCAAACTAAGTGGCAGTTATTGGTATGATGGTATTAGTGTCCGACTACGCCACCCGTTGAATGCGGCTATGAAGCCGCCGCTGCAGGGCAGTCCGCTGAGGCCGGTGGTACGGATGTGCAGCGTGGATGGTATAACCCCCAACGGGAGGGGTATAGCCTCAGGGCAGTTGATGAAGCAGGAAAAGATGATAGTGGTAGTGGTGTGACAAGGAAGCTCAGAGACGTGCATTGCAGTTTTCACAGCTTTACTCACAGTTGGTGTTCAGATCACTTCGGCCAAGAGTGACCACCCGAGCCGTGTTGCGTCCACCAGGTGCGGGACTCGGCCAACTCCCAGGCAGTTCCAGAGCGTGGTCCTGAGCTCCCCTCTCTTCCTTCCTACTGGCCGTCCCCACCAGGGATCCACCTTTGTCCAGCTCCCTCGGGCCTTCTGGTGGTGAAACCTCTCCCGGCTTCCCTGACCCTATACGTGGTATGCCTTCCTGGTGGATATGGCGAGGGGTCGCGCCAAAACTTGTCCACGACCTCCGGTTCCTGGCTGAGGATAATTGGCCTCCACCAGTTTGGGATCCGGTACCCTGTTCTGCCAACCCTTCACCCGTTAACTCGTGGGATCTCAGGGTTCCCTCTTCTCTTGTGTCTCTGGGCCCCTCCTGGTGTTTCTGTTCCTCCTTCTTCTCCTTTCTCTCTCTCTCTGCTTCAGGCCTCCTCTCCAGGCCTGGCTCTGGAGCTGGGCCCAGACTGAGCCACAGCTCCCTGTCAGCCCTCTCTGGCTGAGCTCCTCTCTGCACAGAGCAGACCAAAAAGACCCTGTCCTAAGATGGTGCCCACCTTATATACTCCCTTTGACACCCGAGCCCAGGTGACAAGCACCCAATGGGCTCCTACCTATGCCCAGAGTCCCTCCCCTGTCTGCTCCTACACCACTGGGATGTTCCTCCCCCCTCCCCACTCCAGCCAGGGACAGAAGCTGTCGTACCTGCACATCTATCTGGTGGGAGTACCGTTGATCTGTCCCCCGGAAATGGGGTGAGTGTAGTGCATGCAGCTAACTGAGCCCAGTTCCACACTCCATCCTTACCCGGGAGTGGAATACCACACCTCTGGTCTGAGGTGCAATACCCCTGTAGCAGCCGAGTCCTCGGGGTGCTACATTCCCCCCTGGTAAACCACAGCACGTCCTCGGGCTGGAATAGAGTAAAAGCAAATTACAACATACAAAATTTTTAAAGTGCACTCATATATAAGTTATTAACTTATGAACTCATCCCTTTATGGGAGGTACTTTTCTCTTTTAACTTTACAGGTATAAAACATTACGAAAACATTATCAGAAAATGCCATTAACTCTTTTAGCATCATAAAAACTTTTTCATTTAAAACATTCTTGATCAACACGTTCTTGATCTCTGGTCACCGTGCAACTTGTGACCAGGTAAAGTGCAACAGTCACTAATTCTGTAGTAGGAAAACAGTTCTTCTATAAAACCAATAGGGGGCGCCTTAGGAAGCGCAACTGTTTACAGGGTATGGCCGCTCTCAGTCCTCGGCCAGTGGGAATAGGGGAATGGCTGCTCACAGTCCTCAGCCTGGTAATGGATAGGGGCACACAGGAAACAGTTCTTTAACAGTCCCACACTAGTCCCAACGGGGACCACACTTCACTCAGCAACAACTTCAGCAACAGTTCTCATTCCCTGACGGGTAACTATATACAGTACTTTGTTTATGCTACTTCCTTCAGTAGCGGTATCCTCTCCTTGCCTCCTCCTGAGGGTAGTCTTCAGACCCGTCCGGGTCCTCTTGGCTTTCCTCATATTGTATCTCCTCCTCAGTCAGCCGGTGTACGTGAAGGGCGTACGGTCCTTTAGCACACTGATGCCGGGTGAAGGTGACCTCATCACCCGGGTAGAGGTCACGTCCGCGATGTCCCTCCGGCAGGTGGCTCTCGACATCCCTGCGGGTGACAAAGACGTCGCCGGGGGTTCGGTGATCCCGGATAAAGCCCCAGCCATGCTCCAGCTGGAACTTTATTACGGTCCCGGTGGCGCGGGGACCGTGGGCCGCACGGGGGTTTCGTCGGGCTCGGCATTTCTGCTCCGCGCTCCGGACCTGCAGCTGTTCTTCGCGGATCCGCCTCTCTCGTCGTTCTCTCCCGAAGACCTCTAGCTGCTGACGGCAGCACTCCTCACGCCGGGCTGCGTCCGCCCGGGTCTCCTGGGTAAACCCCATTAGGTTCTCACCGGTGGGGTCCCATGCAAACTGGGCTTCCTCCAACGGGAGCGGGACAATTTTGGCGGGCGCCGGAGCCGGGATTAGAGGCTCACACAGGGGCCGTTCCCTCCGGAGTCGGGGATTGATGTACTCCGGTGGCCAAACGAAGGGCAGCCCATCCGGGCTAGTATGCTGTGCAAACAGATCTTCACCCAGGGGTGGCACGGTGGAGGTAGAGGGCGCTGTAGGGGCAGCGGCGCCCGGGGGTGCTCGGCCTTGTGTCCAGGCCGTAGGCATCCTGTCTGGATTCAAGTATGGCGCCTTCCGGGAGGAGGGCGCTGTTGAGACCGCGGCGCCCGGGGGTACTCGGCCTTGCGACCAGGCCGGGGGCACTTCCTCTTTTGCCGCGCTCAGGGTCAAGGGGCGTGGCGCGGAAGGGGGCGTGACCGCGGCTCCGGCCGCTTGAGGCCTAGTTGGGAGCAGCGGCGGTGCGGCAACGGGCGCGGTGAGTGGGACTTCGGGCTCTGCGACGGGGAGCTGGGGCAGGCTTTCGGCTACTAGGCTCGGGGTGGTGACGTCCCCATTACCTGCTTCCATCCCTGCGGCTCCCTCCGCGGCGTCGTCTCCGGCCTCCGTCCCTCCTGCACCATCCTCAGGGGCAGACATGCTCCACGTTGCGGGTGGCGTCCTCTGCTGGCAGGTTCCAGCCTGCTGGGCCATCTCCCTCCCCCATTCGGCCAGTGCTTCCTGCTGTACTCGGGCCATCTTCCTGGCCAAGGCCTCCAGCGCGGTCTGTGCACGCTCCCGATCTCTGGGGAGCTGTGCCAGGATCTCCACCAGGCCTTCTGGGGTGGCGGCCTGCAGCAGGCCCCGGACCACGGGGTCGGTACCGCTTGTCTCTTCCTCCATCCCCGGGTGCGATCTGTCCAGACTTCTCCAGGCTGCACCCATCTTCTCCGTTTTGTTCTCTATCCGCCCCCCTTGGGAGTGGTCCCGGGGCAACTTGGGGACAGTCAGTTTCAGGGGCAGACCCCCCACTTTGATGGACATTTCCATGGTGGTAGTCTCGGCTGGTGGGGGCGGTCTCCGCTTTTGGCGCCCTTCTGGGACCGCGCCCACGATGGGAAGTGGTCTCTTGCCACTCTCTGGCACGCCCACAATGGCGTCCGCTCTGCCAGGGCGGGAAACTGTCCAAGATGGCGGGAATCGTCCACTGATGGCGGGAAACTTCGTGGATGGCGGGCAAAGGCTGCAGATGGCGGGCAAACGGCGGGAAACGACTCCGGACGGCGTCCGATGGCGGGAACCCTCTGGAATTGGCGAGAGACTCCTTTTTGAGGTAAATGTGAACTTTTCTTCAGGCACGCAGTACCCGGTGGTTGCGGGCACGTAATCCTGCCGACTACGCCAAAGTTGACGCGCCCCCTGGGCCAGTGCTGTAGTGCAGCGCGCGTGCGCGCGGGGAATACCCGGAGCCGGATCCGATGGGGGTAGTAGTCTTCGTGTGGCGGTGACCCGGTCCGTGCCCAGGGTGGTCAAACTAAGTGGCAGTTATTGGTATGATGGTATTAGTGTCCGACTACGCCACCCGTTGAATGCGGCTATGAAGCCGCCGCTGCAGGGCAGTTCGCTGAGTCCGGTGGTACGGATGTGCAGCGTGGATGGTATAACCCCCAACGGGAGGGGTATAGCCTCAGGGCAGTTGATGAAGCAGGAAAAGATGATAGTGGTAGTGGTGTGACAAGGAAGCTCAGAGACGTGCATTGCAGTTTTCACAGCTTTACTCACAGTTGGTGTTCAGATCACTTCGGCCAAGAGTGACCACTCGAGCCGTGTTGCGTCCACCAGGTGCGGGACTCGGCCAACTCCCAGGCAGTTCCAGAGCGTGGTCCTGAGCTCCCCTCTCTTCCTTCCTACTGGCCGTCCCCACCAGGGATCCACCTTTGTCCAGCTCCCTCGGGCCTTCTGGTGGTGAAACCTCTCCCGGCTTCCCTGACCCTATACGTGGTATGCCTTCCTGGTGGATATGGCGAGGGGTCGCGCCAAAACTTGTCCACGACCTCCGGTTCCTGGCTGAGGATAATTGGCCTCCACCAGTTTGGGATCCGGTACCCTGTTCTGCCAACCCTTCACCCGTTAACTCGTGGGATCTCAGGGTTCCCTCTTCTCTTGTGTCTCTGGGCCCCTCCTGGTGTTTCTGTTCCTCCTTCTTCTCCTTTCTCTCTCTCTCTGCTTCAGGCCTCCTCTCCAGGCCTGGCTCTGGAGCTGGGCCCAGACTGAGCCACAGCTCCCTGTCAGCCCTCTCTGGCTGAGCTCCTCTCTGCACAGAGCAGACCAAAAAGACCCTGTCCTAAGATGGTGCCCACCTTATATACTCCCTCTGACACCCGAGCCCAGGTGACAAGCACCCAATGGGCTCCTACCTATGCCCAGAGTCCCTCCCCTGTCTGCTCCTACACCACTGGGATGTTCCTCCCCCCTCCCCACTCCAGCCAGGGACAGAAGCTGTCGTACCTGCACATCTATCTGGTGGGAGTACCGTTGATCTGTCCCCCGGAAATGGGGTGAGTGTAGTGCATGCAGCTAACTGAGCCCAGTTCCACACTCCATCCTTACCCGGGAGTGGAATACCACACCTCTGGTCTGAGGTGCAATACCCCTGTAGCAGCCGAGTCCTCGGGGTGCTACATATATACTGTACATAAGAAAAAATATATATCTGCATAACCAAAGCAATAAAATGGGAAAAAAAAAATCTATCCATATACAGAAAAGAAAAAAAAAAATCTATGTATATATATATATATATATATATATATATATATATATATATTAGTGTTCTCCTGTTCTCTCCTGGTTCTCCTCCTATCTCTCTGACCGCTCCTTCTCTGTGTCTTTCGCCGGCTCCTCCTCCTCCCTACTTCCCCTTACTGTCGGGGTTCCTCAAGGATCAGTCCTAGGCCCCCTTCTTTTCTCTTTATACACCGCTCCCATTGGACAAACAATCAGTAGATTCGGTTTTCAGTACCATCTCTATGCTGATGTCACCCAATTATACACCTCTGCTCCAGACATCAACCCTGCATTACTACAAAAGACCAGTGATTGTCTTTGTGCTGTGTCTAACATCATGTCCTCCCTCTGCCTAAAACTGAATCTGTCAAAAACTGAACTACTCGTATTTCCTCCCTCCACTAACCTACCTGTGCCCGATATTGCCATTTGAGTTTGTGGCTCAACCATTACTCCCCAGCAACAAGCCCGCTGTCTTGGGGTCATTTTTGACTCAGATCTTTCCTTCACTCCTCACATCAAATCACTCGCTCGTTCATGTCATCTAAACCTCAAAAACATCTCAAGAATCAGGACATTTCTCACCTTTGACTCGGCAAAAACTCTTACTGTAGCTCTTATTCATTCTCGTCTGGACTACTGCAACTCTCTACTTATCGGGCTCCCTCTCACTAAACTCTCCCCTCTCCAATCTGTCCTTAACGCAGCAGCCAGGATCATATTCCTCGCCAACCGCTACACCAATGCCTCTTCCCTGTGCCAGTCATTGCATTGGTTGCCCATCCAATATAGAGTTCAATTTAAACTTATCACGCTTACCCACAAAGTGCTCCATGCTTCAGTACCCCCCTACATCTCCTCCCTTGTCTCAGTCTACCACCCTACACGTGCCCTCCGCTCTGCAAATGACTTAAAACTAAAATCCTCCATAATCCGAACTTCCCACTCCCGTCTCCAAGATTTCTCGCGTGCTGCGCCAATTCTTTGGAATGCACTACCCAGGACAGTTCGATTAATTCCCAATACCCACAGTTTCAAGCGGACCCTAAAAACACATTTCTTTAGACTGGCGTATCGCCTCCACACACTATCTGTCCATCCCAGTTGTCCATCCCAGTTTTCCCCCATATTAAAATCTTCTTGAATTTCAGGTTCATACCATCCATGCACATAATAGCCTCGGTCAGGACTGCACACATACTGGCTGGTGACCAGTCCATGTATTATTTATCCTATTTAGTATATCAAGGCTGCATTATACAATATATGTACACTTTACTTTTGTGTCTCCCCCATTTCCTCATAGACTGTAAGCTTGCGAGCAGGGCCCTCACTCCTTTCGATATGAGATATGCTTATTCTGTATTGTTTGTATATGTCCCCCAAAATTTGTTGAGTGCTGCGGAATATGTTGGTGCTATAAAAATAAAAATTATTATTATTATTATTATTATATATATACAGTACAGACCAAAAGTCTCAATCTTTAAATGAGAAGGTGTGTCCAAACTTTTGGTCTGTACTGTATATATATATATATATATATATATATATATATATATATATATATATATAGATGATATATATTTATTTATATATTCATATATTATATATTGTTATTATTCAATATATGTGTATATAAATAAGTAACTATATATATATATATATATATATATATATATATATATATATATATATATATATATATAAATATGTAATTTTTTTTTCTTTTAACCTGCTCTTTTTTGCATCAAGCAAGACATGAGTAAATGAAGATGGGTGCTTTGTTTTAATTTCCCACTTCTCGGTGAGACCTGTCAGGTGCAGCCGGACGCGTCATACCCTATGAGCGGCGCTCCGGAGCCGGCCTGTCATATGTCATAGGTCCGTCTGCTGCTCGCCACACGCACCTGTTACAACCAGTTCAATGAAAACTGTTCTGCATTTGTCTGGATGAATTGTGGGCATCCCAGAGGCCTGGCTGAATACAAAGTGATTAGAAAAGGAAAAAAAAAACAAAAAAAAACCCCAGCAAGCAAGTAATGTTTGGCAACAAGCACAGCAGGGAGTACAGTGTGTATGGGTATACAGGAACACAATGTGTTCTTCATAACAGTACTGAGGGAGCGCACTGCTGAAATCTCCACGCTCCACACATGAAAATGGGCTCCTTTGTTGTCAGCTGTTTAATAGCAGCTGTTTAATGTAATTCCAGATGATCCGCTTGAATAAAGTTGTCATTCTTGCCACTTGCTTTAATGTTAGAAAGCTTGAAGAATGTTTTTTTTTTGTTTGTTTTTTTTTTTTAATTTTATTTTTGGCTTTTTTTTTAGCCTTTATTTTATTTTTCGTAACATTTTTTTCCCCTATTTTTGTTCATGTAAATAATTACCATACGAAAAATATATTTTAATATAAAAAATAAAATCTCATGGTGAAATCACAGATATATTGCCCTGGGGTTGGAATCCAGACAAAATCTAAATAATAATAATAAAAAAATACATTTAATATAAAAAATAAACTCATGGTGGGATCATGTGTTGGGGGTCCTGGATTCGAATCCTAGATAAGACCAAAATGGCTGTAAAATCCTGTATCTCGGTGCACAGGTTGCCCATAATACACTTGGGTCTGTTATATAAACAGATGTAGCTGAAGTGAGTTAGTTCATGTAGCAAGAGTGACATGTTTTAGTAGCTGAAAATTTACATAGGACTGCAAGAAAAACTGCTGAGGATCGCTCCAGGAAAAAAAAAAAAACAGAAAACCTCATTCTCATGGGAGCACATGTCGGCAGTGTATGCATGGATTTCTGCAAATCCTATTTTGATGATTGGGACGATTGCAAAAAATTTGCAACAAATCTGTGTTTATGTTTCGTGAGGGTCAGAAAGGGTTGAGACAAGATAGAAATAGTGCAACACCCTGACCCTGAACACTGCACAGCACCGGGCACCAGTTTTCCACACTGTTCCTTTTAGCTTACTGACTATGTATATTGGGTCATTGAACAGATCCAGCGCTGGAACATAGCTGGGGGCTGGTGAAGTTTCACATGTGTGGGGGAGGGGCGAGGGAGGTGCCAACTAGTCACTTCTATCTTGGTCAGAATATTTAGATACAGATCAAGGGGCAGCAAACTGAATTGCTGCCCCGGGTAAAAGAAAGCCTAGCTTGTGCCGTGGACTAGCGCTATACAGAGACATAATTTAGCTGTCTTATGAACAGTATTGACTATGGGAATGAAGTTGAAAGTAGCAATCGTAAAAGTTCCGATCAGCGGTGGAAAAGTTTTTTTTTTTCCAAGTGGCTTGCAACTTTTTCCTACTGTGAAAGTCAAATTGTTACTTTTATTTTACAGCAGCTTGAAAGAGGTTAAAAGTGCCCAGCTTTGACTTATTTTATTCCCGTAGCCCTCCTAAGAATTCCGCTTTTTGTTTTATTTAAATCCGACATATGGTTCCAGAGATATGAGCCTTTTTATTTAGTGCTCATTTTTATGGACCTTATAAGGGGGCGTGGCTCACAGGATAATAAGGAAGAGTAGTCACACCCACGAGGATCTGGTCAGCCCCTCCCTCTTGGCAAAAATTACCACTGAATAAAAAGGCCTTTAACTTTGGAACCGTATGGCGGATTTCAAAAAGAAAAAAAGCAGAAAACTCATGGGAACAGCGGGAATAAAATAAGAGCAAGAACTGTCCACTTTTGATTAGGTGACAAGTCCACTTTAAGTCTGATTGTCTTATTCTTACAGTGTGCAAAAGAAATAGTTTAACCTCAATAAAATGCTTTTAATCTGGCACTGAAAAAAAATATGGAACTGTGTTACTTTGGCACATGTCTCCTGCACAGAGCAGTGATATATGGAAGCAGCCTTGTTATATACAACTATTTGTATTCGAAAGGAGGAAATTTGTGGCAGAAATCCACAACCGATATGCGGTATATTGATCATTTCTTCTGCAAAGTGTACATTTCTTTTGTTAAACCCATTCTTTAGAATTCATCTGCACTTTTGCGGATTTTTGGTACAGAATTCATAAAAGTAATCTGCAACAAAAACGATAATACAGTGTGACGGGTGTGTCAGAGGTGACAGACAGTTGCCCTGCAATGGTTTGCAGGAGATCTCCACGTTTGGCAATGCAGACAGCTGCCTAGATAGGAGGCTGTGTTTAGGACCCAGTGACTACCTCCATTTAGGTTATGTGCCCACGATGCAGAAATGCTCCGGATTTTTTCCTGAGCGTTTCTGCATCTCCCTGGCAGAAAAAACGCATGCGGATTGTACATGCGGATTGTACATGCGGATTGTACATGCGTTTTTCCTGCCAGGGACATGCTGAAGTGAAGCGTTCTTCACATGCATTTCTGCATGCGGGTGTCAAGCGCTTTCCAAGCAATTTTAGCATCACTTGGAAAGTGCTTGTCAACTTGGTCACACTATATAAATCCATGCAAACATCTTGGAATTATATAGCGTGAACGAAAGAATGGTAAAAAATAACAAATAAATATATACTTACCCTCTGATGGCCCCCGATGTTTTTATCCGATGCGTCTCAGCTTGCCGGCAGCTCGCGATAGACTAAAGGACCTGCCGACGTCAGCGGTCGCGTGACCCGTCACATGACTAAATGACGTCACGGCAGGTCCTTTTCAGACAATCGTGAGCTGCCGGCAAGCGGAGACGCAACGCTAAGGAGACCGGGGGCCATCAGAAGGTGAATATAATGTATATTTTTTATTTTATTCTTTTTTTTACAGGTTCTATGGTACCCGGGTCCGGAGGAGAGTCTCCTCTTCTCCAAACCCGGGTACCATCCGCACATTGAAACGCATGGATTCTACATGTACATATACAGTGATGCGGATTCCATGCGTTCCAATGCAAGTCAATGGCGGTGAAAACGCCGCGCTTCTGCAAAATAATTGGTAGTGCTGCGGATTTTTCTGCAATGATAATCAGCAGCGGAAATTTCCGCAGCATGTGCACAGCACATGCGGATTATCATTGAGAAACATGGCAGACCTTCTACCAAGCATTTTTTAAGCGTTTCTGCAGCGGAATTGCCGCTGCAGAAACGCTTAAGTAACGCATAGTGGGCACACAGCCTTAGTCTGGGTGTATATATACCTGGTGAGTCTATGTGGGCATCACACGTTATACTCATTTCTACTTGGAACTTGGCTGAAGCAGCATCACGTCCTCTTTGGAGTCTTGAGGCCGTGTGCTCTGTTGGAGTTCTTCTAAAGCTAAGTTGTTATTCCCCTGTGTTGTCTTCCCCTTCTGTCTTTAGCATGCTAGCGGAGGTTGACTAGTGCTCATCTCCTTCCACCCCCAGCTATAGCCTTACACCAGGGATAGTAGGGTGAGGCACGTGATCGACGACAGCTGCAGAGGCTGTATAGGGACGTTAGGGTGAGACAGGGTGATGCTAGTCCAGATTAGGAGGTCACCTCTTCCCCCTTTACCTAGTGTGTGGGCTCCCTTTTCCTTTCCCCTCTGTGTTGCACTCACACCTGGCGTGACTCCCTGTGTTGCACTCACACCCGGCGTGACATACAGAACATCTGATAATCCAAAATATCTGATAATCAGGGCTGGCGTCAGCACCCGGCGCACCCGGGCAAGTGCCGGGGCCCTGAGCAGGTGGGGGGCCCACTTGCGGTCAGGCACCCCGCCGGGCTATAGGTGGAGGAGAGCGGTGCCAGCGCCCACCCTTCTCCCCCGCTTGCTCAGGGCCCCAGCAGCCAGATACTTACCTCTCCCAGTGTCTCCGCAGAGTCTGCAGATCCGCTGTCTTCCTGCTGTGCGCTCCCTGTGACATCTCAGGTCAGAGGGTGCAGTGACGTCTTTCCACCGCACCCTCCCCCGGGCCGTCACAGGCAGCGCATAGCGAGGCGACGCCGGCGACGCTGGAGTCCGGACCTGAGCAGCGGCAGCAGGTGAGGAGGAGTGAGGTGAGTATTTGATTTTTTTTTTATGTATGGAGGCATGGGGCATTATATGGGGGGGGGGTGTGTGACATCCTGCATGGGGCATTATACGGGGGGGTGACATCCTGCATGGGGCATTATATGGGGTGGTGACATCCTGCAAGGGGCATTATAAAGAGGGGGGGTGACATCTTGAATGGGGCATTATAAAGAGGGGGGGTGACATCCTGCATGGGGCATTATAAAGAGGGGGGGTGACATCCTGCATGGGGCATTTTAAAGAGAGGGGGGTGATATCCTGCATGGGGCATTATATGGGGGGTGACATCCTGCATGGGGCATTATATGGTGGGGGAAAGGGACATTCTGCATTATGTGGGGGGGACAGCCTGCATGGAGCATTATATGGGGGCCAGTATCCTGTATGGAGAGTTATAAGGGGACCAATCCTGTATGGAGCGTTATATGGGGGCCAGTGTTCCATATGGAGCATTATATGGGGGTCAGTATTCCGTATGGAGCATTATTTGGGTCTGTATTCTGTATGGAGCGTTATATGGGGGCCAGTATTCCGTATGGAGCGTTATATGGGGGCCAGTATTCTGTATGGAGCATTTTATGGGGGCCAGTATTCTGTATGGAGCGTTATATGGGGGCCAGTATTCCGTATGGAGCGTTAGATGGGGACCAGTATTCTGTATGGAGCATTTTATGGGGGCCAGTATTCTGTATGGAGCTTTATATGGGGGCCAGTATTCCGTATGGAGTGTTATATGGGGGCCAGTATTCTGTATTGAGCATTTTATGGGGGCCAGTATTCCGTATGGAGCGTTATATGGGGGCCAGTATTCCGTATGGAGCGTTATATGGGGGCCAGTATTCTGTATGGAGCGTTATATGGGGGCCAGTATCCTGTATGGAGCGATTCGCCGGTTTCAGAGCTATTGTGGAATTTACAATAGATATCGCTCATGTAATGTAAGAAGTGAAATCTTTGCATTGTACTATATATATATATATCTGCGGTATCTGTGCATCATGAATCGTGGTATGTGTTAAAGGGGTCCACTGAGACTCTTATGCCCAGGGCCCACAAAAACCTGGAGCCGGCCCTGCTGATAATCCAGCTGTGGAATATTTACCATTACCATTATGAATACATTTTTAATCAAATGGCTATAAATGATACATAACAAAAATTTGGTGCATTAAGTTTAACCCCTTATGTTCACATCCCGCGCTAACTCAGGAAAAAGGGTGGAAAAAAAGCGAAAAGTTTAAATTTAACCAATTAAAAAAATAAAACGCTCTATTGCTATGCTAAAAAATATGGAATATATTCTGCATGTGGAGAAACAAAAGAATATATTGCACATATATAGTGTAAATAGCAATACAGCTCATGCTACTACAAGCGGCAAACCTGATAGGGTTAAATGTGCAGCATCAATATGGAGGCTTGTTAAATGCTTTACTTGCTACATATGGATAATATTGGGTCGTTCAGACTATTTTCCTTGCTAAGGACAAGCAGAGTTTATTACATATTCCACTTGTTATTCCCTCTGTGACCAATAGAGGGCAGTAATGCCTCTGATCTGTCGACATTTTACTCATTTCCAGTCCTCATCTGCGATTTCCAGACTCACAACTGAGAAATGTTTGATCCCCCACCTCCCAAAAAAAAAATAATTTATTAGATGAAACCTAAAAAAAAAAAAAAAAAAGCAATGGCATTTGTCACTTTGATCCGGTTTTTTGTTTGCTTGTTTATTTCGCTCTTTGCATCATTGCTGTGATGAAAAGGGAACAAATGTAAAGACTTAATTTGATGAGCAGAATGTAAAAAGCAAAGTGCAGGCAGGTTTCCTCAAAAGCCAATATTCACAGGCTGTATAAATTATTAGGTGTGTGTGTATTGGAGGGAGCGAGCGATGGAGAATCCCTTTAATTATGACGTCCCGTGTAATCCCTATTATTATTGTTAGGTAATATGGACTGTAGCCCATGCAGAAATAGAAAAAGCAAGTTAATGGGGCTCTCGAGGTGTATGCACACATCAGCTATCCAGGATAGGCCATTAATATGATATCGGGAAGCCTAACTCCCTGGGACCCCCCAGAAATGGCAACAACGCTGTCTAAACCCCCACAGTCCTTTCAACAAGGCGTTTGTACATCACAGCCCCATTGATCCCATTAACCCCCTTAATATTTCCCCAGAAATGGAGGAGCATCCATTCATGTGACTGTTCCTGGTGCTGCAGCTCTTGTCCATTCAAGTGAATGGGGCTGAACTGCACTACCAGGACCAGTCACGGGTACGGAAGCGTTCGGTTTGGAGATTAAAGGGTTATTCCCCAAAAAATAGAATCTATGCCCTATTCATTGTCTATGAGATTGCTGTTGAAAGCTGAGTACAACCCTTCACTATTTCCAATAAATGGAATAGAAATGAGTATGCACATCTCCATCTTTTATGACTCCAGAGCCCCAATATTGGATAAGGTCTGACATTATGGGGGAGGGGGGCAAGAATAATGCTTGAACACTAAAGCGGATGTCCCAACTTAGCAAATGGTCACCAATTCACAAAGAGTTAAAGATGTTGTCCACTACTCTATTATTGATGACCTATCCTAGGTCCCTTCATTGGTTGGGGTCTCGGTGGTGAGCTCCCCAGTGATCAGCAAGTTAACTAGGTTGTCTACTACTTTATCAGTGATGACCTATCCTTGGGATAGGTCATCAATGCCTAATCGGTCTGGGTCCGGCACCTGGCACCCCCGCCAATCAGCTGTTCTCTGTGTTAGTGGCCGTCGGCCTGAACTGCTCAATTGCGGAGCTGCTCCGTCTTCTGATAGTGGCCGCAGCTAGGTACTGCACATCCGCCTCCTATTGACTTGAATAGAAGATGGATGTGCAGTACCCTACTGTGGCTGCTATCAGAAGACGAAAATTGAGCAGTTCCGGCCTGCGGCCACCGCCACCGAGAGCAGCTAATTGACGGGGGTGCCAGTTTTTGCCAGTAGTGGACAAACTCTTTAACTCGCTGATCACTGGGTAGCCCACCACTGAGACCCTCCACTAAGGTAGCGAATGGAGCTCTTTATAGAGGAGAGAAGTGACATACTGCATGATGAGGCTGAGCATAGAGGAGAGGAGTGTTGTACTGCAGGATGGGGCTGTGTATAGAGGAGAGGAGTAATGTACTGCAGGATGGGGCTGTGTATAGAGGAGAGGAGTGATGTACTGCATGATGGGGCTGTATATAGAGGAGAGGAGTGCTGTACTGCAGGGTGGGGCAGTGTATAGAGGAGAGGAGTGCTGTACTGCAGGATGGGGCTGTGTATAGAGGAGAGGAGTGCTGTACTGCAGGGTGGGGCAGTGTATAGAGGAGAGGAGTGCTGTACTGCAGGATGGGGCTGTGTATAGAGGAGAGGAGTGCTGTACTGCAGGGTGGGGCAGTGTATAGAGGAGAGGAGCGCTGTACTGCAGGATGGGGCTGTGTATAGAGGAGAGGAGTGCTGTACTGCAGGGTGGGACAGTGTATAGAGGAGAGGAGTGCTGTACTGCAGGATGGGGCTGTGTATAGAGGAGAGGAGTGATGTACTGCATGATGGGTCTGGACTGTATATAGAGGAGAGGAGTGCTGTACTGCAGGGTGGGGCAGTGTATAGAGGAGAGGAGTGCTGTACTGCAGGATGGGGCTGTGTATAGAGGAGAGGAGTGCTGTACTGCAGGGTGGGGCAGTGTATAGAGGAGAGGAGCGCTGTACTGCAGGATGGGGCTGTGTATAGAGGAGAGGAGTGCTGTGTGCTGTACTGCAGGGTGGGGCAGTGTATAGAGGAGAGGAGTGCTGTACTGCAGGGTGGGGCTGTGTATAGAGGAGAGGAGTGCTGTACTGCAGGATGGGACTGTGTATAGAGGAGAGGAGTGCTGTACTGCAGGGTGGGGCAGTGTATAGAGGAGAGGAGCGCTGTACTGCAGGGTGGGGCAGTGTATAGAGGAGAGGAGCGCTGTACTGCAGGATGGGGCTGTGTATAGAGGAGAGGAGCGCTGTACTGCAGGGTGGGGCAGTGTATAGAGGAGAGGAGTGCTGTACTGCAGGGTGGGACTGTGTATAGAGGAGAGGAGTGCTGTACTGCAGGGTGGGGCAGTGTATAGAGGAGAGGAGCGCTGTACTGCAGGGTGGGGCAGTGTATAGAGGAGAGGAGCGCTGTACTGCAGGATGGGGCTGTGTATAGAGGAGAGGAGCGCTGTACTGCAGGGTGGGGCAGTGTATAGAGGAGAGGAGTGCTGTACTGCAGGGTGGGGCTGTGTATAGAGGAGAGGAGTGCTGTACTGCAGGATGGGACTGTGTATAGATGAGAGGAGTGCTGTACTGCAGGATGGGGATGTAAATAGAGTAGACAAGTGGTGTATTTCAGGATCTGTATGTAAATAGAGGAGAGGAGTGGTATACTAAAGGATGAGGCTGTAAATAGAGAAGAGAAGTGGTGTACTTCAGGATCAGATTATCACTATAAGTAGGGAACTTTGAACATTATTTCTTGTGGTAGGATGTTGAAGGGGCTTAATTACTCTTTTGGGGCACTTGGGGTATTATTAATTGTTAAGGCAATACTCATTACTTTATGTGGACAACTCGGGGGGGAATTATTACTTTTGGTGGGGCACTAGGGGCATTATTTATCTTTAGAGTCACTTGGGTCATTATTGTTAAAGGGACACTGATGGGGGCATTATTACTTTTTAGGGGAACTCAGGGAACAATATTAATTTTTAAGAGAGCCCTCAAGGGGTGTTATTACGTTATAGGGTCATTTGGTCTATTAGATTCATCATGGGAGCACACAGGGGGCATTATTACTTTCTGGGTCACAAAAAGAGGGCAATAATATTTTCTAGAACACTCACCAATGGAACTAATATTTTCTACTGGCTATTTCACTGCTAGAGTGCATTAGGGTGCCTTAATATGTAAGAGACAAAGCGGTGGACATTATTATTCTGTGGGGCCTTAAGAAAAGCTTAGTTACCCCGCAATACATTAGGTGCAGTAATAGGGACAAGTGGGGAAGCAATGGCTCAGTATTGGGGTATCAGCAGGATGAGAAGTTTGTTCAGGTTGGAAATAGATGGGCAGGGTACTGGAAATGTGAAAAGTCAAATCTGTCTTTGTTCTAATCTCTGCAGACAAATCATGGCTGGAAGAAGCCTTCATGGTGGTCTGGGCCAGATGGAAAAGAAGGGAAAAGTGAGTAACTCTATCAGAAAGAACATCACCTGTGAGTGACTATATATAACTGTACTGCATTCACTTATATGGTCTGCTGCACTGGTTTCTCCTACTATAAGGTCACTGTCTGGCAGTAAATCAGTCTTAGTCTTTGTATAGTTGGGTTTATTTAGTAACAGAAATGTCATCTGCTGAGGTTCCATCTATACCCTTTATAATCATGGCGTGCTTCTGTAGTTGCAGGGAGTAAAGTTTCTGCTTGTGTAGAATGTTAAGTCAGTGTAAGGAGACTTGTAGGCCATGCAATGCTCTCTTGGGAATTGAAATATCCAAATCGGCCTCAATTCATCGAGACCGGTGTAAAAATGACCAGTCTTGATGAAGGATCATGCTGGAGTCCGACACTCCTGATTCAATAAGAAGTTTAGACCTCGTAATGATTCAAGAGTGTCTGAGAAGTGGTGTGTGCCTCCATGCGCCTTGACACAAATCTTACTCCAGTCAGGGATTGGAAAAAGATTTTTGGTGTAAGGAATGGCAAAGCTCATCATGAATTAGATGAGCTTTGGCATCCCGCCTCCTGTCCCCATGTAAATCCGAAAAGTAGAAAAATTTTTGCAATTTTTTAAAGTGATTTACGCCAGAATTCTGATGAATCGGGGCCTTAGTCTCTTCAGAAAGAAAGAGGACCTGAACTCTAGTGTCAACTTTTTGGAGGTAGCAATCCTAAAAGTCAATATTAACCCTTTAAAGGGCCATGTCACATGACTTGGGAAAAGAAGTCAGACCAAAAACTCTTGCTTTACACTGATGAGGTACAAACTCCCTAAAACATGTGTCTACAAATGGAGATTCTGGTTGGACCTCATATCCTAAGTCATGTGGCAAGGCCATTTAAAGAGTCGATGTTGATTTTTAGGATTGCTATCCTCATTAGTACAGTTCAGGTCCTCTTACATTCTGAAGAGACTATTTGCATAGTTGTAAGAATGGTTACTAGTTTAGGGGCCCACTCAGATGTGTTTTGCCCCCCTGTGCTGAACGTCTAGCTATTACTCGAGTTCACTATATGACACTCTATATTAGTGCACTCACTGATTGGTATGGTTATTTGTACATGACTCCATACAGGCTAGGACTGTCCCATAGGGGAACAGGTAAATCCCCCACAAGGCCCTGTGTAGGAGTGGTAAATTTGTGAATGAAGGTATTGTAATATCTGCATGTAGCTGATCAGTGGGCCACCAGAGTCAATTTTATTGGTGGTCTCTTTCCACCAAAGTCCGAGACTGATGCCATATATTAGTGCACTGTATAGTGTGGTTATTTGTACAAGACTCTATACAGGCTAGGACTGTCCTGTAGGGGAACAGGTGAATCCCCCGCTGGGCCCTGTGCAGGAGTGGTAAATTTGTGAATGAGGATAGCATAATATCTGCATGTAGCTGATCAGTGGACCCCGAGAGTCAATTTTATTGGTGGGCTCTTTCCACCAAAGTCTGAGACTGATGCAATACATTAGTGCACTGTATATTAGGGTTATTATTTGACGCCATATATTAATGCACTATACCACTTTCTACCCTGGTTTCAGGAGATGTAAGAGGGGCATTAGTAGTGAAAGACATTCAGCAGACGCCCGAGACTGCAGGGCCGAGACCCAAATCCGGGACTCTCCACTGTATCCAGGAGGGTTGGGACCTATGGACTTACTTTTTTGCTCATTTTTTCATAGCTGTAGCAGCCAGAACCTTTTTTGGTGTCTGCAAGGCAGTGTTCACACGTAGTGTTTTCTGCATGTTTTCTGCAGTTGTCTGATATAATAACTATCTTTAGAAGCACAATGGGTAAAAGTTTTTGTGAAATAACATCCGATTTGCTTAGATGGTTATACGTAGCAGAATTTCTATGCTAAAACAAAAAAGGTAGCATTTCCGCTACAGGCGAACACGGCCTACAAGTCCAAGAAAAGTGGATGTGATTTCATGAAAACGCTGGGCACTGTGCGTCAAAAAACGCTGCTGAACTGTGCAGTTTTGGTGCATATTTTTTCTCTATACACTTCTATGTGGAGACTGAAAAAAAAACACATGTAAGAAGAACACAGTCGCATTTTTAAGCATAGAATCAAATATTTTCTGCACTATTAAAACAACATTAAATAAAGGGAAAAAACATATAAAAATGCAGCAGAATCACATTAAACAGAGATCATTGTTATTGCGTCATGTGGTGGGTACACTTTCAGAAAATGTGCGGGTTTAATAGAGAAAAAAAATAAATTGCAACATTTTTTACGCCCTTTCCCTATCACCATAAATAATCTGATCACTGTTGTTATGATTAAAGGAATACCAAGTTATTTATTGATATAAAATGTTTATAAAAAAATGCATTAAAATTACATTTTTGTAACTATTTTTCCTTATTTTTCAGTAATTTTATAGGCAAAAAAAAGAATTAATTTTCCTTTGGAATAGAAATGCACTGGTATATAAAGATTAATCTCTATGGTCCATTCAGATATAGAAAATTCTCCCATACTTGTCAGGGCAGCTTTTGTTAGTTGATGCAGGTTGTGGGTTTAAATCCCGGTGAGATCAGATCTCAGGAAAAGAAAAAATTTGTTTATTTAAAGGGGTTTCTCCATTACTCAGCCAACCCCTTTTGAATTCCTGTATTTCCCCCAGTCAAATAATAACGCTTATACTCACCTCCAGAACCGGTGCCACTCCAGTGGTGTCACCACTGACTCTCCCGGGGATCAGGTGAAATTGTTATCTTGTGATCACTGTGGTCAATCAGCGCTGACTTCACTCACCTCTCCTACAGACATAATTGACATCCAGAAGAATTGGGAGCTGTGGCTGCTCTCTCACTTCCTCCGGATGTATTGTCATGTCCGAAGGAGGGGAGAGCGAAGCCAGCGCTGATTGGCAGCAGGGATCGCCTGACATAACAATGTTAGGCGATCCCTGGGAGAGCCAATACAAACACCTCTGGCATAGTGGATTGAGAAGTGGTTGTCCGAATACTAGACAGATCCCTTTAAACAATCAATTCTTCTCTTTTGCTGAGGTCTGATCTCACCGGGATTCAAACCCACAACCTGCATCATTTTAGGCAGTAGCAAAAGCTGCAAACCACAGGCTACACTAACAAGTGTGGGAGAATTTTCTATACCTGAATGGTATATGGAGATTCAGTGGACAAGCCTTTTAATTGAATGTAAGTATAAACTGAGCAGAAAGATGTCGGCCCCACCCCTGAGGAGAATGAATTCTGGAACAATGAAGACAGCAGGAGAGAAGACATCGCAGAGAGTGAGTGGAAGTTGGGACACAGCTCTGACTTCCGGGACAGCGGGACTCTCCCCCAAAACGGGGCAGTCCCCTGAATTCGGGATAGTTGGGGGCTATGACACTAGGTATGGCACATAGCATCGGATAAAATAAGATACAGAGCTACTAATCTGACTCCATGAACTGGGAAATCATGTAATAACAGAAAAACAAGAAAAGCTTAAGAGCCGCCCGGAAGTCTATTAGTCGCTGCTCCGGTACTATCATTATCATGAAATGCTTACCTATCCCGCTCATTGACATTCAGAAGACAAAATGTATTTCTTGCCCACAAGATTGAAATTTGGGCAAGAACTGATTTAAAATGTATCCAGCACAGTGTGTTGAATGGGTTCTTCACCCACTTCTGACACCTTTCAAAGAAAACAAGAGCCGCACGTTTCTTTGAAAACAGAGAAAGTTGCCGGATCAGATTCCGTCTTTGGAAAATGTGAATACATCTCCCGATACAGAACATGAAAGAGGACGACTTTCATATTAATCCAGGTAATAAATTCTGATGCCCCCCTGCTATTCCCATCTTATAGCAATCTGCAGGTGAGCGTCGCCTTAAAAAACAAATGCGTGTTCATTTGTTTAGATTCAGAGACTAATAAGCCGCGCTTCTTGTCGGATAATGCGTTTTGACAATTCATCAATCGGTGACCTGCAAGGTCGGGGAAATTTTTCAGAAATACAACTTTGGGTTCCTTACAAATTAGTCCATACGAAAAAAATAACAGCGCTATAATTCAGAAGAAATGGGAGTACATTTTTAACCCCACGTTATATTTCTTGGCATCAATATTATTATTATTATTATTACAGATGACGATTTTAGCCCATTGCGGGAGTAAAAGGAAGAATTAAGAAAAAGTCAAGAGCATAAATAAATGATGGCACTTAAAGAGCCACAAATTCTCACATTTTTATTATGTTATTGCAGGATTTCTAAACACAAAAAATTAGGTTAATACAAAAATAAAAAAAAGTTTAAAGAAAATAAATCTTATTAAATTTAATATTTCTTATTATTTCATTTTTATACCTGGTTATAAATATCTATATTATTTTTATTATAATTCTTTCTTAAAATTGAGCAAATTGATTTGTAGAACCTTGGTCCAACGGATACTTTGGTAATCCATGGCTGCTGGACAAGAGCCCTGTGACCCTCCTATCTGCTGACATCCCTTGCACCTCTTCTGATTGGTCGGTCCAGTCTTACATCATCATGACCTTATGACATCATGACGGGTGTACTAATCAGAATAAATGCCAAGGATGGCAATGTGGCCGCTGGACCAGGGTCATACAAAAGCCACCAATTTTCTAAGTAAATATATTTCTAAAGGTGCTATTGACATGAAATTCTCACCAGATGTCAGTAACAACCCATCCAATCCACACAGGTAAAGAAATCAAATCATAGATGTCCATAAATTAAGTTATGTGTAATAATGAGAAATGACACAAAGAAAAAGTATTAAGCACATGAAGAAAGAGAGGTGCAAAAAGCCATGGAAAGTCCTGACACCAGCTGAAATCTATCAGTAATTAGAAAGCAATTCTGCCACTTAGTAAAAAATAATATCAGCTGGTTCAACTGATGGACTATAAAAAGGTGTCTCATTACCAAGGTGCCACACAAGAAACATCTCATGATGGGTAAAAGTAATGAGCTGTCTCAAGACCTTTTAAACCTTATTGTTGCAAAACATACTGATGGCATTGAGAGAAGAATTTCTAAACTACTGAATGTTCCAGTGTGCATTGTTGGGGCCATAATCCAAAAATGGAAAGAATGTTATTTCCCCATAAACCGGGCAGGACCAGGTGCTCCCAGCAAGATTTCAGATATAAGAGTAAAAATAATTATCAGAAGAGTTGTCCAAGAGCCAAGGACCACCTGAGGAGAGCTACAGAAAGACCTGGAATCAGCAGGAACAATTGTTTCAAAGAAAACAATAAGTAAAGCATTCAACCTCCATGGCCTGTATGTACGCTCACCACGTAAAACTCCATTGCTGAACAAAAACCATGTTCAAGCACATTTAAAGTTTGGTCAACAACATTTAGACAAGCCTGTGAAATACTGGGAGAATATAGTCTAGTCAGATGAGACCACAATTGAAGTCATTAGATGCTATAATACATATGATGTTTGAAGGCCAAAAGTCACTGCATTTTACCCCAAAAACACCATACCAACAGTGAAGTTTGGAGGTGGGAACATCATGATGTGGGGCTATTTTTCAGCATATGGCACTGGAAAACTTCATATAATTGAAGGAAGGATGAATGTACAAATGTACCGAGACATTCTTGATAAAAATATTCTGCCATCTACCAGGATGCTGAAGATGAAACAAGGATGGACATTTCAGCAAAACAATGATAACAAACACACAACCAAGGAAGCTCTGAATTGGTTTCAGAGAAAGAAATTAAAGCTGCTATAATGGCCGAGCCAATCACCAGACCTGAATCCAATAGAAAATGTATGGAAGGAACTAAAGCTCAGAGTTCACAGAAGAAGCCAATGGGACCTTCAAGATGTGAAGAGTGTTTGTGTGGAAGAATGGGCCAAAATAACATCTGAGCAATGCCTGCGACTAGTTTCTCTATATAGGAGGTGTCTTGAAGTTGTCATCACCAACAAAGGCTTTTGTGCGAAGTATTAAATAAATTTCAGTGTTCAATACTTTTCCCCTTTGTCATTTCTCATTATTACACATAACTTAATTTATGGGCATCTATAATTTGATTTCTTTGCCTGTGTGTATTGGATGGGTTGTTTTCGACATCTGGTGAGAATTTCATGTCAATAGCACCTTTAGAAATATATTTACATAGAAAATTTGTGATGTGTTCAATACTTATGTCACCCGCTGTACGTCTAGAATTGATTTTTCACTTTTTATACCACTCCTTTCCCCTGCTAGAGAGAGATTTCAACTTTTTATGTGACTTTTTTTTTTTTTTTTTTTTAAAGTTGCAGTATTCCTAAACTTGGCTAACTCGCCAGATTACACCCACTTTTTAAGGGAGTAGGGAGTGTTGCGGGAATTGCAAAAAAAAATTATTTTTTGGGGAAAAAATTGCTTGTAACAAAATTTACCACTTTATTGTAACAAATAACTAGAGCACACCTCTCAATATATTCCTCCGATAGACACATAGGTTCATTAACTTCCCGTAAAATCGCCCCCTTACGTGTGTGTATGTTTAAGAAGAGAATTTAGATTATCGGTCTCATTAGGAACAAGAACTGACCTCTATACAGTGCATCATAATATGTTGGTGATATACATGGAACAGGAGCTGAATATTAAACATCTGCCAGAGTATAATAGTAAGCAGGCACATATCTATTAGCCAGAACTGAGCATAGCACCTTTCTTGCTCTGGAGGACCCATCACACAGATTTCACATTGATTTTAACAGCCTCCATGTAATGCTGCGTTTTCCCTCTAGTAGCGCTGCAGGAAAACAGCACGCTTGCATCTAGATCTTCCCTTGGAGATCTAAGGTCATCAGGAAAACCAAAAATGCAGAATTTGCACTCAATTTTTGCACTTTTCTGCTTATTGACCCCCAGATTTAGAGATCACACATTAGCTCTATTTTTACTATTACTGTATTTGTATAGATCAGACTCATTCAATTAGTCGATGGTCAGTGGCAGGTCATCCATCAGGTCATTACATGGGAATCTTTAGAAAAATGAATTGATGAATTGCCTGTTCAATTAGAAGAGTGTGTCTGAATATGTGTCAATCGGCCAAGAAAACAGTATAGATTTATGGAGGGGTTTAAGTGTAGTTATGGTGTATTGTCCTTATTGGACTTTCATTCGACAAAATACATAATATCTCCTACCTCCACCTGTGTAATATTGTATGATCCAATGAGAAGGGATGATTCCAGGTTTATGTGGAGACTTGGGTGCCAGAGGGCTCTTCTTTGTTTTCGGCTTTTACTTTTTCGCCTTCCAAGAACTCTTAACGTCTCTATTTTTTGGTCGACAGACTTGAACTTGCAAAATTACATACTCAGAGGAGAACTACTCCAGGAATATTTATTTTCGTATACAACTCTTTTAAAGGGGTTCTCTGCTTAAGAAGTATTTTTTTCCAATACCCTAGATCCAAGATATATTTTGCTCAGGACCCCATTACATGCATCCTCTTCAGCATGCTTTACTCTCAGCCTGGTTTTCTGGCACCAAGGAGGCCTCTGACATCACCATGTACTGAGCCGTTGTGGTGCACGCCTTGACATCACAAAAGTACGACGTCCGTTGTTTGAAGCCTAGTCAGTGCCTCAAGAGGCGAAGATCATAATATCACAATGTGTGCCGGAACAGCATGCAAGGGCAGTCAGAGGCTTCCTCAGTGCCGGAAGGCCCAGCGGTAACGATTGTGGTTGCAGAGGGTGCGATCGCAAGCAGGCCCACGTAGAGGGGGGCTCACTGACACCAGTGCCTGTTTCACCTGGATATGCGTCCTCGGATGCACATTCAGCTGAAATGTATTGTGGCGCAGAGAGCCGCCAGTTCCCTGCATCGCAATACATGCTGTCAGCCAATTAGAGACTGGCAGCTGACTTCGGCTTGCCCTTCACGGATGGCACGTGGCAGTCATACCAAGGTCTGCTGCCGATTTCTTCGCCCGATATAGAAGAGGACGCCACACATTGCAGGAGCGGGGGAAGATTAGAATAATCGTTTGTTTCTTTTTAAAATGTGCTTAAGAAGAACGAAAGGGGCCCAGGATGGGGGACATTGTACCAGGAAGGGGCCCAGGATGGGAGGCATTGGGAGGCCGTAAGATGGTGCCCAGTATGGAGGGGGAATTTTAATAGATAGGGGCCAGGAGGTGGACATTATTACTGGAAAGGGGCCAGGATGAAGACATTATTACTGGGGCCCAGGTTGGAGGATATTATATCAGGAAGTGGCCCAGAAAGGGGGGCATTATACCAGAAAGGGGCCCAGGATAGGGAACATTTTACCAAGAAGGGGCACAGGGAGGGGGACATTATACCAGGAAAGGTGACATTATACCAGGAATGGGCCCAGAAAGAGGGACATTGTACCAGGAAGGGGCCCAGGATGTGAGACATTATACCAGGAAGGGGCCTATGATGGGGAACATTATACCAGGAAGGGGCCCAGGATGGAGGACATTATTATAGCAAGAGGCCAGGAATGGGGGACATTATTATAGAAAAGGGCCCAGAATGATGAACATTATACCAGGAAGGGGCCAGGATGGGGAACATTATTATGGGAAAGGGCCTGGATAGGGAACATTATACCAGGAAGGGACACAGGACAGGGGACATTATACCAGGAAGGGGTCCAAGATTGGGTACATTGTTATAGGATGGCATGCATTATTACAGGAAGGGGCTCAGGACAGGGGACATTAATTTAGGAAAGCGCCAGGAGGGGGACATTATTATTGGAAAGGGCCAGGACAAGGTACAGTATTACAAGGAGACAGGATGGAGAACATTATTACATGGGGGTGGATAGGCATGTTTTTATAGGTTCTAGAACGCTACAAACATGTGACCAACATGCAGGGGGTGGCCTACATCCAAAATTTGCATTGGGGCCCATCAGACTCTAGTTACGTCACTGTCCAGAGCTGCAGTCACAATTTTTCTGTGTGTCTCCATAAACAGACACATCATTAGTAGTTTAGCTAAGCTTATAGAATGCATTGAGACAGCATTTAACTATCTATAACGCTATCCAACATGACCCTGGAAGATGAGGATACTGAAATTTGAACTGAGCAAAGATTTTAAGTACGGTATATTCATATTTTTGTGGGGGAATGGAGGGAGTGAAGATAAAGAAATTACGCAAAAAAATAGAAATAGAGGTAGTAAGTTAGAAGGAGCTAAAGAGAATATCTGAAGCGCTTTAGTGCAAGTTCCGAGGGAGCGGTGCTTAATGTGTGCGTCATGCCCCGCTCCTGCAGATCCCATGTATGGTATAGCACATTGTATAAGATTTCCCTACAGTTTTTCTATACTGCTGTCCGGACATCTATAAGTCTTATTGTTCTGCATTATTTCTGATGTAATCAATATTAGCATATGATTTTAAACGTCTTGCATTTGTGCTTTGGCCTCTACTTTTTTTTTACTTTCTTTACTTTTCTGAGACTTATTTCCTTATTTTATATTTCAGGCACCACCTCTGCTGAAGGTTTGTGTTAATCTCACATCGGTTTATTATTCCAACACCTTTATCAGAACCACACAATCAGTTTATCTCCCGGTGCCTTGAACTGGATGGATGGTATTTTCAGAGAGAAAATAGAAAAATGATACATTTCTTCACAGCAAACCAAGGACAGCTGACCACACCGACTATATTCACTGAAGCATAGTCCCTGCTATCCTATTCTGCTGCTACTGGGCATGACATGATGCCTCATTCTCCTTTATTCCAATAAATTCTCAACTAGGAAAGGAAAGAAACGTTATAGTAGCTCTTTTCAGCCTAAAACAAAATAAAGTAAAATAATAAGACAAAATAATAAAAATAATAATAAAAGGCAGAAACAATACATAACAGCCTGTGTTCAGGGCTGTCAATCATATGTCTAGACATTTAAAACTGAATGTGTATATATAGTACATGGTAATACATTTCTGGCAGAAATTACTGTAAAATTGTTGGGCAGCTGGAAATCAAGCTTTCTTATGCTGAGCCTAAAAGACGTAAAAGCGTAAAAAAAAAAAATTGCGAATATTACAGCAAAGCAGCCATGCCCAAAATTGTGCAATTTTCAGAAATTCTCCAACATGAGGCTAGAGATTGGCTGCAGTGGTCAAATGCACGCTCAGAATAACTGAGAGATGTATAATATCATATCTTAATAGTGAATATGTCAGGAATAATGCAAAAAGCAATAAGACATATAGATGTCCGGACAGCAGTATAGAAAAACTGTAGAAAAATTGGATACAATGTGTTATGCTGCAGATGGGATCTGCAGGGGCGGGACATGACACACAGATTAAGCACCGCCCCCTCGGAACTTTCACTAAAGAACCATAGACATTCTATTCAGCTCTTTCTGACTTGCTACCTCTATTTTTATTTTGTAATTTCTTTTTCTTCATTCCCTCCATTCCCCCACAAAAATATATTGTAATAATTTCTGAGTTTAAATGACAATATCCTCATCTTCCAGGGTCATGTTGGATGGAGTTACAGAGGATCGTCTAATGCAAAAAAAATTATGTCTCAAGGCATTCTAGAAGCTAATGATCTGCCTGTTTATGAAGACACAGAAAAATTGTGAATGCAGCTCTGGAACTGGTGTTTCATTGGGACCGATGCAAAATTTGGACCTAGGCCACCACCTGCATGTTGGCCAGATGTATGGGCCCTTGTAGCGTTCTAGAGAGTTGAGCAGGGTTACAGGAGGAGTAACAGAGGATCGGGAAAGTGAGCATACTTTATTTTTTTATTTTACAGCATCCTGGAGTATTTATGGATAAAAATATGAGAGGTGGACAACCCCTTTAATTTATTATTTTATTTATAATTTTATTATTTAATTTATTTACTATTCACAAATCACATTACAATTATGCCGCACAATATATAGGTATAATGATATAATAATAACAATAATAATATATAATAATAATAATATTTTTTTATTTTTATAGCGCCAACATATTCTGCAGCACTTTACATTTTGGAGGGGACTTGTACAGACAATAAAAGACATAACAGAAATAATTACAGAATTACAGAAATAATGTACCTAATAATTCATTCATACTACTTAATAGTATTATCATAATACTAAATAATAATTAATTTTTATTATTGGTGAGTAGGGATGGGCGAACCCAAGCAGTAAAGTTCGGGGTCTGTACCGATCAATTAGTGTCCGTGCACGGACCCTGAAAGAGGACTTCTCACGGAAGTCACTGTTACAGAATCTTTATGAGTCGGATCCAGGACCAGACGCAGAAGGTTCTGACCATAATGTAGACCCTCATTCCCAAACTGTAACTCCTGTTGGTGGAGACAATGAGGAAGACGATGATGAGACTCAAATACCTGATTGGAGCGACAACTTTAGTTTTTTGTCAGGGCAGGAACAGGTTGGCTCTGAGGACGACGGGTGTGATAACGCACAGGGTGATGATGATGAGGTTGGAGATCCCACTTACTGTCAACCCACAGTCAGCCAAGAGATGAGGTCAGCAGAGGAGGTGGAGGAAGATGCTAGTGACGACGAGGTCAGGTTGCGCCTTCCTGGACAGAGACGTAGTACTGGAAGCACGTCAACAACTGCATCCTCAAACACAACTCTGCCTCTCACCACAAGTCGTGGTGGCTCTTCAGGTCGCATGGGTGCTAAGCCTTGCATAGCCTGGGCATTTTTTCAGATCGATAAAGATGACCCAACTCGTGTTATCTGTAACATTTGTCAGCAAAAGCTAAGTAGAGGCCAAAAAATACATAGTTTGAGTACTTCATGCATGAACCGGCACATGGACTTGAAGCATAAGTTGCAGTGGGAAGCTCAGTGTGCTACAATGCGGCCTAGCCGGCCGGGCCAACCACTGTCTGCCATATCTTGTGCATCCGCGGTCTCTTCATCCTCTGTGACTGGGGGGACAGCAGTCACACCTGTTTTGGGGCGCAGACCTGCCACCTCTTTACCCGCAACAGCCAGCGTGATTGGCAGGTCATCATTTTCTTTGGAGGTGGTAACACCAGCTGGTGTTGAGCGCTGTCCGACATCGATAGCACCATCTTTGGATCAAGGCAACCTAACATGTCCGCCTGCATCTTCCTCACAGACCGGCAGTTTGCCGGGGACACCCTTATCAACCCCATCTAAGCACAATAGCCAGCCCTCGGTCCCTCAGATGTGGACAAGTAAAAGACCATTTCCTCCTAGCATGAGAAAGCTAAGAGGTTGAATTTCACCATCTGCAAGCTCTTGGCTACAGAAATGCTGCCTTTCCGCCTGGTGGACACAGAGGATTTTCGGGACCTTATGTCCGTCGCAGTGCCCCAGTACCAGATGCCCAGTCGGCACTACTTCTCAAAGAAAGGTGTGCCAGCGCTCCACCAGCATGTCGCACACAACATCACCGCTTCTTTGAGAAACTCTGTGTGTGACAGGGTGCATTTCACCACAGACACTTGGACGAGTAGGCATGGACAGGGGCGTTACATGTCGCTGACTGGGCACTGGGTAACTATGGTGACAGCAGGACAAGGGGCTGCTGTCCAAGTCTTGCCGTCCCCACGAGTTGTGCGTCAATCCTCTTTATGTCAAAGTTCCTCCACTGCTTCTGCCTCCTCAACCTCCTCTCAGTCTTCCACCTGCACCCAAAGCCTGTCTGGTCATGCCACAAGCTTTCTAACTGCGCAGAAGGGATCCTGCACACCTCCTTACTATGCTGGCAGTAGGGCTCAACGTCATCAGGCGGTTTTTACATTGAAATGTCTGGGAAATGTGAGTCACACAGCTGAGGAGTTGTGGTCAGCTCTGGAGAACCAATTTCATGAATGGTTGTCTCCACTGGACCTGAAACCAGGGAAGGCCGTGTGCGACAATGCTGCAAACCTGGGTGCGGCCCTTCGCCGGGGCAATGTCACACACGTGCCTTGTATGGCTCACGTGTTGAACCTGGTTGTCCAGCAATTTTTAGCCCACTATCCCAGACTAGATGGCCTTCTGCAGAGGGCACGGTCGCTGTGTGCTCACTTCCGCCGTTCGCATCCCGCAGCTCAGCGACTTACATCTCTACAGAAGTCGTTGGGCCTGCCACTTCACCGGCTAAAATGCGATGTGCCTACCCGGTGGAATTCAACTCTGCACATGTTGCAGCGACTGTGGCAGCACCGACAAGCCCTGGTGCAATACGTTCTGACGTATAGCCTGGGCCAACGAGATCCAGAGGTGGGGCAAATCACGCTGGAGGAGTGGTCTCAGATCAGGGACCTATGCACCCTTCTGCACAGTTTTGAAATGGCGACGAAGATGTTTAGTGCTGACGATGCCATTATCAGCATGACTATTCCGGTGATTTACATGCTGGAGCACATGTTAAACAGAATTCGGAGTCAGGTGGTGGCACAAGAGGAGGTGGAGGAAGTAGAGGAGGAGGAGTTGTATGCGGAAGGGCTAACATCTGCAAGGTCCAGACGGTCGGCAGCACCAAGGCGGCAGGCATGTGAGGGTGGGGGAGATGGTTTTACCAGGGCGCATGGTAGCAGCCAAACTAGTGAGGAAGGTGCAGGAGCCCAGGAAGAAGTGGAGGACGAACTGATGGAAGACTCATCAGATGAGGGAGACCTTGATCACATTTCTGTTGTGCGAGGTTGGGGGGAGAGGACAGAGGAAGGAAGCATGATTGTTACCTCGCCACCAACACAACAGGGACTTGGTGCTCCTGGATGCGCAACACACATGAGTGCCTTCTTGCTGCACTACCTGCAACATGACCCTCGAATTGTGAGAATTAGAAATAATCCTGACTACTGGGTTGCCACACTGTTAGATCCCCGGTACAAAAGTAAATTTGCAGAAATTATTCCTGCCATAGAAAGGGATGCACGCATGCAGGAGTATCAGCAGAGACTGTTGCAGAATCTTACATGTGCTTTTCCACAAAATACCAGTGGTGCACGTAGTGAATCTCACAGTTCCAACTTGCCAACCGTGGGACCGTCAAGTGTTCAGCACTCAAACCGTAACAGAACCACAGTATCTGCTGGTAACATCAATTTTGCGGAATCATTTCACCACTTTTTTAGCCCATCCTTTGCAAGGCCACAGGAGACAAGAAGTCTGACACATAGTCAACGCCTAGAGACGATGGTACAGGAGTATCTCCAAGTAAACATTGAAGCCATGACTGTGTCACTGGACCCTTGCTCTTTTTGGGCTTCCAATCTGGATAAATGGCCGGAGCTAGCCACTTACGCCTTGGAGATCTTGTCATGCCCCGCAGCCAGCGTTCTGTCTGAACGTGTGTTCAGCGCTGCTGGTGGTGTGCTGACAGATAAGCGCACGCGGCTCTCCACTGATAATGTAGACAGACTCACGTTCATAAAGATGAACAAATCATGGATCCGAAACGACTTTTCTACCCCTGTGTCATCCTGGGGAGAGTAAAAGCTTGATGATTGGTTAAAATCACCCTACCAACCGTTTTAAGCATTCAAATTACTAATCATGTTTATCTGTATCTTGGCTGGAAAATAATTTGGGCTTTGTAGCAGTGTGCAGCACTGATTCTATTAGGCCATCTATAATAAGCTCCACCATATTTAAAATTACTAATCATGTTTATCTGTATCTTGACTGGAAAATAATTTGGGCTTTGTAGCAGTGTGCAGCACTGATCCTATTAGGCCATCTATACTAAAGCTTCACCAGATTTAAAATTAATAATAATTTTTAGCTGCATCTAGCCCGGAAAATAATTTTGGTGCTCCGAGATGCGCAAGACACATAAGTGCCTTCTTGCTGCACTACCTGCAGCATGACCCTCATATTGTCAGAATTCGAAGTAATCATGACTACTGGGTTGCCACACTCTTAGATCCCCCAAACTTTTCGATCAACCTTTTCATTTTAATAAAGACCAAAAAAATGGTCATTTTTGAAATTATAAGCATTAGCAGGTTGTTAGAAACTGAAATCAAACAGTTTTCAACTCAAAACTTTATTCTAGGTGATGTTACATTTTCACATAGGACCACTTGTTCGAAAGGAGCTTCTGAACTCTCTCGTCCATTGAATTTGTCAGGTTTTGGATGGTTTCTGCTTCAATTGTTTTGCATGAGGACAGAATACCCTCCCAGAGCTGTTGCTTAGATGTGAACTGCCTCCCGCAATCATAGACACTCCTTTTAATGATGCTCCAAAGGTTCTGAATGGGGTAGAGGTCAGGGGAGCATGGGGGTCACACCATAAGTTTGTCCCCTTTTATGCCCATATCAGCCAGAGATGCAGATGTTTTATGTGCAGCATGAGATGGTGCATTATCATGCAAAAAAATGATCTTGCTGTGAAATACACGGTTCTTCTTCTTGAACCATGGCAGGAAGTGCTGTTTGAGAAAATCCACATACATTATGGAGTTCATCTTTAGCGCCTTCAGGGATCCTAAAGGGGCCGACAATCTCTCTCCCCATGATTCCAGCCCAAAACATTACTCCACCTCCTCCTTGTTGGCGCTGTAGCCGTGTTTGCGTGGGGTGTCCATCAACCAGCCATCCTCCACTCCATCCATCTGGACCATCGAGCGCTGCACGGCACTCATCCGTGAGCAAAACAGTTTTGAAATCAGTCTTCATGTAATGTTTGGCCCACTGGAGCCGTTTCTGCTTGTGTGAAGTGGATAGAAGAGGTCGACAGGATGGCGTATGCACAGCTGCAAACCTCTGAAGGACCCTGCATCTTGTTGTTCGGGGGACGTTGGAGGCACCAGCAGCTTCAAAAACTTGTCTGCTGCTATGACAAGGCTTTTTTGCCGCTGCTCTTTCAACCTGACGTAATTGCCTGTAGGAAAGAGTCCTCAATTTGCCCTTATCAGCACGCACACGTGTGTACTGTGAATCAGCTACATACTTCTTGATTGCCAAGACACTTCATCCTGATCATCGCACAATGTTGATTGTAGTCATGCCTTGACCTAAACACTCCACAATTTGTTGCTTCTCAGCAGCCGACACATCCTTTTTCTTTCCCATTTTGGCAGAAAATGTAGGCTGCTTAATAATGTGAGACAGCCTTCTTAAGTAGTCTTGCCTTTCATTGGACACACCTGCCAAACTAATTAGCACAGGTGTCTGCAATTGCTTACAGTGATATAAAGAGCCCTGACACACATCACCATCAATGAGTTTAACTGACAAACAAACAAATTCTTCCCTTATCACTCCTAAACACTTTTTGCATAATAATTTGGAACACAGTGTACATGTGCTTTTCCACAAAACACCAGTGGTTCACGTAGTGAATCTTACAGTTCTAACTTGCCAACCGTGGTCTGTATGGAGTTGTTCAATAAAGGGCCCAAAATTAAGATGACATAGATGGGAGAGGTCTCTATGAATAGGAATTCCTAAGTATTTGATACCCTGTGAGGGCCAGGCAAAGGGAAAGTTGGACTGGATGGAATCCTATATGGATTTGGGGAGGGAGACATCGAGGGCCTCAGACTTCGCTGCATTGATTTTAAAATTTTACCATGTAACAAAGTGATCTATTTCAGCCATAACAGCATGGATGGATATATGTGATTGAGTGATATATACTAGGACATCATCAGCAAATAGAGAGCACTTGTACTCGGTGCCTCCCACCTCAATCCACCTAATATTGGGGTTATGGCGAATTGATGAGAGCAGGTGCTCCGTCACTAGGATGTATAAGAGTGGGGACAGAGAACATTCCTGCCTTGTCCCATTGGTGATTGTGAAAGGTGATGAAAATGTTCTGACGCGCCCCCTGGACCTTGGGACACCCGGAGCCGGACCCTTTTTGGTGGATGCTGGTGGTTGTAGTCTCCGTGGCGGCGACCCGGTTCCGTGGCTCAGGGCGGTCAAACCAGTGGCGGAACTATTTATGTGGTTTTGATGTTTAAATGTCCGACTACGCCACCCGTGGATTGCGGTCAGTGCTCCAGGGCAGACCGCTGAGGCTGGTGTTGTGGGTGCAGCAGAGCGTAGCATAACTCCCCACGGGAGGAGTATAGCCTCAGGGCAGTGTATGCGGAGGATGGGGGTGATGGTGCAGGGCAGCAGCAGTAACGACACGGAGTCAGTGATGCAGTCCAGGGCCTTTACTCACAGTTCTTATTATCCAGACCACGTCTGCAGGTAACGGCTGCCCACGTCGTACTGTGCTCACCAGGTGAGGGGCTCAGACAACTCCCAGATAACTTTGGAGCGCTTCACAGGACCCCCTTTGTGTGTCCTTTGTCTGGCCTTTCTTACCAACCCTTCTGTCCGGCTGCCTCGGGCCTCCTCTTGGTAAACTTGGCGCCAGTTTCCCTGACCCTATGTGGTGCCTTCCTAGCGGGTGTAGCGAGGGGCTGAGCCACATAAAATGTCACAGCCTCCTGTTTCTAGCTGAGGGTCGTTTCCTGCCTCCACTAGTTTCGGGGACCGGTCTCCCCCTTTGGCCTGACCCCTCCACGCAGGTGGATTCGGGCGTGCGGTGGCTACTCGCCCGTCCGCACCCCTGGGATCCCTTCGTTCCTCGTTCCTGGAGCCTTCTCCGCTCCTCTTCCTTCCTTCTCCCTCTTCCAGGCCTGGGCCTCTGTTACTAGGCCCGCCTCCGGAGCAGAGCTCATGCAGAGCCCCTGCTCCCTGCCACTTCTGCTCAGACTTCTCTGCACTGAACTAAGATGGTGCCCACCTTTTATACTCCCTTCTCAATGCACCCAGGAACTGCTTCCTCCCTGCTCCTGCACTACAGGGTTCCCCTTCCTCAGTGTTCCCTCCCCCCACTCCAGCCAGGGACAGGGACTGTCGTGCCCATCTCAGGGGCATATTGGTCGCCCTGCCCCACGGCAATGTGGTGTAATGCATGCAGGTGTCGGGTCCTGATCCACACTACATCCTTACCTGAGAGTGAGATATCACACCTCTGGGTGAGGTGCAATACCTCTGTAGCAACCGAGCCCTCAGGGTGCTACAGTTCCATTTATCTTCAGCCTAGGTGACGTATTGCGATACAGGGCCGTGATTTTGGCTATAAAAGGGTCCCCTAGACCCCTACCCCAAGCTTTTTAAGAGAATCATATATGGCGTGCCAGGAGACTCTATGGAATGCTTTCTCAGCATCCAACGAGAGTATCTAATTACAAATTTTTAACTGCATCTAGCCCAGGAAATACTTTGTGCCTAGTAGCAGTGTCTGCTAGTCAGCGGATTATCCCGGCTGTTAAGCAAGCTACACCACCTGTAGTTTGGACACTTAATTTTTTCAAAGGAAATGCTTCGGGACCACGGGATACTCAGTGAAGAGCATCAGGAGGCACCCCAAGGCATAGGGGCTGGGACTGGCAGTAGGATGCCTTGCGGTGGACAGCCGAGCTCGATCCTTATAAAAGCTTTTTAGCTGCAGCAGCTTTAGTGGACGCTACTGGAGCTGGAATTACGCGGCTGCTGGCATGAGACTTGCCCTCCAATAGATCCTTGTAAATGGATTTAAAGTGTATTCATTCAAATTAGAGAGACAATTTAAATTAAAAAGCTTAGAGCTGCCTCCACCACAGGGGGGCTCGCTCGACCCACCAGCGGACAGGCACCAGTATTGGGAGAGGGGGGCTGGCCGTCAGGGTTCACCGCGGCTCTGGCACAAACCCGGCGACGCGGAGGTGGCACGGGCAGGAGCGGACTGAACGTTTCGGCTTCTCACTTTTTGGATTTTAGAAGGGCATGACATGCCTATATCTGTGTCTCCCCCTCCTTTTACTACTCCACCTCTTTTCTTTTCGCATGACTATATGTACTTGTCACTTTTCCATGTGTTAGTTGTGTCTTCTGAGCAGTTTGTCAGCTTTTGGACACCTTTGAAGGTGTTTTCTATGTGTTTCTATGTGTTTTTGTTTGCCTGCCATTGGTTTTAACGGTGTTCGAAGGTGTTCGACGAACAGTTCGACGAACAGTTCGGCGAACACACGGGTGTTCGACGAACCGAACCGAACTCGAACACTACGGGGGTGGCTCAACACTATTCATGGCCAAGCAGCTGCATGCAGCTGTACATCACCAAGCACAATGCCGAGCGGCGGATGGAGTGGTGTAAAGCCGCCACCACTGGACTCTGGAGGAGACGTGTTCTGTGCAGTGATGGATAGCACTTCTCTATCTGTGTCTGATGGAGGAGTCTGGGTTTGGTGAAGGTCAGGAGAACGTTACCCCCTGACTGCATTGTGCCCGCTGTTCAGATGGTGGATGAGGATAATGCTCTGGGCTGTTATCAGGGATCGACCTCTTAGTTCCAGTGAAGAGAAATCTTAATTCTTCAGGACAAGACATTGTGGACAATTGTAGCTTTCAGCTTTGTGGGAACAGTTTGGAGAAGACACTTTTTGTTCCCCATGACTGTGCCCATCGCACAAGGTCCATACAGACATGGGGGGGGAGAACATGAGTGGCCGCACAGAGCCCAGACCCCAACCTCATCCAGCACTTTTGGATTTGAAGTAAAGTACCACCACATCCAAAGTCCATATAGTGTTTCCTGGCTTGGTGTGTATGAGGCAACGTTTGGAATGAAGTAGACCGGATTGTGATCTTGGCCATCTTCTCCAACATCGGGGTCTGACCTCACAAATGCTCTTCTGGATGAAGGGGCAAAAACTCCCACAGACGCCTCCAAAATCTTTTTCAGAGTAGTGGAAGCCGTTATATCTGCAGAGGGGACGACTCCATATTTACGCCTGATCTCCCACATATCTTTTACAAGGCTTCAGAATTGGGCCCATTGGCATTTAATGTGCCGCCATATGGTGCCTCCATGAGGCGATCGATTCTCCTCTAGAAGCAATGTCCTGAAACATGCCACAAAAAACCTCCTGTGTGGCTCTGTATATAAAATCGGAGGCACGGGGGGCTGCAGTACAGACCCATACCAGGCTGTGGACACTGTATTACGGTTCTATAATACGACCGCGCGCCTCAGACTTTATCCGTACTATTAGTTTTCACCCTCAGGATTGATGAGGTTAATATATCTTCGATCTCTTGTCTCCCACACATCTATTAGGAGGCTTCAGCACTAAGACGCAGCTAGTTTACAGCTTCTGGAGAGAATTTGATATGTAATGGAAAAACAATTAAACTATTTAATTAGTTAAAAAGAAGCTAATTCTGCCAATTAGGAAGAGGGATTTATGAGAAAGTCTTTCTGCCGCAACAAACTGCGGGAAACATATTACTCCAATCACCTGGGGCTGTAATCCTCAAAGGTTTTTATTGTCCCAAGAGGCCCCTTCCGGAGAGCTATTCCTCAGCTGAGTTTCTCTAGTAGGCATGATTTTTTAATGAGAGAAGCTTGATTAACAGAGAATAAAAACACATTGATAGGAAGATGCCAAGACGTCTTATTCTCTCCTTATTTCTGCGAATAAAATTGGAATTTTACAATTCTACAATATAGGAAAACAAAAAAAAAGATAGATAGATAGATTATAGATAGATAGATAATAGATAGATAGATAGATAATATATAGATAGATAGATAATAGATAGATAGATAATAGATAGATAATAGATAGATAGATAATAGATAGAGAGATAGATAGATAGATAATAGATAGATAGATTAGACAGATAGATAGATAAATAGATAGATAATAGATAGATTAGATAGATAAATGGATAGATAGATAATAGATAGATAATAGATAGATAAATAGATAGATAAAAGATAGATAGATAGATTATAGATAGATAGATAGATAGATAGATAGATAGATAGATAGATGTAATCGTAAAATGGGACCAATATCAAAATCGTCTCCTGAGAGGGGACATATTGAGGATTGAAGCCTGGCTTCATTGAAACTTGTTAAGGGAACAACAGCTAGCACTCTAAACATTTGACCCTGGTTATTCTATGACCTCCAGTTGTGAAAAGGTTATTGAAGTGGGTTATCTGGTGGAGAGCAGACACAAAGTTTGGACACAAGAGATTGGGAGGTGACAAATGTATCGCCTATGGTGGAGATAACTATTCCTGTGCTCTAATGAACTACAAGCAGACTCTTTGGAGCCAGATTCCAGTGATAAATATTGGAGTTTTTGTGAGCAGCGTAGGTCCTATTGTTATGGGACACATATTTTTGATCTGACAAAGTGGCGAACATAACGGATTTACTTACATCACTGTGCGGCCTGACGATCAGCCCAGGATTAAAATCAGTCAGATGGATAGATAGATAGATGGACAGACAAATAGATAGAAGGGTAGAAAGATAGAAGGATAGATGACTTCTATTTCAGGTCTAGGCTATGGGATGCCGCACGCCACGAGAATAAAGTAACCAATAACAATAAAGTTGAGTTGTTGGGGCCGGGACACAATATTTAAAGACGATTAGATTGCGCTTTTTTCGGGAGGGTGACATAGCATTCGGCCTCTTCGCGCCCTCGCCCCTCAGGTTGCTCATAAGCACATGGGTTCATAGCGGATGACTTTGCTGATATGTTTGTTTCTGCGTCTTTCCTTGAGTGGCATCATAAATGTCTCCATCCGGCAGCGGTAGACTCCTCCACGAGAGCGTGTGACAGCCGCTACTTAGAGCGTCTTACAAGCTACACAATGAAGTGTAAAACTGCTGTGAAAAGAGCCGCGGCGTCAAAACAAACCATCTAGGTAATAAGCACTTAAACCGGCTTTCATTAATATATTTCTTCCTAGTAAAACAATTTCTAATGTCAACGAGCGGCGGCTGACAGTTTTCCGGAAGAAAACAGCAATATTTCTACTGTGTGCATTGTCCTATAGCTTATCACAAACAGCGGGGGAAAATAAAGTGATTTTACTGTTGGTCGGAGGACACATATTGACAAGCGTCTGGGATTAGCAGGAACAAGCCAAGCTTTACAGATCTGTGACTGACAACGTCCCATCTTCTCGTTTCTTCCGTGGCCACAATTCACACTACTGGATGTTTGCTCCTATATTATGGATTCAGGGCCGAAAATCAGACAGGTTAACGCAAAAAGATTACTAATGTGCATAGAAGATGAGGACCCCGGAAATTAAAAAGGTTTTTTATCATATCCTCAACCGATGTAATACCACCATATAGTGCCAATATCATACCGCCACACACAGCCTACATAATACCACCATATAGTGGCAAGATCACACTGCCACATACAGCCTACATAATACCACCATATAGTGCCAATATCACACTGCCACATACAGCCTACATAATACCACCATATAGTGCCAATATCACACTGCCACATACAGCCTACATAATACCACCATATAGTGGCAAGATCACACTGCCACATACAGCCTACATAATACCACCATATAGTGCCAATATCACACTGCCACATACAGCCTACATACCACCATATAGTGCCAATATCACACTGCCACATACAGCCTACATAATACCACCATATAGTGCCAATATCACACTGCCACATACAGCCTACATAATACCACCATATAGAGCCAATATCATACTGCCACACACAGCCTACATAATACCACCATATAGTGCCAAGATCACACTGCCACACACAGCCTACATAATACCACCATATAGTGCCAAGATCACACTGCCACACACAACCTACATAATACCACCATATAGTGCCAAGATCACACTGCCACACACAGCCTACATAATACCACCATATAGTGCCAATATCGCACTACCACATACAGCCTACATAATACCACCATATAGTGCCAATATCACACTATCACAGAGTCTACTTAATACCACCATATAGTGCCAAGATCACACTGCCACACACAGCCTACATAATACCACCATATAGTGCCAATATCACACTTCCACACACAGCCTACATAATACCACCATATAGTGCCAATATCACACTGCCACATACAGCCTACATAATACCACCATATAATGCCAATATCACACTGCCACACACAGCCTACATAATACCACCATATAGTGCCAATATCACACTACCACATACAGCCTACATAATACCACCATATAGTGCCAAGATCACACTGCCACACACAGCCTACATAATACCACCATATAGTGCCAAGATTACACTGTTACATACAGTGTACATGATGATAAGCAATAAAAAGTTATTTTCATCTCAGCCTATGTAGTACATTTCCAGGAGGAATATCAGAAGAATATAATAATATAGTTTGATGGAAAATTGTCCAGCATTACAATAACATCTGTTTGTTTTTTTTTTACAAAAATGGATGAACTGAGGTTATAGAAGTTCAATCGCAATACCACAAACAACCTGTGGGCAGGTGTGGCGCTGTTTTTAGGAACAAAAGAGAATATGTTCTTCTAATCCAGGACAAGGCCTTTCATGCAATGTTTTTTTAATGGGTTGTGCAGGATAACATTCTTCCAAAAACAGCACCACATCTACACATAAGTTGTGTCTGGTATTGTAGTCCAGGTGCTTTGAGATGAATAGGACTTAATTGCAGTACCAAAAACAACCTAAGGACAGGTATGGCGCTGTGTTTGGAAGAAAGCAGACTATTTTTTTTATAATTTTTGTAATGCTTTTTTTTCACATGTTTTTTCTTACATAAATACATGTATTTGGAGCCAAAAATCATTTTTGCAATTGGGTTTAATTAAAATTTTTGGCTTTTACAGGCTCTTTATTTTTTATTTGCATTTTCAACTTTAATGTAGCCTGTGGTCATAAATGAGCTGAGAAGAGCTCAGAAAAAGACAGATAAAAGAGTTACAATCTCCCTGCCGGAAGGAGCTCACTGACAGATTCTTAGTTAACTCATAGCAGCCAACAATAGACAGCGCAACACAGAGGCTATAGAAGGCAAATGGTGCAACATTTTTAATTACAAAAATTATTTTTAGCCTGGAGCTCAGAAAAAGACACATTGAAGGAGTTACAAACTCCCATCAGAAGGAGCTCACTGCCAGATTCTTATTAACTCTTAGCAGCCAACAATAGACAGCTCATCACAGAGGCTGTAGAAGACAAATGGTGAAACATTTTTAATTGCAAAAAATATTTTTAGCTTCAAGCTCAGAAAAGACACATGAAGGAGGTACAAACTACCCATTAGAAGGAGCTCACTGACAGATTTTTAGTTAACTCATAGCAGCCAACAATAGACAGTGAATCACAGAGGCTATAGAAGGCAACGGTGCAACATTTTTAATTTCAAAAATTATTTTTAGCCTCAAGCTCAGAAAAAGACACATGAAGGAGTTACAGACTACCCATTAGAAGGAGCTCACTGACAGATTCTTAGTTAACTCATAGCAGTCAATAATAGACAGAGCAACATAGGGGCAATGGAAGCCGAACGGTGCAACATTTTTAAGTGCAAAAATGATTTTTAGCCTTAAATACATGCATTTAAGAAAAGAAAATTCCCTATCGATGGACAACCCTTTTAATACTTGATTTATATATTAGTGTATCTTAAAAAAAGGAGAAAAAAATAGAAAATAAATTTTACGAATAAGTGGAAATGAAAAGTCTCACGTGAGTCATCATCAGGCATCTATAGATAGTGACGGAGAATTGTCTGAAGAAACTAAATTCCAGCTCAGACACTTGCAATATATATATATATTTTCTTATGAAGCTGATGAAATTGTGCAAACACAACAGTGAACGGGTAAATATTGTATCAGGTCGGGTGTTTTATCTCAGGTATTAACAAATACCTTTGGTCTGCAGAGATACAGCCCCATCTAATCCTTATCTGAATTTGCAATTAAGACTTCAGAACGGCAGACATCTTTATAACAGCTCATCCGACCTGAATCAAATTGGTCTTCAAATACTTTACAAAGCGAATGTCTGATGTCTAATTGAACTGGCAGATAACTCTCCTTTTAATGCCATTAGCAGAAGTTAGAGCCTCCGACAGAAATGGGCAAAAAAAAAGAAGGTATTTTTTTTTTTTTTATGACGTTTGGACTTAGATTAACGCTCGGAGCTATAAATTTATAATCAAATATTAGTCTAAAATTTGAAGTTAAAAGCATAAAAGAATATACACAACTTAATATATATATATATATATATATATATATATATATATATATATATATATATATATGGAGGCATCAGAGAAGACATAATAAACAGCAAAGAACACAAAGTATGGCCCCGTTCAGACGTCACGTACGAAAAAAATGGACTGATTATTTTGATCTGAGTTTGGTCAGTGTGGTCATTCGTTTTTTTCGTACGTGGAGAAAACCAAAAATCTCTCCTCCATCTCCTATGTGGCAATTTGTGAAAACCAGACTGCACTTGGATGGCATCCGAGTGCAGTCCGTTTTTTTTCACAGACCCATAGACATACAGTGGTGGCCAAAAGTATTGGCACCCCTGCAATTCTGTCAGATAATACTCAGTTTCTTCCTGAAAATGATTGCAATCACAAATTCTTTGGTCTTATTATCTTCATTTAATTTGCTTGCAAGGAAAAAAAACACAAAAGAGAATGAAGCAAAAATCAAATCATTGATCATTTCACACAAAACTCCAAAAATGGGCCAGACAAAAGTATTGACACCCTCAGCCTAATACTTGGTTGCACAACCTTTAGCCAAAATAACTGCGAACAACCGCTTCCGGTAACCATCAATGAGTTTCTTACAATGCTCTGCTGGAATTGTAGACCATTCTTCTTTGGCAAACTGCTCCAGGTCCCTGATATTTGAAGGGTGCCTTCTCCAAACTGCCATTTTGAGATCTCTCCACAGGTGTTGTATGGGATTCAGGTCTGGACTCATTGCTGGCCACCTTAGAAGTCTCCAGTGCTTTCTCTCAAACCATTTTATAGTGCTTTTGGAAGTGTGTTTTGGGTCATTGTCCTGCTGGAAGACCCATGACCTCTGAGGGAGACACATCTTTCTCACACTACCAAAATTTGTTGGTAGTCTTCAGACTTCATAATGCCATGCACACGGTCAAGCAGTCCAGTGCCAGAGGCAGCAAAGCAACCCCAAAACATCAGGGAACCTCCGCCATGTTTGACTGTAGGGGCCGTGTTCTTTTCATTGAATGCCTCTTTTTTTCCCTGTACACTCTATGTTGATGCTTTTTCCCAAAAAGCTCTACTTTTGTCTCATCTGACCAGAGAACATTCTTCCAAAACGTTTTAGGCTTTCTCAGGTAAGTTTTGGCAAACTCCAGCCTGGCTTTTTTATGTCTCGGGGTAAGAAGTGGGGTCTTCCTGGGTATCCTACCATACAGTCCCTTTTCATTCAGACGCCGACGGATAGTACGGGTTGACACTGTTGTACCCTCGGACTGCAGGGCAGCTTGAACTTGTTTGGATGTTAGTCGAGGTTCTTTATCCACCATCCGCACAATCTTGTGTTGAAATCTCTCATCAATTTTTCTTTTCCGTCCCCATCTAGGGAGGTTAGCCACAGTGCAATGGGCTGTAAACTTCTTGATGACACTGCGCACGGAAGACACAGGAACATTCAGGTCTTTGGAGATGGACTTGTAGCCTTGAGATTGCTCATGCTTCCTCACAATTTGGTTTCTCAAGTCCTCAGACAGTTCTTTGGTCTTCTTTCTTTTCTCCATGCTCAATGTGGTACACAGAAGGACACAGGACAGAGGTTGAGTCAACTTTAATCCATGTTAACTGGCTGCAAGTGTGATTTAGTTATTGCCAACACCTGTTAGGTGCCACAGGTAAGTTATAGGTGCTGTTAATTACACGATTAGAGAAGCTTCACATGATTTTTCAAACAGTGCCAATACTTTTGTCCACCCCCTTTTTTAGGTTTGGTGTGGAATTGTATCCAATTTGGCTTTAGGACAATTCTTTTTGTGTTTTTTCATTGAAGACAAATTAAATGAAGATAATAATACCAAAGAATTTGTGACTGCAATCATTTTCAGGAAGAAACTGAGTATTATCTGACAGAATTGCAGGGGTGCCAATACTTTTGGCCACCACTGTACATTGATGATTTTGATCCGATCCTTGGATAATTATTGGACATGTCTCCACGATTTTTTGCTAAGTGAAAAATTTACGGACATGTGAATGGCCCCATAGATTATCACAGGTATAAGTGCCATCCGTGAAATCCAGGTCCGTGAAAATTGGTCGTCTGAATGAGACCTTACTATTCAAACCCAACACAGGCATGGGTGCACCCTTTCTGTTGGCGAACAGTCCAGGGTTATAGATAATAAAATCTGTTCGCAGTAAATTAAATTTGACTCCAATTTTCAGATTCCAAATTTTTTATGATTCATTTTTTGCAAATTCAGCAATTGAGTCCTGGCATAATCCGATACCTCACTGCTCAGCTGTCCCTCCGCCACAGCCCCTCATCCAGTCATCCGCACATCCTCTTCTGCTGCTCCATCATCTTCCTAGATTGACAGATCTGGCTTTACCGGAGCCAGAGAAGGGCAGGGATCGATGGAAAACAAATGTAGATGGGAAGGTGCACTCAACCACTTGGCCACGCTCACTTTAATGGATTTGTCCATTCAGGTCCATATTCAACATATATGACCTCCTATCATTCACAGCAACCACAGTGAGGAGTGGCTTTGGTTCTGCATACCCCAGTACAATTATTTATTACATCGCTGTCAATTCAGCTTTAAGGGCTCCGAGTAATACCACATTAAAATGTGCGCATAGTGGCAGGTTTCATTCTTTCACCTTAATTAGGTTTCTCAGTGAAGACATCCCCTTACCAATGATGCCTTTCCCTTATGATTAATATGTGATTGTCAGGGAGTTAAATACAGAAAATATATAGAATCTGGAGTGTGCTGGACTGTTGGTTTTGTAAGTGACAGTCCAGTCATCCAATCTGATCCTGTGGCGTGCTGGGCTGTCATCATTTTGATTGACAGCCCTGCTGCTCTATCTGGTTTAGTCTGTTGTTGTCTCCCATCCTTAATCATTTGCAAGGTATTTAGCTGGCTAGCTGTTAGTAGCCAATGTTAGTTGTAGCTCTGCTTAGCTGGATGTGGTTGCTTGGCTCTGTGTCTCTTTCCTCTGACCTTGTTGTCGGATCTTGGATTTGTCGTGACTATTCTTTTGTATCCCCCCTTTTGCTTTTGATGCACCCTCCTGGCATCTGACCCCGGATTTGACCTCTGACTATCTGTTTGTTTTAATCCCTTGTTTTGACGTACCCTCCTGGACTGATTCCTGACCATGCCATTGACTTACCCCTCTGTACTATGAGCCCTCCTGACATCTGACCTCGGACCTACTGACTACTCTGTCTCATGGCTTGCCCGTGATTAGTGACTCAGCGTCACAACAACCATGTGCATGGAGGTATCTGAACTGTTTCTCGGAGGCAGATGTTGGGGGCAAGTAGGATCAGGATGTTGGAGTTCCCAATCTCAGTGGTGATATTGTTGAGGGAGGGCAGTAATGACCCTTCACGGTTGACCAAGTGAGTGACAAATTATTTTACAAGGTTGATTGCAATCCAATAGAAAACCAGACGAAGGCAAAGCTCTGTATGGGGGGATTCAAGAATCTCTAACCCCATTTATTTCTACTTAGCATTTTATATTGTTTTGAGTTCATTAATGTCCAATCACCTTCAGCCAAACTACAAGCTTGAACCAATGTTAGTACAATTATTACGGAAATACACATATGGTCATATTATCGTTAGTTCGGTGCATGGTGGAAAGTTACATGGTTGTCCATCCCGGCTCAGACTAGCTAGATAACAGGAGCGGGTGTCTCATAGAATGTTCCTGAGAGAAAAGGTTAGTGTGGGAAAGTTGCTTGTGAATCAAGAGGAAGAGAAGGAAAGAATGTATGGTATGCAAAGAGTATAATAACATGATTTTGAAGCAAGCAGACAAAATGGAGTTGCCATAGCATGAATATCAATATGTCCTTTACAATATGTCACCACCTGAGATGTCCGGTAGCAGGTTGCTCCCTTCTATCTATTCCACTAAGCTCAGCCAGTGGAGCCTCTGTGTGCAACTCCACTGGATGCCAAGGACAGAGCTCCATAAGGTGCAGCATAATGAAAGACTCCATTATAGTGCTTGTCTGAACGGAAATCAACGGAAGACGTGAACAGAACTTTACAAAAGCCATGCTGGAAAAAAAAGCTAAATGTTGGTGTAGATAAACATGGCGGGTTAAAAAGATTTGCACCTTTTCCCCTGAATCCTACAGATGGACAAAATTCCTGCACAGGTTATCATTACTCCAAGACAAAGAGTATGGGATAAACAAGGCTAGGCCTCTCAATCCAAGTGCAGCAGCCACATGCCCCGGCTCTATCTTATGATCTTACATAGCCCTTAATGTACAAGTATTTGCAAAAAAATATTTTTAAAAAGACGATTAGCTGAAATGGTCAAAATTGGTCAATTCGGCCGACTTCCAACAAAGGCCTGTAGCCTGTTAAGGACAGTAAAACTAGATAATATCATTATATAGAGATGAGGCAATTTGGATTTGCTCAAATACGATTTTTTTTATTTTTTATTCACTTTGTGCAAATCCAGCAAAATTTCATCCAGTCACCATTTTGTTGGATTTTATTTGACTGGGAAAGGGATTGAACATTAAAAATACTAAACAGTCACCTGTTCTGCCTCTGCAGCTCCCTGCCCCATCATCTGCAGCTCCCTGCCACATCCTCTGCCGCTCCCTGCCCCATCCTCTGTAGCTCCCTGCCCCATCCTCTGCCGCTCCCTGCCCCATCCTCTGCAGCTCCGTGGTCCATCCTCTGCCGCTCCCTGCCCCATTATTGCCGCTCCCTGCCCCATCCTCTGCCGCTCCCTGCCCCATCTTCTGCAGCTCCCTGACCCATCCTCTGCAGCTCCCTAGCCCATCCTCTGCAACTCCCTGCCCCATCCTTTGCAGCTCCCTGGCCCATCCTCTGCCGCTTCCTGCCCCATCCTCTGTTGCTCCCTGCCCATCTTCTGCAGCTCCCTGCCCCATCTTCTGCAGCTCCCTGCCCCATCCTCTGCTGCTCCCTGCCCCATCCTCTCCCGCTCCCTGCCCCATCCTCAGCCGCCCCCTGCCCCATCGTCTGCAGCTCCATGCCCCATCGTCTGCAACTCCCTGCCCCATCCTCTGCAGCTCCATGCACCATCCTCTGCAGCTCCCGGCCCCATCTTATACAGCTCCCTGCACCTTCCTCTGCAGCTCCCTGCCCCATCCTCTGCCGCTCCCTGCCCCCTCCTCTGCAGCTCCCTGCACCATCCTCTGCAGATCCCTGCCCCATCCTCTGCCACTCCCTGCCCCATTCTCTGCAACTCCCTGCCCCATCCTCTGCGGCTCCCTTCCCCATCTTTTGCTGGTCTTCCTTTACTCTGCTGGCACTTCCAGCACTGACTAGACCTTGGACGAAGCCCTTCGTGACATCACGTTAGGACATCATGATGCTGTCGAGACCTCATCAGTGAAGAAACACCAGAAGAGACCAGAGCTGGAGGAGCCAGGGTGTCGGGACGTGTGTATATTATTTTTTTCTTTTTACCCTTTTGTTTATTGTGCACAGGGTCTGGAAAGACCACAGAACATGATAATGCAAATTCAATCTGCATCGAATAAATTAGATTATCAAATTTGAGCAAACCTGCCGAATTTGAATTTTGGGCACATTCACTCGTTGCGACCATTATACCTTCTTATTTATTTCTACTACCTACAGATTTAATGAAGCTCCAGCAAGACGAAAATTATTAAAACAAAAAGATTCCAAATGCATTCCAAGTGGCCTTTCATATCTAAATGACTTCCACATCTGATATGTTTGCATTCGAGCTACTCCAGGACATTTTTTCGAGAAGCGTTTAGTTGTGTTTTTGAAGCGCTCTTGTTAGCATTGCCTGGAGGGTGTGTGCTAGATGGCAGTTCATTGTAAAAGCTGAGATGTTTCCCATCAAAGAAGCCTTGCAGACCATTCATGTGTTGAGATCTTTTGAGAAATGTTGTGTTCCATTCTTGATAATTGGCCTCACAGGACCTAATCATAAGACTTAGTAATAATAATAGCTAGACATCTAAGAAAGTTCTTAATCAATGAGCACAGGGACTTTTGCTGAGGTAGATAATGAATGATATTGGCGACTTGGAATGAAAACTTTAAAATTGTTATTATTTGGTCTAACAATCCTTACAGACATTAGTTTCTGTGAAATAGTTCCAAAATTGAGGAGCAAATATGAAATCACCCACTATTTCCAGACATATATATATATATATGTATAAATGTATATATACGTATATATAGTCATGTAAAATATAAGGACATCCCTAGTAATTTTTCTTTTCTTTCAAAGATTGTTAAGAAGCTCTGTGCATGGTTGCTTACCAGCTCTTAATGGGGCTACCATGGACAGGCTTTGCACTAGCCACTCCATCTAGAAGATGCCGGTTGGTGCCGTGGCCTTCCCTTTGTAACAAGTATCTGGACTTACAAAGGGGCCCCTAGGTTGGATCCATGGAGTGGCTGATGGCAACTTGAATCCAAGTAAATCTCAAGGGGTCAGGAGAAGAGACAGATTCATCACAGAATAGTCAAAACTCTTGACGAGGTTAGAAACAGAAATCAAACTTGCTAAACAGTAGCAGAGAAACAGGAGTGAACCAGGATAAGATGAACTTATAACTGGCAAATAAGGAAGCCAGGAGTTTAGCTCAAAGCTCACAGAAGGGAGTTATTTAGATGACCAAGTTCAGGAGTTAACTCTAAACTCCTGCCTGGATAGCGACTGCGGTACTATCCGCGAGTATCGCAACAACAAAGGTGCAGTGCCGTCCAGGGGAAACAAGCACAAGCAGAGGGAGTGAGCACAGACATGGATATGTAGCACCCTGAGGACTCGGCTGCTACAGGGGTATTGCACCTCAACCCAGACGTGTGATATTCCACTCCCGGGTAAGGATGGAGTGTGGAACTGAGCTCAGTTAGCTGCATGCACTACACACATCCCATTTCCGGGGAACAGACCGATGGTACTCCCACTAGAGAAATGTGCAGGTACGACAGTGTCTGTTCCTGGCTGGAGTGGGAGGGGGGTGGAACATCCCAGTAGTGTAGGGGCAGATAGGGGGAGCAGCCTGGGTAAAGTTAGCAGCTCATTGGGTGCTGGTCACCTGAGCTCACACATAGAGGGAGTATATAAGGTGGGAACCATCTTAGATCAGGGTCAGTCTGTCAGAGTTGAGTCAGAGAAGCAGAGCAGAGGAGAAGAGCAGCTCCAAGGCCAAGAGAGAGAGAGAGGAGAAAGAAAGACCCAGAGGGGGAGAAAGAAGGAACTCCAAGAGCCCAAATTAGACCAGAGGGTGAAGAGTTGGCAACAGGGTACCGGATCCCAAGCTGGCAGAGGCTACAGCACACCTTAGCCAGGAACCGGAGGTCGTGGGCAGGATCGATCTGCCACGATCACCCACTAAATCCACCCGGAAGGCAGACCAGGAATAGGGTCAGGGAACCCAGAGACAAGGGTTTACCACCAAGAGGCCCGAGGGAGCCGGACATAGGTGGATCCCTGGTGGGGAAGGCCAGAGAAGAGGACAGGACAGAAAGGGAGCTCAGGACCACACTCCGGAGTTGCCTGGGAGTTGACCGAGTCCAGGACCTGGTGGACGCAGCACGGCTCGGGTGGTCACTCAAGGCCGGAGTGACCAGAACAACTGCAGTAAGTAAAAAACCCCTGAACTGCACAGCCCGACTCTGAGTCTCATTTCCATCCTCGCTGCACCACCACAACCCCCATCCTCTGCAACTGACCCCCTGAGGCTATACCCCTCCCGTTGGGGGTTATACTACCTAAGCTGCACACACATCACCAGCCTCAGTGGACCCTGCTGCAGCGGCGGCCTTTTGACCGCAAATCAACGGGTGGCGTAGTCGACACAAAAGAACATCTAGAAACATCATAAGGACTGCCACACACTGAGCTTGACACCCTGGGCACGGACCGGGTCACAGCCACTCGGAGACTACAACCCCCATCTGATCCGGCTCCGGGTATCCCCAACAACACTGGCCCAGGGGGCGCGTCAACTTTGGCGTAGTCGGCAGGATTACGTGCCCGCAACAACCGGGTACTGCGTGCCTGAAGAAAAGTACACCGTTACCTTAAAAAGAAGTCTCCCGCCGGTTCCGGAGGATCCCCGCCATCGGACCCCATCACAGGTCGTTTCCCGCCGGTTGTCCGCCATTTGCAGCTTTTTCCCGCCATCCATGGAGTTTCCCGCCACTGGGAGACGATTCCCGCCATTTCCAAAGATTTCCCGCCTTAGAAGAGCGGACGCCATTATGGGCGTGCCAGAGGGTGGCAAGAGGTCACCTCCCATCGTGGGCCAGGTCGAAGAATGGCGCCAAAAGCGGAAACCGCGCCCACCAACAGAGACTGTGATGCTGGAAGTGTCCATCAGCGTAAGAGAACTGCCCCTGGAACTGAAGTTGCCCCGGGACCACCCTCGATGTGGGCGGAGACAGAAGAAGAGAACAAAGATGGGTGTCGCCTGGAGCAGTCTGGAGAGAGCGCACCCGGAGACAAGACGTCTGGAAGAGAGTCCAGAGAGAGCCTACCCGGAGATGGAGGGAGAGTCAGGCAGCACCGACCCAGTGGTCAGGAGCCTGTTGCAGGTCGCCACTCCAGAAGGCCTGCTGGAGATCCTAGCACAGCTCCCCCGAGACCGGGAGTGTGCACAGACCGCGCTGGAGGGCCTCGCACGGAGGATGGCCCGGGTGCAGCGGGAGACGTTGGCGGAGTGGAGCCGAGAGATGGCCCAGCAGACCGAAACCCGTCAGCGGAGCACGCCACCTGAGACGAGGAGACAGACCGCCTCTGAGGATGGCGCAGGAGGAATGAAGGCAGGAGACGGCGCCGAGAAGGGAGCTGAACGGACGGAGGCAGGTAAAGGGGACGTCTCTACCCTGAGCCGGGAAACCGCGTGCCTGCCCCAGCTCCCCGTCGCAGAGCCCGAAATTCCCCCTGCCGTGCCCGTCGCTGCATCGTCACCGCCGCCGACTAGGCCTCAACCGGAAACCGCGGCCACGACCCCTGTGACGTCACACGCCTCGACCTTGAGCGCGGCAAAGCAGGAAATACCATCGGCCTGGTCGCAAGGCCTAGTACCCCCGGGCGCCGCTATTCCAACAGCGCCCCCTACCTTCGCGGAGCCACCGGCCTGGTCGCAGGGCCGAGTAACCCAGGGCGCCGCCGTTCTTACGGTGCCCTTTGCCTTTAGGGTGCCCCAAGCCTGGTCGCAAGGCCTGGTTAACCTGGGCGCCGCTACCATCAACGCGCCCTCAACATCTAGAGTGCCGCACCTGGGTGAAAATCTATTTGCCCAGCATACGTGCCCGGATGGGCAGCCCTTTGTATGGCCCCAGGAGTACATTCAGCTGGAACTCCAGAGAGCAAGGCCCATGTGCGAGCCCCTGATTCCGGCTCCGAAGCCTGTAAAGAGGACCTCACCCCCGCTGGAAGAGGCACAGTTTGAGTGGGACCCCACCGGAGAAGACCTCATGGGGTTCACTCAGGAGACTCGGGCGGCCGCAGCAGAGCGTGCAGAGTGCTGCCGGCAGCAGCTCGAGGTCTTCGAGAGGGAGCGGAGAGAGAGGCGGGTCCGGGAACCGCAAGCGCAGATAAGGAGCGCGGAGCAGAAGAGCCGGACCAGGAGGAATCCCAGTGCAGCACATGGTCCCCCTTCCACCGGGACTGTGATAAAATTCAACATGCAGCACGGATGGGGCTTCATTAGAGACCATCATACCCCCGGCGACGTCTTTGTAACCCGCAGAGACGTAGAAAGCCATCTGCCGGAGGGACACAGAGGTCGTGACCTGTATGTAGGGGATGAGGTCACCTTCACCCGGCACAAGTGTGCCAAAGGACCCTACGCCCTCCATGTGCATCGCCTGACGGAGGAGGAGCTGCGGTGTGAGGAGGAGCAAGAGGACCCGGACGGGTCTGAAGAATCTAAAGAAGGAGCAGGAGGACGCCGTCGTTGAAGTACGGTAGAGAGAGACTGTATAAAGTTGCCCGTCGGGGTACCAAGAACTGTTGCTGCTTAAAATATGTCCCCGTTGGGACCAGCCAATTGAACTGTTAACCCCGTGTGTCCCTATTCCCATTACCTGGCCGAGGACTGAGAGCGGCCATATTCCCTTTGTATATAGTTGCGCTTCCTAAAGCGCCCCCTACCGGTTTTATAGGAAACCGTGTTTCTTCAAGAGACTGTCGCATTTTACCCAGTCACAAGTTGCACCGTGGCCGGAGGAACAAGAATGTTATTTATGAAAAGTTATTTATATGAAAAGTTTATTGCTGATAATATATATATTGTTTTATATGTTTATGATGTTTATGAAAAAAAAAAAATTGTATGTTTGTGGATGTTTTTGTTCTCTTACAGCCCGAGGACGTGCTGTGATTTACCAGGGGGGAATGTAGCACCCTGAGGACTCGGCTGCTACAGGGGTATTGCACCTCAACCCAGAGGTGTGATATTCCACTCCCGGGTAAGGATGGAGTGTGGAACTGAGCTCAGTTAGCTGCATGCACTACACACATCCCATTTCCGGGGAACAGACCGATGGTACTCCCACTAGAGAAATGTGCAGGTACGACAGTGTCTGTTCCTGGCTGGAGTGGGAGGGGGGTGGAACATCCCAGTAGTGTAGGGGCAGATAGGGGGAGCAGCCTGGGTAAAGTTAGGAGCTCATTGGGTGCTGGTCACCTGAGCTCACACATAGAGGGAGTATATAAGGTGGGAACCATCTTAGATCAGGGTCAGTCTGTCAGAGTTGAGTCAGAGAAGCAGAGCAGAGGAGAAGAGCAGCTCCAAGGCCAAGAGAGAGAGAGAGGAGAAAGAAAGACCCAGAGGGGGAGAAAGAAGGAACTCCAAGAGCCCAAATTAGACCAGAGGGTGAAGAGTTGGCAACAGGGTACCGGATCCCAAGCTGGCAGAGGCTACAGCACACCTTAGCCAGGAACCGGAGGTCGTGGGCAGGATCGATCTGCCACGATCACCCACTAAATCCACCCGGAAGGCAGACCAGGAATAGGGTCAGGGAACCCAGAGACAAGGGTTTACCACCAAGAGGCCCGAGGGAGCCGGACATAGGTGGATCCCTGGTGGGGAAGGCCAGAGAAGAGGACAGGACAGAAAGGGAGCTCAGGACCACACTCCGGAGTTGCCTGGGAGTTGACCGAGTCCAGGACCTGGTGGACGCAGCACGGCTCGGGTGGTCACTCAAGGCCGGAGTGACCAGAACAACTGCAGTAAGTAAAAAAACCCTGAACTGCACAGCCCGACTCTGAGTCTCATTTCCATCCTCGCTGCACCACCACAACCCCCATCCTCTGCAACTGACCCCCTGAGGCTATACCCCTCCCGTTGGGGGTTATACTACCTAAGCTGCACACACATCACCAGCCTCAGTGGACCTTGCTGCAGCGGCGGCCTTTTGACCGCAAATCAACGGGTGGCGTAGTCGACACAAAAGAACATCTAGAAACATCATAAGGACTGCCACACACTGAGCTTGACACCCTGGGCACGGACCGGGTCACAGCCACTCGGAGACTACAACCCCCATCTGATCCGGCTCCGGGTATCCCCAACAACACTGGCCCAGGGGGCGCGTCAGATATAGCAAAGATATATGGACATGAATATATGATCTCAGTGCAAACAACATAAAAAGGTAAAGGTGATAGAATAAGAATTCTTCCACATTCCAATTACAATTTTTTTGTAAAATCTTATATTTATTACAACCTAAAATTAGAATCAATTGGACCAGACCTGGAGAATCGATTTTAAAGTCATTGCCCGTTCACTTCGAAAATAGAAAAAACTATTCTTTGAATGTCAAAAAATATTAAAATAAGTAATATTTACCTAACCAATCCTCACTGATTCTTTTCCAAAACTTCTTAGCTCTCCCGCTGGTCTCTGCACAAACCAGGCAAGAAGCACATAAACCATATGTGCACTTCCTGCTCATTCCAGATGAATATGTGATTCCTGGAGCCAACCAATGGCTGTAACAGTCATGTGTTGGTCAGCAATGTGGCTAGGGATTGGCTGTAGAAAGCACATGTACGTCTGGACAAAGCAGGAAGTAAAAAGACTGGCAGGGGACCTGAGAATTGTTACTTAGCTTATTATTCTGCAGCATTGTGAAAGGTTTTTATTTGAATTTTTGTTCTTTATTTTTAAATGGCCTGACACCTTCTATAAGCTGGCCACACATGAGATTAAAGTGTTATTTTCGTGACGATAAATGGTTACAAGAGCTTGTGAAAACAAGCAACTTTTCAATTTATCTCTTGTTTAAAATATACTCCATTTATAATAACTGAGCGATTTTTAATTATATTGCTTACTACTCAGTGCATAACATAAGGGCCAGCTCTGCAATCTCTTGCGATGCACAGTGCATACAAGTTCCTTCCAATAGAGCTTGTAAGAGCTGTCCTAAATCTGTCTGGAGTTTCATTGCGCTCACGCTCCCCCGATGCTGCAGAGTCAAAGCTGTTACTGCTTGCAGAATCAGTTTGGGTCCAGGACCTCTGCTACCTGTTCCTGGTCTTCCAGAACCTCTGCTATCTGTTCCCGGTTTTCCAGGGCATGTGCCATGTCTCTGTGGGCTTCAGGACCCCTACTACTTCTCTATGTCTCCAGGACCTCTGCTACCTGTTTCTGGTCTTCCAGGACCTCTGCTACCTGTTTCCGGTCTTCCAGGACCTCTGCAACCTGTTTCCTGTCTTCCAGGACCTCTGCTACCTGTTTCCGGTCTTCCAGAACCTCTGCTACCTGTTTCCGGTCTTCCAGGACCTCTGCTACCTGTTTCTGGTCTTCCAGGACCTCTGCTACCTGTTTCCGGTCTTCCAGAACCTCTGCTACCTGTTTCCGGTCTTCCAGGACCTCTGCTACCTGTTTCCGGTCTTCCAGGACCTCTGCTACCTGTTTCCGGTCTTCCAGGACCTCTGCAACCTTTTCCCGGTTTTCCTGGACCTCTGCAACCTTTTCCGGGTTTTCCAGGACCTCTGCAACGTCTCTGTGGTCTCCAGGACCCCTGCAATGTGTCTGCATTCTCCAGGACCTCTACTACCGGTTCTGGGACTCCTGTCTGTCTTCAGCCCCCCATACATCAACTGTCTACTGAACCAAAGCCCATGGCCCGTGTGCCCATCCGGACCTTGCGCTTTGAGGATCCACCTCATCCAGTGAGCCTAACACTTGAACTGCCTTGGTCTGACTGATGTGTTGCACAGTACCAATGTGGATGTCATACCAGGATCCTGAAAACCTCTCTGCTAGTATCAGCCGATTGTGTGAAAACTGGAATATTTCAAGTTAGATTTTATATTAAACACTTAAAAATATAAATAAAAAACATTAAATCTAAAAAAAATATAGAAAATGCAGATGCTTAAAATTTTTGGGGGAGAAAAACCTGATCTAAATATTGTGCCATTTTCTAATAATTATGGAATAATTAGAGGAGGGGGGCAAATACTTTTTCACAGCACTAATTATTATGCAATTAAGTCTGGGCACATCAGAAAGCCGCAAAAATCCTTTTTCCTGTTTGGGTTGGATTTAATTAATATGCGGTTGCCCACACTATGAGTTATGTGTCTGATATCCAGGGCGTGTTTTATTGTTACTACGTTGCTCTTGTGTCTTTCATAGTGTTATATATTAGGCTGTTTTATATTTTGTTATGCACCATGAGTGGCTTTGCCAGACCGGCGCGGTATAAATCAAGCCTTGATTGACTAATAGTAAAAAATAGGGCAATCCAAGTTATCTCTCTTTCCTCCTCTCTCTCGTGTAATTCTATTTAGCCTAAAATGAAGGCACGGACGTCCAGAAGTAAAATAAAACAAGGACCTTGATAACTCCAATGGGGGAAAGGAAGGTCAAGCGCATTCTGGTCCATAACACGAAATGATTAGCGACGTTTAATCGCGTCATTTATATGAATAAAGATAATTATTCCTAATACCAGAGAAGTCTTTATTACACCAGAAGCCACATAGATATTAAGAATATATATAAAAAAACACTCATTTTATAAAGTCCGTGCCATATAAGAAACGAGAAAACCATAAAACAAATATTTCATAGAATTACAATTGTGGGAATGGATTGTAACGTGCAATTACAAGACGTGGCGGACAATTAGGAGGAGAAGTATAAAGCGGTTATATGGATCTGGATGTAATTGGGCTAAGATGCTTTATGCTGGCCACAAAAATGTCCTGGAGCATTTACGTACCTAAGAAGAGAAGGTGATTAATATGATATTTGGCAAAAAGGTAATAATGGCCAGATACTTAATAACCTACCTTACATAGGGCTTAGGATGTATTCAACTGTTACCTTTCCTCTTGGCGCGATATATCCTAATATGAGCGATGCGAGATGATCTTCTTCGAAAATAAAACATGATTTTGTGATACTTTGTCAGGAGATGTTGATGTCAATGGCGTGTGTCACTGCCAACGTGACCACGTGAGGCCAATTGCTGGAAGAATCAAGAACGTGCACCTGTTGAAGGCGGCGTACGGTGTAGGTAAGGGTTTAGGACAAGTGAGTAAAGAGCAAATCAAGTTGCAGGACCCTGGTAGTCCGTTGACACCTAAAGTGAGACCAACTGATTGCATCCTACCTGACGGTATTCCTGACGCCTATTGCAACATCAGCATGAGTCAATCCATGATGATTACTTTGTGCCAGGCTTACGAATCAAAAGAGTTGCCGGGACGCCAACAGGTATGAAACGGACTGCAGGGCTCCGTTCTTGCAGCAGGTAGGAGACGGACTGCAGGGCTCCGTTCTTGCAGCAGGAAGGGGACGGACTGCAGGGCTCCAGTCTTGCAGCAGGTAGGAGACGGACTGCAGGGCTCCGTTCTTGCAGCAGGTAGGAGATGGACTGCAGGGCTCTGTTCTTGCAGCAGGTAGGAGAAGGACTGCAGGGCTCCATTCTTGCAGCAGGTAGGAGATGGACTGCAGGGCTCCATTTTCGGCAGCCGCATACTATTGACATCGGAGCTGAACCAGGGTCCTACAGAATTTGTTGTTCATTCCCATAAGTAAGAATCTTTAACACCTTTTCTTCCCTCTGTTCATTATGCTTTGGGGTCTCAAAAGACCTCAGAGCATAAAGATCGTCTTTTATTAGCAATCAGGGCAATTATGATTTAGAGCAATTGTATTCGGACCGAATCAAAGTGGTTGGCCAAAAAAAGCACAAATTTCTGAAACAAATTGTGGGAGATTTGCTCATCTCTACTGGTTACTTATAATTATACCGCTGGATGAGGGCTATGGCACAACCTGGCACGACAATCGCATGCAGCTGTCAGTCTCTATGGGTCAGTAGTGCAACATACATAGCGCATCTTCAATTTGAACAGACATTGTGCGGCGCAAACAGAGTAAGAAACCAACGCTATTCGTGGTGGCTGCTATAACTGTGGCTTTCTACTTATTTCCTAGGAATCAAATATTCCTATGGAAATTTTTGGTTTGCATGTGAACATGGATACAGAAACATTCACATGCATTAAATGTAAATTATCTTCATATTTCGCGTTGATTTCAGCTACAGATCTGACTGAATCCATTGTAGAAGCAGAATTTTGTATGTCTCCCCTAGTGGTGGCTGCGTAGTGTCTGCTAGCGGTGCAAGATCTATGCTTAATAATGAGTGAAGAACTTACGGCACTCAACAAGCTGCATAAAAACTTCCTTTATTTCCAAAATAAGTGCATATCATGGGAGAGAGTTACATGGTGTGGGGCTGAGTAACAGGTGTTTCGTATTCACTTATGCTTCATCAGGCCCAAGGGGGTGGGGTGAGAGTCAGATGAAGCACAAGTGGTGCGAAACGTCTCTTATCCAGTTCCACACCATGTAACTCTCTCCCATAATATGCACTTATTTTGGAATTAAAGGAAGTTTTTTTATGCAATTTTTCAAGTGTCATAAGTTCTTCTTTCTTATTATTATACATGTCTATTTTTATTTACTGAGCATCACTGCTGTTTTTTTTCCCTCCTAGCCCTGGTATAGCCTTCTTATCCTATAGGTTTTCTTACAATCTAGCACGGAAAGAAGGAACCATCCTTTAGGAACCATTCTATGCTCAGCAACCATTTGAAGTAACAGGGTGCACTTCACTATTTGTTTCTTTAAATTAACCCTTTGCTATGCTGCGTCATACAGATGCATAACGGGCCCTTTAATCGTCAATCTGCAAAGTGCAACCTCTCACAATAGAAATAACTAGAACGGGGGCTTGAGCTCTTGGGTTATACGTACATCCTTGATAAATAAAAGAACATTCGTCCTTCCTAGACCACAGAATAAGAGAAAATCAATTTAGCTCAAATTTTTTTTTCCAACATCTTCACATCACTTCCTATCCGAATCGGATGGACTAGAATTTCAATTAACTGGGGAGAGACCAAGCCAAACTGACTGCTCTGCCCCCCGCCTGGTCATGCCCTATAATTGTAGAGGGACTTGCATTTTTCCACCAATGACACGGCTCACATAAATAGATACACCAGTTCATTTGATAAAGGAAGCCGAGCCTGTCGCTCTTGTCTGAGTGCCAAGTGACAAAGAGACGCGGTGTGTGTCTCTCCAACGTGACTGCAGCATGTTGGTGAAGATCGCGCTCCTCTTATTGTCACTGCACAAAGCACCGACATTCCGAGAAACAAAAAAAAAAAAGTTAAAAAAATAAAATGAAACATTTTTGGTCCAGTTATAGTTAAAAATACAGATAACATTTTTGAAATTGAAAAAAAAAATGCAAAACAAGAAATAATAATATAAAAAAACAAAAACAAATCACAACTCCATACACGATGGGCTCGATTCATAATCTGCAGTTTATTTTTAAGTCACTTTTGGGTCCGATTTATTACTTCATTTAAGGGGGTTTTTGTCTTGTTTTTGGAGTTCTTCACATAATTTTCATTTGTGCCTTATTATTCTTTTCATTTCCGCCTTTCATAAAGTCTATTTTATATATATATTTTTTTATGTTTGTCATTGTGGACAGGGGTTTTGGGTTCCAAGATGTTTTCTGCCGTTTTGTAACTTTTTAAAAAGTTGCAAAATTGTTTTAGAAGGCAAATGGTGAAACATTTTTGAAAAAAGCCCAATTGCAAAACTTATTTTTAACACAAATTACATGCATTTAAGTGAAAAAATATAAACAAGGGTAATATTCAGAGACATATTGTATAAAAAAATTTAAATGGAATCTCACTTCATCATGACCAGCAGGGAGTTGAGCACATGGAAAGTGTAATTTTGTCTCTCCACTGTCCCTATATCTTCTCTCCCTTCTTTTAATTCTCCACTGTCCTTTTCACCTTGTTCACAGCTGCCACCCACCTAGGAATAAAGAGGGGCTCCTTTACTGCGGGGGCCCCCAACAGATGATATGGTAGTTGCATTGTTGGTCAAAATACTTTTTCTTTTAAATCTCTAGTCTTTCTAATTTTAGCATTCATATCTTATACTATAAAATATATGTGATGACAAAAAATATAAAGGATTTTTAGTCAAAGCCAGTAAAAAAAATCCATTTAATTGACAGCAAGCAAATCTTATAAACACCTAAAAAATTAAAAAAGTATTATTTCTCTCTAAAATGACACAAATATGTAATCCATGACTAAATAAGTGACCTGCTCCTAAATCTCTAGTATATTATATATATATATATATATATATATATATATATATATATATATATATATATATATATACTGTGTATATATATAAATATATATATATATATATATATCAGATGGGGCAATGCTGGCGCTGTTGATAGTTGTGCCCATCAGGCAGGTATGGTGGCAGCCTGTACCCTGTGACCCCTGCAGGCCTGTACTCTGCACAGGTCACTAAAGAGGTCGGTATTTGCTGTCAGGTGTCACAATGGAGGCGGTCATGTCAGGGATTGCAAGGTATGCAATTCCCTAGTACAGAGGGAATGTGACAGGAGGAGGCGCAGAGATGAAGGCAGGCAGAGGAGGAAGGGGTGATCCGCTTGACATGTCCCGGGCTGTTACCGGTCAGATCACAGCGCCGCTCCCGCCGGTGGCGTAGTGGGATTTGCACTCGCTCGCTATCAGCCCACTGCTGTGAAGTTCAGACCCAGCTCAGGGCCCAGAGCGGAGGCCGCAGCCTGCGCCTCTCCATGCAGCCTCCTTCTCTCCTTCCCTCTCTCCCTCTTTTGTTGGTTGTGCAGTCGGAAATAAGACTCATCCGCCGCAGAAGAAGCTGCAGCAGCAGTGGATGGCGGAGAGCAGAGGCGGCCGCCTCTCAGGTTGTGGTGGTGATCAGCAGCAGCGTCTTTCAGCCTCGAACAGACGGTCTCGTCATTCCCCTTCCCCCCAACCCCCAAGCGGGACACGAAAGGAGCAGAGCACAGGCAGCAGCTGGGGTGAATGAAGGAGAGGGAGAAGGGACTAAGGGGGGGGGATGCCAGGCAGCCTGGGACTGAGCTCGTAACACCCCCCTCTCGCTGTTGCTTTTATGTCCAACAGCTGGTATATAAAAACATAGTAGGTATATAAAAACATGCATGTATTCGAATGCAACATTGTGTCAAAATTTCATCGAAGAACTTTCAGAGATTTAAGATTTTGAACAAACGAACATTTACTTTTTTATTTATATAAGATATATATACATTCTAAAAAAAGGTGGAATTATGATATTTGGGATCACCGCGTAAAAAACAAAAACAAAACTTCTTTGAATATATACATATGTCTACAAATGTAAGGAGCGCTGTAATCCTGTGTAATCTGATTCACTCTCCTTGTGATTACGGGCTGTGAATGTGTTACGTGTCAGTGTCTTTGGCAGGAGAAGCGACGCTTATCTCTAAGTATTTATGTTTATCTTTTGCATTAATGTGTCATCCTAATTAGTTCACTAGCAAAGAACAAAGTGAAGCATCCGCTGACCAGTGTCTTTGAAATATTATCATCTGAGCACATGACCAGATATTTTTGCTGCGCAAACTTAAAAGTATCCAGTGAGAAAAAGTCTACACATTTATGACAAAAGCAGAAACATAACAAAAACAAAGTATTTATTTGTTGTTGTTCATACAGTTCCACAAGGGCGTAGCTGCACGGGGCCGGTGGGGCAATTATATCCGGATCGGCTAAGGTGAGGATGTGGACTCGGTACATGATGTGGCACTCTACATTGCTTGTCTTCCCCCTCTCTGTGCTGCCTGTGCTGCCCTGGAGTTTAATGATGACTGCTGTAACTTGATATACACAGAGGCTGTATCAGAGGGGCAATGATGCAGGGGGCAGCTCAGGCAGGTCCTTACCCACAGCTGGGATGTGAAATGTGTGCAACTATATGATATATCTATAATCTCTCTATCTATACATCTCTAGCTATATATATATATGTGTGTGCAGAATGTGTTTGTGTAATGTGTATTTTTATATGTATACATATATACATATACAGTGGTGGCCAAAAGTATTGGCACCCCTGCAATTCTGTCAGATAATACTCAGTTTCTTCCTGAAAATGATTGCAATCACAAATTCTTTGGTATTATTATCTTCATTTAATTTGCTTGCAAGGAAAAAACACAAAAGAGAATGAAACAAAAATCAAATCATTGATCATTTCACACAAAACTCCAAAAATGGGCCAGACAAAAGTATTGGCACCCTCAGCCTAATACTTGATTGCACAACCTTTAGCCAAAATAACTGCGAACAACCGCTTCCGGTAACCATCAATGAGTTTCTTACAATGCTCTGCTGGAATTGTAGACCGTTCTTCTTTGGCAAACTGCTCCAGGTCCCTGATATTTGAAGGGTGCCTTCTCCAAACTGCCATTTTGAGATCTCTCCACAGGTGTTCTATGGGATTCAGGTCTGGACTCATTGCTGGCCACCTTAGAAGTCTCCAGTGCTTTCTCTCAAACCATTTTATAGTGCTTTTGCAAGTGTGTTTTGGGTCATTGTCCTGCTGGAAGACCCATGACCTCGGAGGGAGACCCAGCTTTCTCACACTGGGCCCTACATTATGCTGCAAAATTTGTTGGTAGTCTTCAGACTTCATAATGCCATGCACACGGTCAAGCAGTCCAGTGCCAGAGGCAGCAAAGCAACCCCAAAACATCAGGGAACCTCCGCCATGTTTGACTGTAGGGACCGTGTTCTTTTCATTGAATGCCTCTTTTTTTTCCTGTACACTCTATGTTGATGCTTTTTCCCAAAAAGCTCTACTTTTGTCTCATCTGACCAGAGAACATTCTTCCAAAACGTTTTAGGCTTTCTCAGGTAAGTTTTGGCAAACTCCAGCCTGGCTTTTTTATGTCTCGGGGTAAGAAGTGGGGTCTTCCTGGGTATCCTACCATACAATCCCTTTTCATTCAGACGCCGACGGATAGTACGGGTTGACACTGTTGTACCCTCGGACTGCAGGGCAGCTTGAACTTGTTTGGATGTTAGTCGAGGTTCTTTATCCACCATCCGCACAATCTTGCGTTGAAATCTCTCGTCAATTTTTCTTTTCCGTCCACATCTAGGGAGGTTATCCACAGTGCCATGGGCTTTAAACTTCTTGATGACACTGCGCACGGAAGACACAGGAACATTTAGGTCTTTGGAGATGGACTTGTAGCCTTGAGGTTGCTCATGCTTCCTCACAATTTGGTTTCTCAAGTCCTCAGACAGTTCTTTGGTCTTCTTTCTTTTCTCCATGCTCAATGTGGTACACACAAGGACACAGGACAGAGGTTGAGTCAACTTTAATCCATGTTAACTGGATGCAAGTTTGATTTAGTTATTGCCAACACCTGTTAGGTGCCACAGGTAAGTTACAGGTGCTGTTAATTACACGAATTAGAGAAGCATCACATGATTTTTCAAACAGTGCCAATACTTTTGTCCACCCCCTTTTTTAGGTTTGGTGTGGAATTATATCCAATTTGGCTTTAGGACAATTCTTTTTGTGCTTTTTCATTGCAGACAAATTAAATGAAAATAATAATACCAAAGAATTTGTGATTGCAATCATTTTCAGTAAGAAACTAAGTATTATCTGACAGAATTGCAGGGGTGCCAATACTTTTGGCCACCACTGTATGTATGTGTAGTATGTGTAGTATGTATGTTTAATGTGTATGTACAGTACAGACCAAAAGTTTGGACACACCTTCTCATTTAAAGATTTTTCTGTATTTTCAGGACTATGAAAATTGTACATCAAAACTATGAATTAACACATGTGGAATTATATACTTAACAAAAAAGTGTGAAACAACTGAAAATATGTCATATATTCTAGGTTCTTCAAAGTAGCCACCTTTTGCTTTGATGACTGCTTTGCACACTCTTGGCATTATCTTGATGAGCTTCAAGAGGTAGTCACCGGAAATGGTTTTCCAACAATCTTGAAGGAGTTCCCAGAGATGCTTAGCACTTGTTGGCCCTTTTGCCTTCACTCTGCGGTCCAGCTCACCCCAAACCATCTCGATTGGGTTCAGGTCTGGTGACTGTGGAGGCCAGGTCATCTGGCGTAGCACCCCATCACTCTCCTTCTTGGTCAAATAGCCCTTACACAGCTTGGAGGTGTGTTTGGGGTCAGTGTCCTGTTGAAAAATAAATGATGGTCCAACTAAACACAAACCGGATGGAATAGCATGCCGCTGCAAGATGCTGTGGTAGCATGCTGGTTCAGTATGCCTTCAATTTTGAATAAATCCCCAACAGTGTCACCAGCAAAGCACCTCCACACCATCACACCTCCTCCTCCATGCTTCACGGTGGGAACCAGGCATGTAGAATCCATCCGTTCACCTTTTCTGCGTCGCACAAAGACACGGTGGTTGAAACCAAAGATCTCAAATTTGAACTCATCAGACCAAAGCACAGATTTCCACTGGTCTAATGTCCATTCCTTGTGTTCTTTAGCCCAAACAAGTCTCTTCTGCTTGTTGAGTGTCCTTAGCAGTGGTTTACTAGCAGCTATTTTACCATGAAGGCCTGCTGCACAAAGTCTCCTCTTAACAGTTGTTGTAGAGATGTGTCTGCTGCTAGAACTCTGTGTGGCATTGACCTGGTCTCTAATCTGAGCTGCTGTTAACCTGCGATTTCTGAGGCTGGTGACTCGGATAAACTTATCCTCAGAAGCAGAGGTGACTCTTGGTCTTCCTTTCCTGGGGCGGTCCTCATGTGAGCCAGTTTCTTTGAAGCATTTGACGGTTTTTGCAACTGCACTTGGGGACACTTTCAAAGTTTTCCCAATTTTTCGGACTGACTGACCTTCATTTCTTAAAGTAATGATGGCCACTTGTTTTTCTTTACTTAGCTGCTTTTTTCTTGCCATAATACAAATTCTAACAGTCTATTCAGTAGGACTATCAGCTGTGTATCCACCAGACTTCTGCACAACACAACTGATGGTCCCAACCCCATTTATAAGGCAAGAAATCCCACTTATTAAACCTGACAGGGCACAACTGTGAAGTGAAAACCATTTCCGGTGACTACCTCTTGAAGCTCATCAAGAGAATGCCAAGAGTGTGCAAAGCAGTCATCAAAGCAAAAGGTGGCTACTTTGAAGAACCTAGAATATAAGACATATTTTCAGTTGTTTCACACTTTTTTGTTAAGTATATAATTCCACATGTGTTAATTCATAGTTTTGATGCCTTCAGTGTGAATGTACAATTTTCATAATCATGAAAATACAGAAAAATCTTTAAATGAGAAGGTGTGTCCAAACTTTTGGTCTGTACTGTATATGTGTGTAATGTTGTGTATGGACATGTGTGGAATGTGTACCTGTGTGTGTATTGTGTATGTGAGTGTAATCTGTATGTGTGTATTGTGTATGTACATGTGTGGAATCTGTATGTCTGTGCAATCTGTATGTGTGGAATGTGTATGTACATGTGGGTAATGTTTTTGTAAACAACGACCAACATGTTTAATACAAAAGGTTGGGTTAAGTCCCCCGGAAAACCAAGGCTAACCCAAAAGAGCCTACTCGTAACACATTCCAAAGAAAGAAAGCCATGAGTATAAATGGCATCATTAGAAAAAATAGTTTTGTATTAAATCAATTTACCACAATTTCAATACATAATACAACTCTAGAGGAACAAAAAGTGCTAAGTACTAGGAGACAGCCCCAAGATGTATTTTATCCCATCCCAGCAAGATGGAATCCCTATGGCTATTCAATATTGGACTACCTATTCAGGAATTTATATATAGTGCTATTGCTGCAGTCAGACCGCACTCCCCACATAAGTGGTACCCTGATTAGGTAATAAATGCCATAATCTAAAACCGCAATAAAGATAATGCTTACCGCAATATCAAGCCAAGGCTGGTTGGGATCGCAGGGGGGCAGAGGTAGCGTGGGCACCTTGATGCACGTTTCGCTGTACAAATAGCTTTCTCAAGAGACAGGTAAGTGAGGAAAGGATGGTAGGACCTTCTTAAATACGCCCCTTACCAGTCACATGGACAAATCATGTGACAGGGAGGCATATTGCATGGAATAACAAGACCTGCAGCGGCGCATGCGAGGCAGCACCAGACAGCCCGCGCATGGATATTGGCCGTCACGCCCCCGGCCGATATCCATGCCGGGGGTGTCTGGTGCTGCCGCGCATGCGCCACCGCAAGTCTTGTTATTCCATGCAATATGTCTCCCTGTCACATGATTTGTCCATGTGACCGGTAAGGGGCATATCCTTTCCTCACTTACCTGCCTCTTGAGAAAGCTGTTTGTACAGCGAAACGCACGTCGAGGTGTTCACGCTACCTTTGCCCCCCTGCGATCCCACCCATCCTTGGTTTGATATCGCGGTAAGCATTATCTTTATTGCGGTTTTAGATTATGGCATTTATTACCTAATCAGGGTAGCACTTATGTGGGGAGTGCGGTCTGACTGCAGAAATAGCATTATATATAAATTCCTGAATAGGTAATCCAATATTGAATAGTCATAGGGTTTCCATCTTGCTGGGATGGGATAAAATACATATTTAAGTAATGTGTATAGAGTTGTGCTCAAAAGTTTACATACCCCGGCAACATTTTTCCTTTCTTGGCCTTGTTTTAGAGAATATGAATGATACAAAAACTTTTTCTTCACTCATGGTTATTGGTTGGGTGAAGCCATTTATTGTCAAACTACTGTGTTTTCTCTTTTTAAATCTTAATGACAACCAAAAACATCCAGATGACCCTGATCAAAAGTTCACCTACCCCAGTTCTTAATACCGTGTATTGCCCCCTCTAACATCAATGACAGCTTGAAGTCTTTTGTGGTAGTTGTGGATGAAGTTCTTTAATATCTCAAATGGTAAAGCTGCCCATTCTTCTTGGCAAAAAGCCTCCAGTTCCTGTAAATTCCTGGGCTGTCTAGCATGAACTGCACGCTTGAGATCTCCCCAGAGTGGCTCAATGATATTGAGGTCAGGAGACTAAGGTGGCCACTCCAGAACCTTCACTTTGTTCTGCTGTAGCCAATGACAGGTCGACTTGGCCTTGTGTTTTGGATCGTTGTCATGTTGGAACATCCAAGTACGTCCCATGCGTAGCTTCCGGGCTGATGAGTGCAAATTTGCCTCCAGTATTTGCTGATAACGTGTTGCATTCATCTTTCATTTAACTTTTACCAAGTTTCCGGTGCCTTTGTAGCTCACACATCACCAAAACATCAGCGATCCACCTCTATGCTTTACTGTAGGAATGGTGTTCCTTTCATCATAGGCCTTGTTGACCTCTCTCCAAATGTAACGTTTATGGTTGTGGCCAAAAAGTTCAATTTTGGTCTCATCACTCCAAATTACATTGTTCCAGAAGTTTTGAGGCTTGTCTCTGTGCTGTTTGGCGTATTGTAGGTGAGATAATTTGTGGGATTTGCGCAGTAATGGCTTTCTTCTGGCGACTCGACCATGCAGCCCATTTTTCTTCAAGTGCTTCCTTATTGTGCATCTTGAATCAGCCACACTGCTAGTTTTCAGAGAGCCCTGAATTTCACCTAATGTTATGTGTGTGTTTTGCTTTGCATCCCGAACAATTTTCCTGGCAGTTGTGGCCAAAATTTTATTTTGGTCTACCTGACCGTGGTTGGGTTTTTACAGAACCCCTGATTTTTCATTTGTTAATCACAGTTTGAATGCTGCTGACTGGCATTATCAATTCCTTGGATATTTTTTTGTATCCTTTTCATGTGTTATACAGTTCAACTACCTTTTCCCATAGATCCATTGACAATTCTTTTGCTTTCCCTTTGACTCACAATCCAGAAACGTCAGTGGCTGGATGAAAGATGCAAGAGTCTGTCTGGATCCCAGAAACTCACTCAGCTTTTATGCACACACACTGATTACAAGCAAACAGGTCACAGGTGAGGATGTTACCTTTAGTAGCCATTCAAACCCATTTGTGTCAAATTCTGTGCATGTTATCAGGCCAAAATCACCAGGGTATGTGAACTTTTGATCAGGGTCATTTGGATGTTTTTTGTTGCCATTAAGATTTAAAATAGAGAAAACACAGTAGTTTGACAATAAATGGCTTCACCCAACCAATAACCATGAGTGGAGAAAAAGTTTTTTTTTGTTATCATTAATATTCTCTGAAACAAGGCCAAGAAAGGAAAAATTCTGCCGGGGTATGTAATCTTTTGAGCACAACTGTATGTATCATATAGCAGTATTTTATATGTGTGTGATAGAACAGCACTATTTATACATGAGGTAAAGTGGCACTTTGTACAGTATGTGTGTAAGTAATGTGTATGTAATGTATATGTGAATCATATAGCAGAAGTGTATATGTGTGTGGTAAAGCCGCACTATTTATACGTGGGGTAAAGTGGCACTATGTATGTGTGCAGTTTTACACTACTATATACAGATGGAGCGGCCTAGGTTCACTATGGAGACGGCACACCTAAACTAGTTACATAGTGCTCCATTCATTCAATGTACTTGAGAACTGCAAATTGAAAAAAGGACCAGAGTTGCGCTAAGCTATTAAGAAACATCATGCTGGCCTTGGCCTTTGTCTTTGCATAGTGAATCGAATGTATTGTGCCAAATACTGCTCACATAGGAGGGTGGAGGCCAAGTACTGCATTGGGGCCCACCGAGAGATTCACCTGTTGCTTTGTGGGTCAGTCTGAGCCTGTGTGCAGGTATGTGTAGGGTGTATAAAAGATATCACTGTGGCATGAGTCAAGAATGTGAATGATCAGGAACACAGGGGGCGATTCATCAAGACCGGTGATGCTCTTGAGGGGTCATTTTGGAGCAAATGTTCCTGATTTATTACAAGACGCACTGTTCTTAATGAATCAGGCGAAGCGCATAGTGGAGTGTGCAACTATCTGTGTAACGCCATAAAGGTTGCTCCAGCCTCTGCTGGAGTAAGATTTGTGGCATGGCAAACGCTGCAGCTCGTCATGAATTTGACACTATGCTCCGTCACACCCCAGCTCTGCCCACTTTGTCGGAGCCGAAGGGAGAATGGTGTGAAAACACCATAAGTCACAATTTTTTTGCGCAACCTTGTGTTGAACAAAATAATTGCGATTTTTCCAAGTTTCTTTCGCCAAAAACCTGGCAAAAAAGGCTTTGATGAATCGCCCCCACAGTGTTTCAAGACAATCGTGCCAGTCGTTAAGCCAACTTACTACCCAATTTCCAAATAAATTACACAAAAAAAATCATTTCCTACCTAGACCTCTAGAGAAGTGAACGGAACAACAGTCAATGTAGACTAGAAGTTCAGCGCAGTCCACGGACACCATTGTGTAATTTCACCAGGGTAAACTAAGCAAGACAGTAGACATATGATAAAGGCTGGACCTCCCCAGTAACACAAAAAAATACTAAGATGTTCTTCCTTTGTTCTTTTAGAAAATTGAAACAGTGAAAACAATTCTTTTAGCTGTGCATAATCTCATCACTAAAAGTGAATTAACAACGGGCATCCATCATGGGCCGCCTGCCACTCCAATTGAATTATTAGCCGATATTTTCTAAGAAAACAAAGTATCTATATTACTATGGAAAAGATGTATGATGTGTTCCTCTCGCGGAGAAAGAGAAGGATTGCTATGGGTTCCATCGTCTTACAATGGTTGATTTCACGCTCGTAAAAAAACAACTTGAGTTTCTTAGACTTTCGACTGTCGGAGATTTTTTTGCTTTTGCTCGCCGTGTCCAAAGATGTGGCCAGCTGTTTCCCCCATCTAAGCACAGTCTGTCCCTCTGTAATTCTATGGCTGAGATGCACATAGCTAACTAAGCAGCTGCGAGCTGGAGCACCACCAGTAACTAAGTTTAGATTATTAATAGTCCCGAGGCCCTGGGGAAGGCCCTCCTTCTATAAACAGTATTTTTTTTTACAGTGGTGATTTCATTAGGTTGATTCATGAGGACAAGCATTGCTATTAATTTCTGGTCTGCACAAAGGCAATATTGACGGCAAGAGAAATCATCAGACGTCCTCTTCTCCGAAGACTCACAGACTCCTGAGTCGCTAGAATGGGGTAAACCTGGGATCTAAGGTTTTCACCATTAAACACAACACTTTGCATATAAAAATAATCAACATAAACTATTGAGTTCTACTTACAGAGATTTGGGTCATTACTGCAGGGGCCCCTGAGTTGCATCCACAGAGTAGTTGCCCAGTAGAGGGAAATGTGGCAACATCAAAAACCAGAAAGGCAGAAACTATAAAAGAATATTCAGGGGATTGCTTGTTCAGGTCCAGAGGGTCAAGAAGAGACGTATAGAAAGCACTCAGTCCAGGGGTCAAAACCAGAAGGACATACAAGTGTTAAACCATACATAGCAGACTCTGGCCCGTGGGCCAAATCTGGCCTGCAGGGTGGTTTTATTTGGCCCGTGACACCAGAACCACCAACCCTATGTGGAGCCATTATTCTGTATGGAGGACTATGTGAGGCCCTTATTCTGTATGGAGGACTATGTGAGGTCCATTATTCTGTATGGAGGACTATGTGGGGCCCATTATTCTGTATGGAGGACTATGTGGGGCCCATTATTCTGTATGGAGGACTATGTGGGGCCATTATCCTGTATGGAGGACTATGTGGGGCCCATTATACTGTATGGGGGACTATGTGGGGCCCATTATACTGTATGGAAGACTATGTGGAGCTCATTATACTGTATAGAGCACTATGTGGGGCCCATTATACTGTGTGAAGGGCTATATGGGCCCATTATACTGTATGCAGGGCTATGTGGAGCTCATTATTCTGTATGGAGAACTATGTGGAGCTCATTATACTGTATAGAGCACTATGTGGGGCCCATTATACTGTATGGAGGGCTATATGGGCTCATTATACTGTATGCAGGGCTTTGTGGAGCTCATTATTCTGTATGGAGGACTATGTGGCGCTCATTCTACTGTATAGAGCACTATGCGGGGCCCATTATACTGTATGGAGGGCTATATGGGCCCATTATACTGTATGCAGGGCTATGTGGGTCCATTATACTGTATGGATGACTATGTTGGGCCCATAATACTGTATGGAGGACTATGTGGTGGAATTATACTGTATGGAGTACTATGTGGGGTCATTATACTGTATGGAGGACTATGTGGGGCCATTATTCTGTATGGAGGACTATGTGGGGCCCATTATACTGTAAGGAAGACTATGTGGGGCCCATTATACTGTATGGAGGACTATGCGGGCCCATTATTCTGTATGGAGGACTATGTGAGGCCCATTATACTGTGTGGAGGATTATGTGGGGCCATTATTCTGTATGGAGGACTATGTGGGGCCATTATACTTTATGGAGGACTATGAAGGATCATTATACTATATGAAGGAATATGTGGGGCCATTATACTGTATGGGGGACTATGTGGGGCCATTAGACTGTGTGGAGGACTATGTTGGGTCCATTATAATGTATGGAGGACTATGTGGGCCCATTATTCTGTATGGAGGACTGTGTGGGGCCCATTATTCTGTTTGGAGTACTATGTGGGGCCGTTATTCTGTATGGAGGACTATGTGGGGACCATTATTCTGTATGAAGGACCATGTGGTGCCCCTTTTTCTGTATGGAGGACTATGTGGTGCCCATTATATTGTATGGAGGACTATGTGGGGCCCATTATACTGTATGGAGGACTATGTGGGCCCATTATACTGTATGGATGACTATGTGCAGTCCATTATACTGTATGGAGGACTATGTGGGCCCATTATTCTGTATGGAGAACCACGTGGTGCCCATTTTTCTGTATGGAGGACTATGTGGGGCCATTATTCTGTATGGAGGACTATGTGGGGCCCATTATTCTTTATGGGGGACTTTGTGGGGCCCATTATTCTGTATGGAGGACTATGTGCGGCCCATTATTCTGTATGGAGGACTATGTGGGGCCCATTATTCTGTATGGAGGACTATGTGGGGCCCATAATACTGTATGGAGGACTATGTGGGGCCCATTATTCTGTATGGAGGACTATGTGGGGCCCATTATACTATATGGAGGACTATGTGGGGCCATTATTCTGTATGGAGAACTATGTGGGGCCCATTATTCTGTATAGAGGACTATGTGGGAGCCATTATTCTGTATCCAGGACTATGTGTGGCCATTATTCTATATGGAGGATTATGTGGGGCAATTATTCTATATGGAGGACTATGTGGGGCCCATTATACTGTATGGAGGACTATTTGGGGCCATTATTCTGTATGGAGGACTATGTGGGCCTCTTTATTCTGTATGGAGGACTATGTGGGGCCCATAAAATTGTATTGAGGACTATGTGAGGCCCATTAGTCTGTATGGAGGACTATGTGGGGCCCATTATTCTGTATGGAGGACTATGTGGGGCCCATAATACTGTATGGAGGACTATGTGGGCCCCTTTATTCTGTATGGAGGACTATGTGAGGCCCATAATACTGTATGGAGGACTATGTGGGGCCCATTATTCTGTATGGAGGACTATGTGGGGCCCATAATACTGTATGGAGGACTATGTGGGCCCCTTTATTCTGTATGGAGGACTATGTGGGGCCCATTAGTCTATATGGAGGACTATGTGGGGCCCATTAGTCTGTATGGAGGACTATGTGGGGCCCATAATACTGTATGGAGGACTATGTGGGGCCATTATTCGGTATGGAGAACTATGTGGGGCCCATTATTCTGTATGGAGGACTATGTGGGCCCCTTTATTCTGTATGGAGGACTATGTGGGGCCCATAATACTGTATGAAGGACTATGTGGGGCCCATAATACTGTATGGAGGACTATGTGGGGCCCATTAGTCTGTATGGAGGACTATGTGGGGCCATTATTCTGTATGGAGGACTATGTGGGGCCCATTATTCTGTTTGGAGGACTATGTGGGGCCCATTATTCTGTATGGAGGACAATGTGAGGCCCATTAGACTGTATGGAGGACTATGTGGGGCCCATAATACTGTATGGAAGACTATGTGGGGTCCATTATTCTGTATGGAGGACTATGTGGGGCCCATTATCTTGTACACTGATTGGCTTGTGACTTTGTCCAAGTTTTTAATTTTAACCCTCTGTGTGCTTAAGTTTGACATCCCCGTGTTAAACAGAAAGCTAAGAAGGAACAAAGCCGGATCAGAATGCACATGACTCTTGTGACTTTTTAGCACATAAAGAAAATCACATTTTCAGCTAAACTGTTGCAAAAATGGCACAAAAAAAAATTCAGAAGCACATAAAGTCACTCCCAACTTCAGGGAGAGATTAGCATACATTTGCGCCAAATTTTAGCAACTTTTTAAAATGTCGCAGGTGGAGAATCATCTGAAAACATCTGGAGATGCCAACAATAAGAAACAAAAAAAAACACATAAAAATACTATAAAAAACTTTTTGCCGCAAATTGAAAGAAGAATACGGCGCAAATGAAAAAGAGGTGAAAGACATCGAAAACTAGACAATAAAAGGTGCAAGTAATGAATTGGGCCCAGAATCGATCCAATATATCAGCACCTGAGCAACAACTGCAACGGATTGGTGAAATATTGGGGTATAAATAGGCAACCATGTGTCCTTATTGGCTGCCCAACCCATTCACTCATTGATCTGTGGACCGCAATTGGCTAGCTGGGTCTAAATTATATATTTTAGGACTTTATTATTCATGGTGCCCTTTCCAGCACAGCCAGCAAGTGACTTATAACAAACTTGTTGACTGTTTCCAAAAGCAACTAAATTAAAAATTGAGCTCTGGAGTAATGTATAACCACAAGGGAGTTAGTTTTTTCAACACTAAGCTATTAAAGTTAAAAAGTTGTCAAGTTTTAAAAACCCATTTCAATAGACCCTTTTAGGAAATTCCAACGCTGGGAAGAGCGGTTGCAAAGAGCTTATCACTCTCTGGAGGACCCCTCCTGTCCTACATTTCACAGACCCATTGATTTCAATAGGAATTGTGTAATACCTAATTTTCCCTGTGGTGGCGCTGGAGGGAAATAGAATGCTTATTGTCTGGTCCTCCCAGAGATTTCAGCCAATTCCCGCAGGAGGAAACTTTGGAGCTGATTAATTAACACTGACGTTGTACACACCAATCTCAATGAATGGGCCTTATGAAGAATTATGAGTCGAATTAATTAAAAAGCGCCACTACTTAGTGAATTTGTTCTCAGTGTGCGCCTCACAAGAAATACTGCTTCAATCTGTCTCACCCATGCTCTGCCCACTTTGGCGGAATTGGCTGGGAATGATGTGAAAACGGCAAAAGTTGCAAAAAGTAATGCAAAAAAAGTTGCACAAAAATTTAGCAATTTTTCAGTGTTCTGGCATAAACACTTGAATAAATCGCCCCCTTAGGCTATGTTCACACATTGCGTTTTTTCAGTGTTTTTATGCCTTTTTAATGCACCCTTTGAAAATAATGGGTGGTGAAAAAAAACGCTGAAAAATCGCCAAGTGTGAACATAGCTATCAGGTTTTGCTGTGTTTTTAGTGAAAATAAGCAAGTACAACAGTGTGTGAAACTCATTTATTTTTGTGATTTTACCATCTTGTCTTGATCACTGAGATGATAGTTTGTATTAGGAGAGGTTAATTAAATTAGTGATTTGTACAGTGTAAACATTGGCTGAGCTAGATGTGAGATTGAACAATAACTGTGGCCCATGAAGGTGTGAAATTGAACAATGCCTGTGCCACTGAATGGCAGACCATAGTGTGAAAGTAAAGAGTGTCATACAAACTCAATGCACTGCCAATGTCTTAGGTAAACTATTCCTGAACAATTCACCTCCCCCACTGTTACATTTGAAATTCTGGTTAATATGGTTTCACATATGTCTTGCATTCGTGACCTGTGTTCATGCTTCTGTGGTGGAAGCAAAGCTAAACTTTGGAATCCTGAAAAATGCACCAAAATGTACCAAAAATGCACCAAAAAACATACCAAAAAATGCACCAAAACCTGCGTTTTTGATGCTACTCCTTTCCTGCCAAGAAATCAGGTTTTACTGCAGAAAGAAACGCTGAAAAAACGCAACATGTGAACATAGCCTTAGTGTTCAGTTTAGGAGACCCTGCTAAAAAAGTGAAAACTGTAGAGAACCCCGGAGGTGGAGTAAATAAAGTATAAGTACAAAACTATTAAGATTGTGCAATGAGAGGCCAAGAGATAAACTTTAGTCAACTAAACCAAGTACAAAAGATAGCAAACAATTCCACCTACAGTATCAGTTCATCAAGAAAGCCCCCGTCTACCCAGCACAGGACATGAAATCGTGCTCTGTTCAGCCCTTGAAAGGCATCCAGCATCTTCCATCTTGTAGATTACATGTATTATACAATGGGACAGATTGATAGCAGAGCAAATATTAGCAGAAACTTAACCAAAATGATTATTTGGACGAAGTTGTAACATTTCTTTTTCATGTAGGATATTTTTCAAAAATATTAATTTCAGATAAGACTTCAATTAAAGGAAATGTGTCATAACAAAATGACTTATTGTTTAAATCGGGTTGATTTGTTAAATATATTTCCATACCACTTTCTATATTAAAAAAAACCACAGAAATCTTATAATGTTCACAATGGCCATTAAACCTAATATTAGACTCCTAATTTCCATTATTTTCGGCAGCCACATGGACATACAGTAGGAAGAAATAGACAGACTCTGACTCATTCACTTTTACGGTAGAGCTTTCTGGGCATGCTCTGATCTGGGCAAAGGTCAATATGTAGGAAGTAGAAAAAGGTGAGCTGTGACATCAGCTATTGTGAATGGTGGATCCAGTGTTCTCTACGGTATATGTGGCGCCCAGCTGCGCTTGGTACCACAGATCCTAGAAGTGTGCATTAATGGAATCCTCCAAAAGAGGCCCCCATAAACATTTGTGGCGCCCCTGAGGGTTCGACCGCCACAGGGATGCTGCACTTCTCTAATGGAGTGTGGTGTTCCTCCTCTGAAGTAAGGACAGTGTGATAGTCGTGACCCAACCTTTTGCATCCAACACCACATTTCTCCACCAGAGGGGGCTAGTATGCACTAGGTGCTGCTCCCCTGGTTACAGGGAGACTGGGGAACCAAGAGTTAGGGGAACCAGTTAGTGGGTGAGGGTGGAGGACTTACAAGTTAGTTACACTTTAAATTTCATATTTAATAAAAAGCCATCTTTGATCTTGGTCCTTTAGTCCTTTGTCTAGCCTTTGCTAGTCTGTCGGCTGTCTCTGTGCTGTCAAATACTGTGTGTAATGTGACCTCCCTCCCGGAGGGCAGATCCTGTGTGGGCCTGCACCGGCGAGGGACACAGCCCTCGTACCCTGGCCTTGGGACGAGAGGTAGGTTGTAGACAAGGAATGTCTCAACCCGACCAAGGACCAGGATCAAGAAGGCCCGGAGCTTAAGAGTGTGGCTCCACAAGCAAATGGATCCCAGCCAGGATGCAGACGGAGCGGTGTACGCCACCTGTCCTCGCCATGCTGATATATTCAGAGGGACTCCGGCTGCAAGAGGGGTACCGGCCCCCGACACCCGACCTTGCTACTCTACGTCCTGGTCGGGAAAGCCCGGTAGGCCTAGAGGATCCCACCGGGTATCGGACGGAGCGGAGCTGCCACCCGTGCCCTTGTTCTGAGAGAAGTTCAGAGGGAGTCCCGGCCTATTTGCACACACACGGACAGGAAAGGATTCGGTCTGTAGTTCAGGAACACTCTGCAGTAGGGTCCCGACTGAATGCTGGACTTACTCGGAGGTTGTCGGACCCCCGTCCCTGGTGACCACAGGACTCCGCGGGGAGTAGGGAGTCGCCTTCCTTCTGCTATCTCTAAAGTGAGTAAAGCCTTGGAAGTTCACCCCTATGGCCTCCGGACTGTTTATTCTGCGCCACACCGCACGACGTGGCGCCCGTCTCCCTCTACTACTACCCCCTCCATCCTGTCCCTATGCCCTGAGGCCTTGCTCCGCCTGTGGGGAGTAGTAAAAACTCTGACCGCCATAAAACCATGCCTCAGCGGACTGCAGCGGCGCTGGTGCCCTTCACCAGGTGCCACAGGTGGCGTAGTCGTTAATCAGACACTCAACCCGGATGAGCCTACACCATCTCTTTTAATGTGACGGCCCTGAGCACGGGTCGGGTCCGGGCCATGGCTGCACCCCATCTCTCCATCACAGGACCCGACTCCGAGTCCCCCATCACCCAGGATAAAATAAAAGGGCTTTTTCCGAGAAGAGGCGTCACAACCTGGTGTAGTCGGCAGGATCGCGTGCCCGCAGCAAAGGAAGGAAGTACCCATTGCTACCGGGTACTGTGTGCCTTACACCTTGAACTGTCGTTTTACACTTAAAATGGCGCCCGCCCAAGAACAACAGGCGCCATAATGCTGTGAAAAGACTGTTTTTGAATGCCTCCCATCATGAGCTGGGCTCCCGCTTGGCGCCAAAAATGTGGACTGCCCCTTCCATCAGAGACTGTCCGCGGGGTAATGCCCGTCAAACCGGATGGGCTGAACGAAGGCGGGCCTGTCAGCATTCCGCCCAGGAACCGCCCTGAAAGAGGAGGAAGAAGAAAAGCAACAAGGTGCGGCCATTGCAGTCGGAGCTTGGCATTCGTCAGAGGCAGACATGGACGCTTCTGGGGAGCAAATCCACGCACCTTCTGAACCCGGTTCAGGCCCTTCACCCGGCAGAGAGCGAGGTGGCAGTGTGTTAACCTCGGGAGATTTTGAATTTCTCCGGCAGGAAGCTCCGGGACTCTTGAGAAGACAGAGAGAGGCCCAGGAGGCGGCAACGGCTGCGTGGCGGGAGGAGATGCTGCTGCGTATCCGGGACCGCCGCCAAGGAGTTGAGGTCCCAGGACAAGGCGACGCGGTGACAGAGGTCGAGGGCGGCCCAGCGGCGAGTGAGTGTGCAACCCCTGCCCCGGCTGCAGAGCCTACTGTGACAATCCTGGACCTCATGACGGAGTATTTAATTCCCCACGCGGCCATCTGGGAGCAGGCTTTGGCTCCGGAGCTGCAAGCGGCAGCTATGAGTGGGGACCTGCGATGCCACCCAAACCCTGAATCGGAGGTGCCTGAAACTGCGGAGGAATCCACCGGCTCCAACCCGGACTGGTCCGCGCCTGCAGAGGACCCGCAGCAACCTGTCTTGACCCCGCTACCCACACCAGCAGTAACCTGGCCCGAGGCTGAAGAGTGGGCCTGGGAAAACCAGGGGGGCGACCTGTTGGGCTTCCCCCGGGAGACCCGGGCTGAAGCGCGGAGGAGGAGCCAGTGGTGCAGCGACCAGATTTTCCAGCTCGCTCGGGAGCAGCATCAACGGGAGCAGCGCTGCGAGCGCCTCGAGGTACGGGCCAAAGCTGCCAAATCCCGGGCTCGTCAGGAGGAGGCCACCCGTCCCAGTCCCCGAGTGGAAGGCCAAGTCGTCCGCTTCCACCATGAGGCGGGGTGGGGGTTCATCCGATGTCCCCAGTACCAGGACGATGTCTTCGTCAGCCAGCGGGACGTCAAGCCGCGTCTAAAGAAGGGCACCCTGGTCGGAACCTCTTCCCGGGCGATACAGTGACTTTCTCTCGCCACCAGGGGGTACGAGGGTGGTACGCCCTGGACATACACAAAGTGTCCGGGAGCGACGCCACCCCGCGCTCAGCCTCAGGGGACCGGTTAGCCTCCGTCGGGAGGAATGAGCCCTTTCCAAGGAGAGAGCCCGAGGTTTAAAGCAGCCCCCGGCTGATACAGTTTCCGTTTACAAGTTTAATGTGTTGACTTTTTCTATTTTTGCTTATTTCCTACCCCGCTTCGAGAGACATGTGTCCCTGCGGACTGGCAGCAGACAGACTCTTTACGTGTATATACACTGTGTTCCAAATTATTATGCAAATAATATTTTCTCAGATTTTCCCAAATTACCTATATGAATTGCAGTCATTGTAATTTTCCAGTCAAATAACTATTAGAGTACAATTGAAAGGTTTTTGCACAAACTGCCTAGGATAACAGTATATTTTTAAAAAAATAAAAAACTCAAACTGCACTCAAAATGCACTAGATGTGAACTGCCTCCCGCCATCATAGACACTCCTTTTGATGAGGTCAGGGGAGCATGGGTGCCACACCATAAGTTTGTCCCCTTTTATGCCCATAGCAGCCAGAGATGCAGATGTGTTATGTGCAGCATGAGACGGGGCATTATCATGCATGAAAATGATCTTGCTGCGGAATGCACAGTTCTTCTTCTTGAACCATGGCAGGAAGTGCTGTTTGAGAAACTCAACATACATTATGGAGTTCATCTTTACCCCTTCAGGGATCCTAAAAGGGCCGATAATCTCTCTCCCCATGATTCCAGCCCAAAACATTACTCCACCTCCTCCTTGTTAGCGCCGTAGCCATGTTTGCATGGGGTGTCCATCAACCAGCCATCCTCCACTCCATCCATCTGGACCATCGAGATCATTTCATGCATGATAATGCCCCGTCTCATGCTGCACATAACACATCTGCATCTCTGGCTGCTATGGGCATAAAAGGGGACAAACTTATGGTGTGGCACCCATGCTCCCCTGACCTCAAGCCCATTGAGAACCTCTGGAGCATCATCAAAAGGAGTGTCTATGATGGCGGGAGGCAGTTCACATCTAAGCAACAGCTCTGGGAGGGTATTCTGTCCTCATGCAAAACAATTAAAGCAGAAACCATCCAAAACCTGACAAATTCAATGGACGAGAGAGTTCAGAAGCTCCTTTCGAACAAGCGGTCCTATGTGCAAATGTAACATCACCTAGAATAAAGTTTTGAGTTGAAAACTGTTTGATTTCAGTTTCTAATAACCTGCTAATGCTTATAATTTCAAAAATGACCATTTTTTTGTTCTTTATTAAAATGAAAAGGTTGAAAACTCTGCTGTGAATAATAATTTGGAACATGCATTTTGAGTGCAGTTTGAGTTTTTTATTTTTTTAAAAATATACTGTTATCATAGGCAGTTTGTACAAAAACCTTTCAATTGTACTTTAATAGTTATTTGACTGGAAAATTATAATGACTGCAATTCATATAGGTAATTTGGGAAAATCTGAGAAAATATTATTTGCATAATAATTTGGAACACAGTGTAGTTTGCATCTTTTTAGGTGCTCCATGTTGGTTTCATACAAAAACTGCGTACATTTCTACCTCAAGACCTCAGAAGAAAAACCTATCAGGGTGGCTCTCTGGGAGGTCCAACTTGGGATCTTCATGCCCTGCAGCCACCCCAGGGCCCACGTTGAGGGTTTAGGACAGGTCCCTCGCACTTCTGAACTGACTCTGCGTCTTTGCACCTTAACCTGTCTGTTTGCACAAAATGTCTCTGGAAAAATGCTAGCACTTTTATAATTTTATACTTTTGTACTTTTATACTGTATACCCTGTTATGCAACGTTTAAGAAGATGTGCCTCCCATAAAGGGAAGATGGTTATGTTTATATTAAATAGAAAATTCCTGGATTCCTGGGTGTTACTTCTTTTGCAGCCCGCGGACGTGCTGTGTTTTACCAGGGGGGAATGTGGCGCCCCTGAGGGTTCGACCGCCACAGGGATGCTGCACTTCTCTAATGGAGTGTGGTGTTCCTCCTCTGAAGTAAGGACAGTGTGATAGTCGTTACCCAAGCTTTTGCATCCAACACCACATTTCTCCACCAGAGGGGGCTAGTATGCAGTAGGTGCTGCTCCCCTGGTTACAGGGAGACTGGGGAACCAAGAGTTAGGGGAACCAGTTAGTGGGTGAGGGTGGAGGACTTACAAGTTAGTTACACTTTAAATTTCATATTTAATAGAAAGCCATCTTTGATCTTGGTCCTTTAGTCCTTTGTCTAGCCTTTGCTAGTCTGTCGGCTGTCTCGGTGCTGTCAAATACTGTGTGTAATGTGACCTCCCTCCCGGAGCGCAGATCCTGTGTTGGGCCTGCACCCGCGAGGGACACAGCCCTCGTACCCTGGCCTTGGGACGAGAGGTAGGTTGTAGACAAGGAATGTCTCAACCCAGGCAAGGACCAGGATCAAGAAGATCCGGAGCTTAAGAGTGTGGCTCCACAAGCAAATGGATCCCAGGCAGGATGCAGACGGAGCGGTGTACGCCACCTGTCCTCGCCATGCTGATATATTCAGAGGGGTACCGGCCCCCGACACCCGATCTTGCTACTCTACGTCCTGGTCGGGAAAGCCCGGTAGGCCTAGAGGATCCCACCGGGTATCGGACGGAGCGGAGCTGCCACCCATGCCCTTGTTCTGAGAGAAGTTCACAGGGAGTCCCGGCCTATTTTCACACACATGGACAGGAAAAGATTCGGTCTGTAGTTCAGGAACACTCTGCAGTAGGGTCCCGACTGAATGCTGGACTTACTCGGAGGTTGTCGGACCTCCGTACCTGGTGACCACAGAACTCCGCGGGGAGCAGGGAGTCGCCTTCCTTCTACCATCTCTAAAGTGAGTAAAGCCTTGGAAGTTCACCCCTATGGCCTCCGGACTGTTTATTCTGCGCCACACCGCACGACGTGGTGCCCGTCTCCCTCTACTACTACCCCCTCCATCCTGTCCCTCTGCCCTGAGGCCTTGCTCCACCTGTGGGGAGTAGTAAGAACTCTGATCGCCATAAAACCATGCCTCAGCGGACTGCAGCGGCGCTGGTGCCCTTCACCGGGTGCCACAGGTGGCGTAGTCGTCAATCAGCCACTCAACCCGGATGAGCCCACACCATCTCTTTTAATGTGACGGCCCTGAGCACGGGTCGGGTCCGGGCCACGGCTGCACCCCATCTCTCCATCACAGGACCCGACTCCGAGTCCCCCATTACCCAGGGTAAACTAAAAGAGCTCTTTCGAGAATGAGGCGTTACACATTCACACATCTCCACCTTCCACCTCAGACCAGCAGAGGGAGCCCGTTAGGGATATAAATAGGGAAGGTGGAGCTAGGCAGTTTAGTCTGTTGAGAGAGTTCCTGCAGTAGAGAAGCCTGAGCGAGGTCAACCTGCAGTGGAGCATAGTTCAGACTCAGTTGTAGCTCAGTTAGAGCTTAAGATGTGCCGACGCCATAAGAGCGGTGAAGAGCGGCAAGCTGCCGTTAGTGTGAGTAGCCTAGTGAGGGCCCAAGCGTGGCCGAAGGCGAGTGGAAAATGAGTAGCAGTGGGGGCAGAGGAGCTTACCCAGCTCACCCCGAAAAATATACCGGACACCGGGTCCGAGCTTACCGGGATCTCTACGACCCAGTAAGGCATAACCGGAATCCCTGGAGAACTAGAGGTTCCAGGTTCACCAGAGAGCTGATACGTAACAGAGCCAGGAGACACATAGGCCCCGTAAACTGGGAGCGTGCACTCCAAGAGAAGGCCCTACCACAACGTCAGAGGGTGCAGGACAGAGATAAAGTTAGGCCTAGCTTCAGGCAGGTCAGAAACTTACTACGCAGAGGCAAGAAACAGGAGGCCCTACACCCGCTCATTGGGGAGGATCCTGATATGCACCCTTCACCCTACAGTGCTCCGGGATGTGCCTGAACTACCACCAGTAAAAGGTACTGAAGTGACTACCGTGTCCGTCCCCGTTCTTGCTCTGACCCACCTGTCCTGCATCCCCCTCTCCGTACGCTGCCCTGAGGCCTAGCTCCACCTGTGGGGAGCTATACCATCGAGCTGCCTTATCACCAGCCTCAGTGGACTGCCGCAGCGCTGGTGATTCTCACCAGAAACCACAGGTGGCGTCACGAACTTTCATAGAGTTAACAAATAATCCCCTTTTAAAAGCTGACCCCAGGGTACGGGCCTGGGAGCCGACCACCGCGACATCCCCAAGGCCAGGCAAAGGCCCGGGTACCGAGTCGTCCCCATCCCCCTGGGCTAGTCATCTTTCCTGGCGTCACGAACAGGATCGCATGCCCGCTGCAACAACGGAGTGTTATGCCCGTTGCCACCGGGTACTGTGTGCCTTTAATTAAAAACTGTGTACGTTAAACTGTGAAGATTGCCGCCATTGTTGGGCCGCCGAGCAAGAAGAAGGGCGTAACCGCGGGAAACTGAGGGGCGTACCTGCAAAAGCGCGCGAAGCCCCGGACACGCCCCACGCCTCGACGTCAAACCAGGAAGCGCCAGGTCCTGGAAGGAGCGTCGCTGAACGCTCTGACGTAGGATGCAAGCGACGCAAGGTCCTGAAGACGACCGTCACCTGCGGAGCTGCGGCCTACCGGAAGAAAAGAAAAGAAGGTAGGCCACGGCTCGCTAGGGGGGCGTCTGAATGTCCGAGGAACAGCACGACGCCGGAATACACCAGCAGCGCTTGTAACTCCTTTCATCCCCATAACTCTACCGTACATTCCTGGAGCAAAGTGGCTCCCCCAGTACAACGGCAAACCAGATACCCTGTCTGGATTCAAACGGAAGATATGCGGTATCTTGGACATGTACTCTATGACAGGCAAGCAGAGGGCCGCTGTTGTATTAGGACAACTGACTGGTGCTGCGGATCGGCAAGTAGAAACATGGTCAGCCGCAGACCAGGAGTCAGTCTCCGCAATCTTTAAAAAGCTACAGACTGTTTTTGAGGATCATACTGAGGCGGACCTCCGGATGAGGTTCTACAACTGTTCCCAACAGCCGGAGGACAATGTTCGGGATTATGCCTGGCGTCTACAAGGGGCCCTGCGGGCTCTGAAACAGGTTAGTCCGACCAGCATCGAAAATGAAAACAAAATGCTGAAGGAACAGTTTGTCTGGGGACTGAGGTCTCCAGAGGAGAGCAGGACTGTACGTTGGTGGTCCTTAGATCATCCAGATGCTACCTTTGACAATCTTAAGGACATGGCTATCAAAGGACTGCAGCCCCTGGAAACAAATGCCATCCAATGTTATCAGGGTGGGGCTACCCCAGTGCCTGCTACACCCACCTTTTCTCCAATGGCTGCTGAAGCCAAGGTTCCAGCAACGTCCCCTAGAGAGCTGGACAATCTGCGCTCTGAAGTGCGCCAGTTGAGCAAAACCCTGACCACTGTGCTGAGTGCTCTGCAGCTGCGGACGGAGCCCAAGGAAGGAGGGAAAATCCTGTTAGCCGATAGCCCTGAGGATGTCCCCTGGATGCGAAGGAGGACAACACCACCCTCTACGAGGATCAGTGATCAGCGCCGTCCACAGAAGGACCCTACCTGCTACCGCTGCCGCAAGACCGGACACACCGCCCAGAATTGTCCTTTAAACGAGAAACCCTGGGGCCGAGGGCCAACACCCAGGAGTAAATTCCCCAGGCCCATCAGACTGGTACAACAGGTTCGTCGGAGGAAGACCTTTCCTGTCCATTGTGCTGGACGGCATCCCGACGCACGCTCTGCTGGACACAGGATCTCAGGTAACCATAATGCCTGACGTCCTCTACAAGAGGTTCTGGTCCATGGATGACCTATGTCCGCCAGCTCCAAATCTTTCTGTTTATGCCTCAAATGGACTCCCCCTTAACCTAATCGGGGTTAAGAATGTGACAGTAAAGGTGGGGAGAGTGGAGCTGAAGGACCAGGGACTAATTGTAGTAGAGACTAATCCTGATGATACCAATCCGTATGTGGTACTAGGCACTAACATTGTTGGTAACTGTTTGGGAGAAGTTGTGTTCTTGCTCCAACAGATAGCTGACACTGCCAGACCAGGACAGAGGAGGGCGCTGCAGAAGGAGATTCGAGTCCTGATGTACCAACAGCAAGTAAGGTTAACAGATGGTGAAATCGGTAATGTGCAGGTGACGGACCCCATACCCATTGTGATCCCCCCAATGAGTGAAATGCTTATCTAGTGTAGAGCTGCTATATGTCTTAGAGGACAGAGCTACCAGGCGGTAGTAGAACCCTTTAGCTCCAAGCACAGACCCGCGCTCTTAACCACCAGAGGAGTGGTAGATGTACGCAATGGGAGGGTGTCCGTCCGTCTTCTCAACTGTGGGGAAGATGAGATCAGATTGCTATGTTATGCCACTGTTGCCAAATTACATGCTGTAAATAACAACTGCATTCACAAGGCGGAGTCCTTAACCTCACCAGACGAAGTGGAGGATGATGACCCTGCAACCCAGGTGGAGGATTGGTGTCAACAGCTCCATGTTGGGACAGACACCACTCCTGCCCATCAGAAACAGGGTGTACACCGGGTGGTTCAAGAATACGCGCAGGTGTTCAGTAAACATTCACTTGACTTCGGGAGGATTAAGGGGGTTCAACACCATATCCCCACAGGTGACCATCCGCCCATCAAAGAACGTTACAGGCCTATACCACCAGCACACTACCAGAAGGCTAAGGAAATGTTGCACGACATGAGAAAGGCGGGGATAGTAAGGGATAGTTGTAGTCCCTGGGCAGCTCCCCTAGTGCTAGTTAGGAAAAAGGATGGGAGCATGAGAATGTGTGTAGATTACCGACAAGTAAATCGCATTACACATAAAGATGCATACCCTTTACCACGCATAGAGGAGTCCCTAGCTGCCTTAAAGTCTGCAAATTACTTTTCCACCCTTGACCTCACTAGTGGGTACTGGCAAGTAGCTGTGGCTGAGGAGGATCGGGAGAAGACGGCCTTCACTACCCCGATGGGACTCTGCGAGTTCAACAGTATGCCGTTTGGACTCTGCAATGCCCCTGGAACGTTCCAGAGATTGATGGAGTGCTGCCTGGGACACCGCAACTTCGAGACTGTGTTACTATACCTGGATGACGTGATAGTGTACTCCAAAACGTATGAGGACCACTTGAAGCACCTGGCAGAGGTATTTGAGTCACTGTCCCGGTACGGGATGAAGTTGAAGCCCTCAAAGTGCCACCTGCTCAAGAGAAAGGTACAGTACCTGGGGCACATTGTCAGTCCAGACGGGGTAGCACCAGACCCGGAGAAGGTCACTGCCATACAGAAGTGGCCGGAGCCGAAGAACCTCAAAGAGGTGCGTCAGTTCTTGGGACTAGTAGGATACTACCGGAGGTTTGTAAAAGACTACACCAAGAAAGCAGCTCCTCTGCAAGACCTCCTGGTAGGGCAGTCCCCCAAAGGCAGAAATCCCCCATTCCACTGGGGTAAGGAGCAAGCCGAGTCGTTTCAGGAGATGAAGGAGATCCTGACAGGCGATGAGATCCTAGCCTCCCCTGACTACAGCCAACCGTTCCTGCTGTATACTGATGCCAGCAACGAAGGACTGGGAGCTGTCTTAAGTCAGAATCAGAATGGCCAAGAGAAAGTGATCGCATATGCAAGCAGGAAGCTCCGCCCGACTGAGAGGAACCCAGAGAACTATAGCAGCTTTAAGTTGGAGTTCCTGGCCTTGGTCTGGGCCATCACTGAAAGGTTCAAGCACTATCTAGCCTCCAGCAAGTTCACTGCCTTCACTGATAACAATCCCTTGACCCATCTTGAAATAGCTAAGCTAGGGGCACTGGAACAACGATGGATGGCTCGGCTGTCAAATTATCAATTCACAATTAAATACCGGGCGGGCCGCAAGAACGCCAACGCCGATGCCCTGTCCAGGATGCCTCACCAGTCAGACACAGAAGAAGAAGTGGATGGTAGATGGTATAGTGGTCCCCAAGACAGACATCCAAATGGTGTTGGAGGCCTACCATGATCAGGCGGGGCACTTTGGCTGGAAAAAGCTAGAGACCCTGCTGAAGTGTCGATTCTACTGGGTAGGTATGCGCAGCTCCATTGAGAGGTGGTGCCAGGACTGTGGACCCTGTGGCCTCAGAAGAAAAAACTACAGCAGCCAGAAGGCACCCCTGCAACCCATAAAGACGACTCGACCCCTGGAGATCGTGGCCCTGGACCATGTCAAGCTGTCCCCCAGCAGGTCAGGGTACTCTTATGCTCTGACCATGGTGGATCACTACTCACGTTTCCTGGGGTGATCGCCGCCATCAAAGACCTGACGGCAGAGACAGCAGCAAAGACGTTCCAAGCGCATTTCTGTAGACCCCATGGTTATCCTGAGCAGGTGCTGACGGACCAAGGCCTTTGAGGCTGAGTTGTTCAAGGAGTTCTGCCATCTATATGGGTGTAAGAAGATAAGAACTACACCGTACAACCCACAAACCAATGGTCTCTGTGAGAAGATGAATAACATCATCATTGACCTGCTAAAGACCATACCACTTGAGGAGAGAAATCAGTGGCCAGACCTGCTACCTGACCTAATAGATCTGTACAACCACATACCAGTAAGTTCCACCAACTGTACTCCGGCATATCTCATGCGAGCAAGGCCAGGAAAGCTGCCCATGGACCTGGAGCTTGGTGTTGTAGAACCAGAAGCGGATGTGACCACTGAGGACTGGGACACGGCCAGACAGGAGCAGTACAGAAGAGTACAAGCCTGTGTTGAAGATAGTCTCACTCGGGTGAGGGACAAGCAGGAAGCTTAATACAACAGAGGTGCCCAAGCAGAATCCTTCACACCTGGTGAAGTAGTACTAAAAAGTAAAAGAAGGAACCACAAACTTGATGACCAGTGGGAGAGGGAACCCTACACTGTGTTGAATTCAAGATTTGATAATAAGAAGACCTGCATAATTAGTAGAGACGGAGGAAGGACGACTGCAACAGTATCCAGGGATCACCTAAAGTTGTGTCCAGACCTGCTAAAGCCCCAAGGAGAAGTGCCTCTCGTTATCCCGGAGGAGCCTAATGAAGCCGTAATACACACTGATTTAGGAGATTTCCCGGCAGATTGGCCCCAAATAGGAGGAGCAGTAATCATCCCTGTAATTACCTTCTTCCCACAGCAAGAAGAGCCTGTAAGTGCTGAAGAGGAGCCAGCTCAAAAAGAATCCCCGGACGAAGGATCCCCGATAGGAGAAGAGCAAGAAGGCCCAGCCAACGGTGAACTTGTCAGTCCAGTAGAGAGGTCAATGCAGCCTTGTAGCCCCTCCACACCTAGTACTGACACATTGGGAGGTAGAGCACCTATTAGTGCCTCACGCCTTCCAGTGCCACACAGATCCATACGTAGTACTAAACGTCAACCCCCTGTCAGGTATAATCAGTAAGATAGCTAAACTCTGAAAAATGTAGATAGTTACCCCTGGGGTATTATATAGCATTGAATTAAATTGAATTATATTGTGTGTTTTCATGCATATGTATATTATTTTGTGCTTTGCTTTATTACTATACAGTTCAAGTTATATGGACACTTTGCCTAATGACTTCCTTATTTATCTAAGAACTCCGTGGCTGAGGACTGTGTGCAGCCCAAAAACTATTTATTTTATATAATTGCGCTCCCTGGAGTGCCCCTTTTAGGTGACCTCAGAAGTAAAACCTGTCTGGAGTGGCTCTACTGGAGGTCCAACTCGGGATCTTCATGCCCTGCAGCCACACCAGGGCCTACGATGAGGGTTTGGGACAGGTCCCTCAAACCACTAAGTACTCTACCCTGTGAGATGGACATCCTGTCCGGGAACCTCACCATAAGAGACTTGAATTCTGAGGACACTTTGTACCTGTTTATGTTATTATGCAATGTTTAAGAAATGTGCCTCCCATAAAGGGAAGAATTATTGCATTGTTAATGTTTACTATTGTTGTTTTAAAATGTACTTCAGCCCGGGAGTGCTGAACTTTGCTAGGGGGGAATGTGGTGCCCAGCTGCGCTTGGTACCACAGATCCTAGAAGTGTGCATTAATGGAATCCTCCACAAGAGGCCTCCATAAACATTCACACATATCCACCTTCCACCTCAGACCAGCAGAGGGAGCCCGTTAGGGATATAAATAGGGAAGGTGGAGCTAGGCAGTTTAGTCTGTTGAGAGAGTTCCTGCAGTAGAGAAGCCTGAGCGAGGTCAGTCTGCAGTGGAGCATAGTTCAGACTCAGTTGTAGCTCAGTTAGAGCTTAAGGTGTGCCGACGCCATAAGAGCGGTAAAGAGCGGCAAGCTGCCATTAGTGTGAGTAGCCTAGTGAGGGCCCGAGCGTGGCCGAAGGCGAGTGGAAAGTGAGTAGCAGTGGGGGCAGAGGAGCTTACCCAGCTCACCCCGTAACATATACCGGCACCGGGTCTGAGCTTACCAGAATCTCTACGACCCAGTAAGGCATAACCGGAATCCCTGGAGAACTACAGATCCGAGGATCACCAGAGAGCTGATACGTAACAGAGCCAGGAGACACATAGGCCCCGTAAACTGGGAGCGTGCACTCCAAGAGAAGGCCCTACCATAACGTCAGCCGGTGCAGAACAAAGATAAAGTTAGGCCTAGCTTCAGGCAGGTCAGAAACTTACTACGCAGAGGCAAGAAGCAGGAGGCCCTACACCCGCTCATTGGGGAGGATCCTGATATGCACCCTTCACCCTACAGTGCTCCGGAATGTGCCTGAAGTACCACCAGTAAAAGGTACTGAAGTGACTACCGTGTCCGTCCCCGTTCGTGCTCTGACCCGGCTGGGTCAACTTTCATAGAGTTAACAAATAATCCCCTTTTAAAAGCTGACCCCAGGGTACGGGCCCGGGAGCCGACCACCGCGACATCCCCAAGGCCAGGCAAAGGCCCGGGTACCGAGTCATCCCCATCCCCCTGGGCTAGTCATATATAGAGGTGTTACCAGTTATTGTACAGGAGGAGGAGGTGAGCTGTAACATTGCTATTTTGAATGGTGGATCCTGTGTTATCTGCTATATATACAGTAGCATTCAAAATACTAGCAGTCCAATATGACTAATCATATTAATCACTGTTTTTGGTATAAATTATATTACCAAATGTCAAACAATTTACCAGTTGGTGCAGTAGATTCTAAGAAAACCACCAGACTCAGCATTCATGATCTGCATGTTTTGAGTCTGTGTATTTGAATAATTAATTGTACGGGGGGGGGTGTTCAAAATAATAGCAGTGTGGAGTGCAATTAGTGAGGTCAATCATTCTGTGAAGAAACAGATGTGAATCAGGTGGCCCTTATTTGAGGGTGAAGCCAGCACATGTTGTACATGCATTTCCCCTTGAAAGCCTGAGAAATATGGGCCGTTCGAGACATTGTTCAGAAGAACAGCGTACTTTGATTAAAAAGTTGATTGGAGAGGGTAAAAGTTATAAAGAAGTGCAGACAATGACAGGCTGTTCAGCTAAAATGATCTCCAATGCTTTAAAATTGGAAAGCAAAATCAGAGAGACGTGGAAGAAAACAGAATGGATTCTAATGGATTGAAAAATAGCCAGAATGGCAAAGGCTCAGCCAATGATCAGCTCCAGGATGATCAAAGACAGTCTCAAGTTACCTGTGAGTACTGTGACAGTTAGAAGACGCCTGTGTGAAGCTAATCTCTTAGCAAGAAGTCCCTGCAAAGTCCCACTGTTAAAAAAAGACATGTACTGAAGTGGATACAATTTGCCAAAGAACACATCAACTGGCCTAAAGAGAAATGGAGAAACATTTTGTGGACTGATGAAAGTAAAATTGTTCTTTTTGGATCCAAGGGCCGCAGAGAGTTCATCAGACGACCCCCAAACTCTACATTCAAGCCACAGTACACTCTGAAGACTGTGAAGCAAGGTGATTGCAAGCATCATGATATGGACATTAGTGATGAGCGAGCACTAAAATGCTCGGGTACTCATTGCTCAGGTCGAGAAAATTGGAATACTCGGGTGCTCGGATTGAATAACGAGTCCAATGTAAGTCTATGGGAAACTCGAGCACTTTTCCAGCGGCTCCCCCCGGCGGTCTGCAGAGGGCCTAAAAATTGTCGAAATCGATGGGAACAGTGCTCAAATGACATGGGAACAGCATTTCTGACACCCAGGTCACTGTTGTCAACAATGTTGTCAGAGGTATTACGCCACTTTTACGGACTCACAATAAAACATACAAAAACGAAACCAAAATGGATTTTCCTGGGAAATATGTTAAGGAACATCCTTTCCAGGGTAATGACTTGTATATAAGACAAAATAAATAACCAAAAACAAAAATTCTCCTCCACACCTTCGGCTATGTTCACATGTAGAGTTTTTGATGCGTTTTTGCACTTTTGCATTGCTTTCAACCGTGACAAATGCATTCACCAGGAAATGTCATTTTAACATTTTACAACCTTATCTGGCCATGAGGTGTGTGACACATCATCAGACACATCATGTTTCATTTGTGAAGGAGGGATTGTGAAAGTCACAAACACTATTTTTACAGCCTTACCATTCTTAAAGGGCCAGCAGTCGGCTGTGCTTTGTTGATCCCATTATTAAAGAGTGGGTCTCCTATACTATTATTGCGTATGCAGTGACTGCAAGGGCTGCCAAAAATTTGGACGCACCCCAATACCCCTTTGAAGAGATATAGAGGAGGGTCTCAGTAAAAAAAATGTTCCCATTATAAAGGAGTGGGTCTCCTATAGTGGTAATGCCCATGCTGTGACTGAAAGAGCTGCCAAAATTTGGGAAAAACCCAACTAACAATTTAAAGACACAGAGCAGGGCCACAGTAACGACATGTTCCGATTAGAAAGGAGAGGGTCTGCTATACAGTTATAGGGTATGCAGTGATTCCAACGGCTGCCAAAATGTAGGAAAAATCCTACTAACAATTAAAATACACGTAGAGCTGGGCTATCGTAAGGAGTAAGGCATGTTGTCATTAAAAAGGAGTGGGTCTCCCATACTGTTTGCCTATGGAGTGAATGTAAAGGCTGCCAAAAATTTGGAGGAACTCCTATGTCCCTTGCAAGAGACGTAGAGATTGGAGGGCCTCCTGAAAACAATGTTCCCATTATTAGGAAGTGAGTCTCCCATACTGTTTGCCTATGCAGTGAATGCAACGGCTGCCAAAAATTTGGAGGAACTCCAATGTCCCTTGAGAGAGACATAGTTATGGTGATATGGTGGTGATATGGAGGAGGATGTGGAGGATGAGGATGAGGAGAAGGAGGAGGACAAAAGCAAATAGACAAAATCAGGAAGCGTATACCCATGTCTGGGTGTGAAGACAGAGGTGCATGGGAATACAGTTATTCCTTCCAAAAAAAAAGACACTGCATTTGAGTTTATGTTACGCCCTCTATCATTTGATGGTGTTGAGAAGTCTGGCCCAATCCAGCCCTTGTTCCTTTTTATAAGAGTTGACAGGCGCCTATCTGTTATAATTCCGGCCAGGACCTCTAAGGCATAGAGAGCCAGTTCATGACATGTGTCCAGCTTGGATACCCAATAATTATAAGGCACAGAGAAATCATGGAGGATGTTCGTACGGTCGGCAAGGTACTCCCTCTCCATTTTCCAAAACTTTTCCCTCCTTGGGAGAGTACCCAGCGCCTCAGGGCCTGTGCGATGGGAGCGTCTGAGAAAACTGTCCCAGAACTTTGACAGTGTTCCCCTGCCACTGCTGGATTGCATTTGCGTCTCTCTCGCCTGTACTCCTTGGTTGTCCAACGAACGGTGACCTCTGCCGCCAGCGTTTTCAGATGGGAATTTTTTAAATAATTCCGCAACAAGGGCCTACTCGTACTGCATTATTTTATTAGGCCTGTTCTGCAAGGGAGTAGGAGACAGAAAGTTCTCCTTGTAGCAAGGGTTTAGAAGTGTCACCAACCAGTAATGACTGTCACCCATAAACTCAACCATGTGTGCCAGACTGCAAAGAGGCAAGACTTCCGTGTCCTCACCAAGAGGATGACTGACCATGCTCTCCTCCTCATCCTCCTCCTCCTCCCTGTCCTCAGGCCATCCGCACTGAACAGACAGTATGACAGTTGTGCAGGTAGTACCGTCTATAGCGCAAGAAACTAGCTCTTGTTCTTCCTCCTCCTTTTCCTCATTGTCACCCAATCCACGATGGGATGAGATGAGAGGCTGGGCTGTGTGTAATCACCCTGTATGGGTCCTTGCTCCATCTCATCGTGCTCCGCCTGCAGTGCACCCTCTTTAATTGCGAGTAGATAGCGTTTCAGAAGACAGAGAAGCGGGATGGTGACAGTAATTATGGCATCATTGCCGCTCACCATCTTGGTGGAATCCTCAAAGTTTTGGAGGGTGGTACATATGTCTGACATCCATGTCCACTCCGGAGGTCTTATGTGTGGAGTCTGAACTGAAAACCGATGGCCTTGTTGATGCTCGTAGTCAACAATAGAGATGAGCGGTGTTCGAATCGAACTGTTCGCCAATCTCAAATTCGAGCTGTTTTGGGCGGTGTTCGAGCCGTTCGGCGAACACGAACGATTTGAAAAAAATTCGGCTGTTCGAGGTTATGTTCGATAACTGTTCGTGCACCAAAATCATAACTGGATTTTTTCTCAGTAATGCTGAAAATGAATGTTAATACGCAGTTTGAGTGTACAGCGGGGCGGGGGGAGGGGCAGGGGATGGATCTCTGCATAAATAATGAAGATCTCCATTTTTTTTTCTCTTTCCCGCATTTACAGTGGGGAGGTGCAATCTGTCAGCCTATCAGCAGCGCACACACGGAGCGAAGTGCTTTTTTTCACACAAGCAAGGGCATGTGTCATTGGCAGTGTATGTCACATGTCCTTGCCCTATAAGACCCAGCCATTTTCCCCGTCGCCACCATTCTCTCACTGCTGCAGCTGCGTGTTAGACGGCACCGCTGTGGCTGTGTGTGCTATACTTTGTTAATTTCAAGCCAATTTTCGCAAAAATCTACAGATAGCTTGGGAGTAGGGAATAGTTGTGATTGCAGTCCTTTTAAGGACTAGGTTACATCATTTCCTACGACTTTTATCAGGCAGGTCTGTGCTCTTAAATAGATAGGTTGGGAGTAAAGACTAATTGTAATTGCAGTCCTTTTCAGGGCTAGGTTACATCAGTTCCTATCACTTTTATCAGGCAGGTCTGTGCTCTTAAATAGATAGGTTGGGAGTAAAGACTAATTGTAATTGCAATCCTTTTGAGGGCTAGGTTACATCAGTTTCTATCACTTTTTGCCAGACAGGTCTGTGCCAGTGCTGTGCAAGTTTTTTTTCACAGCATTTGGCTAAATCTAGCAAAGCAAATCCTTTTTGGCCTCTTGCAGTCTGTGCTAGTCAGTGGAGTAGCCTATCTGTGTTGCAAGCTACACCACCTGTGTATAGAATACCAATTTTTTTACTGCACCTAGTGAAGTAAAACCTTTTGGGTATAGCATCTTTCTATTAGTCCATCTATACTAACCTCCACCAGGTTGCAAATTCAATATAATTTTTTTCTGCATCTAGCTCTGAAAAAATATTTCGGCTTGTAGCAGCGTGTGGGACTTGTTCTATTAGTCCATCTATACTGACCTCCACCAGGTTGCAAATTCAATATAATTTTTTTCTGCATCTAGCTCTGAAAAAATATTTCGGCTTGTAGCAGTGTGTGGGACTTGTTCTATCAGTCCATCTATACTAACCTCCATCAGGTTGCAAATTCAATATAATTTTTATCTGCATCTAGCTCTGAAAAAATATTTGGGCTTCGGCTTGTAGCAGTGTGTGGGACTTGTTCTATTAGTCCATCTATACTAACCTCCACCAGGTTGCAAATTCAATATAGTTTTTTTCTGCATCTAGCTCTGAAAAAATATTTTGGCTTGTAGCAGTGTGTGGGACTTGTTCTATTAGTCCATCTATACTAACCTCCACCAGGTTGCAAATTCAATATAATTTTTTTCTGCATCTAGCTCTGAAAAAATATTTCAGCTTGTAGTGTGGCACCCCAGGGGTCTGGTTGCCACAGTAATAGAAATATTATGTCTGAGAGCAAGTGGGAGGTTTCTCTGGTCAGGAGCCCTAAGCATGCAGCACGGCCCACCCAGACCTGGGAGGGGAGGAATCTGCCCTTATAAACTGGGTCTGGGGCGGGATTAAGTCAGTCAGAGCCTGGAGTGAAGCTCCAGACACAGGGAGAGTTACAACAGGAGCTCTGTAGGAGCAGGAGCGAGTGCCAGAGGCTGGAAGCTAGAAAGCTCGCCTTGGCTGAAGACACTAAACCCGGACACGGAGTCCGAGGCTGTGGGGACATTCAGGTCCAGCAGCAGAATCCAACCGGCAGGGGATTCCATGTCCTCTGGCCTTAGAAGCCCGGAGGCACGGTCACAAGCAAGGGACCAGCACCGCCATCGTGAAGCGGAGGCTAACGGAAGGCCCCAAGTCACCGGCCATACGGGTGAGCACCACACGGTATACTCAGGGACGTGGGCTACTTCTACCCGCATAGAGCAAGGTAGCCAGGAAAGAGTGCAGATAGTCGGGAAGGCCTACAACTCCACCTGGCCAGGGGAGATCCTGCTTGCTCACAGACTGACCAGGCCCCTACTGCTAACCAGTACTCCTGGGAGGGTCTGCTTTATACCATCAGTAAAGACCCTGAACTGCACCACACGTCTCTGTGTTTCATCGCCGCACCAGCACCATTACTACTGGGACGCTCACACCATCACTCTCATCATCCACACTAGCTGCCCTGAGGCAATACTTCTCCCGTGGGGAGTTATCCCATACTCAGCTGCGCAAACAACATCAGCCTCAGCGGTCGGCAGCGCAGCGGCGGTCCCCACTGACCGCAATCCACGGGTGGCGTAGTCGGACATTGTTATTACTTAAGACTGCCACTGGTTTGACCGCCCTGGGCACGGACCGGGTCACCGCCACGGAGAACTACAACCCCCAGCGATCCGGCTCCGGGTATTCCCCTGCACAGCACAGGCCCAGGGGGCGCATCAGTAGCAGTGTGTGGGACTTGTTCTATTAGTCCATCTATACTAACCTCCACCAGGTTGCAAATTCAATATAATTTTTTTCTGCATCTAGCTCTGAAAAAATATTTAGGCTTCTAGCAGTGTGTGGGACTTGTTCTATTAGTCCATCTATACTAACCTCCACCAGGTTGCAAATTAAAAAAATTTTTTATCTGCATCTAGCTCTGAAAAAATATTTGGGCTTGTAGCAGTGTGTTGTACTCATTGTATTAGGCCATCTATACCAAGCTCCACCAGCTTTGAAATTAATAATAATTTTTAGCTGCATCTAGCCCTGAAAATAATTTTTCTTCCCAATAGTGGTAGCAATAGAAATATGGGGCGCGCGCCTGGCTAACAAAAATATACGCTTCATAACAAAAAACACCAGCCTAGCGCACTGCATTAATAAGATGGCATCATCGTCTCTCCCAGTGCTAGGCCTACTACGCAGGCTAGCATTCCTGTGCCTAAAACACAATGTATGGGTCCGCGTTAGCCACGATGCAAAGGGGTCTAAAGCTGCTGCTAATGCTTTATCACAATTCAATTGCCAGATTTTCACAGAGCTCTTCCCCAACGCCCACCCATCGGGCAACAGTTGCCCACCCTCCCTATGGGATCTAGTGGCGAATAGTTGATGCCATTAATCAGAGCGTCAGTTGCCCCGTCGACGTGGCAAGCATACGGTAAGGCATGGGAAGAGTGGACACGACTAGTAGCAGGCAGACGGGTTGACCAATGTGAACAAGCCAGATCACAAGTCACCATAGAATTTCTCCACCAGATAATGATGAGGGGCATATCAGGGGCGTCAGCGCAACGGTGTCTGACCGGAGTAGCATTTCACTTCCAACTACTGAATTGGGGAGATGTGACAAAGATTCATCATGAGACAATCCATAAAAGGGTGGAAAAGGGGTCAGCCAAGTCAGGAGTGTAGACGTCCCGTCCCGTGTCACTAAAACTGATTTCTCACATCATATCCCTAACACCATTAACATGACACTCACAATTTGAAGCAACACTACTGTCTACTGCATTTGCGATTGCCTTCTTCGGGGCGCTATGCATAAGCGAATTAGTCCCTCAATCCAAAATTACCACCAGTGGAGGCTTATTACACCAGGACGTAGTCATAGCCAATAATGCAATACGTCTACACATACACCAATCGAAAACGGTTCCAGCGTGCAGGGGCACTTGGGTACTTCTACAACCCACAAACGGTACACTGAGTCGGGTAACAATAGAAAAAACATATATAACCATCAGATCACAAAGTCATTTCTTCCTATCACACATTGATGGAACGCCATTATCAAGATACCAGTTCCAAGCTATATTTAATAAATGCATAACATCGGCAGGGAACCACCCCAAAGATTACAGGACACACTCATTCCGCATAGGCGCGACCACGGAAGCAGCAAGAGCAGGACTGTCAGAAACGGAAGTTCAGAGGATAGGGAGATGGCGATCCACGTGTTTGGCGAGATACATAAGACCGGACTTGTTATCCTAAAGTGGTTTGTTTCTTTTACAGGTGACGCTAAGCCAACAGTGTGGGTGATAGGCCACTTGTATATATATTGGGCGGGAGGAAATTAGAGTTTCATAACACATATTTCAACTGGAGAGGTATTAGAGGCCTGCTATGGCCACAGGTAGTAATGGAGGTAATCAAGGTAGGGAGAGAGGCAAGAGGTCTGGTCATCTTAGTTATACAGGCCGGGGGAAACAACCTAGGTCATCACAAGAGCGCATAACTAATGGCCATAATGAAACTAGACACTGAGCGCTTCAGAGAATTTTTCACAAAACTAACTATAGTATGGTCAGAGATTGTGCCGATAGCGGTATGGCAAGGTGCGCGAGACATCACGGCCATCGAACGGACAAGGCGGGTAATAAATATTCGGATGGCAAAATTTAGAAGAGACAGAGGCGGTGTAGTGATACGACACCGACGACTGGAAGGAGATAAAGCAGGCCTCTTACGGCCCGACGGTGTTCACTTAATGGATATTGGACTGGACATATTCCTGTCAGGACTCCAGGACGGAGTGGAACAAGCGTTAAGAGTGATGGGTGGGGGTCAGAGTCCTGCATACGAGTACGCAGGATCCTCCGTGGCCTGGAAATAGAAAGGACATGTTGGAGAGTTACACTTGTTGGCCAACATGCCGGAGTGGAGACCCAGGGCATGCTGCAACAAGCTGAATTATTTTAGAAATAAAATGCCTTTCTAATGGAATGAGTATAAAGAGTTAATAAAGCTGTGACCGATCCTCACCCATCCAGTTGTAAGAATTACATTATTGTATTGTCAAAGAAAGGGGGGCGGTAGGGGGGCTGAGGGTCTGGCTTTGGTTGGGGGTTCCCACAGTCTGCCTAGGCTAGATGCATTTAAAAATTCTTATAAGATACACAGGCGGTGCAGCTTGCTTCGCAGCTGGGCTACTACGCCCAAAGTATTGCCTAGGCTAGATGCATTTAAAAATTCTACGCTGACTAGCAGACACTGAAGTTTTGGAGCAGACAACAGCTCTTCAGACTCAACCATCTGTGTTACCCCAAGCCATAGTGTATGTAGTTTCTTACAGTTAAAAGGGGGGGGGGGCGACCCAACCCACCTGGAATTGACGATGCCAACGTCACATAAGACACAGCAAGGGGACTCCAAAAAGAGTCTCCATTTTTTCCCAAAATTGTGGCACAGACACCACTTAACCCTAGAACGCATACCTGGGGCCTCGCAGGCCCGCCCTGTTAATTGTTTTCTATTCTCTGCAAGATTGCTTTAGTTAGAATTTTGAAACTCTAGGTATTCTTCATGTATATAGTTGTTGGTCATTTGAGTTTGAGTTATTCCATGTTATTTGCACACGGGCCTAAAAGGCCCCAGGTATGTGAAAGTGTAGATTTTTATGGTCATGCGTTCTAGGGTTAAGTGGCTTAAAACGGTTGTTGAGGTGATTTTACCAAATCCTCAAGCTTTTAGTCTCCCCAGGATGACACAGGGGTAGAAAAGTCTTTGCGAATCCATGATTTGTTCATCTTTATGAACGTGAGTCTGTCTACATTCTCAGTGGACAGCCGCGTGCGCTTATCTGTCAGCACACCACCAGCAGCGCTGAACACACGTTCAGAGAGAACGCTGGCTGCAGGGCATGACAAGATCTCCAAGGCGTGAGTGGCGAGCTCCGGCCATTTTTCCAGATTGGAATCCCAAAATGAGCAAGGGTCCAGTGACACAGTCATGGCTTCGATGTTCACTTGGAGATACTCCTGTACCATCCTCTCTAGGCGTTGACTATGTGTCAGACTTCTTGTCTCCTGTGGCCTTGCAAAGGATGGTCTAAAAAAGTGGTGAAACGATTCCACAAAATTGCTGTTACCAGCAGATACTGTGTTACTGTTACGGTTTGAGTGATGAAGACTCGACAGTCCCACGGTTGGCAAGTTAGAACTATGAGATTCACTACGTGCACCACTGGTGTTTTGTGGAAAAGCACATGTAAGATTCTGCAACAGCGTCTGCAGATACTCCTGCATGCGTGAATCCCTTTCTATGGCAGGAATTATTTCGGCAAATTTACTTTTGTACCGGGGATCTAAGAGTGTGGCAACCCAGTAGTCGGGATTACTTCGAATTCTAACAATCCGAGGGTCATGTTGCAGGTAGTGCAGCAAGAAGGCACTCATGTGTCTTGCGCATCCAGGAGGACCAAGTCCTTGTTGTGTTGGTAGCGAGGTAAGAATCATGCTTCCTTCCTCTGCCCTCTCCCCCCAACCTCGCATAACAGAAATGTGATCAAGGTCTCCCTCATCTGATGAGTCTTCCATGCCCATCGCCAGTTCGTCCTCCACTTCTTCCTCGGCTCCTGCACCTTCCTCAACAGTTTGGCTGCTACCATGCGCCCTGGTTAATCCCTCTCCCCCACCCTCCCATGCCTGCCGCCTTGGTGCTGCCGACCATCTGGACCTTGGAGATGTTATCCCTTCCGCATACGACTCCTCCTCTACTTCCTACACCTCCTCTTGTCCCACCACCTGACTATGAATTCTGTTTAATGTGTGCTCCAGCATGTAAATCACCGGAATAGTCATGCTGATAATGGCATCGTCGTCAGCACTAAACATCTTCGTCACCATTTCAAAACTGTGCAGAAGGGTGTGTGGCGCCCCTGAGGGTTCAGTCGCCACAGAGTTACTGCATCGCATCCTCAGGTAAGGAAGGAGTATGGCTCGGGACCCTAACACCTGAATCCAACACATACCCGCAGTGGGGGTAGGGCGAGATTGCTCCTAAGGGAGAGTCAGGTCCCTAGCTGGCGGGAGGGTCCTATGTAGTGGGTGCTTAGGGGAGCAGCTTAGGGGAGCACATGACAGGGAGAGTATAAATAGGAAGCCATCTTAGAAAGAGCAAGCCAGTCAGCGGAGGAGAAGTGACAGGAGCAGAGGCTCTGCATGAGCTCTGCTCCGGAGGCGGGCCTAGCCTGGGAGGCCCAGGACGGAAGGAGAGAAGAGAGGAGTGGGAGCAGGAAGGCTCCAGGAACCGAAGGGACCCTAGGGGTACGGGCCGTGCAGAAGGCCACCCGTACGCCTGCTGCTACCAGGAGGTAGTCGGGTCAGGCCAGATAAGGGGAACCGGTCCCTCAACTAGCGGAGAAACAGCAAGGCTCAACTAGAAACCGGAGGCTGCAGCATTTCATGTACTGCAGGCCAAAGTCCACACCAGTCTCACTAAGAAGGTAGCCACAGAGGACCCAGGGGACGGAACACACGTCGCCCACCAAGGCCCGAGGATACCGGATAGAGGTGTCACTGGGTGTGAGGTACAGGGAGAAGGCCAGAGAAAGGACACACAGAAGGGGGTCCATCTAAGTACTCCGGAGCTATCTGGGGGTGGACTGAGCCCCCCACTGAGTACGCACAGCATGACGGGGGAGATTGCTCTGGTACCTGTAATCTGGACTGCAACAACTGTGAGTAAAGATCTTGGGACTGCATCACACGGACTCTGTGTTCATTACTGACTCCCTGCACTACAATTGACGCACCCCTGGGCCTGTGTCGCACAGCGTTGCGCATGCAGGAGCTTACCCGGAGCCGGATCTGTTGAGGGTTGTAGTCTCGTGGCGGTGACCCGGTCCGTGCCCAGGGAGTCAGACTAAGTGGCGTTGTATTAGCGGTAGACGACTACGCCACCCGTTGAATGCAGCGAAGGAGCTGCCGCTGCAGGACAGACAGCTGAGGCCGGTGGTAGGATTGTGCAGCGTGATAGTATCACCCCCAACGGGAGGGGTATGGCCTCAGGGCAGCCGACGTGGATGATGGGGGTAGCAGGAATCACTCAGAGACGATGCGGTGTAGTTCAGGGTCTTTACTGGTGATAAAGATAGACCCTCCCGGAGTACTGGCTAGCGATCGGGGCCTGGTCAGTCCTTGAGTAGATGGGATCTCCCCTGGCCAGGCGGAGATGTAGGCCTCCCAAACTGACTGTACTCTTCTGGCTACCTTGCTAGAGGCGGGTATAAGTAGCCCACGTCCCTGAGTGTACCGTGTGGTGCTCACCCGTATGGCCGGTGACTCGGGGCCTTCTAGTGGCGTCCGCTCCACGACGGCGGTGCTGGTCCCACGCGTGTGACCGTGCCTTCGGGTTTCTTGGCCAGAGGACCTGAAATCCCCTGCCGGTCGGTTTCTGCTGCTGGGTAGGAGTTAGTCCCCACAGCCTCGGACTCCAGGTCCGGTGATAGCTTCCCAGTCAGGGCGAGCTCTGCAGCTGCCAGCCCCTGACTTCTTATAGCACTGCTCCCACAGAGCTCCTGATGTTCTTTTCCTATATCTGCTTCTCTTCTCTGTCTCTACTTCTTCTCTACTCTCTAACCCTGCCTCAGCCCTAGGTTTATATAGGGGAAGTCCTTCCCCTCCCAGGACTGGGCAGGAGGTGTGGCATGCATAGGATCACTGACCAAGAGACCTCCCACCTGCTCTCAGACATAACATTGCTGTTACTGTGGAAACCAGACCCCTGGGGTGCCACATTCCCCCCTAGTGAAATTTAGTACTCCGGGACTAAACATATTTTTAGAAAAACATAACAAGGTATAAACAATAATAATACAATAAGAAAAACACATAAAGATGGTTACGGCGTGTCCGCAACCGGGTGCAATTTTGAAGAAAAGCAAGGTGTCCATTTCACCAAAACAGGGAGACGTAACCAGGTAGGGGTCTGTCCTGCCCCGAGTCCTTAACAGTCTTTAGTCCATTCCTAGGTTACGCTCCAACCAATTGTACAAGGATTCCCGGTAAATCCACCAAGGACTCCTAAAAATAACTAGAAACACATAATTATTTACAAGTAACAGACAGGTGACCTCAATAAAACAATTTAAACACTTCAAATCCTCCAACGTGCGGGTAACTGGCCTCTAGTGGCCCTAGTGGACCTACGGAGCTGACTGTCTGGCCCTGAACTACAGGGTGTAGGAGCTGTCAAGGGTAAACTGGGCAGCTGTTTACGGGCTCTTTGGCTCACTAGGGGTACGGCAGGCTCACTATGAGCAGAGGGTTGATCCTCCTGTTCTGCTTGTGTGGAGTCTGCTGCCTCCTGGACCGACTGCTCTTCCAGCTCTACCTGTTGCTCCGTAGGCACTTGGGATGCTGGTTGGAGGAACGTGAGGACGGGTACCACAACTGCACCATTGACTTGAGTCCAGGACCGAGGGAAGTCTCCGAGCACAGTACTAACCATATCTTCCCTTTCCTCTACGGGTCGAGGGTCTTCTTGCTCTCCTTCTGGGTTCCGTAGCTGTTCGGGACACTTCTTCAGGTGATCCCGGGATACAATGGCTGTGGTTTCCCCTCCGTCTTTACTGATGGTACAAACCTTCGGGTTGTCGTGGCTTGAGGGCAGTACGGTGTACGGGTCCTTCTCCCACTGGTCGTCCAACTTGTGGAGCCGTCTCTTCCTCTTCAAGACCTGCTCTCCGGGTACCAGGGGAACAGCGGGAGCATACTGGTTGTAAGTTTTCTCTTGTCTTTCCCTAGCGAGACAGAGACTTCGCTCCACGCTCTCCTGTACTTTCCGGTACTGCTGCTGCCTCTCTGTGTCCCAGTCTGCTTCCGGTGAAGTGTCCTCGGGTGTCAGGACTCCCATCTCCAGGTCAACAGGTAGCTTAGCAGGCCTTGCCCTCATTAGGTAAGCCGGGGTACAGTTGGTGGAACCTACAGGGATGTAGTTGTATAGGTCCACCAGGTCGGGCAGCTTCTCAGGCCACAGACTGCGTTCTTCCAGGGGCAACGTTTTCAGAAGATCCATTACCACCTGGTTCATTTTCTCACAAAGTCCATTAGTTTGCGGATGATAGGGTGTCGTCCTTATCTTCCGGCAGCCATACAGATTGCAGAATTCCTGGAAGAACTCCGCTTCAAAGGCAGGTCCCTGATCCGTCAGCACTTGGTCCGGGTACCCGTGTGGACGGCAGAAATGCTGCTGGAAGGCTCTAGCTGCCGTTTGAGCTGTTAAGTCCTTAACGGGGACGACAACCAAGAACCGGGAGTAATGATCCACAATGGTTAACGCGTAGACGTAGCCACTTCTGCTTGGGGTCAGTTTTACATGATCCAAGGTTACCAGTTCCAACGGCTGCTTGGTGACGATGGACTGAAGGGGGGTCTTCTGGCTGGCACGGTCCTTCCTTCTTAGGTTGCACGGGCCACAGTCTCTGCACCACCTCTCGATGGTTCCCCTCATGCCTACCCAGTGGAACCGCCCGCGCAGCAGGAACTCCAACTTCTTCCATCCGAAGTGTCCAGCCCCGTCGTGGTATGCCTCTATCACCATGGCTGCGTCTCTTCGTGGCACCACTACTTGCCAGATTAGTTCATGCGTCCGGGAGTTAACCATTCTGCGGCACAACTTCCCCTTGTAAAGGAACAGTCGACTCTTCTCAGCCCACAGTTGTTTGGCTTCCTCCGGAGCATCTGGGTCAAGGCGAGCCTCTGGCCGAGTCAGCATCTCCTTCACCAGTCGGACGGCAGGGTCACTGTCTTGCGTTTCCTCCCAGTTGTAGTGAGGCAAGGGGTTAAACGTAGCGGCTTGCTTACTCCTTACCCGATGGGAATACTGGATAGTCCCATGACGGTGGAACGCGGGGAGTTCGACTTCTTCCAGTCCCTCTGGATCTTCTCCTACGTCCGGTAGGTTTGGCATCCTGGACAGGGCGTCCGCGTTGGTATTGGAGCGTCCTGCCCGGTATTTGATTGTGAACTCGTAGTTGGACAGACGGGCCATCCATCTCTGCTCTAGGGCACCGAGTCTTGCCGTGTCCAGGTGTGTCAACGGGTTGTTATCCGTGTACACGGTGAACCGGGAAGAAGCGAGGTAGTGCTTAAAGCGTTCGGTGACTGCCCACACCACTGCCAGGAACTCTAGCTTAAATGAGCTGTAATTCTCAGGGTTTCTTTCGGTGGGTCGCAGTTTTCGACTGGCGTAAGCGATTACTCGTTCTTTCCCCTGCTGGATCTGGGACAGTACGGCTCCTAGCCCGATGTTACTTGCGTCGGTGTAGAGGATAAAGGGCTGGCTGTAATCAGGGTACGCCAGGATTTCATCCCCCGTGAGGGCCATCTTCAGCTGGCGGAAGGACTCTTCTTCTAACTTCTCCCATTTGAAGGGCGGCTTCTGGTTCTTGGCCTTCCGGGACTGGCCTATCAGGAGGTCCTGCATAGGAGCTGCCTTTTTGGTGAAACCGGGGATGAATCTGCGGTAATAGCCTACCAACCCGAGGAACTGCCGCACTTCCTTTACACTGGAGGGACTTGACCATTCCTTAATTGCGGTGATCTTATCAGGGTCGGGAGCCACTCCGTCAGCGCTCACCACGTGTCCCAGGTACTGCACCTTTGGTTTTAGGAGGTGACACTTGGAGGGTTTTACCTTTAAGCCGTAGTTTGCCAGAGCTTCGAACACTTCCGCCAGGTGTTTCAGGTGGTCCTCATAAGTCTTGGAATATACGATGACATCGTCCAGGTACAACAGGACCGTCTCGAAGATTCTGTGGCCCAGACAGCACTCCATTAATCGTTGAAAGGTTCCTGGTGCGTTACAGAGTCCGAACGGCATGCAGGTAAACTCGCTAAGTCCCATCGGGGTGGTGAATGTGGTCTTCTCCCGGTCCGCCTCTGCTACAGGAACCTGCCAGTACCCGCTAGTGAGATCCAAGGTAGAGAAGAAGTTAGCAGATCTTAAAGCAGCCAAAGACTCCTCTATCCTTGGTAAGGGGTACGCATCCTTGTGTGTGATACGGTTGATTTTCCGGTAATCTACACACATCCTCATGGTGTTGTCTTTCTTTTTGACTAAGACCAGTGGAGCTGCCCAGGGGCTACAGCTATCCCTGATCACCCCAGCCTCCTTCATGTCCCTAAGCATCCCCTTGGCGTGTTGGTAGTGTGCAGGGGGTACGGGTCGATACCTCTCTTTTATGGGAAGATGGTCTCCCGTGGGGATGTGGTGTTCTACCCCCTTGACTCGCCCGAAGTCTAACGGGTGTTTACTAAACACTCTCTCGTACTCTTGAACCACCCGATAGACTCCCTGTCTCTGGTGTGAGGGAGTGGAGTCAGTACCCAAATGTAGTTGCTGACACCAGTCCTCCATTGTTTCCTTAGAGCCGTTACTTTCCTCCGGGGAAGATGGAGGCAAGGGTTCTACGGACTGTATGGAATTTTGATTGATGGTATACAATTTGGCTAGCGTGGCATACCGGGGCAGGTACACTTCCCTCTTCCCGATATTTATTATGCGAACGGGCACCCTCCCATGGCGTACATTGACCACCCCCCGTGCTGTCAAAATGGTGGGCCTACTGTCTGAGTAAACTGGTTCTACCATTGCCTGGTAATCTCTACCTCTCAGACCAATAGCTGCCCGGCACCAAATCATCATTTCACTTTTTGGGGGCATGGCAATAGGGAAAGGGTCACACATTCTTACGCTACCAATCTCACCACCGGAGAGTTCTATCTGTTGCCGTCGCATCAGTGCCCGGATCTCTTTCTGGAGCACTCGCTGCTGGCCGGAGCTGGCGTTCTTGGCAACCTGCTGTAAAAGGAAAATCACCTCTGCAAGACAATTTTCAATTACATTAGTTCCTAGAGTTATCTTTAGGTGACTCTCGTGCTTGTCAATGTCTACAATGATCAGTCCCTGTGCCGCCAGTTCAACTCTACCGATTTTAATGGTCACCTCTTTAAATCCAATCTGTGGCACAGGCTGACCATTGCTGGCGATGATACTCAAATCGTCGTCAGGGTAGCGGGTGATATCCGAGTCATTCCAGTACTGCTTGAAGAGCACGTACGGGATAGTGGTAACCTGTGACCCGGTGTCCAGTAGGGCACTCATAGGGATGCCATCCAGTACCACAGGCAAGACTGGACGTCCTCCCACATATTTGTCGCGCCAGTTCGATGGGCCTGATGATCTTTTTCCTGGGGTTTGGCCCTCTACCCCAGGTTGTGCCAGTTTAAAGGACAGTACCTTGCCATATGTCCGGGTTGATTGCAGCGGCGGCAGATGGGTTGTCCGTCCTCGTTGTATCGGTCGCTGGGTCTTCCTCTGGCCGGTGGGGTCCTCCTTGGTCGACGCCACGGGATGTCCTCCGGTCCGGATGCCAGCTGGATCTTCCCTGGAGTGGAAACCTGTAAAGACTGCACAGTTCGGGTTAGCGCGGCAACGCTTTTAGCTAGCTCTTGGACCTGATGGTGCAGGTCTGGAGCCGGGTCATTGTTCAAAGCCTGCGCATCAGCTCCCACAGGCCCTGCCGACAAGGGCGCCGCCTCCTGGTGGTAAGTGGTAGTGGGGCGTCTGTGGGTCACAACGCCACCTGGTGCCGGTTCTCGGAGCACCCGGATGGCTCTGTCCTTGAACTGTGCAAATCCCAGATGAGGGTCCTGTAAGGCCATTGCCCGCAACTGGGTTCGGTGGGCATTGCAATATAAACCCTCTATAAATTGTTCAGTCAACAGCCTGTCCTCGTCTCCCACGCTGCTTAATGGCTCTCAGGGCCTCTTGTAGGTTCAGGGCATAGTCCCTTATACTCTCGTGTGCTCGCTGCTTGCACCCGTAGAATCTAAGCTTGATCTCGGCTGAGGTGCGGGTATCAAAGGTGTCCCTCAGCCGGGTTAGTATCCCTGCAACAGTCCTCCCCCCAGGTGGCCAGGACTTTACCTCCCTTTGGGCTGCCCCGGTTAATTGGGCCACCAGGATGCTCACTTTTTGCTCTTCTGTGAGGGGATACACCTGGAAGAGGCTATCCAGCTTTTCTCTAAAGTCATGCAGGGTATGTGACTCCCCTGAGTACTGGGGTAGCCAGGCCGCTCCCGGGATATAGGGCATGGTGAAAGGCATGACTGCAGCAGCGGTGGCGCTGGCGGGGGTTGAGGCAGTGAAGCTCTCCTCCGTATCCGACATCTTCCTCCCCCCTAGTGGACCGTGGCCTACCTTGCGATGATCCTCTTCCGTAGGCCGCGGCTCCGCAGTGGATCGTCAGGGTTGAGGACCTTCCGTCGCGCTCCTGTGACGTCGGCGTCTGCTGGGCTCCTTCCAGGACCTTACGCAACGTCCGGACGTGAGGCGGGGCTTCAGTTCTCGCGCGCTTTCGGAGTCCACGCCCCTCTTCTTCCCGCGCGGCGTCTTCAAGATGGCGTCCAACGGCGGGAAAACTCCACGGATGGCGGGAAGAAGGCAGAAGATGGCGCCGGATGGCGGGAAAACTTCGCGGATGGCGGGAAGAAGGTAGAAGATGGCGCCGGATGGCGGGAAACCTCCAAGGATGGCGGGAATCTTCACCACTGGTAAGTTTGAACAGTCTTTTTCAGGCACGCAGTACCCGGTGGTTGCGGGCACGAGATCCTGCCGACTAAGCCAAAAATTGACGCACCCCTGGGCCTGTGTCGCACAGCGTTGCGCATGCAGGAGCTTACCCGGAGCCGGATCTGTTGAGGGTTGTAGTCTCGTGGCGGTGACCCGGTCCGTGCCCAGGGAGTCAGACTAAGTGGCGTTGTATTAGCGGTAGATGTTGGACGACTATGCCACCCATTGAATGCAGCGAAGGAGCTGCCGCTGCAGGACAGACCGCTGAGGCCGGTGGTAGGATTGTGCAGCGTGATAGTATCACCCCCAACGGGAGGGGTATGGCCTCAGGGCAGCCGACGTGGATGATGGGGGTAGCAGGAATCACTCAGAGACGATGCGGTGTAGTTCAGGGTCTTTACTGGTGATAAAGATAGACCCTCCCGGAGTACTGGCTAGCGATCGGGGCCTGGTCAGTCCTTGAGTAGATGGGATCTCCCCTGGCCAGGCGGAGTTGTAGGCCTCCCAAACTGACTGTACTCTTCTGGCTACCTTGCTAGAGGCGGGTATAAGTAGCCCACGTCCCTGAGTGTACCGTGTGGTGCTCACCCGTATGGCCGGTGACTCGGGGCCTTCTAGTGGCGTCCGCTCCACGACGGCGGTGCTGGTCCCACGCGTGTGACCGTGCCTTCGGGTTTCTTGGCCAGAGGACCTGAAATCCCCTGCCGGTCGGTTTCTGCTGCTGGGTAGGAGTTAGTCCCCACAGCCTCGGACTCCGGGTCCGGTGATAGCTTCCCAGTCAGGGCGAGCTCTGCAGCTGCCAGCCCCTGACTCCTTATAGCACTGCTCCCACAGAGCTCCTGATGTTCTTTTCCTATATCTGCTTCTCTTCTCTGTCTCTACTTCTTCTCTACTCTCTAACCCTGCCTCAGCCCTAGGTTTATATAGGGGAAGTCCTTCCCCTCCCAGGACTGGGCAGGAGGTGTGGCATGCATAGGATCCCTGACCAAGAGACCTCCCACCTGCTCTCAGACATAACATTGCTGTTACTGTGGAAACCAGACCCCTGGGGTGCCACACAATCACCATCATCCACCCACACTGCCCTGAAGCTACACTCTTCCTGTGGGGAGTAATAATACCATTGCTGCAAAACCTCCAGCTTCAGAGGACTGTTCCGCAGCGGCGACCCCTTTGGCCGCACTCCACAGGTGGCGTAGTCGGACATTATAAAACCCATATATACAATTTACCCTTGGATTGACCGCCCTGGGTCACGGACCGGGTCACCGCCACAGTGACTACAACCCCCAGTGTCTACCGGCCCGGCTCCGCGTACCCCACAGCCCAGGGGGCGCGTCAACTTCATAGGTCCCTGATCAGAGACCACTCCTGCAGCGTGATTTGCCCCACCTCTGGATCTCGTTGGCTAGGCTATATGTCAGAACGTATTGCACCAGGGCTTGTCGGTGCTGCCACAGTCACTGCAACATGTGCAGAGTTGAATTCCACTGTGTCGGCACATCGCATTTCAGCCGGTGAACTGGCAGGCCCAACGACTGCTGTAGAGATGTAAGTCGTTGAGCTGCGAGATGCGAACGGCGGAAGTGAGCACACAGCGACCGTGCCTCTGAAGAAGGCCATCTAGTCCAGGATAGTGGGCTAAAAATTGATGGACAACCAGGTTCAACACGTGAGCCATACAAGGCACGTGTGTGACTTTGCCCCGGCGATGGGCCGCACCCAGGTTTGCAGCATTGTCGCACACGGCCTTCCCTGGTTGTAGGTCCAGTGGAGACAACCATTCATGAACCTGGGTCTCCAGAGCTGACCACAACTCCTCAGCTGTGTGACTCACATTTCATAGACATTTCAAAGTAAACACTGATGCCGTCGAGCCCTGCTGCCAGCATAGTAAGGAGGTGTGCAGGATTCCTTCTGCGCAGTTAGAAAGCAGGTGGCATTACCAGCCAGGCTTTGGGTGCAGGTGGAGGACCGAGAGAAGGTTGAGGAGGCAGAAGCAGTGGAGGAACTTCGAGATAAAGAGGATTGACGCACAACTCGTGGGGACGGTAAGACTTGGACAGCAGCCCCTTGTCCTGCTGTCACCATAGTTACCCGGTGCCCAGTCAGCGACATGTAACGCCCCTGTCCATGCCTACTCGTCCAAGTGTCTGTGGTGAAATGCACCCTGTCACACACAGAGTTTCTCAAAGAAGCGGTGATGTTGTGTGCGACATGCTGGTGGAGCGCAGGCACACCTTTCTTTGAGAAGTAGTGCCAACTGGGCATCTGGTACTGGGGCACTGCGATGGACATAAGGTCTCGAAAATCCTCTGTGTCCACCAGGCGGAAAGGCAGCATTTCTGTAGCCAACAGCTTGCAGATGGTGAAATTCAACTTCTTAGCTTTCTCATGGCTAGGAGGAAATGGTCTTTTACTTTTCCACATCTGAGGGAACGAGGGCTGGCTGTTGTGCTTAGACGGGGTTGAGTAGGGTGTCCCCGGCAAACTGCCGGTCTGTGAGGAAGATGCAGGCGGACATGTTAGGTTGCCTTGATCCAAAGGTGGTGCTCTCGATGTCAGAGAGCGCTCAACACCAGCAGGTGTTTCCACTTCCAAATGAACTGACGACCTGCCAATCACACTGGCTGTTGTGGGTAAAGAGGTGGCAGGTCTGCGTCCAAAAACATGTGTGACTGCTGTCCCCCCAGTCACAGAGGATGAAGAGGCCGCGGATGCACAAGATGGGGCAGACGGTGGTTGGCCCGGCCCGCTAGGCCGCATTGTAGCACAGTGAGCTTACCACTGCAACTTATGCTTCATATCCATGTGACGGTTCATGCATGAAGTACTCAAACTATGGATTTTTTGGCCTCTACTTAGCTTTTGGTGACAAATATTACAGATAACACGAGTTGGGTCATCCTTATCGATCTGAAAAAATGCCCAGGCTATGCAAGGCTTAGAGCCCATGCGACCTGAAGAGCCACTACGACTTGTGGTCAGAGGCAGAGTTGTGGTTGAGGATGCAGTTGTTGACGTGCTTCCAGTACTTCGTCTCTGTCCAGGAAGGCGCAACCTAACCTCATCGTCAATAGCATCTGTGACGCCCGCTGCACTTGGTATCACAGATCCTAGAAGAGTGCATTGATGGAATCCTCCACAAGAGGCCCCCATAAACATTCACACATCTCCACCTTCCACCTCAGACTAGCAGAGGAAGCCCGTTAGGGATATAAATAGGGAAGGTGGAGCTAGGCAGTTCAGTTCCTCTGAAGAGTTCCTGCAGTAGAGAAGCCTAAGAGAGGTCATTCTGCAGTGGAGCTCAGTCTAGTCTAGAGAACTCAGTTAATAGTTCAGCAGTGGAGCACGAGGCTCCTGCTAGCTAGATTCAGGGAGCCCAGTTAGAGCTTAAGGTGTGCCGGCGCCATAAGATTGGTGAAGCGTGGCAAGCTGCCGTTAGTGTGTATAGCCTAGTGAGGGCCCGAGTAGGCCGAAGGCGAGTGGCGAGTTAGTACATAAGGGGCAGAGGAGCTTAACCAGCTCACCCCGAAGCATATACCGGACACCAGATCCGAGCTTACCGGGATCTCTATGACCCAGTAAGGCATAACCGGAATCCCTGGAGAACTACAAGTCCCAGGATTGCTAAGGTGCTGATACGTGAACTCCAAGACAAGGCCCTACCACATGGTCAGCCAGCGCAGGACAGAGACAAAGTTAGGCCTAGCTCCAGGCAGGTCAGAAACTTACTATGCAGAGGCAAGAAACAGGAGGCCCTACACCCGCTCATTGGGGAGGATCCTGATATGCACCCTTCACTCTACAGTGCTCCGGGATGTGCCTGAATTTCCACCAGTAAAAGGTACTGAAGTGACTACCGTGTCCGTTCCCATTCTTGCTCTGACCCAGCTGGGTCTCGCCTGTCCTGCATTCCCCCTGCATACGCTGCCCTGAGGCCTAGCTCCACCTGTGGGGAGCTATACCATCGAGCTGCCTTATCACCGGCCTCAATGGACTGCTGCAGCGCTGGTGCTTCTCACCAAATACCACAGGTGGCATCACGAACTCTTATAAAATTAACAATTATCCACCCTTTTAAAAAGTGACCCCAGGGTACGGGCCCGGGAGTCGACCACCGCGACATCCCCAAGGCCAGGCAAAGGCCCGGGTACCGAGTCATCCCCATCCCCTGGGCTAGTCACATCCTCCTCCACCTCCTCTGCTGACCTCATCGACTGGCTGACTGTGGGTTGACAGTAAGTAGGATCTCCAACCTCGTCATCATCACCCTGTGTGTTCTCACACCCGTCGTCCTCAGAGCCAACCTCTTCCTGCCCTGACCGAAAAGTCAAGATGTCGCTCCAATCAGGTATTTGAGTCTCATCTTCGTCTTCATCATTGTCTCCACCAACAGGAGTTACAGTTTGGGAACGAGGGTCTACATTATGCTCAGAACCTTCTTCATCTGGTCCTGGATCCGACTTAAAAAGATTCTGGGCATCAGTGCAGATCATTTCCTCATCTGGATTAACAGAAGCTCTGGAGCAGACCTCCGTTTCCCAGGCTATAGTATGAGTAAACAGCTGTGCAGACTCAACCATCTGTGTTACCCCATACTCAGACGGGCAGCTGGCGACTTGGGAGCTGTGAGGAAGCAAGTGCGATTGGGGTGACACCTCTGAGGACTGGAGTATTTGTGATGTTGAAGTTGAGGTGGAGGAGAGCCCACTTGAAAGAGAACTTGATATCCGTTGAAGCACCTGCTGTTTTTGTGCCTCATCTGGAATTTGTAGCGATGGGCGTGTCCGTAAGAAAGGGATCGTATCACATTGTCCACGAAAAGAAGTAGACATCTTAGTTTGGCTGGAAGATGGTCATTCTTCTGCAGATGTTACTCCCCCCCCCCACCGTGGGGGGGGCTCGACCCACCGGCGGACAGGCACCAGTATTGGGAGAGGGGGGCTGGCCGTCAGGGTCCACCGCGGCTCTGGCACAAACCTGGCGACACGGGCAGGAACGGACTGGCCGTGTCAGCTTCGCACCTTTTTGGTTTTCGAAGGGCATGACCTGCCTATATCTGTGTCTCCCCCTCCTTTTACTCCTCCACCTCTTTTCTTTTCGCATGACTATATGTACTTGTCACTTTTCCATGTGTTAGTTGTGTCTTCTGAGCAGTTTGTCAGCTTTTGGACACCTTTGAAGTGTTTTCTATGTGTTTTTTATGTGTTGCTATGTGTTTTTGTTTGCCTGCCATTGGTTTTAATGGTGTCCGAAGGTGTTCGTCGAACAGTTCGACGAACAGTTTGTCGAACATACGGGTGTTCGACGAACCGAACCGAACTCGAACACTACGGGGGTGGCTCAACACTAGTCAACAACTACCCTTTTCTGCTCACAATTCCTTCCCAACATCTGCAATGTAGAGTTCCAACACATGGGGACATCGCAGATCAGTCAGTGAGCCGGAAGCTCTAAATGCTGCTGAAGAACGGCAAGGGTGGCGGAAGCTGTAGCTGACTTTCTAAAATGGGCACACAGGCGGCGTACTCTGACAAGCAGATCTGGCAGATCCAGTAGGTTTTGAGAAACCACTGAACCATGAGGTTAAGCACATGGGCCAGGCATGATACGTGTGTGAGCTCACCTCAGGGCTGCCCCCAGGTTCCGGCCATTGTCACACATGACCATGCCTGGCTGTAGGGTCAGCAGTGTCAGCCACAGATCTGCCTGCACTTTCAGAGCTGTCCACAACTCTTCAGCATTGTGCGGTTTGTCACCTAAGCATATTAGCTTCAGCACAACCTGTTGCCGCTTGGCCGAGGTAGTGCTGCAGTGCTTCCAGCTTGTGAATGATGTGACCATTTTGGAGAAGAAGGTTGAAGAGGAGGAGGAGGTGCAGGAACTGTAGAATGTGGGGGAAACCCTGATTGACCCAGGGCCCGCAATCCTCGGCATCGGGAGAACGTGTTCAGTCACAAGGTCCGACTGGGTCCCGGCTTCCACTATATTAACCCAGTGTGCCGTCAGTGAGATCTACCTACAAGCACCTGTCCATGTGTCCGTGGTTAGGTGGACTTTCCCAGTAAGTGCTTGTTGAGGGCATGGCTAATGTTGTGGGACACATGCTCGTGTAATGCGGGGAAGGCACACCGGGAGAAATAGTGGCGGCTGGGGACCGAATACCAAGGGACGGCCGCCGCCATCAGGTTGCGGAAAGCTTCCATCTCCACAAGCCTAAAAGCCAACATTTCGAGTGCAATTATTCGCGAAATGTGTGAATTTAGTATTGTGGCCTGTGGTGCGTTGGCTGCGTATTTGCGCTTATGTTCCAAGGGCTGGGGTAGGGACAACTGAATACTGCGCTGGGACAAGGAGGTGGACGTGCTTGCTGATGCTGCTAGTTGAGAGTTTGCAACGACACGTGCAGGACAGGAGGCATCTTGGCATGCGCCATGGACAGGGGATTGGCGTGCACGCACAACAGCGGAAGAAGCAGTGGTGTCACCCGCAGACACTGTTTCTGGACCCTGGGGTTCGGCCCACTTCGTCGGGTGCTTTGCTGTCATGTGCCTGATTATACTGGTGGTGGTCAGGCTGCTAGTTTTCCTACCCCTGCTGATGCTGGCCTGGCAGGTGGTGCAATTGGCCTTTTTGGGGTTATCTGCAGAGTCCTTAAAAAACGACCAGACTCGGGAAGACCTAATATTTGTACTGGAAACTTCCGTCGTGTAGGCGTTACGAAGAACTCTTTACCGCCTTCTGTCTGCGGACACCACACTGCTTCTTCCTGCCTGTTGTGGTGCTATGGCTTACTCCCCCTGTGTGCTGCTGTCCTTGCTCTGTATGTCCCTCTGCCCGGTTGGTTCAGTTACTTTATCATCCACCAGTTTGTCTTCCACTTCCGCACCCTAGTCCTCCTCCTGACTTTCTGGCAATTGTGTCTCTTCATCATCATCCACCTCTTGCAACAGTAATTACACTTTCCCACCATTGCCTTCATGTGACCGTGGCTGCTCAAATATTTGGGCATCGCTACAGGCGTTCTCCTCTTGACTCGCTTGAAGCCGGCTGGGTGAGAGGACCGAATCTACAAATGGAAAAGTGAACAGCATTTCTGAGTGTCCAAGTGTGGGATCAGTTGTCACCGGGTACTCGGCATGGTGGGAGGAAGGAGGATCAGGGTGAGGAATATACGGTCCAGACTTACGGCTACTGAGACTTGACCGTATGGAAGACAGGGTGGTGGTGCTGGCAAAGTAACTGGAAGCATTATCTGCTATCCAACCAACAAACTTTTGACATTGCTCTGGGTTGAATAGTGGTATACTGCGGTCCCCTAGTAATTGGGACAGGAAGGTCGAGCGACAAGATATGGGTGTTTGTTGTGACACAATTTCAGCTTGCTCACGGCCACGTCCTCAGCCTCGACCTCTGCATCCACCATCACCTTCACATTCACTTCCCGGTCCCTTGCCACGCACCTTGCCCATTTTAAATGTAGGACAATATTTTCCTACATCACGAGAAATGGCTGATTTTGGAATGTAGCTGTATGTGATACGTCTGATAGAGAACCATGTTTTGAATAGCAGGCCTGTAATTTACTAATATTATTCTACACAGAGACCTAGTGTGAATAGCTTGACCGACACACTTCAATGAAATGGAAGGCAGAAATGGCTGATTTTGGAACACTGTTATAGGTGATATGTCTAACAGAGAACCATGGTTTTAAATAGCAGGCCTGTAATTTACTAATATTATTCTACACAGAGACCTAGTGTGAATAGCTTGACCGACACACTGCAACATTATGGAAAAGGAGGACAATACTTTCCATGTTCAGTTCAAATTTCTGGATTTTTATCACTGAAATATGGAACAGATCTGACTGTATTCTGCAGTGCTAACAAGCAAATGGAGCAGAAAAATGGTGTACTCTGGTTTGCTTTTTAAGCAAAAAACCAGGATTAAGATAAAAAAAATTGCCCTGGCCCGGATATCTGGGGCTATGTCTACAAATATCTGTAATTATTGCAGCAGCAGCAGACAGAACGTTCAATGGACCCTCTTGTGCTGTATCATACACTGCAGTCTGCTACATACACTGCCTACCTGCCTAGCACTGATTATATGCAGCTGGATTAGTCCTCAGAAGGACTGTTAGTTCAGATGGATTTATATATACTGTATGTTGTGGAATACCTATACTAACAGAAAGTTCCATGGACCCTCTTGCACTATATGCACTGCAGTCTGCCACATACCCTGCCTGCCTGCCTGAATCCTGCTATCACCACTGAATATATGCAGCTGGATTAGTCCTCAGAAAGACTGTTAGTTCAGATGGATATATATATATGTTGTGAAATACCTATACTAACTATAAACAAGCAAATCTCTCCCTACTCTGCCTTATTGCAGGGTAGACTGTGACAAGCATGGCAGCGCGAGGTCTTCTATTCACCTGATGATGCTGTGCGGCCAGCCAATCACTGTAATGCCCACAACCAACATCGCTACGGCATTACAGTGCATGGCAGGCAATCCCTGCATGCTCATTGGCTCTCTGAAGAGCGCCAAACATGCAGGGATGAGACCCGAGTTCACGCCCGAGCAACCCGGAAATATTCGCCGAGCACCGTGATGCACAGGTGAGTACTGAGCAGTGTCGAGCACATTCGCTCATCACTAATGGGCATGTTTGTCTTACTATGGTGCTGGACCTATTTACTCCATACCAGGGATCATGGACCAGTTTGCATATATTAAAATACTTGATATCATCATGTTGCCTTACGTTGAAGAGGTTATGCCCTTGAAATGGGTGTTTCAGCAAGACAACGACCCTAAACATTCCAGTAAATGGTTCCAGTCCAACAAAATTGAGGTTATGGAGTGGGCAGCTCAATCCCTGGACCTTAATCCGATAGAACACTTGTGGGGTGACATAAAAAATTCAGTTTATGAGGCAAAGCCAACAAATGCCCAAAAATTGTGGGATGTAGTCAAAGCATCCTAGGCTGGAATAACAGGTGACAGGTACCGAAAGTTTGTTGACTCTATGCAACATAGCTGTGAAGCAGTTCTAAAAAACTGTGAGTATACAACTAAATATTAGTGATTCACAGGAAAGGTAAATCCTCAAAAAAAGACAAATTGTGAGTTTATAAAGACAAATGCAGACACTGATATTTTTAAGAACAGCCCAATGTTCATTTTTTGTTATTTTCCGGAAAGTAGTTAAAAATTATCTACATTTGTCTTCAAGTTTTGAATTAGAAAACAATGTGCAATGTTCCCAATGCATGAAAATAAAAACTACTATAAAGATTTTGTGCTTTACTCGTGTTTTTGAACACACTACTGTTATTTTGAACACTACTGTAGAGGTGTTATCAGTCATTGTACAGGAGGGGGAGAAGGTGAGCTGTGACATCACCTATTGTGAATGGTGGATCCTGTGTTATCTACTGTATATAGAGGTGTTAACAGTCATTGTACAGGAGGAGGAGGTGAGCTGTGACATCACCTATTGTGAATGGTGGAAATTGCTGTGTTATCTACCGTATATAGAGGTGTTATCAGTCATTGTACAGGAGGAGGTGAGCTGTGATATTATCTACTGTAATGGTGGATCCTGTGTTATCTACTGTATATAGAGGTGTTATCAGTCATTGTACAGGAGGAGGAGGTGAGCTGTGAGATCACCTATTGTGAATGGTTGATCCTGTGTTATCTACTGTATATATAGGTGGTATCAGTCATTTTACAGGAGGAAGAGAAGGTGAGCTGTGACATCACCTATTGTGACCGGTGGACACTTTTTCTACTTTATATGGTGATTGTTGTTATCAATGTAATCCTGTCTGTGATAATTATGAGATGGCTGAAAGGTCATCTGATGCATTATAGATTAGTAGTAGGGGTTCGGATTCTGGGACCTCGATGGCTCCAACCACAATACATCAGTGAATGGACTCTGTGCATGCGCAGTAGAATAGGCTAAGAGCTTCTGCAGTGCTGTGAGCGATTAGTGGGGGTCTCAGGACCCAGTCTCCACCTAGCAAAAGTGGATCAGAGGATACAATATATGAATTATTAATTACATTCCTTTACTGCACAGAGACCCCAAACATGGAGCAGTCACTTGCCGGGTTGTAGTGTCCTGCACAGCAGCACCTGGTGTCAGCGTTCACAAAGAACCTGCAGGTGAGAAAAGGAGCAACCGAGGTGTGCGTCAGGGAAGGAGACTTTGCTTCGTGCCAGGAGGAAAAATTAACAAGGTATTTTATATCTAGATACACAAGACATAGTTGGGAATATACATCTCTAATTCGGGCTTTTGACTTGAGGGTTGGTTTCCAAAAGGGTATGTTAAGAAGCCACTCCACCATGGATGGAGTATTAAGACTTGGGCAACTAAGTGAATATTTGCCTATTACGAAGGAAAGCCATTCATACAATCCTGAGCTCTGATGCACATGATCATATTATGGCACCCAAAAAACACATCATCCGAAGCTGTAATAAGGCACCCTCAAAAGTGTTGGCGTCCCTACTGTGTCTCATACACCTCTAATGAAAAAAAGGGGTTTCATCCCAGGAAATAATTAAAGTCTCCGTAATATTGTGCCAAGAACTTGTCTCCAATGAAGACAACCCCTGTCCATATGCACTATTAGAATATATGGATGTCATAGAGGGGTGTCCTCATATTAGGAGCAAGAACAAGAACCAACAGCTGCTTCTATTCTAATGGACTAAAGACTCTCCTACTTCTAAATAGCTGCCAGCCCGCCATGTAATACTGCATTTTACCTGCAGGGGCAATGTTTTGGCTGGCTGTGGCTGCCGGTGGATGTCGGAGCAGGAAGCCACTTTCTGAAAGGTGCTCTCTCTGATGAGGTGTCCACTTTAATAATGAAAGTATAATATGACTATAATATATATTATATCCCAATTTCATACATCCCCTACAGGTTCTTAAAAGAAATGACAGAATATGCACAAAGAAAACAGTTGCTATGTCCTCATATGTTACCTCTGAAATAAACTCCTACGTGTTTCTGCAGTCACTTGTGTTATTTCCAGGGCCGTCACTACAACATGCTGATCTAATCTTGGCACCGGTGAACTCTGTGAACTTTCAGACTAGCTAGATTTACACATCCTAACTTAGGACCTTAACTTTGGCACCCAACTGGTCGTAGTGCGGATCTGCTGCACCCACCATGCTCAACACGGAGCAAAACTTTTAACATCTGCGTGGCTATTTATGTCTAAGTGTAGGTGGCCGGGGGATGGTAGTTACGATGGTGGAAGGGTTAAAGGATTATTGCTGCAGTGTCACTTACTTGGCAATTGGTATTAGAAGCTAAACAAATGGAGCATATTTATGTGATCTGTCCAAGTACTGAGCCTTTGGTGACACCGATGTGGTCAATGTAAGGAGATAAATAGCCAAAAGTAGAGAACATAGCTCTCGTAGAGAGTAGAGTCAAAGTTTCCAACAGTTTCTAAACTGTTATCAGTTATTTGCAATCCATGGGACAAAGGAAATAAATTCTGGATCAGTGCAGGTCCAATCCGAATGCTCCATGGACTGTAATGGCGGTCTTACACATTAGATAAAAGTCAGACATTCAAATTGTCTCTTCAGAGAGGAAGAGGACTTGAACTCTAGCATCATCTATGGCACAAAATGGCTGATTGTGACCATAATGGACGTTTGGCAGCTGTTTTGAAGAAATGACCACTTGGCCGACCAATGAACATTCATTATCAATCAAAAAATCAATAGGGAAAGTTGGAATTTTTTTGAGGGTTGAAGTCCAACAAGGTCAATGCAGTTTGGGAAGCTTTTTATTTTTACAGCCGACCCATTTTTGTCTTTAGGGAGGAGTAGTAGGGAACATTGTACCAGAGCAGTGTAAGAAGTTAGTAAGGACTTTTCCTGAAGCCACTTTTTCAACAATACAATGGTAAAAGGAGGAGGATAAACAGTTCTGATAATCTGCCATGCCCAGGATTACCTTGGTGGCCAATTAGCAAAATCCGGTACAGTATTGACACATAAAGCTATAGAACGATAGTCATACCCATACATATTTATACACTACCCTGATGCCCTGCATTGGCACTCCTACTGTGCTTTGTGGACAGCATAATGTCATGCAAGGTGTGGGAAAGACTAAGTGTAACATGAAGGGAGGAGGGGAAGGGAGCCCAGACACTAGGGAAAGGGGGAATGGAGACCTCCTAGGCTGATATGATATCACCCTGTCTCCCCTATCGTCCCTATATTGGTTCCTCACTAATCGCCGTACAGGAACCTAAACCCTGTATTTCCCTAGAACTTGGCCCTGGATAGGGAAGGGTGGTGAGCACTAGTCAGTCCCCACTAACAACTAAAGACAACAAGGGAGTCAAACACAGAGGAAAGTAACTTAGCTTGAGCCGACTTCAGAGAGATTACACCACACGTCCTCCTAGCTCCAGAGAGGATGTAAGCAGACAGCATTAGCTCCAAACCTTCAAGGGAACATGTGACTATCACCGTCTCTGACTCTATAAAGCCATAGCTGTCAATCAAATTAGAGGGGAGGGAGGAGATAGAGGGAAAACAAGTAGGCTGGAGGGTGCACTGAACTATTTGGCCAAGGGTGCACAGAGTGGCTTTACTTCTTTTGAGCGTTCATTGGGTGCTGACTGAGTCCCTTTAATGCTATAGTGCACAATGTGGAAGGGTCAAACTCAAGTTTTCCCTAATAGGTGGAGGAAATATAAGCAGAGAGAGCACTCATCCCAGGCTCAGCATTCAAGAAAGGAGGAACCAGAGCAGGGGAGACTGTGTGAATAAGCATTGAGCATTGTTGAGCACCAAATGAGGGGCAAAAATAAGATCATAAATGATCTGTTTTCTTTGGTATATCTCAGATACACATACTGAAGTGGACGACTAAAGAAATTAGTCCAATGCTGAAATATTAAGTCTAGACTTTAACACACTTCTTCTGCAGCACCCCTAGTGGAGAAAGTAAATATTACACCATTTCAATTTAAATCAATGGCCTGCCTATTAGAGTTGATCAATAAAACTTTGCATACTCTGGACCACGTCAGTTGTCTGTGACCACCGGAAAAAAGCATTGCAAATTTCCTCCTACCTTTCAGCATCCCCGGTGACCCTACTGATTAATGGGTTCGGTTCAACATCAAGCCACAACAATGACATCGTGCTGGGCCTACTGACCAGGAAAGATCCATGAGATGTCGACAGGTAAAAGGAGGTTTGCAGGGCACTGGTCTGGAGCTCATAAACTACCGACGTGGCCATTGGACTAGGGTCCTGCAAACCTTTTTGGTTAACTCTACTGTCTACGTAATACATGGATATGCCAGGACTCCCAAAGAGGTGGTAGCTCTTCCCCTTTGCAGACACTTATGATCCATTTTGAACAATAGATGAGGGTCCTTAATCGAAGATCGCATAAAAAAAGCTAAAAAATACAGCATTTGAAATTGGGACTCTTAAACTCTTGCCCCTTCTTAACGTTGACCCTGGTCTACTAGAGTAGCAGGTTGAGCGGAGCCTCCTTACGATGGGATTGCCGTTTAACACACTTGATAGCTCCCTATAGCATTTAGTGGTATTTTGCTGAATAATGAGATATACAGATAAAAGAAATGTGAGACCTGAGCTGCAGAAAGCTTGTTCCTGGGATTTTGTCCAGAAGATTGCTGTAACGGAACAATTTATGCTTAAATCATCGAGGATTAAAAAGAAGAAAGTTAATTTATCTGAGAAAAAAATAGTACCCGTTCTGCAATCTCCCAAAGAGATGCCAAAATTTGACAAGACGCCTTCTTCATTCATCCAGTTCTTGCGTGCCCCTCCTGACCTGGGAAAAAAAAGAAAGCTGTTGTCTTAAGCTAAATTATCCCGCAGTTTGATAAAAGGAGTAAAATATGGGCAGATAAGTTTCCAAAAGCTCTCTGGGCTTCCGCTAATGATTATCATTACCCCGGCTCTGAACTCTATTGACAAAATGCCGCTGTGTTGTGGAAAAACATAACTCGCATCCTTTATAGAAAGAACAGGTTAATTAAAAGATCTAATGAGGATGACCTGATTCCGCTACACGGTGGGCAACTCGCTAAGTATTGGGCACAGGTACGTGTGTTCTTCAAACCAAAAACTATATAATTAGTATAGTCAAGGTCCAAAAATCCTATTAGGGTCTTATGACACCACACAACCAAATTCTATCAATATGGCACCAAGATCCTTATTGGGGGTTACCAACAGTTGGGTCATTGGAGACCTTTCTAGCAAAGTAGGGTTGTAGGCATGTCTCACCTGGTGAGGTGGATCCTCAAAGAACTTGGTCTGGATGAGAAGTTGCTATGAAGCACAGAAAGATGGTGTTGGTGCAGCAGAGAAGATCAGATGGAACAATGGAAGCAGTGGCTTAATTTGGTGAGGTAGATACTCCAAGCCCAATGTCCGGATTGGCTCATGGGCTCGGGTGTTGGTGCAGCAGGCGGAGAAGGCACGCAGGCAACAGCAACTCAGTACATGCAGCAGACTCAGGACCAGAAGTATAGATGCAGCAGAATGAAGCTGTCACGAGTGTGTCAGCTGTAATAGACAGTTGCTCTGAATCTGGATGTAGAAGGTTACTGCGCTTGCCATTACAGATGCCTTCTTAATCCTTCTGCCTTTAGGACCCAGCGGCGACTTCCCTCCAAGTAAGGTAGGGAAGGTAGGGTGATATTAGATCTGCCTAGGGGTCTCCACTCCCCCTTTCCCTAGTGTTTGGGCTTCCTCCCCCTCTTCCCTTCATGTTGGACTTAGTCTTTCCCACACCTTGTGTGACAGAAGCAAGGGTGAATGTAGAGATGGCAAAACAAGGGTTAACCTGCTGAGCCACATTATCAGAGTCGAAGCACAAATCATGGAGCACTCAAAACATAAGAGTCTAAGTACTAAGACACAAGTGTTTGTCTTAGTGGGCCTTAAAAGGCCTAGGGAGATGAAGTCACACACCGGGCAACCTGCAAAGCCCAACATGGAGCACAACAGAGTTCAGTGGACTGGGGTGAAGGAAGCAGGTCCCGGACCCTGGACAGGTGTGTAACAACGGCAAAGGGAGAAGCAAATTAGAATCACAGGATATGATGAAGCAGAGTTGAAAGATTTGAAGGCCCCCCCCCCCCCCAAGGAAGCAGAGGAGAATCGGCGATAAGGAGCTGGTGTAGCAGAGCTGAGTTACACATGAGGTTCTAAGGTATGACTGGACTAGAAGTGTAGCTGAGTTAATTCAGACAGGCAGCTGGGCTGAGTATGCAGAAGATCAATGCAGAGCTAGCAGTGGAACAGCAGAGTTGGTTTAGTGATATAGCAGAGCTGAGTTTGTCATGGAGACCAATGCAAAGACTGGCAAGCAGTATGGCAGATTCAACTCTGCAATATAGAAAATTATGAGTTTGTCCCAAGACTAAAGCAGAACTGAGAAGCAATGTAGCAAAGTTGGGTTTGTTACCAGTCTAAGGCAGAATTAACCTGTGGTATAGCAGAGTACCCACTTACATAGCAAAGCTGGATTTGTCACAAGTCAAAGGTAGAACTGACCTGTGGTATAGTTGAGTGCCCAGTGATGTAGCAGATCTGGGTGTGTGAAGTAGACCCAATAACAATGAAGCAGTCCACAGAAGTCGCATGGATGCCAGTGTGGCGCCCCTGAGGGTTTGACCGCCACAGGAATGCTGCACTTCTCTAATGGAGTATAGTGTTCCTCCTCTGAGGTAAGACCAGTGTGATAGTCGTGACCCAAACCTTGCATCCAACACCACATTTCTCCACCAGAGGGAGCTAGTATGCACTAGGTGCTGCTCCCCTGGTTACAGGGAGACTGGTGAACCAAGAGTTAGGGGAACCCGTTAGTGGGTGAGGGTGGAGGACCTACAAGTTAGTTACACTTTAGATTTCATATTTAATACAAAGCCATCTTGGTTCTTTGACTGTCTTTAGTCTGTCACGCGGTCTTTGTGCTGTCAAATACTGTGTGTAACTGTGGTCTCCCAACCTGAAAGTGGATCCTGTGTGGACCTGCAGAGGATGGAGGCACGGCCCTCGTACCTTAGCCTTGGGGTCGAGGGGCAGGTTGCAGATAAAAAATGTCTCAACCCGGTCAAGGACCATAATCAAGAAGGCCCGGAGCTCAAGAGTGTGGCTCCACAGCAAATGGATCCCAGGCAGGATGCAGACGGAGCGGTGTACGCCACCTGTCCTCGCCAACCTGATATATTCAGAGGGAGTCCGGCTGCAAGAGGGGTACCGGCCCCCGACACCCGACCTAGCTACTCCATGTCCTGGTCGGGGAAGCCCGGTAGGCCCAGAGGATCCCACCGGGTATCGGACGGGGCGGAGCTGCCACCCGTGCCATTGTTCTGAGAGGAGCTCAGAGGGAGACCCGGCCTATTTGCACACACACGGACAGGAAAGGATTCGGTCTGTAGTTCAGGAACACTCTGGTGTAGGGTCCCGACTGAATGCTGGACTTACTCGGAGGTTGTCGGACCCCCGTCTCTGGTGAGCGCAGGACTCCGCGGGGAGCAGGGAGTCGCCTTCCTTTGCCAGCTATGTGAGTAAAGCCTTGGAAGTTCACCACCTGTAACCAGGGGAGCAGCACCTACTGCATACTAGCTCCCTCTGGTGGAGAAATGTGGTGTTGGATGCAAGCTTTGGGTCACGACTATCACACTGGTCTTACCTCAGAGGAGGGACACTACACTTCATTAGAGAAGTGCAGCATCCCTGTGGCGGTCGAACCCTCAGGGGCGCCACACCAGCGACATGAATGGGAACATGACATCAGAGGTGTGCTAGGTTTGCAATCCAATGTGTTGAGGAACAGAAAGAGCCAGCAGCAGCAGGAGGAGGACGTTGGATCCAGAGAGATGAATAACAGTTGTCCAGTGAAGGTAACACTGTTACTGTGCCAAAATCACAGATTTTTTTCCATGACATAAGGACTTACATTAGGTGAAACCTTCTTCTGACTGCAGCATTTTGGCAGTTATTAAACAGATTTTCCAAGATCAGAAGAAAATTGTGTTAAAGGAGGATGTGGCATAAAAGTAAATGCTTTTCAGGTTCTGTTCATCTCTTTTTCTTTACCTTGTGCAGCCAATCTACCCAAGTAACCACTGCAGCCAATCACTGGTCTCAGCAGTCTCATGCCACACACCGCTGAGGTCAGTGATTGGGTGTAGTAGAGTAAGGAAAGACACGTGAGGAGGACTGGAGTGGCAGATATGGATTGGCAGTGGATTTTAATTCCAATCTTGGAAAACTCCATGGTCATACTGCTTTTTCCAATTTAAAAATTGTAGAATTTCGACCTAGGGTGCATGACTAGTATAAAAAATGAATACGTTAAGAATTAGGGATCTGCTCCCAATCTTTTCTCCCAAGCTCTCCCTGCAGAGGGGTTTCCACAACACTATGTATACACTTTCGGGTGCATAAAGTATGTTGGATACTGTTATATGAAGGGATCGTGTTCTGAAGAATAATGAAAAATTGGTAGATTAGGGAATTTAATGTACCTACCTAAAAAGACGTATTTTTAGGTCATGCTTAAACACTGTGGATGTGTCGGATGTATCTGACTGTTCTTGTTAGCGCATTCCAGTGAACTGGTGCAGCACCAGAGAAGTATTTTTAAAATAAGCAGGAGATTTGGATTTTAGAAGTTAGTGTGAAATCGCTGGCATATTGTACAACCTATGTAGTGTGGTAGATAGAGATGATGGGGGTTATGAGGTGGTGCAGCACTCTGGAGAGCTTTGTGGGTGAGAACGGTAAATGGCTGGCACATGGTAGAGATTCTTGAGTTCCTAATTCAGGTGATAAAGGAACATTTACAGTATAATAATCATAGCAGAAAAATATATCTTGCTTTTCTCTATAAAATATATTTTGCCCAGTGCTAGAATTGTTATGTGCGTCGTGCCTTGGCAGGTGCGAGGTCACAGTCACAGCATAGCATCCATGATGATAGCCGGAGTACAACAGTGTCCAGGCAGACAAATGTACAATAATAGGGTCTAAATGGCAGCAAAAAAAAAAGGAGTCACTGAACTGTTAAAAAAGGGCAAGCACAAAAACACAGAAATTTTCTGGATACATTTGCCAATTATCTGGCAAAGCTGCAGAGGATTCAATATTCAGTACCAGGAGCGGACACAGAGAGAAGCGCTCCCTGTGTAAGAACAATGTATGTACAGTCCAATAGCTCCACACAATGCACAATCCCACCTGCTTCGGAGGTAGCAGTGCCCCCCTTACCTCTTGGGCCCCTGTTGCACCAATGTTATGTCCACCCCAGTACTGTACATGCAGTATAAACAATATATAAAATATTTACCATGAAAACAAAAATAGGAAAGCAAATATCTCAGGAAACTACTTATGCAGCATTGATGAATTTAGTCAACTTTTTGTCGTGTATGACCCACCTGATAAATATAACAGGAGACAGAAGTGTAAAACATATAAAAGCATAATAAACAAGAATAAATAACAAAACCAAAGTCTGTAAATGAAATAAATGTTATAACACCACAGCGCTGACTATAATATGACGTGTCCATTACGCGATCCTGCTCCCGAGGCCGGTGGTCGTTCTCAGCGACCTTATTGCCAAGTTTTTGAATAAAATGATTTCTCCAGCTGTCAACAGGTTACAGCGATACTGATAGGAATTTGCATTCCCTCCTAATTCAATATTGCACCTTTTATTTCATATCTTTCTATCTATTCATTCATTCATGTCCTATCTTTGGGTAATAAGTATCTTCTGAAAGACAACAGAAGTCTTCCCCAACTGGTGCTGACATTGGACTCCATAAAGAGGTTGTCCAATACTTTTAAAAATATGGCAATGTGTTTTAAATTAATGATAAATAGAAGCTTCTTTCTAATTACCTCCCGTTGCTGTTTCTGCCTGTGAGTGGCGCTATCGGTGGCCCCCGGCTGCAGCCGGTGCTGACATCCGCTGACATCACGACAAGTCCAGGCTGCAGCCGAGGGTCCCTCTTCCGCGTTCCTCCGGTGGATGCCAGGCTGTGGGCGGGGTCTATTATCTATCTATCTATCTATCTATCTATCTATCTATCTATCTATCTATCTATCATCTATCATCTATATCTATTTTTCTATTGTGACAGGAGAGAGAGAGAGAAGTGAGAAGGAAGAGATAGAAAGGAGAGAGGGAGAGAAAGGAGAGAGAGAGAAAAAGAGGAGGGAGAGAGGAGAGGAAAGGAAGAGAGAGGAGGAAGAGAAGAGAGGGAGGAGAGAGGAGAGGAGAGAGAGGAGAGAGAGGAGGGAGAGAGGTGAGGAAGAGGGAGAGGGAGAGAGGAGAGGGAGAGCGGAGAGAGAGAGAAAGGAGAGATTGATAGAGAGGAGGAAGAGAGAGAGAGGCGAGAGAGAGAGGAGGAAGAGAAGAGAGGGAGGAGAGAGGAGGGGGAGAGGGAGAGCGGAGAGGGAGAGCAGAGAGGGAGAGAAAGGAGAGAGTGATAGAGAGGAGGAAGAGAGAGAGAGGCAAGAGAGAGAGGAGGAAGAGAAAAGAGGGAGGGGGAGAGGAGAGAGAGGAGGGAGAGAGGTGAGGAAGAGAGAGAGGAAGAGAGAGAGGGAGAGAGGAGAGGGAGAGCGGAGAGAGAGAGAAAGGAGAGAGTGATAGAGAGGAGGAAAAGAGAGGCGAGAGAGAGAGGAGGGAGAGGAGAGAGAGAAAGGAGAGAGGTGAGGAAGAGAGAGAGAGGAGGGAGAGGAGAGAGAGAAAGGAGAGAGGTGAGGAAGAGAGAGAGGGAGAGAGGAGAGAGTGAGAGAGAACTGAGAGGGAGAGACATGTCATCTATCTCTTATCTATCAATTTATTATCTGTTATCTATCTATCTAATATCTATCTATCTATCTACTTATTATCTATCTAATATCTATCTTTCTATCTATTTATTATCTATCTCATATCTATCTACGTTATCTCCATGGACGTCTCTTCTTTTCTTGGCTGCCTAAATATTCAGGTGGCATTTGGGTTCCTGAATTTGACATGGAGTCTGCCCCTAACATTTTTGCCGCTCCTGACTGTAATCCATCTGTGATCTGGCTCGAACATAGTAGTGAAATCATGTTTTCTAATATTTATGTAAACATAAGAACGATCACATTAAAAAGAATATTTTGGATACGAGCGCGGTGCACGGCATTCACTGAGATTTCTTGCTAATTATATTGAATTAGAATAATCCAGCGAGAAGCGGATTCAATTACAGGTGTATTTTATTACCAGGATGAAAAGATTGCACATAAAACCGCAGGTGTCAAACCTTCCAGTGTGAAAACATAATTACAATCTCAATCCTAAAACTCGGCTTTTCTGCTATTTCTACACGGATCCTAAACGGGCTTTACTGCTGTTTTATGTATTAGGAGCTGAGCACATAGAGGGGCCTAATGGATGTTTGGACGGATGTTCGGCCCGCGTTGCCGCTCCTATTAAGGCGCTTTATGACATTAGACACAATTTGGGCTCATGGAGGCGGCCATATAACGTCCATATACTGTAGCGATAATGAAATGTCTAATACGGTATCAGTAGAAGTCTACGTAGCAATGCCGCTCCTCCATATGTCCCCGCGCTCAAATGGATGAATGCAGATTTTTCTTTTTTAATGAATTCTGCATTAAATCAATAGAAGAAAAAAAAACACACAATTCTATCTACTGACATATTAAAGAGGTATTTTTCCCACGAAGCTTGGCTTCATAATACAGAGTCTTGTGTCGGCACCATATGGCGGCATTAAGAGAGTTTACTGCTTTGGATGAGGAGTTCCCAGAGGTTACAGGTGACACAAAAGAAGTCATCTAATTAAAGCTAATTTAATTTACCAAGAAATATTATGTAACTGTCAGTCCCCAATCTGCAAAGGGCCAAATTAATGATTATATTTACACCTGTTTATCAATGCAAATACATTCAAAATTATGACATTCAGGTGAATAACATCCATCCCCATCGCCTCCTTGTGTATAACATCCGGCCCCTCACCTCCAGTGTATAACATCCTACCCCATAGCCCCCAGTGTGGCTCCCCCCCATCTGGCTCCCTGGCCCCGATGTATAACATCCGACCCATATGTGAATTACCTCCAGCCCCTCGCCCCTAAAATATAACCTCCAGCACCTCATCCACGGTATATAACCTCCGGCACCGCACCATGCTGTCTTCCTTTACTAACATGTGGCAGACCGGCCGGTGGTGCAGAGCTCACTGATACCAACGCAGTCCTGTAATATGAGCCACTGGTGTAACAAGTCCGTGGCTGACCCTTCTTCTTCCTAAATCTTCCCCCATCACCTGTAGTGATATTATTGAGAAGTGGAAGGAACCGCAGCAACTCAGCCATGAAATGGAGACCCCATAATGTTACAGAATGGGGGGCCGAGTGCTGAAGAGCAGAGGGCAGAAAAGTCACCACCGCTCTGCTGACCTCATAACTGCAGAGTCCAGACTCCTCGGGTAATAACATCACCACAAACATTGCGCCCCAACCGGTAGCTTCATGGCCGAGCAGCTGCATGCAGCCGTACATCACCAAGCACAATGCCGAGCGTCAGATGAAGTGGTGTAAAGCTGCCACCACTGGACTCTGGAGGAGACGTGTTCTGTGCAGTGACGGATCACACTTCTCTATCTGCGTCTGATGGAGGAGTCTCGGTTTGGTGATTCCAAGAGGACGTTACCCCCTGACTGCATTGTGCCCACTGTACAGATGATGGGGGAGGATAATGCTATGGGCTTGTTATCAGGAGTCGGCATTGGGCCCTTAGTCCCAGGGAAGGGAAATCTTAATTCTTCAACACAAGACATTGTGGAAAATTGTAGCTTCAGCTTTGTGGGAACAGTTTGGGGAAGGCTCTTTTCTGTCCCCCATGACTGTGCTCAGTGCACAAGGTCCATAAAGACATGGAAGAGGGAGTTTAGTGGAAGAAACAAAACCTCAAGTCAATCCAACACCTGTGGGATGAAGTAGAATAGAGATTGTGAGCCCGGCCTCTCCCAACATCATTGTCTAACCTCACAAATGGTCTTCTGGATGAAAGGGAAAAAATAGATAGATAGATAGATAGATAGATAGATAGATAGATAGATAGATAGATAGATAGATAGATAGATGAAAGTACATAGATAAATAGATGAAGAGAGGGATGGATAGATATTTAGATAGATGATAATAGATAGATGGATAGCTTCAGAGAAAGTCATTTATTTTGTCCGTTTTCCTGTAAACCATTACTATCATGCAATATAAGATTTACAGTCCTGAAAGCATTTTTTAAATTCTAAGTAGAAAAGCAGCAGATGGAGTGAGCTGTAGTGACACGTTCTATATAAAGCCGCTCGTCAGCTGTGCTTGGGATGACACTGTCATCATGACAACTAATCACAACACTTTGTGTGTCCAGCTGCACCCTCAACACAAAAACAATGCCGAGAGCCCCTGACCCCACAGCCAAAACTGCGGTGAACACGAGCCCGGGCAGGGATTTGGCGCAAGACTAAGAAAATAATGAAGGAAATGTTTCTTTTAGATGCACTTGTGGGGCTATGAATAGAAGCAGGGATACACGGCATTAACATAAGCAGACACATTACCGGTTTTTGTTTCAGTAGCGGACTCCTACAACATACCCGCTGGTAATAAACTCCAGGATCCTATGTAAGAAAAGCCCTGACACCTACACGGGCACACGAGGAGTTATTTATCTTGTAAGAATGGAACATGCTGACCTTTACACTCCGACCATCCATAATCATATTTCACTTTTACTTTAGCCTCCGCAATAATAGTTTGTGTAGCGGCCAACCCTCCGTATGCTGATAGCCATTTCTTCTTATAACAAACCCCTTATAAGGTTTGATTTGAAGGTATAAGAAGTGAAGGACTGAAATATCTACAGTACTAATGGGATAATACTGATTACGTAGGGCCAAAATAAGGTTGATGAAGGCCCATACCACATAACAGAGTTACATAATGTCTGACTAGACACCTTCCATATTGGCTGGGAGACCCGCCGAATGGTAACAGGGTTCACAAAAAATCGTAAAAATATTAGACAGCCCAACTGTTTGCTTATAAATGCTGTTGAGATCCAAGAATCTATAATGTTCTGTTTAAAAGACGACTTGTTACTAGTGGAAAAGTGATCAGTTTTTGCTCTTATTGTATTCCCATTTCACCCTTGAGTATTCTGCTTTTTTCTTTTTTAAAATCCTCCTTACGGTTCCAGAGATATGAAGCTTTTTATTTAGTGCTACATTTTACGTTTTTAACCAAATCGGCGTTGTTCACCGGGCAATAATGCAGAGCAGTCTAAAGACACCCCCCACAGAGTCCTGTGAGCCATGCCTCCTTGGAAAACACCATAAAATTAGAGTCAAATACAAAAGCCTACATCTCTGAAATCATATGGAAGTTTAAAAAAATAACAAAAAAAAAACCAAAAGCTGAATATTCAGGGGAGCAGTGGAATTTAAATAAGAGCAAAAAAATGGTTACCTCTAACCTGGTGACAAGCCCTCTTTAAAGGGTACTTTAAATTGAATGCTTATCCTTAGCGGAAGTATCAATATATGACTAATTTCCAGGATATTTAAGTCCTACCTCTGAGGAACATCATCCAAAACACCCAAAAATACCTCCAATGTCCTGAATTCCACAACTGTACCAGATAAATCTTGACTGCAGTGTGAGCAGTAGCAGGCACAGGCTCATTTATTTGAATGGTGTTGCCTCGGGATCAACGATGAAAAGATTTTGGGAATCCGGCATTCACGGCTACATCTTTTTTTCTGAAGATTGATCCCCACTAATCATACATTCATGGCCATCAACTGAAAGTCTTGGACAATGACTTAACATTGGGACAATAACATCCCTGATCCCTTGTTTCTCCGAAGGAAGCTCCTACTGTTCCGAAGGACCATCACATTTGTGCCAAGTGGCCATTGTGGGTGACAGGAACATATTAGGAAAATAGTTTTCTGCCACCCTGCAAAAGATGGTGCGTGCCTAGGGTGGTGTGGTCAATTATCTTAGTGGATCCCTGGCCATTCTTTCAACACAAGCTCCTCTTTGTTGTAAATGGGACTTTGGAGAAGACCCAAGAGTACTTTGGATAGGGCACTCAACCATCAAATAGTTGGGGACCTCCTTCCTGACCTTTGTTCAGTTGAATAGTCTTCAACCTATACCAATAAGAGGCCACCAGGGAATGTGCCATGGGTATTATGTGCCAAAGAGAGGAACCAGCCAACTATTTTACCTTGGCCAGGGTATTTTCCGCGTAAGTCTAAGGCCAGTTTTACATGTCCATGAAACACTGCTAATGCTTGGATTGTAAGACCTGGTCCAACTTCCATGTCTCCAGACTTGAGCTACGTGCCTCACAGGTCTTCTGATCCAATCATGGCCCATGAACATGGACCGTGTGAAACAGAACTTAGCAAGAGAACATATCCTTTGCCTCGATTGAAGGAAATCCGACCTTCGTCTTTGGGTATTAGAACTCCTGAGAATTTAGGACTCGATGTAAACACTGCACATGATCTGCCCCATTGTGTGCACTTGTATTTGATAACTAAAGTCCCCTGAATGAAGCTAATTTCTAGAAATAATTAATAGCAGCAGTGAGCGGTGTTTTTCTGCAGACAGACAATTAGCATGTTGATGGTATTATTTCTGATCTCGGTGGATTTATCATGCATGATTGGCTAAATCTCTCATTTCAGATCTTGTCCAATGTCGGTCCCCTGTGGCCCCTGCTCAGATACCGCTGCTACATGAAGCCATAAATGACTGATAACGATACAGTATCATCTACTACCAATTTTTTATTTCACAGAACATTTTAATAAAGTATGCATTATGGTCATTTACCACCCAGATGACTCTACTCGTGTCCATTTGCAGCACTATGGTTTGGTGGGGTTTGGTGGGGTTTGTGCTGAGAAATGGGCTGACAATCTGTGGTCTTTATCAGCAAAGGAAGAGACCAACGATTTGAGTAATAGTCCCTTTTTTTGCTTATGACAAGCACAACCCAACCTCGACAGGTCTTGCTTTTCAGCTCTATAGATTGTTTACATCCGGCCATAGGCTGAGCCGAAAACAGCCCAACGGTGGAGATGCCGGGTGTCAGGTCCCCACCGATCTGATATTGATGTCCTAAGGTATGTTGTCCTGATATTGATGTCCATATGATATGACTAAAATAAAAAACTTGAGATGTCCCCTTTAAACCTTAAAAAAGCATTTTGATACATTTCAGCCTAAGACATGCAAAAAGGGAATTTTTTCTTATACATCAGGCTCAATGGTATCCCATGTGCTTAAACCTATTCTGGCACATGCGCCAAAGACAATGTTCAAACATGATCCTCAGTGAGCAATTTTTAGGGTGCAGTCAGACAGCTATATTACTCTCGAGAGGATCGCATCCCAAATCTTGGACTGGCCATCGGCTATCCTGACCAGAGCATAACAGCTACATAGAAATACATGCTGCCACGCTTAGGTAAGGAGGGTTGCCGGCCAGTCTGAGGAAATGTTGGTTTCATAATTTTTCTACTTTATTTTGTAGTTCTACTAAATCCCCTCCTTAATGGGAATGTCCATAACATTAAAAAAATATAGGCCCAGCATGGTCTTAAAATAAAAAGCAATATTACTCACCTACCAATCCCAGCCATTTCTCCTCGGTCCTTCGGTACATGTTGGTTCCTTCTTTACATCTGAGCCAGGAGATGTGCAGCAGTACCAGAGGAACGGCTGAGGATCTGCAGGGAGTAAACTTCCCCCTTTTTTTTATTTTAACATCATAGTTAACCCATTTTTTTACATAAGGGATAATACCCTTTAATTATTTGGGGAATTTATGATCATGGGGATACTAAATTAAAGCAAGAACTGGAGAATTGTCTTCGGAGTAATCGGTGACCCAATCTAAGTGGGGAGACCGTCATAACTGACCTCAATGACCAATGAGTTCAACTTCTGGGATCGGAGGGCTGAGATCAGAGTGACCTCTGGAAAATGGAGCAATGGCGGTCTTTAGGGGTAAAGGAAATAACGAATAATCACCGTTTACGCCACTGCATCTACAGTGGAGTTTATCTCTGCTCACATTGAAGCTTCCAGCCATTCCGTTCCCTCACAGGTTAAGTTTCCTTTGGATTATCGACAGTGGAAAGATGACTACCTCTAAAGAGTTTTGGAAGAATAATTTTCTGCACCTTGCTAAGTAGTAGATAAGGGGACTGTCAGGGCACAGGAGAACGAAGTCAGATTCTCACTGTAAGATACCGTATTGGTGCCGCACTAGGGGATTTCAACATACAAATGTGCAAATTAGATCATGAAAGCGCTGTAGAAATATCCTTTGTAAAACTTGAATAAAATGCTCAGGCCCCGGAGGTGCATTTTAGAAGGATCTCATTTAACAGGCATATTTAGCTAAATCAGTGCCGGAATAAAAAAAAAAAAAAAAAAAGAACACAGCAGCACAGAAAAATATGGATTTTATTCCCAATGCAGTTTTTTATGAAAACAGGGCTGAATTTATATTCAGAATCATTTGTTCAGAATTAATAAGTGTTGCGTGCAAAATGTAAGCAACGACAATTGAACTTTTTCCAAATTTTCCATTGTACTACAATAAATGAAGTAAATGCTTACCCGTACACAACCCTCCATCTTTAGGTCTAAAATGTACTGATTCATTCTTTTTCAATCTTTATATCTTTATACAGAACTTAACGATAAAATTCTGTCTGCCTGCGGCCACCACTAGAGGGAGCTAAGAGGCACACTGCATAAAGACCAAAGAGCTCCATCTAGTGGTGACAGCAGGCAGACAAAATGTTATAGTTTAGCTCCAATTCAACTGAAAAATTTGTTACGCATTTTATAAATTTAGTAAAAATCTAATTTGTCAGGAAGGAGTTGAAAAAACCCTCCTATACTCACCTCCCCTTGGCCGTTTCCCCCCTCCTCCATCCTCCTCCTCCACCATCATTGGCTCCACTGTCTTCTCTATTCTATCTTTTTTTCTTTCTGAGTCAATCTGTACTTGGCCCTACACAGTCACGATACATGTCATTGATATTGACACGTTGCATCATTTGGTTATGGAGTCTAATGCATGGAGGCCAAGAAACAAATGACAATCGAAGAGGGAAGACAATGGAGCCGATCGGAGGAACGGTATCAGTGGAAGATGTATACGGAATTGGAGGGGGGGAGGAAAAGGAGACATTAGTATAAGGGTATGTGCACAGAGTTTTTAAGGAGTTTTTTTAGTTCACACCAAAAACACCTGAACAATTGCTTAAAAAGTGCTTGAATGACGCTTCTTATTCATTTCTATTGTAAAACCATGTTCCTCTTCATATGTTTACAGTTTTAAGCATTTTTTTTTTCAAATTCAGATATTAAAAAAAACAATTGATGGAAATATAGAAAGGGCATGTTACTTTTTTCATGAGTCTCCTGATGAAAGCAAAAGACTGCAAAAAACTGCTCCAAAATGCTCCAAAAACTCTTCAAAACCACATTAATAAATGATTCAGGAAACAAAGAAGTCTTCCAAAAATGCACCAAAGAAGGAACGTTTCCAGGTGTGGTTTCAAGTCTGGAAAGCTCCATGTGCACATTGCCTAATAGTCAAGAGTTGGTGGAAAGTTCTTTGCACTTCCCATTCCATCGACCATGACAGTGATCTGTGACCTCTGGAATGAGAGAGGGAGGACCACCTCCTACCTGATAGCGTCCATGGCTCTTCTTTTTTTATTAGCCAGCCAAACAACGTCTTTGCCCACGTGACATCGCGCCAGTCCGACTGATCAAAAGAAGAGTTGGGGACGCCGACAAGTAAAAGGTGGTACTCCCTCTTCCATTCTAGAGGTCATCATCCATCTTGACTGATGGAATGGGACGTGAGAATTGATCTGCACCAACTCTTCTAATTGATTTTTATCTACCCCTTTCCCTGAGAGACCTGAAAATGACGTCTAGCTGGCTGCCATTTTGCTGGTACTCGCTACTGTGAAAAATCGCTCATCTCAGATATATTAGGAACTGAATAAGCACAGAATTTTAGACTTATTTAAATTATAAAAATGCATTTGTCCTGTAGCTCTGCAGCCGCAAAACTACAAATCTGAACATGCCCTGCAGTTTTGCAAAACTGGAAAGCTGTAGACAACATATCTCAGGTATGCACTGGGGACGAAAATACGGTCGTGTGAACGAGCTCAAATAGTGATAGCATATGGCCATTGCGATCAGTGGGGGTCAGAAGTCGAGAAACCCCTCCAATCCTGAGATTCAATGCAAGTGTGCTCCCTGCCATGTGGTGCAGCCAGGAACTGCAGCCGGTCTCGTTTAGAGGGGCGTTGAGTAGAGGTGAGCGAACCCGAACTGTAAAGATCGGGGCTCATACTGGACACCTAGTGTCCGGTGCTGAACTCCAAACACTGCCTTCTCCTGGAAGTCCATTTTACAGTTCAGCAGTCTGGGGAAGAGAGATAAGAGATAGAGAGAGGAGAAAGAGAGAGAAAGACACAGAGAGAAGAGAAAGACAGAGAGAGAAAGAGAGAGAGAAAAGAGAAAGAGAGAGAAAGACACAGAGAGAAGAGAAAGACAGAGAGAGAAAGAGAGAGAAAAGAGAAAGAGAGAGAAAGACACAGAGAGAAGAGAAAGACAGAGAGATTGAAGAGAGAGAGAAAAGAGAAAGAGAGAGAAAGACACAGAGAGAAGAGAAAGACACAGAGAGAGAGAAAGACACAGAGAGAAGAGAGAGAGAAGAGAAAAAGAGAGAGAGAAAGACACAGAGAAGAGAAAGACAGAGAGAGTGAAGAGAGAGAAGAGAAAGACAGAGAGAAAGAGAGAGAAGAGAAAGACAGAGAGAGAAAGATACAGAGAGAGAAGAGAAAGACAGAGAGAGAGAGAAGAGAAAGAGAAAGATACAGAGAGAGAAGAGAAAGACAGAGAGAGTGAAGAGAGAGAGAAGAGAAAGACAGAGAGAAAGAGAGAGAGAAGAGAAAGAGAGAGAAAGACACAGAGAGAAGAGAAAGACACAGAGAGAGAGAAAGACACAGAGAGAAGAGAGAGAGAAGAGAAAAAGAGAGAGAGAAAGACACAGAGAAGAGAAAGACAGAGAGAGTGAAGAGAGAGAAGAGAAAGACAGAGAGAAAGAGAGAGAAGAGAAAGACAGAGAGAGAAAGATACAGAGAGAGAAGAGAAAGACAGAGAGAGAGAGAAGAGAAAGAGAAAGATACAGAGAGAGAAGAGAAAGACAGAGAGAGTGAAGAGAGAGAGAAGAGAAAGACAGAGAGAAAGAGAGAGAGAAGAGAAAGAGAGAGAAAGACACAGAGAGAAGAGAAAGACAGAGAGAGTGAAGAGAGAGAGAAGAGAAAGACAGAGAGAAAGAGAGAGAGAGACAGAGAGAGTGAAGAGAGAGAAGAGAAAGACAGAGAGAAAGAGAGAGAAGAGAAAGACAGAGAGAGAAAGATACAGAGAGAGAAGAGAAAGACAGAGAAAGAGAGAGAGAAGAGAAAGAGAAAGATACAGAGAGAGAAGAGAAAGACAGAGAGAGTGAAGAGAGAGAGAAGAGAAAGACAGAGAGAAAGAGAGAGAGAAGAGAAAGAGAGAGAGAAAGACACAGAGAGAAGAGAAAGACAGAGAGAGTGAAGAGAGAGAGAAGAGAAAGACAGAGAGAAGAGAAAGAGAGAGAGAAAGACACAGAGAGAAGAGAAAGACAGAGAGAGTGAAGAGAGAGAGAAGGGAAAGATAGAAAGAGAGAGAAGAGAAAGACAGAGAGTGAAGAGAGAGAAGAAAAAGACAGAGAGAAAGAGAGAGAAGAGAAAGACAGAGAAAGAGAGAAGAGAAAGACAGAGAGAAAAAGAGAGAGAAGAGAAAGAGAGAGAGAAAGACACAGAGAGAAGAGAAAGACAGAGAGAGTGAAGAGAGAGAGAAGGGAAAGATAGAAAGAGAGAGAAGAGAAAGACAGAGAGTGAAGAGAGAGAAGAAAAAGACAGAGAGAAAGAGAGAGAAGAGAAAGACAGAGAAAGAGAGAGAAGAGAAAGACAGAGAGAGTGAAGAGAGAGAGAAGAGAAAGACAGAGAGAAAGAGAGAGAAGAGAAAGAGAGAGAAATGAAAGACAGAGAGTGAAGAGAGAGAAGAGAAAGAGAGAGAGAGAAAGACAGAGAGAAAGACACAGAGAGAGAAGAGAAAGAGAGTGAAGAGAGAAGAGAAAGACAGAGAGAGAGAGACAGAGAGAAGAGAAAGACAGAGAGTGAAGAGAGAGAGAGAAAAGAGAAAGAGAAAGAGAGAGAAGAGAAAGACAGAGAGAGAGAATGAGAGAGTAAGAAGAGTGAAAGAAAGAGAGAAAGAGAAGAGAAAGACAGAGAGAATGAGAGAGTAAGAAGAGAGAAAGAAAAAGAGAGAAGAGAGAGAAAAACAGAGAGAGAGAGAAAGAAAAAGAAAGAGAGATTTGCAGCTCTAAGGTTCGGGTCCCCATTGATTTCAAAGGGGGTCGGGTTCAGGTTCAAGTTTGGGTACAGTTCTGTTACCAGAACTAAACGTTGGACTAAAGTTTGGTTGGGTACCAGAACCCAAACTCCCACGAGTCCGCTCTTCCCTAGTGTCGAGCTGCACAGCTGATGGCCGAGGTGATACTATCCTCTTTATTCTTAGCAGTAGTGGTGGTCTCAGGGGTAAAATACCACCGTTCATAAAGTGATGGCATATCCTAGCGAAATGCCATGTTTTTATCAGATGGGAAGACTCCATTATTGCATAAATATCAGAATAGAAGCTAAATTAGCAAAAACAGGTCACCTTTTGAAAGTCCTACCTTTGATGAATACAATAGACTTTCTATGTTTCCTCTTCAATGACCATGTCCTTAGAAAGTCCTCAAAAGCAATTCAAGTTCTGCAAAAGAAAATGTATTTACAGTCTGAGAAATAAGTAGAAACGGTTCACGGGGTTTTCTGATTTTGGAGAACCACTCTATTGTTAAAAAAACAACAATTGTCTTTTATTCACCCTCCCCGGGTCCAGTCTCTGCTGTTCTGGTGTCTGCTATCGCCTGTAGTGCTGACGCCAAGTTGACAGCACTGCAGCATCCAGTGACATCGTTATCAATGGAGGAAACTCAGCGCTGGACCAGGAGAGGGTGAGAAAAGCACATTTTTAAAAAAATTGCAGCTGGGAAAAAGAGGATTTCTGACAGCTTTAAATAATTAGGGTGGTTTTATGAACTACAAGTAAAATTACCAAATGTTTACCATAAAAATAATAAAGATCTGCAATACCATGCTGGCCCTCTAGACTCATACTGTACCTTTTAAGTTTTGCAAAAAAAATGCAGCATACCCTTTTTGCATGGAAAGTATAAACATTTAGGAAATAAATTCACCACATGCTCCAAAGGGTGGAAGTTTGATCAAAGTTTAGATTGCAAGATTTTACTTTTTAAATCCGCATGTAAGTTTGAACAACTTTTCAAATACTTTTAAATTATTCTGAAACTTTTTTCTCAAATTTTAACCTCTTCGCCCCTGGGCCATTTTCCACTTTTTTTGTTTTTGTTTTTTCTTCCCCTTCTTCCAAAAACCATAACTTTTTATTTTTCTGTCAATATAGCCGTCTGAAGTTTTTTTTCTTTGTGGGACTAGGTGTACTTTTGAACAACACCATTGATTTTACCATATTGTGTACTGGAAAACAAAAAAAAAAATTCCAAGCGCAGTGAAATAGCCAAAAAAGTGCAATTCCACAATTGTTTTTTGTTTTTATTTACCATGCTCACTTTATGGTAAAACTGACAAATATGATTCTCCACGTCAGTGCAAGTATGCAGATAGCAAACATGTATAGTTTATTTCTTATGTAAGTCATGAAATAAAATTCCGAAATTTGTACGAAAAAAAGTTTTTGTTTTTGTCGCCATTTTCCAAGACCCGTAACATTTTCATTTTTCAGGATCTTTGGCTGCGTGAGAGCTTATTTTTTTGTGTTCCAAGCTGACACTTTTATTAATACCATTTTGGGGTAGATTTGATGTTTTGATCGCCTCTTATTGTATTTTATTGCAATGTTGTAGCGACCAAAAAACTGTTTTCTTTCTGGTTACTGGGCAATTGAGCAAAAGGTGATTTATTGTGTTTTTTTATTCTTTTTTCATATTTTTAAAACTTTTTTTTTCACTTTTTACTTTAGGGGACTTGAAGTTGCGATTGTCTGATCGCCTCTGCTATATATAGCAATGCATCAGCACTGTATATTCGTATAGCAGAAATCACGATCTGCTATCATGAGCTGGTATTCACAGGAGGATCGTAATCACAGGCACGGAGGTCTTCAGCAGATCCTCGGCTGAAATGATAACCCATCGGCGTCCCGTGATCTCGTCTTCAGGCTCAAAAACTCAACGAGCCTGCTAGCATCTAAAATGCTGTATGCATGTACCCTTAGGGTATGTGAACACAGTAAGTTTTACAAACATATGTCGCCTGGAATACACCTGAAGAAGCAATGCAAAAGGTCTCCAAAAAATTGACATTGTGCACAGCAATGTCAAAATTGCATTGCTGAGCACAAGTTTCATCTTATGTCATTTCTTTTAAAGCGTTTACATGATCAATTTTTGAGCAGATTCTGCTAAGAAGTTGCTTGATCTCATTACGTAACAATACAGAACGAAAGCCACCGAAGGTGGAGCCACCGCAAGAACAACAGTGAAGTCGCCAGCAAAACCGCCTCAGGAAAACAACTGCCATTGTTTTCCTGAAACAACTTCGCCAGGAAAAACTTGGCAGCTGCCAGTGTGCAAATGACGCTGTATGCAACTATCCTCACTGTACATACACATAGAGATTTATGAGGAGTTTTTGGAGCAGAAACTGAGCGAAAAGTGAGCAGAAACTTCAAATCCTCCTCAAAGTCTCAAGACTCCTAAAAAACTTAGCAGAAGTTTCAGCTCAGTTTCTGCTCTGAAAATATAGCAAAACAGATCCCATGTGGATAGCTATGAGTCTGCGTCACAACTTGCTTTTAAGGCAGATTCCAAAAAGAATGCCATTTCTGTGCACATGTTCTGTCTATGTCACTTATTTTAACTGCTTAAAGGTTTGGAAACTATGAATAGGTTAAAAGAAGTAACATGTTCATTCTTCGGGCAGCTTGGAAGATGCACATTCTGTATAATTGGAAGTATAGAACAAAGACGATGGCAGGTTCATGGTTTTTGACTGCCTCAAAAACCTCTTTGTGCACGTACTCTTCAGCTTTGTGCCCAGAGAGATTTTCATTGGGTTTTTGGAGCAGAAAGTAGTCCTGTGAACATGAAGTCTTTTTGCAGACTTTTCGTAGCAAAAACTAAGCAGAACCTCCAAGTTTTTAAGGAGATTTGAGGTTTACAAGTGAATTTGGAAAGTTTCCACTCAGTTTCTGCTCCAAAAACTCATCGAAAAGCTGTGTATGCACAAATCCACTAAAAGAAACTCACCTCCTCCTTCAAATCTTACAATCCTCAAAAACTTTCTTATCAGTTTTTGCTCAGCTTCTGCTTTGAAAACTAAGAAATAAGATTCCGTGTGCACATACTCTTAGCCTATGTGAACATTAATTTTTTTTTATTGGTTTTTGGAGTGGAAATTGAGCAGAAACTGTAAGTTTTGGAGAAGCTTTTACTTTTTTTCAGACGAATTTGGAGAGTTCCCACTCAGTTTCTGCTTCAAAAACTAAGAAAGAATACTTGGTGTGCAAATACTCGTAGCCTATGTGCAAATTGAGTTTTTTTATGAGCTTTTGGAGTGATATTTTAGCAGAAACTTTAAGTTTTTGGAGAAGCTTTTACTTTTTCAGAAGGATTTAGAGAGTTTCCGATCAGTTTCTGTTCCAAAAAGTCCTTGAAAAATGTTGTGTGCTCGTGGTCTTGGATGACTTTTTGATGTAGATTTCAAAGCGGATCTGGATAAAAATCCACCTAAAAAACTGTGTGAACATGCTTTAATGGTGCAGATTTAATTGGTCCACAAAATATACCGCATATACTTAATTTGACTATACCTTAATGTTGAGACCACTTAGGGCATCCTATGCGCCCATTGGCCACCACAGGTGACATCTCGCCATGTGCTGGCAGCCACTTGTGTGGTCTCACCCTAAAGTTAGAGTCATTTTTGTCATATAATATAAGTAGTACATGTGAACCTAATCTGCACCGAAATAACAGTCAGCTCTGTGCGAGCCAAGCTCTTGCGACTGTGCCAAAATCGACAGATTATGTTCTGCAAACCAAGCAAACTAAAGTAGCCATTTGGGCTGTTTTCTGGCTGAAATGGCCCATTTCAATCAGTAAACTGCCTATACGCAGTACATAAAACCCGGATCTCACCCCATCAAGCGCAGAAGAATATGAGAGATTTCAGTCTCGGCAGTAAGAGACACAAATCTGAAAAACCAGGCAAAATCAGTTAAGCTCCAATTTAGCTAATTACATCCCCCCTCCCCCCACAGGAGATATAATTACATGAAACAAAACAAATAGAGTCCAAAAAAAAAAAGAAAGAAGCGTGAGAGAAATTAATACCATCTGAGAAGAGAAGAAAAGATGGAAAGAAATATCCGTCCTTCTTCACTTCTGCCTTTACCCGGACCCCTGCCGAGATGAGTGGCGAGTCTGGAGAGCGGCAGCGCATTCCTATAAACAAGCGCACATTTAAGAAGAGGGCTGCCGAAAATTAAAAATACAAAATAAAAAATAATTGTAGAAATAATTGCAATGGTTGTTTAAAGCGGTTTCTGGTCGCTATTAGTTTTCATTAAGCTGTCAGAACACCATTATATCCTAATTTAAACTGCGGCTTTTAATGCTCACTTGGAGATAACACAAGTCTTGTTTTTCTGTTTGAGGTTCCGGCTTTGCTCTGCTCAAACCATAAGTGCTCAAAGCTTTGACGTGATTAATAGCCGAGCGCCTCCATTTAAATACAGACCATGTTTCCAATTTTCTTTCTCCGACTACTTTCCTCTGCTTTATGCAGCAGCCGAACAATTGCAGAAACAATCACTTCCGTAATTCTCAGGCTGGGTTCACACCACGTTTCTGCATCCCATAGAGGTACCTTAAAGAGGTTGTCAAGGGCTTATATATTCATCGGCTATCCTCAGGATACGTCATCAATATTAGGTCATTAGATCGGTGGCAGGTCCAAACCCAGACACCCCACTGATCAGCAGTGTGAGCTACAGTCCACCAAGAATGGCCACTACGCAGTGTAAGGAGCTGTGGTGCCCAGCGACAATGGACTGTGTGCGTCCAGCTGCAGCACGAGCTGTAAACGTTTGATCAGTGGGGATGTCAGGTATCAGACCCCCACTGATTTGATATTGGGGACCTCCTAAAGATGGGTCATCATTATATATCCCCTTAAAAGCAGGATGTAACAGGTGGGATTGTCTAAGTCTAGTTCTTTAAAGGAAAAAGAAAGGTATCAAGGAAGGAAGGGAAGGACGAAGGAAGTAAGGATGGAAGGAAGGAAAGCAGCAAGAAAGTAAAGGGAAGACGAAAGGCTGGTAGGGAGTAAGGAAGAAAGAAGGAAAGAAGGAAGGAAATGAAAGAAAAAGAGAAGAAATGAAGAAAGATTGTAAGGAAGGTTGGAACGTTGGAAGAAAAGGGAAGTAGGGTGGATGGGAAAAAGGAAATAAAATGAAAGGAAAGGGAGGATGGAAGGAAAGAAGGAAGAAAGAAAAGGAAGAGAAGGAAGAGAAGGAAGGAGGGAAGGAAGGAAATGAAAGAGGAAAAAGGGAAGGAAATTGAAGGAAAGTAAAGAGATAGGAGAAAGGAAGGAAAGTAGGAAACAAGGGAAGAAGGAAGGAATGGGTGTAGGAAGGAAAGAAGGAAGGAAATGAAAGGGAAAGAAGGCAGGGAAAAAGAAGGGAAAAAAAGCAAAGAAATAATGAAGGAAAATGAAAGGAAAGGGAGGAAGGAAGAAAGAAAGAAAGAAAGAAAGAAAGAAAGAGTCAAAGAAGAAATGAAGAAATCTGAAGAAAGGAAATGAAAGAGAAAGAAGGCTGGAAAAAAGTAAGGAAATGGATGGAGATTAAACAGATAGGAGAAAGGGAAGAAGGAAAGAAGGGAGGGAGGAAGGAATGAAAGAAAAAAGAAAGTAAGGAAGAAGGGAGGGAGGCAGGAAGGAAAAAGGAAGGAGGGAAGAAAAGCTGCAGGAAAGGACATTTAAATGAAAGAAGGAAGGAAAATGAAGGAAGAATAAGGAAAGAAGAAAGGAAAGAAAAAAAGAAAGAAAGGAACGGAAGGAAGGAATATTGCCTTTTTTCGAGAAACATTGCCACCCCTGCACATTGGGTGCATTGGCCAGTTCTGATGCACATAGGTGTTGGCCAAGAGTGGTGCTATTTAAGAAAAAAATAAAAGAAGAAGAAAACTAATATTTACTTACTAGTCTCTTTTTCAACCTTATTTAACCAATTAATTATCTAATCTGATGTATTTTTATGGTAACTCGTAAAGGGACTATTTGGATTACAATACAAAATCCATTTTCAGATTCCCTATTTTTAGTTAATACAGGGACTTCTCCAATTTATATCCCATCTGCTGAACAGAATGAAGCTCATCTGCAAGGATTGTCTTTCTTAAGCAGGCATATGTGTACATTACACAGCCCACTTGAATAGGTGCTGTGTAATACTTAATTTCACCTCTGGTGGCGCTGCAGGAATATTGACAACTTACTACAAAGTTTCCTCACAGAGTGCAGCTGATTTCTGAGGAGTCTCACCAGTAAGCAGGAATTATCCACAGAAGAAGGTACCTATAAAGGTTTTGGAAAACTCATAAAGGCCAATGCTCAATAAGAAGTATTTATATTGTGGAGGAATAAGCCAGGTAACTTTTTATCTACTTTTATCCCTAAAACTAGCGTTGTTATTTAAGGGAAAAATATTAAAATTAAAATGGGATAGATTTTGAAAGATTTTTTGGTGGGACCTGGCTGCTGAGATCTCCATCAATTCAAATAATGGATTCCATTGACATCTATAGGAGAGATAACTACCCTTACCTAGTAAACAAGCCTGAAACTGAATTGTTCTCGAGGTCGTGGGGATCCCAGAGATCTCATTCCACTATGCAATATTTTATTACCTATCTTCCTCCCATAGCATCATGGTTCAGAAATACCATGTTATCAGGTGATAAAAAAAATCCATATGAACAGACTAATGGCTGCTGTATGGCCCTTGGAGTGAGGGAACCCAGACCAGGTTAGCTCCATTGTAAGACTGGCTTGTTCTCATGGTCAGTGGGGTTCTGACAGTTGGAACCCATCCAACAATGGTTTATCACCTTTCCTATCATAGCATTATTGTTCGAAAACCCCATATAATCAAGGGTGAAAGAATCATAGAATTAGACTTGGTTAGTTATGAGAGGGCTCAGGCCACGCTGGCTGTTTTTGAAGACTATACTGTTCTTGGGTTTTTTGGAGGTCTCAGAACTTGGATTTCACAAAACATTGCTATATGACCTATCCCGCTATAGCATTAGCATGGAAATGCCATGTAGACAAAGGTGTAAGATGCCAAGGCAGCCCAATCGATGCAATAGGCCCCTAAGGAGAGGGGACCCAGAACAGGATCTAATACGGACCTATTCTTGAGGTTGGTGCATGTCTCAGTGGTCAGCCCCACCATAAAATGTTTCATGACTTGTCCCCCCATGATATTACTGTTTGTAAAACCTTTGTAATCAAAAGTATGGGAACCATAGAGGTAGACCTATTGTAGCTATTGGGTCCTTAGAGAGAGGAGTCCAAGGCTAGGTTGGATGTAATCTAAAACTGTCTTTTTCCTGGGATTAGATGGGTGTCCCAACAATTGGATTCCGCTAAACTATATTTTATTACCCTTTGTAGCATGACCTTTGAAATCCTACACAGTCAAGGGTGTAAGAACCCTAGAGGAAGACCTAATGGATGTAACTGGCTCCCAAAAGAAGAGGCTCAGACTGGTTGGCCTGCTGGTCGGTGTTTCAAGTGGTCGGACCCCACAATGAAAAAATGTATGACCTGTTCCCCCTTGGTATTTTGGTTTCCAAATCTTATATAATCAAGAGTATATTAACCTTAAAGATATATTCATAATTTCTATGGGGACCCTGGAGAAAAAGGGCCCAGGCCAGGTTAGCTGCATTTCTATTCAGGTATTTCCTCTCATAGATCCTACAAAATAATCGTGGACAACATTCACCCGAGGCTTATGGAAAGGAGATGGGTCAAAAAAAAACACCAAGTTCTCCTGTCCTGGAAGGATAGGGGTATGTTATTAACTAGCAAACAAAGGGCCCCCCATTTTATATGCTTTAGGGCCCTCTCTATTTTTATGTATTCTCTACTTATAATATGCCTATCCTAAAAGATGACCTGCATCTGTCAAAATGAACTGTCTATGCAGAAAAATGGCCCAAAGATCTAATTGTAGCCTGAAAACTCTACGGAAGAGATGTGAAACTTGTCACTGAGAAATAACAAATTCTCGAAAAATAAAGCATTCACAATGTAATATTTAATCTTCACTTTTGGGCCATCAAAAGGAAATGGGGGAAAATTAACCCAAAAGTCCTTTTCTTCCTGGTCGTTAAGGGTATTGTTCTAGAAAGTAATAAGATACAGATAAGCGGATCAGACAAAATTCAAATTCGAAACTGTTTTGAACGGAATTTCCCGGGAAATTTGATTCACAGAGAAGTTATTATCTAAAGACCCCAGAGCATAATAAATGTGTGTATATAAATGTGTATATATATATGAAATCCTTATACCCACTCCACAGCTCATTACTGCCACCTGTCCCGTCCTCGTTGCCTCTTTTAATCCCTGCCGGAGCACAGGAATCCCTGGGTCTCCGTGCCAAGACTTTTGGCTCTGTTAAGGCCCACAAAGATTACAGTGTCACAACTTAACCTTGTGTGCCCATGCGCAGAACTGTCCTGGGCCTCATCAGGGCCGAAAATCTTAGCTTTGTGCCAAAGGTCCAGAGTTTTCAGTGCTCGTGGTAGGGATTGAAATGTGACAAGGACCGGAAAAAAATACAGTAAGGAGCGGAGGGGACTAAGAAGTGAGGCGTAAGGTAAGTGTAAGGATTTTTAAAAATTTTAAACCTTTCGATGGCTCTTTATGATTTAGAAAAATGGCGAACGCTGGCTAAATCCACATAATCTCGAATTACAAAAAATTCTGCACTTTGGCAAATACTGATTCTTGTAACATTCGAGTAGAATTCAATTTCATTCGAATATATATTCTCTCATCTCTACAATGCGAATTCCATTTCATATACTTTAGGGCCCCCTTTATTTCTAAGTACACCCCTGCCTGTAATGCTAGTCTACAAAAAAAAATGACCTGGATCTCTTAATTCAACTTCGCAGACGTAAAACTCCATGTAAGAAAGCTGTAACTTGTCAACTGAAACAGCAGCTTCGGGAAATTCTCCGGCAAAAAAAAAAAAAAGAAGAAGAAGAAAAAAAAAAAGGAAAGAAAAAACTTTCTCGAAAGAAAAAAAAGAAAACATTCGCAATGTAAGATTTAGTCTTCAAATTATTCTGTCAGTCTTATGACAATTTAATTATATTTTTTTATCTTGTGTTTCTTTATTCAGTTTAGGTAGCAATGTCTCGTCAATATCTTATTCAGGTGTAGCATGAAAAAGTCTAACAATCCTGGGCTGGCAGCCAAGCTTGCATCTGACTGACGCTTGCTTAACTGTGCAAAGATTTGCTCCGCTTCAAAAAGGAACTTGCCTACACTCGAACCAGTAGTGACAGCGAAGGTGTGGGGCTGAATTTTAACAAAGCCGTCTCCAGCATGTGCTCAGAGAGGCGGAACCGGCACTTAGACTCAGCGCTAAAAGACTTCAATCTTCTTCTAGCTCCTAATTTGCCTTCGATGCAAACTCAAAGAGTTTTCATAAAAGCAGATCATTAGCGGATCCACAGCTGCAATATATTGCTGTCATTCCATTCCGAAGAGCGTTTGTGCCCCCCCCCCCCCACCTGCCCCCCTATATAAAGAAGACTTGTGGCCATTAACGGAGATAATAAACGGGATAAATATTCGTTTTCTAAATATGAATTAGATTCATATGATAAATATAAATGATACCGTATCGGAACGTAGTGCCGCCATCCTGTATGTATAGTGCTGGATCGCGTGTGTGGCCAGAATAAAAATCTTCTAAAAGCCACAAATTTAAAAAAAAAAAACATGTTAAAAGAAAATGCACTTTTTAGCAATAAATTTTTTTTGCAAAAAATGAGTGTTTAATATTTTTGCAGACATACCCCAATGATCGCTTCCTTAAATGATTATTTCCATTTTATAAAAGTTTTCCCATTGCTACGACATCCCTTTATGATAGGTGGGGACACCCATCAATTCTAGAGGTTTGTGCACATGATATTTATGTCAAGAGGAAGAAAAGAAAACAGCCATGGCCAAAGTCATCAAAAAAGTAGGAAACAACTAAGAAAAAAATGGAAAAGGACGCTTTAGAAAAAAATGCCAGTGTTTTCTGAAGTGCCTTTCAGCGTTGTTATTTAGGTTTTTTTTTGGTCATTTCCTGAGGGCTCTCTTGATGGTTTTGACCACTGACTGGTTCTTTTTAGCGATTTTCCAGTGTTTTTGTCATTTTTACAAGCATTTTCCAATGTTGAACTTTATCAAGCAAAAACGCTGGCAAAACAATTAAAAGAAATTGGGAGTCCTTTGAGTGTTTCCATTGGCTTATTATAAACTACAAAGAAAGATCAGAAAATGCACAAAGAAGGGTTGGGTCAATTCTTTTAACCTCTTGGCATCTTTGGAGACCTGAAGAGGTTAAAGACTGAACATATGCACAGCGAGAAGTTTTTACGTAGAAATACGTATATTCAATCTTTTGTGTATTTATTTTGTATGTTTTCAGGATGTTTTCAGGGCAGAATCCGCCTGAAAATGATGTTGTTTGCAAATACCCTAAGAGTGAAGTGGTTAAAGTACCATACTTACCTACTGTCCCAGATTTGAAGGCTCTGTACCTGCAAATTTGGCACATCCCAGAAAGAAAGGAGGCTTGATGTTTGTTAACCATGCCCCAATTTTGGTGTAAGTCAGAGGGGCATTACTTAAACCTCTCAAATACCACAACAGAAATATTGGTAACCATGAAGCTCTGATTTAAGGACTGGGTGCCCTTTCACTGTTTTCCACTGCAAACCAAAGCTAATGGCCACCCGATGTGCAGAGAACTATAGCACAGCCTAATCCAATGGGACCATGCTGCCATGCTGTCACGGGTGTGTCAGATGTGACAGACAGTCACCCTGCAGTTGGTTGCAAAAGATCTCTTCATTTGGCATTACAGACACCTTCTTAGATCTGTCTCACTATAGGACCCAGCAGCTACCTCCCTCCTGCTAATTGACACCCAGACCAGGATGTTTAAATACTTGCTGTTTGCTACAGGGAGGTGCCGTTGATATTCACATGTTCCCTTGTGAAGGCTTGGAGCTATTGCAGTTTGTTTACTTCCTCTTAGGTGCTTTGGAGGACGTTTGGTCTCTGAAGTCGGCTCAAGCTAAGTTACTTTTCCCCGTGTTTGTCTCCTTTGTTGTCTTTAGTTGTTAGTGGGGACTGACTAGTGCTCATCCCCCCCTCCCTATCCAGGGCCAAGCTCTAGGGAAATACAGGGTTTAGGTACCTGTGCAGCGATTGGTGAAGAACTAATATAGGCATGATAAGGGAAGACAGGGTGATATCAGATCAACCTGGGAGTTCTCCAGTCCCCCTTTCCCTAGTGTCTGGGCTCCCGTTCCCTCTTCCCTTCGTGTTGCACTTAGTCTTTCCCACATCTTGTGTGAGACATGCCCTGCACAGTCAGGGAACTAAAGAAAAGCCGTACACAAAGCTAAATCAGTTCTTCATTCTCGACTTCATTCTCAGAATCAGTGGGAATCTCAGAAGTCAGACCTCCACCAATTCTAAAGTGACAGCTATAGGTTAAAAAAAACATTTTGGCTGGGGCTACATGGCGACTTTGGCTGCAACATCTAATCAAGGTTCACGTGGTGTCTCTGTCGAAGCGCAATACGAATGAATAGAGTCGCAGTGGGTACCGCGATCGGGCAGAGTGCTGATAAAACGCTCTGTCCAGTCATTAGGAGACTTGTGGAACATCCTATCAGGGCACATTGCTGGAAATTTGGGAAGTGAGTAAACCACTTTACCTTTGATCATCAGGAAGAAAAAACTGTCATATACTCTACATAGATATTCTCGATAGGAGTCCCCCGCCCCCGGCCCGGACCGTGCTGTTAGTACTCACATTGGTTTCCTAAATCTGGGGGCATCTTATAGTCTGGATGGATCTTGATATGACTCACCGGATCCGGTACTGCAGCTCGGTGCATTTTTTGGGTACTGTGATCAATTGGTGGCCACAACCGTAATAGAGAAATAGCTAGAGTGTGGCTGACACTCACTGCGCTGTTTTGGGTACTGTATTATAGGAGCGTTTTGTAGGATAGGCTATCAATGATAAAGGGTTATTCCAATCTTATAGGTATTCTATAAACCTTAGTGTGGACACACACCTATCTTTAGTCCCTGACCTTCATCCAATGGTCATGGTGAACAGAGAGGTAGCTGCACATGCACCGCTCCTTCCATGCACTTCCAATGACTTTTCCACCACTGTGAATCTCCCATAAATGTCCAAAATGGGAATACCCCAAAATCCTGTAAAATCCCTTTAAATTTAATATATAAGGACCAGTTCTGTAAGAGATCTGAACTGAGATCTTAGGACATGACAAATATGTAATTATTTTCTTACATTAAAAAGCTGAAAACTCATCTCGGTTAAGTGATCCTCCCGGGGGACCACGCACCCGGAACCTGGAGCCCAGGAGGAACCAAAAGGTAACTTTCAGCGAAATTAGAAAGCCAATACTATTAAAGACCCGTGATCATTGGGGGTCCCTGTTGGAGATTTTGTATTGGGGCTCACTAGGTTCAAGTTATGCCACGGGGTACATTGGTCATTGCAAATATTAGAGCTGCCTGTACAACAGGAAGCCGAGGTCTTATACTAGTTGGTGAGGCTCTTGTTGAGCTCAGTTTTATTTTCAGGCCTTTAATAGTTTTTGAACTTTACAACGTATGAAAATACATAAATTCTTCTTACATAGTTCTTACATAGTTTCAGGTCTGTATATTGTAGACGTGCACAGCATATTTCCATATACAACTACTAATACTGAACATTCCCACTTTTTTGCTTTGTATTATTATGGTGCTGCCTTGTATCTTTGCAAGTTGCTTTACATTATGAATTGGACGGCTTCTATCTGACTGATAAGCGGACATTTAAGAGGGTTTTGTTCCTATTTACCTCTTATCTGAGCCTTTGAATGGTTATCGTTGGCTTTTATAAACAAATATAATGGAAGAATTCAGTCTCCAGGCTCTATGGAAAGTCATAACGATTCAAGTCGTACAGAACTCCACAAACCGTCTGAAGAAAAGTATAAGTCCAATTATGACTTGTAGCCTTTTTTACATTTACAATTCTCTATGTAATGGAAAAATATTTCAACCCTTAAAGTGTGCATGACACAATAAATATGTATATATATTTTTTTACCCGATGTAAATGCGGTTGTTCTCCTGAATCCGGCGTTATTTTTCTTTTATTCCTGAGCCTCTACGTTCCTGAGATATGGTCATCTTTTCCTTGTATGTAAATCTAGTCTTGTTAGTAAAGTGGGTGTGGTCTTACAGAAGGTGCCCACAGAGATCTTTAGGACCAGGCTCACTTGACTAAAAAGACTAGACTTTTATATAAGAAAGAGGAGGCCATATCTTACGAACTGAAACGCGCAGGAAAAAAAGGAAAACATCGCCGGATTCGGGAGAACAGCGGCTTTTATACCAGGTAAAAATATTACATGTTTATGGTAAGTGACAGATCCACTTTAAGGCTAGGTCAACGAGTGTAGAATTGACCACAAACATTTAGTTGAGTCCTGCGCAGCGTGGTAGGTCGACTCACTCGGTTTCTTAAAAAAGTAGACACAGGAATCGTTTCTGTTTAAAGTCCGGCTGGTTTATTGTAAGCCTCATAAACCACGTTACCAGAAAACACTGCCTTTTTCTGGCACAAGGTAAAACATAAAGTAACAAGTCCATACAATAGTGCTGGTTAGCCCACCTGGCTTAGAGTCCAGATTCCATGTTCTTTAGCAAAGGACTTTCAATCCAGGAGACCTCTGTACGTCCAGCATGTGTGAGACAAACAGCTCTCAATTTACCCAGTGAATCCCACCCAGGGGTGGAGATATGGTGAGCAGCCGTTCAACTGCTTATAATCAACCTGTCATGGCCGATTACCATAGTCCTATATGCATTAAAGCATTACTTCAAATTTATCTCCCAACCACTAAATGTTTAACAGCCACCTTACAGCAGGTAGAAACACCCTCCCAACCCCTTATAATCTGATTGGTTAGATAACATGTTGGGGGGGTCAATTAACCAATGGTTTGTGCCACAGGGCTTTCTCTAGCTTGGGGACTTTCACTTTGCCTGCCAGGCCTAATTCTTTTGATCTAGTTACTCAGACCAAACTAGAAGTTTAAGTGTTATGTGCTCCAAGCTACAAGTGGGATACTCTATCTCTGCAATGGATATTGAGGATGTGGTGGTCAAAGTTTACTATGGCACTAAGCAATTTTTAGCTACAACACTGCCACACACTATTTTATGAATATTGTTTATCCAAAAAGGAAAAAAAAAACATAAATTTCATGTGAAAATTTCATTTAAAGAGATTTCCCTCTACAGGTCATCAATATCAGATCAGTGGTGGTCCAATATCCGGCACCCTCACCAATCTGCTATTTGAAGCTTCGGTGTAAAAAGTGTAAACCCCTTTAAACCACAGATCCTTTTCTTACAATAGGTTCTATTTTCACTCCTTTAAAAAGATATTCCCTTCCATAAAATGTATGGTATATCCACAAGGTATGCCATAAATGCATTGAAGATGTGGGTACATGCATTGGGACCTGCATGTAACTTGAGAACGGGGTCCATCACACGCTGCTGTCAGTGAGGTGTTCAGGATTCTCATACAAATAAGTCGGAATTTCAGAAACCTCCCAACTGACAGCTGCGGACATTAGGGTCCCTTTCTCAAAATCCCGTCAGTTGGACCTGCATTTCCTATACATTTCTGGAGTATGCTGTTTACAAAATTTACTACATGGGATTATTCCTTTTTATTTTGGCCTTTCGGTCACAACTTTTTTTTATCTTATGTTGCTTTAGATGGATTTTTCTTATTATTTCAAAGAGTATTTCCCTTGCACAACTTTATAAAATCTAAAAACTTTTATTTATCTATATAAATGTAGCTAAAATGTTCTAAAGAGAAAAACAAATAATTTCAGCTCCTATAATGTTTTTTTTCTATGTTTTCCATCCATAGTAACGGTCAATCTCTCTCCATACAGTTATAGCCATATACTAATGCCGATGGACACTGCACTGATAGCTGCAGACAATGCGGGCAATAAGGGCCCGAGAGTTAGGGGGCCTAGGCATCCTGGATGCAGATACCATTGAAAGCAATTATGGAACAGAGAGGCATTCATTCCCTCATGCGGGGGCCATTATACAGTATGGAGGCATATGCCAGGGCTATACTGTTTGGAGGGCTGTGTGGCATGAATTAAACTGTTTGGAGGGCAAGAGGGGGCCATGATACTGTGTTCAGGATATTATATAATGTGGAGAGCTGTATTGAGGCCATCGTACAGTGTGGAGGGTTGTGCTGGGCCATCATACTGTGTGGAGGGTTGTGCTGGGGCCATCATACTGTGTAGAGGGTTGTGCTAGGGCCATCATACTGTGTGGAGGGTTGTGCTGGGGCCATCATACTGTGTGGAAGATGGTGCTGGGGGCATCATAGTTTGTGGAGGGTTGTGCTGCGCCATCATACTGTGTGGAGGGTTGTGCTGGGGCCATCATACTGTGTGGAAGATGGTGCTGGGGGCATCATAGTTTGTGGAGGGTTGTGCTGCGCCATCATACTGTGTGGAGGGTTGTGCTGGGCCATCATACTGTATAGAGGTTTGTGCAGGGACCATTGTACTGTGTGGAGGGTTGTGCTGGGGCCATCATACTGTGTGGGGGGTTGTTTTTTGGCCATCATACTCAGGGAAGGGTTGTGTAGGAGCCATTATACTGTGTGGAGAACTGTGTCGGGGCCATCATGCTGGGTTGGGGTCACTGACAGGGCATCATACTTTGCAGGGGGGTACTGAAGGGTCATCATGCTGTGCATGTGGAGGGTACTGTGTAGGAATTCACCATGGGGGTATCATACTGTGTTTGGAGGCACTTTGCTGGCCTCATACTTTATGGGGGCCTTGAAAGGGGTCTCTTAGTGCGTGGGAACAGTAAGGGGCTTCAATAGGAAATAAATTACTTTGTAAGGGCTGCAAATTTGTGAGATATGTACTTCTGTGACCCCGCCGAATATATATTTTTTTTCTTGGGGAAGTCCAACTAGGACTTCTGCTATGGCGACCCACAATTTCTGTTGACACCCCTGCCAGGATAGTAAATTGATCTGATACTTTCTATTGACATGGGATAGTGGTTGATTACATCTGGAGCCAAAAATTACACAATCCCTCTGCTCTCGTAATCACAGATTCATGAATATAAGGTGCTTGGTATAAACAATTGACTCTTGACACTTCAACGAGTTTGGAAAATCACGGCAAAACTACGCAAAGTGGCAAATCCCCCCACCCCCCAAAAATACAATGTATGAACTCAGCCTTAGCACCATACATTTCAGCACATGATGAGGTTGGGAGTTAAATTAAGACAAGGGCAACATGGTACAGGGTTTCCTCCTTAGGGGCACTGTAAAAATTCACATGGGCTGTCTCTATGGTGGATAAAAAATTTCTAGGAACTCTAAAGTCTCTCTGTGATGGTAGCAGATTATTATTTCTATACTGTAAAAGGCCAACATGCGAAGATTTAATGACCATTTTCCACTGTTAGTGCAGGAAAGTAGAACCAGTCGCCTCCAGTGCCCATGGAAGGCCACAGCCTTTGTCTTCTCCATGGTCAGTGTGATTCACAGGCTAACGCTCTGCAATTAGTCTAATTAATATGAAACAAAGAGCCGCATTACCACTTATCAAATTGATTGTTCCCCAATCAAAACAAAACAGTCCGGCCTTTTGATGTAATTTCAAGAGATGATTTGAAATGTCATGTAACGGCAAACCAATTACCTTTTGACTGAAGTCACGCATAACAGAATACATAATTGGCACAAATTTGGAAAGGCTGCTTACTGTTGGTATGCTAATTATCTGTCTTTTTTCATAAAGGGAAAAGGTTGCGGGAAGAACTCGGGAATGAATTCTTTGTTTTAATTTATTTACACAACTTGCATTTAACACGGTCCTCAAGAAAGTCAGAGATCTACAAATAGCCAAAGAGCCACCGAAACGCTGCGCCATTCTGAGCCACTGCACAGCTCGGCTACGGATGCACTCACTGCTGCCTCGGGATGTGGATCCAGTTGTAAAACTATGGCGCAAAAAGGGAACCATTGCCTAATTGCCCTGACACTTTGGACTTGTTGCGTCAGGACTAGTGTTGAGCGAATTTGTTCGGCATTTCTAATTCAGGTTCGTATTCGGGGTTCCAGCATGTTCGCGCCAAAAAATCGGCTCCGCCCACGAACATCTCTGATTTGCCACGCTGTCATGCAGATAACATCTGCGTGATAGCGTGGCTAATCAGGAATGTTCGTGAGCGGAGCCGATTTTTTGATGCGAACAAGCCGGAAACCCAAACACGAACCCGAATTTGAAATGCCGAACAAATTCTCTCAACACTAGTCAGGACTAGAGATGAGCGAACCCGAACATAAAAGTTTGGCGTTTGTACCGGACAGTTACTGACCGTGGCTAAATGCTGAACACAGACTTTCCCTGGAAGTCTGCTGGCAATGTTCAGAGTTCCGGGAGAAGTCCGTGAGAGAGGGAGAGATGATTTTCTGGCTGAAAAGTTGCTTGGGTTCGGATACTGGTTCAGGTTTGGGTTCAGTTCTGGTAGCCAAGCCGAACTTTGGAATAAAGTTCGGGTCAAGTACCAGAACCCAAACTTCCATGGGCCCGCACATCCCTAATCAGGAGAATGCTAAGAATATAAACATCCCGACATAGATGGCTCAATGACGTCACCTGTACTGTGGACGGCAAGGAGATGTCCCAGCTAATCCCATGGAAACGGGATTAGGTAAATTTGATTTTTTTTTTTTGGCTTTCTTTGGTGCAAAAGGGGCACCATAAATTGGGGGGGGTGCAAAAAGTACATTGCTATATAGAGCACTGCTACCCAATGGGGGTTCGAAGAGGGACCTGACTGTTGTATGAAGACACATTAGGAGCACATTACTATGTGAAGGTATTATGACCGAGTGAGGGATTACGAGAAGCACTGTTACTGCATGGGAGCATAAAAGGACAATATTACTGTACAAGACACACAAAATATTACTATTGCTTTGTGTAGTACCAAAGGAGAGGCTTTTTTACAATCTGGGGCTCTCTGGACACATGATGTAGAGGTGAAGAAAAGGTAGTAATAGGGAAGAACGGAAAAAGGAAATCAAGATGTCAAGACAAATACAAGTCATGCATGGTAGAAGTCATAGCGGTCTGGGCTGCATGGAGAAGAAAATAAAAAGTGAACAACTACATACTGAAAAGATGTAATCTGTCACTGGACTGGAAACATATATCGGTATCTTAAGATTTCAGAAACACCATTGGCGCCTGTCCAAATTTTAACTTCAGTCAAAATTTCAGAACACTAGTAGTAGTTATGCCTCTGAAGATAGGACTGGACCACCAAAGTACTACAGGATCCTCCAAAAAGCCCAGACAATGGCACAATAATGGGTCCCAAAGACACCAACTCTTTTCTGACTGGGACAAAGCTGAATTTGTGTTTTTAATGATTCCTAAAATTTGAGACTGTTGGCAACTATACTCCAATGGTTATGAGAGACCTGTATCACATGGTCAGAGACTGATTTAGAAATAGGCTATTCAATGGCCTAGTCAAAACTAATGTAGAGGGCACGGTTGTACTCAAATACTGAACGGGGTCATAAATATCTCTAGTCCCTCTGTCAACAAAAAAAGGTTGTAGAGCTCAGTAGCGTAATAACTGTAGACTCATCTATCCTACTGTAAAACGAAATACAACTAGCGATGAGCAATTCGATTCACACTGCCTGGGTCCTCCATGGCAACTGGTTTTCACTTCCTTGACTGTATCCTAGGTACCTCTGGTGCTTACTAGGCCCCAAAACATAATAACTTAAGCCCTCAATACTTAGACTAATGTTAGCCAAGCTGATAGATGTCTATGAGTTGGGCAGACAGTCTAATGTCTATCGTGGGTGCCCTTGACAGATGACTACTGCGGGAGTTAAGGATCCAGCATGTCCAATTTTTTACTGCCGATATTTTTGTTCTCCCTGTAATAAGCCACCACCAAAGACACCTGGCAGAAGGAGAACACAGGAGCGCTAAGCAGAGCAAGAGCTTCGGTGTAGGGGAGAGTTGGCCTTGAGAGATGCTGGATGAAAGATGGTTCGGCCGGACAGCCAACAAAGGTGTATGGGGAGTTTTACATCAAGAGGCACCCAGGATGTCAGGCTGAGGATGTACTGAAGACTTGCTGTTTCGGAAGTCCAGAACGGAAGCCGAACCAGCGAATGGAATTGCTCATCTTTAAATACCACACTCGAATACTCTCTCTGAAGCCTTATTTAGTATCTCACTATAGGGGACCTTTTTAGGGGTCAGAAAACTTCAAGGAACATCTCCCCATTTTTTTTACTAGCCTTTGGCTCGATCTTGCGTAATGGCAACTTGATCGATGAACGATTTGTAGGAAGATCGATCTTGTGCAAGTCTAGATAGGTCCACCAAGGAATTCTTTGCCTCCCTATAGAGTGCGACAAAATCGGTTAATCAAGTGGTTAGTTCTTTTGTTGTTCTCTTCCTATATAATTCCTGGTTGTTCCACCGCGGATGCACTATATGGCACCTGGCTATATACTAGCACACATTTAATAGTCCCTGTTAAACCTGTGAAGGAATTTAATTGAAACAAACACGAATCCAAGCGTTCCGGAGCAGGTAATGCTAATGTAGAACAAAAGAGCGATATGCCGCCATAAGCCCCATCTAACAAGGTGTTCAGCACCAAAGCCCAAGGGGATGGAGGTCTTCTCGCTGTGAAGATTAGACAAGAGTATTCATGCAGGACACAGCGGGAATGTGAGGGGGACATGAAGTGAGCAATCCCAGCAGACAGCCTGTTGAAATGTCAGTCAGGCGCTCTGCCCGGGCCACCTCTCAGAGAGCTAAACATCTCTTTATGTCAGAACAAATTGGGCAATCCTTAAATCTCTCTCCCTCTCCTTGACGTCAATCTAGAGAGAGCAGGGAGAGAAGTGGAGAGAGCCAGCGAGCGGGAAGAGGCCGCTGCACATGAAAGCACAGAGACAAGTCTGAGAATACTGATACTGCCGCAGCTCACACCGGCACAGACAGCAGGAAGCCGCGGACCTTGTTACCTCCTTTTTGATTGCGCTGGGTAATTTTGTCTTTTTAGAAGAGCCCTCAGGCATGATGAAAACCATAATGAACACACAGCATTTAATTACGAATCCATTAAAACTTAATATATTTTTCAGCCCCTCTTTAAAACTTCACCAGCTGTGCTAAAGGTACAATCATTTTTAATTGTGCCGGGGAAAGGCAAAAAAAGGCTTATTATTTTTAGATTTATATTTTCTATGATTTTGATCAAATCTACTTGTTTGTGACAATAGAAAAAAAATAGTGAACGATAGATAGATAGGTAAATAGCTAATAGATAGATAGATGATAGATAGATAGATAGATAATAGATAGAAAGATAGATAGATAGATGATAGATAGATAGATAGATAGATAATAGATAGATAGATAGATAGATAGATAGATAGATAATAGATAGATAGATAGATTGATTGATAGATAGATAATAGATAGATAGATAGATAATAGATAGATAGATAATAGATATATAGATAGATAGATAGATAGATAGATAATAGATAGATAGATAGATAGATAGATAATAGATAGATAGATAGATTGATTGATAGATAGATAGATAGATAGAAAGATAGATAGATAATAGATAGATAGATAGATAATAGATAGATAGATAGATAGATAATAGATAGATAGATAATAGATAGATAGATAGATAATAGATATATAGATAGATAGATAGATAGATAGATGATAGATAGATTGATTGATAGATAGATAGATTGATAGATAGATAGATAGATAGATAGATTGATAGATAGATAATAGATAGATAGATAGATAGATAGATAGATAGATAGATAGATAGTGCGGACTGTATGGCAGGATTTGTGTTAAGCACAGTTCAGTATATTTTGAGGTGCTGGTAGGCCTTGTGTAGCATTATTAACAGCTCCAATGTATGACGCCATTATCTCCGGCACTACTTCTATTTTTATGCAGAAAGATACAAAAAAAATGTTTCTAACATTTTGTATATACTGCATTATAAATTCCCATAGTAATTAAAGGCAGAAAAACTAATGTAACATTAGGCGCGGCGTGAATGTATTATTTAGCTGTGGAATTATGCAGATTTACACATTATTTAATCAGGAAATATTAACCTGAAGAATCACGACAAAGCGGCAACTCACCAAAGCTTTGTGTAATCCAAAAGTGCAATAATAAAATAAGCAAAATGACTACATTGTTAATGCGGAGAAGAATGGAAATGTCTTTCACTAAAATAAAAAGTTAATAGATAACACGGTGACCTTTTTCCTGTATAAAGGGATTGGATGTGGGAGGGAGGTCTGCGCGAGGCGTTCAGTAATCCTATCTACGAAGCCCTGTTTCTGGACAAAGAAAGAGCACAATAGTAATGTACCGGGTATAATCTATGCGCCGTTATGACGGTGATCAATCAAAAAATTCTTTCAGGAAGTGTTAATCCAGGTTTAGGCTGCAAAATGTTCATTGTCCCGCAAACCTGACATTTCACTTTCTCCACGATATTAATGATAAATGGAGACTGCCATCAGACTAACTAGGTTACAGTAATACTGGGCCCAGCCCGCAATGCACAATGTGAATTTTAAGTACCGCCACTACCAATGACTGTTGTGCCGTCGAATCATTGTGTCTCAGAAATAAAGGGAAGATTAAGATCTTTAAGGATTTTTTTTATTTGTGCTGTAGGAGGGTATCAATTTGACTATGGCTGCTCCGTATGCGAAAACCAGAAAGTTGGGTCTCCTGACCTTACTTAGTTTAGGAGACCCTGACGTTGGGCCGAATATCCAAACACAGCCATATTTAACAGATGGGTGTATCTAGACGTCATTAAATTGCCAACTTTCTTGGGAAAGTCCAAAAAGCAAGAGTTGGAAAAACTCTAACGTGCCACTGAAGGCAGGGCTTCCCAAAAATACCTTTCCATAAAGAAAGAGTTGTAAAAGCTCTGAGGTGTCGAAGCAGGCAGGGCTTTCCCAAACGTTCCTTTCCAGAAAGAAAGAGTTGGAAAAGATCTGAGGTGCCACAGAAGGCAGGGTTCCCCCAAACTTTCCTTTCCAGAAAGCAAGAGTTGTAAATGCTCTGAGGTACCGAAGCAGACAGGGATTCCTCAAACTTTCCTTCCCAAAAAGCAAGAGTTGGAAAAGCTCCAAGCTCTGAGGTGCTGCAGTACGCAGTGCTTCGCCAAACATTCCTTTCCAAAAATCAAGAGTTGGAAAAGCTCCAAGGTGCCTCAGTAGGCAGGGTTTCCCCAAACTCTTCTTTCCAAAATGCATGCTTTGGAAAACTTCTGAAGTGCCGCTGAAGATAGCGCTTCCCTCAACTTTCCTTTGCCGCGACATCTGGATGCTGAGGTAAGTATGGACTAAGGTTATAAATGACATCCATGGTCCAACTGGCCACCAGAGTACTGGAAATTCCAACTTTTGCCTTACCCAAATATTAGGCTCTAAAGGTCCAACCTAAGATGGTCCCATTTGACGGCGACTTTTAAGTTGATGGCTTACAGCTTGTTTCTTATGAAATGATCCACAAATAATCTCTTACATCTTAAAGGAGTTGTCTGGTGAAAAGAAGTTATTATCTATCCACAGGATAAGATGATGACTTGTTGATCTGTGGGGGAAACTTTGATCCCTGTTAGAATACAATAACAGTACGTATGCTTGATCGCCGTACCATTCATTCCCTATGGGGCTGCTGGCAGCTCCACAGAGAATTAATGGAGAGTTAATAGGGAGTCCAACCACCTCCATTTTTTAACAGTGTGTAAGGAGGCTGATGGTCATGTAGTCGATGGGAGGTATGTATCACAGAGATGGCTGGTCTCTGTGATGTAACCCGGTGTATTTTCTCTAGTGCATGCATGCACTAAGAGGATTAATTGGTGCACCTGGAAGCCGGGGTACGGGTTGCTAGGAGAGAATGAGCGGGTCCAGCAACTCACATACCTCACCTCTGGGTGTGGCTAACAGCCTATAAAATGGAGGTTGTTGTTTGGCACATGGTCTGTGTGCTTGGAGGGAGAAGGCCTCCTATGTGTGTTTGTCTTCAAACCAAGCCAGGACATTGGACGCTACCGCAGCTTGTGCGCCACACAGGCCTGAGTGAGCAGAGACTTTCTAAGGACGTTTTCTTTGTTTGCCTAAACTCAAGGCCATTTGATTTTTCTGTTTTGCTTCTGGGTTTATGAAGCAATAAACCCACATGAACTTTTAAAGGAACATGCCTCCTGTTTTCCTCCCGTCGCACCCCAGCGAGTAAAACCTCTACAATTGGTGTTAGACGTACGGGCAGCATTCCCAGCAGAGACGTGTGACTGCTACAGGTAGGACTGCATGTCCTGGGTCAAGTCTGTCGCAAGCCAGCAAGCACATCCAGAAGGCGGTAAGACAGGCTTTGCAGAAAATGACCCCGGAGGATGAGGTTGAGGCCTTCCTGACCATGTTTGAAAGGGTCGTCGAGAGGGAGAAACTTCCATCAGAGCAGTGGGCAGAGGTACTGGTGCCATACTTGACGGGAGAGCCCCAGAAGGTGTACTATAACTTAACTTCGCAGGACGCCAAAGAGTATGGAAAGCTAAAATCTGACATCCTCGCATGCTTGGGGGTGACAATGACTATCAGGGCGCAGCGGGTTCACCACTGGGCGTACCACCGGGACAAACCACTTCGCTCCCAGATGTTTGAACTCTTACACCTGGTCCAGAAGTGGCTGCAGCTGGAATCCGCTACGCCTGCTCAGATGGTAGAGCGGGTGGTGATGGACTGGTTTGTGCGCTCTCTATCGAGGCCCATACAGACTTGGGTTGCCCAGGGTGATCCCCGGAATGTGGATGAACTGATCGGACTGGTCGAGAGATACCAATGGGTGGAAGGTTCTTTGGGAAGGCAGCCCATTCCATACTGGGGGTCCCAGCATGGGTGGAGGCCCAAAAAAGGGGTGGGGCGTCCAAGGTCCAAAGGGGCGGGGGAGGTGGTGCCCAAGGTCCCTACGGATGATGTTGTTTGCTGGAGGTGCCACAGCCCAGGTCATATAGCTGCCCGTTGTCCCCTGACCTCCGAACCGATGGACTGCAGCATAGGACACCATTGTTCATATTATGCATATCCGGCCTGCAGTGTGAACTGTCCACCCAGCGAGGGGCCACAAGTGTGTCCCATGAAGGTGAACAGACGGCCGGTAACCGCATTGCTAGACTCTCGGAGTCTGGTGACCCTTGTGAGGGCCACCATTCCTCTCCAATTGATCCCAGGGAAAAAAGTCAGCGTCACCATGGTGATGCTAAGGACTATCCTATGGCCAGAGTGGACTTTGAAACAGCCCATGGTACTGAGTCCCACGAGGTCGGCGTCGTTCATGACTTGTTGCACCCTATAATTATAGGCCGGGACTTTAGTTTATTTTGGGATTTGTGGGGGAAGGGTTCCAGGTTCGCTGGTTCAGATAGGAAACCAGTTAACCCTGATGAGTTGTCACCACACCCAGAGTCAAAAAAGTTTCCTTTTTGTGTCCTTGTAGGGGATGAGAAGGTAGTGTCCCCTGAATCTGATATTCCAGAGTTAGGGGTGACCAGTGAGAATTTTGGGTCTGCCCAACATAGGGACCTAACTCTGAAGGAAGCCTTCAATAATGTCACAGTCATAAATGGGGTTGCACAGGAGCCTGGGGCTGACACACGGTTTCCCTATTTTAGGTTGAGTGGGGAATTGTTGTACCGTGTTACGAAAGTAAGGGAGGAGCTGGTGGAACAGTTATCGGTGCCGGGGCCCTATAGACGGAAGGTGTTGGACATGGCCCATTCACATATCTTGGGGGGACATGTAGGGGTGGATAAAGCACAGGAACGGATCAAGCAGAGGTTCTATTGGCCCGGGTGTCACCGGTAAATATTAAAATATTGCAGGTCCTGCCCTACATGTCAGTTAACCGCCCCCACCTCTCACTTTTGCAGTCCCCTCATGCCATTGCCCATTATTGAGGTGCCATTCGAGAGAATTGCCATGGACTTGGTCGGTCACTTGGTTAAATCTGCTCGTGGGCATCAATATATTTTGGTCATCTTGGACTATGCCACCCGCTATCCTGAAGTGATCCCGCTGAGAAACTCCTCCACCAAGACTATAGCCCGTGAGTTAGTCCATGTTTTCTCCCGGACAGGGTTACCAAGGGAGATCCTGACTGACCAGGGAACACCCTTTATGAGTAAGGTAATGAGGGAATTGTGCAAGGTCCTGCAAATCTCCTAAGAACATCAGTGTAGCATCCTCAGACAGATGGCCTCGTAGACAGGTTCAACAAAACTCTGAAGAGTATGCTGAGGAAGGCCATAGAAAAGGATGGGAGAGATTCGGACTGTCTCCTGCCGTATCTGTTGTTCTCTATCCGAGAGGTTCCACAGGTCTCTACAGGGGTCTCGCCATTCAAACTCCTGTATGGCTGACATCCACGGGGTCTCCTGGATGTAGCAAAGGAAACCTGAAAAGCCAAAGTCACGCCCCACAGGAGCGTCATTAACATCGTTCTGATGCAGGAGAGGATAGCAAAGGTGATCGTAAAAGAACATCTCCTCCAGGCACAAGAGGCGCAGGCCAGGGTCTACAACTGCTCAGCCAGAGTGTGGCAATTTAATGCTGGTGACAGAGTCCTTGTTCTGATACCTACTGTGGAAAGCAAGCTCTTGGCCAAATGGCAAGGACCATATGAGGTGGTGGAAAAGGTTGGTGAAGTGAATTATAAGGTCCACCAACCGGGACGACGTAAGCCGTACCAGATATACCATGTCAAGCTCATCAAGCCATGGCAAGACAAGGGAGGCTGTGGAAGCTCCATGCTTGCTGGGCAAGCCAGAAGGTGACATTGGAGGAGTCGCAATAGTGGAAATGCTAACGAAGGCCCAGAAACAGCAGTGTCGGGAGTTACTGCAGAAGAACCGGGATCTGTTCTCGGAATTTCCAGGCTGCACAAGTGTCATAGAACACAAGGTTCTGACGGAGCCACATGTGCGGGTGAACTTAAAGCCCTATCGGATACCTGAGGCCCGACGAGAGTTTATTTCCAAAGAGGTGACTCGTATGCTGAAGCTCGGTGTCATCGAAGAATCCAAGAGCGGTTGGTCGAGCCTGATCGTCTTGGTCCCAAAGCCCGATGGTGAGTGGAGATTTTACAACGACTATCGGAAGTTGAATGAAGTCTCCAAATTCGACGCATAACCCATGCCACGCATCGTCGAGCTGATAGAGAGGCTTGGGCCAGCAAGGTACATAACCACCTTGGATTTGACAAAGGGATATTGGCAGATCCCCTTGGCTCAGAGAGCCAAGGAGAAGACTGCGTTTTCTACGCCAGATGGATGCTTCCAGTATGTCCGGATGCCGTTTTGACTGCATGGGGCCCCTGTAACCTTCCAGAGAGCTATGGATCGAATTCTTGCACCCCATAAGTAATACGTCGCGGCATACCTGGATGATATTGTTATCTCCAGCCCGGACTGGGAGAGTCATCTGGAAAAGGTCCAGGCGGTGTTTGATGCTCTCAGGAAGGCGGGGTTTTCAATAAACCAGAAGAAATGTGCCATGGGAAAAGAAGAAGCAAAGTACTTGGGTTATGTGGTTGGTAGAGGCAAGACAAAACCCCAAATCAGTAAAGTGGAGGCAATCCAAACCTGGCCAAGACCGCTGTCAAAAAAGCAGGTTAGAGCCTTCCTGGGGATCGTCGGATACTACAGAAGGTTCATTCCAAACTTTGCCATGATGGCCGCACCCCTGACTGACCTTCTTAGAGGGACAAAATCAGCCATGGCCAAGTGGACTGCAGAGGCGGAGACAGCCTTTGAAGAGATGAAAGTGGCTCTGTGTAGGCAACCAGTCCTGGTTGCCCCTGACTTCAAGAAAGATTTTGTACTCCAGACAGATGCCTCGGATGTCGGTTTGGGAGCAGTCATGGGGAGGAGCACCCTGTCCTCTACCTGAGTAGGAAGCTGTCCTCCTGCAAGAAAAATTATATGGTCATAGAGAAGGAGTGCTTGGCCAGAAAGTGAGCGGTGGACACGTTGCGGTACTATCTGCTAGGTCGAAAATTTAGACTGGTATAAGATCATGCCCCACTCAGATGAATGAGGGAAATAAAGGGGAAAAATGCCAGGGTCACCCACTGGTTTTTAGCACTACAGGATTTCAACTTCCATGTATAGAACAGAGCAGGGAAGCTACATGGTAATGCTGATGCCAGGTATGTATCCCAGAGATGGCTGGTCTCTGTGATGTAACCCGGTGTATTTTCTCTAGTGCACGCATGCACTAAGAGGATTAATTGGTGCACCCGGGGTACGGGTTGCTAGGAGAGAATGGGCGGGTCCAGCAACTCACATACCTCACCTCTGGGTGTGGCTAACAGCCTATAAAATGGAGGCTGCTGTTGGCACATGGTCTGTGTGCTTGGAGGGAGAAGGCCTCCTGTGTGTGTTTGTCTTCAGACCAAGCCAGGACACTGGATGCTACCCCAGCTTGTGCGCTACACAGGCCTGAGTGAGCAGAGACTTGTTAAGGACGTTCTTTGTTTGCCTGAACTCAAGGCCATTTGCTTTTCTGTTTTGCTTCTTGGTTTATGAAGCAATAAACCCACGTGAACTTTTAAAGGAACATGCCTCCTGTTTTCCTCCCGTCGCACGCCAGCGAGTAAAACCCGTACGAGTGATAAATATTCCCTGTTCCTCCCATCGGTGCGATTCCCAGAGGTTGGAACTCCACCGATCAACCAGTTATCACCTATCCTGTGGATAGGTAATAACTTCTTTTCACTGGAAACCCCTTTAATGATGATTGTGAACCGTCATAATCATTTCCTCTGGTGGCTCCAACAGCAGAATTAGCATGAAATGTTGATACAGTTCAAAAGATTTTGGCTTTATACCCATAAGAGTGGCTGTAAAATATGGCAATCTTACATTCAACAGATATTGCCCATAAATGGGTTGAACACTACTTTTTATTATTTTAGAAATGGTCCCACGGTGATCTTAAAATGTTTTTTTTTAAAAAAACACATACTTATTGGACCATCACTGCTCCATGAAATGGCGGCCTGTATCTGAAAGAAACAATATCTTACATCTCTCTAATAGATCGGATGAAATGTGACCACTGCAGCCTATCAGTGGCATCGGCAAATGTCATCTGATGTCCCTGCCCTGGTTCCAGTAGGTAGATATGTGTTTTTGTTTTTATTTTAAGATCATCATGGGCCCATATTTAAAATAATATAAATAATTTCCAGCTCTTTTATGGCCAATTTCTGTTGGTTTAAAGAGGTTATTGATAGGTGATAACTATCAGATCGCTGGTGATCACAAGGGATCCCAGTCATGGGGGCCACTACTGGGGCACCCAATGATGATGAGAATGGAGAATCACCGTTTGGAAGGAGTGAAGGTCCCAATGCAGCTTCATTCAAAGTCTTAGAGATTGATGGAGATAGCTGAGCACAGCGCTATCTCCATCAGTTCCATAGATGGTGCGAATGTGCAACCGGTGCTCCCTTCAAACACGGGTCATAGGACACGCTTACCTAGCCTGTGATTGTTGACTAAAGTAGTGGATGATAAGAAAGGTGACAAATACGATAAGTAAAGTGACAGCAGCAGGAGAGGAATGTGTTGACCTTGTAGGAGGCAGTGACTTGTTCAGTCATGGTATTATATTATAGGTTAGTCTGTCTAAAGTGGTGAAACATAGAGACATATAACAATATGTAGAAACAGCATTGCAAATGATTAGGTCATAAAAGAAAATTCCAGCAGAGGAATGTGTTGATTTTGTTAAAGGCAGTGACCTGCGCCACACCTTTGTGTATATCTTGAACATGTTAAACACATAAGTTGCATCTGGAGGTGTTGGAGGTCAAATACAATGTCAAAGATTGTCAAAGGATGACCATAATAGGAAAAAGTGTAAGAAGTTGTGAAAGAAAACGGAAGCTTGTGGGGTGTTCTGGGAAGACAGCAAAAAGAGTTAAAATATGTGCACAAAGAGAAAACAACAGTAATGACATTCATTCCTATAGTCCGAACATGAACATTTGTAGTGGAGGTAACTGCACTTCCCTTCGTTGTCACATTTAAATATGCAAATTGCTAAATTACTGAACATTTCCAGAACACAGATTGTAAATGGACCTTACTTAGAAAATGTACCTTGGCTTTTTAAAAGGGCATCAATTTCACAGTGGAAAAAAGCCATAGAAGTTAATCTCAACCTGATTTTTCTTTCACGGGGAAACAAATTGTTACAAATTTATAGCAAAATAGATCTAGAAAAATCAATCACGACTGACAAATTGTGAGCTCTGGGAATCCTAAAGGATCGTTATTGAAATATCTGATTATTGGGTATGAAAAGCATTGGGGTTCACTGATACAAAACAGGGGGTAAAAAAAAGTGGAAGAAAGAGCCCCCTCCAACTGTACAGAACCATGCATCATAAGCTTAATTGTCATTGTACACACAGGACAGATCAAGAACTTCTAATCGGCGATTGGTGACTTGTCCCATAAGAAACAGACGCTGGGGACGAGTGATTGGCTCCAAAGTCAACTCTGAATAGAGTTGTCTTCTGCTGGACCTTTAGGGCCCATTATTAAAGGGGACCTTCCATAAGCTTCCACAATACAATATGTACAGATTATTAGAGAGCTCTCTTTGACGTAATGAGGCTGCTGTACCTATTTAAAAAAATTGTGTCAAAATGGCTGTATAATCACGATATTAAAATAAGCATTATATAGTTCCAGCTATACAGTGAGAGAGCTTGTGAATCCAACTGCATTCAGTCTCCACCTGCCCAGCCTGACTGATAGCTGCAGGTTCTTGGGAGCAGTGTAAGATCTCAGCAGGGAGGAGGGACACTGAGGAGTTGTTAGTCTGAATAGGTGGGTGGAGGTTCAGGGGCAAGGAGGAGGGACACTGAGGAGCTGCCAGTCTGGATATATGTGTGGAGATTCAACAGCAGGGAAGATGGACAATAAGGAGCTATCAGACTGGATAGATGGGTGGAGATTCAGCAGCAGGGAGGAGGAGGGATACTGAGGAGCTGCCAATCTGGACAGGTGGGCAGAGATTAAGTTAAATCCTTCAAAAAGAAGTACACAGCCATTTTGTCATGGATTTTCAAAGAAAGTATACCAGTATCATGGGGTATAATACAACTACTGTATTTAATAATGTATTCATTGTGCATTTTCTATTGTGCTAGCCATAATTAACTTATGCTTGTCAAGGCTACCACCAGGCAGCAAATGGAGGGGTGGCTGCATACAGTATGTCCCCAGCTCTCTCAATTCATCTATATGATACTTATGATAAACGCTTAGTTCCCTTCGCTAATTCTATAATTCCCATAATAGTGGGTAAATAGAGTTGTGCACATGTGCGGCCACTTCTCTAATCATTCTCTGAACGTCACAATGGCCACATTACCATATGTCACCTTGTGCATTTAGATGCACGTGCCAGAAGTTGGCCGACCAGTCAATCAAACATATATAGCTTATGTTCAAATGTAGGGATACCCTTTGATAGGGCATATTAACACAGGTTTTCTACGTGAGATAATCCCTTTAAATTGGTTTTAAGATTGCTAAGCTAATTCCTTCTCCTTCGTGAATAAGGTGTGGGTGTGTAAAAGTATGGTCATGCTGCTCTCATTTCCCCCTCTGAAGTTTTATTGTAGTAACGTCATGTGAATTGTGTCCTGCGTTTTTGTGAATATAGTGATGTAATGTGCCATGTGAAATGTAATATGTTCCTGTGTAATGTATAGAGAGTTATAAGTACTGTGAGTATAATATGCATAGTGTATAGCAATGTTATAGGTATTATAATGTTTGCACAGAGATCTGAAAGGTTAAGTTTGCCCAACAACAGACTGCAGGGTCTGAGACAGTTAATGTTAAAAGTAGCCTACAGTGGGAGGTGTTAGTGTTAGGGAAAGTGACTATGTTCCTGCTAGTTAGGGAGTTCAAGTTTGGAGTATGAAGGGAGTAGTGCTGCCTAAAGGGTGATCCATAGTGAGTGGAGACTAAGGCAAGGGATAGTGTGATCCTGAAGAAAAGTGACTGACAAGACATAGTGGCCTTCCAGAGAAGGGTCTTTGAAAAGGATGCCATAGAGAGGATGTCACAAACCCCAGAGCTTGTAATACAGAAAATAGCAAGCTTAAACAGGACTGAGTACATGGGACTACTGTAACCCGAATGCAAGGGTTCCAGGGTGCCAGTAGAGGAGAAAAAATGATGTGAGACCGCTGAGCAAGTAAGGAGACTTGCTGATTAGGACTTTAGCATTAAAGCTGGGTTTTGGCTAAGTAGGGAGAAATAATGTGCCTCGCTAGCCCTGGAATAAATTACACAGGAAGGATACCGTGTGGAAAATGCTTCATACTGTAAAGGAAACGTCCATAACACTTTGTACCCGCTATCCCTTTTATATAAGCCTTACCAAGTTACCGTTCAATAAAGACTTTATTTTTTAATGCTGGTCTCCCTCATTGAACTGTGCAACATTTGGTCCTGGCAAGCCTACAACACCGGCTACATGTGATCTATATGGATGAAAGGCCCTCTCACAACACAAGTCCTTACAACCAGCCAGGACCCACTGTCGTAGAAGATATTAAGATTTCTAAAGCCACAGTAGTGGCTTTAGAAATCAGGATGTCTTTTGCAAAAAACAGAGATTTATAGAATAGACAGGTAATTGGACAGGAAAGGTCTTTTCAGAGGGCCTGGTAACAATAGGGACATGTGTTTACACATAGAGAGAGAAGTGGGAAAAGCCACTCTTGTCCACAGGAAATACATCCTGACTTGACATGACACTTTTGTCCCTTTAAGGGAAATATTACATCTGCAGCCAATCGAGCCATCACCAATGAAAAGTTGGGAATATCAGGGTTTGTATGGTATTCGATAGTGATGGGACATACATTTTTAGGTTTTGGGCTAATAGGAGAAGAATATGCATATTTTTTTATAACTGTGACACCTGTCTATAAGCTTCAAATCCATAGAGTAAGATAACTGACACCAGCCATGTCATGTTTGGTCTCTGGGGAAAGGTAAAATCCCAATGAAAAATGTAGCTGCAAACTCGAACTTCTGCAATCGTCAGGATTGAAGGTATCACATAAGTTGTGAATTTCATAAAATCCTGAAGGGCTGAGAACATCCCACAACCCGGCCCATCAAGGTCATCAAGGGGGGTGTGTGGGTGTAACTCATGTACTAATAAAAGGTCAAAGCGAATTATGATTTGGATTTCTGTAGAGAGATACACATCGGTGTATGCATGAATCCCATTCGCTGAACGTCTCCAATAGAAGTGCTCTCCTTCGGCTAAGTTGACTCATCTCTGTGAGTGCATTAGTAAGTTTCTTTCGTTACTCATTTTCACTTTATGTAACTGTATATATTGTATTGTTTTGTCCCCTTTGTAAAATATTTTCTATATTTTTATAAACAATGCCTATCGTTCTGGATTAAATATAAAATTTAATAGTTCTGTTCCTTTTGTTCTGCAAACCTTGCCCCGAAGCCATATGCTACCTGTCAGGCATCCAGTCAGCCTGTATACAAATGACTGGGGTGACAGCGAGTAGCCTTGGGTTATCGTGGAGTTAGCAGTGACCGAACAGGGGTATATACAGTGGGGGGAAAAAGTGTTTGCCCCCTTCCTGATTTCTTATTCTTTTGCATGTTTGTCACACTTAAATGTTTCAGTTCACAAAACTAATTTAAATATTAGACAAAGATAACACAAGTAAACACAAAATGCAGTTTTTAAATGAAGGTCTTTATTATTAAGGGAAAAAGAAATCTAAATCTACAGGGCCCTGTGTGAAAAAGTGATTGCCCCTTACCCCTAAAACATAAATTAACTGTGGTTTATCACATCTTTGGGAAGCTGAGCTCAATTTCTCTAGCCCCGCACAGGCCTGATTACTGCCACACCTGTTCTCAATCAAGAAATCACGTAAATAGAACCTGCCTGACAAAGTGATGTAGATCAAAAGGTCCTCAAAAGCTAGACATGCTGTGATCCAAAGAAATTCAGGAACAAATGAAAAACAGAGTAATTGAGATCTATCAGTCTGGAAAAGGTTATAAAGCCATTTCTAAAGCTTTATGGCTCCAGCGAACCACAGTGAGAGCCTGTATACGAAATGGCAAAAACATGGAACAGTGGTGAACCTTCCCAGGAGTGGCCGGCCAACAAAAATTACTCAAGGAGTGAGGTGACGACTCATCTAAGAGGCCACAAAAGACCCCACAACAACATCCAAAGAACTGCAGGCCTCACTTGCCTCAGTTAAGGTCAGTGTTCATAACTCCACCACAAGTAAGAGACTGGGCAAAAATGGCATGCATAGCAGAGTTCCAAGACGAAAACTACTGGTGAGCAAAAAGAACATAAAGGCTTGTCTGAGTTTTGCCAGAAAACATCTTGATGATCATCAAGACTTTTGGGAGAATACTCTGTGGACTGACGAGACAAAAGTGGAACTTTTTGTAAGGTGTATGTCCCATTACATCTGGCATACATCGGACATAGAAGTAACACAGCATTTCAGAAAAGGAACATCATACAATAGTAAAATATGGTGGTGGTAGTGTGATGGTCTAGGGCTGTTTTGCTGATACAGGACCTGGAAGACTTTCTGTGGTAATTGGACCATGAATTCTGCTGTCTATCAAAAAAATCCCAAAGAAAAATGTCTGACCATCTGTTCGTAACCTCAAACTGAAGCACCCTTGGGTTATGCAGAAGAACAATGATCCAAAACACACCAGCAAGTCCACCTCTGGATGGCTTAAGAAAGACAAAATTAAGACTTTGGAGTTGCCTAGTCAAAATCCTGTCCATAATTTGATTGAGATATTGTCACATGACGTTAAAAAGGTGGTTCATGCTCAGAAACCCTCCAATGTAGCTGAATTACAACAATTTTCCAAAGATGAATGGGTCAAAATTCCTCCAGAACGTTGTAAAAGACTCATTGCCATTTATCACAAATGCTTGATTGCAGTTGTTGCTGCTAAGGGTGGCCCAACCAGTTATTAGGTTTAGGGGGCTATCACTTTTTTACACAGGGCCCTGTAGGTTTGGATTTACTTTTTCTTTAATAATAAAGACCTTCGTTTAAAAACAGCATTTTGTGGTTACTTGTGTTATCTTTGTCTAATATTTAAATTTGTTTTGTGATCTGAAACATTTAAGTGACAAACATGCAAAAGGAATAAGAAATCAGGAAGGGGCAAACACTTTCACACCACTGTACATATATTTCATGAGTTGGAATCATATGCTCACTGTTAGTTTCCCAATAACCGACCTATTAGTGAAAACAGCCTTCGGTCCGGCTTGCTCCATTACTCGTCGGTCAATCACGTAATTGTTCGGATGATAATGGGCAGAGGAGAGCTGTTCGTGACAAAAAGATAACAGCGGATGGATCTACATTACCTCCCAGGCTGTTGTGTTGTAATTATTCTTGACACCCACACTTTTATGTAACACGTTACACTTGGCATAGTCTGCAGGATCTTGTCTTGCAGCTGAAGGAACCACACAGTGCAAGGAAGTCTTGAGTTACAGAAAAGATGGAGACTGTTACGTGGTCTTAAATGGCGCCGAGTAATGACAGCAAAATGGCAGTGGGTGGTGTGAGTCAAGGAGGACTTTCCTATCATTGGCATAGAAGAAACGAAAGGTCATTAAGCAGTGTCCAGCCCTTTAAGAGGTACGCCTACAGATGGGAGTGCTGGAACCGAGAGTGCCAGCCTAAAGCAGGGAGTGACTATCGTCACAGAGTAAGATGGAAGGAGAAAATGCACCCAGAAAGGTGTAGCCTGAGGAAATGGGCAGAGACAATCAAGAAATGGGATGTTGAGTCAGAGACGACTCCACCCAACAAAAGGCGGGGCCATGACGGGCCTTAGAACATGGAAGAGACAATGACATTTGTGGGTTGTAAGTCAGAGATGAAGCAGCAGTGTGAGATAATGGCGGAGTGGCAGATTCTATTGGTGTGAAGAGAGTCATCCAAGGAGAATGCTGGCCAAGGATGGGTGTGCCAACTGATGGATATGTCAGACAAGAAAGTGAGACCAGGCTGTCTGCTGTAGAAGGTCAAGGCTGAGCAGGAGCAAAGACCATGGACGGCAGCTTGTTTGGCGGCTCATGATACAGCCAAGCTTCTGGATACCCTGCAGACCCTGGATCCTTGAGGATCCCCCTCTGACTCTCAACGCTCCTTCATCCAGCCTGGAGGTGAACTCCAACTCGAAGTCTAGCTACTCGGGAAAAGTGGATTGCAGCGGTGGTCTGGGCCAAGAAAGAAAGGGAGCAGCCATGAAGGTGAAATGCGACCGGGTGGCCTGGCAGAGAAGGCCATCGGTCAGAGGAGCAGTCATAATGTGCCACTGCATCTAGTCATCAGGACAGTTCCAGATGTCTGAGCGCTATGGTTTCAGTGGGTCTAAGACCCAACCATACCCGGCATTCCATGTTGAAGCCACGGATGGCTAAACTTGTGTGTTTACCACCCCCGTAGGATTGCAGATACGTTTGCAGCCACTGGAAGGTCCTACGCCCTCAACCAAGCACTGCATCTGGTCCAGAGGGGGAAAATATATCAAAAGGACTGTGTTTCTGACACGAGGACAGGATTGAAAATAAAAGGGTCATGCTCCATTTGATAGAAGTTGTATTAAGGACTGTGTCTCCATTCTACAGACTTATGGGGGACAATGGGGTTTGCCCTTCATGGACTGTATCCTTACCATAAGGGCTGATGTTGGGGGGAAGGAGGGATGGATGATGCAATATTTCGTCCGGGTTGAAGTTATGTTGTGTTTGCTTGTGGGCCTTTGTGGAACAGGATCAACGTTGACCCATGGGAATGTTGCCAGGTTGGAGAGATTTGAATTTTTTGTTTCAGGGTCCTAACCAAGAGAATTAGTTAACACAGAACTAAAAGAGATGTTCAGTAACATAAGTAATGCCCATGAGAGTGGCCTCCAGACTTTTTAAATAAACTAGTAGAGTTAGCTGGCATCAACTCCAATTAATAATTCCTAGAAATATGCAGGAGGATGGACTGGTGTCATAATGCTTTGGTGTTTTGCAAGATCTGGATGGTTGAGGATGATCATAGTTAAAGAAGGGGGAAATTTAAGGGTATGGGCATGCTGCTTTCTTTCCCCCCACCGAAGAAGACAAGTTTTATTGTTGTAATGTCATATGAATTGTGTCCTGCGTCTTTGTGAATATCGTGATGTAATGTGCCATGTGAAATGTAAAATGTTCCTGTGCAATGTATAGAGTGTGATAAGTATAATATGCATAGTATGTAGCAGAGTTATAGGTATTATAATGTTTGCATATAACTGTGTGAAAGGTTAAGTCTGCCCAACAACAGACTGCAGGGTCAGAGACAGTTAATGTTTGGACTAGCCCTCAGTGGGAGGTGTTAATGTTGGGGAAAGTGACTGGTTCCTGTTAATTAGAGTATTTGAGTTTGCAGTGCAAAGTGTGCAGTGCTGCCTAAAGGATGATTCATAGTGAGGGGAGACTAAGGCAAGGGATAGTGAGATCCGGAAGAAAGGGGACTGATGAGATACAGTGGCCTTCCGGAGAGGGGTCATTGGAGAGGATGCTGATTCACCAACCCTAGAGCTTGTAATGTAGAAGGTAACAAGCCTAAACAGGACTGAGTACGTTGAACTAGTGAGGGTCTAGAGTGCAAGGTTTCCAGGGTGCCAGTAGAGGAAGAAAAAGAATGTGGGATTGCTGAGCAAGTAAGGAGACTTGCTGATCAGGACTGTAGCTTTTAAGTTGGGTGGTGGAGAAATAGGGAAAAACAGTGTGCTTCACTAGTACTGGAGTAAACTACAGAGGAAGGATATTGTGTGGAAAATGCTTCATACTGTAAAGGAAACATCCATAAGACTTTGTACCTGCTATCCCTTGTATATAACTCTTACCAAGTTACTGCTCAGTAAAGACTATATTTTTGAATGGTGGTCTCTCTTATTGAACTGTTCAACATCTGGTTGTGGCAAGCCCACAAAACTGGCTACATGCGACCTGCACGGCAATAAGGCCCTCAAAGCACAAGTCCACACACCCAGCCAGGACTCACACTTTTATGTAACATGCCAGGGTGCTAAAGATAAGCACCTCAACCCCGGCTACCACCCCGTGCCACGTTGCAGGTGTATGGAACAGGGTCAAAACTAAGCACACTCCATACAGGGCAAGTGCCATCTGTGTTATACAGCTGGCATCTGCCTCAAACATCTGGGATTTAACTGCTTAAATACTTCTATATCTGACAGTGGCATCTAAGTGGTGCAATCCTGATGGGACAGCTGTTCTGCTGCCATTTTAGAGCTTCTGTGAAGCCTAGCCACAGTGTAGGCTTCAGAGTTATATAGTGCTTTGAAAAAGTATTCATACCTTGTGAATAGCATGCTCGCCACTGCTCAGTACTCGCCCGAGCATCTCAGTACTCGAGATGCTCGGAGCTCGCCGAGTACTTTCGAGATGCTCGGGCGGTAGCTCGGGTCCTCGTCCTGCATGTTTGGCGCTATTTAGAGCACCAATTATGCAGGGATTGTCTGCCAGTCACTGTAATGCCGCAGCCACAGTGGTTGCCCAAATCGATGGGAACAGTGCTCACAGTGAAACATGAAAAGCCGGCAATTCATGAGCGGCATACACCGGTACCCGACAATTTAGAACAGAAAGAATAGAGCATCACACATAGATTAGATAGATAGAAACATGTCAGTCACATATATATGAAGTACAGTGACAGTGTTGGTTACTGTACTTGTCATTTAGTGTTAAAATAAAGCATTTATCAAAATAAAAATAATAGTGTTTTCATGCACTATTATTTTTTTTTAATAAATCCTTTATTTTAACACTAAATAACAAGTACAGTAACCAACACTGTCACTGTACTTCATATATATGTGACTGACATGTTTCTATCTAATCTATGTGTGATGCTCTATTCTTTCTGTTCTAAATTGTCTGGTACCGGTGTATGCTGCTGATGAATTGCCGGCCGGCTTTTTTAAAGAGACAAGAACACTATTATTTTTTTTTAATAAATCCTTTATTTTAACACTAAATAACAAGTACAGTAACCAACACTGTCACTGTACTTATTATATATGTGACTGACATGTTTCTATCTATCTAATCTATGTGTGATGCTCTATTCTATCTGTTCTAAATTGTCAGGTAGCGGTGTATGCCGCTGCTGAATTGCCGGCCGGCTTTTTTAAAGAGATGGGTGCATGAAAATTGGAGGGCACTAGTGTGTTCCAAGTGCCCTGCTATGTTTTTCATGCACCCTCCTATATACCCTGCCTGCCTGTCTGCCTATATATTCTGCCTGCCTGACATTTAATTCAGCACCGTTCCCATCGATCTGGGCAATTTTTGACCTTCTGCAGACCGCCGGGGGGGACCACCAGAAAAATGCTCGAGTTTCCCATAGACTTACATTGGGCTCGTTGCTCGGGTCGAGCACCCGAGTATTCCAATGTGCTCGACCCGAGCTTTGGGCACCCGAGCATTTTAGTGCTCGCTCATCACTACTTGTGAACTTTTTCACATTTTTTCACATTACACCTACAGACTTAAGTTTATTTTATTGGGATTTTATGTGACATTAACACAAAGTAGCAAGCGTTTGCGAAGTGTAAAGGAAATAATAAATGCTTTTCTGATTATTTTAAAAATATAAATCTGCAAATTGTGATGTGCATTTGTAAAGGAGTGGAAAAGCTGTCGACGCCCCACTTAAAGGTTTTATAGTGATATAATGCATTGCCATGGTTTGAATGTTGTTTTATCTATTTTTGGCCTGCAGCACTTTGCTAACCAGTAGAGAGGGTTAAAGGGAACCTGTCAGCTGGATTTTGATAAGTAAACTACAGGCATTGTCATGTTCGGGCTGCTGCACTGATTAAAATGATACCTGAGGTGTAGAAATCCATATTGTGGTTCTTGTATGATCAGGGTTTGCAGTTTTGAGTTAATGATATGCTCGTGCTTTGGGGCGAGACTGTAGGCCGGGTCTTCCCTTGGTGCTTTAGGCCAGATCAGTATGAAAAGACCTGACCACAGACCGTCCCGAAGCACAAGTATGTTCCTCATCATAGACAGCCAAAGACAGGGAGAGACAGACAGGGAGAAACAGCCATCCAGAGACAGACAGAGCGAGACAGCCAGCCAGTGACAGAGAGAGACAGCCAGAGACAGGAAGAAACAGCCAGTCAGAGAAAGGGAGAGACAGCCAGCCAGAGAGAGACAGCCTGCCAGAGAAAGAGAGAGACAGACAGCCAGTGACAGAGAGAGACAGCAAGAGACAGGTAGATACAGCCAGCCAGAGACAGGGAGAAACAGCCAGCCAGAGAGAGTGAGAGACAGACAGCCAGAGAGAGTCAGCCAGCCAGAGACAGACAGAAAGAGACAGCCTTCCAAAGACAGGGAGAGACAGACAGCCCAAGACAGGGAGAGACAGACAGCCAAAGACAGGGAAAGACAGCCAGCCAGAGACAGACAGAGAGAGCCTCTGTCTCTCTGGCTGTCTCTTTTATGAGGAACATGCTTGTGCTTCAGTGTGGGCAGGTCTTATCTTGTTGATCTCGTCTAGAACACCAAGGAAAGACCCTGCAGAGAGACAGCAAGCCAGAGACAGGGAGAGACAGCCAGCCAGAGACAGAGAGACAGGGAGAGACAGCAAGCCAGAAACAGACAGAGAAAGCCAGTCAGAGACAGAGAGACAGCCAGAAAAAGACAGCCAGTCAGAGACCGCCTCTGTCTCTCTGGCTGTCTCTTTGATGAGGAACATACTTGTGCTTCAGCGCGGGCATGTGGGCAGGTCTTATCTTGCTGATCTGGCCTAGAGCACCAGGATAAGACCCTGCCTACAGTTCCGACCCGGAGCATGAGCATATCATTAACTCAAACTGCAAACACTGATTACACAAGAACCACAAGATGGATTCTTCACCTCAGGTATCATATTAATCAGTGCAGCAGCCCCAACATGACACTGCCTGTAGTTTACTACACTGCAAAATCCTGCTGACAAGTTCCCTTTAATGATTGGGGCCCGCACGGGATTGGAGGGGTTAAGTGGGCATAGGAAATGCCGTTTCCTGTTGTCTGTTGTTTGGCAGATAGGGAAAAGTACTAGAAAGAGAAAGACCTATTGTCCTAATATTAGCAGACCTGCATTGAAAAGGGGTGTTTTGTGTGAGGAAGGGATACCATACTGGATATCAGGTTCTGAAGTAAACAAGGATTCCTTATCTCAGGCAAGTGTCAAGTGGCAGCATGAGATCTGCGGTTGTGTATCACTAAGGTAACAGCACACACACAGAATCCCAATTTTCCTGAAGAGTGGAGGGTTGCGACCCTCAGCCATGGCCGCCCCACCCATTACATGTTTGTATTCAGCTCCCCTTAGTCAATACATTGTAGAATCACCTTTCCCTGCAATTACTGCTGCAAGTCTTTTGGGGTATGTATGACGCGCCCCCTGGGCCGTGGGGTACTCGGTGCCAGGCCGGTCGGTGCAGGGGATGTCACAGTGGCAGTGATCCGGTCCGTGACTCAGTGCGGTCAATAAAAGGGGATAATAGTTTTTATAGTTTAATTTTTTTTATTTTTTTCATGTATGGGGGCATGGGGCATTATATGGTGGGGGTGTGTGTGCCATCCTGCATGGGGCATTAATTATAAGGTGAGGGGGGGGGTGCGAAATCCTGCATGGGGCATTATAAGAGGGGGAGGGGGGAAGTGACATCCTGCATGGGGCATTATAAGGGGAGTGACATCCTGCATGGGGCATTATAAGGAGGGTGGGTATGTGACATACTGCATAGGGCATTATAAGGAGGGTGGGTGTGTGACATACTGCATGGGGCATTATAAGGGAGGGGGTGGTCTGACATCCTGCATGGGGAATTAAAGGGGGGAAGTGACATCCTGCAAGGGGCATTATATGGGGGGGGAGGTGACATCCTGCATGGGACATTATATGGAGGGGGGAGAGGTGACATCCTGCATAGGGCATTATAAGGGGGGTGACATCCTGCATGGGGCATTATAAGGGGGGAACAGCCTGCATGGAGCGTTATATGGGGGCCAGTATTCTGTATGGAGCGTTATATGGGGGCCAGTATTCTGTATGGAGCTTTATATGGGGACCAGAATCCTGTATGGAGCGTTATATGGGGACCAGTATCCTGTATCGAGCGTTATATGGAGACCAGTATCCTGTATGGAGCTTTATATGGGGACTAGTATCCTGTATGGAGCATTTTATTGGGGCCAGTAGTCTGTATGGAGCGTTATATGGGGACCAGTATCCTGTATGGAGCTTTATATGGGGACCAGTATCCTGTATGGAGCATTTTATGGGGGCCAGTATTCTGTATGCAGCTTTATATGGGGACCAGTATCCTGTATGGAGCGTTATATGGGGACCAGTATCCTGTATGGAGCATTTTATGGGGGCCAGTATTCTGTATGGAGCTTTATGTGGGGACCAGTATCCTGTATGGAGCGTTATATGGGGGTCAGTATCCTGTGTGGGGCATTATATGGGGGCTAGTATCCGGTATGGAGCATTATATGGGGACCAGTATCCTGTATGGAGCATTTTATGGGGGTCAGTATCCTGTATGGAGCATTATATGGGGTCCATTATACTGTATGGAAGACTACAGTCATGGCCAAAAGTTTTGAGAATGACACCAAAATTATATTTTCACATGATCTGCTGGCCTCTGGTTTTTATTAGTGTTTGTCTGATGTTTATATCACATACAGAAATATAATTGCAATCATATTATGAGTACCAATAGGTTATATTGACGGTTAGAATGAGTTAATGCAGCAAGTCAATATTTGCAGTGTTGCCCCTTCTTCTTCAAGACCTCTGTAATTCTCCCTGGCATGCTCTCAATCAACTTTTGGACCAAATCCTGACCGATAGCAGTCCATTTTTGCATAATCAATGCATGCATTTTGCCAGAATTTGTTGGTTTTTGTTTGTCCACCCGTCTCTTGATGATTGACCACAAGTTCTCAATGGGATTAAGATCTGGGGAGTTTCCAGGCCATGGACCCAAAATCTCTATGTTTTGTTCCATGAGCCATTTAGTTATCACCTTTGCTTTATGGCAAGGTGCTCCATCATGCTGGAAAAGGCATTGTTGGGCGCCAAACTGCTCTTGGACGGTTGGGAGAAGTTGCTCTTGGAGGACATTCTGGTACCATTCTTTATTCATGGCTGTGTTTTTAGGCAAGACTGTGAGTGAGTCGATTCCCTTGGCTGAGAAGCAACCCCACACATGAATGGTTTCAGGATGCTTTACAGTTGGCATGAGACAAGACTGGTGGTAGTGCTCACCTCTTCTTCTCCGAATAAGCTGTTTTCCAGATGTCCCAAACAATCGAAAAGGGGATTCATCAGAGAAAATGACTTTGCCCCAGTCCTCAGCAGTCCACTCCCAGTATACCTTTTGCAGAATATCAGTCGGTCCCTGATGTTTTTTCTGGAGAGAAGTGGCTTCTTTGCTGCCCTCCTTGAAACCAGCCCTTGCTCAAAGAGTCTCCGCCTCACAGTGCGTGCAGAAGCACTCACACCAGCCTGCTGCCATTCCTGAGCAAGCTCGGCACTGCTGGTAGTCCGATCCCGCAGCTGAAACAGTTTTAAGATACGGTCCTGGCGCTTGCTGGTCTTTCTTGGGCGCCCTGGAGCCTTTTTCACAACAATGGAAGATCTCTCCTTGAAGTTCTTGATGATGCGATAGATTGTTGACTGAGGTGCAATCTTTGTAGCTGCGATACTCTTCCCTGTTAGGCCATTTTTGTGCAGTGCAATGATGGCTGCACGTGTTTCTTTAGAGATAACCATGGTTAACTGAAGAGAAACAATGATACCAAGAACCCGCCTCCTTTTAAAGTATCCAGTGATGTCATTCTTACTTAATCATGACTGATTGATCGCCAGCCCTGTCCTCATCAACACCTACACCTGTGTTAATGGATCAATCACTAAAACGATGTTAGCTGTTCCTTTTAAGGCAGGACTGCAATGATGTTGAAATGTGTTTTGGGGGTTAAAGTTCATTTTCTGGGCAAATATTGACTTTGCAAGTACAGTAATTGCTGTTAAGCTGATCACTCTTTGACATTCAGGAGTATATGCAAATTGCTATTACAAAAAATGAAGCAGTAAACTTTGGAAAAATTACTATTTGTCTCATTCTCAATACTTTTGGCCATGACTGTATTGTTATGTTCTGCTACCAGAGCTAAGGAAAGAGAGGAGATCTGTCCCTACGATAGAACTCAGCTTAATCCCTACGATGTAACAGGGAACCTGATCCTGCGATCAGACCTGCTAAAGTCCTAAGCTAGTCTGTACGGAGACCTATAGATGTGGGGAAGGAATCCCTACAAGTACTAAGGACTGGGAGGAATATGGGACACCTCCTAACAGAAATAGTAGCAGACAGACGAACAAACAAAATATATAGAACATAGAGGTCAGTAGACCAAGCAAACTAACAGAGCAAGACACAGAGCACAGGCTAGCTAGAAAGTAGATATACAATGAAGTCCAGCAAAGCCAGAAGGGCGGAGCAGGATTAAATAGGCCAACAAGGTCATGTGACCAGCAAAGGAAAAAAAACTAAGAGCAAGGTTCTAACAGTACCCCCCCTTCTAAGAGGATCCTCCGGATCCCCTAGGACCAGGCTTATCAGGAAATCTCCTGTGAAACGCTCTGATAAGTCTGGACGCGGAAACATCATCCGACCTCACCCAAGAGTTATCCTCGGGACCGAAACCTTTCCAGGCCACAAGATACTGCAAACTACCTCTATACCGTCTAGAGTTAAGGATGCGAGAAATTTCATATTCCCCGTCCTCCACCACCGGAGGAACAGAGGCAGAGGCGTCACAATCCGATACAACAGCTTTTTTCAACAGAGAGACATGAAATACCGGATTAATTCTCCAGGAGGTAGGAACCTCCAACCTAACAGCAGATTGGTTGACAACCTGAAGCACCTTAAAGGGCCCTACAAACTTGGGACCCAATTTCTTTGAAGGAATCCTCAACCGCAGATTCCTAGAGGACAACCAAACCATGTCACCAACAGCGAACAAAACCTCCTGTCGTTTCCTATCAAAGTAGTCTTTAGATTTTCTGTTGGCCTCCTGAAGATTACCACGCACATCCGTCCAAACTCTCTCCAAATCACCGGAAAAATTCTCCTCCTCAGGCACGGCAGATCCCAACTTGGAGAACGACCCAAACGACGGATGTCTCCCAGAACAACAAAAAAAAGGCGAACAACCAGCAGAAGAAGATGTATGATTGTTCAGAGCAAATTCAGCAAGTGGCAGAAACTCAGACTACCCCTCTTGATTGTCTGCCACAAAACAACGCAAGAACTGCTCAACATCCTGGTTTTTCCTTTCTGTCTGGCCATTAGATTCAGGATGATATCCGGACGAGAACGACAAATGAACTCCCAACCTATCACAAAAGGTACGCCAAAAACGAGCCACGAACTGAGGACCCCTATCAGAAACAATGTCAGTAGGAACGCCATGAAGTCTGACAATTTCCTTGACAAAGGCCTTAGCGAGAGTTTTAGCGCAGGGCAGTTTGACGAAAGGAACCAAGTGACACATCTTGCTAAAACGGTCCACGACCACCCAGATGACAGTAAAACCCTCAGAGGGGGGAAGGTCAGTTATAAAGTCCATAGCCAAATGTGTCCAAGGAGCACTGGGAACCTCCAAAGGACAAAGCAACCCCGCAGCAGGAGTATGTGAGGACTTAGATCTAGCACATATAGTACATTGACGCACCCACTTAATGACTTCCTTCTGCCATCCAGGCCACCAAAAACTGCGACCCACCAGTCTCTTGGTCTCAGAGATTCCGGGATGACCTGCCAACCGAGATTCGTGACACTCAACAAACAAATCTCTCCTAAAGGTCCCAGGCACAAACAACCTCCCATGAGGAGTGTTAGAAGGGGCATTCTCCTGTGCTTTAAGAATCTCATTTTCCAAAACGGAGTCCAAAGCAGCTATCACAACACCTTCTTGTAAAATGTTCTCCTCTTTCTCAGCACCGACTATGGGAGAAAAACTGCGAGACAAGGCATCCGCCTTAACATTCTTAGTACCAGGGATGTAAGTAACGGAGAAATTAAACCGCGAGAAAAACAGTGCCCACCTAGCCTGACGGGCATTCAGGCGCTTGGCAGCATCAAGATATATCAGATTTTTATGATCCGTAAGAACCTGAACGGGAAATTCCGCACCTTCCAAGAAGTGGCGCCAGTGTTCAAATGCGAGTTTAATAGCCAATAATTCCCGATTACCAATATCGTAATTCAGTTCAGTCTCCGAAAATTTTTTTGAAAAAAAGGCACAGGGATGTAATCCATCCCCGTTATCCTGAGACAATACTGCGCCAACCCCCACAGAGGAAGCATCAACCTCAACCAAAAACGGCCTAGTAACATCAGGCTGCATAAGGATGGGAGCAGAGGTGAACCTCTCCTTGAGATACACAAAAGCTTCAATGGCCTCAGAAGACCACTGAACCACATCAGCACCTTTCCTGGTGAGATCAGTCAGAGGTTTGACAATACTAGAAAAATTTTTTATGAATTTTCTATAGTAATTGGCGAAACCCAAAAACCTCTGTATCGATTTCAAACCAATAGGCCTAGGCCATTCCTGCACAGCCTGAACCTTAACCGGATCCATCTCAAAACCTTTGCTGGAGATAATGTAGCCCAAAAAACTAATTCTCTGTACAGCGAACTCACATTTCTCCAGCTTAGCAAAAAGCGAATTGTCCATTAATAACTGTAATACCTCACGCACGCTCCGCCAATGAGACTCCAGATCCGGCGAATAAATCAAAATGTCATCCAAATACACAACCACATTTTTACCGATCAAAGGTCTAAGGATGTCATTAATCAGATTCTGAAAAAATGCAGGAGCATTAGTAAGACCAAAAGGCATAACCAGATTCTCAAAATGACCCACAGGAGTGTTAAAAGCAGTCTTCCATTCGTCACCCTCCTTCATGCGCAACAGATTGTATGCCCCCTTAAGGTCAATTTTAGAGAACCACTTGGCCCCCATTAACTGGTTAAACAGATCAGGAATCAATGGCACTGGGCAAGGATTGCGTACAGTAATTTTGTTAATCTCACGAAAATCCAGACAAGGACGTAAACCGCCGTCCTTTTTTTTTACAAAAAAAAATCCAACCGCCACAGGAGACTTAGAGGGCCTAATGTGACCGGCGGCCAAACTTGTCTGTATGTATTCCTCCAAAGCCTTCCTCTCAGGAATAGTAAGGTTAAATAAACGACTTTTAGGAAGAGTCGCTCCAGGGACAAATTCAATAGAACAATCATAGTCTCTATGGGGAGGCAAAACCTGCGATTCCTTCTCAGAAAAAACTCTCCAAAAATCCTGAATAGGAACAGGCAATTCTCCCCTATCCAAAGCTGCAATACGCCCATTACAACACTTGTCATAACATTTATGGCTCCAGGATTTAATTTCACTGGTAGACCAATCCAGTACAGGATTGTGAAATTTTAACCAGGGCAATCCCAATATTACTGGAGAAGGCAAGTTATTCAACACTACCAAATCCAATTTCTCATGGTGAACACCATTAATAGTGAGAGGAAATTCACAGACCTTGAGAGTAATATTCTTCAAAGGGGAACCATCCACAGAAACCACAGCAATGGGGGATGATAAAGGTTCAGGTTTTAAATTGAGTCTTTCCACGAACATAACATTCAGAGTAGACCCACAATCGACAAACACCCGAAATTCCATTAATTTTTCCTGAGCAATCGTGGAAGCAGCTAAAAATACACCCTTGGAATTTAAACAGGCAATACGGGCATGACTGACCATTTTTTTTTCTTTCTTCATACGAAGCTCACAGCCTTTAATCAAATGACCAGATTTTCCGCAATAGAAACACAAGCCTTCAAAAAATCGACGGTCTTTTTCTTGAGAGCGAGGTGCCACCGATCCAATCTCCATCGGTTCACCACTGTTAGTACACACATTCTCATAACCAGAAACTGACATAGCAGAGGATTTGCTCTCATTAACCCTTGCACGCAGTCTTCTATCCACCCGTATAGCTAATTGCATAGCCTGTTGCAAATCTTCAGGTGTAGGATAAGCAATTAGCAGGTCTTTAACCCTTTCACTGAGCCCAGCAAGAAATAGACTTTTCAGAGCAGAATCGTTCCACCCTGTTTGAGTAGACCAACGACGGAAATGAGTACAATATTTTTCCACATTACCTGATCCTTGTTTTAAACGTCTCAACTCAGTCTCAGCTGATGCGACACGGTCAGGATCATCATATAATAGTCCCAAAGCAGAAAAAAAACTATCCACTGATCTGAAGCATGTATCACTAGGTTGCAAAGAAAAGGCCCACTCCTGAGGCTCTTTGCGCAAAAGTGACATTATGAACCCTACGCGCTGGGATTCATCCCCAGAGGACTTAGGTCTCAAACGAAAATACAATAAGCAAGCATTTTTGAATGAAAAAAATTCTCGGTGTTCACCAAAAAATAAATCCGGCAAACATACCTTAGGCTCCAAGAAATGTGCTCCAGGACAGTTACTCACGTGCTGACGGAGCTCGGCCACCTCCAGAGAGAGTCCCTGCAGGCGATGAACCAAATCCTGAACCGACACCATGATGGAACAGAAAAATCTTTCCTTAGAGAATTTGCTGGCTGGACTTACTGTTATGTTCTGCTACCAGAGCTAAGGAAAGAGAGGAGATCTGTCCCTACGATAGAACTCAGCTTAATCCCTACGATGTAACAGGGAACCTGATCCTGCGATCAGACCTGCTAAAGTCCTAAGCTAGTCTGTACGGAGACCTATAGATGTGGGGAAGGAATCCCTACAAGTACTAAGGACTGGGAGGAATATGGGACACCTCCTAACAGAAGTAGTAGCAGACAGACGAACAAACAAAATATATAGAACATAGAGGTCAGTAGACCAAGCAAACTAACAGAGCAAGACACAGAGCACAGGCTAGCTAGAAAGTAGATATACAATGAAGTCCAGCAAAGCCAGAAGGGCGGAGCAGGATTAAATAGGCCAACAAGGTCATGTGACCAGCAAAGGAAAAAAAACTAAGAGCAAGGTTCTAACATGTATACTGTCCGGTCTGCACTGTGCGCTGTGAGGATTCGCCGGTTTCTGAGCTATTGTAGAATTTACAATAGACATCACTCATGTAATGTAGTAAGTGAAATCTTTGCATTGTACTATATATATATATTTCTCTGTGGTATCTGTGCATCATGAATCGTGGTATGTGCTAAAGGGGCCCACTGAGACTCTTGCGCCCAGGGCCCACAAAAACCGGGAGCCGGCCCTGGGTTCAGCAATCTCTCAAGTAACTCAGGAGTACTTAAACGGGACCCCGTTCTATGTGCCTTCCTCAGTCGTCTTCCTGCGCTGGATCTCACCCTCCTGCCCTGCGCCTCACAATCAGAGTCCCAAGCTGGTAGCCTCGGATCTTGGTGGGTGACCTGCAGTCCCCTGAATCCTCTGTGGCCACCTTTTCGGCGATGTAATTGTGGTGGTTGGCAGCTGCACCTTGCAAGTACAGCAGCCTCCGGTTTCTAGCTGAGCCTTGTAGTTCTCCACTAGTTTAGGGGCCGGTCCCCTCTGCGACCTGATCCCTCTATGTTCCTGCAGATTCGGGCGCACGGGTGGCATCCGCACTCCCTGAGCCGCTAGGATCCCTTCTGTTCCTCCTGGAGCCTTTCCTGCTCCCTTCCTCATCCTGCCAGTCCTCCTGGGCCACTCTTCCTAGGCCCACTCCTCTGAGCAGAGCTCCTACAGAGCTCCTGCTCCCACTCCTCCTCCTCAGGCTGTCTTCTCTGACTGTACTCAACGTACCCCCTTCTAGATGGTTCCTTTCTTTCTTATATTCCTACTGAAGTGCTCCCCTAAACTACTTCCTCCACCCACACCCACTACATGGTTCCCCCCTCCAGCTATGGACCAGGGACTGTACTTTCCCTTAGGAGCAATCTCGCCCTTCCCTCTGAAGTGGAGTGTAATGGATGCAAGTAAATGAGTCCGGGGCAGTACTCAATCCTTAAGAAAAAACAGAAAAATATTCACCAAACTAAATTGGTAATAGGGTATATATATTTACCAGAGAACCATAGACAGAAAAATACCCAATAAAAATTAACTTTTAATAATTATCCTTAAAAGTGTACTCTATAGTACAAGTGAGAAAAAACTACACATATATCTCAAAAACAGGATGCCATGTAAGGAGAATATAATATGAAATTAGCAATTAATTCAGACAAACTTACCCTGGATAGCACCTAATAAGATTGCTCTCCCTACCTAACAGCGGAGTGTTTTTCACCCTAAGGTTCAGATGGTGTCCCCGCTCCTCGGAGGCTGTCCCTCTCCTTTCCCTAGGTATCCCTATACAGTCAAAAGATGCCACACACATACATATAAATGGACCAATTGTAGACTATTCATGTCATAATTGACATGCTCAATATAAAAAATTACAACAATACCATATCAGTGGGGAGTGGGCAAAAATAGATATAGTTGCACAAATAGAAGGTTTTTGATTTACAGTAGCCCACTAATATAAATAGATAGACATGTGTACCAGTCAGAGCAAGTCCGAAAAAAATATTAAGAATATTTTCATCCCCAATCAAACTAGGATTCAAGCAATGCCATAAATGATATCAATTAGTTGGCCTTTAGTACAATGACTAAATGTAGTCAATCCACAATACAAAATTTCCCAAAGCTATAATAGCAATATTCCAGACATCAATATTATAAGATTCCTCAGACTGGTGTAAAGTCATCCGCAAATAAGGTTATAATTAATCCCTTTGTCCCAACCCACTGGAATAGGTAAAAATGTGTACTAGTCAGACCAAATAAGAAATAGTAATACACTTATCTTAATCTCTAGTCCATCTGAGATTCACACAGTGCCTTGAGTGGTGTCCATTAGATGTCCTTTTTTATATATACATAACTGAATATAGTCAATCCACAATTCAGAACTCCCCAAAATAGTAACAGCACTCCAGGCATCAATTTTCAAGGTCCCTCAGACTGGTGTAAAATCATCAGCAGTAAAGTTATTCCTTAGGATTAGTCCCTTCGTCCCTACTCGTTTCACCCCCTCCTTAATGTGGGGCTCATCAGGGGACAAGAAATATTAGAGGAGATGAGCCATAATAGATGCCCGCATAATAGCTCCTTGTATACCGGAGTCCAACCGCATGTTCAATGGTGGGATTCATCCCTATATATCTGTGGAATGCCATGTGCCACGAGATTAATTTCACCTGTGATCAATCCCAGCGTTACCCTGACTACGAGACGCAAGCTTTAAAAAACTAGCGTACCACCGTGTTTAACATCACTTCCGGTCCCAACGTAATACGTCATTTCCGATTGCGTAGCCCAGGGTATTAGCTATGGGATCGTACGAAGAATGCGTAAGCAAAGTACGTATCCTCCCGCTTTTTACGTCACTTCCTGGAACCACCAGGTGGAACGCAGACTGCGTTTCACTATCTGCATGGAGGATACCGCTACTCTCAGTTCAACGGGAACATGCAAGAGACAATCACTACCACAAAACAATAGACCCGGAAAATCACAAGATGAGCTGAATATTCCACCATAATTAAAAAGATGTGCATCCATCCCCAAAGAAAAGGGGGGGGGGGGGGGATTGGTAGCATATTATCCACTTATGTGTGAGTAACTAAGCCAGTATTACAGTCCACCAGTATGGTGAATACACACACCGGGACTATCTGTAGATATATAAAAAAGGCTGATCAGGATTTTTATCCGTAAGGCTAATTGAAACAACAGTAAGGCTATACAAAGCTAGAAAAGCTTAACTGTTCATTAATACCCCCGGAATTCAGAGATTCGAGCCAGAAAATCCATCTGGACTCCCGCTGCAGAATTCTTTTATCCCAGTCCCCCTGTCGCACTGAGGGACTCACCACTTCAATAGAACGAAATGTAATAGAATTTAAATCACCTCCATGGTGTGTATTGACGTGTTTCGCTAGAGGAGTATCTCGCTTGTTTCGGATGTCACCTAAGTGTTCACCAATACGTACTTTAAATTGTCTTCTGGTTTTTCCCACATAGTCTTTTGGGCAAGTGCACGTACATACATAGACGACACCTATTGTTTTACAATTAGCAAAATGTTTGTTCCTATAGGTGCGTCCAGTTACAGAGCTCACAAATGTATCTGAGATGGAGACATAACGACAATAAGTGCACTGTCCACATCTAAAAGTACCAGTAGACCTCCTATCCAACCAGGTCCCCTCCTTCTTGGGGGGCACAAAGTGACTATGTACTAGGTGATCTTTGACAGATCTGCCTCTCCTAAAGGTGACAGAGGGATAGTCTGCAATCCATTTGGAAACATCCGGATCTGTCCTCAAGATCCCCCAATATTTTCTCAGGATTGTCATAATCCTAGGATGTTGATCATCATATGTTCCAATTAGCCTAGTAAGGGAGGTCTGTTCGGGCCTGGAGTGAGACACCAGTAATTTAGATCTATCCTGTTTAAAGGCATGATTAAATGCTCTATTGATCACCCTTGTTGGATAGTCCCGATCAGAAAAACGGTCCTTAAGGTCCCTAGCCTTATGAAAATAGTCAGAGGTAGAGGAGCAATTTCTCCTTAATCTTAAGAACTGGCCTTTAGGGATCCCTTGTTTGAAAGGAACCGGATGATAACTATCCCATTTTAATAGGCTATTTGCTGCTGAGGGTTTTCTAAAGATAGATGATCTCAATGAGCCAGATTCATCAATTGATATTATAACATCCAAAAAGGCAATCTTTTTACCTCCTATCTCATAAGTAAATTTAAGGCCCAAATCATTATCATTGAGGCGCTGTATGAACCCAATGAAGGACTCCTCATCTCCAGTCCAGAGGACGAGGATGTCGTCAATGTATCGGCCCCAAAATTGAATGTGGGGGCCCCCGACGACATCTTCGTCCCCAAAGACTATGTTGTCCTCCCACCAGCCAAGGAGCAAATTAGCATAAGTGGGGGCACAGGGGCTCCCCATCGCTGTGCCCCTAAGCTGGTGGTAGAATCTCCCATGAAAAAGAAAAAAAATATGCGTAAGAACATAATCAAGCAACCAAAGAATGAATTTGTTGTGTGGGATCAAGTGGTTACCCCTTGTTTTCAAAAAGGACTCCACTGCAATCAGACCAGCCGTATGGTGGATACTAGAATACAATGCCTCCACGTCTATGGAAACCAAAATAGTACCAGGATCAACTGTAATGTCATCCAATTTTGTTAATAAATCTGTTGTGTCTCTCAGATAAGATGGGAGAGCTGTAACAAAAGATCTAAGCATCTGATCAAGATAGATGCTTGAGTTTTGACTCAATGCATCCACACCTGAAACTATTGGCCTCCCTTTCAATGGTGGATAGCCCTTATGAACCTTAGGAAGGGCATAAAAAGTTGCAATCACAGGAAATTTTGGAAGCAGAAAATTCAGTTCACTCAATGAAATCAGATTATTTTGTCTAGCTTGTTGCAGAATGTCAGATAAGGTCCTCATAAAAGCAGATGTAGGATCACCCTGTAATACCTGATATGTCATGGTATCTGAAAGAATATTCATACACATAGAAACATATTGATCACAATCTAGAAGCACTATGTTCCCTCCCTTATCGGAGGGTTTTATGATAAGGGAAGTGTCACCACTCAAATCCTGTAATGCTCTCCGTTCATCAAATGTGAAATTGGGGTTCACCCTATGTGCCCTTGGATTTATTCTCCTGATTTCCTCCGTGACTAACGACGAAAAAATATCTATACTACCAATATCTCCTACAGGTGGCATTTAACTACTTTTAGGTTTTAAATCCGAGAAAGGGCCCTCTCCCAATCCACGAGTGCCCTCGTTTTCAAGTTCAGCTAAGAGATGAACATCCTGGAGATTCTCCATTGAGATGCCCAATTGTAAACATTTATTTTTGTCATTGAGTGCAAAAAACTTTCTCCATCTCAACTTCCTCAATAATACTTGAATATCTTTAACCCACGAAAAAGGGTCAAAGCGAGTCGTTGGTACAAAGGACAGTCCTGTCCCTAACACCCTTCGTTCAGTCTCTGTAAGAGTGTGTGAGGACAAATTTATCACATTTCTATCATTACCTGCATGTAATCGATGTGGTATTATCTTATTGGCTAACGATTGTAATTCACCATTCTTTCCGGCAAATGGTAGCGTGCTTCCCTGTTCTCTAAAAAAGAGGGAGTTGAAGTAGAGGATAATCCCATAGATGGTGATGTGGAGAAAGATGGACCCTGGCCTGAATAACCTCGATTTTGCCATCTTCTACCAAACCCTCTCCTTCCTTGCCCCCTAGATCTACTAGACAGTCTAGGGGTTTCCTTCGGAGTACGTTCAGTATCAGAGGACTCCAGATCAGAGGAGGAGATGTACGTCGTTGGGCCACCCTTACTATTTAGGGCAGGATATGCTCGTTTTTCCCTAAAATCAGTCAAATCTCTAGTGAATCGTTTATGTTTTCTATCTTTCAGAACGAGTTGATATTTTTCTACTGACACCCTCAGTGCTTCTTCTCTTGTGGAGAAGTCCAATGCGGATTTAAAGTTAAGGGCCCTATCTATCTGCTCTTTAAGGGTGGCTGCAGACTTCTCAAAAGTGACCTTTTCTTCCTCTAGTAGGATTTGCATAAACCTCAAAGATGAGGCTGTAGATTCTTTCTCCCACTTAGATAAAAGTGAAACTGACCTGCTCCTATGTGTTGGTAACAAGTTAATCCTTAGGCCACGTGGCACTATCCCTTGTTTTATATAGTTGTCCAATGATTGGACCTCCCGCCATGACTTGATGTTTTCTTTATAGACTTCTAATAAATCCGCAAAGACATTCTTAATACTGGGCTCTGTTGAAATATTGACCCCACACTCAGTCCCTGAAAAAACTTCCTTAGCCTCGTCCAACCATCTGTTAGTGTTTAAAGGTCCCGACAAAAATCCAGCCATAATACTCTCAAGAAAAACCAGAAAAATATTCACCAAACTAAATTGGTAATAGGGTATATATATTTACCAGAGAACCATAGACAGAAAAAATACCCAATAAAAATTAACTTTTAATAATTATCCTTAAAAGTGTACTCTATAGTACAAGTGAGAAAAAACTACACATATATCTCAAAAACAGGATACCATGTAAGGAGAATATAATTATCACACATAAGTGGATAATATGCTACCTATTCCCCCCCCTTTTCTTTGGGGATGGATGCACATCTTTTTAATTATGGTGGAATATTCAGCTCATCTTGTGATTTTCCGGGTCTATTGTTTTGTGGTAGTGATTGTCTCTTGCATGTTCCCGTTGAACTGAGAGTAGCGGTATCCTCCATGCAGATAGTGAAACGCAGTCTGCGTTCCACCTGGTGGTTCCAGGAAGTGACGTAAAAAGCGGGAGGATACGTACTTTGCTTACGCATTCTTCGTACGATCCCTTAGCTAATACCCTGGGCTACGCAATCGGAAATGACGTATTACGTTGGGACCGGAAGTGATGTTAAACACGGTGGTACGCTAGTTTTTTAAAGCTTGCGTCTCGTAGTCAGGGTAACGCTGGGATTGATCACAGGTGAAATTAATCTCGTGGCACATGGCATTCCACAGATATATAGGGATGAATCCCACCATTGAACATGCGGTTGGACTCCGGTATACAAGGAGCTATTATGCGGGCATCTATTATGGCTCATCTCCTCTAATATTTCTTGTCCCCTGATGAGCCCCACATTGAGGAGGGGGTGAAACGCGTAGGGACGAAGGGACTAATCCTAAGGAATAACTTTACTGCTGATGATTTTACACCAGTCTGAGGGACCTTGAAAATTGATGCCTGGAGTGCTGTTACTATTTTGGGGAGTTCTGAATTGTGGATTGACTATATTCAGTTATGTATATATAAAAAAGGACGTCTAATGGACACCACTCAAGGCACTGTGTGAATCTCAGATGGACTAGAGATTAAGATAAGTGTATTACTGTTTCTTATTTGGTCTGACTAGTACACATTTTTACCTATTCCAGTGGGTTGGGACAAAGGGATTAATTATAACCTTATTTGCGGATGACTTTACACCAGTCTGAGGAATCTTATAATATTGATGTCTGGAATATTGCTATTATAGCTTTGGGAAATTTTGTATTGTGGATTGACTACATTTAGTCATTGTACTAAAGGCCAACTAATTGATATCATTTATGGCATTGCTTGAATCCTAGTTTGATTGGGGATGAAAATATTCTTAATATTTTTTTCGGACTTGCTTTGACTGGTACACATGTCTATCTATTTATATTAGTGGGCTACTGTAAATCAAAAACCTTCTATTTGTGCAACTATATCTATTTTTGCCCACTCCCCACTGATATGGTATTGTTGTAATTTTTTATATTGAGCATGTCAATTATGACATGAATAGTCTACAATTGGTCCATTTATATGTATGTGTGTGGCATCTTTTGACTGTGTAGGGATACCTAGGGAAAGGAGAGGGACAGCCTCCGAGGAGCGGGGACACCATCTGAACCTTAGGGTGAAAAACACTCCGCTGTTAGGTAGGGAGAGCAATCTTATTAGGTGCTATCCAGGGTAAGTTTGTCTGAATTAATTGCTAATTTCATATTATATTCTCCTTACATGGTATCCTGTTTTTGAGATATATGTGTAGTTTTTTCTCACTTGTACTATAGAGTACACTTTTAAGGATAATTATTAAAAGTTAATTTTTATTGGGTATTTTTTCTGTCTATGGTTCTCCAGTACTCAATCCTTACCTGAGAGTGGGATACCACACCTCTGAGTGAGATTCAGTACCTCTGTGGCGACTGAACCCGCAGGGGCGCCACATATGTTTCGGGGGCTGAAATTTTTGCCCCTTCATCTTTGCACACTTAATCTCGCTCAGTGAGATCGGATGAAGGTGACGCGCCCAGGGGATGGGGGCGACTCGGCGCCCGGGCCTTGTTGTTGGTTTTGGGGATGCCGCGGTTGCCAGCTCCCGGGGGCCGTACCCTGGGGTCACTCTTAAAAGGAAAGGAAGATATTGGGGAAAAAGGTGTATGGGAAAGGGGAAAGTTTGTGACGCCACCCATGGTGTCTGGTGAGGATCACCAGCGCTACTACAGTCCTCTGAGGCCGGTGATCAGGTAGCTTAGTTGGTGCGGCTTCCCACAGGTGGAGCGGGGCCTCAGGGCAGCGTAGGTGAAGGGATGCAGGACAGAGGGGACCCAGCCGGGTCAAAGGAAGAATAGGCACACTCACAACAGTTCACTTCAGTACCTTTACTGGTGGTGTTTCAGGCACGATCCAGGGCACTGTAGGGTGAAGGGTGCATTTCAGGACTCTCCCCAGTGAGCGGGTGTGGGGCCTCCTGCTTCTTGCCTTTTCCTGATAAGTTTATGACCTGCCTGGAGCTAGGCCTAACTTGGTCTCTGTCTTGCACCGGCTGACCTGGTGGTAGGGCCTTCTGTTGGAGATCACACTCCCTGGTCTCTTGGGCCTCAGTGACTCCTGACCCTGGTATATCAGTCAGCTTTTGGTGTTCCTGGGACATGTAGTTCGCCAGGGGTTCCGGTAGTTTCTGCTGGTCGTAGAGATCCCTGCAGACGCAGACCCAGTGTCCGGTAAATGATCTTGGTGTGAGCTGGCTAAGCTCCTCTGCCCCCTATGTAGCTCGCTTACTCCACTTGCCTTCGGCCACGCTCGGGGCCCTCACTAGGCTTCACACTGGCAGTAGGCCTCACTACTTTTCACCGCTCTTATGGCGTCGGCACGCCTTGGGCTCACTAACCTGAGCCCCCTGAGTCTGGGCTGGGCTGACTTCCTCGCAGACTGTAGGTTCCAGACTTCTTACAGAATTGACTAGACTCAGACTGCAGACCAGACTTGACTGAACTGCCTAGCTCCACCTTCCCTATTTATATCTCTAACGGGCTCCCTCTGGTGGTCTGAGGTGGAAGGTGGAGGTGTGTGAATGCTATGAGGGCCTCTTGTGGAGGAATCCGTCCATGCACCCCTCTAGGATCTGTGGCACCAATGCACAGCAGGGCGCCACAAAGGCGTCTGTGAACAGCAATTTTCAAGTCTTGTTGCAGATTCTCAATGCGCCACTTACAAACATGAATATGCTTTGATATAGACCATCCATTGTAGCTATCAGGGGTGTGTCAGGTGTGACAAACAGTCGTCCTGGATCCAGCTGTAAAAGGTCATTGCGCTTGGCTCTACAGGCACCTTCTTGATCTTATTTTCTTTGTAGTGTAGTGATATCCTTCTCCCTTAAGGAGCTAGCGGTTACCTGCACCTTAAGCTGCTAATTGACACACCCTTTCTGGATGTTTAAGTACCTTCAGTCTTTCCAGAGAGTCGCCAGTGATAGCTCTATTTTCCTCTGTCCAGGCTTGAACTACTAGTAGTCAGCTAGTGTCTTCTTGGAGTTCCCTTGGAGGATAGTTGGCGTGATCTCTCTGGTGTCTTCTCAAGCTAAGTGTTTCTCTTGTCTGTCTACCTGTTTGTCTTTAGTTGAAGTGGGGGTTGACTAGTGCTCATCCCATCCCCTCCTTACCTAGGGCCTATTGCTAGGGACAGTCAGGGATTAGGTTTTCTGCTCGGTGATAGGTGTGGAACCTATTTAGGGACATTAGGGGAGTCAGGTTGACTGTCAGATCTGCCTAGGGGTCTCCACTGCCCCTTTCCCTAGTGTTTGGCCTTCCTCCCCCTATTCTCGTCATTGTGCATTTAGTCTTTTCCTCACCTTCCGTGACAGTAGCTCTGGCAGTATATTTAGGATTGTTGTCATGCTGGAAGGTGAACCTACGCCCCAGTCTCAATTCTCTTACAGCCTCTAACAGGTTTTCTTTCAGGATTGCCCTGTATTTAGCTCTACTCATCATCTCATCTACTCTGACAAAATTGCCTGCCCCTGCTGAAGAAAAGCCTCCCCACAGCATGATGCAGTCACCACCATGTTTTACAGTTGGGATGATGTTTTCAGGGTGATATGCAGTGTTAGTTTTCTGCCACACATAGCGGTTTGCATGCAGTCCAACAAGTTTTTTTTTGGTCTCATGTGACCTGAGCACCTTCTTCCACATGCTATGTACGGGACAAAGCTAGAACTATTTGAGTTAAAAATTATGAAAAATGTTTTTTTTCTTCACCATTTTACCTGACTTGGAATTTTTTTCCCTCTATTATTAAGTACATTTTATGATAAAGTGAATGGTGTCGTTCAAAGCTACAACAAATCCTGCAAAAAAAAGGAAAAATAAAATGGCTTATTTTTAAAGCTCCTGGAAGAACAGGAGGAACGAAAACAAAATCCAAAATTAAAAAACGGCAAGATCCTATAAGGGTTAAAAGATGCTACTCTTCGCTTTCAGTGCAGGTAGACGAGCCCTGGACTTGCAGTTCCTTCCTGCTGACAGTGATGGTTAATGATATGGAGCACATCATCATATGCTTCCCTTTGCGTTATGTCCTGTGGTCTCAGGACACGCCATGTTCGTGTGCTAATATAGAGAATTGTGGTCATTTAACTCACCTCGTAAATGCAAACTTAATAAGAGCTATTGATCTGCAGCTTCCAGGAAGAGCTACAGGATGGAGAAAAGTGAAGGGGAGATGATGCTCTGTTGACCAGATCGGAGAAGCTTCTGGTGAACGGCACGGACAGACGATATTGATATGGCTGACTTTACGAGAGTGTACAAGAAATAATTATTATTCCTAACTAAGTCTTTACTTCATAGGAGGAGGAAGAACGCAACAGATGTTATAAAAATATATATAATTATATCATGGGAGGCAAACATTAAAATTCTAAAAAAAAGTCACCTTCATTGTGTATAACAGCAATTGTACATAGAAACTATAACCTCAATATAATCACATTAAGGGAATACATATCACCTATACAATATACAATCAGAACCGGATAGGGGTGTTTTTATTTTCCCATTATTGCTTTTTTAATTTTTTTTTCTGTACATGACTATGGAACGGCATACTTGTCTGAGTTCCTCAGAATTCAGAGATTGACCCGTGCAGAGGCCATTGTGAAAGGAGATGGAGGAGGTGAGCTGTGACATCACCTATTGTGAATGGTGGATACGGTGTTATCTACTGTATATAGAGGTATTATCAGTCATTGTACAGGAGATGGAGGAGGTGAGCTGTGACATCATCTATTGTGAATGGTGGATCCTGTGTTATCTACTGTATATAGAGGTGTTATCAGTCATTATACAGGTGAGGGAGGAGGTGAGCTGTGACATCACCTATTGAGAATTTTGGACCCTGTGTTATTTACAATATATGGAGGAGTTATAATTCATTGCATGAGAAGGAGGAGGCGAGCTGTGATATCACCTATTGTGATTGGTGGATCCAGTGTTATCTACTGTATATGGAGTTGTTATCAGTCATTGTACAGGAGGAGGAGGTGAGCTGTGACATCACCTATTGTGAATGGTGGATCCTGTGTTATCTACTGTATATGGAGTTGTTATCAGTTATTCTGCAGGAGAGGGAGAAGGTGAGCTGTGACATCACCTATTGTCAATGGTGGATCCTGTGTAATCTGCTGTATATAGAGGTGTTACCAGTCATTGCTATGTACCATGACACACAGCGGCTGCAGAAGTCAAGCAAAGATAAACTTTTAATAATGCCTTTCACTGCAAAAAAAACCTTTTCTTCCAAAAATATATAAATTTAAGTAAAATAATATCCCTTAAGTTGCCCATATCTTTTAATGCTTGGAGTTGTTAGATATCATTTTTTCTTTTCCATTTCAGGGCTTTAGAAATTCCAACAGATAAATTGCAATCAGCTGGTTTACTTTATATAAGGGGGGATGGGGTCAATTTCACGCAGCCTTACGCAGCCCTCTTTCTAAACGTGTGCATGTAGATGAGTGATAATGATTGAAACAAGGCCGCTGATGAGGACAGGACGGCTTCTTCACAATATTAAATGCATTATACATAAAGAAAGATCCTGAATGATGACGGAAAATGGAGGAAGAAAAGAGCCGGGACCGGCGGCACAGCACATCCGTGTATTTCAGCATGAAGGCTGACTACACATTGGACTCAGCCCACTCATCCTTATCGCACATTCTCCATTTTAATTTCCAATCATTCTGGTTATTATTCTTTCTGCAGCTGTCCGTCTAGCTTTGCTAAATTGACCCTGTCTCATCAGCCGCTTAAATCAAAAGCTAATTTCCACACCTTTTTGTCCGACACAGCCGACACAGTAAATACAGCTCGTAATCAACACCAGCCGATGGCACAGAAACACTTTCCAAGAATCTCAAGACACTAAGGAGGCACGGTGATAACATGGGGGCATAAAAACCAACCTTAATACCTAGGGGCATAAAAACCAACCCAAATATCTAGGGGAATAAAAACCAGCCTAAATACCTAGGGGCATAAAAATCACCCTAAATACCTAGGGGCATAAAAACCACCCTAAATACCTAGGGGCATAAAAATCACCCTAAATACCTAGGGGCATAAAAACCACTCTAAATACCTAGGGACATAAAAAACACCCTAAATACCTAGGGGCATAAAAACAAACCCAAATACCTAGGGGCATAAAAACAAACCCAAATACCTAGGGGCATAAAAACCAACCTAAATACCTAGGGGCATAAAAACAAACCCAAATACCTAGGGGCATAAAAAACAACCTAAATACCTAGGGGCATAAAAACCAACCTAAATACCTAGGGGCATAAAAATCAACCTAAATACCTAGGGGTATAAAAAACAACCTAAATACCTAGGGGCATGTTACGGGTCTGGATAGTGGAACCACTGTACCATGGTACAAGGAGGGACCAGAGGAACGTAACTAAGGACCCAACCGGATCGACCCTGGCTATACGGCGGCTTAGTCAACTCCGTGAGCCAAGGAGGGACCGGGAAGGTGGACCAGGTGTCACTTTGGGACCGACCTTGAGAGAGCAGGCAACTCCCACGGGATTTGCAGCCAAAGCAGACAAGCATGGCAGATGGTCTGGCAGATGAGCACGGCTGGTAGGCAGGCAGGTAGTGGGCTGGTGGGCACGGCTGATAGACAGGCTGGCAGGCAAGCACTGGGACCTGAGGGCTGGAGAGAGTGTTAGACAAAACAAACTACAACATTGCACAGGCACCTCCATTTTGGAGGAGGTGCCTTATATAGCTGATGTCCTCCAGCCACTGGCCGGGGACATTTTAGGATGGCATACGCGGCCCCTTTAAGAAACTGGGAGCGCGTGCGTGCCCTAAGAACAGTGCCCGGGGATCTGCACGTGGTGCGCGCACCCAAGGCAGCCACGGCGTCAGAGCAGGAGAGAGGTGTGGAGGATGCCGGACCAGGGCCGCAACGGTAAGGGGAGCGGCATCTCTGCCTGGCAGGAGGCAGAGACGCCGACAATACAGTACCCCCACCTTTACGCTCCCTCTTCTTCAAGCCCGCAAAAAATTTCTCCAGAAGAGGAGCATGAATGTTCTCCCTGAGCTCCCAAGATCTCTCCTCAGGACCAAACCCCTTCCAATCCACAAGAAAGAAAGTCTTTCCTCTTACTCTCTTGGTAGCAAGAATGTTCACTACATTAAAAACATCCTCAGCGGAAACTGGAGCAGGAGTGGTACCTGAATCGTCAGAAAAGGAATTGAGGATGACAGGCTTGAGGAGAGACACATGAAAGGAATTGGGCACCAATAACGAGGCAGGGAGTTTCAACTTGTATGCCACCGGATTGATTCGACTCAAAATTTCGAAAGGTGGGCGTAGACGAAGTGCTGAAGGAAGCTAGTGAGGTTCTGATTGATATGCTCAACCTGGCCATTAGACTGTGGATGATAAGCCGAAGAGAAGTCTAATGCAACATTTAGCAGCTTGCACAAGGGTCTCCAGAAGCGTGAAGTAAACTCGACCCTCTATCCGAGACAATATGAAGAGGTAGGCCGTGGAGACGGAAGATGTGCAGAAAGAACACTTTAGCAAGCTCTGACACAGAGGGTAGACCAGGTAGAGGAATGAAATGAGCCATCTTGGAGAAGTGGTCAGCAATCACACAAATGATAGTTACACCTGACCGATACAGGAAGATCTGTGATGAAAGTCATAGCAATATGCTGCCACGGAGCGGAAAGCACTGGTAAAGGAAGCTTTTCCCGTCGGAAGTTGCTTAGGAGTCTTCTTTCGGTTATAGGAAGAGCAGGCAGAGACGAAATCCGCAAAATCCTTGCGTAGGGTCGGCCACCAATAATGTCAGGAAATACGCAGAGACGTTTTCTTCTGTCCCACTTGGCCTGCCAGTTTAGATGAATGACCCAAGAGTAGGACCCTCTTCCTATGCGGAGCCGCCACGAAAGTCTTACCTGGGGGAAGATGAGACAGATCAAACAGAGCAACAGTAATTATTTTGGAGGACTCAATGATGTGTTGAGGCTCCTCCTCTTGGCCAGTCGACAGAAATGATCTAGAGAGTGCGTCTGCCTTGATATTCTTATTTCCGGAAGTGGAGAATGAAATTGAAGTGGGCAAAAAACAGGGACCATCTGGCCTGATGAGGATTAAGTCATTGAGCGGACTGCAAGTAGGCGAGATTCTTGTGGTCCGTGTAGATGACCACTGGATGCAAGGCCCCCTCCAGTAGGAACCACCACTCTACCAGTGCTAGTTTGATGGCCAGAAGTTCCCGATCTCCAATGGAATAGTTGTGTTCCGAGGGCGAGAAGAGCATGGAAAAGAAGCCGCAGGTCACCATTTGTCCAGATGAGGATTTCTGGGTTAGAACTGCTCCGGCCCCTGAGGAAGAGGCATCAACCTCCAGGAAGAACTGCTTGTAACAGTCAGGAGGATGAAGCACCAGAGCAGAAGAGAAGCCTTGTTTCAAGGACACGAAGGCTTCTTCCACCTCTAGAGTCCATTCCTTGGGATTGACCCCTTTGCTGGTCAGGGCGGAGATGGGAGCAGTCCGGGAGGAAAAATGAGGAATGAACAGGCGATAATAATTAGCAAATCCCAGAAACCGCTGTATAGCCTTCAACCCCTTAGGTCGGGGCCACTTTAAGACAGCAGACACCTTCTTAGGATCCATCATGAGGCCGGTCTCCGAGATTATGTACCCCAGGAAGGGAAGAGATGTCTATTCGAAAACACATTTCTCGAATTTGGCATACAGGCGATTCCTCCTGAGCCTCTGTAATACCTGTTGAACGTCTCTTCGATGTGAGGGCAGATCCGAAGAGAACACCAGGATATTGTCCAGGTACACTACCACGCATGAATATAGAAGATCTCGGAAGATGTCATTCACCATTGCCTGGAAGACTGCTGGTGTGTTGCGGCGTCCGAAGAGCATCACACGGTACTCATAGTGGCCATCCCGAGTGTTGAATGCCGTCTTCCACTCGTCACCTTGGCGAATCCGGATCAGATTGTATGTGCCACAGAGATCGAGCTTAGTAAAAACCTTGGCGGCCTTGAGGAGATCAAACAACTTAGAGATCAGAGGCAGAGTATACTTGTTTTTGATGGTAATCTGATTTAGACCCCTATAGTCGATACAAGGGTGAAGAGAGACATCCCTCTTCCTGACAAAAAAGAATCCTGCTCCAACCGGAGAGATGGATTTCTGAATAAATCCCCTAGATAGATTCTCTTCGATGTATTCGGACATGGCACGGGTCTCAGCCAAAGACAGGGGGTAAATTCGACCTCGGGGTGGAGAGGCACCAGGAATGAGATCGATAGGACAGTCATACGGCCTATGAGGAGGAAGGGTCTCAGCTTCCTTTTAGTCAAAGACGTCAGCGTATGACCAGTAGGGTGCTGGCAAGCCAGGCAAATTAGCTGGAGTGGACGGAGGTCGAGCAGGATAGACAGGAACCAAGCAGTTCTTGTGGCACTCCTGGCCCCAGCGAAGCGCCTCTTCCAAACTCCAATTCAAGACTGGCTCGTGTCTCTGAAGTGGATTAGATGCTCTGACCTGCCACAGTAAAAGCATCTTCACTCGGCGCGGCGGGCCTCCTGGCGAGACTTGACCATTTTTACCTGGTCTACCTGCATAGATTCAGGGATGAATGTGGAGGCAGGGGCTTGTGGAGAGACTGGCCTTTGGAAGGTTGGTGCAAGGCGCGGAGAATTCCTCTCACGGATCACCTCCTGGAACCTAATGTCGATCCGTGTGGCCAAAGACACTAGGTCGTCCAGAGAGGTGGGTATGTCACGACCGGCTAGTTCATCCTTGATTCGCCCTGAAAGACCTTCCCAAAAGGTAGACACCAGAGCCTCGCTTTTCCAGACAAGTTCAGACGCGAGGGTGCGGAGACGCACTGGCCCACCGTGAGGTTCCCTTGGCGTAGACGAAGGAGAGAGGAGACAGTCGAGGACGTTTCACCGGGTCATCAAAAACCCTCCGGGAGGCCACAAGGAAAGCCTGGAGATTGGACACCAGAGGATCCCCTCTCTCCCATAGGAGATTGAGCCACGCCAATGCCTCTCCGGTGAGATGAGACATGACGAATGCCACTTTAGCCTGGTTGGAAACGAACTGATAAGCCAGGAGCTCAAAGTGCAGCGTGCACTGGTTGATGAACCCCCGACATAGAGAGGGATCCCTGCAAAAGCATGGAAGGGCAGATAGTCGGGTCGGGGTCCAAAGCTGAATCACACACCGTCACTGGGTTGGGGTGCCACCGGAGCGGATGCCGCTGGGTTAGAGGCAGACACAGCCAGGGCGGACATTGCATCCAAGTGGGAGTTTACAGTCCGCAGATAGGAGAGGGTTGTATCCTGTTAAGATCTCTGGCGGGAGACCTCTTGGTACAGGTCTGAGAGCGAGGGAGCTTTGGAGCCACATGATTCCATGGCCTGTGCAAACTGTTACGGGTCCGAATGGTGGAACCACTGTGCAGTGGTACAAGGAGGGACCAGAGGGGCGTAACTAAGGACCCACCCGGACCGACCCTGGCTACACGGCAGCTTAGTCGACTTCGTGAGCCAAGGAGGGACCGGGAAGGTGGACCAGGTGCCGCTTTGGGACTGACCTTGAGAGCAGGCGACTCCCACGGGATTTGCAGCCGAAGCGGACAGGCATGGCAGATGGTCTGGCAGATGAGCACGACTGGTACTGAGGCTGGTAGTGCAGGAAGACGGACAGGCTCGGCTGGCAGACTAACAGGCGGGCACGGCTGATAGACAGGCTGGCGGGCAAGCACCGGGACCTGAGGGCTGGAGGGAGTGTTAGACAAAACAAACTACAACATTGCACAGGAACCTCCATTTTGGAGGAGGTGCCTTATATAGCAGATGTCCTCTGGCTATTGGCCGGGGACATTTTAGGACGGCGCGCGCGGTCCATTTAAGAAACAGGGAGCATGCGCGTGCCCTAAGAACAGTGCCCAGGGATCTGTGTGCGGTGCGCACACCCTGGGCAGACACTGTGTGGGAGTGGGAGGGAGGAGCGGAGGATGCCGGACCAGGGCCGCGGTGGTAAGGGGAGTGGCATCTCTGCCTGCAGGAGGCAGAGACGCCGACGCTACAGGGCTTAAAAAACAACCTAAATACATAGGGGCATAAAAAAACAACCTAAATACCTAGGGGCATAAAAACCAACCTAAATACCTAGGGGCATAAAAAACAACCTAAATTCCTAGGGGCATAAAAACCTACCCAAATGCCCAAGGGCATAATTACCAACCTAAATACCTAGGCAGGGTTCCATCAGTTTTAGTAAACAGGAGCAATGGGTAACTTACATTGGGCCATACATGCTATAGGGCAGACCATGGACCTTGGACAGAGGGTAGCCTTAAAGATTTGTTCAACTTTGGGGACAATTTTTTTCTTACTTTGTTTCATGTATTTGGGGCTAAAAATTATTTCTGCAATTGAGTTTCATTAAAAATTTTGCACCATTTGGCTTTTACAGGCCACATATATCTTTGATGTGATCTGGGGTCATTAAATTAGTTGAGGTGAGCTCAGAAAAGGACAAATAAAAGAGTTACAATTTCTCCTGATGGGTTCTCAGTTAGCTTATTCTGCAGGCGGAAATAGACAGGCGCCTAACTACAATAGGTGCACGGGTTGCAATCTCTCCCAGGCCCATGAGCTTCAAGTCATGGCACTGAACACAGAGACTATAAAAGGCAGACGGTGCAAAGTTTTTACTGAAAAAATTGAAAAAATTATTTTTAGATCCATCCACATGCTGGTAGGTAACAAAAAAGTGTCCCAAAGATGGACCACCCATTTAAATAGCTATTAGGTTATGCTATGATAGGTATTCCTCCTAAATCATAGCTGTAAAAAACCCTGAACTTGTAAGGACTGTCTCAATCTTTGGGTTACAGTACTAGCAAAAATAGGACTGTCCCTGGGTGAACAAAACAGCAAGGTGGCTCTGCCCTGTTTGGGGCATTCCAGGATTGGGTGGTCCCACAAGGCTTCATGTCCCCTACAAGTACTGATAATAAAAAAAAAATACAGACTACTCTGCCATTCCATCGATGTCATCTTCGTTTAGTGCACTGTACCGACTGAGGCTCCGCCCCCACAGGAGGCGATATTTAATGATGTCATCACTCCTGCTGTGCTGTCACTCAGGTGCTCCTGCAGAGTGGTGCAGCAGAGAGTTGCAATTTGTGATGACATCCGGGGGTGTTGTGGGAGCGGTGCCATTCAGCACTGGGCCCCCCACAGCTCACGGACCCCATAGCGGGCATGTGATCTGCTGTTATGTGCGGTACGCCTCTGATCAATACCATAGACATGGAATGGAGGGGCAGCATGCCTTTCGAATCCAGGACACAGGACCTCATGGGGGTCCCAGTAATCGGACTGCCCTTGACCTGCCAATTATCATCTGTCCTGTGGGTAGCACATAACTGGATAAAACTGGACACTCCTGCAAATATTAGACAGCATACATTGAAATCAATGGGCTGTCTGTGTAATGTCAACAGGTATTCCTGAGAGAGAGAGAAATGCCCTGTGTATCCAAGCTCGATTCTGGCCAAGAGATGAGGATCGTGAGCAGAAGACCACTACATTGACTTAGATTTCCCCTATAGGGTATATGGAAATAATTTTTGCAAACAGAAACACTTTTGAACCAGCTTTTTTTCGCCTTATTAAGTGGCTTAACTTGAAGCTTGTGGTTCCCAATGCAAAATCTCCAACAGGAACCCCCAACCATCACCAGTCCATAATGGTATTGGTCTTTGCATAAGAGAACTTTTGGGCCAGAGCCAAGGTGCAACTACAACCACACCCACTATAGTTACGCCCTTGGTCTTATAGTGCTTTTTATATTCAGCACTGTAACTACGATAAGGGGGAATCCAAAACATCTAGAGTAAAGGAGGTTTCGTCATCTTCATAGATGATGATTCTTTACTGTAAGAGCAGTAGAACTACACTGTTAGGTGGTGTGCAAGTGTAACCTCAGTTCCATTCACATCTATGGGCTTATGGGAGTGTTATCGCACGTGTGTGACCACCAATCCCATTGAATGTGAATAGATTGGGTTCTATGCATTCACACGGAGAACACAAGACCCCCAATCATGTGATCAGTGGAGGGGCCCACCCATAATACATTTGTAACCTATTCCTTGAGTAATAACATTGTTGCTCATGGGATAACCCCTTTAAGAAATGCAATAGAAATATAGTTGGCTTTCATTTATTAAGTGGCCTTCCATGTAATCTATGGCTAAGGGGACTTTGTAAGAGCTCAGCCAACTCTTCATTAGCTACACTCTACTCTAGAGGACGTCTGATCAGGACACACTCTCTTTAAGGTCCCAAAACCACCCTGGTAAGGGAAGAAGTTGACATTATATAGTTGTTTTCTTTTCTGGAGTTCATCTTTTTGGCTGTAAGAGGGTCTTTTGTCTAATTCTCCAGGTCTCTTGATCACCACATTAAAGGAGATGTCTTGAGAAAGTTAGCTATTATGTATCCTTGGGGATCGGTGGGAGTCTGACTGCTAGGACTCGCACTGATCGGAAGAACGAAGTCCATTCCTGTCCTTGCGATATGGTCCTGTGAATTCTAGTTACACCTCTTCTCATATTTATGTTTTTTTAGGTTTTGTACTATGTAGTATTAAGGGTGTCCAATAGCACTGGCCCAAAAAGGTTTAGCCACCAATCACAGAAAGACCTTGTGTGTTTCAGCATTCACGCCCTTTCCAACACCCATATACCAATTACTAACCAGGGTTGCTACAAACCCAATTTATTTGTGTCTTTGCATCCAACAGTGAATTTTCAGCTCAACGCCACGTAGAGAAATCCAAAATATTAACCATCCAACGTTGCTCGGAATTCTCCAGGTCACTCTCCATGAGTAGATAATAGAAAATGGACAAAAATGTTGCAATCCGGCACCCAGTGAAAAAAGTATGGCGACACATATGGCAGTCATATGTGTCTCTTTATACTGTGCTTTTAAAATTTTGATGGAAATAAAGCAATTTTTGTACTTTTTTCAACTGGGGCCAGATTACAACTTTTTCGTCCATTTACTAAAAAAGTCCGATTTCTTCCTCATGGAGGAAAGCCTATTTGCATAATCTTTTCCCATGAAGCATGACCTATCACGCAAGCTTCGCCAAGTCAACATGGGGGAGTCCACATGGAGAAACAGTACTCCCTACACCTTTTCTACAAGATGGGATGGGAAGGGACCAACCTGGGTTGGGCATCTTCTTTCCAACTGTCCTATAGCATGTACACCTGATCTTACTAACTTAATTCATGAAGATTCGCTCTATTTGGACAGGGACATTTGTTTTGCATTGAATAAATTTGGTAAGAATCAAATCTGCTGGAAAGAGGGACAAAAAAACAATATATTTTTATACTTATCTCTTCTTGGTCCTTCCCATACCTGTCCTTCTTCCAAGTTCCCTGATAGCTCCTTTTTCGTCTTCTTCTGGAACTTGGTCTTGTGGTGTGGCCACTGATAAGGTCTCACGTGGCTCTGTGGGGTGCATTCATCTAATTATCATCAACAACCTTTGTCGTAATGACTCACAACCATTTGGGGACTAGGTAATAGAGGACAGGGTGGGGAGCTGAAAAGAAGGGCCCATTCCCGACACTCAGAATTCATGGAGATGGCAGCCAGCTGGGGATCAATGGATGTCTTCTTGGTGGGTCGTTCCAATCATGGCAGTAAAGATTCTCAAATTAGATGTAATGGAGCTGTAAACATCTCTTAAAGTCAAGACTTCCACCTGCTGGAACGCACAAAGTTTACGATGGCAGGGTCAAAGGTGAAAGGTTCAGCAAACTTGTGGCTGGAAGTATTATTAGTTTGTCATATGTGGAGTGCGGGATCACAAATCCTCTCTGCACATGGATACATGATTGCACAGTGGAGAAAATTACGAGCACATGGCCAAGGAAAGGATAAAAAAAAGCAGAGAGATTAGGAGCAAAGGCCTATTTTTCGTAAATGCAAAGTCGATTCAATGCACGGCTAATAGAAAGTCCGGAGCTCACCCTACATAAATAGCTTATATGATACAAATATTACGTGGGCAATGCGGAAACGACAAGGTCTCTAATCATGTTTTGGATTACCTGGCAGAGCAAAGACATTTCATTTCGACTGGACCTGGGGATTACTGTGAAGAAACATTTCATATCCTTTTTTTTAATTTCATGCATTTTTTATTTACCTTTAATGATGCTGTATATATTCATCATCCTGAAATATTAAAAGAGTCGGAAAAAAAAGTATTAAAATGGTGGAAAATTTAAAGGATGGGAATGCAACAGCACGCAAATCATACACTATCAAGTGCTTGATACACATTTAAAATGACTGGCAAGAGAGGCACAGGCAGATTCCTGGCAGATTTCTGAAGCACAGAGTCACAATAAGAAGATCAGCCGAACAGACTGAAATAATAGAATATTCATCCCTCTAATCCATATGCAATTCTTTAGGCCTTTTTCTCCACAATGCATATCAGGTCTGACTGCTCCTAGGATTTAACTCATTAGTGCCCGCTGGGTGCAGGTGCTATTGTTTCAGCAGCCTCTGTTTACCTGCAAAGTGCTGTATTGGTTAGGTTTGGGGCAGACGACCGCTTTCTCGCCATCCGAGAAAATTGGTCCGAATATGTTAATCACACTATGATCACAGTTAATTAGAGTGTGATCTGATTTTCTTGGAGGTGGAGAGGGAAAAAAATGTCTCTACCATCTCCATTGTGTCAGTCCATGAAAATCGGACCTCACCTGGATGTCATACATGTGTGGTCCGATTTTTTTCACGGACCCATAAATTTGAACTGACGAGTGCAATCCGACTCTCAAATTGTGAATGCTGTGATTTTTTTCCTCGGACCACTCAGTCCAAAGAAAAAATCGGACACGTGCACAGCCCCATAGAATAACATGGGGGCAAGTGTGATCCATCAGAACCACGGATAGCTCTTGCCTGATTTATACGGTCATATGTACGAGCCATTCTAGTGAGTACTGCTGAATCTGTAGTGCAAAATCTGCACCAAGTCTCCACTTACCATGTGGTATACATGGGTCAACACCAGGAGAACATGCCCTTGGTCTTTTGTCCAGTGCTCCAGCTCTCTTGACCACCACACTTAAGGAGTGTCCGGTGATAACATGCTATCATCTATCCTTGCTGATCCGCGGGGGTCCGACCATTGGGACTTTAACCCATCGGAAGAACGAGGAACTTTTCTCCTCATTAGAATGAGGCTGTACTGCAGATGCCCGACCATCGCTCCATTCATTCTCAATGGGACTGCTGAGTGTTGGGCTCGGATTTTAATGCCAACCCTATAGAGAATTAATGGAGCTGCAGTCGGGAATCCAAGATTCAGCTCCATTTTGTAACAGGTTAAAACTGTGCCATTGGTGATAAAAAAATTCTCGATCTGCTGACCAATGCGGGTTCCATCGGTAGGACCTCCACCGATCTGTAAGGTATCATCTATTCTGCAGGTAGGTGATAACTTGTTTTCACTGGACAACCCCTTTAAGGCTGGGGTTGCATGACAACTTTGGCTGAGACACAGGTCACATGGCCAACGATCACTATATGTTACATCACAGCGTAATGCAAGTGAATGGGGTCTTATCATAACCCAAAAGGTACCGAGCAATAGCAAAAAGTCAAAACCAGTAGGATTTTTTATGACTTGCTGCACCTTGTGAGTGGCAATGCAACCACGTTCACCTGCATTATACTTCCATATAGCAGTGACATTGACTAATCTTTGGTGGCATAATCTGTGTCCTGGCCAAAGTCACCGTGTAGCCCCAACTTTAATGACCCATTGCAGCCCAGGTATCTTCTAAGTCTACCAAAAATCCTGATTGTGTCTCTGTATGGCCACCTAGTGGTTGTGATGTGAGTTACAACCTGTTCAGGGTATATGCTAGGATGTCATGATAATGTATATGCAAATTACCTCTTCAGAGAAAAAGAGGACTTGAACTCTATAGCGCCACCTATTGGAAGCAGCAATCCTACAAGTCACAATCAACCCTTTAACGAGTCGGGCGATATGACTTAGGATAAAAGCCAAATCAGAATCTCAATTTGCAGACATTGTGATTTGGGTTGTTGGCCCCCCCGTCAGTGCAAAGTATGAGAACTGATTTGTCTAGATGAGAGGCTCTGGACTGAGATAATGTGTTGAATTTGTGTAAGGAGAAACTGGGATCCTAAAACAAAATTTGAGTAAAGGTGGACACATCTCAACACAGTTCATTCAAAACCAGTCAACAATCGATCTTTGCCTTGAATTTTGTGTTGAGCGCCAGATGAAGCGTAATTAGAAGCGAAACAGCTGTAGCCCAGTCTGCACAAAATAATACGTTAATGGTGAGTTCCACTTATGTTTCTTCCTTTCACATAATTTTTGAACTTTGTATTGAGCTTTCTTTGTATTAATGCTGTAAGAATATTTTTTCCCACAGATATTTGTCATCAAAGTCTGATAAAGTCGAGAAAAATAAAGTCAAATGACCCCAAAAACTGGAAAAAATCTGGCTTTTCAGACAACAAACAGATCAATAGCATATAATCAATAGTATATAATTGGCTATGTTCAATTGGATTATTAACAGGAAGTCCAAGATAATAAGCAATGCGAGGATTTATGGATCCAAAAGCCACGCCATTGGGGTTGTCCACTTAGATTTTTTTTCAAAGGGTCAAAATGACAAACCAATCCAAAAGAAGATATACCTGGTTCCTTGCCGTTCACTTCCCGATGATTAACAGGTTCCCCGCCAGTCTCTACTTCCTGGTTTCTCTTGACAAATGACTGCTTAGCCAATCACGGGCCACAGTGCTGAAAACACATCAATCAGCGATTGGCTGAGGGCCATTTCATGCATGTTGAGCTGACCCAAGAACTTAACACCGGCCTGGGACACAGGAAGCAGAGAAGAAGCGGTGAACTTTAGTTTCAAGTTTTTTTTGTGTATTGTCATTCTGAAACTTGTAAAAAAAAAATAAAAATGGACATTCCCTTTAAGAATACCAATACAATAATAAAGTCTAATACCAGACTATACAAAAGCCGACATAACAGTCAGACTTTGTCATGATGACCTCCATCAGTATTTTGCCACACTACGACATCAGAGCACGAGTGCCAGAGAAATAATGTAGCTCTCGAAGATACATTTAACGCTTGCAAGTTCTGCCCTAAAATGCTTCCAGGCTTATTAAACCAGTAATTATTATGGCAAAGAAACATTGCTGCTTGGCAGGCGATATTGCAAGACAGGATTGTCAACTTCCTAAACAGCATTATCCTATGTAAGCGGACAGTGGCTGCACTTTAATAGCATGTATTCATTACGGCTTAAATAAATTAAAATATCGGTGAGTCAGAGTCAATTAAATGAGGAAACAGCGGAAAGTAAAAAACACCTTAATGAAACATTAAAAAAAAAAAATCAGAATAAAAATAATAAATCCATTAATATTTTTTTTACCCAGAGGAAGTTTTTTTTTTTTTTCTTTACTGCCTCCAGGTTTGATTCATGGTAGGGTGCCGCGAACGAGAAGAGCGTTTCCAGTGTTCTCAATTCATGGACGGATTACAGAAGGCATTAATAACATGGTTAATATGAAGTGTTTAGGGCCTTTACAACGGTGACAAATACGACTCAGCCAAATTTCCTGACCATTGAGGCCACGGAGGGACAATTTGGTAGATTTCATCAACAGTTCTAATTATGTTCCTGTCAAGTCGAGAACAAAGTAATCCATAACTGGAGGGTGGGGTGGTGGGGCGCTGCTGGGAGACAGTGGCACACTGAAATAATTTATGCCCAGGACACTGAGCCTATTCGGTAGTTAGCGTGCACAACGCTTGACTAACAAGTGAGTCCGGCTAAGGAATTTATTAGGGAAAAGAAGGCCCTCCAGCTCTTAGTAGCTTGTCTGGTTCTCGCTTAGAAGGAGGTTTAAGTTCCTAGGGAGCAAAGGATCACACCTTGGAAGACAATTCTTTTTCCATGTATACAATATAAAAAAAAAAATGAAAAAAATAATAACTCTCATGCTCAGTTACACTGGCCAAAAGGTGTTTGTAGTATAAAAAAAAAGAAAAGAAAAATAGAATGTAGCTGTGAACTAAACAGTAGAATAAATACAAACGAAGAAAGAGGAAAGAAAGAAAGAAAACAAGAAAGGAAAGAAAGAAAGAAAGAAAGAAGGAAAGAAAAGAAAGAAAGAAAAAGAGAAAGAAGGAAAGAAAGGGTAAAAGAAAAAGGGTAAAAAGAAAATTATAAAACAGAAAAGTACAAGAATAACAAAGCGAAAAATAAACACTATAAAAAATAACTATAACAAATTCATAATAAAAAATAAAAATAAAATGTAGTTGTGAACTAAACAATAGAAAAAAAAAATATATATATATAAAAGAAATAAATATAACATAAAAAAAGAAAGAGAAAGAAAGAAAAAGGGTAAAAAGAAAATGATAAAACAGAAAGGTATAAGAAGAACAAAAAAGATTAAAAAAAGAAAAATGCTTAAAGAAAATAAAGATAACAAAATGACAAAAATATAAATAGTAAAAGAAAAGAACACGAGCAAAATAAAATTATAAAAGAATAACAAAAAAAGATTAAAAAAAAAGAAAAACGCTTAAAAAGATAAAATTAACAAAATGACAAACAAAAGGCAATAAATGGTAAAAGAACAAAATAAAATGTGAACAAAAACAAAACAAATAAATGATAAAGAAAAATATCTAAACAATACAAAGATTAAGAAACACTTGAAAAAATAAAGATAAATAAAATAACAAAAGAAAAAGAAAAATGAAAGAAAATGAATTAAATGCTAAAAAATGTAAAAAAACATAGATATCTTATTTGACTTTCGATTAAGTTTGCATAAACACTCTGCAGTTTGGAGCAATAGAAGATGATGTTGTGAGACCTACTAGGACTGTCGTACTTACAGTACTGCGCTACATAATATGTTGGAGCTATGCAAATGGCACAAATTAGTAATTTATTTTATAATCATTAAAAATAAATGAGTTAGGGCTATTTGTGATATTGCTTCTACTACTCTTGAGAAGTTTTGATGAACACCATTTCAAACAAATGTGAATATTGTAGACTTGTGTATAGGCAAGGAAAAATCTATTTTTCTTGTTAGTGGTTACTTTAAGGCTATGTTCACACATCATGTTTTTTTCAGAATTTTTTGCTGCAGTTTTTTATGAAAATTTCCAGCTACCTTTTGCAGTACCAGCAAAGTCTATGAGAAACCAAAATTATCTGTTCATGTTCACACATCATGGTTTTTTTTTGTTCAGGATTTTGTGCCTTGCATGTTTTTTTTTGAAAATAGAGCATGTCACTTCTTTCAGTGTTTTTTCACCCATAGGAAGTGATGGGTGGTGAAAAAAAACGCTGAAAAAATACACCAAAAATGCAGATAACTTTTTTTCAGCATTTTCAGCGTTTTTGAAGCCAAAATATTTTTTTTTTCACTGAACTTTATGTACATGCCTAAAAAGAGACAGAAGGAGAGTGAAAAAACGCTCAAAAAATGTACCAAAAAAAAACACCAAAACTGCAAGAAAAATCCTGAACAAACCTCCCTCGAGAGATCAGGTTTTGCTGCAGAAAATTGATGCCAAAAAAACCATGATGTGTGAACATAGCCTAAGTTAAAAAAAATGCACTAGGTTTCAGTCTGCAGTGTTTTTCTTCATTTATATTTATTTCACTAATATGTAGTTTTCTATCTGCTTCTAGTTTCAGACTTTTCTCATTTGTCTCTCCCAGTAATACATGCTGGATGTGAGAACTGTATATCCAGAGAATTGCTGCCTTCACTATCTCTCTTGTATCAGCACAGCTTTATTCCTGAGTTCTTTAAATTCTTAAATTATTTGAGTGGAATACATAAAATGATGTAACTCTGATGTTATTTTTATTAACATAAGTCTCCGTTTATATTTTACATAGATTAGATAAGCTGTAGTGATTATATTATAATAATAATTCTTATTATTATTTTAGGACTTTTATTTACTAAAATTTTATACATTTTATTTTTATTCTTATTTTAGTCCCTTTTTCTTTACCAGAATATTTATCTGAACTTTATTTATTTTTTTGAAATTATGATTTTTTACTTTTGAATTTTACTTTTTCATTATAATGCATAGGAATAACAAAAAAACACATTACTTACTGCCTGTGTATGTAAAATTACACAAGCCATTGTTACGAAAAAAAAACAACATTTAAGGTGTATCCTACCTAAAATTTTAACTTGACAGCCTAGGTGCCTTTATTAAGCCCATGGCTGTTCCACAAAACTATCCATCTCATCTATCACTATCAGTGGTCACAGGAAGCTTTCACTCTCATGTGAGGGGGACTGGGAATATCATCAATACAGAGTTAAAAAAAATGGGGTACTGATACTTTTTGAGATGCCAAATGAGTTAGTTTGATTATTGAAACTCTTGCCTTGTCTTGATGAACAGTATACTCAGGTGGGACCTACCCATCAGAGTACCAAAGGATTATTCAGTGGGATGAGTCTCTGAGATAATAATGGGCCCTTAATCTAATAGGACTTGAAAAAGTCAAGGAGAAAACAACCTCTTTTGGAGGTGACTTTGGAACCAATCACTTGCTTCTAGGGTCTGTTTCTTATGGGGTAAGTCACAAATAGCCTTTTAGACCTTACTGTAGATATGTCCTATGTGTACAACCATAAAAATTCAATTACTAGTTGACTTGTATGCTCCGTATAGGTGCAGGGTGGACCCTGAGAATAACTTCCTACGGTGTGCTCTTTTGTATGTATATATTGCAGTCACAGCAGCTTTTTTTTGCAGTCACAGCAGCTTGCACTTGTTCACATTTGCTTTTCTCTGTTAGGAGGTGCTTGCCAGATTTTGTTCCTCTGTTGAACCCAAAGAACTCAAGTTCGATACTTAGTATACTTTAAATATGGGAATAATTTGATACATTCCCGCGATCTGATACAGATAAGTGATATGTAGGACGTAGCACAAGATATATTGCAACCAGGTTTTCACACCATTAAATGTATCAGCTCAATAATGAAGTTTTCTCCTAATTTCTACCTTGGAAGATAAATTATGATAATTGCTTTTGCTTCCCTTCCCCTTGTTGCACAAATCAAGTATGTCAGCACATGTAAAATTGCACGGTTTCTGTTTTAATTTGGAATATTTATGGATGTTTAATGGAAGAGTCACATCTCTCATTTCCTGCTGATGGCTGTGCTTACATGCGCTATCCCTGTAACGTTTTCACCTGTATATTCTTGAAACATTCTGATTGAGATTAAATGAGAGGGTCTCGCTGTGCACTATTAAACTGTTATGTGTTGTAGTTTATTTGCCTGTATTTCTAAAAACTTTTCTTTGGCTTTTCTGTTCTTATGCCCCACCCCTGAGGAGCAGACTGATCAAAAGAATATAGGGAATGTACAGTTATTTTCTTCGGCTTGATTTACCTCAAAATAAGTGACACCGGCATGACATGACCAGCTTTAAAAAGAAAAAAAATAGTGATACTCTATCGGGAGATGATTGTACTATATGTGTCAGCCTATATGTGCCCACATGATGTTTGTGATGTGTATTTCAGCCTGTCAAGGTTGTTGCTTGCATCTCACAATATTGTTGCTTAGGCTCAACTTTTGAGGTCGATCCTTTAAGCCTTGGGCCCTGGTGGGTACACGGACCCTGGGCTTTGCTGCGGCAAGCAGGAACGTACATGGGAAACCAGTATTTTTCACTCTCAGGAATCTTGGGAGTAGCAGGATGGATGAAGGAGAAATCAGCAGCGATTGAAGCTGGTTAGAGAAGACATTACTGAGCCATGCCAAGCAACCTGCAAAACCCAACGAGGAGCACAACAGAGAGCAGTGGACTGAGGTGAAGGAAGTAGAGCTCGGGATACCCGGGGCAAGTGTGTAACAATTTTATAGAATTTGTATAGCGACAAATTGGAGCCTCACTAAAGTAGCAGCTCTTTCATTGCAGTCTCCAACAAAGAGACTCATATACATGTGTTTTTTTCTAATATGGCAGATCAGCCGAATCAAGTCAATGGGACTCAGCCTCAGATATTGCAGTAAACAAGTTGTGCCTCTGTACCTTCATTCTGCCAATCAATGGGATCCCAGGGGCCAAACTAATATTGATACATTAGGATAGACCACTTATGCATTTATGCAAAAATCCAGAGAAACTCCCAGATCTTAAGGAAAAATAAGAAATAATAATCATAGGGCTAAAATCAGGACATTAAATAATAATAAAAAAAAATCAATATCAACATATGTAAAACCCTGCCGGTCCAGAGCTGCCGCTCCGGTTATCTCCTTAAGTCTCTATTTGCAGCAATAATTTGTTGTACATGTATGTGAACGCTGCAGCCAATGATGGCCCTCATCCATGACTTGCATGTAAAGTACTGGCTATCTTTTTTTTTTTTTTTACATTTATCAACTTCTCAACACTTTTTCTTTCATATTTAGACAATCCCTTGAAATATTGATTAGGATATATTTATATGCCTGTTAGTTATCAATTTCCAATACAACTTATAAGGGAGGAGAAAATATATCATTCTTTTCTCATCGATGTCATCACTGGACCTCGTTTCTCACTCTTGATTCTTTTTTACAACATGTATACGAGTGAAAGAGATGGGAAGGTCCTTTGGATCTGAGTGATTTCCAGAAAGACCTAAGAAAAGGAGGGCAGCCAGAGAGAAAATTTAGCCCATTGTGGACCAATGTGGCTGAGAATGATACATATCAGAAAACTACTACTAATGACAAGGAATTCAACAGAAAAGAGTGCTTACTCCAGATGAGGATTGTGACGCCCAGCTGCGCTTGGTATCACAGATCCTAGAGGAGTGCATTACCGGATTCCTCCACAAGAGGCCCTCATAAGCATTCACACACCTCCACCTTCCACCTCAGACCACCAGAGGGAGCCTGTTAGGGATATATAAAGGGAAGGTGGAGCCATGCAGCCCAGAAAGTGATTCAGCAGTTTCCTGCTCAGACACAGAAGGACTCAGTGCAGTCGAGCCAGAGCCTAGCAGTTCCTGCAGAAAGAGTTCAGTATAGTCTGTAGAGTGAGTCCAGACTAGAACTCACAGAGCTCAGGATAAAGAGCTAGGAGTGTGCCGACGCTCTGAGAGCGTCGAAGAAGAGCAGTGTCCCGGCTGCAGTGTGAGTAGCCTAGTGAGGGCCCCGAGAGGGGCTGAAGGCGAGTGGAGAGTTAGTACATAGGGGGCAGAGGAGCTTAACTAGCTCACCCTGAAGAATTTACCGGACACCGGGTTCGAAGTTTACCGGGATCTCTAAGACCCAGTAAGGCATAACCGGAATCCCTGGAGAACTACAAGTCCCAGGATCGCTAAAGTGCTGATACGTAACAGGGCCAGGAGACACATAGGCCCGCAGCTAAGGTGCGTGTACTCCAAGAGAAGGCCCTACCACAAGGTCAGCCAGCGCAGGACAGAGACAAAGTTAGGCCTAGCTCCAGGCAGGTCAGAAGCTTACTACGCAGAAGCAAGAAACAGGAGGCCCAAAACCAGCTCATTGGGGAGGATCCTGACATGCACCCTTCACCCTACAATGCTCCGGGACGTGCCTGAATTTCCATCAGTAAAAGGTACTGAAGTGACTATCGTGTCTGTCCCTGTTCTTGCTCGGACCCGGCTGGGTCTCGTCTGTCCTGCATTCCCCTTCATACACTGCCCTGAGGCCTGGCTCCACCTGTGGGGAGCCATACCATCGAGCTGCCTTATCACCGGCCTCAGTGGACTGCACAGCGCTGGTGATCCTCACCAGAAGCCACAGGTGGCATCACGAACTTTTATAAAATAAACAACTATTAACGCTTTTAAAGAGGGACCCCAGGGTACAGGCCCGGGAGCCGACCACCGCGACATCCCCAAGGCAAAGGCCCGGGTACCGAGTCATCCCCATCCCCTGGGCGAGTCATCTTCTTCTGGCGTCACGAACAGGATCACATGCCCACTGCAACGACGGAGTGTTATGCCCGTTGCCACCGGGTACTGTGCGCCTTTATTCTGAACTGTGTAAGTAAAGTTGTGGTGAAGATTGCCGCCATTGTTGGGTCGCTGAGCAAGAAGAAGGGCGTAACCGCGAGAAAATTAGGGGCGTACCTGCAAAAGAGCGCGAAGCCCCGGACACGCCCCACGCCTCGATGTCAAATCGGGAAGCGCCAGGTCCTGTAAAGAGCGTCGCTGAACGCTCTGACGTAGGACGCAAGTGACGCAAGGTCCTGAAGACGACCGTCACCTGCGGAGCTGCGGCCTACCGGAAGAAAAAACAGAAGGTAGGCCACGGTTAACTAGGGGGGCGCCAAGATGTCCGACGAACAGCAGAACGCCGACATGCCGGTCAACGTCCCTGAGGTTCAACCCGCGCCCGATGATGAGCAGGCCGAAGCCGCCGCTCCACCAGCAGGACCCGTATCTCCTGTCATACCCATGGCCCTGAATGTCCACAAGGTGGGGGAGGAGAGCAAACCCCCGCCATCTACTGCTGATGACCCGGCTGGGCCAGCCTATCATGGACAAGTGCTTCCCCGGAAGGAGCACCATTATTGAACTGCTGAAAATGTTTTATATGTTATAATGCTTTTGTTATGCAACGTTTAAGAAATGTGCCTCCCATAAAGGGAAGATTGTTCTTGCATTGTTCATGCTTCCTATTATTATTGTTTTATAAAATGTACTTCAGCCCGGGAGTGCTGAGCTTAACTAGGGGGGAATGTGACACCCAGCTGCGCTTGGTATCACAGATCCTAGAGGGGTGCATTACCGGATTCCTCCACAAGAGGCCCTCATAAGCATTCACACACCTCCACCTTCCACCTCAGACCACCAGAGGGAGCCTGTTAGGGATATATAAAGGGAAGGTGGAGCCAGGCACCCCAGAAAGTGATTCAGCAGTTTCCTGCTCAGACACAGAAGGACTCAGTGCAGTCGAGCCAGAGCCTAGCAGTTCCTGCAGAAAGAGTTCAGTATAGTCTGTAGAGTGAGTCCAGACTAGAACTCACAGAGCTCAGGATAGAGAGCTAGGAGTGTGCCGACGCTCTGAGAGCGGCGAAGAAGAGCAGTGTCCCGGCTGCAGTGTGAGTAGCCTAGTGAGGGCCCCGAGAGGGGCTGAAGGCGAGTAGAGAGTTAGTACATAGGGGGCAGAGGAGCTTAACTAGCTCACCCCGAAGAATTTACCGGACACCGGGTCCGAAGTTTACCGGGATTTCTAAGACCCAGTAAGGCATAACCGGAATCCCTGGAGAACTACAAGTCCCAGGATCGCTAAAGTGCTGATACGTAACAGGGCCAGGAGACACATAGGCCTGCAGCTAAGGTGCGTGTACGCCAAGAGAATGTTAGAACCTTGCTCTTAGGTTTTTTCCTTTGCTGGTCACATGACCTTGTTGGCCTATTTAATCCTGCTCCGCCCTTCTGGCTTTGCTGGACTTCATTGTTTAACTACTTTCTAGCTAGCCTGTGCTCTGTATCTAACTCTGTTAGTTTGCTTGGTCTACGGACCTCTATGTTCTATATATTTTGTTTGTTCGTCTGTCTGCTACTATTTCTGTTAGGAGGTGTCCCATTTTCCTCCCAGTCCTTAGTACTTGTAGGGATTCCTTCCCCACATCTATAGGTCTCCGTTCAGACTAGCTTAGGACTTTAGCAGGTCTGATCGCAGGATCAGGTCCCCTGTTACATCGTAGGGATTAAGCTGAGTTCTATCGTAGGGACAGATCTCCTCTCTTTCCTTAGCTCTGGTAGCAGAACATAACAGTAAGTCCAGCCAGCAAATGCTCTAAGGAAAGATTTTTTCTGTTCCATCATGGTGTCGGTTCTGGATTTGGCTAAACACCTGCAGGGACTCTCTTTGGAGGTGACTGAGCTCCGTCAACACGTGAGTAACTGTCCTGGAGCACATTTCTTGGAGCCTAAGGTACGTTTGCCGGATTTATTTTTTGGTGAACACCGAGAATTTTTTTCATTTAAAAATGCTTGCTTATTGTATTTTCGTTTGAGACCCAAGTCCTCTGGGGATGATTCCCAGCGCATAGGGTTTATAATGTCACTTTTGCGCAAAGAGCCTCAGGAGTGGGACTTTTCTTTGCAACCTAGTGATACATGCTTCAGTTCAGTGGATAGTTTTTTTTCTGCTTTGGGACTATTATATGATGATCCTGACCGTGTCTCATCAGCTGAGACTGAGTTAAGACGTTTGAGACAGGGATCAGGTAATGAGGAAAAATATTGTACTCATTTCCGTCGATGGTCTACTCAAACAGGGTGGAACGATTCTGCTCTGAAAAGTCTATTTCTTGCTGGGCTCAGTGAAAGGGTTAAACACCTGCTAATTGCTTATCCTACACCTGAAGATTTGCAACAGGCTATGCAATTAGCTATACGGGTGGATAGGAGACTGCGCGCAAGGGTTAATGAGAGCAAATTCTCTGCTATGTCAGTTTCTGGTTATGAGAATGTGTGTACTAACAGTGGTGAATCGATGGAGATTGGAGCGATGGCACCTCGCTCTCAAGAAAAAGATCGCAGATTTTCTGAAGGCTTGTGTTTCTATTGCGGAAAATCTGGTCATTTAATTAAAGACTGTGAGCTTCATATCAAGAAAGAAAAAAAAATGGTCAGTCATGCCCGTATTGCCTGTTTAAATTCCAAGGGTGTATTTTTAGCTGCTTCCACGATTGCTCAGGAAAAATTAATGGAATTTCGGGTGTTTGTTGATTGTGGGTCTACTCTGAATGTAATTGATGGGGGATTCTTGGAAAGACTCAATTTAAAACCCGAACCTTTGTCATCCCCCATTGCTGTGGTTTCTGTGGATGGTTCCCCTTTGAAGAATATTACTCTCAAGGTCTGTGAATTTCCTCTCACTATTAATGGTGTTCACCATGAGAAATTGGATTTGGTAGTGTTGAATAACTTGCCTTCTCCAGTAATATTGGGATTGCCCTGGTTAAAATTTCACAATCCTGTACTGGATTGGTCTACCAGTGAAATTAAATCCTGGAGCCATAAATGTTATGACAAGTGTTGTAACGGGCGTATTGCAGCTTTGGATAGGGGAGAATTGCCTGTTCCTATTCAGGATTTTTGGAGAATTTTTTCTGAGAAGGAATCGCAGGTTTTGCCTCCCCATAGAGACTATGATTGTTCTATTGAATTTGTCCCTGGAGCGACTCTTCCTAAAAGTCGTTTATTTAACCTTACTATTCCTGAGAGAAAGGCTTTGGAGGAATACATACAGACAAGTTTGGCCACCGGTCACATTAGGCCCTCTAAGTCTCCTGTGGCGGTTGGATTTTTTTTTGTAAAAAAAAAGGACGGCGGTTTACGTCCTTGTCTGGATTTTCGTGAGATTAACAAAATTACTGTACGCAATCCTTACCCACTGCCATTGATTCCTGATCTGTTTAACCAGTTAATGGGGGCCAAGTGGTTCTCTAAAATCGACCTTAAGGGGGCATACAATCTGTTGCGCATGAAGGAGGGTGACGAATGGAAGACTGCTTTTAACACTCCTGTGGGTCATTTTGAGAATCTGGTTATGCCTTTTGGTCTTACTAATGCTCCTGCATTTTTTCAGAATCTTATTAATGACATCCTTAGACCTTTGATCGGCAAAAATGTGGTTGTGTATTTGGATGACATTTTGATTTATTCGCCGGATCTGGAGTCTCATTGGCGGAGCGTACGTGAGGTATTACAGTTATTAATGGACAATTCGCTTTTTGCTAAGCTGGAGAAATGTGAGTTCGCTGTACAGAGAATTAGTTTTTTGGGCTACATTATCTCCAGCGAAGGTTTTGAGATGGACCCGGTTAAAGTTCAAGCTGTACAGGAATGGCCTAGGCCTATTGGTTTGAAATCGATACAGAGGTTTTTGGGTTTCGCCAATTAGTACAGAAAATTCATAAAAAATTTTTCTAGTATTGTCAAACCTCTGACCGATCTCACCAGGAAAGGTGCTGATGCGGTTCAGTGGTCTTCCGAGGCCATTGAAGCTTTTGTGTATCTCAAGGAGAGGTTCACCTCTGCTCCCATCCTTATGCAGCCTGATGTGACTAGGCCGTTTTTGGTTGAGGTTGATGCTTCCTCTGTGGGGGTTGGCGCAGTATTGTCTCAGGATAACGGGGATGGATTACATCCCTGTGCCTTTTTTTCAAAAAAATTTTCGGAGACTGAACTGAATTACGATATTGGTAATCGGGAATTATTGGCTATTAAACTCGCATTTGAACACTGGCGCCACTTCTTGGAAGGTGCGGAATTTCCCGTTCAGGTTCTTACGGATAATAAAAATCTGATATATCTTGATGCTGCCAAGCGCCTGAATGCCCGTCAGGCTAGGTGGGCACTGTTTTTCTCGCGGTTTAATTTCTCCGTTACTTACATCCCTGGTACTAAGAATGTTAAGGCGGATGCCTTGTCTCGCAGTTTTTCTCCCATAGTCGGTGCTGAGAAAGAGGAGAACATTTTACAAGAAGGTGTTGTGATAGCTGCTTTGGACTCCGTTTTGGAAGATGAGATTCTTGAAGCACAGGAGAATGCCCCATCTAACACTCCTCATGGGAGGTTGTTTGTGCCTGGGACCTTTAGGAGAGATTTGTTTGTTGAGTGTCACGAATCTTGGTTGGCAGGTCATCCCGGAATCTCTGAGACCAAGAGACTGGTGGGTCGCAGTTTTTGGTGGCCTGGATGGCAGAAGGAAGTCATTAAGTGGGTGCGCCAATGTACTATATGTGCTAGATCTAAGTCCTCACATACTCCTGCTGCGGGGTTGCTTTGTCCTTTGGAGGTTCCCAGTGCTCCTTGGACACATTTGGCTATGGACTTTATAACTGACCTTCCCCCCTCTGAGGGTTTTACTGTCATCTGGGTGGTCGTGGACCGTTTTAGCAAGATGTGTCACTTGGTTCCCTTCGTCAAACTGCCCTGCGCTAAAACTCTCGCTAAGGCCTTTGTCAAGGAAATGGTCAGACTTCATGGCGTTCCTACTGACATTGTTTCTGATAGAGGTCCTCAGTTCGTGGCTCGCTTTTGGCGTGCCTTTTGTGACAGGTTGGGAGTTCATTTGTCGTTCTCGTCAGGATATCATCCTGAATCTAATGGCCAGACAGAAAGGAAAAACCAGGATGTTGAGCAGTTCTTGCGTTGTTTTGTGGCAGACAATCAAGAGGGGTGGTCTGAGTTTCTGCCACTTGCTGAATTTGCTCTGAACAATCATACATCTTCTTCTGCTGGTTGTTCGCCTTTTTTTTGTTGTTCTGGGAGACATCCGTCGTTTGGGTCGTTCTCCAAGTTGGGATCTGCCGTGCCTGAGGAGGAGAATTTTTCCGGTGATTTGGAGAGAGTTTGGACGGATGTGCGTAGTAATCTTAAGGAGGCCAACAGAAAATCTAAAGACTACTTTGATAGGAAACGACAGGAGGTTTTGTTCGCTGTTGGTGACATGGTTTGGTTGTCCTCTAGGAATCTGCGGTTGAGGATTCCTTCTAAGAAATTGGGTCCCAAGTTTGTAGGGCCCTTTAAGGTGCTTCAGGTTGTCAACCAATCTGCTGTTAGGTTGGAGGTTCCTACCTCCTGGAGAATTAATCCGGTATTTCATGTCTCTCTGTTGAAAAAAGCTGTTGTATCGGATTGTGACGCCTCTGCCTCTGTTCCTCCGGTGGTGGAGGACGGGGAATATGAAATTTCTCGCATCCTTAACTCTAGACAGTATAGAGGTAGTTTGCAGTATCTTGTGGCCTGGAAAGGTTTCGGACCCGAGGATAACTCTTGGGTGAGGTCGGATGATGTTTCCGCGTCCAGACTTATCAGAGCGTTTCACAGGAGATGTCCTGATAAGCCTGGTCCTAGGGGATCCGGAGGATCCTCTTAGAAGGGGGGGTACTGTTAGAACCTTGCTCTTAGGTTTTTTCCTTTGCTGGTCACATGACCTTGTTGGCCTATTTAATCCTGCTCCGCCCTTCTGGCTTTGCTGGACTTCATTGTTTAACTACTTTCTAGCTAGCCTGTGCTCTGTATCTAACTCTGTTAGTTTGCTTGGTCTACGGACCTCTATGTTCTATATATTTTGTTTGTTCGTCTGTCTGCTACTATTTCTGTTAGGAGGTGTCCCATTTTCCTCCCAGTCCTTAGTACTTGTAGGGATTCCTTCCCCACATCTATAGGTCTCCGTTCAGACTAGCTTAGGACTTTAGCAGGTCTGATCGCAGGATCAGGTCCCCTGTTACATCGTAGGGATTAAGCTGAGTTCTATCGTAGGGACAGATCTCCTCTCTTTCCTTAGCTCTGGTAGCAGAACATAACAGAGAAGGCCCTACCACAAGGTCAGCCAGCGCAGGACAGAGACAAAGTTAGGCCTAGCTCCAGGCAGGTCAGAAACTTACTACGCAGAAGCAAGAAACAGGAGGCCCAAAACCCGCTCATTGGAGAGGATCCTGTCATGCACCCTTCACCCTACAGTGCTCCGGGACGTGCCTGAATTTCCATCAGTAAAAGGTACTGAAGTGACTATCGTGTCAGTCCCTGTTCTTGCTCGGACCCTGCTGGGTCTCGTCTGTCCTGCATTCCCCTTCATACACTGCCCTGAGGCCTGACTCCACCTGTGGGGAGCTATACCATCGAGCTGCCTTATCACCGGCCTCAGTGAACTGCGCAGCGCTGGTGATCCTCACCAGGAGCCACAGGTGGCGTCACGAACTTTTGTAAAATAAACAACTATTAACGCTTTTAAAGAGTGACCCCAGGGTACGGGCCCCGGAGCCGACCACCGCGACATCCCCAAGGCAAAGGCCCGGGTACCGAGTCATCCCCATCCCCTGGGCGAGTCAGGATCACTGTGCAAATAAGTTTCATTCTTACTGGAAAAATCACAAAAAGTTACATAAAACTTGGTAGTAATGTCTCACCCAAATGTATAAGATAGACTTTCCTTCCCGCTATTCCTAGCTACTACTGGTTTTACTAACAAATAAGTTTGTGTATACGGCTCAACCTCAGTTTTCTGGTCATCGATACTTGTGCGATGACATGATAATCCGCGATCATTAGGATCTAAAAATACAAAGTGTGGACAGAACGTAAAGATCTTACGGACTGAATTCTCTCGGTCCTGATCAGTTTACAGTCAGCTGCTCTTGGCACGGCGCTTCTATGCTACCCCTCATATACACATACATGGTACCTGCGCTAGAGTTATATAAGACTTGTGCTCTGTGGATGTATAAGGCTAAGTGCACACTATGCAGAAATGCTGCAGATTTTTTCCGCATCTCCCTTGCAGGAAAAACGCATGCGGATTTTACATTCTTTTTTTCCCGCCAGGTAGAAGCATTTGTCAAGCGTTTTCGCATGCATTTCGGCATACGGGTTATCAAGTGCTTTTAGCATCACTTGGAAAAGTGCTTGACAACTTGGTCACACTATATAAATACATGCAACCGGCATGAATTATAAAGTGTGACCAAGTTAATAGTTAAAAAAAGAATAAAAATGGTAAAAAATAAAGATTATACTTACCTTCCAATGGGCCCCGGTGTTTTCTCCGCTGTGTCGGATCTCTTGTACGGCTCGCGATGCTCTAAAAGGATCTGCAGTGACGTCATTTAGTCATGTGACAGGACACGCGACCGCCGACATCAGCGGTCGCGTGACCTGTCACATGACTAAATGACGTCACCGCAGGTCCTTTTAGACCATTGCGAGCCGTACAAGAGATCTGACGCAGCGGAGAAAACACCGGGGACCATCGGAAGGTAAGTATAATCTTTATTTTTTATTTTAAATTCTTTTTTTAACAGGTACTATGGTACCCGGGTCTGGAGGAGAGTCTCCTCTTCTCCAGACCCGGGTACCATCCGCACATTGAATCGCTTAATATCCGCATGTGTACATGTAGTCATGCGGATTTTAAGCGATTCAATGCAAGTCTATGGCGGCAATTACGCTGCATGTTCGTAAAATTAATGGATTGCTGCGTATTTTTCCGCAGTGATAATCCGGAGCGGAAATTTCCGCAGCATGTGCATGTGGCGCCCCTGAGGGTTCAGTAGCCACAGAGATACTGCACCTCACCCAGAGGTGTGGTGTCTCCCTTCTCTCAGGTAAGATGGGAGTGCCACACGGAACCCCAAAACACGCGCATCCAACATCACACTGCTCCAGGCCAGCCGGAGGGGCAAGACGCAATGTAGTATTCTGCTGAGCCCTGGCCCTGGTTGGAATAGGGGGGAACCCGAAGGTAGGGGGAACCAATAGTGGGTGTGGGTGGAGGAAGCAGATACAGGAAGCGCTTATACAGTAGATATAAAAGGGAAGCCATCTTAGAATAGTGCAGTCCAAGAGTGTTGGTAGTAGTGGAGTTTAGTGAGGGCTGTTCAGAGGAACAGTCCGGGAGAAGAGGCTCATCAGGAGCTCTGCTCCACAAGTTAGGGCCCAGGATAGAGGCCCCGGAGGGGAGAAGGGAGTAGGCTCCTTTCTAAGGAAAGGATCCCAGGGGGTACGGCGCGTGCAGGATGGCACCCGTACGCCCCACTCCTGTCAGGTGTCAGGAGGGATCAGTTGCTTCATTCTAATCTCCAGGGGGTCAGGTTGGTCCCGTATCCGAAGTATAGGAAGGACTTAAGCATATCCGAGTACCCGAGCGGGATTGAGAGTGGGCAGCGGAGAGAAGGAACCAGTGTGAAAATGGTCAAAGTAGGAACACGAGAAAGTGGGGTTCCGCCAGGCATTCCTAAGCTGCTTGAAGAAGGATTGAACCCCTGACCGGTGGACGCTGCGCGACGAGGGAGACCTTCACCTGTAAAGTGCAGTTGTGAATTGCCTAAGAACTGTAAGTAAAATCTTGGACGACTGCATCGAACGGCCTCTGACTGTTTGTTCACCGGTGCCATTCTTCCTCCCCCGCACTACAACGCCCAGCGCACCATTCATCTATTTTACACTGCCCTGAGGCCCGCTCTGCCTGTGGGGAGCCAAACCATCTTTAACTGCCCTGACATCTGCCTCAGAGGACTGTTGCAGAGCTGGTGATCCTCACCAGACACCACTGGTGGCGTCACGAACTCTCTGAACTTTTTACTAATAAGTGATACCCCTTTGTGCACTGACCGCCCTGGGCCAGCCACCGTGATTCCTCCCAAAGAGTACCCCACGGCCCTGGGGGCGAGTCATGCACAGCACATGCGGATTATCATTGGGGACTATGGGGTACGTATTACCAAGCGTTTTTTAAGCGTTTTTGCTGCGGAAATTCCACGGCAAAAACAGCCTTAACGATGACGAGCCAATCTGATGAAACTCTAATACAGCAGTTTGCTCAAATTTGGCTAGGAAATTCGATTTGGATCAAATTTATTTGATGCAAATTGAATATACATTATAATACACCGGATTATCTCCAGACCCCAGAGATTAATCATCATACGGTTCTGGTAAAAAGTTTAGAATGTGCACAATGTTGATTCAGACTGAAGGCAGCAAAACCGCAAATGAACACTTATGGAAACAAGGAGTAAACCTTAGATTTCTCACTGTACCCACCTCTTACTCACCAGATCACTTTACACCCCTCTTGTCATTTTCCCAAGCAGCTTCATTAGGTCATCACCTGAAATGGTGCCCAATAAACAGGTCGCCTTGTCAAGAGTTCATTTGTGGAATCATCAGACTTCAGAAAGTGTTTGCGATCACCAGGTGTGTTTTGCAGACGTAGTGGTGGTACATTGATTCATACACTGCTCCGCCCTATTCCACAACTGCTCTAAGAAGTACTCAAATAAGGACAAAAAAATGATAGACCATCATTACTTTAAGACATGAAGGACATTCTGGAAAATCGCTAGAACCTTAAAAATATCAAGTACAGTCATGAAAACCATCAATCGATATAATTAAAATAGCCCTCATGAGGACTGTCCCTGGTAAGAAAGATCAAGAATTACCTTTGCTGCAGAGGATAAGTTCATTAGAGTCACCAGCAAGGGCTGGACATTAGATCATTGGAAATCTGTACTGTGGTCTGATAAGTCTAAATTGCAGACTTTTAGTACCAACCACAATGTCTTTGTGAGATGTAGAAAAGGTGAGAGATGGTTTCTACATGTATGGTGCCAACTGTGAAACATGGAGGGAAGGTTTGATGCTGTAGGGAGAATTTGCGGGTGATGACTGGAATTCACTGGTTGTGCCTTATTCCCAATTCATGGTACGTTACCCAGCATGGCCACCACAGTGTTCTTCAGCAACCGCCAGGATATCTGGTCTTCACTTAGTGGAACCATCATTTGTGTTGCAACTGAACAATAACCTAAAACAGACAATGTATTTGCTATGTGACCAAGAAGGAGAGGGATGGAGGCTGTGTCAGAGAACATGGCCTCCACAATTACCCAACCTCAATCCAATGGAGATTGTTTGGGATGAGTTAGAGTAGAGTGAAGGTTAAACAGCCGACAAGTGTTCAGTACCTCTGGGAACACCTTCAAGACTTAAAGCCAATCTGATGAAGTTGCTTGAGAGAATGCCAAGGGGGTGTAAAGCTGTCATCAGAGTTAAGGATTGTAAGGGTTTTTCTAACTCTCTGGTTTGCTTAAGAAATGTTTCTTTACTCCTCATCTCCATCTTTTTTTGAGGTCACATGGTCGGCCAATAACTAGAATAGGCCAGCCATAGAGGCAACGAAAATATTCGAGTGGCCTCACCAGAAGGAGCATAGTTGTTCATGTAAAGCTAGAGACATTTGCACTTTGTTTTATTAATTAGAAAGGGTCGTACAACTTGATCCTCACCATCTATTAGACATTTAAGGCTAATTCCATACTTAACACTGTTTATGAAATTGCTGATATAAATCCTTTAATGGTAAGAAATATTCCAACAGAGCAATGATGAAATACAGCCCTTCCCTCAAACACCATGGAGGGACAGAGGAGCTGGACACAAACACCTAATTTGTTGCTATCCTGCCCTATCTAGACATCCTGCAATACTATAGAGCTGTCATCAAATACCTATTGTAGACTTCATAGCAAAGCTGAAAAGTGAGCGCCAGGAAAAAAATGCCAGCAATCTGCATGCTCTAGTGGCCAGTGTGAAAACTGCAGCAATGTGGATAGTCAAATGAAAATGAAAAAAAAGCACACAAAAAATAAAAAAAAAGTTAAAAATAAAAGTCTGGCAAATAACATGTTGTGTTTTGATGGCACATATAGTAAATTAACCCTAATCATGCAGCAGAGCTGGTGGAGGTCACACGACATACTACATCCAGTGCTGACGACATCGATGTGTATACTACAGAGAGGACTGGTTGTAAGAACGTGATCCGGAGATTTCAACATCCATGTCCATAGTTTATGTTTTCTTGATAACTGTATTTTTATTTATTTCTTAGTCTACTGACGAATGCATCAATAATCAGGCAGGGAACTCCATAAATTGGAAATGAAGTGATAATCTAAAAACAAAATAATGCAAAGGAAAGTGTATCCATCTGTGTAATGTCATCATGTGCTACACTAGATAGATAGATAATTGATAGCTAGATAAATAGATGAGAAAGAAAGAAAGAAAGAAAGAAAGAAAGAAAGAAAGAAAGGAGGCAGCACACCAGTTTGAAAAAGTGAAAAAAGTTGCACTATTTAATAGCCTATAATGGCGACATTTATTAACTAGCACAAATTTTTTTCATATTTTCAAACTGCTGTGCTGTCTCCATTTTTTTTTTCATTTTATATTGAAGGTTTGGTCTTTGCCTGGGAGGCACGGCACCCTAACTTTTTGCTGGTGCTGTTCCTGTTTTGATTTTTTCTAGATAGATAGATATGAGATAGATAGATAGATAGATAGATAGATAGATAGATAGATAGATAGATAGATAGATAGATAGATAGATAGATGATAGATAATGGATAAGAAAGAAAGAAAATATGAGATAATAGACAAATTAAGTAAGAAATTAATGTCACTTATTTGTGAGTAAAATAAAATAAATATATATTGATATGCTAAAAAATAATTTTATGATAGAGGAATAGATACGGTGGTGGCTAAAAGTATTGGCACCCCTGCAATTCTGTCAGATAATACTCAGTTTCTTCAAGAAAATGATTGCAATCACAAATTCTTTGGTATTATTATCTTCATTTAATTTCTCTTCAATGAAAAAACACAAAAAGAATTGTCCTAAAGCCAAATTGGATATAATTCCACACCAAACCTAAAAAAGGGGGTGGACAAAAGTATTGGCACTGTTTGAAAAATCATGTGATGCTACTCTAATTCGTGTAATTAACAGCACCTGTAACTTACCTGTGGCACCTAACAGGTGTTGGCAATAACTAAATCACACTTGCAGCCAGTTAACATGGATTAAAGTTGACTCAACCTCTGTCCTGTGTCCTTGTGTGTACCACATTGAGCATGGAGAAAAGAAAGAAGAACAAAGAACTGTCTGAGGACTTGAGAAACCAAATTGTGAGGGAGCATGAGCAATCTCAAGGCTACAAGTCCATCTCCAAAGACCTTAATGTTCCTGTGTCTTCCGTGCGCAGTGTCATCAAGAAGTTTAAAGCCTATGGCACTGTGGCTAACCTCCCTAGATGTGGACGGAAAAGAAAAATTGACGAGAGATTTCAACGCAAGATTGTGCGGATGGTGGATAAAGAACCTCGACTAACATCCAAACAAGTTCAAGCTGCCCTGCAGTCCGAGGGTACAACAGTGTCAACTCGTACTATCCGTCGGCATCTGAATGAAAAGGGACTGTATGGTAGGATACCCAAGAAGACCCAACTTCTTACCCCGAGACATAAAAAAGCCAGGCAGGAGTTTGCCAAAACTTACCTGAGAAAGCCTAAAACATTTTGGAAGAATGTTCTCTGGTCAGATGAGACAAAAGTAGAGCTTTTTGGCAAAAAGCATCAACATAGAGTGTACAGGAAAAAAAAGAGGCATTCAAAGAAAAGAACACGGTCCCTACAGTCAAACATGGCGGAGGTTCTCTGATGTTTTGGGGTTGCTTTGCTGCCTCTGGCACTGGACTGCTTGACCGTATGCATGGCATTATGAAGTCTGAAGACTACCAACAAATTTTGCAGCATAATGTAGGGCCCAGTGTGAGAAAGCTGGGTCTCCCTCAGAGGTCATGGGTCTTCCAGCAGGACAATGACCAAAAACACACTTCCAAAAGCACTATAAAATGGTTTGAGAGAAAGCACTGGAGACCTCTAAGGTGGCCAGCAATGAGTCCAGACCTGAATCCCATAGAACACATGTGGAGAGATCTCAAAATGGCAGTTTGGAGAAGGCACCCTTCAAATATCAGGGACCTGGAGCAGTTTGCCAAAGCAGAATGGTCTACAATTCCAGCAGAGCATTGTAAGAAACTCATTGATGGTTACCGGAAGCGGTTGTTCGCAGTTATTTTGGCTAAAGGTTGTGCAACCAAGTATTAGGCTGAGGGTGCCAATACTTTTGTCTGGCCCATTTTTGGAGTTTTGTGTGAAATGATCAATGATTTGATTTTTGCTTCATTCTCTTTTGTGTTTTTTCCTTGCAAGCAAATTAAATGAAGATAATAAGACCAAAGAATTTGTGATTGCAATCATTTTCAGGAAGAAACTGAGTATTATCTGACAGAATTGCAGGGGTGCCAATACTTTTGGCCACCACTGTAGATAATATATAGATAATAGATATATAGATAATAGATAGATAATAGATAGATTATATATAGATAGATAGATATGAGATAGATAGATATTAGATAGATACTAGATATATAACAGATAGATAATAGATAATAGATAGGATAGATAGATGATAGATAGATAGATAGATAGAAGATAGATAGATAGATGATAGATAGATAGATAGATAGATAGATAGATAGATAGATAGATAGATAGATAGATAGATAGATATTAGAGATAGATAACCAACTCCAAGACAACTTCTTCTGGGAACTATGGAACCACATGGGCACAGAAAGCAAGAAAAGCAACATCCATATCCAAAATGGCAACATCTGGCTCCAGTACTTCAGTGATCTCTACAAAGACATCCCGAAGGAAGGACTAAGCCATGAACAGGAAAACATAATGGCAAAACTAAAGGCAATGGAGGAAAAAGTAAAAAAAATCCAAAACCCTCTGGATACACCAATCATATTACAGGAAGTTACAGAGAGAATCTCTTCCATAAGGAGTAGAAAAGCCAATGGCCTGGATGGAATCCCACCAGAAATGCTGAAGTACAGCCCACCAGAAATACAGGCAGCAATGGTTAAACTGTTCAATAGTGTGCTGAGTGCTGGCTACTTCCCTTCTACCTGGAACCAAGACCTCATCACACCCATTCACAAGAGTGGTGACAGGTATGACACTGCCAACCACAGAGGCATATGTGTCAGCAGCAACCTGGGAAAACTGTTCAACAGCATCCTGAACAAGAGGATATTCAGTTTCCTCACCGAGCACAACGTCCTCAGCAAAAGCCAAGCAGGGTTCATGCCAGACCACCGCACTACCCACCACATCTATACCCTGCACAGCCTTATTCAGAGCCATGTCCACAACACAAAGCACGGGAAGATATACGTTTGTTTCGTAGACTTTAAAAAGGCCTTTGATTCAGTATAGCACTATTCCTGAAACTGCTGGAAAGTGGAATAGGAGGAAAGACATATAATGTCATCAAAAGCTCCTACACCAAGAACCGCTGCAGCGTGAGGGTGGATGGGAAAATAATGTCTGATTTCCAGCAGAGCCAAGGAGTCAGACAGGGCTGCAGTCTAAGTCCAACGCTCTTCAACATCTACATTAAAGAGCGGCCACCGCTCTGGATTCCTCCGCGGCACCAGGTCTCACCCTCCATGACGCCCAGGTGAAATTCCTGCTTATGCAGATGACCTACTGCTGCTGTCACCAACCGAGAAAGGCCTCCAAGACAACCTTAAATTCTTGGAGAAATTCCGCTCCACATGGGAACTACCCATAAACCCAAACAAAAGCAACATCATGGTGTTCCAGAAGAGAAAGACAAGACTGGACCAGCACCCTTCATTTGTGCTAAACAATTGTACTCTTACAGGAATGGACAAATACACCTAAGTTGGCCTGGAAATTCACCAGTCAGGGAGCTTCAAACACACTATAGAGACCCTGAAGGACAAGGCCTGCAAAACTTTCCCTGCCATCCATAGTAAACTCTACCATCTGAAGCTGCCAGTGAGGATCTGGCTAATAATATTCAATGTCATCATCGCCCCAATCCTCCTGTATGGCAGCGAAGTCTGGGGTCCTCACACATACCCTGACTGGTCAAGGTAGGATTCCAGACCAACAGAAAAACTCCACCTGGAATTCTGTAAGCACCTTCTCCAGTTCCATCGGAGCACCTCAAACAGGGCATGTGGGGCTGAGCTGGGCAGATTCTCACTGCACCTAGTAGTTCTGAAGAGGACGCGGTCCTTCCAGGCTCACCTACAAAGTAGCAGCCCAAGCTCCCATCACTATAAAGCCCTGCTACATGTAACAGGGTCAAATAAACCAGTACCCCCGGAACAGCTCACCCAAACCCAACCTGACCGAAACATCAACCACAGCAGCCTGACAAAAGCCAGAATCACGAAGATGGTAAACGAGGGCCAGGAGAGATACGTCAGGGACTGGAGGAACGATATCATCACCTCACAGAAACTGATCATGTATCGGAGTCTACAGAGAGACAACAGACTGGCTCCATATCTGGAGAAACTCCCGGACTCCAGAGATTGCCAGATCCTGAGCCGGTATAGACTCAGCGCCCACAATCTGGCAATAGAGTCTGGCTGGCACAGAAAGAGCTACAAGCCCAGGAAGGACAGACTGTGCCACACTGTGAAATGGAGGTCCTGGAGGATGAAACCCACTTCCTACTACACTGCACCAAATACTCAGCAGTGAGGGACACTCACTTCAGGAGACTCTCCGATCTCTTCCTGAACTTCAGATGCATGAAGCAGAAGAGAAAACATTTATCCTGCTGGGGGAAGAAGAAAGATAGATGACAAAGGGATAGATAGATAGATAATAGATAGATAGCTATGTAGAAGAGATAGATAGATATAAGATAGATAGATTGATAGATAGATAGATAGATAGATAGATAGATAGATAGATAGATAGATAGATACCAGGTTGTGCGTTTGCATAATTTGGCCAAAATATCAACCAATACCTCATGTATTTTTCATCTTTGCAGGTTGCAGATGGGCCTGTAGAGTTGGTGTGGGGGGATATTATGGCGTCTATCCCTTTGGGGTGCACTTATATACTGCAGTGCAGCCGCCTGATCTAATACTATGGGCATCACCAATGGGCTGTATGCCAGCATGGTGCACTACACGTACCTGTGTGACTGGCGTCCTATAGAAGCCTTTACCCGTATGCATCTATAATGCTGACACATCCTCTCTCCATGGATTACAGTTGTGGTTATTTTCATCAGCATTTTGCACCCCTGATGCCTCCACCATTTATCACTGGGGTCATTATATTGGTATTTTGGCCAGGTATTTGGTAAGAACGGCTACATTTTATTCTCTCTGTGACGAGTCCTGGTCTATAACTCAACTAAAAATGCAAAAAAAAAATGCAGAAGGAAAAAAAATAAAACAAAAACCCAAAAAACATCAACTCCTCCATCATCACCCGGTGTAGTGAGATCCCAGGCAGAGCGGCCGCTCGCTTCCATTCTCCGAGCTCCTAATTGCGCTCTGAGCTTTCAAGAGATGTAAAAGGAGTTGGGTAATGACACAGACCAAGGCTATCATATCCGAAGAAAAAAAAAAAGAAATCAAAGGACGTTTAGCCATCCAGCTGCTTTCTGTGGTTAAACTGCTGACGGCCCCATCAGGTGTCAGAACGCGGCTTCCACGGGGGATAAGCTTCTAACGTGTTAACTTCAATATATAGGCATGTCGGGGAACAAGCGGATTTCTTTACAAGTAGGGGAACTTGTAACAGCGGCAAGTCATTGAATATAACTGTGGTCGCTTTTTTTTATTTTTTTTATTTCTTTAGCCTTTTTTTTTGTGTTTTTGAAAATCACAGGAACTACCCGGTCTGGCAGGACTGTAATCACTCAGCGGGTAACTGGCATATGCAATACAAGCGAGCGGCCAGGCAAGAGGAAAATGAAGGAATGCGCTTTCCTTCCCACCATGCTGTTTAAAGAGCCTAGGCGTGAATGAATCCTTCTGGTAGCTACCAGCAATTTATTATTTCTTTTCCCAAGCAATCATCAATTTCGGCATCAAGTGGTTCAGTGCATCCACAACAGCTAAAGGCAGAGGAGCGAGCGCAGCGTGCAAACGTTCGGACTAATTTACAGCCCTTGTGCTGTCGAATCAAACATGACAAGACATAGACCCCCCCCCAAAAAAAAAGGAAGCTATTATCCCAAATGAGAGCCCGCGGACGGATGAAATTGGGTTGAGTGGCAGAGACGGGGTAAGTGGCAAAGGGGAACCCACAGAGACCGATAATCCCGAGCAATGGTCGGAAAATACATCACAACGTCCCCCTCCATCAGACTCAAAAGGCTCAAGACAGAGAGATTGCAACGTGGGCCATAAAACAAAACCCTTTATAAGAATCTTAGCAATATAGAACATTGCGCTATAAATAAAGAGAACAATATGGCAGAATTCGACAACACCCAACCAATCTGTTTGCGGGACCAAATCTTCCCTGAAAATATCAGGAGCAGAGTAGGGCTCGTCTTATGTTGGACGATGCCCTATGTGTTACTTTATGTTGGTAAGTAAATACTCACACACGTGATCAAATTATACCATATAAAATAATGTCTAAATGCCTGAATAACACAGCCGTAAAGTGGTCAAGAGTGCTAAGCCATGTATGGTGCGTGATCAAAGGTAAACACCCCATACAGTGCTCAAGAAATAGGCTAATACAGTGCTCAAAAAATACTGCTATGCTCTGCTCAAATAATGCTGCCATACAGTACTCGAATAATACTAGCATACAATGCTCAATTAATACCACCACATAGCTCTCAAATAATACCACCATACAGTGCTCATAAAATACAGCTATGCACTGATCAAATATTACAGCTACACAGTGCTCAAACGAAATCCTCATACAATAATCAAATAATACCACCATACAGAGCTTAAATGATACCAGCAAATAGAGCTCAAATAATGCCACCATATAATGCTTAAATAGCACTACCATATAGTGCTTAAATAATACTGCCATACACTGGTCAAATAATAGAGTCACACAGTGCTCAAATAAAACCATCATATAATAATCAAATAATACCACCATACAGTTCTCAAATAATACCACCATACAAGGCTTAAATAATACCAGCAAATAATGCTCAAATAATTATTGATCAACATCTATGTTCTCAATCAACCCAAAAGACTCATAAATATCCAAGCTTAATATTTTTGGAAGTTAGAGTGGGTTTTTTTTAGATTTGGCTTATCTTAGGAGGATATCTGTTTGTGCAGGTAACTATTACTGTGCCGAATTATTAGGCATCTTAATAAAAACCAAATATAATCCCATCTCACTTGTTTTTCACCAGGTAAACCAATATCAGTGCACAAACTTTAGAGATAAACATTTCTGACATGCAAAAACAAAAAACAAAAAAATTAGTGATCAATATAGCCACCTTTCTTTATGATAACACTCAACAGCCTTCCATCCATAGATTCTGTCAGTTGCTTGATCTGTTTTCGATCAACATTGCGTGTAGCAGCCATCCCAGACACTGTTCAGAGAGGTGTACTGTTTTCACTCCCTGTAGATCTCATATTTTATGATGGACCACAGGTTCTCTATGGGGTTCAGATCAGGTGAACAAGGGGGCCATGTCATTATTTTTTCTTCTTTTAGACCTTTACTGGCCAACCACGCTGTGGAGTAGTTGGATGCCTGTGATGGAGCATTGTCCTGCATGAAAATCATGTTTTTCTTGAACGATACCGACTTCTTCCTGTACCACTGCTTGAAGAAGTTGTCTTCCAACTTCACTCCATCCTCAACCCGAAAAGGTTCCACAAATTCATCTTTGATGATACCAGCCCATACCAGTACCCCACCTGCATCTTGCTGGCGTCTGAGTCGGAGTGGAGCTCTCTGCCCTTTATTGGTCCAGCCTCTGGCCCATCCATCTGGCCCATCAAGAGCCACTCTCATTTCATCAGTCCATAAAACCTTTCAAAAATCAGTCTTAAGATATTTCTTGGCCCATTCTTGACGTTTTATCTTATGTTTCTGACGCGCCCCTGGGCCTGTGTTGCGCTGCGTTGCGCACGCGGGAGCTTACCCGGAGCCGGATCTGTTGAGGGTTGTAGTCTCGTGGCGGTGACCCGGTCCGTGCCCAGGGAGTCAAACTGAGCGGCGATGTATCAGCGGTAGATGTTGGACGACTACGCCACCCGTTGAGTACAGCTAAGGAGCTGCTGCTGCAGGGCAGACCGCTGAGGCCGGTGGTAGGATTGTGCAGCGTGATAGTATAACCCCCAACGGGAGGGGTATGGCCTCAGGGCAGCCGACGTGGATGATGGGGGTAGCAGGAACCACTCGGAGACGGTACGGTGTAGTTCAGGGTCTTTACTGGTGACAAAGATAGACCCTCCCGGAGTACTGGCTAGCGATTGGGGCCTGGTCAGTCCTTGAGCAGATGGGATCTCCCCTGGCCAGGCGGAGTTGTAGGCCTCCCAAACTAACTGTACTCTTCTGGCTACCTTGCTAGAGGCGGGTATAAGTAGCCCACGTCCCTGAGTGTACCGTGTGGTGCTCACCCGTATGGCCGGTGACTCGGGTTTCTTGGCCAGAGGACCTGGAATCCCCTGCCTGACGGATTCTGCTGCTGGGTAGGAGTTAGTCCCCACAGCCTCGGACTCCGGGTCCGGTAAGAAATCTTCTCAGTCAGGGCGAGCTCTGCAGCTGCCAGCCCCTGACTCCTTGTAACACTGCTCCCACAGAGCTCCTGATGTTCTGTTCCTATATTTGCTTCTTTTCTCTGTCTCTACTTCTTCTCTACTCACTCACCCTGCCTCAGCCCTAGGTTTATATAGGGGAAGTTCTTCCCCTCCCAGGACTGGGCAGGAGGTGTGGCATGCATAGGATTCCTGACCAAGAGACCTCCCACCTGCTCTCAGACGTAATATCTCTATCACTGTGGCAACCAGACCCTTGGGGTGTCACATTCCCCCCTAGTGAAATTTAGTACTCCGGGACTAAACATATTTTAGAAAAACATAACAAGATATAACAATAACAATACAATAAAGAAACACATAAAGGTGGTCACGGCATGTCCGTAACCGGGTGCAGTCTTTGAAGAAAGCAAGGTGTCCATTTCACCAAAACAGGGAGACGTAACCAGGTAGGGGTCTGTCCTGCCCCGAGTCCTTAACAGTCTTTAGTCCGTCCTGGGTTACGCTCCAACTATGTACACAGGATTCCCAGTAAATCCACCAAAGACTCCTATAAACAACTAGAAACACATAATTATACACAAGCAACAAGAAAAACAGGTAACCACAAATAAAACAATTTATACACTTCAAATCCTCCAACGTGCGGGTAACTGGCCTCTAGTGGCCCTAGTGGACCTACGGAGCTGACTGTCTGGCCCTGAACTACAGGGTGTAGGAGCTGTCAAGGGTAAATTGGGCAGCTGTCTACGGGCCCTTTGGCTCACTAGGGATATGGCAGGCTCACTGCAAGCAGAGGGTTGATCCTCCTGATCTGCTGGTGTGGGATCTTCTGCCTCCTGGACCGGCTGTTCTTCCAGCTCTACCTGTTGCTCCGTAGGTGCTTGGGATGCTGGTTGGAGGAAGGTGAGTACGGGTACCACAACTGCACCATTGACTTGAGTCCAAGACCGAGGGAAGTCTCCGAGCACAGTACTAACCATATCTTCCCTTTCCTCAATGGGTCGATGGTCTTCTTGTTCCTCTTCAGGGTTCCGTAGCTGTTCAGGACACTTCTTCAGGTGATCCCGGGATACAATGGCTGTGGTCTCCCCTCCGTCTTTACTGATGGTACAGACCTTCGGGTTCTCGTGGCTTGAGGGCAGTACGGTGTACGGGTCCTTCTCCCACTGGTCGTCCAACTTGTGGAGCCGTCTTTTCCTCTTCAAGACCTGCTCTCCGGGCACCAGGGGAACAGCGGGAGCATACTGGTTGTAAGTTTTCTCTTGTCTCTCCCTAGCCTGACAGAGACTTCGCTCCACGCTCTCCTGTACTTTCCGGTACTGCTGCTGCCTCTCTGTGTCCCAGTCTGCTTCTGGTGAAGTGTCCTCGGGTGTCAGGACTCCCATTTCCAGGTCAACAGGTAACTTACCAGGTCTCGCCCTCATTAGGTAAGCCGGGGTACAGTTGGTGGAACCTACCGGGATGTGGTTGTATAGATCCACCAGATCGGGCAGCTTCTCAGGCCACAGACTGCGTTCTTCCAGGGGCAACGTTTTCAGAAGATCCATTACCACCTGGTTCATTTTCTCACAAAGTCCATTAGTTTGCGGATGATAGGGTGTCGTCCTTATCTTCCGGCAGCCATACAGATTGCAGAATTCCTGGAAGACCTCCGCTTCAAAGGCAGGTCCCTGGTCCGTCAGCACTTGGTCCGGGTACCCGTGTGGACGGCAGAAGTGCTGCTGGAAAGCTCTAGCTGCTGTTTGAGCCGTTAAGTCCTTGACGGGGACGACAACCAAGAACCGGGAGTAATGATCCACGATGGTTAACGCGTAGACGTAGCCACTTCTGCTTGGGGTCAGTTTTACATGATCTAAGGCTACCAGTTCCAACGGCTGCCGGGTGACGATGGACTGCAGGGGAGTCTTCTGACTGGCACGGTCCTTCCTCCTCAGGTTGCACGGGCCACAGTCTCTGCACCACCTCTCGATGGTTCCCCTCATGCCTACCCAATGGAACCGCCCGCGCAGCAGGAACTCCAGCTTCTTCCATCCGAAATGCCCAGCTCCATCGTGGTATGCCTCCATCACCATGGCTGCGTCTCGTCGTGGCACCACTACTTGCCAGATTAGTTCATGCGTCCGGGAGTTAACCATCCTGCGGCACAACTTCCCCTTGTAAAGGAACAGTCTACTCTTTTCTGCCCACAGTTGGTTGGCTTCCTCCGGAGCGTCTGGGTCAAGGCGAGCCTCTGGCCGAGTCAGCATCTCCTTCACCAGCCGGACGGCAGGGTCACTGTCTTGCGTTTCCGCCCAGTTGTAGTGAGGTAAGGGGTTAAGCGTAGCGCCTTGCTTACTCCTTACCCGATGGGAATACTGGATAGTCCCATGACGGTGAAACGCGGGGAGTTCGACTTCTTCCAGTCCCTCTGGATCTTCTCCTACGTCCGGTAGGTTTGGCATCCTGGACAGGGCGTCCGCGTTGGTATTGGAGCGTCCTGCCCGGTATTTGATGGTGAACTCGTAGTTGGACAGGCGGGCCATCCATCTCTGCTCTAGGGCACCGAGTCTTGCCGTGTCCAGGTGTGTCAACGGGTTGTTATCCGTGTACACGACGAACCGGGAAGAAGCGAGGTAGTGCTTAAAGCGTTCGGTGACTGCCCACACCACTGCCAAGAACTCTAGCTTAAATGAGCTGTAATTCTCAGGGTTTCTTTCGGTGGGTCGCAGTTTTCGGCTGGCGTAAGCGATTACTCGCTCTTTCCCCTGCTGGATCTGGGACAGCACGGCTCCTAGCCCGATGTTACTTGCGTCGGTGTAGAGGATAAAGGGCTGGCTGTAATCCGGGTACGCCAGGATTTCATCCCCCGTGAGGGCCATCTTCAGCTGGCGGAAGGACTCTTCTTCCAACTTCTCCCATCTGAAGGGCGGCTTCTGGTTCTTGGCCTTCCGGGACTGGCCTATCAGTAGGTCCTGCATAGGAGCTGCCTTTTTGGTGAAACCGGGGATGAACCTGCAGTAGTAGCCTACCAACCCGAGGAACTGCCGCACTTCCTTTACACTGGAGGGACTTGGCCATTCCTTAATTGCGGTGATCTTATCAGGGTCGGGAGCCACTCCGTCAGCGCTCACCACGTGTCCCAGGTACTGCACCTTTGGTTTCAGGAGGTGACACTTGGAGGGTTTCACCTTTAGGCCGTAGCTTGCCAGAGCTTCGAACACTTCCGCCAGGTGTTTCAGGTGGTCCTCATAAGTCTTAGAATATACGATGACATCGTCCAGGTACAACAGGACCGTCTCGAAGTTTCTGTGGCCCAGACAGCACTCCATTAATCGTTGGAAGGTTCCTGGTGCGTTGCAGAGTCCGAACGGCATACAGGCAAACTCGCTAAGTCCCATCGGGGTGGTGAATGCGGTCTTCTCCCGGTCCGCCTCTGCTACAGGAACCTGCCAGTACCCACTAGTGAGATCCAAGGTAGAGAAGAAGTTAGCAGATCTTAAAGCAGCCAAAGACTCCTCTATCCTTGGTAAGGGGTACGCATCCTTGTGTGTGATACGGTTGATTTTCCGGTAATCTACACACATCCTCATGGTGTTGTCTTTCTTTTTGACTAAGACTAGTGGAGCTGCCCAGGGGCTACAGCTATCCCTGATCACCCCAGCCTCCTTCATGTCTCTAAGCATCCCCTTGGCGTGTTGGTAGTGTGCAGGGGGTATGGGTCGATACCTCTCTTTTATGGGAGGATGGTCTCCCATGGGGATGTGGTGTTCTACCCCCTTGACTCGCCCGAAGTCTAACGGGTGTTTACTAAACACTCTCTCGTACTCTTGAACCACCCGATAGACTCCCTGTTTCTGGTGTGAGGGAGTGGAGTCAGTACCCAAATGTAGTTGCTGACACCAGTCCTCCATTGTTTTCTTAGAGCCGTTACCTTCCTCCGGGTGAGATGGAGGCAAGGGTTCCACAGATTGTATAGCATTTTGGTTAATGGTATATAATTTGGCTAGCGTGGCATACCGGGGCAGGTACACTTCCCTCTTCCCGATATTGATTATGCGAACGGGCACCCTCCCATGGCGTACATTAACCACCCCCCGTGCTGTCAAGATGGTGGGCCTACTGTCTGAGTAAACTGGTTCTACCATTGCCTGGTAATCTCTACCTCTCAGACCAATAGCTGCCCGGCACCAAATCATCATTTCACTTTTTGGGGGCATGGCAATAGGGAAAGGGTCACACATTCTCACGCTACCAATCTCACCGCCGGAGAGTTCCACCTGTTGCCGTCGCATCAGTGCCCGGATCTCTTTTTGGAGCACTCGCTGCTCGCCGGAGCTGGCGTTCTTGGCGACCTGCTGTAAAAGGAAAATCACCTCTGCAAGACAATTTTCAATTACATTAGTTCCTAGAGTTATCTTTGGGTGACTCTCGTGTTTGTCAACGTCTACAATGATCAGTCCCTGTGCTGCCAGTTCAACTCTACCAATTTTAATGGTCACCTCTTTAAATCCGATCTGTGGCACGGGCTGACCATTGCTGGCGATGATACTCAAGTCGTCGTCAGGGAAGCGGGTAATATCCGAGTCATTCCAGTACTGCTTGAAGAGCACGTACGGGATGGTGGTGACCTGTGACCCGGTGTCCAGTAGGGCACTCATAGGAATGCCATCCAGTACCACAGGCAAGACTGGACGTCCTCCCACATATTTGTCGCGCCAGTTCGATGGGCCTGATGATCTTTTTCCTAGGGGTTGGCCCTCTACCCTAGGTTGTGCCAGTTTAAAGGACAGTACCTTGCCATATGTCCGGGTTGATTACAGCGGCGGCAGATGGGTCGTCCGTCCTCGTTGTATCGGTCGCTGGGTCTTCCTCTGGCCGGTGGGGTCCTCCTTGGTCGACGCCACGGGATGTCCTCCGGTCCGGATGCCAGCTGGATCTTCCCTGGAGTAGAAACCTGTAAAGACTGCACAGTTCGGGTTAGCGCAGCAACGCTTTTAGCTAGCTCTTGGACCTGATGGTGCAGGTCTGGAGCCGGGTCATTGTTCAAAGCCTGCGCATCAGCTCCCACAGGCCCTGCCGACAAGGGCGCCGCCTCCTGGTGGTAAGTGGTAGTCGGGCGTCTGGGGGTCACAACGCCACTTGGTGCCGGTTCTCGAAGCACCCGGATGGCTCTGTCCTTAAACTGTGCAAATCCCAGATGAGGGTCCTGTAAGGCCATTGCCCGCAACTGGGTTCGGTGGGCACTGCAATATAAACCCTCTATAAATTGTTCAGTCAACAGCCTGTCCTCGTCTCCCACGCCGTCAGGGTCGGTCTGCTTAATGGCTCTCAGGGCCTCTTGTAGGTTCAGGGCATAGTCCCTTATACTCTCATGTGCCCGCTGTTTGCACCCGTAGAATCTAAGCTTGATCTCGGCTGAGGTGCGGGTATCAAAGGTGTCCCTCAGCCGGGTTAGTATCCCTGCGACAGTCCTCCCCCCAGGTGGCCAGGACTTTACCTCCCTTCGGGCTGCCCCAGTTAATTGGGCCACCAGGATGCTCACTTTTTGCTCTTCTGTGAGGGAGTACACCTGGAAGAGGCTATCCAGCTTTTCTCTAAAGTCATGCAGGGTATGTGACTCCCCTGAGTACTGGGGTAGCCAGGCCGCTCCCGGGATATAGGGCATGGTGAAAGGCATGACTGCAGCAGCGGTGGCGCTGGCGGGGGTTGAGGCAGTGAAGCTCTCCTCCATATCCGACATCCTCCTCCCCCCTAGTGGACCGTGGCCTACCTTGCGATGATCCTCTTCCGTAGGCCGCGGCTCCGCAGTAGATCGTCAGGGTTGAGGACCTTCCGTCGCGCTCCTGTGACGTCGGCGTCTGCTGGGCTCCTTCCAGGACCTTACGCGACGTCCGGATGTGAGGCGGGGCTTCAGTTCTCGCGCGCTTTCGGAGTCCACGCCCCTCTTCTTCCCGCGCGACATCTTCAAGATGGCGTCCAACGGCGGGAAAACTCCACGGAAGGCGGGAAGAAGGCTGGAAATGGCGCCAGATGGCGGGAATCTTCACCGATGGCGGGAAGAAGGCTGAAGATGGCGCCGGATGGCGGGAATCTTCACCACAGGTAAGTTTGAACAGTCTTTTTCAGGCACGCAGTACCCAGTGGTTGCGGGCACGAAATCCTGCTGACTACGCCAAAAGTTGACGCGCCCCTGGGCCTGTGTCGCGCTGCGTTGCGCACGCGGGAGCTTACCCGGAGCCGGATCTGTTGAGGGTTGTAGTCTCGTGGCGGTGACCCGGTCCGTGCCCAGGGAGTCAAACTGAGCGGCGATGTATCAGCGGTAGATGTTGGACGACTACGCCACCCGTTGAGTACAGCTAAGGAGCTGCTGCTGCAGGGCAGACCGCTGAGGCCGGTGGTAGGATTGTGCAGCGTGATAGTATAACCCCCAACGGGAGGGGTATGGCCTCAGGGCAGCCGACGTGGATGATGGGGGTAGCAGGAACCACTCGGAGACGGTACGGTGTAGTTCAGGGTCTTTACTGGTGACAAAGATAGACCCTCCCGGAGTACTGGCTAGCGATAGGGGCCTGGTCAGTCCTTGAGCAGATGGGATCTCCCCTGGCCAGGCGGAGTTGTAGGCCTCCCAAACTAACTGTACTCTTCTGGCTACCTTGCTAGAGGCGGGTATAAGTAGCCCACGTCCCTGAGTGTACCGTGTGGTGCTCACCCGTATGGCCGGTGACTCGGGTTTCTTGGCCAGAGGACCTGGAATCCCCTGCCTGACGGATTCTGCTGCTGGGTAGGAGTTAGTCCCCACAGCCTCGGACTCCGGGTCCGGTAAGAAATCTTCTCAGTCAGGGCGAGCTCTGCAGCTGCCAGCCCCTGACTCCTTGTAACACTGCTCCCACAGAGCTCCTGATGTTCTGTTCCTATATTTGCTTCTTTTCTCTGTCTCTACTTCTTCTCTACTCACTCACCCTGCCTCAGCCCTAGGTTTATATAGGGGAAGTTCTTCCCCTCCCAGGACTGGGCAGGAGGTGTGGCATGCATAGGATTCCTGACCAAGAGACCTCCCACCTGCTCTCAGACGTAATATCTCTATCACTGTGGCAACCAGACCCCTGGGGTGTCACATTTCTTGTTCAAAGGTGGTCGTTTTTCAGCCTTCCTTACCTTGGCCATGTCCCTGAGTATCGCACACCTTGTGCTTTTTGATACTCCAGTAACGTTGCAGCTCCGAAATATGGCAAAACCGGTGGTGAATGGCATCTTGACAGCTTCACGCTTGATTTTCCTCAATTCATGGGCAGTTATTTTGCGCCTATTTTGGCCAACACGCTTCTTGCGACCCTGATGGCTATTTGCCATGAAATGCTTGATTGTTCGGTGATCACGCTTCAAAAGTTTGGAAATGTCAAGACTGCTGCATCCCTCCGCAAGACATCTCACAATTTTGGACTTTTCAGAGCCCGTTAAATCTCTCTTCTGACCCATTTTGCCAAAGGAAAGAAAGTTGCCTAATAATTAAGCACACCTTATATAGGGTGTTGATGTCATTAGACAACACCCCTCCTCATTACACAGATGAACATCACCAGATTTACTTAATTGGTAGTTGGCTCTCAAGTCTATGCAGCTTGGAGTAGGACAACATGTATAAAAAGTATCATGTGATCAAAATACTCATTTGCCTAATAATTCGGCTCACAGTGTAGAGGCAGCACGGTGGCTCTGTGGTTAGCACTGAAACTTTGCAGCACTGGGGTCCTGGGTTCAAATCCCACCAATGACAACATCTGGAAGGAGTTTGTATGTTCTTCCCGTGTTTGCGTGGGTTTCCTCTGGGTTCTCCAGTTTCCTCCCACACTCCAAAGACATACTGATAGAGAATCTAGATTGTGAGCCCCAATGGAGACAGTGCCCATAATGTTTGTAAAGCGCTGTGGAATTAATGGCGCTATATAAGTGAGTAAAATAAATAAAAAATATATATAATGCTTAATTAACACTACTATAGTGCTTAAATACTACTGCCATACAGTGTTCAAATAATACCATTAGACAATGATCAAATAAAACCACCACACAGTGCTCAAATAATAAAACAGTGCTTAAATAATACTACCAAATAATACTCAAAAAATACTGCCATACCATGCGCAAATAATACCATCACACAGTGCTAAAGAAATATCACCATACACTACAAAAAAATAACACTGTCATATAGGGCTCAAATAGTACCACCATACAATGCTTAAAAAGTGCTACCTCATTAGTCAAGTAATACTACCATATAGTGCTTCTATAATATCACAATAAAATGTTCAAACAGTTCCACCTTATAGTTCTGAAATAATACAGTGCTAAAATAACACCAGAAAAATGTTCAAATAATATTGTCATACAATGCTCAAATAAAAGGCACCATATAGTGGTCAAATGACAGCTCAATGCATAAAATATTCCAATACCAGTGCTGTACAGTGCCTTAATAGTACCGCTAAAAACAGTCAAAAGACCTGAGTGCTAAGCAATCTGTGGTGTACCGTCATACAAATAAGCCTACCATATAGTGCTTTATTATTAAGCACCAAACAGTATGGCACCAAATCACAGTGCCATAAATTCACCAAATATCATTGCTCTATAGTGCTGTCACCGCCGTACACTGCAGAAATAATACACAGTGCATTGCCTGTACACGGCAGTAGCTACACACAATGGCTGAGTAATACCGCCATACAATGCTCAAACATGCATCTAATGTAATATAGTTATTAGGCTTCATGGTGGTTGCAAGCCTCAAGCACCAGGTCGTCTATGGCACGCCCTATGGATCTATGATTGTCAATAGTTTTTAGCTGCGGAGTCGCAATTTCTATCAGTATAATCTCACTATATAATGACGCCGTTATTGGCTACTATGGTTAAAAATATCCTCTAAGACCATAATTTGTCAGGTCCCCCAGTCCTCACAAACCACGCCAGTACCATTGAGATCTTAAATCCTACATGAGGAGCCCGCTGAAAACTTTTTCTGAAAGGACAGGAAGCATGAGTCTAAAATAGCCCTAGTGGCCAGTGTGAAGATTGCAAGATTTCTAATTTAGTTTTTTTTTTTTAAATAAAGATTGTGATATGAAAAAAAAAAACAGTTGGTGTTATGTAACACAAAAAACATATTTTAAGAAAAATGAACATTTGCTGTCACATTGCAGCATAGATTATAGCTAGTGTTGAGCCACCCCCATAGTGTTCGGGTTCGGTTCGGTTCGTCGAACACCGGGATGTTCGAGGAACTGTTCGTCGAACTGTTCGTCGAACACCTTAGAACACCGTCGAACACCGTTAAAACCAATGGCAGGCAAACAAAAACACATAGAAACACATAGAAAACACCTGCAAAGGTGTCCAAAAGCTGACAAACTGCTCAGAAGACACTCTCTTTAAAAAAGCCGGCCGGCAAATTCAGCAGCGGCATACACCGGTACCCGACAATTTAGACAAGAAGGAATAGAGCATCACACATAGATTAGATAGATAGAAACATGTCAGCCACACATATAAGAAGCACAGTGACAGTGCTGGTTACTGCACATGTCATTTAGTGTAAAGGATTTAGTAAAAAAAATATTAGTGTTTTCATGCACCGTCTCTTTAAAAAAGCCGGCCGGCAATTCAGCAGCGGTACCCGACAATTTATAACAGACAGAATAGAGCTTCACACATAGATTAGATAGATAGAAACATGTCAGTCACATATATATGAAGTACAGTGACAGTGTTGGTTACTGCACTTGTCATTTAGTGTAAAGGATTTAGTAAAAAAAATAATAGTGTTTTCATGCACCGTCTCTTTAAAAAAGCCGGCCGGCAATTCAGCATCTGTACCCGACAATTTATAACAGACAGAATAGAGCTTCACACATAGATTAGATAGATAGAAACATGTCAGTCACATTTATAATAAGTACAGCGACAGTGTTGGTTACTGTACTTGTCATTTAGTGTTAAAATAAAGGATTTATTAAAATAAAAATTGGCGTGGGGTTCCCCTTAATTTTAGGCTCTAGCGGAGGTTAAGCAGACAGCTGGGGCAGATGTTTGAAGCCTGGGAAGGGGGTAATACCCACGGAGCTTCCCAGGCAACTAATATCAGCCCCCAGCTGAATACATAGCCTTTACTAGCTATTAAAATGGGGGACCCCTCAAAAAAAATGACGTGGGGTCCCCCCTATGTTAATAGCTAGCAAAGGCTAGGCAGACAGCTGGGGGCTGATATTAATAGCCCAGGAAGGGTGCCATGAATATTGGCCCCCTCCCAGGCTAGAAACACCAGCCGTCAGCCGCCCCAGAAATGGCGCATCCATAGGATGCGCCAATTCTGGCACTTAGCCTCGCTCTTCCCACTGCCCTGTAGCAGTGGCAGTGGAGTAATAGGGTTGGGGTTGATGTCAGCTTATAACGCCTGCTGACATCAAGCCCAGGTTAGTAATGGAGAGGCGTCTATAAGACACCCCCATTACTAACCCCATAGTAAAAGTTAAAAAAAACACAAACACCCAGAATAAAGTCCTTTAATTTAAATAAACACATCCCGCAGACACTGAGAAGCGCAGGCATGCTTGCGCTCCACAGTGTCTCTCTGTGAGGGCATCCAGATGAGCCGAGGTCATGTCCAATGAACTCGGCTCACCTCATGCACGTCACTGACAGCGTGGGAAAATTCTCCTGCACTCAGCGCTTCAGCGTGGGAGAATTCTCACGCTGAAGCGCTGAGTGCAGGAGAATTTTCCCACGCTGTCAGTGACGTGCATGAGGTGAGCAGAGATCATTGGCATGAACTCACCTCATGCACGTCACTGACAGCGTGGGAAAATTCTCACGCTGAAGCGCTGTCAGTGACGTGCATGAGGTGAGTTCATGTCCAATGATCACTGCTCACCTCATGCACGTCACTTACAGCGTGGGAGAATTCTCCTGCACTCAGCACTTCAGCGTGGGAGAATTCTCACGCTGAAGCGCTGAGTGCAGGAGAATTTTCCCATGCTGTCAGTGACGTGCATGAGGTGAGCTGAGTTCATTGGACATGAGCTCACCTTATGCACGTCACTGACAGCGTGGGAGAATTCTCCTGCACTCAGCGCTTCAGCGTGAGAATTTTCCCACGCTGTCAGTGACGTGCATGAGGTGTGCCGAGTTCATTGGACATGACCTCGGCTCATCTGGATGCCGTCACAGAGAGACGCTGAGGAGCGCAAGCATGCCTGCGCTTCTCAGTGTCCGCGGGATGACAGGCTGGATGGCAGCGTTCTGCTGCGGTCCAGCCTGTCATCTCGATGTAGCAGAGCTGAAGCTGTCGTGGGAACCATGGAAAGGTAAGGATGATGTTGCTTTATTATTTTTCTTTTATTGCAGGGGATCGTTGGCTTCAGCTGGAATGGGCGTGACGGTAAGTATGGTTTAATTTAGAACAATAAAGAATTGTGTCTTTATTTCAATTAAAGGACTTTATTCTGGGTGTTTGTGTTTTTTTTTAATTTTGACTATGGGGTTAGTAATGGGGGTGTCTTATAGACGCCTCTCCATTACTAACCTGGGCTTGATGTCAGCTGGCATTATAAGCTGACATCAACCCCAGCCCTATTACCCCACTGCCACCGCTACAGGGCAATGGGAAGAGCGAGGCTAAGTGCCAGAATTGGCGCATCCTATGGATGTGCCATTTCTGGGGCGGCTGACGGCTGGTGTTTCTAGCCTGGGAGGGGGCCAATATTCATGGCACCCTTCCTGGGCTATTAATATCAGCCCCCAGCTGTCTGCCTAGCCTTTGCTAGCTATTAAAATAGGGGGGACCGCACGTCAATTTTTTGGGGGGTCCCCCATTTTAATAGCTAGTAAAGGCTAGGCATTCAGCTGGGGGCTGATATTAGTAGCCTGGGAAGCTCCATGGGTATTACCCCCTTCCCAGGCTTCAAACATCTGCCCCAGCCGTCTGCTTAACCTCCGCTAGAGCCTAAAATTAAGGGGAACCCCACGCTAATTTTTTTTTAAATAAATCCTTTATTTTAACACTAAATGACAAGTACAGTAATCAACACTGTCACTGTACTTCATATATATGTGACTGACATGTTTCTATCTATCTAATCTATGTGTGATGCTCTATTCCTTCCATTCTAAATTGTCGGGTACCGCTGCTGATTTGCCGGCCGGCTTTTTTAAAGAGACCGTGCATGAAAACACTAATATTTTTTTTAATAAATCCTTTACACTAAATGGCAAGTACAGTAATCAACACTGTCACTGTACTTCTTATATATGTGACTGACATGTTTCTATCTATCTAATCTATGTGTGATGCTCTATTCCTTCCATTCTAAATTGTCGGGTACCGCTGCTGAATTGCCGCCGGCTTTTTTAAAGACACGGTGCATGAAAACACTAATATTTTTTTTTATAAATCCTTTACACTAAATGACAAGTACAGTAATCAACACTGTCACTGTACTTCTTATATATGTGACTGACATGTTTCTATCTATCTAATCTATGTGTGAAGCTCTATTCTTTCGGTTCTAAATTGTCGGGTACCTGTGTACGCCGCTGCTGAATTGCCGGCTTTTCATGTTTCACTGTGAGCACAGTTCCCATCGATTTGGGCAATCACTCTAATGCCACAACCACCATGGCTGTGGCATTACAGTGAGTGGCAGACAATCCCTGCATGATTGGTGCTCTAAATAGCGCCAGACATGCAGGACACGCTTTTGGTGCACGAACAGTTATCGAACATAACCTCGAACAGCCGAATTTTTTGCAAATCGTTCGGGTTCGTCGAACAACTCGAACACCGCCCAAAACAGCTCGAATTTGAGATTGGCGAACAGTTCTAGTCGAACACCGCTCATCTCTAATTATAGCTAATCACTGGGTCCTGCAAAGATATATACAAAAGCATAAAAAAATACATAAAAAATAAACAAAAATAAGTGTAATTTAATTTTTGAAAAAATATATCTCCAGCTTTATAACAGTGTAAGATTTTAAGCCTCAAGTAATTATTAACATACAGAATTGGCCGTTGTGTCTGAGACTTTTTTTGTTTAGCTTTTGGGCCAAACTTCGCCTGACCTTGGGCCACTGACTCCTCGAGGCTTCGTGCGTCACAGCGTGTTTTGCTTGCACAGTACCAATCTGCGATGTAAAGTCTTCGAGAGTTAATACAACTGTTGTCAATCGGCGGATTCTGTAAACTGTAGATGACTTCAATTAGCGAGTCGACAATAGGCACCCTACCTTCTCCACTTCACTCTGGAGCTTGCCAGTCAGTTAAATATTAAATGGCTAATTGATAATAATTCCATAATTGAGAGAAGAAAAAAGGCGACACTCGAGAACACAGATAGGCTTACAAAGAAACACAATTGTTATCTCGCTCGCCTTTCATTTCCAATTGCATTTAAAAAGAGATAGCAATACTTTATGCTGCGAGACACCCGGGAGAACATAGAACCGGAACGCCTTATATGTACAACATACGATGCCGTAGTTCTACAGAATTCTACTCAGGAATATAACAAACATTCTAAATTGCTTTACCTTTGAGGATTAAGTAAAAAATATCCAATTGCCCAATATCTAGATATGCTGGTGTGGCACCCCAGGGGGTCTGGTTGCCACATTGGTAGAAACACCACGTCTGAGAGCGAGCATGGGTTTTCCTGGTCAGGAGCACTATTGCATGCAACGCCTCCTGCCCCAGTCCAGGGAGGGGAGGAACCTGCCCTTTATAAACTGGATCTGGAGCGGGGTTAGGGAGTAGTTCCAGAGGAAGGGACAGAGGAGCAGCAAGGAGCTCTGTAGGAGACAGGAGATGAAGGCCAGGGACTGGAGCTAGCAGAGCTCGTCCTGGCCGAAGAGGCAGAGAACCGGACACCGGAGTCCGAGGCTGTGAGGATATCCACATCCAGCAGCAGAAACCACCTGGCAGGGAATTTCAGGTCCTCTGGCCATAGAAAGCCCGGAGGCTCAGTCACACGCAAGGGACCGGCACCGCCATCGAGGAGCGGAAGGTACCAAAGGCCCCAAGTCACCAGCCATACAGGTGAGCACCACACGGTACACTCAGGGACGTGGGCTACTACACGACTACAGCAGGGTAGCCAGGAAGAGTGCAGTCAGACGGGAAGACCTACACCTCCATCTGGCCAGGGGGACTCTTGTTCACTCACAGACTGACCAGGCCTCTAATGTTAGCCAGTACTCCTGGCAGGGCCTTCTTCATTACCAACAGTAAAGACCCTGAACTGCACTGCACGGAGTCATTTCTGCTGCTCCCATGCACCACAACCCTCACCATCTACACACACTGCCCTGAGGCTATACTCCTCCCGTGGGGCGTTATACTACCCTCTGCTGAGCACCCAACATCAGCCTCAGTGGTCTACCCCACAGCGGCGGTTCTCAGTGACCGCAATCCACGGGTGGCGTAGTCAGACATTTCAACATTAAAAACCAAGTAAACAGATCCGCCAATGGTTTGACCACCCTGAGCCACGGGACCGGGTCGCCGCCACGGAGACTACAACCCCTGACATTACACAGAGACCCGACTCCGGGTATTCCCACACACACGGCCCAGGGGCGCGTCAACTTTGGCGTAGTCGGCAGGATTTTGTGCCCGCAACCACTGGGTACTGCGTGCCTGAAGAAAGACTGTGATACTTACCGCGGTGAAGTTTCCCGCCATCCGCAGCCATTTTCCCGCCATCCGCAGCCATTTTCCCTCCATTGGGCGCCATTTTTGGGACGCTGCACGGGAAGAAGAGGGGCGTGGACGCCAAAAGCGCACGAGAGCTGAAGCCTCGCCTTACGTACTGACGCTGCGCAAGGTCCTGGAAGGAGCCCAGCGGACACCGACGTCACCAGCACGCGACGCAAGGTCCTCGACCCCGACGATCGCCTGCGGAGCAGAGGCCTACGGAGAAAAAGCAACGAAAGGTAGGCCACGGTTAACTAGGGGGGAGGAAGACACCAGGAATGGAGGGAGCTCCAACCGCCAGCGCGGCTGCTGCCGCAGTGATGCCGTTCACGATGCCGTATATCCCCGGAGCGGCATGGTTACCCCAGTACTCAGGGGAGTCGCATACCCTGAGCGACTTTAAAGAAAGACTGAATAGCCTATTCAAAGTATACCCCCTGTCCGAGGAACAAAAAGTGAGCATCCTGATAGGCCAGTTAATCGGAGCAGCCCAAAGAGAAGTGAAGTCCTGGTCAGCCAGGGAAAAGGGGACTGTAAAGGAAATACTGGCCCGTCTAAAGGACACTTTTGATACCCGCACCTCTCAGCAGAGATCAAGCTAAAATTTTATGGATGCAAACAGCGGGCATAAGACAGTATACGGGACTATGCTTTGAATTTGCAGGAGGCCCTGAGAGCCATTAAGCAGGGCAGAGAGCGGGTAATTGCTTACGCCAGCCGAAAACTACGGCCCACAGAGAGAAACCCTGAGAATTATAGTTCCTTCAAGCTAGAGTTCCTGGCAGTGATGTGGGCAGTGACGGAACATTTCAAACATTACCTAGCCTCTGCCAAGTTCACTGTGTACACGGACAACAACCCGTTGACACACCTGGACACTGCAAGACTTGGTGCCCTGGAGCAAAGATGGATGGCCCGGCTGTCCAACTATGAGTTCACCATCAAATACCGAGCGGGACGCACAAATGCCAACTCAGATGCCCTGTCCAGGATGCCGAACTTGCCGGACGGAGGGGAAGATCCAGAAGAACTGGAAGAGATTGAACTCCCTGCCTTCCACCGTCATGGGATTACCCAGTGTTCCCACTGTGTAAGGGACAAGCACTCTGCCACGTTCAATCCCTTACCCCACTACAGCTGGGCGGAGATGCAAGACAGTGACCCAGCCATCCGCCTGGTAAAAGAGATGCTGACACAGGCTGATGCCCGCCTTGACCCAGACGCTCCGGAAGAGACCAAACAGCTGTGGAAGGAGAAGAGTAAACTGTTTCTCTACAAGGGGAAGCTGTGCCGGAGAATTGTCAACTCCCGGACACATGAGCTGACCTGGCAGGTAGTGGTCCCGAGACAAAATGCGGCTATGGTCCTGGAGGCATACCACGACGGAGCAGGGCACTTTGGATGGAAGAAGTTGGAGTTCCTGTTGCGTGAACGGTTCTTCTGGGTAGGCATGAGAGGGGCCATTGAGAGACGGTGCAGAGACAGCGGCCCGTGCAACCTGAGAAGAAAGGACCGTGCCAGCCAGAAGACTCTCCTGCAACCCATCATCACTAAGCAGCCACTAGAACTGGTAGCCCTGGACCATGTGAAGCTGGCTCCAAGTAGGTTCGGGTACGTCTACGCCCTCACCATCGTAGACCACTACTCCCGGTTCTTGGTGGTGGTCCCTGTCAAGGACTTAGCAGCTCAGACAGCAGCTAGAGCCTTCCAGCAGCATTTCTGCCGTCCACACGAGTATCCGGAGCAAGTGTTGACTAACCAAGGTCCAACCTTCGAAGCGGAGGTCTTCCAGGAGTTCTGCAACCTGTATGGCTGCAAGAAGATAAGGACAACACCCTATCACCCCCAAACCAACGGATTGTGCGAGAAGATGAACCAGGTGGTGATAGACTTGCTGAAAACATTGCCCCTGGAAGAACGCAGTCTGTGGCCTGAAAACTGCCTGATCTGGTGGACTTGTATAACCACATCCCAGTAAATTCCACCAACTGCACCCCGGCTTACCTAATGAGAGCAAGACCTGGTAAGCTGCCTATTGACCTGGATATGGGAGTCCTGACACCTGAGGACACCTCGCCTGAGGCAGACTGGGATACAGAACGGCAGCAGCAGTACCGGAAAGTGCAGGAGAGTGTTGAGAGAAGTCTGTCTCAAGCAAGAGAAAGGCAAGAGAGGACTTACAACCAGCATGCTCCCGCTGTTCCCCTGGCACCTGGAGAGCAGGTCTTGAAGAGGAAGAGGCGGCTCCATAAGTTGGATGACCAGTGGGAGAAAGACCCGTACACAGTACTGCACTCAAGTCATGAAAATCCGAAAGTATGCATTATCAGTAAGGATGGAGGAGAGACCACAGCCACTATCTCCAGATGCCACCTGAAGAAGTGTCCCGAGCAGCTGCAAAGCACTGATGAAGACCAAGATAGCCCTCAACCCGCAGAGGAAAGGGAAGAAATGGTCAGTACAGTACTCGGAGAATTTCCCCGGTCCTGGACACAAATTAACAATGCTATTGTGGTACCCGTCCGTACCTTTCTCCAGCCAGCCCCTCAAGGGCCTACAGAAGAGCAAGTAGTGTTGGGAGAGCAACCAGCCCCGGAGGCAGAAGATTCCATACCAGCAGCCCAGGAGAATCAACCCTCTGCTAGTACTGAGCCTGCCGTGCCCGTGGTAAGCCAGAGAGTACGCAGAAAGCTGCCCAACCTACCCGTAACATCTCCAAACACCTGTAGTGCAGACACTAGCGAGCCCACTACACAAGGGGTGGAAACAGGGGACCCAGAAAGAACACTACCAGATAGTGTGTTACGAAGGTCCACCAGGACCACTAGAGGTCAGAAGCCCGCTCGCTGGAGAATCTAGAAAAAAAAATGATATATACCTGTATATTGCAAATGTTGAAATGTTTTATGTTTGTTGCATGAATAATAATTATGTTTCTCTAGTTACCCGACAGGGTTTATGGACTGACAGGTTATGGACAATGAATAACCGGAACTGTACCTTGTGAATAGCTGCACCTGTTAAGTGCCCCTTTTGTGCCAGACCACAGAACAAAAAACCGTGGAGGTGGCTGAAGAGGTGGTCCATCGCCGGATCATCGATGCCCTGTAGCCACCCCAGGGCCTACGTGGAGAGTTTGGGACGGGTCCCTCAAAATACATATTGGGTGACATGGACACCTAGTTACGGAAGCGCCGTGACCTATAAAGACTGAACTCCTTGTACATATGTTGATGTGTTATTGCTTATACCCTGTTATGTATGTTTTCATAAAATGTGTTTAGTCCCGGAGTACTAAAATTTACCAGGGAGGAATGTGGCACCCCAGGGGGTCCGGTTGCCACAGTGGTAGAAATACCATGTCTGAGAGCGAGCATGGGTTTTCCTGGTCAGGAGCACTATTGCATGCAACGCCTCCTGCCCCAGTCCAGGGAGGGGAGGAACCTGCCCTTTATAAACTGGATCTGGGGCGGGGTTAGGGAGTAGTTCCAGAGGAAGGGACAGAGGAGCAGCAAGGAGCTCTGTAGGAGACAGGAGCTGAAGGCCAGGGACTGGAGCTAGCAGAGCTCGTCTTGGCCGAAGAGGCAGAGAACCGGACACCGGAGTCCGAGGCTGTGAGGATATCCACATCCAGCATCCAGCAGCAGAAACCACCTGGCAGGGGATTTCAGGTCCTCTGGCCATAGAAAGCCCGGAGGCTCAGTCACACGCAAGGGACTGGCACCGCCATCGAGGAGCGGAAGGTACCAAAGGCCCCAAGTCACCAGCCATATGGGTGAGCACCTCACGGTACACTCAGGGACGTGGGCTACTATACGACTACAGCAGGGTAGCCAGGAAGAGTGCAGTCAGACGGGACGGCCTACACCTCCACCTGGCCAGGGGGACTCTTGTTCGCTCACAGACTGACCAGGCCTCTAATGTTAGCCAGTACTCCCGGCAGGGCCTTCTTCATTACCAACAGTAAAGATCCTGAACTGCATTGCACGGACTCTGAGTCATTTCTGCTGCGCCCATGCACCACAACCCTCACCATCTACACACGCTGCCCTGAGGCTATACTCCTTCCATGGGGCGTTATACTACCCTCTGCTGCGCACCCAACATCAGCCTCAGTGGTCCACCCCGCAGCGGCGGTTATCAGTGACCGCAATCCGCGGGTGGCGTAGTCGGACATTTCAACATTAAAAACCAAGTAAACAGATCCGCCACTGGTTTGACCACCCTGAGCCACGGGACCGGGTCGCCGCCACGGAGACTACAACCCCTGACATTACACAGAGACCCGGCTGGCAACGACAGATTGGCTTGACCCCAATCTACTTTTGGCACCTGGGATTCATTTTCCTACTACACTTTATTATGTCTTGTATTTGACACTTTTAGGAACCTCAAGGGGAACCTCAACCAGCCAGGCACTTGCCATTCGATGGATGTTCTGGACAAAATATAGTATTACATGCCAAAAATTCATATGTAATATATGGATAGCTCTAGTATACCAAAATAAGAAATTACTCTCTGTTTTGGTTCGCCCGGGTGACCCACCTCTTTAATGTGCATATGGTCTATAGCGCGGTGTCTCAATGGTTAGCATTGAGGTCCTGGGTTCAAATCCCAACAAGGACAACATCTATTTAGATTCTGTGTTTGAGTGGGTTTCCTCCTGGTTCTTCGGTTTCCTCCCACACTCCAAAGACATGCTTGTAAGAAATTTAGATTGTGAGCCCAAATGGAAACAGTGAAGGTGATGTCTATACACCATTATGGAATTAATTGTGCTATATAAGCAATGTATATGGATAGGAGTAGTGTTCCTGACACAACCCATTCGATAATCGAATACTCTTAAGCAAGTTGCCTCATAATGTGGATGAAATCTCCTTGTCATGATCTCTATAATGGCGCTAACATATTGGCTGTTTGTTGCTTGATCACCACTAATTATTTCAACCCACTAAGGAGGTCCATACTTTGCCTAGATAAAGTATATTTTTCTGTTTGTTTCTAGTTGCAACCCCCCCTTATCTTTGAAACATAACAGTTTTAGCAAAATCACATTATTATGACTGTTGAACAAGCCAAATTTTTTCCTATATGATGATCGGAAAACTTCAAAAATGGTCAGAATTTTTTGGATCCATTCCTTACATTTCTCTTATGACTTGTCCCTCATATGGAAACTTTGGGGTTGATCAGTCATTCACAGTCAAGGCCATTGTATGACCAAAGATTGGCATAGATGCGATATTCTCATATTAGCACGTTATTAACTTGCCCCACTGATTCCAAGTATAAGGCTCTGAAGTCCATTGCTTGAATAGAGCAATGGCATCACAAGCACACTGTTGCTGCTTTCATTGTCTTTGTGACTGACGGAAATAGCCAAGTGGCAGGGGTGTAACGACCGCCACCGGACACCAGTAGGAGGGAGTGCACCATTGCCAGCACTTATTTCAATATGGTTGCACTGCAGTATGTGTCCCTACACTGCAATACACACCACCAGAAAATCAGCTTCTGTCAGTGTGCTCGTCACGAGTAGCGTGCCCATAGCTGGTACGCCAAAGTTAGTAGCAGGCTATAGAATAGAATGCCGCATGTCGTGGGAGCAGAGGAAGGTAAGAAGAATATTTTTTTTCCATGTGCTGGAAAAGAATGGCAGAATAGACATTATACCAGTAAAGAGCCCAGGATGGGGAACATTATACAAGGAAGGGGCTCAGGATGTGGTACATTAAAAGAGGATGGGGGCCATTATTCCAGGAAGGCACCCAGGTAGGTGAACATTGTGATAGGATGGGGACATTATACCAAGAAGGGACACATGATGGGGGACATTATATCAGGATGGTGGACATTATTACAAGAAGGGGCCAGGAAAGGGAACATTATTCCAGTAAGAGGTCCAGGACAGATGACATTACACCAAGAAGAAGCCAAGGATGAGGAACATTATTTCTGGAAGGGGTTCAAGATGGGGGACATTATACCAGGATGGGGGTCATGATGGGGGATATTATACCAGGAAGAGTATAATACCAGAAGGGTTCAGAAAAGGGGAACTTATTACAGAAAGTGGCAAGGATGGGGGATATCTTTACAAGAAGGGGCCAGGACAGGGGACATTACTATAGGAAAGTTCAAGGATGGGGACATTCTTATATGGAGGGTGAACACGTATGTCTTTATAGGATCTAGAATAGTACAAAGGCCCGTACATCTGACCAACATTGAGATGAGGGCTCAGGTCCAAATTTTGCATTGGGGCTCATGGAACTCTAGTTACTCCATTGCCAAGCACTGTCCTCAGCCATTTCCAACAGTCTGTGGTTTGATAAGGGTTCCCGATGCTTAGATCCTCAGCGACCAGTAAGCTATCACCTATCCAATGAATAGGTAATAGGTGATATAACTTGATATGTTGGGAATAACCAACCCTTTAGCGTCATCTAGCGCCACATGGATGAGTCCACAAATTACTGGCCGTAGCATAGGCATCATTATGAAGTCACCTCTTAGATCAGTGGTTGACTCCTGCAGCCACTTAGTGTAATGTTGGCCACGACCGAAATAAAAAGGTAAAAAAGAAGTGTTTTTGAAAGTGATATTTAGCGCTTGAGAACCCTGTACACACAGGCTTACAACGACAAAGACGAACCTACAACTTCTTTGACTTTCCTTATTGATTGTTGGTACAGTTGGTCCATGACTTTTGTGACCGCTGACAAATTATGATGTATTAAGGACTGAGATCCCAATCAAATCAAAAAAGTCAATAAATCAATAGCCGATCTCAACAGAACAGTATTTTCTTTAGAGAAAGCCCAACATTTTAACGAGTGAATCTCTTCGCATGGCAAATTGTATCTATTACCCAAAGTAACATTTGCACATCCCAGTCTCGAAGGAGGAACAGAAGAGTGAAAAATATCCTTGCCTGTCTATTACTTCTGATTTATTTCTAAAGTTCCCCAGCGCATGCATGAATGTATTCTAGACATTAGAACTTTTTTTTATATTTCATCATTGCCGTGCCAGCCTCATCTGGTATGATGGATGATTTTGGCAGTCCTCTCTCTGACCCATTAACTTTTCCTGACCCCTATTTGAAAACCACCTTATTTCAAATTAATGATTCAAATACGCTGATTGAGTTTTTCCTTCTCACATTCATTTTGTTTCCAAGCTGAATTAAAATAATAATATAAAAAAAAAGCAGAAGGAAAAAAATGGCGTCAACTATTTTTGTTTGCAACGTGTTTTATAGAAGAAATAATACAAAAATAATGGAAAAATGTCAAAAAGTCACCCAGCCCAAAAATATATTTAAGACCAGACACTGCGTCCGCTTCTACGTTATCAGACTGACATTAACCCAGAGTTTTTGCATTCAATAGGGAAATATTACAGAATTCGAAGAGTGTTTTTTTTTTTTTTATGTTCTCTAGTATTTTCGGGATTAGAGCATACTGTAGATTTAGTAGAAGTTTTTTTTTAAATTAGTTTATGGCATTTTTCTTCCACAGACCTTCATTGTCTTGTATTTTTTTGGTAACAAATCATCAGATAAAACATTTTTTAATCACATGTTTCATGAATCACGTCATTTGTAATGTGAAAAGTACATAAAAAAAGCCACCAAAAACTACATGCTCTAAAAAGCATTGGGGGAATGTATTAATCCAATTTAGGCTGTGTTTACATGTTGCTTTTTCGCTGCAGGCAATACAAAAAAGTTTTTGTTGCGTTTTTTGCTGCATTTTTGCTTTGTTTTGTTGTGTTTTTAGGTGAAGATTACATGTAGCTGTGACTTTTGCAGCATTTTTGCACTTACTCGTTGCTTTCTATGGTGAAAAAAACGCTGCAAAAACTTTGAAAGAATTGACATTCCGCAACTTTCAAAAATTTTCCAATTCAGTCAGAAAAAAAAGCTATCGCGTACATGATATTTCTGAAATCTCAGCTTTTGCTGGTACTGTAAAAAGCAGCTTTAAATTTGCATTAAAAAAACGCTGCCAAAAACGCAACGTGTGAACACAACCTTAATATTTAGGCAGTGTAAACTTGTCTAGACAGGCCAAAAATTCACCAAATGTATCAAAGTGGCTCATGCTGGACGATAAATTCGGAGCCACTGTAGACACTTTTTGTCTCCAACTTTACACAACCTATAGGTTTAATTTGTGCCAATATTTTGCAACAAAACATTGTCACAAAATAAACCAAGCCTTCCTATCGTAATCAAACCCTATTTCCCAAAACCTATGGAGCTGCTACTCACTTTTCTGGGTACATGCAAAAAAAAGTATAAAATACATAATGGATACTAAATATTTGCATTATTATACTAAATGTTTTTATTTTGTCTGGCATGTTAAGGTTCTATTGAACAGAATTTGGCGCATTTATCTAAGTAACTCTCCCAATCTATTTTTAAAGCCTTTAAAAACATTCAAAAAATGGAAAAATATTGGAGTGCCGAAGTTTCTATCATTGCTTTTGGAATATATTACTTCAGAGCACCCCTCACATAATAAACAGTGAGCGACCCCTCATTTCTTCTATATAGCCAGAATAATGATGATTGCGGTGGGTGCCGCTAACAAGACCCTTTCCAATAACTAATAGTTAACCTGCGAAGGAGACAAATGTCCACCTTCTACTAGTATTTTTCATGACCATTCAGAGGATGCAGATGTAAACCATAGAAAATCTAAGTCCTCCACAATTAGCAAGTCTCATTATTAGCTCATTGAGGGGATTCTTCTGGGCAGAGGGGGCTCCTCTTTGATATTCATATACCCTAATTGATGGCATGGACAGAGGTTGTGATGGATCCAGCATCTGATGAAGGAATCTGGGTTAGGTGAATTCCAAGAGAATGTTACCCCCCCTAACAGCATTGTGCCAGGTGTACAGATGGTGGAGGAGAATAATGCTATGGACTTGTTATCAGGGGTCGGCCTTGGGCCCTTAGTTCCAGTGAAGGTTAATCTTAATTATTCAAGAGAAGACATTGTGGACAATTGTAGCTTCCACCTTTATGGGAAGCTTAGGGAAGGTCTATGAAGTCATGGTTAGGGGAGTTTGGTGTAAGAACATGACCGGCCGCACAGAGGTCAACCCCATCCAACATCTTTGGGATGGACTAGAGCGGAGATTGTCAGCCCAATATCACTGTATGACCTTGCAAATGTTCTAAAGCAGAGGTCCCCAACCTTTTTTGCACCAGGGACCGGCTATAAGGAAGACCAGTTTTCCATGGCCCGGTGGGGGTGGGGGCGGGGCTTTGGTCATATGGGGGTGGGGTTATGGAGGGGTGGAGCTGTATGGGGAGGATGCTGGCGGGACCTCGGTGTACAGCGCTGCTAAGTAGCAGCATTGTACATTGAGCGTCAGTGTATACAGCGCTGCTGCTTAGCAGCGCTACACACTGAACACCGGTACCGGGAGCCGCGTCACTGAAGCCAGTCTGCTGCCCCAGCACGCCCCACATAACATGTTCTGCCGGGGGCGTGTCAGTGAGGAGAGCCTGTCGCCCCACCCCGTCAGGAACACACCATGCTGTGCTGTGGAGGGCCGCGTCACTAAGACCCGCCCGACGCCCCACCCCGTCCTGCATAATGTTCTCTGCCAGGAGCTGCGAGCTGTCACGGCTATGGCAGAAAACATTATAAATCCACACAGAGCGAGCTCTGACCAGGCGCAGGGCCGCGGAGCTAGCTGTCAGCGGCGCCGCGGACCGGCTGAAAAACCCCAACGGCCCGGTCCTGGTCCGCGGACCGGCGGTTGGGGACCTCTGTTCTAAAGGATGAAGGGAGGAAGATACCTCCAAAATCTTGTTGAAATCCTTCTTAATGGAGATGGTGTAGAATTGGAGGTCATAAGGGCTCCTGTAGGTGAAATCTGTAGATGCTTTTTGACCGCTATCTATCTGTACACACATATATGACAACTCACATATCAGCATTTGAGTAATCAAATTTTCCGCTGTTGCGAAAAACCTTAGACAGTTATTCACTGGTAAATACATGTCCAGCGTCACCTCACTCCTGGGAATTGGTGGTGAACCACAGTTATGTCAGCAGTTGTCACTTGCTTTCAGGACGCATTTAGATCTACGATACGTTCATACACTGTGAGGTTACTGTTACAATGTCTCATTCCAGTTTATGCATAGGCATGGATTGTACCAATAAGGCATATTCCCAGCAACCAAGCTGAGGCTAATACAGGGAAATGCACAGAACGATGAGGACGGAAAGCAGATTGCATCACATCTGTATGTAGAGCTTTACAACAATGTAATTGTGGGTTACAGATCAAAAAGAAAATGCTCTGTGGGGGAGGGATAAGACGCCTGCAAGGACATGTGCATTGAGTGACACCAATTTTGAGCATGACACCAATTTAGAGTATAAATGCAAGAAAAATGAAAAAATTAATGCAAAATATTATAATGGTGGAAAGAGTATGATCGTTTCTACACTCTCAAGTAGAAAAAGAGTTTTGCATTAAAAGTTAAATAAATCAATTGGAATATGTTTTTCTACAACTATTTTTGCAATATATTATTTGAATTTGCAAATATGGAACGGATGAATAGAGATTTGGCCACCGTTATTTTTTCTCAATTTTTATGCAATACATTATCTTAACATGCTTTAAGTCCTATCATAACCATTGGGTGGACACATACAGTATCTGAAACTCCCGACAGTGTATCACAAAATCTCATTGTTTTTTTTTTAAAGCCAGTCATCTTTCTCCACTCATCTCGGTATCTGTCGTTCCAAAAGGAAAGGTAAAGAAGGGCACGTCTGAATTTAATGAGACAAGTGGTAGTCTATCCATTAGGACAAGAGAATTTTTTTTTTTTACTAAAGAGTAGAGATTGGCAAATTTATTCAATTAATTCTACTCAAATTTAACAAAAATACGTATTCTCCAGAATGCAGATTATATGTAATTTACTCTGCATGAATTCAACACGATAACCGCCATTTTGGGCCAACAAAAGGTTAAAAAAAAGAATTTAAAAATTAATACTCACTTCATTACTGACCTCCCGGCCACCTCCGCTTCAGACTTTTTCCCATAAGTCCACGCTGCCTTGTCTTACAGTCATGGCTCTGAAACCCTGGTTCTCTTCACAGGCCGAGACTTTGGGGCGATGTCATGACTTCAAGATGTATGCCGAGACCTTATGACACACAATCCAGCCTGGGAATTCTGGCCATGACTAGGTCCTGCACAAAGACAGAGACTTCCCGAGCCTAGTTGCCAGAAGTCTTGGCCTAGAGCGCGCGTCGTAAGGTTGCAGTGTACAGTACAGACCAAAAGTTTGGACACACCTTCTCATTTAAAGATTTTTCTGTATTTTCATGACTTTGAAAATTGTACATTCACACTGAAGGCATCAAAACTATGAATTAACACATGTGGAATTATATACTTAACTAAAAAGTGTGAAACAACTGAAAATATGTCTTATATTCTAGGTTCTTCAAAGTAGCCACCTTTTGCTTTGATGACTGCTTTGCACACTCTTGGCATTCTCTTGATGAGCTTCAAGAGGTAGTCACCGGAAATGGTCTTCCAACAATCTTGAAGGAGTTCCCAGAGATGTTTAGCACTTGTTGACCCTTTTGCCTTCACTCTGTGGTCCAGCTCACCCCAAACAATCTCGATTGGGTTAAGGTCTGGTGATTGAGGAGGCCAGGTCATTTGGCGTAGCACCCCATCACTCTCCTTCTTGGTCAAATAGCCCTTACACAGCCTGGAGGTGTGTTTGGGATCATTGTCCTGTTGAAAAATAAATCATGGTGCAACTAAACGCAAACTGGATGGAATAGCATGCCGCTGCAAGATGCTGTGGTAGCCATGCTGGTTCAGTATGCCTTCAATTTTGAATAAATCCCCAACAGTGTCACCAGCAAAGCACCCCCACACCATCACACCTCCTCCTCCATGCTACACGGTGTGAACCAGGCATGTAGAGTCCATCCGTTCACCTTTTCTGCGTCGCACAAAGACACGGTGGTTGGAACCAAAGATCTCAAATTTGGACTCATCAGACCGAAGCACAGATTTCCACTGGTCTAATGTCCATTCCTTGTGTTCTTTAGCCCAAACAAGTCTCTTCTGCTTGTTGCCTGTCCTTAGCAGTGGTTTCCTAGCAGCTATTTTACCATGAAGGTGTAGCATACCTGGCGGTGTTCTTGCATGGTGTTCCATCTCTCATCATGCAAGATCGCAAACTTCATCTCCCGCCCAGCTTCCTGGTCTGGCTTCTTTCCTTGTGCTCTGCTCTGCTCCACTTTGGCTGCATAGGGCGACGCCCGCTGAACTTCCTGTTTTTTGTACCTGCTGCGGACACGCCCCTGTTGCACCTTCAGCCTATTGCTGTCCATCTTTGGGTATTTATACCACCTTCTTCCTCAAGATGGCGCCTGAGCATTGTTTCTGGTCAGTTGGCTTTTTGTCTCTGACATGCCAGGTCCTATCCTGTTTTCCTGCCTGTTTTCCAGTTCTGTGTCTGAACTGTGGTCTGTTCTTGTGAACACGCTTCTTGCCTGTTCTTTCGCCTTCTAGGGGCCGTATTCCTAGATCTGCCTGTCTGTGCCTTGCGGTATCTGTTCCTGTCTGAACAGAGTCCTGTTTGTGTCCCTGCCTTGCGGTATCTGTTCCCGTCTGAACAGAGTCCTGTTTGTGTTCCTGCCTTGCGGTATCTGTTCCCGTCTGAACAGAGTCCTGTTTGTGTTCCTGCCTTGCTGTCTCTATTCCCGTTCCTCTGTTCCCTGTTGTCTGTGCCTCGTTTCTACTTTAACCTTGTCTCCCTTTTCCCTCTATGTCTGTTTTCTGCGTCTTTCTGCAGAGTCTGAACCCGCTCCTAAATTCCTTCTCGTCGTCTCTGTACCTCTGTTGTGAATTTAGTGTACGCTCGCTACTTCTATGTAAGTACTGTGCGTGCTTCTGGTTCTGCCTTTCCTTCTCCGTCTGTTCTTTGTGAACAGAGTCCTATCCCCTTGCCTGGTTTACCGCTCTGCGGTGTCCGCTCTGCTCCTGCTTAGCTTGCCGCTCTTGCGGTTTCTGCTCTGCTCCTGCCTTGTTTACCGCTCTGCGGTGTCCGCTCTGCTCCTGCTTAGCTTGCCGCTCTTGCGGTTTCTGCTCTGCTCCTGCCTTGTTTACCGCTCTGCGGTGTCCGCTCTGCTCCTGCTTAGCTTGCCGCTCTTGCAGTTTCTGCTCTGCTCCTGCCTTGTTTACCGCTCTGCGGTGTCCGCTCTGCTCCTGCTTAGCTTGCCGCTCTTGCGGTTTCTGCTCTGCTCCTGCCTTGTTTACCGCTCTGCGGTGTCCGCTATGCTCCTGCTTAGCTTGCCGCTCTTGCGGTTTCTGCTCTGCTCCTGCCTTGTTTACCGCTCTGCGGTGTCTGCTCTGCTCCTGCTTAGCTTGCCGCTCTTGTGGTTTCTACTCTGCTCCTGCCTTGTTTACCGCTCTGCGGTGTCCGCTCTGCTCCTGCTTAGCTTGCCGCTCTTGTGGTTTCTGCTCTGCTCCTGCCTTGTTTACCGCTCTGCGGTGTCCGCTCTGCTCCTGCTTAGCTTGCCGCTCTTGCGGTTTTCACTCTGCTCTTATCTTGCTTACTGCTTCTGCGGTTTCCGCCCTGCCCTGCTTCTGCCCGCTGCTCCGGCAGTCCTATCCTGCCCTGCTTGTGCTCGCTGCTCCTGCAGCCCCGTCCTGCTCTGTTCTTGCCCACCGCTTCGGGCGTTCCCTCTCTGCTGTGGTTGTCTACCGCATCTGCGGTTCTGTGACCCAGTCTGTACTGGGTCTTAACCTCTCTGTGCTCCAGCCCGTCCTTTCGGCCAGTACCTCCCTGCCTGCATACTCGCCTGTATCCACCCATCTGCATACCTGCCGTGTTTGCTTACATCCACCAGTCTGTGCCAGCCTAACCTGCCTGTTCCAGTAATCCCAGTGTGGTTCAACCCCCGTGTCCGGAGTTTGACCTGGAGTAGCACCTGGTCCCTCTGCCCGGTTTCTCCCTGGTGCACTGGCGTCGTATGCCGTCGTGCCACCTTGGTCGGATCGGCCAGATACTTAGTCACGCCCCTCCAGGCACTCTCCGGTCCATGGTCCAGTGGAACCACAACACCCACACATGCCAGTCAGTCCGGGCGTGTGCATAACAGCATGCTCAGGCCATGGTTCCCGTTGAGCCCCACGGCCTTCGCTCTCTGAGACGTTTTCCAGCTAATACGTGCATTAAAAATAAATAAATAATTTTTTTTTTTTTTTTCTCTAGCTGAGTTCCAGGCTAATTTCGCACCCGTCCAGATGGAGCTTTCTGCACCCGTTCCTGCGGATCCGCCCCATTACTATGGGGATCCAAAACAAAGTCGTGCATTTGTGGAGCAATGCATGCTGCACTTCAAGTTCTACCCTCTTTCTTTTCCTTCTGATTGGTCTAAAGTGGCATTTATAATTGACTACCTAGCGGGGGATGCCTTGAAGTGGGTCACCCCCCTATGGGAAGCTTGGGATCCTATCGTCCTTGACCTGCAGGCCTTCCTGGTGGCCTTCCTAATGGTCTTCGATGACCCCAACCCTGGAGTCCCTGCTGAAGCTGCACCTGCTCCCGCGGATCCACCACGGTACTACGGGGATCCAAAACAATGCCGTGCGTTTGTGTGGCAATGCTTGCTGCAGTTCCGGTTCTATGCTAATGCTTATTCTTCTGATCGGGTTAAGGTGGGATTTATAATGTCCAACCTAGCGGGTGATGCCTTGGAATGGATCAACCCCCTATGGGAAGCACAGGATCCTATCGTTCTTGACCTACAGGCCTTCCTGGTGGCCTTCCTTTTGGCTTTCGATGATCCTAACCCTGAAGCCCCTGCTGAAGCTTCACTTCCCTGTATCCCGGAGCAGCCCCGACGGGTAATGTGCATAGGTAGCGCACAAGTTCTCCTGCCGGAAAAGACTGTTGCTTGCCCTGAATCCACTCAGGATGACTACACTCTCCGGAATACTGCTCCCAACCTCAAGAGGCAGTCCAGACGCGCTAGACGCATAGGCAAGCCGTCACGTCAGGGTCTGTCCTCCCTGAGACCTCCAGACCCCAACCTTGAAGTCCCTACTGAAGCTTCATCTTCCTGTATCCCGGAGAAGCCCCAGCGGGTGATGTGCGTGGGTGGTGCACCAGTTCTCCAGCCAGAAGAGACTGCTACCCATCCAGTGTCCACACAGGAGAGCTTCCTGCACCTGGCATCAGATTCTACACCCACTTTAACCAGTGTGCATGTCCAAGGATGCTCCGAAGCTGTGTTTACCTCCGAGTCTGTACACCTCTACTACCTGGCAGAGGACCCCTTGTTGCCTCCTGAATCCTCCGGGATACCACTCGATGACAATTGGAGAGAGACTTCCCTACACCCGGTACCCGATACTTCGTCCGCTCAGTCCTGTGGGCCTGACAATGGGTGCCTCAAAGTGGTAGTTACTCCCGAGTCTCTACACCCCTCTGACCAGGCGGAGGACCTCCAGTTGTCTCCAGAACCCTTCGGGGTGCTACCTGGTAGCGAAAGGACAGAGACTCTCCTATTCTCTATACCTGATACCTCGCCCGCTTCTTCCAGTGAGTCTGACCTAGTGTACTCCGAAGCAGAGGTTACCCCCGAGTTTCTACACCCCTCCGACCAGGCGGAGGACCTCCAGTCGTCTCCTGAACCCTCCGGGGTGCTACCTGATAGCGAATGGACAGAGACTCTCCTTTACTCGGTACCTGATACCTTGCCCGCTTCTTCCAGTGAGTCTGACCTTGTGTGCTCCGAAGCAGAGGTTACCCTCGAGTCTCGGTATCCCTCCAACCTGGCGGAGGACCCCCAGTTGTTTCCTGAATCCTCCGGGGTACCACCACATAACAAAGAGGCAGTGTCTTCTCTACACCTTGTACCTGATACTTTGCCCATTTCATCCTGTGAGCTTGACAAGATGTACCCCGAAGCAGAGGCTACCCCCGAGTCTCTGCACCCCTCCAACCTGGCAGAGGACCTCCAGTTGTCTCCTGAACTTTTTGGGGTGCTGCCTAAAAATAAATGTAGAGAGACTTTTTTGTGTGCTGTTTCTGGTACTACACCCGTTTCATCTGTTGCTGAAGATGGCTGGATGGGAAGTCGCATCCTAGCCATCCAGATTATGAGACCAGTTTTGTCTCCTCCTGTGGACAATAGAAGTAATCTCCTTGAAGAGAGGGATTGGCCCCCAAATTCCCTGCGGAAGATCCTTGCAGGCCTGAAGAAGAGGGGGCGTAAGGGGGGGGGTACTGTAGCATACCTGGCGGCGTTCTTGCATGGTGTTCCATCTCTCATCATGCAAGATCGCAAACTTCATCTCCCGCCCAGCTTCCTGGTCTGGCTTCTTTCCTTGTGCTCTGCTCTGCTCCACTTTGGCTGCATAGGGCGACGCCCGCTGAACTTCCTGTTTCTTGTACCTGCTGCGGACACGCCCCTGTTGCACCTTCAGCCTATTGCTGTCCATCTTTGGGTATTTATACCACCTTCTTCCTCAAGATGGCGCCTGAGCATTATTTCTTGTCAGTTGGCTTTTTGTCTCTGACATGCCAGGTCCTATCCTGTTTTCCTGCCTGTTTTCCAGTTCTGTGTCTGAACTGTGGTCTGTTCTTGTGAACACGCTTCTTGCCTGTTCTTTCGCCTTCTAGGGGCCGTATTCCTAGATCTGCCTGTCAGTGCCTTGCGGTATCTGTTCCCGTCTGAACAGAGTCCTGTTTGTGTCCCTGCCTTGCGGTATCTGTTCCCGTCTGAACAGAGTCCTGTTTGTGTTCCTGCCTTGCGGTATCTGTTCCCATCTGAACAGAGTCCTGTTTGTGTTCCTGCCTTGCTGTCTCTATTCCCGTTCCTCTGTTCCCTATTGTCTGTGCCTCGTTTCTACTTTAACCTTGTCTCCCTTTTCCCTCTATGTCTGTTTTCTGCGTCTTTCTGCAGAGTCTGAACCCGCTCCTAAATTCCTTCTCGTCGTCTCTGTACCTCTGTTGTGAATTTAGTGTACGCTCGCTACTTCTATGTAAGTACTGTGCGTGCTTCTGGTTCTGCCTTTCCTTCTCCGTCTGTTCTTTGTGAACAGAGTCCTATCCCCTTGCCTGGTTTACCGCTCTGCGGTGTCCACTCTGCTCCTGCTTAGCTTGCCGCTCTTGCGGTTTCTGCTCTGCTCCTGCCTTGTTTACCGCTCTGCGGTGTCCGCTCTGCTCCTGCTTAGCTTGCCGCTCTTGCGGTTTCTGCTCTGCTCCTGCCTTGTTTACCGCTCTGCAGTGTCCGCTCTGCTCCTGCTTAGCTTGCCGCTCTTGCGGTTTCTGCTCTGCTCCTGCCTTGTTTACCGCTCTGCGGTGTCCGCTCTGCTCCTGCTTAGCTTGCCGCTCTTGCGGTTTCTGCTCTGCTCCTGCCTTGTTTACCGCTCTGCGGTGTCCGCTCTGCTCCTGCTTAGCTTGCCGCTCTTGCGGTTACTGCTCTGCTCCTGCCTTGTTTACCGCTCTGCGGTGTCCGCTCTGCTCCTGCTTAGCTTGCCGCTCTTGTGGTTTCTACTCTGCTCCTGCCTTGTTTACCGCTCTGCGGTGTCCGCTCTGCTCCTGCTTAGCTTGCCGCTCTTGCGGTTTCTGCTCTGCTCCTGCCTTGTTTACCGCTCTGCGGTGTCCGCTCTGCTCCTGCTTAGCTTGCCACTCTTGCGGTTTTCACTCTGCTCTTGCCTTGCTTGCCGCTCCTGCGGTTTCTGCTCTGCTCTTATCTTGCTTACTGCTTCTGCGGTTTCCGCCCTGCCCTGCTTCTGCCCGCTGCTCCGGCAGTCCTGTCCTGCACTGCTTGTGCTCGCTGCTCCTGCAGCCCCGTCCTGCTCTGTTCTTGCCCACCGCTTCGGGCGTTCCCTCTCTGCTGTGGTTGTCTACCGCATCTGCGGTTCTGTGACCCAGTCTGTACTGGGTCTTAACCTCTCTGTGCTCCAGCCCGTCCTTTCGGCCAGTACCTCCCTGCCTGCATACTCGCCTGTATCCACCCATCTGCATACCTGCCGTGTTTGCTTACATCCACCAGTCTGTGCCAGCCTAACCTGCCTGTTCCAGTAATCCCAGTGTGGGTCAACCCCCGTGTCCGGAGTTTGACCTGGAGTAGCACCTGGTCCCTCTGCCTGGTTTCTCCCTGGTGCACTGGCGTCGTATGCCGTCGTGCCACCTTGGTCGGATCGGCCAGATACTTAGTCACGCCCCTCCAGGCACTCTCCGGTCCATGGTCCAGTGGAACCACAACACCCGCACACGCCAGTCAGTCCGGGCGTGTGCATAACAGAAGGCCTGCTGCACAAAGTCTCCTCTTAACAGTTGTTGTAGAGCTGTGTCTGCTGCTAGAACTCTGTGTGGCATTGACCTGGTCTCTAATCTGAGCTGCTGTTAACCTGCGATTTCTGAGGCTGGTGACTCGGATAAACTTATCCTCAGAAGCAGAGGTGATTCTTGGTCTTCCTTTCCTGGGGCAGTCCTCATGTGAGCCAGTTTCTTTGTAGCGCTTGATGGTTTTTGCAACTGCACTTGGGGACACATTCAAAGTTTGCCCAATTTTTCGGACTGACTGACCTTCATTTCTTAAAGTAATGATGGCCACTCGTTTTTCTTTACTTAGCTGCTTTTTTCATGCCATAATACAAATTCTAACAGTCTATTCAGTAGGACTATCAGCTGTGTATCCACCAGACTTCTGCACAGCACAAATGATGGTCCCAACCCCATTTATAAGGCAAGAAATCCCACTTATTAAACCTGACAGGGCACACCTGTGAAGTGAAAACCATTACCGGTGACTACCTCTTGAAGCTCATCAAGAGAATGCCAAGAGTGTGCAAAGCAGTCATCAAAGCAAAAGGTGGCTACTTTGAAGAACCTAGAATATAAGACATATTTTCAGTTATTTCACACTTTTTTGTTAAGTATATAATTCCACATGTGTTAATTCATTGTTTTGATGCCTTCAGTGTGACTGTACAATTTTCAAAGTCATGAAAATACAGAAAAATCTTTAAATGAGAAGGTGTGTCCAAACTTTTGGTCTGTACTATATGTCCCGGTCTTGCTTGAAGATGCCACGGTTTCAGCGTGCTGAGGTGGTAAGAAGAGGCACCAAGAACCATATGAGTGACAATGAGCAGCGGAAGTGACCGGGGAGGTGAATAATAGTTGTTTTATTATTTTTTCTACATCTTACGTTTATTATGCCTTCAGTTCTCTCCAGATCCCAGAGCATAATAAGGGACATTCAGTTTGGGGAAAATAAAATAAATCAGCTGCAAATTGAATTTCCAAGTAAAATCTGGCAGATTTGACGAATCTGAATCTCAATAGATCCACTCATCTTTGCCAAATAGATCCAAACTTTTAAGCTTATTAATTGAACAATTTATCTGTAGTCAGAGTTCATTTTTTCTGATCCTTTCTTATTCTAGGACACTTATGATCCAGTTTCTACTCCTCAATACTTTGCTTTAATTAAATAATTGCTCTGCTAAGGAGTGTCCAATTCTCCTGCAGCTCCACCACAGGGTAAAAGCAGTACTACCCGTGAGTCCTCCAGAGTAGGAGACACTCTTTGCAGCCACTCTCTGATCTCTGTAGAAGACAAGGATCATGAACAGATGACTCTATGAAGTCAAAATTCCCTAAACCAGACAACCCCTTTTAATTACATGGGAGATACTGAATAAAAGTGTCCACATGCCTTATAATTAACTGACCAACCATCAAGGGGTTCTATATTTGATTGTTAATTATTCTCCAAGAAAACAGTCAGGATTGGGTGCAACTTTCTAAATGCCTCCTATGCTAAGGTTTGGTGGAAGGGCATCTCCAATGGCCAAAAGCACCAAGATGTCCACAGATCCAACAACAATCTCCCTTACCCCCAGATTAATCAAAGTTACATAGTTATAGGCCTTCCATCTGCTGCACCAACTTATCTAAGTGTTGGACCACAGGCATATATTGGGGGTACAGAAGTAGAAGTCATGCTTGGTGGCTCAAAAGGTCTCGTAAAACAACAAAAATGTTAGAAATGGAAAATGTTGGGTAAGAGACCGCATATATATTTTTTTTCATCGGTTCCTAGGAGTTTCAAGTTATGGCTGTATGTGGGACCCCTTTAAACTGTTACCCCTCTCATTAAAGGGGCTGTCCAGAGAATTACTACCATGGAGCGGTAAAAAAAAAAAAGATATAAATATCTGATCTACTCTAAGCGATGCACCACAGTCCCGTTATTGTTCCGTCTCTTACCCGGTCCCTGCTGATCTTTACGTCTTCGTTTCATCTGGGCAATCACTGGCTCAGTAATTGGCTGATTGGGCTTTTCTGATGTTTCCTGAGTCTCGAGAAGAGACCAGAAAGTAGAAACCAGCGGAAACCATATAAGAGTCAGATCGGGAGCCGTGGGAATTTGATTATCTTTTCTTAAATTTTTTTTTTTATACCAATTTGTTCCCTTTAAAAAATTTTGCCTTTTGTGGCAGTATTAAATCTAAATTTATCCATTTTACTTATGGTTCCATTAACTATATATTTACAAAGAAAAAATACTGGTGTGATATTTCATCGTAGTTTTCTGCCATGTTTCCCTTCTCTTCTCATTACGTGTTTTCCATGCAAGATCTAATCATCTGATGGACATAAAAAAGTTAAAAGTTACCATCTATAGCCTATAATCCATATAACAATACAATAAAATGGTGCCACATGGTGTCTTTGTAGCACATCGCCAGCCCCTGTGTGATATTAAAGGAATCCAGCAGTGAGGTCTGAGCTGGCGGTGGCTTCCTTAGAAGACCATAGCATCAAACAACCATTTCGCTTAACGTGCTCACGAGGGAGTTTGAAACTGCAGGTCGGAAGCTTTTCGGGAGTGGATGGTTAAAGACAGAGAGCCCAATTCATCATTTGTGGTCTATTGAAGTCACTTTTTTTTTTCTCTCGTTGTATTCACTGATGTTTTTTGCACCAAATTCTTCAAAATTGAGCATGCGGTTCACAAATTTGGTGCAAAATCAAAAATGCTTTTTGGCCCCAATTTTTCAAGACGTCAATTTTCTTACCATTCTTGATGAGGGGGTGTACTGGAATTAGATGCTCCTGATTCATTAATGCCTCTTAATGAATCATGAGAGTGTGACAAGTGGTGAGTGCCTCTGTGAACCACGCAAGAAATCTTCGAAAGTTTCCCATTTCGCATAATGACATAACAATTGCACCAAAAACTGGCATGCTCAAAAATAATACAAGGGGGACTAGAGTGGGGTTGTTGCTTTTACAAAAGTCTAAGATAAAGAATCTAGAATTGCTAAATTCTGCCAACGTATTGAAACCCACCCCAATGACAAAAAAAGTTGAGCTCATATAATAGACATCAAAAAAGGCACCAACAAAATAATAAATTGGGTGTAAAAAAAAAACCTACACAAAACTAGACAAAAACTGGAACAAAGTCCATGATGATTCAGGGCCATAGAGAATAAGGCGCAAATATTACAAAAAGCACTAAAAATGTAGCAAATTTCTCCAGAGAGGTGGAGAAAGAACAATGATGAATCAGGGCCACAGTTGAGGAATATAACTTAGACGATCCTAGGAAAACTTTACAATAAAGATTTAGAAAGCTCCTGTGGTTTGTCGAAATACTAAAAGCGTTGGACACAGGACATTAGCAAGGCAGACAACACCTTCAAGATGCTCTATCAGAAGATGTGTCGACCAGGTCGTGGACATAGTAACTTTCCCAAGTTATTAAATTAAAAGATGTTGAATTACGTTGAACACCCCACATTGAACTGACATTTTCCTTTCTTTTTTTTCTCTAATGCGAGCTAAGATTGATGAAAAATACCACTTATCTACATTAAGGGGCAAGATATCCTGAGAAGGAAGACGTCGGTTCAACGCGTCCGGGCAAAGACAGTCTTATATAATCCGAGAACCTGAACGAGGATCACATTCTGATGATCCAATTAACGGTGGGATATTTTACAATCAGCCGGGAAGCAAGGCCCCTAACAGATTGTGGGGCTGTAACATCAATTTCTTAAGTGCATTTAAAGGATTACAAATGTTCTTCCCAGCGTGAGGCTGAAACACCTATCGAGGTGTTCTGAGCCACATTACAGTAATTGGGTACCCGCAAAACACAGATTATTCAACACAGTGTCAAAATTTTCAGACTTTTGAATGTTTTTGTTTTTATACAAGTAACTATACAAGGTACAAGTGACAATATACTAATTGTACTTAGTTTCTCTTTCTCATTCACACTTAACTTTCATTATGCTTACATATGCCCTTACTGTTTTTGCGCCACTAATCCTCACTCTCCTTCGCTATCCCCAAACCCCAGCACTCTCTAACCAAATCATCATCTCTCCTTCCCTCTTACCTCCCCACCTGACCTCATCTACAGACCTGCTCCTCAACCTCAGATCTATCCTACCAAAACATAACACAAGCCGGACACTCTCCTTCTCCCACCTGCTCTCCCTCTCTCTGCTTCTCCTCAACAGGCGACATAACTCCCATTCCTGGAACACCACAGCTTGCACCTTCCACCAATTCCCCCTCCTATCGCTTCAAACCAACTGCAAACTACCGCAACCTCTCCTACGTAAAACCCGTGCCTCGGATCCCCACCCCCCTGCTTCCTCTCCCTGGAGCACTCTGAAATGCCCACTTTTGTCTGCAACAAGCTCCATTTTGTCCATGACCTCTTTACGTCTCTCAATCGCATCACAGAGACATGGCTGACACCCTCCGACACTGCCTCCCCTGCTGTGCTGTGTTACGGTGGCTTGCACTTCACCCACACTCTCGCCCTGGTAACAGACATGGTGGAGGAGTGGGTCTTCTCCTTTCTAACAACTGCACCTTTAGCCCTACCCCACCTCTACCCTCCCTTATTCTCCCTTCTTTTGAAGTCCACTCTGTCCGCATCTACTCTCCCTCCAACCTCTAAGTGGCTGTCATATACCGACCTTCAGGCCCGGTCACTGACCAATTCTCCACCTGGCTTCTTTAATTTCCCTCTGCTGACATTCCCACAATCATTGTGGGTGATTTCCACATCCCCAATGACACTCGTCAGTCAACAGAATCCAAACTCCTGTCGCTTGCATCATCCTTTGGACTTACTCATTGGTCCTCCTCAGCCACCCACACAGACGGACACACACTCATCTTCACCCGACTCTGCTCCCTATCTAACCTTACAACCTCCCCCTACCCCTATCTGACCACCATCTACTCACTTTCTCGTCCCTGTCCTCCTCACCTGTCACCCATGTCCAGCAACTAGCACACCCCCTCAGAAACCTTGCACATCTAGACACCCACCCACTCTCTGACTCTATTCTACCACTGACATCCCTATCTTCACTCCACGACACAGATAGTGCCACTGCTTTCTACAATGCTACTATCACATCAGCTATTGACTAGGTCACCCCTCTTGTGCATGGCAGAGCACGATGAGTCAATAGGCAACCCTGGCACAACAACTTCAGTAAACAGCTTCGACAAGCGTCCAGGGTTGCGGAGCGGCTTTGGAAGAAAACACATTCTCAAGATGACTTCTCTCGCATTCAAATCAGCCCTCACATCTGCTAAACAGGCCTACTTCACAACCCTCATATCTTCCCTATCCTACAACCCCAAACAGCTATTCTACAGATTTAACTCTCTCCTCTGCCCTCCACTGCCCCTTCCGACCTCCCTCATCTCTGCTGAGGAGTTTGCCACACACTTCAAAAACATGATTGACCAAACAAAGCAAGTCTTTACTGTCCAACAACAACCCCTTTGCTTTCTAGACCATTGCCCTTCCCCCATAACCTACCTTCCCAACATCACGGAAAGAGATCTTACTCGTCTCCTCTCCAAATCACACCTCACCACTTGTGCACTCGACCCCATCCCATCACACCTCCTCCCCAACCTCACCCCCACACTCATCCCATCCCTAACCCATCTCATCAACCTATCACTAATTTCTGGTACCTTCCCCGCTGCCTTCAAACATGCCACAATCACGCCCATCCTCAAAAAGCCATCCCTCGACCCAACCGCCTTGTCCAGCTACCACCCATATCACTGCTCCCATTTGCCTCCAAACTCCTTGAGCAACACATTCACGCTGAACAGTCCTCTCACTTCTCATCTAACTTTCTCTTCGACAACCAACAATCCGGCTTCCGCCCCCACCATTGCACCGAAACTCCCCTTACCAAAATCACCAATGACTTACTTACAGGCAAAGCTAACAGACAATTCTCTGTACTCCTTCTTCTTGACCTGTCCTCTGCTTTCGACACAGTTGACCGCTGCCTCCTACTACAGATCCTCTCTTCCTTTGGCATCAAAAACCTTGCCCTATCTTGGATCTCCTCATACCTTTCTAACTGCACATTTAGCGTCTCCCACTCCCACACTACCTCCTCACCCTGCCCCCTCTCTGTTAGAGTCCCTCAAGGCTCTGTCCTAGGACCCCTACTCTTCTCAATCTATACCCTTGGCCTGGGACAGCTCATAAAATCCCATGGCTTCCAGTACCATCTGTACCCTGATGACACCTAGATCTACCTCTCTGGCCCAGATGTCACCTCTCTGCTGTCCAGAATCCCAGCATGTCTAGCAGCCAAATCCTCTTTCTTCTCCTCCGGCTTCCTCAAGCTCAATGTGGACAAAATTGAACTCATCATCTTTCCCCCATCTCACATATCTTCCCCACCTGATCTTTCTATCACAATAAATGACATCACACTTTCTCCTGTACCGGCAATCCGCTGTCTCGGAGTAACCCTTGACACTCCTCTGTCCTTCAAACCCCACATCCAAGCTCTCGCCACCTCCTGTCGCCTCCAGCTCAAAAATATTTCCAGAATCCGTCCTTTCCTCAACCCTCACTCTACTAAACTGCTTGTGCATGCCCTCATCATCTCTCGCCTCGACTACTGCAACATCCTCCTCTGTGGCCTACCTGATAACTCATCTCTCGCCTTGCTAGTCCTATGCTACCCCCCTTAGCAAAACCCTCCACTGGCTCCCAGTGTATCCAGTTCAAACTACTAACACAGACCTACAAAACGATCGATAACCTCTCTCCTCCATACATCTCTGAACTAATCTCCCGATTAGTGTTGAGCGATACCTTCCGATATCAGGAAATATCGGATCGGATTGGATCGGACTGATACTCAAAAAGTATCGGATATCGCCGATTCCGATACCGGAAACCAATGCAAGTCAATGGGACACAAATATCGGAATGAAAAAATAAACCCTTTCTTTCCTTGTAGGTTAATTCTACATGAAGGAAAACAACTAACAATAATGTAGAATGTATTGGGGGAGGTGGTTGCCCAAATCGATGGGAACAGTGCTCACAGTGAAACATGAAAAGCCGGCAATTCATCAGCGGCATACACCGGTACCCGACAATTTAGAACAGAAAGAATAGAGCTTCACACATAGATTAGATAGATAGAAACATGTCAGCCACATATATAAGAAGTACATGGACAGTGTTGCTTACTGTACTTGTCATTTAGTGTAAAGGATTTATTTTAAAAAATAATAGTGTTTTCGTGCACCGTCTCTTTAAAAAAGCCGGCCGGCAATTCAGCAGCGGTACCCGACAATTTAGAACAGAAAGATAGAGCATCACACATAGATTAGATAGATAGAAACATGTCAGTCACATATATAATAAGTACAGTGACAGTGTTGCTTACTGTACTTGTCATTTAGTGTTAAAATAAAGGATTTATTTTAAAAAAATTTGGCGTGGGGTTCCCCGTAATTTTAGTCTCTAGCGGAGGTTAAGCAGACAGCTGGGGCAAATGTTTGAAGCCTGGGAAGGGGGTAATACCCACGGAGCTTCCCAGGCTACTAATATCAGACCCCAGCTGAATACCTAGCCTTTACTAGCTATTAAAATGGGAGACCCCCCCAAAAAAATGACGTGGGGAAAATTCTCCTGCACTCAGCACTTCAGCGTGAGAATTTTCCCACGCTGTCAGTGACGTGCATGAGGTGAGCTCATGTCCAATGAACTCAGCTTACCTCATGTACGTCACTGACAGCGTGGGAGAATTCTCACGCTGAAGCGCTGAGTGCAGGAGAATTTTCCCACGCTGTCAGTGACGTGCATGAGGTGAGCCGAGTTCATTGGACATGAACTCGGCTCATCTGGATGCTGTCACAGCGAGACACTGAGGAGCACAAGCATGCCTGCGCTTCTCAGTGTCTGCGGCATGGCTAGCTGGATGGCAGCTTTCTGCTGCCATCCAGCTTTCTGCTGCGATCCAGCCTGTCATCTCGATGTAGCAGAGCTGGAGCTGTCCTGGGAACCATCGAAAGGTAAGGATGATGTTGCTTTATTATTTTTCTTTTATTGCAGGAGATCATTGGCTTCAGCTGGAATGGGCGTGATGGTAAGTATGGTTTAATTTAGAACAATAAAGAATTGTGTCTTTATTTCAATTAAAGGACTTTATTCTGGGTGTTTGTGTTTTTTTTAACTTTGACTATGGGGTTAGTAATGGGGGTGTCTTATAGACGCCTCTCCATTACTAACCTGGGCTTGATGTCAGCAGACGTTATAAGCTGACATCAACCCCAACCCTATTACCCCACTGCCACCGCTACAGGGCAGTGGGAAGAGCGAGGCTAAGTGCCAGAATTGGCGCATCCTATGGATGCGCCATTTCTGGGGCGGCTGACGGCTGGTGTTCATGAATTTCCTGAAATAATTGTAAAAAAATTGACGTGGGGCTTCGCACTATATTTGTGTCCAGTCAGGTAAAGCAGGTAGGAACGGGCTGCCCCCAACCCCCAGCTGCCTATTTGTACCTGGCCGGACACAACAATATAGGGAAGCCCTTTTTTTCTTAATTATTTCATGAATTTCATGAAATAATTTAAAAAAAAAATACGTAGGGCTTCGCCCTATTTTTGTGCCCAGCCAGGTACAACTAGGCAGCTGGGGGCTGGAATCTGCAGCGCAGGGAGGCCCAAGCTTTCTGGACCCCCCCCCCCCCGCTGCAAATTGCAGTCCGCAGCCACCCCGGAAAATGGCGCGTTCATAGAAGCGCCATCTTCTGGCGCTGTATCCAGCTCATCCAGGGTAATAAAGGGGTTAAGGCCAGCTTGGTATTATCAGCTGGCCCTAAGCCCAAAATTCATGGGGTCACGCCAATATTAGACATGACCGCCATGAATTTCTAGTAAAGTATTTAAAAAAACACAACACCCAGAATAAAGTCCTTTAATTGAAATAAACACACAATTCTTTATTGTTCTAAATTAAACCATACTTAGCATCACGCCCATTCCAGCTGAAGCCAACGATCTCCTGCAATAAAAGTAAAATAATAAAGCAACATCATCGTTACCTTTCCATGGTTCCCACGACAGCTTCAGCTCTGCTACATTCACATGACAGGCTGGATCGTTGCAGAAAGCTGCCATCCAGCTTGCCATGCTGCAGGCACTGAGAAGCGCAGGCATGCTTGCGCTCCTCAGTGTCTCGCTGTGACGGCATCCAGATGAGCCGAGTTCATGTCCAATGAACTCAGCTCACCTCATGCACGTCACTGACAGCGTGGGAGAATTCTCCTGCTGAAGCGCTGAGTGCAGGAGAATTCTCCCACGCTGTCAGTGACGTGCATGAGGTGAGCTGAGTTCATTGGACATGAACTCACCTCATGCACGTCACTGACAGCGTGGGAAAATTCTCACGCTGAAGCGCTGAATGCAGGAGAATTTTCCCACGCTGTCAGTGACGTGCATGAGGTGAGCTCATGTCCAATGAACTCAGCTCACCTCATGCACGTCACTGACAGCATGGGAAAATTCTCCTGCACTCAGCGCTTCAGCAGGAGAATTCTCCCACGCTGTCAGTGACGTGCATGAGGTGAGCTGAGTTCATTGGACATGAACTCGGCTCATCTGGATGCCGTCACAGCGAGACACTGAGGAGCGCAAGCATGCCTGCGCTTCTCAGTGCCTGCGGCATGGCAAGCTGGATGGCAGCTTTCTGCAACGATCCAGCCTGTCATGTGAATGTAGCAGAGCTGAAGCTGTCGTGGGAACCATGGAAAGGTAACGATGATGTTGCTTTATTATTTTACTTTTATTGCAGGAGATCGTTGGCTTCAGCTGGAATGGGCGTGATGGTAAGTATGGTTTAATTTAGATCAATAAAGAATTGTGTCTTTATTTCAATTAAAGGACTTTATTCTGGGTGTTTGTGTTTTTTTTTAACTTTGACTATGGGGTTAGTAATGGGGGTGTCTTATAGACGCCTCTCCATTACTAACCTGGGCTTGATGTCAGCTGGCATTATAAGCTGACATCAACCCCAGCCCTATTACCCCACTGCCACCGCTACAGGGCAGTGGGAAGAGCGAGGCTAAGTGCCAGAATTGGCGCATCCTATGGATGCGCCATTTCTGGGGCGGCTGACGGCTGGTGTTTCTAGCCAGGGAGTGGGCCAATATTCATGGCATCCTTCCTGGGCTATTAATGTCAGCCCCCAGCTGTCTGCCTAGCCGTTGCTAGCTATTAAAATAGGGGGGACCCCACGTCATTTTTTTGGGGGGGTCCCCCATTTTAATAGCTAGTAAAGGCTAGGTATTCAGCTGGGGGCTGATATTAGTAGCCTGGGAAGCTCCGTGGGTATTACCCCCTTCCCAGGCTTCAAACATTTGCCCCAGCCGTCTGCTTAACCTCCGCTAGAGACTAATATTACGGGGAACCCCACGCCAATTTTTTTTTTAATAAATCCTTTATTTTAACACTAAATGACAAGTACAGTAAGCAACACTGTCACTGTACTTATTATATATGTGACTGACATGTTTCTATCTATCTAATCTATGTGTGATGCTCTATCTTTCTGTTATAAATTGTCGGGTACAGATGCTGAATTGCCAGCCGGCTTTTTTAAAGAGACGGTGCACGAAAACGCTATTATTTTTTTAAATAAATCCTTTACACTAAATGACAAGTACAGTAAGCAACACTGTCACTGTACTTATTATATATGTGACTGACATGTTTCTATCTATCTAATCTATGTGTGATGCTCTATCTTTCTGTTATAAATTGTCGGGTACAGATGCTGAATTGCCGGCCGGCTTTTTTAAAGAGACGGTGCACGAAAACACTATTGTTTTTTTTTAATAAATCCTTTACACTAAATGACAAGTACAGTAAGCTGAGCGCTGCCATCCAGCTTGTCATCCTTCAGAGACACGGCAGAGCGCAGGCATTATGGGAACTTCCGATTCCGGTATTCGATATTGTAAAAGTATCGGAACTCAGTATCGGAACTCCGATACCGCGAATATCGGTCGATACCCGATATTTCAGTATCGGAATGCTCAACACTACTCCCGATACATTCCCTTACATAATCTCCGGTCCTCCCAAGACCTCCTTCTCTCCTCCACACTTATTTGTTCCTCACCCTATTGCCTCCAAGATTTCTCCCGAATATCCCCCATCCTATGGAATTCTGTGCCTCAACATGTCCGATTATCCGCCACATTTGGATCCTTCAGATGGAAACCTGAAAACCCATCTCTTCAAACAAGCACAAAATTCACTCGTAGTTCAATTGTCCCATCAACTGATCTGGTTCACGTGGTATCTGTATCCCTGTCTACGGCTCTGTCTGATTCCCTGAAAAACTGGATATAGATGCACCTACAACTTAAAAGAGGGAAATGGAGCCGAAAGCAAAAAACTTTGGGATCCTTCAGAGGTCTTCTCCAGATCGGTCAGTCTTAGCGCAGTTAAAGTTTCATTTAAAGGATTACAAATGTTCCACCTGGCATGAGACTGACACACCTACAGACTTTTTATGCTTAGCATATTTTTTTTTTTTTACATACACTTTGAAGAATTAATTTTTGGATTTTGTCTCGAAGACACTTTAGATTAAATTCACTTGTAGTTCAATTGTCCCATCAACTGATGGGATCTGGTTCACGAAGGGGCCTGGTTCACATCACATCTGTATCCCTGTCTACGCTTCTGTCTGATTCCCTGAAAAACTGGATTTAGTCGTTCCCACAACTTCAAAAGGTAAATGGAGTCCAAAAGAAGAAACTTTGACCATTTTGACCTCCTCTCTGTTGGTGGTTCCGTCTTTTTAGTGTAGTGAAAGTTATGTTTTGGACTTTTTGTGGCTCAGTAAAGCTGATGGCTTTGTCAGGGGATGTGGCTGAATCACCATTTTTTTGAGTGGGATTCAGATGAAAGTCCAAGATGGAGTCATGGACAATGTCAAGCTTGCCTGAGTCTTTAAGGAAGGGCTATGTATGATGTGTGTAGGAATATGCATCCTTTATAGGGTTAGAGCTAAATTCTGTTGCCATCCTGGCACTGTTATGTTGGTGCACAAATGAATGACCATTGATTGAAATAATACCCTGACAAGTACCTTCTAGTAATCCCTCTTTATATTGTATCATGAATTCAAATAATATATTCATATACTGTAATATGCAAATGACCCTCCCACATAGTCCCCAAATTGAAGTGCCAGACAGGTACCTAAATGCCTTCAATTATCAAATGCAATTCTAGTGTGTGAAGCTTTTCCATAGGTATGGGCAACAAATTTGGGCTTGGGAATGCAAGCTCTGGGTGCTTTAAGGGGAGTTGACTAATGATGGACAAAGTGCACAAAGAGCACACCCTTAAAGGGGTTCTCTGGAATTGTTCACTTCTGCAGTGAGCGGAATAGAATGTGTGCATGGTTCATGGTCCAGGGCAGGTACCTATTGACATGATTTGATTAGTGCTGCTCATCTCCTGATGTTGCCAAAGCAACTTTGCAACCCTGCAAGGTCATACCTAGGTGCCACGCAATGTCCAAGGACATCTTAGAGAACTATATTATTTTTGCCCATTTCATGGTTCCCCATATAGATCGCTGTGGACATGTATTACACCCCCAATTTTATAAAAACTATGACAATTATTGTGCCATCATTCACTCTATGCCATATAACGGATGCACACTCATATCCTCCAGGGATAGATACGGCACCTTGCAGAGAGACCTGAACCCAATTTTTATATATGCACTTATGCCAGAAGATTGCATCATTCCAACAAGTGCGCCCACAACTCATTCAATCTGAATGCCCCAAAAAAGGCAGAAAAGTCCATTTTGGACAAAGTTTGCATAAGTTTTTGTGGACCAGTTCGTGGGAAAGTCCATGAAAACTGTTGTCAAAAGTATTTGCAATAGATGAGTCCTATTCACACTTGGTGCAACCCTCCACAAGGTTGTAGCAATGCAGAAAAATTTAGTAACCAGGGCACCAGACGTCCTCTTTTTGGTAACTTTATTAGTATAGAAAACTCGCAACATTTCGGCCTCACAGGGTCTTTATCAAGCCATTATATCAGACAAGGAAGTTCCTGCATTTCCCAGATTTGATCAAAAAGATTGGCAGGATCCAGGTCCAACTGCCATGTTGGTACTCTGTGGCTTCCAGACAAGGGCTCTGAGAACCTCCTCCCATCTGTGAGTGACTGGCACCTCTTCTGTAGTAGACCCGGCACAACATGATCATTGTCTACTAATCAGAAGAGGTGCCATGGATTCCAGTAGGTAGGAGGTCTCTGGAGAAGGTTTGGTGTCCACAGTCTACTGACATGTCTCTGAAAATATTATTGATCAATTCTACTATCTACGAAACTTTATTTTTTGCAGGATATCTTTTTTTTATTTATTTATTTTTTATGCACGCATATCTTAACTGTATGGACAAAACATTATGTGAACGGAGCCTTAAACCTCATGCACATGGCACAACTTTCAGAATCTGTGTGCTTCCATATGGAACTTTATTTTGGAGATTGTAAACCAAGAATCAAAACTACAGGCACAAAAAAAACCTCTGTATCCCGCCATATTTAGTTGCCGGCATATGGAAGTAGAGTAGGACCTTAGAACCTCATAGTCTTTGATGGGCATTGTGCTAAGGTTCTCTACAACAAACCCATGTGAACGAGTCCTGCAAAGCAAACTCATAGGATGGAATGAGGTTACCCAGTGATCATCTAGAAGAGCCAGATCCAAACGAGGATAAAGACGGAAAAAAAAATTCTGAACGACTTTATTAATATATCAAGTGTCATTAGGAAGCCGGCATCTGTCCTCTGGATCCAAGTGCTGAATTAAGTAGTAGTATTTTAATGGCATGACTCTTCATTGTTGACTTTGGCTCGGGCTCAGCCGCGCTTGGCACTAAGTTATATCAATTATTTATTCAACTTCCCATTAAGATGGAAATTAGGAAATGGTTGTGATAAAATAAAATGCCGGAATGAATTATTATATATCAGTCTTTTGCATCCTGAGGCCGGGGTTAGGTGTTTGAACAAGTGATCAAGAAGTCTCTGATCTGCTGGAACTTAGAGAACTTTGTACACGTTGGACAATCACTTTTTGTTAGTGGTGTCACTAACAAAAAAAAAAATCCTGTTACTGGGACCCCCAGTTGGAACCTTCAATTTCCCTGCAGCACTCCCACAGGCGAAATGAAGTATTACACAATTGAAATCAATGTGCTGCTTTCTATATAATATCCCCTCTGTTGGGCAACATGTCTAGTGTTTTACAGTAGTATTAATAAATTGTGCCTAGTACAGAGTTTACAATGTTGTGGGTAGGAGTGTCAGACACTATGGAGCAAATTTATTTCTGCCAGTTTTCAGTTTATCAGGCTGAACTGCACATTTATGATTCCTCTTCTCACTTTTCTACTCCTTATGAAACTGCTGGGAAATGTAGTTGCGGAGTACGAGTCATTTATTAACCCCAAATGTAAAATTATTTAAAGGATATGGACATCTTCAGGGGGATTTGTTTTAATTAAGTGCATGTAAAAAAATATTTCTAATTGGATTTTCTTTAAAATGTTGCCTTTTTTTGCCTTCTATAGACTCTGTGATTCAGGTTGCAGAATGAGTTAACTGTGAATCTGTCAGTGAGATCGCCCTGATGGAAAGTTTGTAACTTTTCTTCATTCTTCTGAGCTCTTTTTAAATGGTTTATAACAACATGAAAGCTAAGCTGATGTTTACGGAGATAAATCAGATGAAACCCTATGTAGTATCATGCAATATGTATTTAAATAATAGTGCCATATTCTAGCTAAATAACACTTTCTTACATAAGGCTAAAGTGGATTTCTCAGCAGATTTCACAATAAAAGCTGCATACATTATTAGATGGACCTCATGAGGCTGGTGCATTGATTGTGAAAATCCATGTCAGAATGGTTTGTAGGTCATAGTTTTGAGTCCAGTTCTAGTTTTTAATTTGAGGCGTACACAGTAATTCTGACATTGATTTTTTAAGTTTTTACAGCAAGTACAACATCCTCATCAGATCTAAGAGATCTCTGGAATAATGTAAACAGTTTATATAGTGAAATGTGATGACAGATCAATTCTTAATAACTTTTGTACCCTAAATAATTACTTTTTTAACAACTGTACAGTTGTAGTGCCGCATCCATAATGTTTAAAAAATTCTGCCGCATAGTGATGAAAAAATGTCTACATAACATAACATATAGTGACCAAAAATAGGTTTATATAGAAAGTAACAACTGTGCAATACAGTATCCAAATTACAGTGGGTACGGAAGGTATTCAGACCCCTTTACATTTTTCACTCTTTCTATCATTGCAGCCATTTGGTAAATTAGAAAAAGTTAATTTTTTTTCTCATTAAAGTACACTCTGCACCCCATCTTGACTGAAAAAAAAACTGAAATGTAGACATTTTTGCAAATTTATTAAAAGAGAAAAACTGAAATATCACATGGTCATGTCAGAACAAATGAGAATCATGAGCTCAAAGGAACTGCCCAAGGAGCTCAGAGACAGAATTGTGGCAAGGCACAGATCTGGCCAAGGTTCTAAAAGAATTTCTGCATTACTCAAGGTTCCTAAGAGCACAGTGGCCTCCATAATCCTTAAATGGAAGAAGTTTGGGACCGCCAGAAGTCTTCCTAGACCTGGCCGTCCAGCCAAACTGAGCAATCGTGGGAGAAGAGCCTTGGTGAGAGAGGTAAAGAAGAACCCCAAGATCACTGTGGCTGAGCTCCAGAGATGCAGTAGGGAGATGGGAGAAAGTTCCACAAAGTCAACTATCACTGCAGCCCTCCACCAGTCGGGCCTTTATGGCAGAGTGGCCAGACAGAAGCCTCTCCTTGGTGCAAGACATATGAAAGCCCGCATAGAGTTTGCTCAAAAACACATGAAGGACTCCCAGACTATGAGAAATAAGATTCTCTGGTCTGATGAGATGAAGATAGAACTTTTTGGTGATAATTCTAAGTGGTATGTGTGGAGAAAACCAGGCACTGCTCATCACCTGCCCAATACAATCCCAACAGTGAAACATGGTGGTGGCAGCATCATGCTATGGGGGTGTTTTTCAGCTGCAGGGACAGGACGACTGGTTGCAATTAGTGTTGAGCATTCCGATACTGAAATATCGGGTATCGACCGATATTCGCGGTATCGGAGTTCCTATACTGAGTTCCGATACTTTTAGAATGTCAAATACCGGAATCGGAAGTTCCCATAATGCAATGAGCTAGTTTGATTTTATTCAGCCAATGAGGATCCTAAGAAGTGTGGGCACATCCTGTTAGGCATGTTAACTAATGGCATGGCTGTGAATGGCTGCTGAAATGATGTCATGATGCACTATAAAAGCCGCCGCCGCCATTTTGGGTTCACTCTGCTGTGAATTCAGTTAGGGACAGGACGCTGCTGTTCTGAGGGACAGTTTTAGCTACCTATTTGCTTTATTGTGCTTTACCCAGGCTACTTTATAAAGCTTTCTTTTTCCTTGCAGCGCTAGTGCACAGTTCTCTGCACTGTTCACGGCTGTCTGTGAGGTCTGGTGTGTGAGTGCAGCTCACCCTGTAGTGTGTGCTTCAGCCACGTCCGGTTGTAGTGTGCTCAGCGTGCGTCACTGCCTCATACATTGTCCTTTTTTGCATTAGTGCTGCTCATTTTTCCTGATTTCTCCTATTAGTGTGGTTTCATCCGTATCCAGCTAGATGGCTTCCAAACACACTATATAGGAGTAGATAGAGGAGCCTTTCTAAAGCCTTGTGCCCTGCAGCCCCAGCCAGATTAGTATTAGCCTATTTTTTGTAGCCTCATCTATTGCATTGAAGGTTACCTTCCTGCATTGTAATAGCTACAAAAAGTTTGTGATACTATCGGTTTTACATCTTTGGGCACATCCAGTGTCTTTTTGTGATAAAAAAAAACATAAATAAAGTTCACCAAACACTCCACTTTACAGTTGTGTAGGCCACATTAGCTCATATTAAAGTCTAGTCCACACTTTATAAAATTAGTGTTTCTTATACCTGTTAGCAGCTGTTCAGGAATAAGCACACTAAGCCCTTAGTACTTTTCTGCCTATCTTTATCAGTCTACCAAGATGAAGAAGGCAGGGAGTAAGGCATGTGGTCGTGGTCGTGGGCGTGGAGTTTCTGCAGGGAGAGGACGTGAGGATTCTGTGCCTGCAGGGAGAGGACGTGGGGATTCTGTGCCTGCTGCGGGCACCAGTGACTCAGCATCCCCCAGTTTTACCAGGGAACAGTCCTTTATGCGCAGCTTTGCAGGAGATCGCCATACCCCACTGTTGCGGGAGGACCAAATTGAAGCCGTTGTCGGATGGATGGCAGCTAACGCATCGACTTCAATTGGTTCCAGATCCTCTCAGGTCCTGAGCACTGAAGAGCACCCATCTGTTTCTTCACCACCTGCCAAATTGCCCAGGCAGTTAGAGAGCCCTGGACAGGAGCCATCTCTACTTCTGTTCTCTGAATCTCTTGGCTTGGAAAGAGGGGGCCAGCCAAGCAGAATTCTAGAATTTGAAGAAGAGGTAGTATGCAGTGATGCGCAACCGCTTTGTCTCTCTGAATCTGAAGAGGCGGGTGGGCCAGTGCATATGGTCAGCACACCTCAGTACGCATCTGATGATGAGACTCAGGTGCCACTTTCTGGTGCGTACTGTGCTCTCGAGACTACCCAGGAGAAGCAGTTGTTTGATGAGGGTAGTGTAGATGATGAGGTCCTTGACCCATCATGGCGTGAGGTACAGGAAGGTGGTGGGAGCAGCTCTGAGGAAGAGATTCCCCGAATGGCCCAAAAAGGAGGGAGAGGGAGGGGGCAGACTTGGTTGCCTGTAGCCTCCACTTCGGCACCCATTAGGAGCATGCCTCTTCCAAAGCCCAAAATGGGCGCTCTCAAGACTTGCAGTGCCTGGTCCTTTTTTGACACAGTTGCAGATGACATTTGCTTTGTCAAATGCAAGCTGTGTAATCAGAAAGTGAAATGAGGGAAAAGTGTCAGCAGCCTCAATACCACCAATATGTGGAAACATGTGCGGACCAAGCATGTGGTGGAGTTACAAAGACACACTGAAGACCTAGCCCAACCTACAGCGCCACCTACCACCTCTTCAGCTCGTGTTGTAGCCTCTTCCTCCAGCTCACACACAGCTGGTTCGGCTTCCTCACAGGATCGCCATGGAAGAACCTCTGGCACTGTTGTACAGAGACACAGTGTAATTCCACCCACAGCACCAAGTTCCCTGTCATCCTCACACTCCCAGGCCAGTCTACAGCCATTGTTAGCACAGGCATGGGAGAAAAGGCGCCCATACTCGGCAAACCACCCCTGAGCACAGGCTCTGAATGCTGGCATTGCAAAACTACTGGCCCTTGAAATGCTATCATTCAGGCTGGTGGAGACTGACACCTTGATGGCATTGGCAGTCCCACAATACAACGTGCCCAGCCGCTTTTATTTCAGCAGGCAAGCCATCCCTGCCCTGCAACAGCATGTGGAGGGAAAAACTAAACATGCGCTGCAAAACGCCGTCAGTAGCAAGGTCCACCTGACCACTGATGCGTGGACCAGTAAGCATGGACAGGGACGATCCCTTTCCCTCACTGCCCATTGGGTAAATGTTGTGGAGCCGGGTACAGATCTTGAGAGTGGCGCTGTACATGTTCTGTCAACTCCAAGGATTGCAGGAATCCAGTCTGTACACATTGACTCCTCCTCATACTCCAGTTCCTCTGAATCAGCGCTGCAGGAGTTGTCACGGTCTACCTCCACATCGACCGTGAACGACCGATATGAGCACAGCCATGGCCAAACGTCTGCAGGCTGTATTGGAATTAATTTATTTGGGGAATTGATGCCACACAGCGCAGGAGCTCTGGAATGCCATCAAGCAGCAGAGCGACGTGTGGTTTGTGCCAGCGAATCTCCAGCCAGGCATGGTAGTGTGTGACAATGGACGAAATCTGGTGGCAGCTCTGGGCCTAGGCAACCTCACTCACATCCCATGTCTGGCACATGTGCTCAACTTGGTCGTGCAGAGTTTTTTGAGGGACTATCCAGATCTTGATGCACTGCTGCACAAGGTCCGCATAGAGTGCGCTCACTTGCGACGTTCCAGCATCGCAAGATCGCGCATTGCAGCTCTGCAGCGCCGATTACGCCTTCCGGAACATCGCATCATATGTGACCTACCCACCAGGTGGAATTCAACGTTACATATGTTGGAGAGGTTGTGTGAGCAGCAGGCAGCAGTAATGGAGTACCAGCTGCAGCAGGCGCAAACAAGTCGCACTGCGCGCCGTTCACACTTCACCACCACTGAGTGGGCCTCTATGAAGGACATCTGCCACGTTTTGTGTGCCTTCGATTATTCCACACGGATGGCGAGTGCAGATGATGCACTAGTCAACATGACTATCCCCCTTATCTGCCTGCTTGAAAAAACACTGCAAGCACTAAGGGAGGAGGTTTTGGAAGAGGTGGAGGATGAGGAGTCACAAATGCCATCTGCTTCTGTACAGTCTGCGCAACGTGGTTCCTCACAAAGGCCTAGGCAGGGGACACTTTGTGAGGAGGATGAGGAGGAGTCAATGGAGGAGGAAGACATCTGTCCAGAGGAGGGAGGTACACAATGCTCTAGTAGTCAGTATCTAGAGCGATGGTGGGGTGATGCAGAGCAGGCAGAGATCACGCCTCAAGCAGGGGACAGCATTTCTTGGCCAGTTGGCAGTCTGCAGCACATGGTTGATTTCATGCTCAGGTGCCTGAGAAACGACCGCCGCATCGCCCACATTCTCAACACGGCTGATTATTGGGTGTCCACCCTCCTAGATCCTCGCTACTGGGACAACTTACAAAGCCTCATAACACCGTTGAACCGGGAGCGTAAAATGCGGGAGTACCAAGACACACTGGTGCATTCCATCATGTTCTCCATTCCACCCGAGAGCAGTGCTGCTAGTGCTTTACAAAGCAGCTCAGTGCGTCGAGGCAGCTCTGCACAAAGAGGGAGCAGAAGCAGCGCCTCAGCACAAGGCAAGACCAGTATGGCTCAAATGTGGCAAAGTTTTGTGTCCCCGCCACAAATATCTACACCATCACAGACGGCTCCAGTCAGCAGGAGGCAACGTTTCCGTCAGATGGTGACAGACTACATGTCTTGCCCTGTCAGTGTACTCCCAGATGGCTCTTCCTCCTTCAAGTTTTTGGTCTCTAAGCTGGATACATGGCCAGAGCTTAGCCAGTATGCATTGGAGGTGCTGGCTTGCCCTGCTGCTAGTGTATTATCGGAACGCATCTTTAGTGCCGCAGGTGGTGTACTAACAGACCGTCGCATCCGACTATCCTCCGATAACATTGACCGGCTTACGTTTCTGAAAATTAACAAGGCCTGGATCTCGCATGAATTTGCCAGTCCTCTTCCAGATTAAATAATTGGTTGGCAACAGTATCCAGGTCTCCTATTGTGTTCATGTTTCTACCACCTGAACTGTAATCCCTGGGCTCCAACACCGCCAGTGGCTGCTCAGAAGTGCCGTCTGCACAGTCAACACTTGCTCCAGTGTTATTGGGGTTCAGTAACGTCAGCTGATCCCCTGCTGTGTGCCCGGCAATTTCTCCTGCTCTGTCCACATTCACACTACTACTGATTTTACACTTGCTCCAATTAGGCCTCTGGCTCCAATCTGTTTTTAGTATTTACCCTGGGCTCCAACACCGCCAGTTGCTGCTCAGAAGTGCCGTCTGCACAGTCAACACTTGCTCCAGTGTTATTGGGGTTCAGTAACGTCAGCTGATCCCCTGCTGTGTGTCCGGCAATTTCTCCTGCTCTGTCCACATTCACACTACTACTGATTTTACACTTGCTCCAATTAGGCCTCTGGCTCCACTCTGTTTTTAGTATTTACCCTGGGCTCCAACACCGCCAGTTGCTGCTCAGAAGTGCCATCTGCACAGTCAACACTTGCTCCAGTGTTATTGGGGTTCAGTAACGTCAGCTGATCCCCTGCTGTGTGCCCGGCAATTTCTCCTGCTCTGTCCACATTCACACTACTACTGATTTTAAACTTGCTCCAATTAGGCCTCTCTCTGGCTCCTCTCTGTTTTCAGTATTTACCCTGGGCTCCAACACCGCCAGTTGCTGCTCATAAGTGCCGTCTGCACAGTCAACACTTGCTCCAGTGTTATTGAGGTTCAGTAACGTCAGCTGTTCCCCTGCTGTGTGTCTGGCAATTTCTCCTGCTCTGTCCACATTCACACTACTACTAATTTTAAACTTGCTCCAATTAGGCCTCTGGCTCCACTCTGTTTTTAGTTTTTACCCTGGGTTCCAGCACCGCCAGCTATTTCCCAGCAGTGTCTTGGGCACGGGTACTCCCTCCTGCCCAGCCTGGTTCCAGCACGCCAGCTGTTTCCGGGTAGTGTCAACGTCACTTTGCCCCCAATACATTGTCCTGTCGTGTTGCGGTCGGGTTAGCCGACTCTATGGTGCCTACAGTTTAGGTGACTCCTATGTGGGCTGCGGGATCTGGCAATGAAGGCTGGTTCCATAGTGCCAATAGGACAAGCACCACCTGTAGGACTGTGGGTTTCGGTAACTCCGGCCGGCTCACGGCCTTGCAACTTTTTTTTTCATGTGTACCTTCTGCTACCCATCCGGGTTCCAGTACCATCAGCTGGTTCTCGGCAGTGCCTTTGGCTTAGGTGCCTCCTTCTCGGTATCCGAGTTCCACGAACGTCTGCTGGTCCTTGGTAGTGCTTTCTGGCACAGGTACCTCCTGCTTAGTAACCGGGTTCCAGTACCATCAGGTGGTCCTCGGTAGTTCCATTGGCTCTTGTACCTTCTGCTACCCATCCGGGTTCCAGTACCGTCAGCTGGTTCTCGGCAGTGCCTTTGGCTTAGGTGCCTCCTTCTCGGTATCTGAGTTCCACCAACGTCTGCTGGCCCATGGTAGTGCTTTCTGGCACAGGTACCTCCTGCTTAGTAACTGGGTTCCAGTACCGTCAGCTGGTCCTCGGTAGTTCCATTGGCTCTTGTACCTTCTGCTACCCATCCGGGTTCCAGTACCGTCAGCTGATTGTTGGTAGAGATGAGCGGTGTTCGACTAGAACTGTTCACCAATCTCAAATTCGGCGGTGATCGAGTCGTTCGACAAACGCGAACGATTTGCAAAAAATCCGGCTGTTCGAGGTTATGTTCGATAACTGTTCATGCACCCAAAGCGTGTCCTGCATGTCTGGCGCTATTTAGAGCACCAATCATGCAGGGATTGTCTGCCACTCACTGTAATGCCACAGCCATGCTGGTTGTGGCATTGCAGTGGTTGCCCAAATCGATGGGAACAGTGCTCACAGTGAAACATGAAAAGCCGGCAATTCAGCAGCGGCATACACCGGTACCCGACAATTTAGAACAGAAAGAATAGAGTATCACATATAGATTAGATAGATAGAAACATGTCAGTCACATATATAATAAGTACAGTGACAGTGTTGGTTACTGTACTTGTCATTTAGTGTTAAAGGATTTATTAAAAAAAATATTAGTGTTTTCATGCACCGTCTCTTTAAAAAAGCCGGCCGGCAATTCAGCATCTGTACCCGACAATTTATAACAGAAAGAATAGAGCATCACACATAGATTAGATACATAGAAACATGTCAGTCACATATATAAGAAGTACAGTGACAGTGTTGATTACTGTACTTGTCATTTAGTGTTAAAATAAAGGATTTATGAAAAAAAAAATTGGCGTGGGGTTCCCCATAATTTTAGTCTCTAGCAGAGGTTAAGCAGACGGCTGGGGCAGATGTTTGAAGCCTGGGAAGGGGGTAATACCCACGGAGCTTCCCAGGCTACTAATATCAGCCCCCAGCTGAATACCTAGCCTTTACTAGCTATTAAAATGGGGGACCCCCAAAAAAATGACGTGGGGTCCTCCCTATTTTAATAGCTAGCAAAGGCTAGGCAGACAGCTGGGGGCTGATATTAATAGCCCAGGAAGGGTGCCATGAATATTGGCCCCCTCCCAGGCTAGAAACACCAGCCGTCAGCCGCCCCAGAAATGGCGCATCCATAGAATGCGCCAATTCTGGCACTTAGCCTCGCTCTTCCCATTGCCCTGTAGCGGTGGCAGTGGGGTAATAGGGCTGGGGTTGATGTCAGCTTATAATGCCAGCTGACATCAAGTCCAGGTTAGTAATGGAGAGGCGTCTATAAGACATCCCCATTACTAACCCCATAGTGAAAGTTAAAAAAAAAACACAACACCCAGAATAAAGTCCTTCAATTGAAATAAACACACAATTCTTTATTGTTCTAAATTAAACCATACTTACAATCACGCCCATTCCAGCTGAAGCCAACGATCTCCTGCAATAAAAGTAAAATAATAAAGCAACATCATCCTTACCTTTCCATGGTTCCCACGACAGCTTTAGCTCTGCTACATTCACATGACAGGCTGGACCGCAGCAGAACGCTGCCATCCAGCTTGCCATGCCACAGACACTGAGAAACGCAGGCATGCTTGCGCTCCTCAGTGTCTCGCTGTGACGGCATAAAGATGAGCCGAGGTAATGTCCAATGAACTCAGCTCACCTCATGCACGTCACTGACAGCGTGGGAAAATTCTCAGCGCTCAGCGCTTCAGCAGTAGAATTCTCCCACGCTGGGATGGCATTGAGATGACAGGCTGGATGGCAGCTGAGCGCTGCCATCCAGCATGCCATCTGTAGTGCCCCGAGGGTTCAGCCGCTACAGGGGTATTGCACCTCAACCAGAGGTGTGGTATTCCACTCCCGGGTAAGGATGGAGTATGGACCAGGGCTCAGTTAGCTGCACACATTTACACTCCTCATTTCTGGGGGACAGCTCTACGGTGCTCCCATTAGTATGCAGGCACGACTGACTATGTCCCTGGCTGGAGTGGGGAGGGGGGGAACCCTAGTGATGTGGGAGCAGATAGGGGCTGGTTCCTGGGCATAGGAAGGAGCTCATTGGTTGCAGGTCACCTGGGCTCAGACACAGAGGAGGAGGTATATAAGGTGGGCACCATCTTAGTTCTAGGAGTAGAGAAGTTCAGTTTGTAAGGAGAAAGTGAGAGTGGAGGAGGAGGGGAGCTGAGGCTCCGCTGGAGTTCTGCTCCAGAGCCAGGCCTAGGGACACGGGCCGGGCGAGAGGGAGAGAAGGAAAGAAACGGAACAGAAAGAGAAAGGAACCGAAGAGAAAGGCCCAGGAACACGAAGAAAGAAGGGACCCTAAGGACCCAGGAGATTACAGGTGACGGGTCAGTCAAGGAAAGGGTACCGGATCACAAGTTGGTGGAGGCAAATTATCCTCAGCCAAGAACCGGAGGTCGTGATCATATATTGGTGCGACCCCTCGCTAAACCTGCTAGGAAGGCACCATATAGGATAGCGGGAAACGGGGCCCACGTTTGCCCGCATAAATCCACGGCAGCTGGACAGAAGTTTGGTCACTAGTGGGGCACGAGCCAGAGAAAGGAAAGAAGGGGGTCCTGTGCCATGCTCCTGAATTGCCTGGGAGTTGACCGAGCCCCTCACCTGGTGGACGCAGCACGGCTTGGGCAGTCACTACCTGTACAGAAGTGGCTTGGAGTATACGAACTATGAGTAAAAGACCCTGGACTGCAACATGTTGTCTTTGTGCTTCTTACTTCGCCAGCACTAACAGTACTGGGACTCCCTGCACCATCACCCCCACCATCTACCCTCGCTGCCCTGAGGCTACACTCCTCCCGTGGGGAGTTGTACTATTCCCTGCAGCACCCACAACACCAGCCTCAGCGGTCTGTTCTGCAGCAACGGTTCACTCTGACCGCAACCCACGGGTGGCGTAGTTGGACATTGCAAGACATATCGAAGACTGCCACTGGTCTGACCACCCTGAGCCACGGGATCGGGTTGCCACTACTACACCCATCATCACACTGAAGCCCGGATCCGAGTGCCGCACGGCCCAGGGGGCGAGTCACATCCTTCATAGACACTGCAGAGCGCAGGCATGCTTGCGCTCTGCAGTGTCTCTGAAGGAGGACAAGCTGGATGGCAGTGCTCAGCTGTGATCCAGCCTATCATCTCAATGCCAGCCCAGCGTGGGAGAATTCTCCTGCTGAAGCGCTGAGCGCTGAGAATTTTCCCACGCTGTCAGTGACGTGCATGAGGTGAGCTGAGTTCATTGGACATGAGCTCACCTCATGCACGTCACTGACAGCGTGGGAAAATTCTCCTGCACTCACCGCATGTGCAGGAGAATTTTCCCACGCTGTCAGTGACGTGCATGAGGTGAGCTGAGTTCATTGGACATGACCTCGGCTCATCTTTATGCCGTCACAGCGAGACACTGAGGAGCGCAAGCATTCCTGCGCTTCTCAGTGTCTGCCGCATGGCAAGCTGGATGGCAGCGTTCTGCTGCGATCCAGCCTGTCATGTGAATGTAGCAGAGCTGGAGCCGTCATGGGAACCATGGAAAGGTAAGGATGATGTTGCTTTATTATTTTACTTTTATTGCAGAAGACATTGGCTTCAGCTGCAATGGGCGTGATGGTAAGTAGGGTTTAATTTAGAACAATAAAGAATTGTGTCTTTATTTCACTTAAAGGACTTTATTCTGGGTGTTTGTGTTTTATTTTAACTTTGACTATGGGGTTAGTAATGGGGGTGTCTTATAGACGCCTCTCCATTACCAACCTGGGCTTGATGTCAGCTGGCATTATAAGCTGACATCAACCCCAGCCCTATTACCCCACTGCCACCGCTACAGGGCAGTGGGAAGAGCGAGGCTAAGTGCCAGAATTGGCGCATCCTATGGATGCGCCATTTCTGGGGCGGTTGACGGCTGGTGTTTCTAGCCTGGTAGGGGGCCAATATTCATGGCACCCTTCCTGAGCTATTAATATCAGCCCCCAGCTGTCTGCCTAGCCTTTGCTAGCTATTAAAATTGGGGGGACCCCACGTCATTTTTTTTGGGGTCCCCCATTTTAATAGCTAGTAAAGGCTAGGTGGGGGCTGATATTAGTAGCCTGGGAAGCTCCGTGGGTATTACCCCCTTCCCAGGCTTCAAACATCTGCCCCAGCCGTCTGCTTAACCTCGGCTAGAGACTAAAATTATGGGGAACCCCACGCCAATTTTTTTTTAAATAAATCCTTTATTTTAACACTAAATGACAAGTACAGTAATCAACACTATCACTGTACTTCTTATATATGTGACTGACATGTTTCTATGTATCTATTCTGTGTGTTATGCTCTATTCTTTCTGTGATAAATTGTCGGGTACAGGTGCTGAATTGCCGGCCAGCTTTTTTAAAGAGACGGTGCATGAAAACACTATTATTTTTTTTAATAAATCCTTTACACTAAATGACAAGTACAGTAACCAACACTGTCACTGTACTTCTTATATATGTGACTGACATTTTTCTATCTATCTAATCTATGTGTGATGCTCTATTCCTTCTTGTCTAAATTGTCGGGTACCGGTGTATGCCGCTGCTGAATTGCCGGCCGGCTTTTTTAAAGAGAGTGTCTTCTGAGCAGTTTGTCAGCTTTTGGACACCTTTGAAGGTGTTTTCTATGTGTTTCTATGTGTTTTTGTTTGCCTGCCATTGGTTTTAACGGTGTTTGACAGTGTTCGACGGTGTTCTAAGGTGTTCGATGAACAGTTCCACGAACATCCCGGTATTCGACGAACCGAACCGAACCCGAACACTACGGGGGTGGCTCAACACTAGTTCTTGGCAGTGTCTTTGGCACGGGTACTCCCTCCTGCCCAGCCTGGTTCCAGCATGGCAGCTGTTTCCGGGTAGTGTCAACGTCACTTTGCCTCCAATACGTTGTCCTGTTGTGTTGCGGTCGGGTTAGCCGACTCTATGGTGCCTTCAGTTTAGGTGACTCCTATGTGGGCTGCGGGATCTGGCAATGAAGGCTGGTTCTATAGTGCCAATAGGACAAGCACCACCTGTAGGACTGTGGGTTTCGGTAACTCCGGCCGGCTCATGGCCTTGCAACTTTTTTTTCATGTGTACCTTCTTCTACCCATCCGGGTTCCAGTACCGTCTGCTGGTTCTCGGCAGTGCCTTTGGCTTAGGTGCCTCCTTCTCGGTATCCGAGTTCCACTAACGTCTGCTGGTCCTTGGTAGTGCTTTCTGGCACAGGTACCTCCTGCTTAGTAACCGGGATCCAGTACCATCAGCTGGTCCTCGGTAGTTCCATTGGCTCTTGTACCTTCTGCTACCCATCTGGGTTCCAGTACCATCAGCTGGTTCTCGGTAGTGCCTTTGGCTTAGGTGCCTCCTTCTCGGTATCCGAGTTCCACCAACGTCTGCTGGTCCTTGGTAGTGCTTTCTGGCACAGGTACCTTCTGCAGTGCTTAGTAACCGAGTTCCAGTACCATCAGCTGGTCCTCGGTAGTTCCATTGGCTCTTGTACCTTCTGCTACCCATCCGAGTTCCAGCACCGTCAGCTGGTTCTCGGCAGTGCCTTTGGCTTAGGTGCCTCCTTCTCGGTATCCGAGTTCCACCAACGTCTGCTGGTCCTTCGTAGTGCTTTCTGGCACAGGTACCTCCTGCTTAGTAACCGGGTTCCAGTACCATCAGCTGGTCCTCGGTAGTTCCATTGGCTCTTGTACCTTCTGCTACCCATCCGGGTTCCAGTACCGTCAGCTGGTTCTCGACAGTGCCTTAGCCTTCTTGTACCTTCTTCTACATTTCCAAGTTCAAGCTTTTTGAAATGGTTTTTGGTAATCACTCTGGATCTCCCTGACGATGACCCTGAAGACGACGACCCTGAAGACCACCCCGATGAAGACGAGGACTCCGAAGACGACGACCCTGAAGACGACGCTGAAGACCACCCCGAAGAAGATGAGGACCCCGAAGACGACGACCCTGAAGACGACTCTGAAGACCACCCCGAAGAAGACGACCCTGAAGACGACGACCCTGAAGACCACCCCGAAGATGACGACCCTGAAGACGACGACCCTGAAGACCATCCCGAAGAAGACGACGACCCCGAAGACGACGACCCTGAAGACGACGACCCTGAAGACCACCCCAAAGAAGACCAAGAAGATGACCCTGAGGAAGATGACAAAGAGGACAAAGAACAAGAAGACAACCACCAAGATACAGAAGAACAAGAGACAGAAGACCAAGAAGCAGAAGAACAAGAAGCTGCAGAACAAAAAGCAGAAGAACATTAAGCATAAGACTAAAAATCAGAGCAAAAGATATTATCTAAATTATAAGCAGAAGAAGACTAAGCAGTGTATTGGGGTGAGTCCGTTCCTCCTCGTGGTGCCCCTGTAAAATACCTGCTGCTGCAGGCCAAACTGAACGCGGACTAATCCTGTTGTAAATCTTTTGTGACAGGCAGAACGGAAGGTGTAATCTTCAAACTTTTATAGATAACAACTACAGGAATGCCTGTCACAAATAAGAATATGATGAAGAAGAAGAATATGAAGAAGATGGTGAAGTAGAACATGAAGAAGAATAATAGTTGAATAAGAAGAATATGAAGAATGTAAAAAAAAAGAATAATAGGAAGAAGGTGAAGAAGACGAAGATGAATAAGGTGAAGAAGAAGTTGATGAAAAAGATGCTGCTGCTGAGGATGATGAAGGAGAAAGTGTGGGAGAAATAAAAAAGAAGGTGAAGAGCATGGAAGTAGTGAAACATAAACATCTGACCAAATCTAAAAAAGCTTAACATAGTCAATATCTTTGTAACTCCAAACGTCTTAAAAAAAATATTAATTCCTGCTATTCCATTTGATTGGGCTAAACCTCTATGCCTTTAATGTCTCCTCCACCTCCCCCAATACATTCTACATTATTCTTAGTGTTTTCCTTCATGTAGAATTAACCTACAAGGAAAGAAAGGGTTTATTTTCATTCCGATATTTGTGTCCCATTGACTTGCATTGGTTTCCGGTATCGGAATCGGCGATATCCGATACTTTTTGAGTATCGGTCCGATCCAATCCGATCCGATATTTCCCGATATCGGAAGGTATCGCTCAACACTAGTTGCAATTGAAGGAAACATGAATGCGGCCAAGTACAAAGATATCCTGGATGAAAACCTCTTCCAGAGTGCACTGGACCTCAGACTTGGCCAAAGGTTCACCTTCCAACAAGACAATGACCCAAAGCACACAGCCAAAATAACAAAGGAGAGGCTTCAGAACTACTCTGTGACCATTCTTGACTGGCCCAGCCAGAGCCCTGACCTAAACCCAATTGAGCATCTCTGGAAAGACCTGAAAATGGCTGTCCACCAATGTTCACCATCCAACCTGAAGGAACTGGAGAAGATCTGCAAGGAAGAATGGCAGAAGATCCCAAAATCCAGGTGTGAAAAACTTGTTGCATCATTCCCAAGACTCATGGCTGTACTAGCTCAAAAGGGGGCTTCATCTGAATACTTATGACCATGTGATATTACAGTTTTTCTTTTTTAATAAATTTGCAAAAACGTCTACATTTCTGTTTTTTTCAGTGAAGATGGGGTGCAGAGTGTACTTTATTGAGAAAAGAAAATGAACTTTTTAGAATTTACCAAATGGCTGCAATGAAACAAAGAGTGAAAAACTTAAAGGTGTCTGAATACTTTCCGTACCCACTGTATATTGCTATACAAGATCCATGGTGGTCACAGGCCGCCGATGATAGACCATCTGAGGTGCCCACTTCTTCAGGGATCCCCAATGGACTTTGGGAGACCTTATGCCTTAAAGGGAATCTTTCACCAATTTTTTGCTACCCCAACTAAGAGTAGTATGATGTAGGTGCAGAGACCCTGATTCCACTTACTGAGCTGCCTGCTGTAGTTTTGATTAGAAAACAGTTTTCTCTGCTGCAGATCAAGCAATGCTCTGAATGCCGAGATCTGTATATACAGTCATGGCCAAAAGTATTGAGAATGAGACAAATAGTAATTTTTCCAAAGTTTACTGCTTCATTTTTTGTAATGGCAATTTGCATATACTCCAGAATGTCAAAGAGTGATCAGCTTAACAGCAATTACTGTACTTGCAAAGTCAATATTTGCCCAGAAAATGAACTTTAACCCCCAAAACACATTTCAACATCATTGCAGTCCTGCCTTAAAAGGAGCAGCTAACATCGTTTTAGTGATTGACCCATTAACACAGGTGTGGGTGTTGATGAGGACAGGGCTGGCGATCAATCAGTGATGATTAAGTAAGAATGACATCACTGGACACTTTAAAAGGAGGCTGGTTCTTGGTATCATTGTTTCTCTTCAGTTAACCATGGTTATCTCTAAAGAAACACGTGCAGCCATCTTTGCACTGCACAAAAATGGCCTAACAGGGAAGAGTATCGCAGCTACAAAGATTGCACCTCTGTCAACAATCTATCGCATCATCAAGAACTTCAAGGAGAGAGCTTCCATTGTTGTCAAAAAGGCTCCAGGGCGCCCAAGAAAGACCAGCAAGCTCCAGGACCGTATCTTAAAACTGTTTCAGCTGCGGGATCGGACTACCAGCAGTGCCAAGCTTGCTCAGGAATGGCAGCAGGCTGGTGTGAGTGCTTCTGCACGCACTGTGAGGCAGAGACTCTTTGAGCAAGGGCTGATATCAAGGAGGGCAGCAAAGAAGCCACTTCTCTCCAGAAAAAACATCAGGGACCGACTGATATTCTGCAAAAGGTACAGGGAGTGGACTGCTGAGGACTGGGGCAAAGTCATTTTCTCTGATGAATCCCCTTTTCGATTGTTTGGGACATCTGGAAAACAGCTTATTTGGAGAAGAAGAGGTGAGCGCTACCACCAGTCTTGTCTCATGCCAACTGTAAAGCATCCTGAAACCATTCATGTGTGGGGTTGCTTCTCAGCCAAGGGAATCGGCTCACTCACAGTCTTGCCTAAAAACACAGCCATGAATGAAGAATGGTACCAGAATGTCCTCCAAGAGCAACTTCTCCCAACCGTCCAAGAGCAGTTTGGCGCCCAACAATGCCTTTTCCAGCATGATGGAGCACCTTGCCATAAAGCAAAGGTGATAACTAAATGGCTCATGGAAGTAAAACATAGAGATTTTGGGTCCATGGCCTGGAAACTCCCCAGATCTTAATCCCATTGAGAACTTGTGGTCAATCATCAAGAGACGGGTGGACAAACAAAAACCAACAAATTCTGGCAAAATGCAAGCATTGATTATGCAAGAATGGACTGCTATCAGTCAGGATTTGGTCCAAAAGTTGATTGAGAGCATGCCAGGGAGAATTACGGAGGTCTTGAAGAAGAAAGGGCAACACTGCAAATATTGACTTATATTTCTGTATGTGATATAAACATCAGACAAACACTAATAAAAACCAGAGGCCAGCAGATCATGTGAAAATATAATTTTGGTGTCATTCTCAAAACTTTTGGCCATGACTGTACAGAGCTCATAAAAATTAAGGACTACATGGCAGGATACACCTAGTCCTCTAGTGATAGCCTCCTGCTGATAAAACTGTGATTTTATCAAAACTACAGCAAGCAGAGCAGTAAGTGATTCATCGCTGGAATCAGGGTCTCTGTCTCTAAATTATGCTGCTCTCAGATTAGGTGGCAAAAACCTGCTGACAGATTCCCTTTAAACAAGGATTATCCAACACCTCTCAATTCTGTGATTCTGTGTCTAGGAGCTGAGCGGTGCTACTGAGGTTGCATCAATGGCTTCTGGTCATGTATCGGCATGGCCAAGAACAGAATAGGAGCAGATCTTCAGTATCCGGTATTGGCCACTACTCAGTTGTTGGAGCTTAAATCTAGCTGCCGCTGGTGCTGACGAGAGCTGATCTGTGTCGGCCACCCACTGATCTGACATTGATCTGTGTCGGCCACCCACCGATCTAACATTGATCAGCTATCCCCAAGGATAGGCCATCAATATCACAGTAGTGGATCAGCCCTTTAATAGGTCAGGTGCCCAATATCTACTGATACCTGGCAGGTGGCCATCGACATAACATCAGCAGCACATCTCATCATCTCCTGATGTGGAAGCAAGAGACCCTGGATAGCCCCTTTGAGGCTGTGCCATTATCATACATTCTGAAGGGAGATTTCTGATTGGCTGATGCCAAGTTAAAAACTTGTGTTTTTCATAAAATCTATCGACCACCCAGAACTCTCCATGATACTCGAAAGGTGGGGGGAAAAAAAGGTAGGTTAAGAAGACAGCTCACCTGAGATAAAAAAAAATCCAAGCTGCATGGACTGTAGTATGGATACTTGTAAAAAAATTGTTATTTTATTGAAAAGCCATAAAAAATCCAATCCAAGACCATGTAAAATCGCAGACGTGTTTCAGACATTTTACGGTGTCTGAAATGCGTCTGCGGTTTTACTTAGTAATGGATTGGATTTTTTATGGCTTTCCAATAAAATAACACATTTTTTTCAAGCATCCATTTTGCCAAATTCTTTAGTTTGTATGTTGTACTATCTGACAAACAAAAAAAAAATACTTCTGAGACTTTTCTATGAATGTAGTTTGCTTCTGCAGCCTTCCTGTAGACAATGGGAGAACATGTGTCAAATATTTACCATCGCTCCTTCCTTCTGAGCCAGCGCCAGGGAGAGTCCGTCCTGTGCTCACAGTGGATATCAAACATGGCACGTTCTTAGACGGACATAATACGTGGTATCTTTCCCCTTTAATTGCTAATCTCTGCCTTCATAATACACCAGACAAGCGACTCCACTCTTATCAATGGCGTGAAGTCACATGTACACAGGACGAGACAAGAAACGCATTAAATAACAACGCTGATTATCTTTTTTCCTATTTAAAAGACCTTTTCAAAGTGCTGATAGGTAATCGCTCCTGCGGTCGAGCGCTACGGTCGTTCTCCAGTCCGATAGGAAGTGGGCAATAATGACCATGTTGTGTTAACCTGCGCAGATCAAAGAGGCTTTACACTGCGACACAAAGCGATGCAGTCTCATACAAACATGATACCATGAAAACACTTCACCAATAAATCTGATGCCAGGGGAACATTAACGAAAAGACTGCAGCGCCTCCTACAGGAAGCCATACTGTGAATACATGGTAATAGTACCAACCATACTGTGAAGACATAGTACCAGCCATACTGTGAAGACATTGCCATAGGGTATAGATGTAGTAATAGTATCAGCCTTAGGGTATAGATGTAGAAATAGTACCAGCCATAGGGTGTATGACTCGCCCCCTGGGCCGTGGGGCACTCGAATCCGGGCAATAGGGGGAACGATGGGAGTAGTAGTGGCAACACGGTTCCGTGGCTCAGGGTGGTCAAGCCAGTGGTAGTCCGTTATGTGTTGTTGATTATGTCCGACTACGCCACCCGTGGATTGCGGTTATTTGGAACCGCCGCTGCATGCAGACCGCTGGGGCTGATGATATGTGCAGCTGGGATGGTGTGACTCCCCACGGGAAGACTGCGGCCCCAGGGCAGTGTAGTGGATGTTGGGAGTGATGGTAGTGAGAGTCCCGGTGCTGATAGTGCTGGAGGAGCAAGGAGCACACAGACAACAAGTTGCAGTCCAGGGTCTTTACTGAAACAGGTAAACTGACCCATAAACAGTCCCGGCTAGGAGGGGACCTGGATGTCTGAGAGCAACGGGGAAATTGGCCCTGGTCAGGGTGAGGGTGTAGGTCTACCGTGCTTTCTGCGCTCCTTCTGGCTATCTCCTCCTGATAGGATAACAGCCCACGTTTCCGAGCTTTCCGTGCTTTCTCGCCTGTATGGCCTGCGACGTGGGTTCCTTTCTGCTCCCAGCCTTGTACGGCTTTACTGGTCCCTTCGGTTGTGGCAGGGCCTCCAGGCTTCTTAGGCCAAGGAATGTACAGTCCCTTGCGGACTGGTTCTCTGCTGGGGGATGTGGAATCCTTCCAGCCTCAGACACCAAAGTCTGGTAAAGCTAAGTCTTTCTCTGCCAAGACAGGCTCTCTTCGCCTCTTGTCTCTGGCTTGTGGCTCTCCTTCTGCCACCCTTCCTCTTAGGTGCAATCAACTTTCTGTCCCTGCTCCACTCTGGGACACGTCTCAGAGCTGAGACAGGCAATCCAGTTCTCCCTAACCCTGCCCTCAGTACCAGATTTTTATAGGGGCAGCCAGCTCCCCCTACTGGCCTGAGACAGGAGGCATTGCATGCTAATGTTCCCCTGACTAGAGAACCTCCCCCTTGCTCTCAGACACAGCTTCAATTACACTTGTGGCATCCAGGCCAGGGTGACACATTCCCCCTAGTGAAATTTAGTATTCCGGGACTAAACAGTAAACAAAGACAATATACATAACAATAAAACATTAATAGACAGACGACGCACAAATTGAGTTCTTTAGGTCACAGTGTGGTCTGTGACCAGGTGTCCATATCACCAAAAACAACGGGAGCCTTAACCAGGTGGGGGTCTGTCCTACCCCAAGTCCTTCACAGTCTTAGTTCATTCCTGGGTTAGGCTCCGAACGCAGTCCATACAAGGTCCCGGTTATAAAAAGTCCATAACCTGTGAGTCCTTACGGTAGCTGCAAGAAACTGAAACACACTATCAATAAACATGCAGGTAACTTTGGCAAACATTTTAACATTTGGCAACAGGGTTATTTACAATCTTATTGCACACTATATTCTCCAGCGAGCGGGTATCTGTCCCTTTGTGCTCCTGGTTGACCTACGTAGCCCACTGTCTGGTGGTGGACCAACCTGGCTTTCCCCACTAGCGTTAGGGGTACAGCTACCAGCTGGGTGTACAGGTAGGGCAGGCAGCTGTCTGCGGGTTCTTTGGCTTACCGCAGGCATGGCAGACTCACTGTCAGCAGAGGGTTGACTCTCCTGGGCTGCTGGAACAGGCTCTTCTGCTTCTGGAACCGCTTGCTCCTCTTCACCTTCCGGCTCTGGTGTTGGTTGTTGCTGGGCCGGTTGCAGGAAATGCAGGACGGGTACCACTATAGCATCATTTATGCGAGTCCAGGACTGAGGGAACTCTCCGAGAACGGTGCTGATCATTTCTTCCTTGTCCTCTGCGGGTTCAAGGTCACTCTGATCCTCTTCTGCACTACGGAGTTGCTCGGGGCACCTTTTGAGGTGGTCTCTGGAGACGACACTAGTGGTTTCTCCTCCGTCCTTGGTGATCACGCACACCTTTGGGTTGTCGTGGTCAGACTGCAGTACGGTGTAGGGTTCCCTTTCCCACTGGTCGTCCAACTTATGTAGCCTTCTCTTCCGCTTTAGGACTTGCTCACCAGGTTCTAGGGGACTAGCAGGGGCGTGTTGATTGAAGAGTCTTTCTTGCTTCTCTCTCACCTGGGCCAGGCTCTTCTCCACACTCTCCTGTACCTTCTTGTACTGCAGTTGCCTTTCCGTATCCCAGTCCGCATCCGGGGAGGTGTCCTCAGGTACTAGGACTCCCATCTCCAGGTCTACGGGCAGCTTACCCGGTCTGGCTCGCATCAGGTAAGCCGGGGTGCAGTTTGTAGCGTTCACCGGGATATTGTTGTACATGTCTACCAGGTCCGGCAGTTTTTCTGGCCACAAGCTGCGTTCCTCCAGGGGCAACGTCTTCAGGAGATCAATGACTATATTGTTCATTTTCTCACACATCCCGTTGGTTTGGGGGTGGTAAGGCGTTGTACGAATCTTCTTACAGCCATAGAGGTTGCAGAACTCCTGGAAGATTTCAGCTTCAAACGCTGGACCCTGGTCTGTCAGGACCTGTTCAGGATACCCGTGTGGACGGCAGAAGTATTGCTGGAAGGCTCGGGCCGCTGTTTGGGCTGTCAAGCCCTTTACCGGGACCACCACTAGAAAACGGGAATAGTGGTCCACGATTGTCAGGGCGTAGATGTATCCGGACCAGCTTGGAGCCAATTTGACGTGGTCCAGAGCTACCAGCTCAAGAGGCTGCGTGGTGACGATGGGCCTCAAGGGTGTCTTCTGGCTGGTGCGGTCCTTCCTCCTCAGGTGACAAGGGCCACAGTCTCTGCACCACTTTCTACTGCTCCTCTCATGCCGACCCAAAAGAACCTTCCTCTTAGTAGGAACTCCAGTTTCTTCCAACCGAAGTGTCCCGCTCTGTCATGGTAAGCTCCCAGGACCATAGCTGCATCTCGCCTTGGGACCACGACTTGCCAGGTCAGCTCGTGCGTCCGGTGGTTGACAATCCTTCTGCACAACTTGCCTTCGTAGAGGAACAGCTTGCTCTTCTCCTTCCATAGCTGCTTGGCTTCCTCTGGGGCATCTGGATCTAGGCGGGCGTCTTCCCGGGTCAGCAGATCTTTCACCAGGCGGACTGCAGGGTCACTATCTTGGGTTTCGGCCCAGCTGTGGTGAGGTAGGGGATTCATCATCACAGTTGTTAGATCCTCCTCCTTCACGCGGTGAGAGTGTTGAGCGGCTCCATACCGGTGAAACGCGGGGAGTTCTACCTCTTCCAGCTCTTCTGGGTCTTCGTCACCTTCAGGTAAGTGAGGCATTCTTGATAGGGCGTCCGCGTTGGCGTTGGTTTTGCCTGCCCGGTACTTGATCACGAAGTCATAGTTGGAGAGACGGGCCATCCACCGCTGTTCCAGGGCACCCAGTCTTGCATTGTCCAGGTGTGTCAACGGGTTGTTGTCCGTGTACACGGTGAACTTTGCGGAGGCCAGGTAATGCTTGAAGCGTTCCGTCACGGCCCACACCACCGCCAAGAATTCTAGCTTGAAGGAGCTGTAATTCTCCGGGTTCCTTTCGGTGGGCCTCAGCTTCCGGCTGGCGTATGCGATCACCCGTTCTCTGCCCTGTTGGTTTTGGGACAGTACGGCTCCCAATCCCACATTACTGGCATCTGTGTGGAGAATGAAAGGCTGGCCATAATCAGGGTAGGCCAGGATCTCATCCCCAGTGAGGGCCAACTTTAGCTGGCGGAAGGACTCCTCTTCCGGTTTATCCCACTTGAAGGGTGGCTTTTGACTTCTGGACTTGGACTGTCCGATCAGGAGGTCCTGCATAGGAGCTGCCATCTTAGTGAACCCGGGGATGAACCTTCGGTAGTAGCCTACCAACCCGAGAAACTGTCTCACCTCTTTGATGTTCGAGGGGCTTGGCCAGCTCTTGATTGCCGTGACCTTGTCAGGGTCGGGGGCCACTCCTTCCGCGCTTACCACGTGCCCTAGGTACTGGACCTTTGGTTTCAGCAGGTGACACTTCGATGGTTTCACCTTCAGGCCGTAGCCTGCCAGGGCTTCGAACACCTCGGCCAGGTGCTTTAAATGGTCCTCGTAGGTCTTCGAATAGACGATCACGTCGTCCAGGTAAAGGAGGACCGTCTCGAAGTTTCGGTGCCGTAGACAGCATTCCATCAGCCGCTGGAAAGTCCCTGGTGCGCTGCAGAGCCCGAAAGGCATACAGTTGAACTCACTCAGTCCCATCGGGGTGGTGAAGGCGGTCTTCTCCTTGTCAGCCTCTGCCACAGGAACCTGCCAGTACCCGCTAGTAAGGTCCAAAGTAGAAAAGAAGTTAGCAGATTTTAGTGCGGCTAAAGACTCCTCTATTCTAGGCAGCGGATATGCGTCTTTGTGGGTGATACGGTTGATTTGTCTATAGTCCACGCACATTCTCATGGTGCCGTCTTTCTTTTTCACCAGAACCAAGGGGGCTGCCCAGGGGCTACAGCTATCTCTAATGACCCCAGCTTCTTTCATCTCTCTTAGCATGCCCTTTGCGTTCTGATAACGTGCTGGGGGTACAGGCCTGTGTCTCTCTTTTATTGGTGGGTGGCTCCCTGTGGGGATGTGGTGTTCTATCCCCTTTACTCTGCCGAAGTCTAGCGGGTGCTTACTAAAGACTCTCTCGTACTCCTGTACCACCCGGTAGTCTCCTTGTTTTTGGTGCAGGGGAGTAGAGTCAGCACCCACATGGAGTTTCTGGCACCAGTCCTCCTTTTGTTTCTGGGAGCCATTACCCTCCGCCTGAGGAGATGGAGGCAAGGGTTCCACGGCCCTGATAGCTTTGTGTTCGACGACAAACAGTTTGGCGAGTGTAGCGTACCTGGGTAAGTGTACTTCCCTCTCCCCAATGTTGAGGATGCGGACGGGCACCCTCCCATGGCGGACATCAACCACCCCCCGGGCTGTCAAAATGGTGGGCCTGCTGTCTGAGTACACGGGTTCTACCATGGCTTGGTAGTCTCTACCTCTCAACCCGATTGCAGTCCGACACCAGATCATCATTTCACTTTTGGGAGGCATGGAAATGGGGAATGGATCACTGAGTCTTACGCTACCGATCTCACCACCAGACAGTTCTACCTGCTGCCGTCTCATCAGGGCTTTTTTCTCCTTGTTGAGGACTCTCTGTTGGCTGGAACTAGCATTCACCGCCACCTGTTGTAGAATTACAATTACTTCTGAAAGACAATTTTCAATTATGTTAGTACCCACAGTTATTTTAGGGTGACTTTCATGACGGTCAATGTCCACAATAATCACTCCCTGTGCCGGCAGTTCAACTTTACCAATTTTAATGGTCATCTCCTTGAACCCCATCTGCGGCACGGGTAAGCCATTACTGGCGCTGATGCTCAAGTTACTGTCTGGATACCGTGTGATATCAGCATCAGTCCAATACTGCTTAAAAAGTACATAAGGGATTGTGGTTACTTGCGACCCAGTATCCAGCAAGGCACTCATGGGGATACCGTCCAGCACCACGGGTAAAACCGGGCGCCCCCCAACGTACTTATCACGCCAATTATAAGGGCCTGGTGATCTTATGCCTGGGGGTCGGCCCTCTGCCCCAGGTTGGACCCGTTTAAATTACAGTACCTGGAAATGTGTCCGGGCTGGTTGCATCGACGGCAAATGGGCTGTCCATCCTCTGCGTAGCGGTCTGTGGGCCTCCCTCGGAACGACGGGATCCTCCTCTGTCGACGCCACGGGTCATCCTCCGGACTTGAAGCCAGCTTGATCGGTCTTGACGGGTCCACTTGCAACGCCTGGACGGTTCTGGTCAGCTCCTGGACTTGGTGGTGCAGGCCTTTCGACGGGGCTTGGTTCAGGGCCTGTGCATCAGCCTCCACGGAGTCCATAGAGGAGGGCGCCGCCTCCTGGTGGTAGGTGATAGCAGGGCGCCGGGGGTTTATAGCGCCACTGGTTGCAGATTCACGGAGCACCCTTATGGCCCTGTCCTTAAATTGGGCAAAGGTCAGGTCGGGGTTCTGGAAGAACATGAGGCGCAGCTGGGCCCTGTGGGTGCTGGACAGCAGACCCTCTATGAATTGCTCTGTTAGCAGCTTATCGGTTTCCTGCACACTGCTAGGGTCAGTTTGTTGAATAGCCCTCAAGGCTTCCTGTAAATTTAAGGCATAGTCTCTGATGCAGTCCTGTGCCCGCTGCTTACATCCATAGAACCTCATTTTAATCTCAGCAGAGGTACGTGTGTCAAAGGTACCCCGCAGCCGGGCCAGAATACCCTTCACAGTCCTTTTCTCCTCAGTGGGCCATGATTTTACCTCCCTCTGGGCTGCGCCAGTTAACTGCCCTGTTAATATGCTGACCTTCTGTTCCTCTGTCAGGGAATAAACGTGGAACAAACTGTATAGCCTTTCCTTGAAGTCAGTTAGGGCATGGGGCTCCCCCGAGTATTTGGGCAGCCAGGCCGCTCCAGGGATGTAGGGCAGGGAAAAGGGCATCACCGCTGCTGCAGCTGCGTTGGTGGTAGTGGGCGCCTCTGTGTCCGACATCTTCCTCCCCCCTAGTTAAGCGTGGCCTACCTTCCGACGATCCTCTTCTGTAGGCCGCGGCTCCGCTGCTGCTCTGGACGAGGACCTGGCGTCGCACTCCGATGACGTCAGCGTCGCTCTCTCTCCCTTCCAGGACCTTGCGCAGCGTCGGTGCGTGGGGCGGAGCTTCGGATCTCGCGCGGTTTTGACGTCCACGCCCCTCTTCTTCCCGCGCGGCGTCCTGGAGATGGCGTCCGATGGCGGGAAACAGCTGCAGATGGCGGGAAGACGGCAGAAGACGGCGGGAAAAGGTCCAAGATGGCGTCTGATGGCGGGAATCCGCTCCGGATGGCGGGAAACGACTCCAGACGGCGGGAAACTTCGCCACAGATAAGTTACAAAAGTCTTTTTCAGGCACGCAGTACCCGGTGGTTGCGGGCACGAAATCCTGCCGACTACGCCAAAGCTGACTCGCCCCCTGGTAGTAGTGGCAACACGGTTCCGTGGCTCAGGGTGGTCAGGCCAGTGGTAGTCCGTTATGTGTTGTTGATTATGTCCGACTACGCCACCCGTGGATTGCGGTTATTAGGAACCGCCGCTGCATGCAGACCGCTGGGGCTGATGATATGTGCAGCTGGGATGGTGTGACTCCCCACGGGAAGAGTGCGGCCCCAGGGCAGTGTAGTGGATGTTGGGAGTGATGGTAGTGAGAGTCCCGGTGCTGATAGTGCTGGAGGAGCAAGGAGCACACAGACAACAAGTTGCAGTCCAGGGTCTTTACTGAAACAGGTAAACTGACCCATAAACAGTCCCGGCTAGGAGGGGACCTGGATGTCTGAGAGCAACGGGGAAATTGGCCCTGGTCAGGGTGAGGGTGTAGGCCTACCGTGCTTTCTGCGCTCCTTCTGGCTATCTCCTTCTTATAGGGTAACAGCCCACGTTTCCGAGCTTTCCGTGTATTCTCGCCTGTATGGCCTGCGACGTGGGTTCCTTTCTGCTCCCAGCCTTGTACGGCTTTACTGGTCCCTTCGGTTGTGGCAGGGCCTCCAGGCTTCTTAGGCCAAGGAATGTACAGTCCCTTGCGGACTGGTTCTCTGCTGGGGGATGTGGAATCCTTCCAGCCTCAGACACCAAAGTCTGGTAAAGCTAAGTCTTTCTCTGCCAAGACAGGTTCTCTTCGCCTCTTGTCTCTGGCTTGTGGCTCTCTCCTACTGCCACACTTCCTCTTAGGTGCAATCAACTTTCTGTCCCTGCTCCACTCTGGGACACGTCTCAGAGCTGAGACAGGCAAACCAGTTCTCCCTAACCCTGCCCTCAGTACCAGCTTTTTATAGGGGCAGCCAGCTCCCCCTACTGGCCTGAGACAGGAGGCATTGCATGCTAATGTTCCCCTGACTAGAGAACCTCCCCCTTGCTCTCAGACACAGCTTTAATTACACTTGTGGCATCCAGGCCAGGGTGACACATGTACACATAGTAATAATACCAGCCATGTTACATAGATATAGCAATAGTATTAGTCATAGTATACAGATATAGTAATAGTACCAACCATGGGGTGTAGACATAGTAATAGTACAAGCCATGGGGTGTAGACATAGTAATAGTACCAGCCATGGGTTGTACACATAGTAATAATACTAGCCATGTTACATAGATATAGTAATAGTTTCAGCCATGGGGTGTACACATAGTAATAGTACAAGCCATGGGGTGTAGACACAGTAATAGTACCAGCCATGGGTTGTACACATAGTAATAATACTAGCCATGTTACATAGATATAGTAATAGTATCAGCCATGGGGTGTAGACATAGTAATAGTACCAGCCAAAGGGTGTAGTCATAGTAATTGTACCAACTATGGGTTGTACACATAGAAATAATACCAACCATGTTACATAGATATAGTAATAGTACCAGTCATAGCATATAGATATAGTAAAAGAACCAGCCATGGGGTGTAGACATAGTAATAGTACCAGCTATGGGTTGTACTATAGACATGGCAACATTACCAGCCATAGGGTATAGATGCATACTACAAACCTTAGGGTGCAGATGTAGTAATAGTACCAGCCATGGGATGTACACATAGTAATAGTACCAGCCATGTTACATAGATATAGTAATAGTACCAGTCATAGTATATAGATACAGTAATAGTAAGTAGATACAGTAATAATACTAACCATGGTACAAAAATATAGTAACCGTACCAGTAATAATGAATATATGAATAAAACCAGTACTAGTATCAGACATACAGTAATACATACATACAATCGCGTTCTTACCCCTAAAGAGACCAATCGCGTTGTGTGTATTATTTCCCTCATCTTTGTATATATATTGTGTCATGTATACTGTCATTTTGTGTTGTAGTGTGCCATGTGAAATGTGATATGTTCCTGTGTAGTATATAGTAGTGTAATGGTGTGAAGTATAATATACAGTACATAGTGTTATGAGATAGGTAAAGTATAGTTGAATATAGGAATTTCTGCCCAGCAACAGACAGCATGGTCAGAAGTGGTTAATGTTTGGACTATGGGACTAGCCTATTGTGGGAGTATTTAGGAAGACAGTGGGGAACGTCCTGATAGTTAGCAGATTGCGTTTGGAGAGTGAAGAAAGCAGTGCTGCCATTGGGGTGATCTACAGTCCAGAGGAGACTTAATAACAAGGATAGTGAGATACAGAAAGAGAGGTGACTGACTAGTTACAGTAGCCTTCTGAAGGAGGCCTCCGTGGAAAGGACGCCGAGTCACAAACCTCTGGGCTTGCAAAAGCCGAAGGTAATGTGCCTAAACAGGACTGAGTTTTGTGGGACTATTGGGGCTGCTGAGTAGTAAATCCAGGGTGCCAGAAGTGGGAGAAATAAGACGCGGAGAAGTTGCGATAGTAAAGAGACCTGCTGATCAGGATTGTGGTGTTCAGGCTGGGCTGTGGCGACGTAGGATGAAACAGGTACACTGCAGAGGAAGGATACGATGTGAGGGAAAGTTATTGTTCAGTAAAGAATATGTTTGATTGATGGTCTCCTTTACTGAACTGCGAACCTATGGTACTAGTGTAGCACCCCGAGGGCTCGGCTGCTACAGGGGTATTGCACCTCAAACCAGAGGTGTGATATTCCACTCCCGGGTAAGGATGGATTGTGGACCAGGGCTCGTTAGGCTGCATGCACCACACACACCCCATTTCCGAGGGACAGCTCAACGGTGCTCCCACAGAAGTGCAGGCACGACAGCTTCTGTCCCTGGCTGGAGTGGGGAGGGGGAGGAAAACCCAGTGGTGTAGGAGCAGATAGGGGTGGGTCTCTGGGCATAGGTAGGAGCCCATTGGTTGCTAGTCACCTGGGCTCGGGTGTTAGAAGGGGGTATATAAGGTGGGCACCATCTTAGGACAGTGTTCAGTTCAGAGAGGAGTTCAGCCAGAGAGGGCTGACAGGGAGCTGTGGCTCAGTCTGGGCCCAGCTCCATGAGGCGGGCCTGGAGTAGAGGCCAGAAACAGCAGAGAGAACAGGAACAGAAGAGAAGGAAACAAGGAACAGCACATTAAGAGAGGCCCAGAGACACGAGAGAAGAAGGAACCCCAAAGGCCCAGGAGATTGCGGGTGAAGGGTTGGCAGAGCAGGGTACCGGAACCCAAATTGGTGGAGGCAACAGATTCCTCAGCCAAAGACCGGAGGTTGTGACCACATCTTGGTGCGACCCCTCACTACATCCACCAGGAAAGCATACCACATAGGGTCAGGGAAACCGGAGATAGGTTTCACCAAGAGAAGGCCCGAGGGAGCTGGACAAAGGTGGGTTACTGGTGAGGACGGCCAGAGAAGGGAAGAGAAGGGAGCCCTGTGCCACGCTCTGGAATTGCCTGGGAGTTGGTCGAGCCCCTTGCCTGGTGGACGCAGCACGGCTTGGGCAGTCATCGCCTGCAGGATTGACACGAATAACAACTGTGAGTAAAGTATTGGAAACTGCAACCCCACGTCTCTGTGCTTCTTCACCGCACCAGCACTACTGGTGCTGGGACACTCGCGCACCATCACTCCCATCATCTACACTTGCTGCCCTGAGGCAATACTTCCCCCGTGGGGAGTTATCCCATACTTGGCTTCGCATACAACATCAGCCTCAGCGGTCTGCAGCGTAGCGGCGGTCCCCTCTGACCGCAATCCACGGGTGGCGTAGTTGGACGTTTGTCACATTACTAAGACTGCCACTGGTTTGACCGCCCTGGGCACGGACCGGGTCACAGCCACGGAGGACTACAACCCCCAGCGATCCGGCTCCGGGTATCCCCTGCACAGCACAGGCCCAGGGGGCGCGTCACTAGCCAGCCAACACAACTGGCTACAGGCGGCCTCCACAGGCGTAAGGTCCTCACAGCACCAACACCAACACCCAGCCAGGACCCAGTCTTTCATGTAGTGCACCGGGGCGGAAAATAAAGAGACCAGTGCCTTGCCCGTGGCTACCGCCCCGTGCCGCGCTATACATACAGCAGACTTTGCTCAAGTATCCAATACTGAAGATCCAGCAAACTTTATGTAACCTCCCATTACTCAGAACCCTTTAATGTGACATGTAAAGGGCAGCAAAAATAAGTGTTACATCACATATAGGTTTCTTCACTATTAATATTAGTCTGTTGAGCTCCGGACCTATGAGAGCGTTCATATTGGATATACCGTAGTTGATCATTGATCACAGAGAATTAGGGAACATAATTCCAATAAGAAAAAAAATGACAAATCTGAAATAATAAAAACCCGATGAAATAGTAAAAACGTCTTTGAGCATTTTAAGAATTCAGGAATTCTACAAGAAGATGAATAATATGGCCATAATAGGATTAAAACTACATCCTCTCTCTTTCATTTAACTTGCAGACCTCGCTGGTCTTACAAATGTTAACATCTTACAACTGTACACAACCACCGGGATGAAATCCATCAGCGTTTCCTTTAACCTTGCACGGCGCAGCCAGTGAATATATCAGCTGATATAAGCCTCTTTATGGTTGCAATAATGAGAACCATTATTTTTCCCCGCAACTTCCGAGCCATTTGCAATGTGTAATGGGTGAGTTTACCCGTCACCGGCTGCAATAAAACAGATCAACATGGGTCCAGACGTGTGAGTAGTGGCCTGATTACGATCCAGTGTGTGGCCAGTCTGGACTGCGGCGTTCTGCTTGCTCCATGCCTCATGCACTAAGTAACTCGCTATTTATTCATTTGGCCTTTTCCCACAGTTGCGCTTACTGTCAGCTCAATATCAGGGAAATAAATAAAGAGGAACATTTATTTGGATCCTTTGCAATTTTTTCTGTTGCCAAATCTCAGATAATTCATTAAAATCTGATGCTTCTGGGCGCCACTTCAATGAATACTCATGTAAAGTTGATGGAATTGCTGAATGGGGTGAGGTAGTGAAGGGGAGATGACTATGACGTGAGGACATTTAACCCATTTAGCTTCCTTTGTTTTCATCACCGTAGACCTTTAGAATAAAGTATCTCCTCGGAGGAAGCAGTTTTCCTGGGAGGCAGCAGTTTGCCTGCAGTATGTCGATCCCTACTACATGTGTATTGGGAAGTGGCTCTAGTATGAAGCATATGTATAATGTAAGCGCAAACTTACGTGGGTAGGGGATGCAGGGTTAATTTAAAACCAGTTTATTCAACAAGAGCCAGGAAAGAGTATCTTTTATGATCTCTCAATGAGGCCACCCGTTTCAGTTACATAGTGTGGTAAAATTCTTAAAAGTTGCATGTCAATATTGAGGCAATCAAATTGGTGGTTACTCACAGTCTCTCTGCTTGGCAGCTGCAGTATTATTACAGTAGCACAGAGCTTGGAGGTTACACTTCTATACAGTAGCACAGAGGTTGGAGGTTACACTTCTATACAGTAGCACAGAGGTTGGAGTTTATACTTCTATACAGTAGCACAGAGCTTTGAGGTTATACTTCTATACTGAAGCACAGAGCTTTGAGGTTATACTTCTATACTGAAGCACAGAGCTTTGAAGTTATACTTCTATACTGAAGCACAGAGCTTTGAGGTTATACTTCTATACAGTAGCACAGAGCTTGGAGGTTACACTTCTATACAGTAGCACAGAACTTGAAGGTTATACTTCTATACAGTAGCACAGAGCTTGGAGGTTACACTTCTATACTGTAGCACAGAGGTTGGAGGTTACACTTCTATACAGTAGCACAGAGCTTGGAGGTTATACTTCTATACAGTAGCACAGAGCTTGGAGATTATTCTTCTATGCAGTAGCACAGAGGTTGAAGGTTACACTTCTATACAGTGGCACAGAGCTTGGAGGTTACACTTCTATACAGTAGCACAGAGCTTGGAGGTTACACTTCTATACAGTAGCACAGAGGTTGGAGTTTATACTTCTATACAGTAGCACAGAGCTTTGAGGTTATACTTCTATACAGTAGCACAGAGCTTTGAGGTTATACTTCTATACTGAAGCACAGAGCTTTGAGGTTATACTTCTATACTGAAGCACAGAGCTTTGAAGTTATACTTCTATACTGAAGCACAGAGCTTTGAGGTTATACTTCTATACAGTAGCACAGAGCTTGGAGGTTACACTTCTATACAGTAGCACAGAACTTGAAGGTTATACTTCTATACAGTAGCACAGAGCTTGGAGGTTACACTTCTATACTGTAGCACAGAGGTTGGAGGTTACACTTCTATACAGTAGCACAGAGCTTGGAGGTTATACTTCTATACAGTAGCACAGAGCTTGGAGATTATTCTTCTATGCAGTAGCACAGAGGTTGAAGGTTACACTTCTATACAGTGGCACAGAGCTTGGAGGTTACACTTCTATACTGAAGAACAGAGATTTGAGGTTATACTTCTATACAGTAGCACAGAGCGGGAGGTTATACTTCTATACCGTAGCACAGAGCTTGGAGGTTATACTTCTATACAGTAGCACAGAGCTTGGAGGTTATACTTCTATACAGTAGCACAGAGCTTGGAGGTTATAATTCTATACAGTAGCACAGAGCTTGGAGGTTATACTTCAATACAGTATCACAGAGCTTTGAGGTTATACTTCTATACAGTAGCACAGAGCTTGGAGGTTATACTTCTATACAGTAGCACAGAGCTTGGAGGTTATACTTCTAGAAAGTAGCACAGAGCTTGGAGATTATACTTCTATACAGTAGCACAAAGCTTGGAGGTTATACTTCTATACAGTAGCACAGAGCTTGGAGGTTACACTTTTATACAGTAGCACAGAGCTTGGAGGTTATACTTCTATAAAGTAGCACAGAGCTTGAAGGTTACACTTCTGTACAGTAGCACAAACCTTGGAGGTTATACTTCTAGAAAGTAGCACAGAGCTTGGTAGTTACACTTCTATACAGTGGCACAGAGCTTGGAGGCCACACTTCTATACAGTGGCACAGAGCTTGGAGGCTACACTTCTATACAGTAGCACAGAGCTTGGAGGTTACACTTTTATAAAGTAGCACAGAGTTTGGAAGCTACACTTTTATACAGTAGCACAGAGCTTGAAGGTTATACTTCTATACAGTAGCACAGAGCTTGGAGGTTACACTTCTATACAGTAGCACAGGGCTTGGAGGCTACACTTCTATACAGAAGCACAGAGCTTGGAGGCTACACGTCTATACAGTAGCACAGAGCTTGGAGGTTACACTTCTATAAAGCAGCATAGAGCTTGGAGGTTACACTTCTATACAGTAGCATAGAATTTGGAGGTTACACTTCTATACAGTAGCACAGAGCTTGGAGGTTACACTTCTATACAATAGCACAGAGCTTGGAGGTTACAGTTCTACGCAGTGGCACATAACTTGGAGGTTACACTTCCATATGAGGGCACAGGGTCTGGAGGTTACACTATTAATTAGTAGCTTAGAGGCTTGGTGGTTATACTACTATACAGTGGAATAAAGACTGGTAGTTATATTACTTATACAGTTGCACTAAGCTTGTCATTTACCTAATTATACAATGGCATAGAGCTTCATGAATATACTATTATACCATGGCACAGAGCTTGGAGGTTACACTTCTTTACAGTGACACACAAAGCCTGGAGGTTACAGTATTAATTCGAGGGTTGGCAGTTATACTACAATACAGTGGAATAGAGAATGGTAGTTACATTACTAAACAGTTGCATGGCATTAAACTTGTCATTTACATAACTATACAGTGGCATACAGCTTCATGGTTATACTACTATACAGTGCCACAGAGCTTGGCAGTTACACTATATATTGGGGCACACAACATCATTGTTATAGAACTATACAGTAGGACAGAACTTCACGATTATACAGCTATAGATTGGCTCAGAGTCTTAAAATTACACTGTTAGGCAGTGGTATGAGCTTGACGTTTACACAGCTATACAGTGAATTGGATCTTAGTGGTTACACTACTATACAATGGGACACAGCTTACACATTTATTTAGAGCTTCACAGTTATCTTGCATTCAGTGATAAAGAGTTTGGAAGTTACATTGCTATACAGAGGCGCATAACTTAGTTTACACTATTAAACAGTGGCATGGCGCTTGGTGGTTATAATTAGAGATGAGCGTTGTTCTACTCGAACTGTTCGCCAATCTCAAATTCGAGCTGTTTTGGGCGGTGTTCGAGCCGGACGGCGAACACGAACAATTTGAGAAAAATTCGGCTGTTCGAGGTTATGTTCGATAACTGTTCGTGCACCAAAATCATAACTGGATTTTTTCTCAGTAATGATGAAAATTAATGTTAATACGCAGTTTGAGTGTACAGCGGGGTGGGGGGAGGGGCAGGGGATGGATCTCTGCAGGAACAATGAAGATCTCCATTTTTTTTTCTCTTTCCCGCATTTGCAGTGGGGAGGTGCAATCTGTCAGCCTATCAGCAGCGCACACACGGAGCGAAGTGCTTTTTTTCACACAAGCAAGGGCATGTGTCATTGGCAGTGTATGTCACATGTCCTTGCCCTATAAGACCATGCCATTTTCCCCGTCGCCACCATTTTCTCACTGCTGCAGCTGCGTGTTAGACGGCACCGCTGTTGCTGTGTGCGCTATACCTTATTAATTTCAAGCCAATTTTCGCACAAATATACAGATAGCTTGGGAGTAGGGAATAGTTGTGATTGCAATCCTTTTAAGGACTAGGTTACAGCATTTCCTACGACTTTTATCAGGGAGGTCTGTGCTCTTAAATAGATAGATTGTGGGAGTAAAGACTAATTGTAATTGGAGTCCTTTTCAGGACTAGGTTACATCAGTTCCTATCAGTTTTTGCCAGGCAGGTCTGTGCCAGTGCTGTGCAAGTTTTTTTCACAGCATTTGGCTGAATCTAGCAAAGCTAATCCTTTTTGGCCTATTGCAGAGTGTGTTAGTCAGTGGAGTAGCCTATCTGTGTTGCAAGATATAACACCTGTGTATAGAATACCAATTTTTTTACTGCACCTAGTGAAGTAAAATCTTTTGGGCATAGCATCATTCTATTAGTCCATCTATACTGACCTCCATCAGGTTGCAAACTGAATATAATTTTTTTCTGCATCTAGCTCTGAAAAAATATTTGGGCTTCTAGCAGTGTGTGGGACTTGTTCTATTAGTCCTTCTATACTGACCTCCATCAGGTTGCAAATTGAATATAATTTTTTTCTGCATCTAGCTCTGAAAAAATAGTTGGGCTTCTAGCAGTGTGTGGGACTTGGTCTATTAGTCCATCTATACTGACCTCCATCAGGTTGCAAATTAAAAATAATTTTTTTCTGCATCTAGCTCTGAAAAAATATTTGGGCTTCTAGCAGTGTGTGGGACTATTTGTATTAGTCCATCTATACTGACGTCCAGCAGGTTGCAAATTCAAAATAATTTTTTTCTGCATCTAACCCAGCCAATAGTTTTGGCCTAATACCACAGTTTGGCCACTCAGCTCTGCTCGGTTACCATCCATTGTTTTTTTGTGCAAACAACTCCAGAGTTGTGAATTAGTTAACCACCAAAATGAGTGGAAAAAGGCCTGCTGCTGGTGGAAAGGGGAATAGGCGTGTTGGGAAGGGGAAAAAAGGTTGTGTCCGTGGGGTAGGTGTTAAAGCAACAGTAACATCTGCAGAAGAAAGACCATCTTCCAGCCAAACTAAAATGTCTACTTCTTTTAGCGGACAATGTGATAAGATCCCTTTCTTACGGCCACGCCAATCGCTACAAATTCCAGATGAGGCACAAAAACAGCAGGTGCTTCAACGGATATCAAGTGCTCCTTTAAGTGGGCTCCCCTCCACATCAACTTCAACATCACAAATACTCCAGCCCTCAAAGGTGTCACCCAAATCGCACTTGCTTCCTCACAGCTCCCAAATCTCCAGCTGCCCGTCTGAGTATGAGGTAGAACAGATGGTTGAGTCTGCAGAGCTGTTTATGACGCGCCCCCTGGGACATATTCCTTTTTGAGGGGAATACCCGGCACCGGATCAGATGGGGGGGTTGTAGTCTCCGAGCGGCTGTGACCCGGTCCCGTGCCCAGGGCGTCAAGCTCAGTGTTATGTGGCAGCTTTACAGATGTTACTAACGTTCTTTTGTGTCGACTACGCCACCCGTTGTGATGCGGTCACTGTGGCCGCCGCTGCAGCAGGGTCCGCTGAGGCTGATGGTGGATGCGCAGCTTGGTGGGATAACCCCCAACGGGAAGGGTATAGCCTCAGAGGGGACAGGCGCAGAGGATGGGGGTTGTGGTGGTGTGGTGCAGCCGGCAATGAAGACAGACTCGGGTTGTGCAGTTAAGGGAGTTTACTTACTGCTGATGTTTCGGTCACTCCAGCTGCTAGTGACCACCCGAGCCGTGCTGCGTCCACCAGGTCCTGGATCCAGCCAACCCCCAAACAAGTCCGGAGCGTGGCCCTGAGCTCTCCCTCTGTCCTTTCTTCAGCCGTCCCCACCAGTGATTCACCTAGGTCCAGCTCCCTCGGGCCTTCTTTTGGGACACCCTTGGCCCTGGGTTCCCTGACCCTGCATGTGGTGTGCCTTCGGGGTGAATGTGGTGGGTGACCGTGACAGACACTGCCCACGGTCTCCGGTCTCTGGCTGGGGATTGTTTTTGCCCCCACCAGCTTGGGTTCCGGTACCCTGATGCTGACTCCTCACCCGGTGCTCTAATTTGGGTTCTTGGGTCCCTTCAGTCTTCCCCCTCTGGGTCTTTCTCTTTTCTCCTCTCTCACTCTGGGTCTTGATCTTTCTTCTCTCCTCTGCTCCTGACTCTCTGCGTCTGACCCTGATTCTAAGTTGGTGCCCTCCTTATATATCCCTCTATGTGTGAGCTCAGGTGACCAGCACCCAATGAGCTCCTAACACTACCCAGACTGCTCCCCCTATCTGCCCCTACACTACATGGGATGTACCACCCCCCTCCCACTCCAGCCAGGAACAGGCTCGGTTGTACCTGCACATTTCTAAGTGGGAGTACCGTCGGCCTGCTCCTCTGGAATGGGATGTATGCAGTGCATGCAGTCTATCTGAGCTCAGTTCCACACTCCATCCTTACCCGGGAGTGGAATATCACACCTCTGGGTTGAGGTGCAATACCCCTGTAGCAGCCGAATCCTCAGGGTGCTACATTTACTCATACTATAGCCTGGGAATCAGAGGTCGACTCCAGCGCTTGTGTGAATCCAGACGAGGAAATGATCTGCACTGATGCCCAGAATCTTTATGAGTCGGATCCAGGACCAGACGCAGAAGGTTCTGACCATAATGTAGACCCTCATTCCCAAACTGTAACTCCTGTTGGTGGAGACAATGAGGAAGACGATGATAAGACTCAAATACCTGATTGGAGCGACAACTTTAGTTTTTTGTCAGGGCAGGAACAGGTTGGCTCTGAGGACGACGGGTGTGATAACGCACAGGGTGATGATGATGAGGTCGGAGATCCCACTTACTGTCAACCCACAGTCAGCCAAGAGATGAGGTCAGCAGAGGAGGTGGAGGAAGATGCTAGTGACGACGAGGTCAGGTTGCGCCTTCCTGGACAGAGACGTAGTACTGGAAGCACGTCAACAACTGCATCCTCAAACACAACTCTGCCTCTCACCACAAGTCGTGGTGGCTCTTCAGGTCGCATGGGTGCTAAGCCTTGCATAGCCTGGGCATTTTTTCAGATCGATAAAGATGACCCAACTCGTGTTATCTGTAACATTTGTCAGCAAAAGCTAAGTAGAGGCCAAAAAATACATAGTTTGAGTACTTCATGCATGAACCGGCACATGGACATGAAGCATAAGTTGCAGTGGGAAGCTCAGTGTGCTACAATGCGGCCTAGCCGGCCGGGCCAATCACCGTCTGCCATATCTTGTGCATCCGCGGCCTCTTCATCCTCTGTGACTGGGGGGACAGCAGTCACACCTGTTTTGGGGCGCAGACCTGCCACCTCTTTACCCGCAACAGCCAGCTTGATTGGCAGGTCATTTTCTTTGGAGGTGGTAACACCAGCTGGTGTTGAGCGCTGTCCGACATCGATAGCACCACCTTTGGATCAAGGCAACCTAACATGTCCGCCTGCATCTTCCTCACAGACCGGCAGTTTGCCGGGGACACCCTTATCAACCCCGTCTAAGCACAATAGCCAGCCCTCGGTCCCTCAGATGTGGACAAGTAAAAGACCATTTCCTCCTAGCCATGAGAAAGCTAAGAGGTTGAATTTCACCATCTGCAAGCTCTTGGCTACAGAAATGCTGCCTTTCCGCCTGGTGGACACAGAGGATTTTCGAGACCTTATGTCCGTCGCAGTGCCCCAGTACCAGATGCCCAGTCGGCACTACTTCTCAAAGAAAGGTGTGCCTGCGCTCCACCAGCATGTCGCACACAACATCACCGCTTCTTTGAGAAACTCTGTGTGTGACAGGGTGCATTTCACCACAGACACTTGGACGAGTAGGCATGGACAGGGGCGTTACATGTCGCTGACTGGGCACTGGGTAACTATGGTGACAGCAGGACAAGGGGCTGCTGTCCAAGTCTTGCCGTCCCCACGAGTTGTGCGTCAATCCTCTTTATGTCAAAGTTCCTCCACTGCTTCTGCCTCCTCAACCTCCTCTCGGTCTTCCACCTGCACCCAAAGCCTGTCTGGTCATGCCACAAGCTTTCTAACTGCGCAGAAGGGATCCTGCACACCTCCTTACTATGCTGGCAGTAGGGCTCAACGTCATCAGGCGGTTTTTACATTGAAATGTCTGGGAAATGTGAGTCACACAGCTGAGGAGTTGTGGTCAGCTCTGGAGAACCAATTTCATGAATGGTTGTCTCCACTGGACCTGAAACCAGGGAAGGCCGTGTGCGACAATGCTGCAAACCTGGGTGCGGCCCTTCGCCGGGGCAATGTCACACACGTGCCTTGTATGGCTCACGTGTTGAACCTGGTTGTCCAGCAATTTTTAGCCCACTATCCCAGACTAGATGGCCTTCTGCAGAGGGCACGGTCGCTGTGTGCTCACTTCCGCCGTTCGCATCCCGCAGCTCAGCGACTTACATCTCTACAGAAGTCGTTGGGCCTGCCACTTCACGGGCTAAAATGCGATGTGCCTACCCGGTGGAATTCAACTCTGCACATGTTGCAGCGACTGTGGCAGCACCGACAAGCCCTGGTGCAATACGTTCTGACGTATAGCCTGGGCCAACGAGATTCAGAGGTGGGGCAAATCACGCTGGAGGAGTGGTCTCAGATCAGGGACCTATGCACCCTTCTGCACAGTTTTGAAATGGCGACGAAGATGTTTAGTGCTGACGATGCCATTATCAGCATGACTATTCCGGTGATTTACATGCTGGAGCACATGTTAAACAGAATTCAGAGTCAGGTGGTGGCACAAGAGGAGGTGGAGGAAGTAGAGGAGGAGGAGTTGTATGCGGAAGGGCTAACATCTGCAAGGTCCAGACGGTCGGCAGCACCAAGGCGGCAGGCATGTGAGGGTGGGGGAGATGGTTTTACCAGGGCGCATGGTAGCAGCCAAACTAGTGAGGAAGGTGCAGGAGCCCAGGAAGAAGTGGAGGACGAACTGATGGAAGACTCATCAGATGAGGGAGACCTTGATCACATTTCTGTTGTGCGAGGTTGGGGGGAGAGGACAGAGGAAGGAAGCATGATTGTTACTTCGCCACCAACACAACAGGGACTTGGTGCTCCTGGATGCGCAACACACATGAGTGCCTTCTTGCTGCACTACCTGCAACATGACCTCGAATTGTGAGAATTAGAAATAATCCTGACTACTGGGTTGCCACACTGTTAGATCCCCGGTACAAAAGTAAATTTGCAGAAATTATTCCTGCCATAGAAAGGGATGCACGCATGCAGGAGTATCAGCAGAGACTGTTGCAGAATCTTACATGTGCTTTTCCACAAAATACCAGTGGTGCACGTAGTGAATCTCACAGTTCCAACTTGCCAACCGTGGTCTGTATGGAATTGTTCAATAAAGGGCCCAAAATTAAGATAACATAGATGGGAGAGGTCTCTATGAATAGGAATTCCTAAGTATTTGATACCCTGTGAGGGCCAGGCAAAGGGAAAGTTGGACTGGATGGAATCCTATATGGATTTAGGGAGGGAGACATCGAGGGCCTCAGACTTCGCTGCATTGATTTTAAAATTTTACCATGTAACAAAGTGATCTATTTCAGCCATAACAGCAGGGATGGATATATGTGATTGAGTGATATATACTAGGACATCATCAGCAAATAGAGAGCACTTGTACTCGGTGCCTCCCACCTCAATCCACCTAATATTGGGGTTATGGCGAATTTATGAGAGCAGGTGCTCCGTCACTAGGATGTATAAGAGAGGGGACAGAGGACATCCCTGCCTTGTCCCATTGGTGATTGTGAAAGGTGATGAAAATGTTCTGACGCACCCCCTGGGCCTTGGGACACCCGGAGCCGGACCCTTTTTGGTGGATGCTGGTGGTTGTAGTCTTCGTGGCGGCGATCCGGTTCCGTGGCTCAGGGCGGTCAAACCAGTGGCGGAACTATTTATGTGGTTTTGATGTTTAAATGTCCGACTACGCCACCCGTGGATTGCGGTCAGAGTGAACCGCCGCTACAGGGCAGACCGCTAAGGCTGGTGTTGTGGGTGCAGCAGAGCGTAGCATAACTCCCCACGGGAGGAGTATAGCCTCAGGGCAGTGTATGTGGAGGATGGGGGTGATGGTGCAGGGCAGCAGCAGTAACGACACGGAGTCAGTGATGCAGTTCAGGGCCTTTACTCACAGTTCTTATTATCCAGACCACGTCTGCAGGTAACGGCTGCCCACGTCGTACTGTGCTCACCAGGTGAGGGGCTCAGACAACTCCCAGATAACTTTGGAGCGCTTCACAGGACCCCCTTTGTGTGTCCTTTGTCTGGCCTTTCTTACCAACACTTCTGTCCGGCTGCCTCGGGCCTCCTCTTGGTAAACTTGGCGCCAGTTTCCCTGACCCTATGTGGTGCCTTCCTAGCGGGTGGAGCAAGGGGCTGCGCCACATAAAATGTCAGAGCCTCCGGTTTCTAGCTGAGGGTCGTTTCCTGCCTCCACTAGTTCGGGGACCGGTCTCCCCCTTTGGCCTGACCCCTCCACGCAGGTGGATTCGGGCGTGCGGTGGCGACTCGCCCGTCCGCACCCCTGGGATCCCTTCATTCCTCGTTCCTGGAGCCTTCTCCGCTCCTCTTCCTTCCTTCTCCCTCTTGCAGGCCTGGGCCTCTGTTACTAGGCCCGCCTCCGGAGCAGAGCTCATGCAGAGCCCCTGCTCCCTGCCACTTCTGCTCAGACTTCTCTGCACTGAACTAAGATGGTGCCCACCTTTTATACTCCCTTCTCAATGCACCCAGGAACTGCTTCCTCCCTGCTCCTGCACTGCAGGGTTCCCCTTCCTCAGTGTTCCCTCCCCCCACTCCAGCCAGGGACAGGGACTGTCGTGCCCATCTCAGGGGCATATTGGTCGCCCTGCCCCACGGCAATGTGGTGTAATGCATGCAGGTGTCGGGTCCTGATCCACACTCCATCCTTATCTGAGAGTGAGATATCACACCTCTGGGTGAGGTGCAATACGTCTGTAGCAACCGAGCCCTCGGTGCTACAGTTCCATTTATCTTCAGCCTAGGTGACGTATTGTGATACAGGGCCGTGATTTTGGCTATAAAAGGGTCCCCTAGACCCCTACCCCAAGCTTTTTAAGAGAATCATATATGGCGTGCCAGGAGACTCTATGGAATGCTTTCTCAGCATCCAACGAGAGTATCTACTTACAAATTTTTAACTGCATCTAGCCCAGGAAATACTTTGTGCCTAGTAGCAGTGTCTGCTAGTCAACGGATTATCCCGGCTGTTAAGCAAGCTACACCACCTGTAGTTTGGACACTTAATTTTTTCAAAGGAAATGCTTCGGGACCACGGGATACTTAGTGAAGAGCATCAGGAGGCACCCCAAGGCATAGGGGCTGGGACTGGCACTAGGATGCCTTGCGGTGGACAGCCGAGCTCGATCCTTATAAAAGCTTTTTAACTGCAGCAGCTTTAGTGGACGCTACTGAAGCTGGAATTACGCGGCTGCTGGCATGAGACTTGCCCTCCAATAGATCCTTGTAAATGGATTTAAAGTGTATTCATTCAAATTAGAGGGACAATTTAAATTAAAAAGCTTAGAGCTGCCTCCACCACAGGGGGGCTCTCTCGACCCACCAGCGGACAGGCACCAGTATTGGGAGAGGGGGGCTGGCCGTCAGGGTTCACCGCGGCTCTGGCACAAACCCGGCGACACGGAGGTGGCACGGGCAGGAGCGGACTGGCCGTCTCGGCTTCTCACTTTTTGGATTTTAGAAGGGCATGACATGCCTATATCTGTGTCTCCCCCTCCTTTTACTCCTCCACCTCTTTTCTTTTCGCATGACTATATGTACTTGTCACTTTTCCATGTGTTAGTTGTGTCTTCTGAGCAGTTTGTCAGCTTTTGGACACCTTTGAAGGTGTTTTCTATGTGTTTCTATGTGTTTTTGTTTGCCTGCCATTGGTTTTAACGGTGTTCGAAGGTGTTCGACGAACAGTTCGACGAACAGTTCGGCGAACACACGGGTGTTCGACAAACCGAACCGAACTCGAACACTACGGGGGTGGCTCAACACTAGTTATAATACTGTAGAACTGAATGCAGCCTGGTGGTTACTCTACTATACAATCTATATTGTGGATGGTAGCCTGGTGGTTACACTACTATACAGTGGCAAATAACTTGGCAGTTACATGACTATACAGTGGTTCAAAACTTTATGGTCAGACAAGTGGCAGGTAGAAGTGTCAGTAAACACAAAACAGCCGTAGCCTGCTGTTGATTGCATGTACTCTCCCCATCTGATTTTTATTGCTTGCTATGAGATTATTAGGAAGATTTTTTCATGATGTGGTGAGTGCAATCATCTTCACTCCTGCTAATTGCAGTTTTATGGTCATACTTAATGGTCATACAGAGGTACAGAGCTTGGCAGTTACACTACTCTACAGTGGTACGCAGTTTACCGGTTACATTACTATACAGTGGTGCAAAGCTTCATGGTAAAACTACAATACAGATGTACAGATCTTGGCAGTTACACAACAATACAGTGGTGCAGAGCTTCATGATCATGCTTCTATACAGAGGTACAAAGCTTGGCAGTTATATTACAACTATACGGTGATGCAAAACTTCACGGTTACACTATACAATGGAACAGATTTTGGCAATTACACTACTAAACAGTGGAATGTAGCATGGTGGTTATGTAACGCAGGTGCCGGAATGCAACGCACAGAGACACAAGGCGAGAACAGTCAGAGATGTTTGTAAACAGTTTTATACAACAGGTATACTGAAACAAGGGATTAGCATCAAGGGTAATGAACAGTGGTTTGAAATATCAGCAAAATACGAAATTTCTCAAAGTAAGGCGCAGTCTCTTAAAATAAGGCGCAGTCTCTTAAAGTAAGGCGCAGTCTCTTAAAATAAGGCGCAGTCTCTTAAAGTAAGGTGATGCCCTCAAGCATGAGAGACACCACACAAGTTCTTTAACCGTGAATTTGGCCCTAGCGGGGGTCACCGGTTATTCCCGCTAGGCCTTGAGTCTCTTTCCGGATGATTTCAATTAAATCACGTTGTGCTACTTTAGCCCCAACCGTTCCCCTCCCAACCTGAGTACTTAAACCCAATTGTCCCCGGTACCGTGGGTGAGCAGTGGAAGTGACGGCCCTGCTCACGTATGCAGCTCCTCTCTGCTTGGCTGTTGGGGGCAGTCTCTCGAGCCTTGGATAGGGGGGTCCAGGCCTCGTCTGTCGGCGGCTGACGTCGGGTTCCGCGAACTCACTCAGCACCGCGATCAGGTTCCTAGTATCCTCAGCAGGCACAGCACTCGGGTCACAACTGTGAGGGATCTGGAGCTCTTTTACCGGTGCCTGGCTGGAGCACCTCTCAGGCCTCTGGATTTGGCCTGTCATGCGGGGTTTCTCAGGACGCAGGGAGCACGTCTGCTCCTCTCTGCTGCTTGGCGCCAAAGACCCCTCTGGTTTGGCGCGCTGGCCTCTTATCTCTCTCAACTCCTTCCTGGAAGTCACCTGATCGGGTCCAGTGTCTGAATCTGCCCTCCCTGCAACTTCCCTTGTATATTTTGGTTCCGCTTGACTGTCTCTGGCCAGTAGATGGCAGTCTCGCTCCATCCTTGAAACGTCATGTTGAAGTTCTTTTACAAGCTTTCTTGCTCGTTCTACAGTTACACTACTAAACAGTGGCACAGAGCTTGGTAGTTACACGATTATACAGTGGTGCAGAGCTTCATGATCATGCTTCTATACAGAGGTACAAAACTTGGCAGTTACATTATAACTATATGGTGATGCACTACTTCACGGTTACACTATACAATGGAATAGTTATTGGCGATTACACTACTAAACAGTGGAATGTAGCATGGTGGTTACACTACTATACATTGGCACAGAGCTTGGTAGTTACACGATTATACAGTGGTGCAGAGCTTCATGATCATGCTTCTATACAGAGGTACAAAACTACTATACACTAGCACAGAGCTTGGCAGTTACACTACTATACAGTGGTGCAGAACTTCATGGTCATATTGTGGTACTGAGCTTGGCAGTCACACTACTATACAGTGGAGAACAACTTTACGATTATACTATACAGTGGAAAAGAGATTGGCGATTTCATTACTGCGTAGTGACATAGAGCTTGGTGGTTACACTCCTATATAGAGGTGACGCGCCCCCTGGGCCATATTCTTTAGGGGGAATATCCGGAGCCGGATCAGATGGGAGTTGTAGTCTTCCGAGTGGCTGTGACCCGGTCCGTGCCCAGGGTGTCAAACTCAGTTGTATGTGGCAGTCCTACAGATGTTATTAAGTTCTTAATGTCGACTACGCCACCCGTTGTATTGCGGTCACTATGGCCGCCGCTGCAGCAGGGTCCGCTGAGGCTGATGGTGTTGGTGCAGCTTTTGGTAGTATAACCCCCAACGGGTGGGGTATAGCCTCAGGGGGTCAGGTGCAGAGGATGGGGGTTGTGGTGGTGCAGCATAGATGTTAAAGGAAGACAGAGTCGGGTTGTGCAGTTTAGGGTATTTACTCACTGCTGATGTTCCGGTCACTCCAGCTTCAAGTGACCACCCGAGCCGTGCTGCGTCCACCAGGTCCTGGATTCAGCCAACCCCCAAGCAAGTCCGGAGCGTGACCCTGAGCTCTCCTTCTGTCCTTTCCTCTGGCCGTCCCCACTAGTGATCCACCTAGGTCCAGCTCCCTCGGGCCTTCTGTTGGGAGACCCTTGGCCTTGGGTTCCCTGACCCTCCACGTGGTATGCCTTCGGGGTGGATGTGGTGGGTGGCCGTGGCAGACACTGCCCACGGCCTCCAGTCTCTGGCTAGGGTGTGCTTTTGCCCCCACCAGCTTGGGATCCGGTACCCTTTTGCCAACTCTTCACCCGCTGATGGACTTTGGGTTCTCAGAGTTCCTTTTCTGTTTCCCCCTCTGGGTCTTTCTTGCTTTCTCCTCTCTCTCTCTCTGGGGCTGCTCTGCTCCTCTTCCTGACTCTGACAGACTGACCCTGTTCTTTGATGGTGCCCACCTTATATACACCCTCTATGTGTGAGCTCAGGCGACCAGCACCCAATGAGCTCCTATCTTTACCCAGGCTGCTCCCCCTATCTGCCCCTACACTACTTGGGATGTTCCACCCCCCTCCCACTCCAGCCAGGAATAGACTCGGTCGTACCTGCACATTTCTAAGTGGGAGTACCGTTGGTCTGTTCCCCGGAAATGGGATGTGTGTAGTGCATGCAGCCTACCGAGCTCAGGTCCACACTCCATCCTTACCCGGGAGTGGAATATCACACCTCTGGGTTGAGGTGCAATACCCCTGTAGCAGCCGAATCCTCAGGGTGCTACATTCCCCCCTGGTAAATCACAGCACGTCCTCGGGCTGTAAGACATAAACAACACCAAAACATATAAATTTTTTTCATATCAACAACATCGTATAAACATATAAAATAACATAAATTAGCAGCAAAACATTCTTTCTTATAAAACATTCTCGTCGCCTCTGGCTCCTCCTCCGGTCACTGTGCAACGTGTGACCGGGTAAAGTGCGACAGTCTCTCTAGAAAACTGGTTTTCCTATAAAACCGGTAGGGGGCGCTTTAGGACGCGCAACTATATACAGGGATTATGGCCGCTCTCAGTCCTCGGTCAGTGGGATTTAGGGGTTAAACGGGCAAACAGTTCAATTCTCTGGTCCCAACGGGGACTACATTAGCAACAGTAACAGTTTCAGTTCACGGTGCCCCGACGGGCAACTATATACAGCTTCTGCTTCGCTGTACTTAACGACGGCGTCCTCCTGCTCTTGCTTTATGGTTAACTTTGGCTTCAGACCCGTCCGGGCACGTATGCTGGGCGAACAGGTCCTCTCCCAGATGCGGCACTCTTGGTCTTATGGGCGCGGTGGTGTTAGCGCCCGGGTTGCCCGGGCCTTGCGGCCAGGCCTGGGGTATCTGGAAGGTAAAGGGCACCGTAAGGACGGCGGCGCCCTGGGCTACTTGGCCCTGCGACCAGGCCGGGGGCTCCGCGGAGGTAGGGGGCGCTGTTGGTATTGCGGCGCCCGGGGGTACTAGGCCTTGCGACCAGGCTGGTGGTACTTCCTGCTTGGTCACGCCCGGGGTCGAGGCGTGTGACGTCACAGGGGTCGCGGCTCCCGTTTGAGGCCTAGTCTGCGGCGGTGACGTTGCAGCGACGGGCACGGCAGGATAGACTTCGGGCTCTGCGACGGGGAGCTGGGGCAGGTACGCGGTTTCCCGGTTTGGGGTATAGACGTCCCCTTTACCTGCCTCCACTCGTTCGGCTCCCTTCTCGGCGCCGTCTCCGGCCTTCAATCCTCCCGCGCCATCCTCAGAGGCGGTCTGTTTCCTCGTCTCGGGTGGCGTGCTCCGCTGACAGGTCTCGGTCTGCTGGGCCATCTCACGGCTCCACTCCGCCAACGTCTCTCGCTGCACCCGGGCCATCCTCCTTGCGAGGCCCTCCAGAGCGGTCTGCGCACACTCCCGATCTCGGGGGAGCTGTGCCAGGACCTCCACTAAGCCTAGTGGGGTCGTTGCTTCTAGCAGGCTCCTGACCAACGGGTCGGTGCTGCTCTGCTCTCCTACTGTTGTCTCCAGCAGGCTCCTGGCCATCGGGCCGGTGCTGCTCTGCTCTCCCTCCTCTGTTTCTAGCAGGCTCCTGGCCAACGGGCCGGTGCTGCTCTGCTTTCTCGTCATCTCCGGGTAAGCTCCTCCGATATTCTTCTCCAGGCTTCTTGCCTCCGGGTGCGCTCGCTCTAGACTGCTCCAGGCGACACCCATCTTTGTTCTCTCCTTTCGTCTCCTCCCCCTTCGAGGGCGGTCCCGGGGCCACTTGGTGACTGTCAGCTCCAGGGGCTGTTCTTTCACGCTGACAGACACCTCTAGCATCACAGTCTCTGTTGGTGGGGGCGGTTTCCACTTTTGGCGCCATTTTCGGTCCTGGCCCACGATGGGAGGCGGCCTCTCGCCACCCTCTGGCACGCCCATAATGGCGTCCGCTCTGACAAGGCGGGAAACCTTTGGAAATGGCGGGAATCGCTTCCCAGTGGCGGGAAACTCTGCAGATGGCGGGAAAACGCTGTTAATGGCGGACAACCGGCGGGAATCGACCTGTGATGGAGTCCGATGGCGGGGACCCTCCGGAACCGGCAGGAGACTTCTTTTTGAGGTAAACTTGCACTTTTCTTCAGGCACGCAGTACCCGGGTGTTGCGGGCACGGTATCCTGCCGACTACGCCAAAGTTGACGCGCCCCCTGGGCCATATTCTTTAGGGGGAATATCCGGAGCCGGATCAGATGGGAGTTGTAGTCTTCCGAGTGGCTGTGACCCGGTCCGTGCCCAGGGTGTCAAACTCAGTTGTATGTGGCAGTCCTACAGATGTTATTAAGTTCTTAATGTCGACTACGCCACCCGTTGTATTGCGGTCACTATGGCCGCCGCTGCAGCAGGGTCCGCTGAGGCTGATGGTGTTGGTGCAGCTTTTGGTAGTATAACCCCCAACGGGTGGGGTATAGCCTCAGGGGGTCAGGTGCAGAGGATGGGGGTTGTGGTGGTGCAGCATAGATGTTAAAGGAAGACAGAGTCGGGTTGTGCAGTTTAGGGTATTTACTCACTGCTGATGTTCCGGTCACTCCAGCTTCAAGTGACCACCCGAGCCGTGCTGCGTCCACCAGGTCCTGGATTCAGCCAACCCCCAAGCAAGTCCGGAGCGTGATCCTGAGCTCTCCTTCTGTCCTTTCCTCTGGCCGTCCCCACTAGTGATCCACCTAGGTCCAGCTCCCTCGGGCCTTCTGTTGGGAGACCCTTGGCCTTGGGTTCCCTGACCCTCCACGTGGTATGCCTTCGGGGTGGATGTGGTGGGTGGCCGTGGCAGACACTGCCCACGGCCTCCGGTCTCTGGCTAGGGTGTGCTTTTGCCCCCACCAGCTTGGGATCCGGTACCCTTTTGCCAACTCTTCACCCGCTGATGGACTTTGGGTTCTCAGAGTTCCTTTTCTGTTTCCCCCTCTGGGTCTTTCTTGCTTTCTCCTCTCTCTCTCTCTGGGGCTGCTCTGCTCCTCTTCCTGACTCTGACAGACTGACCCTGTTCTTTGATGGTGCCCACCTTATATACACCCTCTATGTGTGAGCTCAGGCGACCAGCACCCAATGAGCTCCTATCTTTACCCAGGCTGCTCCCCCTATCTGCCCCTACACTACTTGGGATGTTCCACCCCCCTCCCACTCCAGCCAGGAACAGACTCGGTCGTACCTGCACATTTCTAAGTGGGAGTACCGTTGGTCTGTTCCCCGGAAATGGGATGTGTGTAGTGCATGCAGCCTACCGAGCTCAGGTCCACACTCCATCCTTACCCGGGAGTGGAATATCACACCTCTGGGTTGAGGTGCAATACCCCTGTAGCAGCCGAATCCTCAGGGTGCTACAGAGGCATGAAGCTTAACAGTTACAGAACTTTACAAACCCAGTCTCATAACAAAAGGGCCGGTTTCCACCAGCAACAATGCAACCGAGCAGCTTTGATATTCAGGGCAGTTATCACAGAACACCTCTAGAGAAGACACATATAGTACGGTATTAAATGACACAGACGCTTCCAACTTATGCCCATAAGCAAGTAAAGCCTAAGCATCACCTACTGCCAATCCAATTGGTCATAGAGCTGCAGTAGGAAAGAGATTCCTGGAAATCCAACTTCATTGAATCTCTTAATGGGTTTCATTAGTTTTGATTAGCCTTGTTGCAGATGACATGAGCCTGAATGGAGTTGCCCTTTAACTTACGTATCAGGCTGGGGATTAATCACCTACATAGCTATTTGTATTGGGTGAGAAATCGTGATAACAGCCCCTATTCAGTAATCAACACTGTAATTGCATTAAGTGGGACAAGTTTCATTTATTTCTGGCAGAAGATCACGGAAATAAAGACAATCAGCTAATCTGAGCTGGCCAGACAAGCTACTGGCAGCGATATCAGGAAACTGGCCCATTGTTGCAGCTTTTATGGCTGTGGCTGAAATGGACACTGATCCTATTGCTCTGCACTTGGGCGAGTGACAGTAAAAAAATGGTTGGTTTTGCTACTGTGACAGGGCTTGGATGAGAATAGAAATATGGACAGTTCTTTGTTTTCCATAAACAGCGCCACCCTTGTCCATAGGTCATGTGTGGTACTGCAGCTACAACAGCCAGCACCACCAAATAAAAAGCTACATAAAAGGAGTGTAGAAAATTAAAACTTCTCATAACTTTTCATATGGAAATTGTGTGGATCGAAACTTCTATTTATCGATATACACACATGCAAATAAATGTGTTGGTTATTTTAAGGGCAGTAAAATTGCTTTCCCACTGTATTCAGTTGGACATGACTTTTTTTTTTCCATTACCGTAGCTTTGGGAGGTCTTGTTATTTGGAGGACGAGTTGTAGATTTTTTTAGGGGTCTTCTTGTCGTATATAGCATTGAATTTATTTCATGTGCAAAATGTAGAAAATTGCAAAAAAAAAGTAAGGAATCATGCATTATTTATTTTTTTATTCAATTGGTTATAATGGATATGGAGATATAGATAATTATTTGTTTATTTTGCAAAGATAATTTGTTGTGTGGTGCATTTATTTACGGTATTTATTTTACACATTTTTTTTTTACATTATATTTTACACATTTTTAGAAAGAATTAGCAAGAGATTTGAACTCATAAAAAAGAAGAGCTAAGAGAGAAATCCAGAATTAGGAAAACAAGTCTGATCCTAAGTTGTGTTTGGTGTTGCCATTCGCTCTTATTGAAGAGAATGGAGCTGAGTTGCAGTACCAGACACAACCTATGATCAGGGTTGGCGCTGTCTCTGAAATAAAGCAGCTGTATTTTTCTTATTTTGGAAATCCCTTTAGGCAAAAGGATGAAGGAAAACAAGGAGAAATTGGCAGAAAGAGGATGAGACACATTAAACATATTTAATGGTGTACATTAAAATACAGTTTTTACCACTTTTTTAATATTTGCTGTGATTTTTTTTTTTTTTGCAATTTTTTTTAAGTAGCAAAATTATTAGCCTATGTTCACACATTGCATTTTTGCTGCGTTTTTTTGTGAAGATTTATATAAATGAAAAGTTGCTTTTACAGTATCAGCTAGAGCTATGAGATTTCAGAAATCTCATGCACACACATTAGATTTTTTCCTGACTGAATTGGAAAACTGCTGTGCTTTCGAAAACTGCAGCATTTCACTTCTTTTAGCGTTTTCTCAGCGTTTTGGCAGCATTTTTTTACCCATAGAAAGCAATGGTTAAGTGCAAAAAAGCAGCAAAAAACGCCTATATAAGTTTTTGTTGCGTTTTTTGTGAAAAAAGCAACATGTGAAACCCATGTATTTTTTGGATTTTCCCAAGTTTAAACCATAATGTCTTGGTGTGGTCACCTGAGAATGGCAGTTAGGATTAATACAGTTTAATTAAATTAGTGATGTGTAAAGTAAACTTTGGCCGACCAAGGTGTAAAATTGAACAATACTTGGTCACCTCAAGGGCTGACCAAAGTGTGAAAGTAAACAGTGTCCTACAAACTCAATGCACTGCCAATGTCTTAGGTAAACTATTCCTGACTAATTCAACTCCCCCCGCTGTTACATTTGTAATTGTGTATTTTTTCATGAACATATCTTATGTCTTGCATTGGCGACCAGTGTTCATGCATCTGTGGTGGAAGCAAAGTTGAACTTTGGGATGCAGCAAAAACGTGTGAATATAGCCTTACTGATTACAAGCAACCCCTTCAAGGGGTTGAATATAATTAGAATATAAGGTCTGATATATTTCCAGAAACAATGCCACCCTTGTCTACAGGTCGTGATTGGTATTGCGGCTCAGTCAGGTGCAATACCAGACGCAGCCCATACAGGAACAATTTCTGGAAAAAAAATAATATACAGCTATGTGTAAACAGTAAATCTGAGGAATCTAATTATAAGACACCGGGCACATTATTTCTAATTAGGTCATTGGTATTGAGGAATAGGATGCAATCATTATAGGAGGTGAGCTCAATGCAAAAACTGTGGGCTAAAGCTGAAGTTTCCTGTGTACGGGGGTTATAATGTATATATAATAGCAAACTAAGTACAGAATTAATCCCAGAAATATCTAAAGGAGGCAACTTGATCTTACTCCATCCAAACGGCAATGTGCGCTCTACAAATGTCTCCATTTCACCTTTAGTAATACAGTAGAAAAAAAATACTTGACCTGTGTGACAAAATCACCGTCATAATTGCTTAGGCATAAATAGGCAGCCAGGTTAGGCTTTGGACAATGGCAGAAGCAATGCATGCTGGGAAATGAAGAAAGAGACAGTTCCGGTACCTATGGTACTGGCAGAATTCAGCTAAATTATGTATTAACAGAAAAAGGTAATTCTTTTTTTTTGTGGCTAGAAGTGTTTTATTTATTTTTATTTTCACTACATCAACATTTGTTTAAATATGTTTTGTAGATAAATGTTTGTTAACCCTTTGCTTTCTGGCCTGCTCAAGAATAAATCCTGCGCACAAAAGCGCAGCAGCACATACCGTTTAGTAATTAAATGTCCTTAAAAGACCCGTTCATATTTCTGCCCTCCATGTAAAGATTAACGGCAGCAATTATAAAGTGCTTGAACACTCTCCCTTCCTGATCCGCAGCCATAACTGTATGAAAGCAACTCACAGGATCAATACACAACGCGGATGATCACTCTGGCTGCCAAATGCACCAGCTCCCATCCAAGTGTCAGATACCTGTAATAAAAGGACCTAGACAGTAAATAATACAGAGATCTGTCACACAAAGCAGACCGCGATGAGAACGCAGCAAATAGATAGATACCATACAGTTACCATACAGATACCATACAGTTACCATACAGATACCATATAGATACCATACAGATACCACACAGTTACCATACAGATACCATACAGATACCACACAGTTACCATACAGATACCATACAGATACCATACAGTTACCATATAGATAACATACAGATACCATACAGTTACCATACAGATACCATACAGATACCATACAGATAGCATACAGTTATCATACAGTTACCATACAGTTACCATACACATACCATATAGTTACCATACAGATACCATACAGATACCATATAGAGACCATACACATACCATACAGATACGATATAGATACCATACAGTTACCATACAGATACCATACAGATACCATACAAATACCATACAGTTACCATACAGATACCATACAGATACCATACAGTTACCATACAGATACCATACAGATACCATACAGATAGCATACAGTTATCATACAGTTACCATACAGTTACCATACAGTTATCATACACATACCATATAGATACCATACAGATACCATACAGTTACATACAGTTACCATACAGATACCATATAGATACCATACAGATACCATACAGTTACCATACAGTTGCCATACAGATACCATACAGTTACCATATAGATACCATACAGTTACCATACAGATACAATACAGTTACCATACAGTTACCATACAGATACCATACAGTTACCATACAGATATCATTCAGTTACCATACAGTTACCATACATTTACCATACAGTTACCATACAGATACCATACATTTACCATACAGTTACCATACAGTTACCATACATTTACCATACAGATACCATACAGTTACCATACACTTACCATACAGATACCATACAGATATCATACAGTTACCATACAGTTACCATACAGTTACCATACAGATACCATACAGATATCATACAGATACCATACAGTTACCAAACAGTTACCATACAGATACAATACAGTTACCATACAGTTACCACACAGATACCATACAGATACCATACAGTTATCATACAGTTACCATACAGTTACCATACAGATAGCATATAGACACCATATAGATACCAAACAGTTGCCATACAGTTACCATACATATACCATACTGTTACCATACAGTTACCATACAGATACCATACAGTTACCATACAGTTACCATACAGATATCATGCAGAAACTATACAGTTACCAAACAGTTACCATACAGATACAATACAGTTACCATACAGATATCATACAGTTACCATGCAGATACCATACAGATACCATACAGATACCATACAGTTATCATACAGATACCATACAGTTACCATACAGATACCATATAGACACCATATAGATACCAAACAGTTGCCATACAGTTACCATACATATACCATACAGTTACCATACAGTTACCATACAGATACCATACAGATACCATACAGTTACCATATAGATACCATACAGATACCATACAGATACCATATAGATACCAAACAGTTACCATACAGTTACTTTACAGATACCATACAGTTACCATACAGTTACCATACAGATACCATACAGATACCATACATTTACCATACAGATACCATACAGTTACCATACAGATACCATACAGATACCATACAGTTACCATACAGTTACCATACAGATACCATACAGTTACCACACAGTTACTATACAGATACCATATTGATACCATACAGATACCATACAGTTACAATACAGTTACCATACAGATACCGTACAGTTACCATACAGATACCATACAGTTACCATACAGATACCGTACAGTTACCATACAGATACCATACAGTTACCATACAGTTACCAAACAGATACCATACAGTTACCGTACTGATACCATACAGATACCATACAGTTACCATACTGATATCATACAGTTACCATACAGATATCATACAGTTACCATACAGATACCATACAGTTACCATACTGATACCATACAGTTACCATACAGATATCATACTGTTACCATACAGATACCATACAGTTACCATACAGATACCATACAGATATCATACAGATACCATACAGTTACCATACAGTTACCATACAGATACCATACAGTTACCATACTGATACCATACAGTTACCATACAGATATCATACAGTTACCATACAGTTACCATACAGATACCATACAGATACCATACAGTTACCTTACAGTTACCATACATTTACCATACAGTTACCATACTGATACCATACAGTTACCATACAGATATCATACTGTTACCATACAGATACCATACAGTTACCATACAGATACCATACAGATATCATACAGATACCATACAGTTACCATACAGATACCATACAGTTACCATACTGATACCATACAGATATCATTCAGTTACCATACAGATACCATACAGATACCATACAGAAACCATACAGATATCATACAGTTACCATACAGATACTATACAGATACCATACAGTTACCATACAGATACCATACAGTTACCATAGAGTTACCATACAGATACCATACAGTTACCATATAGATACAATAGAGTTACCATATAGACACAATACAGATACCATACAGTTACCATACAGTTAGCATACAGTTACCATACAGATACCATATAGATACCATACAGTTACCAAACAGTTACCATACAGATATCATACAGTTACCTTAAAGTTACCATACAGTTACCATAAAGATACCATACAGATATCATACAGTTACCAAACAGTTACCATACAGATATCATACAGATACCATACAGTTACAATACAGTTACCATACAGATATCATACAGTTACCATACAGATACCATTCAGATACCATACAGATACCATACAGTTATCATACAGATACCATATAGACACAATATAGATACCAAACAGTTGCCATACAGTTACCATACATATACCATACAGTTACCATACAGTTACCATACTGATACCATACAGTTACCATACAGATACCATACAGATATCATACAGATACCATACAGTTACCAAACAGTTACCATACAGATATCATACAGTTACCTTAAAGTCACCATACAGTTACCATACAGTTACCATACAGATATCATACAGATACCATACAGTTACAATACAGTTACCATACAGATACCATACAGATACCATACAGATATCATACAGTTACCAAACAGTTACCATACAGATATCATACAGATACCATACAGTTACAATACAGTTACCATACAGATATCATACAGTTACCATACAGATACCATACAGTTATCATACAGATACCATATAGACACAATATAGATACCAAACAGTTGCCATACAGTTACCATACATATACCATACAGTTACCATACTGATACCTTACAGTTACCATACAGATACCATACAGATATCATACAGATACCATACAGTTACCAAACAGTTACCATACAGATATCATACAGTTACCTTAAAGTTACCATACAGTTACCATACAGATACCATACAGATATCATACAGTTACCAAACAGTTACCATACAGATATCATACAGATACCATACAGTTACAATACAGTTACCATACAGATATCATACAGTTACCATACAGTTACCATACAGATACCATACAGATACCATACAGTTATCATACAGATACCATATAGACACAATATAGATACCAAACAGTTGCCATACAGTTACCATACATATACCATACAGTTACCATACAGTTACCATACTGATACCATACAGTTACCATATAGATACCATACAGTTACCATACAGTTACCATACAGATACCATATAGATACCATATAGATACCAAACAGTTACCATACAGTTACCATACAGTTACTTTACAGATACCATACAGTTACCATACAGATACCATACAGTTACCATACAGTTACCTTACAGATACCATACAGTTACCATACAGATACCATACAGATACCATACAGTTACCACACAGTTACCATACAGATACCATACAGATACCATACAGATACCATACAGTTACCATACAGATACCAGTTACCATACAGATATCATACAGTTACCACACAGTTACCATACAGATACCATATTGATACCATACAGTTACCATACAGTTACCATACAGATACCGTACAGTTACCATACAGATACCATACAGTTACCATACAGATACCGTACAGTTACCATACAGATACCATACAGTTACCATACAGATATCATACAGTTACCATACAGTTACCATACAGTTACTATACAGATACCATACAGTTACCATACAGTTACCATATAGTTACCATACAGATACCATACAGATACCATACAGATATCATACAGATACCATACAGTTACCAAACAGTTAACATACAGATATCATACAGTTACCATACAGTTACCATACAGTTACCATACAGATACCATACAGATATCATACAGATACCATACAGTTACAATACAGTTACCATACAGATATCATACAGTTACCATACAGTTACCATACAGATATCATACAGATACCATACAGTTACAATACAGTTACCATACAGATATCATACAGATACCATACAGTTACAATACAGTTACCATACAGATATCATACACTTACCATACAGTTACCGTACAGATACCATGCAGATACCATAGAGACACAATATAGATACCAAACAGTTGCCATACAGTTACCATACATATACCATACAGTTACCATACAGTTACCATACTGATACCATACAGTTACCATATAGATGCCATACAGTTACCATACAGTTACCATACAGATACCATATAGATACCATATAGATACCAAACAGTTACCATACAGTTCCCATACAGTTACTTTACAGATACCATACAGTTAACATACAGATACCATACAGTTACCATACAGATACCATACAGATACCATACAGTTACCACACAGTTACCATACAGATACCATACAGATACCATACAGTTACCATACAGATACCATACAGTTACCATACAGTTACCATACAGATACCAGTTACCATACAGATATCATACAGTTACCATACAGATACCATACAGTTACCATACAGATACCATATTGATACCATAGTTACCATACAGTTACCATACAGTTACCATACAGATACCGTACAGATACCATACAGATACCATACAGTTACCATACAGATACCGTACAGTTACCATACAGATACCATACAGTTAACATACAGATACCATACAGTTACCATACAGATACCATACAGTTACCACACAGTTACCATACAGATACCATACAGTTACCATACAGTTACCATACAGATACCGTACAGATACCATACAGTTACCATACAGATACCGTACAGTTACCATACAGATACCATACAGTTAACATACAGATACCATACAGTTACCATACAGATACCGTGCAGATACCATACAGTTCCCATACAGTTACTTTACAGATACCAGTTACCATACAGATACCATACAGTTAACATACAGATACCATACAGTTACCATACAGATACCATACAGATACCATACAGATACCATACAGTTACCATACAGATACCATACAGATACCAGTTACCATACAGATATCATACAGTTACCATACAGATACCGTACAGTTACCATACAGATACCATACAGATACCATACAGATACCATACAGTTACCATACAGATACCATATTGATACCATAGTTACCATACAGTTACCATACAGTTACCATACAGATACCGTACAGATACCGTACAGATACCATACAGTTACCATACAGATACCGTACAGTTACCATACAGATATCATACAGTTACCACACAGTTACCATACAGATACCATACAGATACCATACAGTTACCATACAGATACCATACAGTTACCATACAGTTACCATACAGATACCAGTTACCATACAGATATCATACAGTTACCATACAGATACCGTACAGTTACCATACAGATACCATACAGATACCATACAGATACCATACAGTTACCATACAGATACCATATTGATACCATAGTTACCATACAGTTACCATACAGTTACCATACAGATACCGTACAGATACCATACAGATACCATACAGTTACCATACAGATACCGTACAGTTACCATACAGATACCATACAGTTAACATACAGATACCATACAGTTACCATACAGTTACCATACAGATACCGTACAGATACCATACAGTTACCATACAGATACCGTACAGTTACCATACAGATACCATACAGTTAACATACAGATACCATACAGTTACCATACAGATACCGTACAGATACCATACAGTTCCCATACAGTTACTTTACAGATACCAGTTACCATACAGATACCATACAGTTAACATACAGATACCATACAGATACCATACAGTTACCACACAGTTACCATACAGATACCATACAGATACCATACAGTTACCATACAGATACCATACAGTTACCATACAGTTACCATACAGATACCAGTTACCATACAGATATCATACAGTTACCATACAGATACCGTACAGTTACCATACAGATACCATACAGATACCATACAGATACCATACAATTACCATACAGATACCATATTGATACCATAGTTACCATACAGTTACCATACAGTTACCATACAGATACCGTACAGATACCGTACAGATACCATACAGTTACCATACAGATACCGTACAGTTACCATACAGATATCATACAGTTACCATACAGTTACCATACAGATACCATACAGTTACCATACAGTTACCATACAGATATCATACAGTTGCTGAAAAACTAGGCATGCAAAGCTTTCTATGCAATCAGAAGACGTCTGTACCATTTTAAGGCTCCTGTAACAGTCTGGCTAAAAATCTTTGATACCATCATAGCTCCAATCCTTCTGTACGGCAGCGAAGTCTGGGGTCCAGTCTCATACCCAAACTGGTCAAAGTATGACGCTGGACCAACAGAAATATGCCACCTAGAGTTCTGCAAACACCTCCTCCAAGCAGAGCAGAGCTGGGCAGATTCCCGCTACACCTTACGATCCACAAAAAGGTGCTATCATTCAAGGCTCATCTACAAAGTAGTAGTCCCAGCTCCTACCATCACAAAGCCTCGCTACACCAGGAAGCCCTAAGAGAACGAAGTCCCCCAACACAAATCACCCAAAACCAGCGTGACCAAGTTGCCAACCTGCATGGCCTGACAAAAGGGGATATCCGGAAGATGGTACACAAAGGCAAAGAGGAATATCTCAGCGTCTGGAGGAACGACATTACCAAATCACAGAAACTGACGGTATACCAGAACCTACAGAGGGAATACAAACTGGCCCCATATCTAGAGAAACTCGCAAACCCCAAAGAGCGACAGATCCTGAGCCGGTACAGACTGAGCGCCCACAGTCTACTCATCGAATCCGGGCGGCACCGACAGAACTACATGCCCCGAGAGCGCGGACTCTGCCAGCAGCGCCCCCAGGAGGCCATGGAGGATGAGGCCCACTTCTTGCTGAGGAGTCCCACATACTCCACAGTGAGGGACACTCACTTCATGAGACTGTCCGATCTCCTCCCAGACTTCACCTCCAAGGAGGAGGAAGACAAACTGCCTATACTACTGGGGGAAGAGGAAAGTGCAGCGGCCATAACAGCGCAATATGTCAGTGCCTGCCACAGACTAAGAGGAGCCGGATAAATCATGGACCCCGATACCCCATCCTGGATGTGTCCCTATCCCCATCGACCCATTATTTTACCACTTGCTTTGGCAATGCTAACATGTACTTAGTCCTGCCAATAAAGACCATCTGATTTGATTTGATAGATAGATAGATAGATAGATAGATAGAAAGATAACATATAGATAGATGATGGATAGATAATATATAGATAGATGATGGATAGATGATATATAGATAGATAGATAGAGAGATAGATAGATAGATAGATAGATAGATAGATAAATGATAGATAGATAGATAGATAGATAGATAGATAGATAGATAGATAGATAGATAGCAAAATATAGGTGAAGCACCAGGAAGGAAAAATAAATTATAAGTGGGTGCAGCGCCTAATAGGCAATATGGAGGACTATGTAGGGCCCATTATACTGTTTGGAGGACTATGTGGGGCCCATTATACTGTATGGAGCATTATGTGGGCCCCATTATTCTGTATGGAGAACTATGCGGGGCCATTATTCTGTATGGAGGACTATGTGGGGCCCATTATACTGTATGGAGGACTATGTAGGGTCCATTATACTGTTTGGAGGACTATGTGGGGCCCATTATACTGTATGGAGCATTATGTGGGCCCCATTATTCTGTATGGAGAACTATGCGGGGCCATTATTCTGTATGGAGGACTATGTGGGGCCATTATACTGTATGGAGGACTATGTGGGGTCCATTATACTGTATGGAGGACTATGTGGGGCCCATTATACTGTATGGAGGACTCTGTGGGGCTTATTATACTGTTTGGATGACTATGTGAGGCCCATTATTCTGTATTGAGGACTATGTGGGGCCCATTATACTGTTTGGAGAACTATGTGAGGCCGATTATTCTGTATTGAGGACTATGTGAAGCCATTATACTGTATGGAGGACTATGTGGGGCCCATTATTCTGTATTGAGGACTATGTGGGGCCCATTATTCTGTATGGAAAACTATGTGAAGCCCATTATACTGTTTCGAGGACTATGTAGGGTCCATTATTCTGTATTGAGGACTATGTGAAGGTCATTATACTGTACTAGATGGTGGCCCGATTCTAACGCATCGGGTATTCTAGAATATGTATACGGAGTCACATGACCACATGGGCGGGCGCCAATATCGCTGATTGGTCGCGGCCGCGTACCGGGGAGCGGCGCTGCCTGTGTGGGGCCCATTATCCTGTATTGAGGACTATGTGGGAGTCATTATACTGTATTGAGGACTATGTGGGACCAATTATTCTGTATGGAGGACTATGTGGGTCCATTATACTGTACGGAGGACTATGTGAGGCCATTATTCTGTATGGAGGACTATGTGGAGCCCATTATACTGTATAGAGCCCTATGTGAGGCCCATTATACTGTATTGAGGACTATGTGGGAGTCGTTATACTGTATGGAGGACTATGTGGGGGTCATTATACTGTATGGAGGACTATGTGGACCCATTATACTGTATGGAGGACTATGTGAGGCCCATTATACTGTATGGAGCACTATGTGAGGCCCATTCTACTGTATTGAGGACTATGTGGGAGTCATTATACTGTATGGAGTACTATGTGGGTCCATTATACTGTATGGAGGACTATGTGGAGCCCATTATTCTGCATTGAGCACTATGTGGGGCCCATTATTATGTACTGAGGACTATGTAGAGTCCTTTATTCTGTATAGAACACTATGTGAGGCCCATTATACTGTATTGAGGACTATGTGGGAGTAATTATACTGTATGGAGGGCTATGTACTGCTCATTATACTGTATGGAGCACTATGTGAGGCCCATTATACTGTATTGAGGACTATGTGGGAGTAATTATACTGTATGGAGGTCTATTTACTGCTCATTATACTGTATGGAGCACTATGTGAGGCCCATTATCCTGTATGGAGTACTATGTGAGGTCCATTGTACTGTATGGATGTCACGGGTGTGTCAGGTGTAATAGACAGTTGCTCTGGATCCGGATCTGATCTGGATCTGTATCTGTAGAAGGTCACTGCGCTTGGCATTGCAGATGCCTTCTTAATCCTTCTTCCTTTAGGACCCAGCAGCTATATTCCTCCTGCCGCTGATTGACACACCCTAGTCTGCGTGTTAAATACACTCAGTTTGCTTCAGGGAGTCACTGATGATATTTCTATCTTCCTGGGTGCAGGCTTGGAGCTCTAGCAGTCGGCTAGCTTCTTCTCTGGTGCCCTTGGAGGACAGTTGGTGTTTTTCCTCTGGTATCTGCTCAAGCTAAGTTTTCCCCTTTGTTTGTCTTCCTTGTTGTCTTTAGTTTGTAGTGGGGCCTTACCAGTGCTCACCCCTCTCCCTCCCTATATAGGGCCTAGCTCTAGGGATATACAGGGCTTAGGTTTCCTGCTCGGTGATAGGTGTGGAACCTATATAGGGACGGTAGGATAGGTAGGGTGATATTAGATCTGCCTAGGGGTTTCCACTCCCCCTTTCTCTAGTGTTTGGGTTACCTCCCCCTCTTTCCTTCGTGTTGCACTTAGTCTTTCCCACACTTTGCGTGGCAATGGAGGACTATGTGAGGCCCATTGTATTGTATGGAAGAGTATGTGGAGCCCATTATACTGTATAGAGCAGTATGTGAGGCTAATTTTACTGTACAGAGCACTATGTGTGGCCATTATACTGTATGGAGCACTATGTGGGGGTCATTTTCCTGTATGGAGCACTATGTGGGGGTCATTATACTGTACGGAGCACTATGTGTGGCCATTATACTGTATGGAGCACTATGTGGGGGTCATTATACTGTATGGAGGACTATGTGGGGCTCATTATACTGTATGGAGAACTATGTGGGGCCCATTATTCTGTATGGCGGACTATGTGGGGGTCATTATACTGTATGAAGAACTATGTGAGGCCCATTATACTGTAAGGAGGACTATGTGAGGCCCATTATACTGTATGGAGGACTATGTGAGGCCCATTATACTGTATGGAGGACTATGTGTGGGTCATTATACTGAACGGAGCACTATGTGTGGCCATTATACTGTATGGAGGACTATGTGAGGCTCATTATTCTCTATGGAGGTTTATGTGGGGGTCATTATCCTGTATGGAGCACTATGTGGGGCCATTATACTGTATGGAGCACTATGTGGGGCCATGGTACTGTATGGAGGACCATGTGGGGCCCATTATACTGTATGGAGGACTATGTGTGGCCATTATACTGTATAGAGCATTATGTGAGGCCCATTATCCTGTATGGAGGACTATGTGGGGCCATTATACTGTATGGACAACTATTTGGGGCCCATTATACTGTGTGGAGGACTATGTGAGGCCCATTATTCTGTATGGAGGACTATGTGGGGGTCATTATACTGTATGGAAGACTATGTGGGGGTCATTATACTGTATGGAGGACTATGTGGGAGTCATTATACTGTATGGAGGACTATGTGGGAGTCATTATACTGTATGGAGCACTATGTTGGGGGCATTATACTGTATGGAGCATTATGTGGAGCCTATTATATTGTATGGAGGACTAGAGAGATAGACATATAGATAGATAGATAGATAGATAGATAGATAGATGGATAGATAATAGATACTGTAGATAGATAGATATTAGATGGATATACAAATGAATAAATAGCAGTATGATATAACTTGTGCATTGTTTCGCTGCACTATATGACCACTATATGGCGGTATCTGATCACTGTATGGCGGTATTATTTCAGCATACATTTTTCTTTTTGGTGGTCTATTAGGTAAGGGACGTCTCTGTACACAGCAGTCACGCTGACGCAGTTCCGGTATGTTGAGTTCAGCCTTGAGAAGCTGTTATGTGCTGTAGGCCGGTGCTTCTAATGCCGCGGCGCACAATGCTACACCGGATTGTGCACTGAGCAGTTACAGTGGAGGGCGACACAAGGTGAAACTTTTGCCAGTTCTTAGCTTTCACAAAAAATGAACCACAAGTCACGTAGCCATCTATATCCATCCCGCTTCGCCTTCTAAATGTTTCTTTGTTTTCACCTGCAGACGGCCGCAGTCTTTACCCCGGTATTGAGCTGGATTCTTGTGCCTGGACTTTGTATGTGCTCCGCTTTGTATTAGCGCCTCTATGGTAATACTGAACGTTTGGTCTGAGTTGTGAGCACCGGCAGCACACTGCCTACGGGAGGTGACAGACCCTTTGGCATATGCCTGTGGGCGAGGACAGATGGACGGCAGGGAGAGTGTTTTAATCTCTAAAAAAGAGGACAGAAAAAAGTAGGGAAATCATTTATTGCTGCGAGCGTTTAACACAGACACTTTCCATTCTGTGCAGGTAGCGGAGATTATAGCGTCATCATGAACACTCTGCATTACTGATGAGAGGAACATTTAAAAGCGACTTTAGAGAAAAAAGCAAGTATTCCTCCTAAATTATAGTGTACTACAAAAGCAAAAAGAAATAACCTGCATAGCCTGAATGCTTTTTTAAAGGAATTGTCCATTTTGAATACCCCACTGAATAAGAAGCAGCCTATCTGAAAATTGGCGTAAATGTTGCTGTGATCTCCTGTCATGAGTTCCGATCTGAAAATTGGTGTAAATGTTGCTGAGATCTCTCGTCTTCAGTTCCTATTTGAAAATTTGCGTAAATGCTGCTGTGATCTCCTGTCATCAGTTCCTATCTGAAAATTGGCGTAAATGCTGCTGTGATTTCCTGTCATCAGTTCCTATCTGAAAATTGGCGTAAATGTTGCAGTGATCTCCTGTTTGCAATTCCTATCTGAAAATTGGCGTAAATGCTGCTGTAGTCTCCTGTCATCAGTTCCTGTCTGAAAATTGGCGTAAATGCTACTGTGATCTTCTGTCATCAGTTCCTATCTGAAAATTGGCGTAAATGCTGCTATAATCTCTCGTCTTCAGTTTCTATCTAAAAATTGGCGTAAATGCTGCTGTGATCTCCTGTCATCAGTTCCTATCTGAAAATTTGTGTAAATGCTGCTGTGATCTCCTGTCATCAGTTATTATCTGAAAATTGGCGTAAATGCTGCTGTGATCTGTCTTCAGTTCCTATCTGAAAATTGGCGTAAATGTTGCTGTGATCTCCTGTCTTCAGTTCCTATCTGAAAATTGGCGTAAATGTTGCTGTGATCTCCTGTCATCAGTTCCTATCTGAAAATTGGAGTTAATACTGCTGTGATCTCCTGTCATCAGTTTCTATCTGAAAATTGGCGTAAATGCTGCTGTGATCTCCTGTCATCAGTTCCTATCTGAAAATTGGAGTTAATGCTGCTGTGATCTCCTGTCATCAGTTCCTATCTAAAAATTGGCGTAAATGCTACTGTGATCTCCTGTCATCGGTTCCTATCTGAAAATTGGCGTAAGTGCTGCTGTGATCTCCTGTCATCAGTTCCTATCTAAAACTTGGCGTAAATGCTGCTGTGATCTCCTGTCATCGGTTCCTATCTGAAAATTGGCGTAAATGCTGCTGTGATCTCCTGTCATCAATTCCTATCTGAAAATTGGCGTAAATGCTGCTGTGATCTCCTGTCATCAGTTTCTATCTGAAAATTGGCGTAAATGCTGCTGTGATCTCCTGTCATCAGTTCCTATCTGAAAATTGGAGTTAATGCTGCTGTGATCTCCTGTCATCAGTTCCTATCTAAAAATTGGCGTAAATGCTACTGTGATCTCCTGTCATCGGTTCCTATCTGAAAATTGGCGTAAGTGCTGCTGTGATCTCCTGTCATCAGTTCCTATCTAAAACTTGGCGTAAATGCTGCTGTGATCTCCTGTCATCGGTTCCTATCTGAAAATTGGCGTAAATGCTGCTGTGATCTCCTGTCATCAATTCCTATCTGAAAATTGGCGTAAATGCTGCTGTGATCTCCTGTCATCGGTTCCTATCTGAAAATTGGCGTAAATGCTGCTGTGATCTCCTGTCATCAATTCCTATCTGAAAATTGGCGTAAATGCTGCTGTGATCTCCTGTCATCAGTTCCTATCTGAAAATTGGCGTAAATGCTGCTGTGATCTCCTGTCATCAATTCCTATCTGAAAATTGGCGTAAATGCTGCTGTGATCTCCTGTCATCAGTTCCTATCTGAAAATAGGCGTAAATGCGGCTGTGATCTCCTGTCGTCAGCTACTATTACTGGGAAAGCTAATGACAGCGCCATCAAAAAAATCAGACAAAGGCAGACCCTTATTTTACACACGTACGTATTAGGGGTGCTCTTAAAATGGAATTACCACAATTTGAAAAAATGGCTGTTTTTTTTTTTTAAGAAACAGCATTAGACGCAATTGAACTGAATGGGACCAAGTTGGAAAACCAAACAGCCTGCGGACATGTGTGGCGCTGATTTTAGAAGAAAGGAGCCATGTTTTTCTAATACTTTAGTAATGTGGAAGAAAAACTGAATACCCAATGGAAAAACAAGGAGAATATACAAACCCCATGCTTATGATGTCTTTGATAGACCGCAGTGTTGGAAGAGAGCAGAACTAAGAAAGTGTTTGGCACAAGGATTTGTTCTAATAGAGCAATCCCTTTAAATCTTAAAGGGGTTGTCTCAACTTTGACAGTTATTGAGTATGCACAAAATAAGTGAGAAGTGTCAGATTGCTGGGGGTTCCAGTAATGAGCTCCCCTCCCCCGACAACGATCACGAGAACAAGAGACGCTCTTCATAGCTACTCTATACTCTGGATAGTAGGTTTTTACTCCTTCTATTATCTAAGAATGATCTAATAGGGTATTTTTTGCTTAAGGGTTTTCTAACCCATACTGTCCCCTTTAAGGGGGTGTTTAGATATTAATGCTCCATCCTTAGGTCATTAATATCAGACCGATGGCGGTATGACACTGACACCTCCACTGATGTCCATGTTCATAGAGAGTACAGAGGTGGAACAGTGCAGCTCCATGCACCAGGTAGTGGCCGGTCTTGGGTATTGCAGCTCAGCTCCCATTAACTTCAATAGAAAGGGAAATGCCACTGCACAGCTGTGCTGTTCTGGCTCTGTCCAATTTTTACATCTGGACAATTTGGGACCTGCGAACAGCTGATCGGTGAGAAACCTCCTGATATTCATGTCATATCCTAAGGACAGGCATTCAATCTATAAGTCCTAGAACAACCCCTTTAAATGCAATAAAATGCCATTTCTTTACGCTATATACAGGACATGTACCAACGCCGGACTTATACTGTCACAGGGGCCCCACAGATCCGAGATACCTCCACAGCATGCCCTGAATTCTGTCCGGAACGGATGACAATCCGGAGAATATGGATCACATTCCAACCATGCGCACGAGAATAAAAGTAATAGCGAATCTCGATCTGTGCGATACATTGTGACCATTGTTCCTTTATACGTAGCCATATTGATTAGTGACTATATACCAGCTTTAACATGTTGAATACTTTTCTTTCATGTCCTGTAACTCGGATATATTGACCAATCCCAATACTTGGCTGCGCACTGCTGAAACAGCTATTTAACAGTTGCCCCCTGCACAGCCCCCTATAGACCCCCCTATAGACCACCCTATAGACCGCCGCCTTTGATTGGGACTGACAGTTTGTTCAGCCGGCTCCTACATAACAGGAAAGCTCCCGAGAATATCTCACTGATATAGAACAGTGGAAGCTTCTTGCTATTTTACATGAGGTCATGGGGCAGCGGACAGACGGCTGTGTGATGAGAGATCGCTCCGAGTAATATCCAAGACATATCTATATACATAGCCCTGCAATTACTAGGAATATGCCAAGTATTATAAGCCACAGACTGTTTAAATCAGGTTACAGCTGTCTGTGATAAATGGATGGATAGATAGATAGATAATAAATAGATAGATAGATAGATAGATAATATATAGATAGATAGATAAATAATTGATAGATAAATAATGGATAAATAGATAGATAGATAATAGATAGATATAGATATATGGATAGATAGATAATAGATAAATAGATAGATAGATGGAACAGATAGATAGATAGATATTATATAGATAGATAGATGATGGATAGATAGATAGATAGATAATAGATAGATAGATAATAGATAGATAATAGATAAATAGATAGATAGATAGATAGATAGATGGAACAGATAGATAGATAGATATTATATAGATAGATAGATAGATGATGGATAGATAGATAGATAGAAAATAGATAGATAGATAGATAATAGATAGATAATAGATAGATAGATAGATAGATAGATGGAACAGATAAATGGAACAGATAGATAGATAGATAGATAGATAGATAGATAGATAGATAGATAGATGGAACAGATAAATGGAACAGATAGATAGATAGATAGATAGATAGATATTATATAGATAGATAGATAGATGGATGGATAGATAGATGGATAGATAGATAATAGATAGATAGATAGATAGATGGAACAGATAAATGGAACAGATAGATAGATAGATAGAAAATAGATAGATAGATAGATAATAGATAGATAGATAGATAGATAGATAGATATTATATAGATAGATAGATAGATGGATGGATAGATAGATGGATAGATAGATAATAGATAGATAGATAGATAGAGTGGAGAAAATAAGTATTTCATACACAAGTTTTCCCACCTACAAAGAATGGATGCAAACATTGAGTATGTGAAATTATTGCTATATAGAAAACAGGTACTTAGCGCACAAATTGGTCAATTCATTAGAGCCCACCAGCCATGGCAAGGAGCACTTTTCTTTGATGGGACTTTAAATCTAAAATTTATCAGACATGTCTCTCCAGAGCTAAAAGTCTACAATCATAATATGCAGGTAGGACCCAGCAATGGTTTAAAACATCTTCATTCTGTCCAAAGGCGCTGGTCAGATTTTTTTTTTTGCAGTATATCATTGTACGTAGTGACTGCCTTCATATCTGTCTGAGCTCCTCCCATCAGCCTAATGGCTCGTGTCCATGTCTGATTTTCTCATAAAAGTGCTATCTGTAGTTTTCAGAGATCCCACCAGGGACAACATCTGCAAGGAGTTTGTATGTTCTCCCCGTGTTTGTGTGGGTTTCCTCCGGGTTCTCCGGTTTCCTCCCACACTCCAAAGACATACTGATAGGGAATCTAGATTGTGAGCCCCAATGGGGACAGTGCCGATAATGTCTGTAAAGCGTTGTGGAATAAATAGCGCTATATAACTGAGTAAAATAAATAAAAAATAGATAAATTCCACTCGTAGATATGATATTCTATGGGGCTGTGCACATGTTCGATTTTCCGATTTTCCGAGTGGTCTGCGGAAAGAAATCGGAGGCATGTCTGAATTTGATCCGGAGAGTTGGATCAAAATCTGCACTACAAGTCTATGGATCTGTGAAAAAATCGGACCGCACTCGGATCTCATTGATCACAGACTGACAAAAAGGACAAGACGGAGAAACTTTTTATTTTTTTTCTCTCCACATACAAGAAAAACAGATATCACTCTGATCAAACTCGGATCAGAACTATCGGACCGTTGTCTCGGATGTGGAGAAAACCATCATGTCACTCCACAGGCTGTTTTTAATTAGGACTAGATCTTAGTTTACCTTTAAATTTGTAGGCTTTTAGCCCGGGATAAGTTATATCTGATAGAAAAGGTCAGGGTCCCATCAAAGAAATGTACACCTTGACATGGCTGGTGGGAACATATAAAATGGACAATTTGTGTACTAAGTACGTTCATCTTATAAGTATAGTCTATGTATCAGTAATGTAGGTTATAGTTCATAAGTTCAATGCATATATTCTAGCACTTACAGAGTGTTGCTGAATTATTTGGTGTCTATCTACCTACCCATCCATCCATCCATCCACCCATCCATTCACCCACCCATCCATTCATCCACCCATCCATCCACCCATCCACCCACCTGTCCATCCACCCACCCATTCATCCATCCACCCATCCATCCATCCATCCATCCACCCATCCACCTATTCATCCATCCATTCATCCATCCACCCATCCACCCATTCATCCATCCATCCATCCACCCACCCACCCATCCATCCATCCATCCACCCATCCATCCATCCATCCATCCATTCATCCACCCATCCATCCATCCGTCTACCCATCCATTCTTCACAACCCATGCATCTATTCATCCACCCACCGACCCATCCATTCATCCACCCATCCATCCCCCCATCCATCTATCCACCCACTCATCCACCCATCCATTCATCCACCCACCTGTCCATCCATCCATCCACCCACCTGTCCATCCATCCATCCACCCATCCATTCATCCACCCATCCACCCATTCATCCATCCACCCATCCATCCATCCATCCATCCATCCACCCATTCATCCATCCATCCACCCATCCATTCATCCATCCACCCATCCATTCATCCACCCACCCATTCATCCATCCATTCATCCATCCACCCATTCATCCATCCACCCATCCATCCATCCACCCATCCATCCAGCCACCCATCCATCCATCCATCCATCCATTCATCCACCCATCCATTCACCCATCCACCCACCCATTCACCCATCCACCCACGCATCCATCCACCCATCCATCCATCCACCCATCCAGCCATCCATCCATCCACCCATCCATCCGCCCATCCAGCCATCCATCCATCCACCCATCCATTCATCACAACCCATGCATCTATTCATCCACCCACCCACCCATCCATTCATCCACCCATCCATCCATCCATCCATCCCCCCATCCATCCATCCACCCACTCATCCACCCATCCACCCACCCATCCATCCATCCATTTCAGTGCATTCCATATTCTAGCATTTACAGTAGGTATCCTCAAACTTTAACAATTTGGAAAAATTCTGTCTATAACTGCAGCACTGTGATAAAAAGTCCTTGTTACCAGATCGGGAATGAGCAGCCATCATGGCCCCATTTGGTAGAGTCCGTGCCTTTCCATAAAGCCCAACCCTGATTATATCATTGTAAAATATCCTGTGCCTTATATTGTTGCCAGCTCTTGTATTGAAAGAATGAAACATTTCGTTCTTGTATAAACCAATGCCAGTTCCTCCTTATATAGAGCCAGATTCAAGGATGATGATTCATAGAAGTCAGTGAGGTGCCCGTTACATCTAAGCCGGCGTTACAGCATCTGCCTACAATATCCTATTATGTAAGATCTTTTCTAATTTCCGAGCCTCATTTTATTCTAGGAATATAAATACCCGGATGGAAGTAACAGATAAACAAAGCTTCCATTCTGGTGCCCTCTCCTGTCCATTCCTAAATGTGAAGCAGCCTGCAAATCTCCCGACTTATGAAACAATACAACACTGGGCTGATCCTAATAGGATTTTTTCCTTTCTTCTTCTATATTTCTAGTTCACTCTGCAAGAATCATTTAATATACTCTACTGTTCACAGCAGCACAGAGTATTTCAGGAGTGCGGTTAGCTGCCTTTTTATTTCATATTTGTAGTGAGCAGAGAGTGGTTGAAGGATACATATGAAAAGAGGCGGGAACAGATATAACAATGAACCCCTCTTTTAAGGTTTGGACCACCACTGGTAAATAATTGATCCTAACTATAGACCATCAGCAATTAAGTCCTGGAATACCCCATTAAAAGTTATTCTCAAGAGTTTGGCTGAGTTCACACGATGCGTTTTTAATGCGTTTCCGCGGCGTTTTTGCAGTTGCGGAAACGCATGAAAAATGCATGGTAGAAGGGCAGCAATATTCTTCAATTGAAATCCGCATGTGCTGTGCCCATGATGTGGATTTTTCCGCAGCGTAAATGCTGCGCTCAAAAATCCGCAGCATGTCAATTAATTTTGCGGAAACGCTGCTCTTTTGCCGCCATTGACTTGCATTAGACCGCATGGAATCCGCATCACTGTATATGTTGATGCGCTTTTCATGCGGTCTAATGTGCGGATGGTACCCGGGTGTGGATGAGAGGACTCTCATCCAGAACCAGGTACCATTAAAAAAAAAAGAATAAAATAAAAAATATATACATACTCACCTTCTGACGGCCCGCGCAGCGCTCCTGCTTGGTTCCCGGCACTTCGCGGTTGAATGAAGAAGGACCTTCGCTGACGTCAGAGTCATGTGACGGGTCACGTGACGCTGACGTCGGCAGGTCCTTCAGTCTTCACTGCCGGCAGCCGGGACCGTGCGACCTATCAGAGGGTAAAGTATATATTTATTTTTTATTTTTTGACATTCACACACTATATAAATCCATGCTGTTTGCATGGATTTATATAGTGTTAAGTTGACAAGCACTTTCCAAGTGATGCTAAAATCGCTTGGGAAGCGCTTGTCAACCCGCATGCGGAAATGAAAGTGAAGACCGCTTCATTTCCGCATGTCCCTGGCAGGAAACCGCATGTACAATCCACATGTACAATCCGCATGTACAATCCACATGTACAATCCGCATGCGTTTTTTCCTGCCAGGGAGATGCAGAAATGCTCAGGAAAAAATCCTGAGCATTTCTGCATCGTGTGCACATACCCTTAAACTTGTTATCACCCATCTATAGGTTATGTGGTACTCTGCGGACAGTTAGGGATCCATCCTCGGGGACAAGGAGTGATTTCCGAAATGCTGTTTTCAGTGTTTTGCAATGAATCTGCAGTCTATTCATGCTCGCCATCACTTTGAAATGAAGAAGCAGCAGCACATGCTCACCACCACTTTTGAAAAAAGAAGTGGCCGGGTATGCTCGCCACCATATTGGAATGAAGCAGCGGTCTGCATATGCTCGCCACCACTTTGGAATCAAGAATCAAGAAGCGGTTGCTCATGCTCACCACCATGTAGGAATAAAGAAACAGCCAGGCATTCTCGCCACCACTTTGAAATCAAGAAGCGGTTGCGCATGCTCACCACCACGTAGGAATGAAGAAGCAGCTGGGTATTCTCGCCACCACTTTGAAATCAAGAAGCGGTTATGCATGCTCACCACCACGTAGGAATAAAGAAGCAGCCAGGCATTCTCGCCACCACTTTGAAATCAAGAAGCGGTTGCGCATGCTCACCACCACGTAGGAATGAAGAAGCAGCTGGGTATTCTCGCCACCACTTTGAAATCAAGAAGCGGTTGTGCATGCTCACCACCACGTAGGAATAAAGAAGCAGCCAGGCATTCTCGCCACCACTTTGAAATCAAGAAGCGGTTGCGCATGCTCACCACCACGTAGGAATAAAGAAGCAGCCAGGCATTCTCGCCACCACTTTGAAATCAAGAAGCGGTTGCGCATGCTCGCCACCACGTAGGAATGAAGAAGCAGCTGGGTATTCTCGCCACCACTTTGAAATCAAGAAGCGGTTGCGCATTCTCACCACCACTTTGGAATGAAGAAGCGGTTGCGCATGTTTACCAAAACATTTTAATGAAGAAAAAGCAGAGCATGCTTGCCACCACTTTTTAATGAAGAAATGACCGCTCATGCTTGCCATAACTCTGAAAATAAGAAACGGTCGCACATGCTTGCCACCACTTTGCAATGAAGAAGAGACTGTGCATGCTCGCCACCACTTTGGAATGAAGAAACAGCTGTGCATGTGTAAGATGCCCAAATGAGGTAGTCATGGGCGAGCTGTAGCCCATGCTTGCTTTGGCACCCTACAGACAAAATGTGTCCTCGCTCTGGTGTGCTGCTGTGTATGTGGTGTCTCCCACTTACTTCTGGCCAGCCGGCCTCTTCTAACTTCAGGAATTCCTCTTCTCTAACCAGGGCAGCAATCAATTGAGAGAACACAGAGTTCATAAAAACAACCAGAACTTTACTTGGTAACTGGCAATATTTACAGTATTAACAGGCAGGTATAAAGGAAGAGGCCCAATGGGTTGTCATCTTTCCCACAGGTACCAGAAACAACTTCAGCCCTAGTTCCCGATCTAGGTGAAGCATCTCTGTTGCTTTCTTCTCTAGCCCTAGAGACTCTTCCTCACCAATGACAGTATATCTGGATACCATTTTTTTCTACCTCTGAGTACTTGAGTCCTGGCTTCTTCTGCAGGCTTGCAGACAGAATGTGCCCCCAGGACTCCGACAACTTTCTCGAGGTTCCCAGGCCGTCTAAGGGGACTCTTGTGGAAAGATTCTCTGTTGATCCACTGTCCAGGATACTAGGCCCACTTCTACCCTAGCAGCCCTTACAGAGCCTGCTAACTTTCTGCAGTACTGCATGCTACTGACTGAACTCACTTCCTGCACTTGACACTAGCATTCAGTTCCTCCTTCCTCTACTGAGCTGGCTGTTACAGTAAACCCTACGTAGGCAAAACTGAAGCCCCAGGGGGTTCTAACTTCGGGAAAGTGCTTTTAACCCTTTTTAATATCAAGGGCAGACTATCAGCTTCACCACTACTACACATGTTCACCAACACTTTGGAAAGGAGCAACAGACCGCGTATGCTCGCCACTACTTTGGAATAAAGAAGAAGTTGGTCATGCTCACCACTACTTGGAATCAAGAAGCAGCTGAGCATGCTCTCCATCACTTCAAAATAAAGAAGAAGCAGTGCATGCTCGCCACCACCCTGGAATGAAGAAGCAGTTACCCTTGCTCGTCACAACTTTAGAATGAAAAACGGACTGGGCATGCTCACCATCACTTTGGAATAAAGAAGCAGCTACGCATGTTCACCAACACTTTTGAATGGAGCAGCAGTCCACATATGCTCGCCACAACTTTGGAATGAAGAAGCGGCCGCGCATGCTTGCCACCACTTTCGAAGCAAGAAGAGGCCAATCTTGCTCGCCACCACTTTGGAATGAAGAAGTGGTCTACGAATGGTCACCAACCCTCCATTCATTGTATATGAGACTGCCAGAGACTGTCAAACACTGTACTCAGCTATCTCCAGTAGCTTCATACTTGCCTTGGGGTGTTAACAACCTACAAGTTATAACCTGTCCTATGGATAGATGATAACTTAAAATGTTTGGAAAACCCCTTTTACCATTATTATTTGTTAATTTTCTTGATCTCTTAAAACTTAGTCTATTATGTTAAGGCGATTAATACAGTTGAGCCTGACCTGCTCCATAGGGAAGTCTTCATGAACGGACTTTGGTTGTACTTGATGACCTATTTTTATCGTTTAGCTCCTGAACTATGTAAAGTTTTTCAAGTTTGTGTCCTTTCCATTGTATTAAATTATTAAACAGGCATTCATAAGTCCTATCTGTTCATGGCTTCTGCATATTTCACTTGCGCCTAGTCTCTAAGTAGACGTAAATGCCATGTAAACCCGAGCGTTATCTTGTTCTATTGCCCTTTGTGTTCTTATTACGGCCATAAAATGTTTTCATTTACAGTTATGCTGAATTAACAATTTCTCCATCATTAGCAGAACACACTTCTCCCCTCTCCTTCTTATTACATAAATGGTCTTTCTTTTTTTTTTGTATTTTCCAGAAGACCCCGGTGTCTCCCTTCATCTTATCTTTCACATCTAATAGCTCCTTTAGGGTGTGCCCTCAGACTTTCGGATACATCTTAATGATAAATCCTCTACATTACCTCCTTCAACCAAGGAGAGAGTTCATGTGAAATATTGCCCTTTTTACAATGGTAATTGTTACAAGGCTAAATAAGGTTCTGAATTTAAAGCGAGTCGATGCTTTTAGTAAGGAATGAGTCTGGTGAAATGATGTCTTACAAGAAGCCGGGATCAAACTAAGAGATATAAAAAACAATATATAGAGAATTTTTATACTTTTGTTTGTAAGAATTTGTTTTTCTATTTGGATGAAAATAATTGACATTTGCACACAATTTGCAACAAAAATAAAATCAAATGCAAAAAATGTATACAAAAATTTTTACACGCATGCTCTATTTTTGGAGTGTATACCTTAAAGGGGTTGTTCACTATGAACAATTACTTTTTGAGTAACAAAAATGCCTAAGTAACAGGCATTCCTCACATGTATTAAAGTTGTCAAACAGTCGCAAATCATGCGCATGGCGTGACTCAAATAGAACACCGAGCACGCTTAAGATACTCGTAAAACACCCAAGCATGCTTGTAAATCTCGAGTAACAAGCATGCTCGCTCATCACTACTCAGCAGTGGTGATGGACAGTTCAGCTTTCCGATTAGAGGCTGAGCGTGCTGAGCTGTCAGTATGTTGAGTGACAGTTCAGCCGTGTAATGAGGGCCGGGAAGTGCCCAGGCTTCCTGCATGTGTCTGCTATTCTAGTGATTACCTGGATATTTAGCTGGCTCTCTGACTCCAATTAGTGCCAGTTATAGCTTTGCTCAAATAGTGTACTTTTGCTCTGTTCTCTGTGGTCCTGTATTTTATTTTTGCTGCCGAGCTTGCCCCTTGCCTTTGACCATCCATTTGCCTTGCCCTTTTGTGTTGATCCGCTACTTCCCAGAATTACGACCTCAGACTGTGACTTGACTACGCCCTCTGTCTTACCCCTTTGTATATGACCCTGGACCTCTTCATATATGACCCTGGACCTCTTGACTACCCAGCCTTACGGCTTGTCCGTAAATAGTGATAAGTGCCACATTTACATAGTTCTCATTGAAATCAATTGGTTGTTCATAAATGCATGGTCATGTCTGGTTTTCCAGCCTGGGGGATAATCTTTTATAATACTCTAGTAACTTAAAGGAATTGTCCAGGATTAGAAAAGATTGTTTGCCTTCTTGTAAAAATAGCGCCACACCTGTCTATAGGTCGTGTGTGGTATTACCGAGCTGCACTATTCACTTTAATGGAGCTGTAATTACATACTCAACCTGTAAACATACAGTACAGACCAAAAGTTTGGACACACCTTCTCATGTAAAGATTTTTCTGTATTTTCATGACTATGAAAATTGTACATTAACACTGAAGGCATCAAAACTATGAATTAACACATGTGGAATTATATACTTAACAAAAAAGTGTGAAACAACTGAAAATATGTCTTATATTCTAGGTTCTTCAAAGTAGTCACCTTTTGCTTTCATGACTGCTTTGCACACTCTTGGCATTCTCTTGATGAGCTTCAAGAGGTAGTCACCGGAAATGGTCTTCCAACAATCTTGAAGGAGTTCCCAGAGATGCTTAGCACTTGTTGGCCCTTTTGCCTTCACTCTGCGGTCCAGCTCACCCCAAACCGTCTTGATTGGGTTAAGGTCTGGTGACTGTGGAGGCCAGGTCATCTGGCGTAGCACCCCATCACTCTAAAAGAACTAATGACTGGGACAAAAATGGGACACCTCCTAAACAGAAGTTGTTGCAGAACACAAAAAGACAAACTGACAAAAAGTACTAGAGGTCCCAGAGGACCAAGCGAACTTGACAGAGAAAGGCACAGAAGCACCTGGCTCGAGAAACAGTAAAACACTGAAGTCCAGCACAGCCAGAAGGGCGGAGCTGGAATATAAAGGCAGATGGTCACGTGACCACAAACCACAAGATAGAAAAAACAAACAGGAGGGTTCTAACAAATGCCTTACAGCTATCACATCACATAGTAAAGTACAGCCATAGCCTGTATAAAAGCAGAAGCAGGGAATGCAGTGGCAGTGAAAAACAGCTGCCATTCATTTACCTATAGCCATAAATGATGAAGTCACTTTGACATTATTAAGGCCGAATTTGTGATACATTGCATATCAAATATTTTGGAAAATTTTTTTGCAAAGATGACAAATTCAAATTCCAAAAGATTTGTTCATCTCTATGGACTTTAAATATTGATTTTCAAAATCAGAAAACATAGTTCAGCTGCCATGGGTATAGCTTAGAAGTTTTGGATAGCAATCTGTAACACAGCTTCCAATTATAAAATGTGTGTGTGTATGTATTTTGTCTGAGTGAGTGTATACTATGTGAGTCTTTGTGTTTGATGTGTGTTATGTTTGTCTTATGTTTGTGTGTTGTGTGAGTATGCCTTACGTGTGTTTTTGTGAGTCTATATTGGGAGTATTGTGTCAGTGTGTGTGTGTATGGTGTGTTATGTGACTGTATTGTGTGTGTTGTGTATTATGTGTTTTATGAGTGCGTATATGTATGTTGTTAAGTGTACATGTGTGTTGTACATATATATGTGTGCATGTGTGCTATCTGCTTATCTTGTTTGTGTAGTGCTTGAATGTGCGGGTGCTTATGTTATTTGTGCGTTGTGTGACTGTTGTCTATTTGTGAGTCTGTATTATGTCCTTACGCTCGTGCTTTGAGTATGTGTGGTGTAACGTATGTTTGTTATTATAGGTTGCTATGTGTGCTTTATTCGTTTAATTTATGTGCTTTATGAATTGTGTGAGTTTTTTCTTAATCTATATCCTGTGTGAGTTGTGTGAGTGCATGTGTTATATGTGAGTGACGTGTTAGTATGAGTCGCATGAGCAAGTTTGTAATTCAAGTGCACACATAGATGGTATAAAAGTGTTATGTGAGGCCGTAATGTGTGTGTCATATGAGTGTGTTTTTTATTTGTGCGCTGTGAGTGTATGTGTGTTGTCCGAGTATATATGTGTATTATTCATGCACTGCGTGAGTGTATGTTTTATTTGTGTTGCGAAAGTTTATGTGTATTTTTGGGCCTGTATTGTATGTGTGTGTTATGGGAGTGTATGTATGTTGGCTGAGTGTATCTGTGCTTTATTTATGTATTTTGTGGGTGTGTTTTGTTTTGTATAAGTGGATGTACATTTTTTGTGCCTGTATCGTGTGCGTCTGTTAAGTAAATTGAGTGCATGTGTGCTTTTATTGTATGTGTGTCTTTATTGTGAGTCTTGTGTGTGAGTCTTTATTGTATGTGTGTATTATATGAGTCTATGTGTGTTGGATGAGTATATGCGTGTTTTATTCATGCATTTTATGATTGCTTTTATATTTGTGCGTTGTGTAAATGTATGTGTATTGTTGAATCTTCACTGTGTTATGTGAGTGCGTGTGATTTTTATTCACGCATTTTGTGAGTGTGTGTTTTATTTGTTTGCTGTGTAAGTGTATGTGTATTTTTTAGTCTTTGTTGTATTTATTATGTGATTGTGTTTGTGCTCGCTGAGTGCATTTGTGTTTTACTCATGTATTGTGTGAGTTTTGTGTTATATTTGTGTTTTAGGTGCATATGACTTGTGTAAGAGTATGTGTATTTTTGAGTCTCTATTGTACACTTGAGTGTACTTGTGTCGGCTGTGTGCATTTTTGTTTTATTTATGTATTGCAGAAGTGTGTGTTTTATTTCTGTGTTGCATTTTGTATGTGTTTGTGTGTGTATTGTGTGAGTACATGTGTGTTTTACTCATGTATTCTTGAAGTGCATGTTATTTGTGTGGCATGTAAGAGCATGTGCATTTTTGAGTCTAAATGTGCGTATTATGTGAGTGTATGTGTGTTTTATTCATGCATCTCATGAGTGTTTGGTTTATTTGTGCTGTCTAAGTGTATGTGTATTTTTGAGCCAGTATTGTATGTGTGTGTTATGGGAGAGCATGCATGTTAGCTGAGTGTGTGTGTGATTTACTCATGTATTTTGTGAGTGTGTGTTATTTGTATGTGAAGTGAGTGTAGCTTGTATAAGGGTATGTGTATTTTTTGTGTCTGTATCGAGGGCATCTGTTATGTGAATTAAGTGCATGTGTGTTTTACTCATTCATTTTGTGAGTGTGTGTTTCATTTGTGTGGTGTGTATGTGTATTTATTAAATCTGATTTGTATGTTGTTATTATGTGAGTGTATGTGTGTTTTTTTCATACATTGTGTGGATGTTTGGTTTATCTGTGTGTGTAGCGTAAGTTTTCGTACATTTTTAAGTCTGGATTTGTTGTGTGCATGCATCCTGTTTTGTATGAGTGCTGCATGATTGTGTGTTGTGTGAGTGTATGTGTGTTTTTTTAACACATTGTGTGGATGTTTGGTTTATCTGTGTGTGTAGTGTAAGTTTTCGTGCATTTTTAAGTCTGTGTGTAAGTGTATGTGTTTTGGGTTATTTTTGTGTTTTGTGACTTTATTATATGTTTGTGCATAAAAGACTCATGATTACCTTATTTCTTTCCCTTTGACTTTCGAGTTTATTCACAAACGAGACCCAAAGAGCAAAAACATCAGCTACCCCCCACCCCGAAGAAGACTTTCATACGCAGATACCTTTATCTAATCTACAACTAGTAGCGATGCAGATCGGAGAGAAGCAGATTAAAAAATAAAGAAAAAGCCCGGAAAATGGTTAACGTAATCCCTCTTTCCTTTCCCAGCTTAGGCTAAAGTACAAATGCTTGTGCCAGTCTGAAATGAGATATGTCGGAGGCTGCTAAGATCTCCCGTGGGGTTCGGACTATGGGGAAGGAGCCCCCTCCACCTCTCAGCCTCAGGTTAATGCATATCATCTTCCTCATCGTAACCCATATATCTGTTAAAAAAGACTTCATCTAACATGTCATCAGAACAACTAATTAGCCGCTGTGCTTACTCTAATATGTTCTCCTAAAGGTTAGGACGCCTTCGAAGACTCGGAGGAGAACCACTGTCAAGGTAGCCCCTTCTCCGAGGTAGTTACGGTGACGAATTTCATCGTAAATGAGGATCAATGTCCCGTACAACTTTGGAATAGTAATTTCTTAATTCTCATTCAAATCCTGCAGGCGAGATAATATAACTTGATCTGAATTAGCCATGTGATCCTGATGGCATCTCGTTAATGGGCTCTTGGCTTAATTTATGTAATTTTTAAAAATTAAAGAGTCATATTTTAAATCCTCTACTCCAGTCCTTCAGAGTTGGAAAAGTTATAAATCAAGCGCGGCAAAAAAAAAACTTTTTATCTTGTTGACCGTACTTTGCTGAAGTTTGGCGTCATCTCGGCTTCGGCTTTCTCGCCTGCCGGTGGGAAGCTCGGGGGAAATGATAGCATGTAGGAAGCTTATACACATCACTAGGCATATGCTGAGACTGGATTAACTCCTGCCGCAGCAGTTAAGGAAAACAAGTTTATTGTACGGCTTGCGGGAGGCTTTAAGGCGTGGTTCTACCGACACATGCCGGGAAAGGAGACAATGTCACCAAAGTGTGCAGCTGTGAACCAGGAAGACTACTGAAAAGCAGTAGATGGGAGCACAATCGCCCTCTTAACCTGCGCTGCACACGGCGATACAAATTCTACCGTACAAGGTGTAGTTAAACCGCGCACTGTGTTTATTTTTTCCCTAAACCTGAAATTGCTCCATCTTAATTCTACCTGCGTGTAATCTTTACAGATCCCGTCCTGCCCTGATTTGTATGATCAACGCAAGGGGTTTTTCCTGTCTTATATTATTAGGAATATATATGATTTATTCTTTTCGCATGACCGCCCGGATTTTTCTTTTTGAATAAAACTCATTAGATCTTTTTGAGTTTATTTATTTTTTCCAGTTTTGTCATTGTTTTTGAAGGTCTTTTTTGTAAAATGTTGTGACCTAGAATCAAAGCAAAAAAAAAAAAAAATTGCTTTTGTTTGGAGGTGATTATTTTTTTTTTCTGTCAATATACTTTCGCATTTATGTTTTTGTTATTGTCGTTATTAGAGAAAATTAAATTTTGGAAATAATGAATTTCATAACAGGAGTCTTCTAATTATTTCTTCAATAAAGATTTTGTCACAAATGATCTATTGATAGTTCCATCTTGTAGAATTCTAATATTAAGAAATTTAAAGTGGACCTATTCTTTAAGACAAAACCTGTAGAATGTCACGGCCTAGCTGCCCTCATCCCCCACAACAAGATGTACCTGCACATACTTGTCTAATATGTCCAGGAACACTTCTAATTTTTATGCTTTGTGACTTATCATTCACAATTTTTTAGTGGTCAATTCTATTGCAACAGCATCCTACTGTCACTATAGGTGTTGGAACTTCCCTTCAGTCACCTCCCAACATGCATTGCTCCTGCCTGTGATGCAGAGTCACTTCTCACATACAAGCCATGAGTTGGGATAGTCAAAGAGTCCGAGGTCAAAAGCTAGGAGAGAGCGTTATAAACAGAGGAAAGAGACAAAGGTGTAGTCAAGAAACCGTCTGAGGTCAAAATACCAGGAAGTTAGCGGATCAGAGCAAAGGGGCTAAACAGACGGATGGTCAGAACGAGGTCCAAGGTCATGCAATGAAAGATCATCCAGCAAAACACTAGGCACAAAGAGACAAACCACCCTTAGCTGAAGCTACGTCTGAGACTAACACCCCAGCGAAATAGTCGAGAGACAAAGAAACACTGCTACTTGCTGTAGAGTATACATGACAAACTCTGGTCTGTGGGTCAAATCTGGCTCGCAGGGTGGTTATATTTGGCCAGGGACACCAAAACCGCCACCCCTATGAGGGGCCCATTATTCTGTATGGAGGACTATGTGTGGCCCATTATTCTGTATGGAGGACTATGTGGGGTCCATTATTCTGTTTGGAGGATTATGTGGGGCCCATTATTCTGTATGGGGACTATGTGGGGCTCATTATACTGTATGGAGCACTATGTGGGGCCCATTATACTGTATGGAGCACTATGTGGGGCCATTATACTGTATGGAGGACTATGTGGGGCCCATTATACTGTATGGAGCACTAAGTGGTGCCATTATACTATATGGAGGACTATGTGAAGCCCATTATACTGTATGGAGGACTATGTGGGGCCCATTATACTGTACGGAGGACTATGTGGGGCCCATTATTCTGTATGGAGGACTATGTCGGGCCATTATACTGTATGGTGGACTATGTCGGGCCATTATACTGTATGGTGGACTATGTGGGGCCATTATTCTGTATGGAAGACTATGTGAGGCCCATTATACTATATAGTGGTTGGCCCTCGACTTTGTCTAAGTTTTTCATTTTGGCCCTCTGTGTGCTTACGTTTGACATCCCTGCTGTAAAGCGACAATGATTTCTACCCACTTCCTGTAGAGAAAGAATAATCCTTCCCGCTTCCTGTAACTCGTCTCAGTATCTCCACTGCTGAAGACGAATTGTGTTTGACAACAGGCAGTGAAGAGCAAGATTCACAGTAGAGAGACACTTAGTGGCCGGCACTCTAGAATGATATTTTTTTGGAGGGGGTAAGATAAAATATTATATAAATAATGTGTTTTTCAGATTGATCACATGATCTATGAAATGGAATCACGTTCACAAACTATTTAAGCTCCGTTCACACTAGTGTCATGACTTGCACTCACGAACCATGGAAAATTATTTACCAACAGATCTCGATTAACCCTAACAGATTTCAGGGACTTATAATTCGGTTTGTCAAGTTTCCAGTAAATTTGTTGTCAAGAATAACTCTGATCTCATTTAAAAAAAAAATATTTTATAAATATATTGTCCAGTTTTTCACACATGGGCATTTATTTGGCTTGTGCAACAGTAAAAGAAATTTGCACAACTTTGCATTACAGATTTATCCCTGTAGGATACTTTAGTATCTCCTCCAGCTTTAGGAAATGCTCCAAAAATGAAATCTCATTGGTTTTAAACCAATAGTCAACCAACAGGGATCTATGTCAAGACTCCAACTATGATGTCCATATACCACTATATACCTTGGCCCATACCAGATCTATAACACGGCATATGAGAAGGGTTTGTCTTGTATGGACACATCTTCTTAAAATGATATTTTTGTTTTTTATTAATAAACAGTAGAACTTTGATATAATAAAAAAAAAAAAACTCAGAAAAAAAAAAAAACCCCGCAAGAGAAAGGATGCTCACGGATGTAACCTGGTATGACTGGGGAGGTACGAGGAACTCAGCTGTCTCCACCCCAAATTGTTAAAGGCGGATCCTGTATTATAAGCTTCATAATAAAGGTGTTGTTTGTGTTTTATTGTAATTCTGACCAGGGTGATATAAAGATGATTATTGAGAGGATCTCTGAATAATGTAAAAAAGTAATATTTATTTTTTGTTATTATTATTTAATGTAAATAGAAAATGGAGAAAGAAAAATCGCTAAAAATGTTTGAAAAATGTTTACCATAAAGTGCATGCTAAAAGAAAGTCACAAAAAACTACAAATAGTACAATAAATAAAAATGTTATCACTTCTATTTTCATGCATATATGTGAAAATAAAAGTAATAACATTTTATAAACGCAACTTTTTAATGCAATTTTTTGCATTTTTTTTAAGCCAGCTTCTTGAAAAAAAAAAACATATATATAATTTATTTTTTTAAGTAGCCTGAAAAAATGTAAAAAAAAATTGCATTAAAAAAAAAACCTACCTACCGCCCCGTAGCTCAGATTAAATAAGGCCGTTTGCACTTATTCCTCAAGAGCTGAAATGACTAAGAAGTTTATAGAAAAAAATTGAAATCATAAAGGCGGCTTTAAGCTCCCTTGTGTTATCTCTTACCTATTTTCCGAGAACACTTTGTAGTTCAATCATTATAAAGGCAGGAAGCAACACAGCAATTCAGACCTTTTTTCGACTAATAACAATTCATTATTGTAAGTACCAAGAAGATTCAATCTGCCCCTGTGTCTGCAATGAGAAAATAGCACCAATGAATTGCTATCTGGGCCGGTGACTGGAAGCCGGGTGAAATAGCCCGCTGTTCTCAGGGAGCGCTGCCTTTATCTTGGCCGCAAACACAGATATACTTAAATATGCAGCAGCGTGCATTCCTGGTGACTGCCGAAGACCTAATGACATCATTTTGGGCTTTTATTTCCATATATCAATACCATTTGCAAAGCTGTTGCTTAAAAAAAATATATTTATATATATAAAAAAAGAAAAAAATATATATTAAGAAAAAAAAAAACAATTGTGGTTAAGTGTTTGCTTTGACATTTTTGCAGATCAAGGGGCTGCAAGAGCACTCTGTAATCGCTTATAGGGAAAGGAACAATAACGCTAATGTGGTGGGTATGTAGAGGGGCATGTTAGATCAGGGACCTCTGCGGCTTCATTGCTGTTATTAAAAAAAAAACTCTGATATATCTTCGTAAACTTTAATAAGTCATACACAGGGGAAAAGAATCAGACGTGGAGCAGAGGAAGAAATTTATTATAGTGAAATGGTCTATATATACAGTATATTCATTTTTCTGCGTTTGTATATATATTTATTTATTTGTTTTTGGACCCAAAAAAAATAAATACATGAATATATTGTGTGTGTGTACAGTACAGACCAAAAGTTTGGACACACCTTCTCATTTAAAGATTTTTCTGTATTTTCATGACTGAAAATTGTACATTCACACTGAAGGCATCAAAACTATGAATTAACACATGTGGAATTATATACTTACCAAAAAAGTGTGAAACAACTGAAAATATGTCTTATATTCTAGGTTCTTCAAAGTAGCCACCTTTTGCTTTGATGACTGCTTTGCACACTCTTGGCATTCTCTTGATGAGCTTCAAGAGGTAGTCACCGGAAATGGTCTTCCAACAATCTTGAAGGAGTTCCCATAGATGCTTAGCACTTGTTGGCTCTTTTGCCTTCACTCTATGGTCCAGCTCACCCCAAACCATCTCGATTGGGTTCAGGTCTGGTGACTGTGGAGGCCAGGTCATCTGGCATAGCACCCCATCACTCTCCTTCTTGGTCAAATAGCCCTTACACAGCCTGGAGGTGTGTTTGGGGTCATTGTCCTGTTGAAAAATAAATGATGATCCAACTAAACGCAAACCAGATGGAATAGCATGCCGCTGCAAGATGCTGTGGTAGCCATGCTGGTTCAGTATGCCTTCAGTTTGGAATAAATCCCCAACAGTGTCACCAGCAAAGCACCCCCACACCATCACACCTCCTCCTCCATGCTTCACGGTGGGAACTAGGCATGTAGAGTCCATCTGTTCACCTTTTCTGCATCGCACAAAGACACTGTGGTTGGAACCAAAGATCTCAAATTTGGACTCATCAAACCAAAGCACAGATTTCCACTGGTCTAATGTCCATTCCTTGTGTTCTTTAGCCCATACAAGTCTCTTCTGCTTGTTGCCTGTCCTTAGCAGTGGTTTCCTAGCAGCTATTTTACCATGAAGGCCTGCTGCATAAAGTCTCCTCTTAACAGTTGTTGTAGAGATGTGTCTGCTGCTAGAACTCTTTGTGGCATTGACCTGGTCTCTAACCTGAGCTGCTGTTAACCTGCGATTTCTGAGGCTGGTGACTCGGATAAACATATCCACAGAAGCAGACGTGACTCTTGGTCTTCTTTTCCTGGGGCGGTCCTCATGTGAGTCTGTTTCTTTGTAGCGCTTGATGGTTTTTGCAACTGCACTTGGGGACACATTCAAAGTTTGCCCAATTTTTCAGACTGACTGACCTTCATTTCTTAAAGTAATGATGGCCACTAGTTTTTCTTTACTTAGCAGTTTTTTTCTTGCCATAATACAAATTCTAACAGTCTATTCAGTAGGACTATCAGCTGTGTATCCACCAGACTTCTGCACAACACAACTGATGGTCCCAACCCCTTTTATAAGGCAAGAAATCCCACTTATTAAACCTGACAGGGCACACCTGTGAAGTGAAAACCATTTCTGGTGACTACATCTTGAAGCTCGTCAAGAGAATGCCAAGAGTGTGCAAAGCAGCCATCAAAGCAAAAGGTGACTACTTTGAAGAACCTAGAATATAAGACATATTTTCAGCTGTTTCACACTTTTTTGTTAAGTATATAATTCCACATGTGTTAATTCATAGTCTTGATGCCTTCAGTGTGAATGTACAATTTTCATAGTCATGAAAATACAGAAAAATCTTTAAATGAGAAGGTGTGTCCAAACTTTTGGTCTGTACTGTATATATATATATATATATATATATAAATATATATATATATAAATATCTATCTATATATATAAATAAATATAATTCTATATATATACTGTATACATATATATATATATATATATATATATATATATATATATATATATATACTTCAGTGCAATGGGAGGCAAACAGGAGGCGTGTTCCTTTAAATGTCCATGTCGGTTTAGTACTTCATAAACCAGGCAAGAGGAAAAGGAACACAAACAGCATTTCGTTCAGGCAAAAACAAAGTGAGGAGTCCTCAAAGCAAAGTCTCTGGTTAGCCAATCCACAGGAGGCCTTCTCCCTCCAAACACAAAGACCATGTGGCAAACAACGGTCTCCTTTTCATATCTTAACCCCACCCAGAGATGAGGTATGTGGGTATATACTAGCTTTCAAAAATTTGGGGTCACCCAGACAATTTTGTGTTTTCCATGAAAACTCATACTTTTATTCATCAAATGAGTTGCAAAATGATTAGAAAATATAGTCCAGACATTGACAAGGGTAGAAATAATGATTTTTATCTGAAAGAATAATTTTCTCCTTCAAACTTTGCTTTCGTTACAGAATGCTCCTTTGCAGCAATTCGAGCATTGCCGACCTTTGGCTTCTAGCTGTTGATTTGCTGAGATAATCTTTAGAAATTTCACCCCATGCTTCCTGAAGCCCCTCCCACAAGTTGGCTTGGCTTGATGGGCACTTTTTGCGTACCATACGGTCAAGCTGCTCCCACAGCAGCTCAATGGGGTTGAGATCTGGTGACTGCGCTGGCCACTCCATTACAGATAGAATACCAGCTGCCTGCTTCTTTCCTAAATAGTTCATGCATAATTTGGATGTGTGCTTTGGGTCATTGTCCTGTTGTAGGATGAAATTGGCTCCAATCAAGCGCTGTCCACAGGGTATGGCATGGCGCTGCAAAATGGAGTGATAGCCTTCCTTATTCAAAATCCCATTTACCTTGTACAAATCTCCCACTTTACCAGCACCAAAGCAACCCCAGACCGTCACATTGATTCCACCATGCTTGACGGATGGCGTCAGGCACTCTTCCAGCATCTTTTCAGTTGTTCTGCGTCTCACAAATGTTCTTCTGTGTTATCCAAACACCTCAAACTTTGATTCATCTGTCCATAAAACTTTTTTCCAATCTTCCTCTGTCCAATGTCTGTGTTCTTTTGCCCATATTAATCTTTTCCTTTTATTAGCCAGTCTCAGATATGGCTTTTTCTTTGCCACTTTGCCCTGAAGGCCAGCATCCCGGAGTCGCCTCTTCACTGTAGACGTTGACACTGGCGTTTTGCGTATACCATTTAATGAAGCTGCCAGTTGAGGAGCTGTGAGGCATCGATTTCTCAAACTAGAGACTCTAATGTACTTGTCTTGTTACTCAGTTGTGCAGCGGGGCCTCCCACTTCTCTTTCTACTCTGGTTAGAGCCTGTTTGTGCTCTCCTCTGAAGGGAGTAGTACACACCATTGTAGGAAATCTTCAGTTTCTTGGCAACTTCTCGCATGGAATAGCCTTCATTTCTAAGAACAAGAATAGACTGTCGAGTTTCACATGAAAGTTCTCTTTTTCTGGCCATTTTGAGAGTTTCATAGAACAAACAAATGTAATGCTCCGGATTCTCAACTAGCTCAAAGGAAGGTCAATTTTATAGCTTCTCAAATCAGCCAAACCGTTTTCAGCTGGGCTAACATACTTGTGCAAGGATTTTCTAGGGTTTTCTAAACATCCATTATCCTTCTTACACAGTTAGCAAACACAATGTACCATTAAAACACTGGAGTGGTGGTAGTTGGATATGGGCCTCTATACACCTATGTAGATATTGCAATAAAAGCAAGACGTTTGCAGCTAGAATAGTCATTTACCACATTAATAATGTATAGAGTGGATTTCTGATTCATTTAATGTTAGCTTCATTGAAAAAAAATGTGCTTTTCTTTCAAAAATAATACAATTTCTAAATGACCCCAAACTTTTGAACGGTAGTATATATATATATATATATATATATATATATATATATATATATATATATATATATATATATATATATGTAGCACCCCGAGGACTTGGTCGCTACAGAGGTATTGCACCTCATCCAGAGGTGTGATATCCCACTCCTGGGTAAGGATGGAGTATGGATCAAGGCTCAGTAGGCTGCATACAGCACACACACCCCATTTCCGAGGGACAGCTCAACGGTGCTCCCACTAGAAAGAAGTGCAGGCACGACCGACTATGTCCCTGGCTGGAGTGGGGAGGGGGGTGGAATACCCAGTGCTGTAGGGGCAGATAGGGGTTGGTTCCTGAGCATAGGTAGGAGCCCATTGGTTGCTAGTCACCTGGGCTCATGGTCAGAGGGAGGTATAAAAGGTGGGCACCATCTTAGAACAGGGTTCAGTTCAGTTCGCTCAGTCTGTGAGGAGAAGTGGAGAAGACAGGGAGCAGAGGCTCTGTAGGAGCTCTGCACAAAGGCGGGCCTGAGAAGAGGCCGGGGCCAGAGAGAGAGAGAGAGGAGAAGGAACAGTGGAAAGGAAAAGGGAACAAGACCAGAACAGAAGTAACAAGTGAAACAGAAAGGTTCAGAAACGAGAAGAAAAAGAGAACCCTAAGGACCCAGGAGACTGCGGGTGACGGGTTGGCAGAACAGGGTACCGGATCCCAAATTGGTGGAAGCAAATCATCTTCAGCCAAGAACCGGAGGTCGTGACCAGCCCTTGGTGTGACCCCTCACTACACCTTGCTAGGAAGGCATACCATATAGGGTCAGGGACGTGGGCACGTAGCCCTCCCAAGAGAAGGCCCGCGGGAGCTGGACATAAGCTTGGTCACTGGTGGGGCACGAGCCAGAGGAAGGACAGAAAGGAGCTTTGAGACATACTCCAGAAAGACCTGGGAGTTGACCGAGTCCCCTGCCTGGTGGACACAGCACGGCTTGGGTGGTCACTGCTTCGCGAGAGTGCCCTGGAGAATACAAACTGTGAGTAAAAGACATTGGATTGCAACACGTTGTCTGTGACTTCTTGCCCCTCCGGCACTGTTGGTATTGGGACTATCTGCACTATCACCCCCACCATCCACTACGCTGCCCTGGGGCTGTACTCTTCCCGTGGGGAGTCATACTACCTAAGCTGCATACACCATCAGCCCCAGCGGTCTGCCTTGCACCGGCGGTCCACACTGACCGCATTCCACGGGTGGCGTAGTCGGACATTAAACCACAAAAACCCCACAAAATACTGCCATTGGCCTGACCACCCTGAGCCACGGGACCGGGTCACCGCCACACGGAGACTACAACCCCCAGCATCCTACAAAAAGCCCGGTTCCGGGTGCCCCGCGGCCCAGGGGGGCGAGTCAGATTTGGCGTAGTCGGCAGGATTGTAACCAACCCGTCACCGGCGGGTATTGCGTGCCTGGGAAGAAAAAGACTGTATTATCGAGGATTGACTGTATTGAAAATGGCGCCCGCCCCGGCAGAACGGGCGCCATAATGTGCACGCCAAAAGACAACAGGAGGCCACCTCCCATCGTGGGCCAGGTCCCAGAATGGCGCCAAAGAAGGAGCCCGCCCCCACCAGCCCTGAGTGTGGCTGTGGAAATGTCCATCAGCGTGGGAGGGCTGCCCCTGAAACTGACTGTCACCAAGTTGCCCCAGGACCACCCCCAATGGGGGCGGGAAGTGAAGAAAACTGTGGGGCAGGGCGCGGTCTGCATCAGTCTAGGCAGACCGCACCCGGAAATGGAGGAAGCTCCCAGCAGTACCAACACCTTGGTCCGGAGCCTGCTGCAGGCCGCACCGCCATACATCCTGGTGGAGATCCTGGCGCACCTCCCCAGGGACCCGGAGCGTGCGCAGGCTGCGCTGGAGGACTTGGACCAGAGGGTGGTCCGGGCGCAGCAGAATGCGCTGGCCGAGTGGAGAAGAGAGATGGCCCAGCAGGCTGGAACCCGCCAGCAGGAGGCGCCACCCACAACCTGGAGCACGCCTGCCTCCGAGGATGGTGCAGGAGGGACGAAGGCCGGAGACGACGCCGCGGAGGGAGCCGCGAGGACTGAGGCAGGTAATGGGGACGTCACCACCCCAAGCCCAGCAGCTGCAAGCCTGCCCCAGCCTCCCATCGCAGAGCCCGAAGCCCTACTCACCGCACCCGTTGCCGCGCCGCCACTGCTCCCAACTAGGCCTCAAGCGCCACGCCCCTCGACCCCGGGCGCGGCAAAAGAGGAAGTACCACCGGCCTGGTCGCAAGGCCTGGTGAACCCGGGCGCCGCTGCCCCTCCAACGCCCTCTTCCTCAACAGTGCCACCCCCAGGCCCAACCGGAAATTCCCCGGCCTGGTCGCAAGGCCGAGTGCCCCCGGGCGCTGCTCCCCGACAGAGGCCCGTGGTGCCACACCTGGGCGCAGACCTCTTTGCGCAACATACCGGCCCGGACGGGCTGCCCTTCGTGTGGCCACCGGAATACGTCAACCCCCGTCTCCGGAGAGAGCAACCCCTGCGTGAGCCTCTGATCCCCGGCTCCGGAGCCCGCCAAAATCGCTCCACCCTCGCTGGAGGACGCTCAATTTGCATGGGATCCCACCGGTGAGAATCTCATGGGTTCACCCAGGAGACCCGGGCTGACGCAGCCCGGCGTGAGGAGAGCTGCCGTCAACAGCTGGAGGTAATTGAGAGGGAACGGCGGGAGAGGCGGATCCAAGAGGAACAGCTGCAGGCCCGGAGCGCGGAGCAGACGCGCAAGGCCCGACAAGACCTCCGAGCCGCCCGCGGTCCCCGAGTCACCGGGACCGTAATAAAGTTCCAGCTGGAGCATGGCTGGGGCTTCATCAGAGACCAGAGAACCCCCGGCGACGTCTTTGTCACCCGCAGGGACGTCGAGAGCCACCTGCCGGAGGGACACCATGGACGTGATCTCTACCCGGGTGATGTGGTCACCTTCACCCGGCACAAGGGTGCCAAGGGACCGTACGCCCTCCACGTTCACCGGCTCACGGAGGAGGAGCTGCAGTACGACCAGTACGAGGAAAGCCAAGAGGACCCGGACGGGTCTGAAGACTACCCTCAGGAGGGAGCGCAAGGAGGACATAGCTATTAAAAGAAAGCAGCGTGAGTAAAAAACTGTACAAAGTTACCCGTTAGGGTACAAGGACTGTTTTTCTTTTGAACTGTTCCCGTTAATAAGTGTGGTCCCCATTGGGACAGCTAAAAGACTGTTACCCATTTCCAAGATACCCCCTTCCTTACCTGGCTGAGGACTGAGAGCAGCCAGCCCCTTTCCAACCGGCCGAGGACTGGGAACGGCCAACCCCTTGTAAATAGTTGCGCTTCTTAAAGCGCCCCCTACTGGATTTATAAAAGAACTGCAACGTCTACCTCAGGACGAATTAGATGGACTGTTGCACCTTTGAGAGAGAAAGTGAACACCTGGTCGCAAGTTGTCCAGCGGCCAGAAGTCAAGAATGTGTTTTTGAAGAATGTTTTACTTGCAAAAGTTTTATAATGTGTTTATGGTAAAAGAGTTCCGGAAGTAATAACCAAAAGTGTTTCATCAGAGTGTTTCCCATGAAGGGAATTGTACAAGTGTGTCTGTTTCCTGATGTAATGTCACGGGTGTGTCGCCACGAAGATCGTCGCGATTACACAGCCTGACTTCTCGCAGCTGAGTTTTTGGTGCTTGGTGTTTTTCGGCAGGGAGGGAGTTAATTCTCTCTCTCTGTGCTAGACGAGGCCCAGCCTCGCCCAGCTGCAGTTAATTCTGCAGTATTGGGACTCCTTCAAATACCTGCCGTTCTGATAGGGTGGTTGTCGGTGAAAGCTTTTCATGCAGACTATCGGAATGATACGTGGTATTGTGAAGTAGGAGCGAAGTGTGCTCGGTGTGGTTTTTTCCCTTCCTCGCTTTATTCTTTATCCCCTTACCCGTTGGTGATCCCTCCGTTGTAGTGGTGTAAGTTTTTTGTATGCAAGGTGGTTTTTGGTTTGCCCCTTGTACTGTCTCGTTCGTCTTGTACTGTGTTTGGCATATACGGTCCTGTCCCCAATTGTTGTGATCGGGGTCCTTCTCAGGACTAGATTACTGAGGTTCAGGGATTCTCAGGAGGTAGGTTTACGCTGGCGGCCTGGACCTCTGTACCATCAACAGTACCTCCAGGTAGAGGGATTAGGCAGGGCCTCAGTGTAGGGTCAGCATAGGCTCCTGACCTCCTGAACGCCGAGACAGCGTGACATTTTCACCGACCCACTAAAAGATTCTCTCCAGCCACCATGGATCCAGTAGCCAATATAGCTCGGCAGTTGCAGAGTTTGTCCTTGGAGCTGGCGGACGTTAAGTCCAAGGTTTTGTATCCCCTGGAGCAAGCCGGATCAGAACCCAAAGTAGCTCTCCCTGACAGGTTCACGGGGGGGGCGGGACAAGTTTTTTGTTTTCCGGGAGGCATGTAATTTGTACTTTCGGCTGCGACCTCGGTCATCGGGGAGTGAAGAACAAAGGGTGGGAATAGTCATCTCGCTCCTTCAAGGGGACCCCCAATCTTGGGCGTTCTCTCTTCCCCCGGGCTCTCCGGACAGTGGATGGGTTTTTCTCTGCTCTGGGTCTTGTATATGATGACCCGGATCGGATCTCCGTTGCTGAATCTAAGTTACGTAGGATCCAGCAGGGAGATCGTCCAGCCGAGGAATTCTGTTCAGAGTTCCGTAAGTGGGCCACGGACACCCAGTGGAATGACCCGGCTCTTCGGAGCCAGTTTTGTCAAGGTTTATCTGACAAATTAAAGGATATGTTGGCACAGTATGACTCTCCCGCGTCGCTAGAAGCCGCTATGGCCCTTGCTATTCGCATTGACAGACGGCTTCGGGAGAGGTGCGGGATAACTCCACCCCCTGTGATGACTCCACCTTCTACAAGGGTCCCTTATATGGAGGTTCCCCTGGTCAGTCCAGAGGAGCCTATGCAGTTAGGAGGGACATCCTTTCGGGGGAGGGGACCGGCGGTGCGCCACAAGACAGGAAGGTGTTTCTTCTGCGGGAGAAAGGGACATTTTATTGGGGGGGTGTCCTTCCCATCCTTCGCAGAGCAAAGAGTGGTCGGAAAACTATTGATCCCAGGTTGTGTGGTGGACGGCAATCTGGGAGTAGGTATTTCATCCCTAGGTTCGTCTCAGTTTCTTGTACCGGCGGAGGTGGTGGTGGGTACGAGAACTGAGAGGTTATCTGTTCTTCTGGATAGTGGGGCCGGGGCTAATCTGGTGGACGCTCGGTTTGCTCGGGTTCAAGGTATGCGATTGAGTGTGTTGGCTAAACCCATCCCCATATTCTCGATCGACGCCAGGCCTCTCGGTCAGGGAAGTTTTTTGCAAGCGGTGCATAACATAAATCTTCAGGTGGGGGCGATACATAAAGAACTGTTGTCTTGTTACGTGTTGGAGGGTCTTCCCACTCCTATTGTGTTGGGCCTTCCTTGGTTAACTAAGCATAACCCGGTTATTAATTGGCAATCTAGAGAGATAAGCCAATGGAGTGAATTCTGTAAAAAAAACTGCATGAATACGGTCATCGGTATGGTCACTCCTAGGGTCTTACCCCCATTTCTGGCTGACTTTGAGGATGTGTTCTCGGAAAGAGGGTGTCAGGAACTACCTCCTCATCGCGTGTATGACTGTTCGGTAAAACTGCTTCCTGGGGTCAAGTTACCTAAATCTAGGTTGTATAATTTGTCTGGTCCGGAGAGGCAGGCCATGAAGGATTATATTTCAGAGAGTCTGGCTAAGGGGCATATTAGATCTTCATCTTCCCCGGTGGCCGCGGGGTTCTTCTTTGTGAAGAAGAAAGATGGTGGCCTACGCCCTTGCCTGGATTTCCGTGAACTTAATCGGATTACGGTCCGAGATCCGTACCCGCTCCCACTTATTCCCGATCTCTTTAATCAGATCGTGGGCGCCAAATGGTTCTCTAAGTTGGATCTCAGGGGGGCGTACAATCTGATTAGGATGAAGGAGGGGGATGAGTGGAAGACGGCTTTTAACACTCCGGAGGGACATTATGAGAACCTTGTCATGCCATTTGGTCTGACTAATGCCCCGGCGGTGTTCCAACACTTTGTTAATGACATTTTTCGCTGCCTGGTGGGTCAGTTTGTTGTTATTTATCTGGATGACATCTTAATTTACTCGCCTGATCTTGTGTCTCATCAGGAGCATGTTAGGCAGGTGTTACAGATCTTGCGGGATAATAAACTGTACGCCAAGTGGGAAAAGTGTGTGTTCGCCGTTCAGGAACTCCAGTTTCTAGGCTTCCTGGTGTCAGCGTCTGGCTTTCGTATGGACCCTGGGAAAGTGCGGGCAGCTCTTGAGTGGGATCTGCCAGAGAATCTTAAGGCACTACAACGTTTTCTGGGGTTTGCTAATTATTACCGGAAATTCATTCGTAATTTCTCGTCCATGGACGTTTAGCGGACTCCAGATATAGCAGGTTCTTGTGATCGGTATTGACGGTGACCGGATGGATAGCCCCCTCCAAAAAATGGCGCCACTCCTCAAAAGCTAACTTAATGGCCAAGAGTTCCCTATTGCCGACATCGTAATTCCTCTCAGCGGACGACAATTTTTTAGAGAAAAAAGTGCACGGACGCCATTTACCAGGAGACGAACCTTGTGATAATACTGCCCCTACCCCTACCTCAGAAGCGTCTACCTCTACAATGAATGGCTGTGACGCATCAGGTTGAATGAGTATGGGTGCCGAGGCAAAACATTTTTTCAAGGAGGAGAAAGCTTGACAAGCCTTGTCAGACCACCTAGAAAAATCCGTCCCTTTTTTTGTCATGTCTGTGAGAGGTTTAACAAAGTATTGAGATGAACTTTTGTAATTGACCAAATACTTATTTTCCACCAAAAGTTGAAAAAAAAATTCTTTCCAAATCAGACAATGTGATTTTCAGGATTTGTTTTCTCATTTTGTCTCTCATAGTTGAGGTCGACCTATGATGTCAATTACAGGCCTCTCTCATCTTTTTAAGTGGGAGAACTTGCACAATTGGTGGCTGACTAAATACTTTTTTCCCCACTGTATATATATATATATATATATATATGTATCTATATAGAGAGATGGTTATATATATATATATATATGATATTTTTAGAATACATTACATATATACACATAATGCTTAAAAAAAACTATCTTAGCCCAAAGGATGAGGATAAAGTGGAGGTGGAGGGAATTATTATCGAAGGTTGAGAAAGCTGAGCACTGTTCTCTAACTGAATATTGGCAGCTTTCCTGCTGAGATATTACTCAAACTTGATTGAAAAGATTGGGGGGGACATTACAAGAATAGAAAAACATGGTCGCTTTCTTCCAAAAATAGCGCCACCTATGTCCAGAGGTTGTATATAGAATTGAAACTTATCCCCATTCGCTTCAATGGAGCCTAGCTGCAATATCATGCACAACCTACAGAGTGGTGTGGCGCTGTTTTTTGTAGTAGTTATTTTTTTTTCTAACTTTTTAACTTCTTTCTTTTTATACCTTCAAGTTGATCCCTTTTATATAGATAGTGCACAGGACCTTTCTGCATTTCTGATTTGACTCCAGAGTGCGCAGTTCTGGAGAGTAGGCACAGAGGTACTGAGTGTACTATTTTTAATTAGGCACGGTGGCGAGCATATGTACAGGATCAATGTGGCAGTGTTATATGGGTTTTGTGATAAGATTTTTGTATGGTGTTACTTTTTGAGACTACTTTTGGTAACATTGTTATATGGGCACCGTGGCTGATAATTTATATGGGCGCCTTAGTGATATTTATTATGGGCATTGGGACTGGCATTTTAATCTGGGTTCTTTGGATGCTCTTTTCTTTTGGGCACTGTGACTTGTATTTTTTTCAGGAAATTCCGGCTTGCATTAAGTCATATGGGCATTGCAGTAGTTTTTTTATGGGTTCTGTATTTTATAAGAAGTTCTCTGCCTGATATTTTAGATATTATTATAGGTGATATTTTATCTAAATGTAGCTGATATTTTTAGCAATTTCCCATCATGTCACAGGCAGCCTGAAAGTTGGATTCTCCTCTAGGAGACCTCAAATCCATAATTTTTGGGATCCTGTGGATGCCATTATACCATTACTGGTAAAATTCTAATGATACTAATTAGTCCTCAAGGTAGATACATTCTTGGGGCACAGCTTAGTAGTTTATGTTTTTTTTTCCAATCTCTTATTTGCCGATAGGTGACTGCTTTGGCTTTTAGTTTTATGATGCCTATTGTGACCAACTCATTGTTGGCTCCCATTTTTCGGTAGCCATTTTTAAAGTAATGGTTCAACCTGATTGATTTTTCCTTTTTTCTCCACTTTGGATAATTCTCCCCTTCTGTCTATTATGTATTTGCAATATTCTTCACTCCCGTTTTGGCTTTCCTCCATTTCTATCAGTCCGGTTCTATCTTCTCTAGTCTGGCAGTACTAATGGACCTCTGATTGGTTGATGTGAATGGGGTTAAGACCCCCAAACACATTGGTTTGTTCTTCTGACAGCTATATCCCTGGATTCCCCGTCCCTCTTGAACTGCAGCCAGACCCCTCTGACAAAGTTTTGTCTCCCAGACAACAAAAGATTCAGCCATGAAAAGTCAGCAAGTCGAATCTTTCTCTCTGCCGACATCATTTGCCATGGGAGAGTCGGGCGGCCCCCAAATCACATTAGATTATAGGATGGATCCCACCAAATTCGTTGAGTGTTTCTGACCTAAGCCTAATGTGTATAGAGGACCTAAGACAGGACCAGGTAACACTAAATGCAAGTCAATTGGTACTCTATAGTTTCTAAGTATTTGCATCAAAATAGAGAGCTATCCATGGTGCTGATATGTACAATCAAGGGTTTATGGGGGCTCCTAAAAGCAGAGAAGACCACCACATTATGGTGCCAGGTTTTGCATCCCCCATAGTTCTGAGTAGAGTGAGGCATCGGGCAAGGCGGCATCTTGTCACCATTTCTCTTCAATTTTTTATGCAGAAGCTATTTTTGATAAGGCTGGACTTGCCGAAAAAGAAGGAATCAAAATTGGGGGATGAATCATCAATATTCTGAAATAAGCAGACAATGCAACTCTGATAGCAACAAGCGTAGATGGAGTGAAGGACTTTTTATGGAGTGTCAAGATGGAAAGCTCGAGCATGGGACTGCTACTCAACACACAGAAGACAAAGATATTGACTACTGCCAGGTACGACCGGGACACATTTGAGATGGACGGAGACAAACTGGAAGTTGTAAATATCTTCAACCTACTTTGATCAATAAAATATAGAAAGAAGAGTCAGCTCACCCACGATAGTGGAGTCCAATGCACGGAAGCCTGGAGCGCTGCAGGACAGGTAAATGCAGAAAAGGAAGGAGGGTAATCCAGCATCCGGATCTTCGTATAAAACTAGTATTTTATTCAAAATTATTAAAAGCACACAAGTGTGTCAAGTAAGATTCAAAAAAGAATAATCACAAAAAACATGAAAAACCGGGGGAGGGGAGTTATTCACTGGCAAACGCGTTTCAAACCGAAGTTCTTAAACATTTCAACTGTTTTTCATGTTTTTTGTGATTATTCTTGTTTGGATGTTACCTGACACACTTGTGTGCTTTTAATAATTTTGAATAAAATACTAGTTTTATATGAAGATCCAGATGCTGGATTCCCCTCCTTCCTTCTCCATACTTGGATCAATAATCACTCAAGATGCAGCGACGACAGCGGAAGTCAATAAGAGAATAGCTATGGGCAAATCAACAATGAAGTCACTGGACAAGGTCTTCAAATTGAGGAACATTTTACTGGCAACGAAGACTCGGCTTGTTCATAGTTTGGCCTTTCGTGTGATAACATATGGATGCAAAACCTGGTCTATAAAGAAACAAGACAGAAGAAGAATCGACATATTCGAAATATTGTGCTGGAGAAGGATGTTATCATTACCATGGATGGGAAGAAGAACAAACAAATCAGTTTTGGAACAACTAAAGCCAGACATGTCACTAGAAGTAAGGATCACCAAGCTACGACTTGCCTACTTTGGACACATTATATGAAGAGAGCAATCACTGGAGAAGGACATCATGGTCAGAAGAAGAGAGCAATCACTGGAGAAGGACATCATGGTCAGAAGAAGAGAGCAATCACTGGAGAAGGACATCATGGTCTGAAGAATAGAAGGAACAAGGCAAAGAGTAAGACCAGCAACCCGATGGCTTGATCCTATCAAGATAATGGTGGAGAAGACCCTGGTGGACATAACTAGGCTCACACAAGATAGATTTTCCTACAGATCGTTCATCTATCAATTTGCCATGGTTCGAGATCGAGTCGAAGACTGTTAAAACAAAACAAAAAAACCCAGAAGGGTCTAGGTTGGGTTTCCACATCATGATCTATTGTTAACTCTTTACTAATTTTTCATTTCCTGCAATTCCCATGTGGGTGATTTATGCACAAGTTCTCTCAACCAAGTGTCTAAGGGGTTTTAGACCAACAATACTTGGCCCCATCCCCTCTAGTGTCCCGTAGTAGCTGAAGAGGCGTAATACTAAATTATGGTTTCATCTAGCATTTTTAACTGATTGAAAGATAGATCAATATAAATTAAATTTCCATACCGTCATGGGGATGGCACCGGACAGACTTGACCCACTGCATTCCTATCAGATTTGGATTATGGCTAAACTAGTGGGTAGGGTATAAGGTAGGGTCCAAGGGATTGTGAAATTTTCCACTTTAAATGCCCCTGACAGAGGAATGGACAAATGGTAAATCTCGGGTTATGTCTATGGAATAGTTCTCAATATCAGCAGCTTCTTGATAGCACGGAGATCTTTCCAAACCGTGATATTAGAATCAATAGGCAAAAAAATAGAACAAACTGCAATTAATACGTGACCCTTTAAGAAGTCATGTTGGACATTTATGAAGCCATGCACCACTTTTACCCATAAAATAACAATTCTGAAGCTTTTATTTCTTTTGAACTCTCTGCTGTTTCATTCCTCTGTTATTCCTCCTGGAAATATATAAATTGACAACTGGACATTTCTTGTTCCAGGAGTCTGCCCCTACATGTTCTGCCAGCACAAAATCCTACAGGAGGCAGAGATAGGGTCCGTTTACATGGACCGACAGGCGGCAAGATAGGATTTGCAGTTAGTAAACTTTTACCGATCAGCGGTCGTTTGTATACACATGGAGACCAAGAAAATGATGTGCACTGAGAGATCTGTATTACATCGCTCCATGTGTACAGGCTCCTATTGCTCTACACTGCGAGGGGACGATGCTCCGCCAAGAACAATGGTTTTTATATGCCGCATAAAAGATCATTTAATCTGATGTGAATGTGATTTGGTAACCTGTTTACACGGCAAGATAATCAAGAATGAGCGTTTTTAACAATGTTTGCTCCTAATTATCTTGTAGTGTAAATGACCCTATAGATAGAAAATCAGACAAATAGATTATAGATAGATATACTGTAAGTATAATAGATAAAGATGTGATAGATAGATGATAGATGATAGATAGATATGTGATAGATAGATAGATAGATAGATAGATAGAGGGATAGATAGATAGATAGATAGATAGATAGATAGATAGAAGGATAGATAATAGATAGATAGATGGATAGATGGATGGATAGATAGAAGGATAGATAGATAGATAGATAGATAGATAGAAGGATAGATAGATAGATAGAAGGCTAGATAGATGGATAGATAGATAGATAGATAGATAGATGATGGATAGATAGAAGGATAGATAGATAGATAGAAGGATAGATAGATAGATAGATAGATAGCTAGATAGAAGGATAGCTAGATAGATAGAAGGATAGATAGATAGATAAATAGAAGGATAGATAGATAGATAGAAGGATAGATAGATAGATAGATAGATAGATAGATAGATAGATAGATGGATAGATAGATATGAGACAGATCGATAGATAGATAGATAGAAGGATAGATATATAGAAGGATAGATAGATAGATAGAATGATAGATAGAAGGATAGATAGATAGATAGATAGAAGGATAGATAGATGGATAGATAGAAGGATAGATAGACAGATAGAAGGATAGATAGATGGATAGATAGATGGATAGATAGATATGAGATAGATAGATATGAGACAGATAGATAGATAGATAGACAGACAGAAGGATAGATATATAGAAGGATAGATAGATAGAATGATAGATAGAAGGATAGATAGATAGATAGAAGGAGAGATAGATGGATAGATAGATGGATAGATAGATAGAAGGATAGATAGAAGGATAGATAGATAGAAGGATAGATATATAGAAGGATAGATAGATAGAATGATAGATAGAAGGATAGATAGATAGAAGGAGAGATAGATGGATAGATAGATGGATAGATAGATAGAAGGATAGATATAAGGATAGATAGATAAATAGAAGGATAGATAGATAGATAGATAGATAGATAGAAGGATAGATAGATAGAATGATAGATAGAAGGATAGATAGATAAATAGAAGGATAGATAGATAGATAGATAGATAGAAGGATAGATAGAATGATAGATAGAAGGATAGATAGATAGATAGATAGATAGAAGGATAGATAGATAGATAGATAGATAGATAGAAGGATAGATAGATTGATAGATAGATAAATAGATAGAAGGATAGATAGATAGAATGATAGATAGAAGGATAGATAGATAAATAGAAGGATAGATAGATAGATAGATAGATAGAAGGATAGATAGAATGATAGATAGAAGGATAGATAGATAGATAGATAGATAGAAGGATAGATAGATAGATAGATAGATAGATAGATAGAAGGATAGATAGATTGATAGATAGATAGATAGATAGAAGGATAGATATATAGAAGGATAGATAGAATGATAGAAGGATAGATAGATTGATAGATTGATAGATAGATAGATAGATGGATAGATAGATAATAGATAGATAGATAGATAGAAGGATAGATAGATATTCTTTGTTTTCTACATGGGTGGCGAGGGGGCGCAGGGGATTATATATTGTTCCCTGATTATTTTATTTTTTCCTAATACACAATAAACAGATGCAAGAAGAGATAAACCTAATACAAGTCCTACATAGCAGAGTACACACCATATAGAAAACAATCCTTTTAGTGCTGGTCTCCGGCTTCTGGGGAATTATTAGTGCTGCGCCCCTCGTATAAAGAGTTAAATGTAAGGCAATAATACAGAGAGGGGTTTTAGCTGAAATAGACGAATCCCAGAAAACAGAACACAGTAAGGAAATAGGAATTAGCACAGAAATAGAGTGTAAAATAAGTAAGCGCTTTTACCAGAGAAATGCAGAAATCTAATCGTATAAGTGCTACTTATCGCTGGTCTTTCCTCCCCTCCAGTGATAGATCATGTGACCGCGCCATTATATATTTATGATTTCATTTTACACAGTCAGATCGGAGGCTGGAGTCCGGCATACAATGTGCTTCACCGCAGTCCTCCTCCAAAACACTGCACCTCAAGGTTTATCTGGCGATTTTAGGTTTTACGAATATATATAAGATATTTATTAAAGCCTCCATATACAAGAAATAATTTCTAAATATTATTATTCTTTTTTTTTTAATTTAGGAAAATCTTACTTTACTGTAAATTATTTCCATACAAAAGAAACATTATTTTTAACATACAAAATTATATATTTTTTCATTTTTAGGATAATTATGAAAACACTTGCTAGACAGTAAATCATTTATGTATAATGTACGTGTTAGGTTTAACGTTTAAGATTGTTAGAATTTTTTTTCTCCTATAAATGTGAATGTCTCATTTTATGAATTTGTTAATATTAGCAATGTTTTATTAAAATTATATTTAATACTAAGGTATCATAATCATAACATAAAAAATTATAAATTGTAAAATGAATCATTTTATTATTATTATTATGATACACATATTAAAAATTCTGGATAATAACTTGAATAAATAAGGAAAATATAATAATAATAATAATAATAATAATAATAATAAATAGTTATATTTTTTTATACAAATATAAAAAATATACCAATAATAAAAAGAAATATGAACATAAAATGATATAACAAACTAATATAAAAATACCAATAATTAATAAAACAATACAAATAAGTTCAATGAGAAAAAGAATAATAGAGGAGCAAAAGTTTTTGTATTGGTATACATAAAATTATTTCAGCAAAGGTTTTTAAGTGACCGATTGAATTCAATTTGGGATTGAACCTAACTTAGGTCTTCAAAAACACTACAAAGTAGCTTAAATCACAAATTTTTTTTTTGAAAGATCTTCTTTAGACTTCAAAGTTTTTCAAAGAACTATTTCTAAGTATTTTCCCCTGAGCGTGTAAGTTTCAGAAGTGCCACTGACCATTAAGTGTCAAAGCTAACATGAAAACGGCTACAATGCAGCTTGATACCCCATTAAAAAGGACCAAATAAGAAGAGAGAATACAGTTTGCAATTTTAAGGAAACTTTTCAAGCAGTCTGCACCCAAAAAAGGACCTTGAAATGCCCAGAGCAGGTCAACATGACATGATGATATCAATGCCAGGAGGTTGTGTGGAAAGCATAACATCAAAATAATCGACCGCAAATCTTTTTGGAACTTTCTTAGTTTTTTCTTAAATGATAATAGTGCTAAAAAAGGCACCACGTATGGTACAAGGCAGGCATCATTCTGAATGTAAGCTATTAACCCATTTATTTTAGAAAGCATGGGATAAGGGAAGAAGATAACTTTTTGTATAGTGTGAAAAAGATAGCAAGTTGTGAGATATAGTATAACATAGATTTTGTTTAGCTCCGGAACAACATCCCAGGTTGACCTCCTCCCCATTATATGAGGGGTGAGAACTAGCACAAGGATGTAGTCTTCATATGGTGGATAATGGTGGACACCATGATGACCAAGAGGATAGCACTGTTGCCTTGAAGTGCTGGTTTGAATCCATCAAGCACCACCTCTACATGGAGTTTTTATGTTCTCCTTGGGTCTGCACTGGTTTTGTCTAGGTTAATCCAAACACTTAAAGCATACAGTACCGACTGGTTAATTGGTATCATGGGAAATTGGCATTAGTGTGTTTAAGAAAAGAAAAATAGATTGTGAGCCTCATTGGTGACAAGGACTGATGTGAATGGTGACCATCATGATGGACACCAACTCTACATAGGCAGAATATGAAATGTACCTGAGTCATAAAAATTGGATGGTGGGACCAGAATCTCTAGCTGCATTTGGTTAGTAGCATAGGGATGTCAAGCAACAGCCAAAAAGGACCTACCCAAAAAGGTGTAGGTCTTATATTCATTAGCAACCCCTAGTAAATAGATTCTAACTGAATTTTTGTAAGGGTGTTGTTCTTCTACTTCTACATGTAAAGATGCTTCCTTTCTTACTTTGCTCAACATTTCCCGACAGGTAAGAGATGACTCTCTTAAAAATATGATTTTTGTTGATACTCTGTTGGGAGATGATTATGGTATATGTGGCCACCCAGTGGTTGTGGTGTAGATTTGCAAATATTTGACAATATTGTATTGAATTTATATAGTGAGAAATTGCAGTCGGAAACGAAACTCACAGAGTACACACATCCTTATACTGTACAGTGGACTTACTCTACCACTCACCAGCTGGTGCGCAACTAGAACCCCCAGCATGCACTAATAGTCTACCGCTGGATGTAGTTTTACAACTTTTACAGGAGTTGGAGAGCCAGAGGTTGGAGATCATTACAAGTGTACACATGTCCAAAATGATAATCTGTAACTACATATGTAAGTACAACTCTCAACATCTGCAGATGTTTTACAAGGCTGATCTGGAGGGAATCACTACTGGACTAGTAATACTGACAGATTGCTGCACGTTGCTATAACTGATGGGTGTGGGCGTTATATCGATGACGTCCACAATGGATTAGGACTCGTATTTCATCAGACACTTCACATAAGATCTCTCTACTGATGCCCTGAGCTTTGTAGGCTATGTTTAGTGCCAGCAGACAATCCTGGAGTTTGGTTCCTTACACCTAGAACAGTTATCCTTTCTGCTGAAACCTCCAGCCTTTCCAAACAGCAAATGAGGGAATGGAAAGCCATAAACAGAGGTAAGGATCAATAGATTTGACTAAGAAAGCTTTTGCATCCTCAGGGGGAAAGATCATTGTGTTTCTAAGTGGCTCAGAGATCTGATCCCTCGCCACTGTGAATGGAATGGAAACTGGATGCCATCACAGGGAGATGCAAGAGCTGCTGTGGTGAGGTAATGTGGTAAAGAATAGCACACAGAAAGCAATGGAATCCTGTAGGCCATGAATCTTCATGGAAACATTATCATACTCCTGGTCTGCAGAGAGCAGGGAAATTATTATTTTGCATCAGGAATCAGGATCAGACCAAAGGGGATCTCTTTTGTGCCTTATAACAGACACATACCCCTATTTTTCTGCTTCACAATGCATACCCTTCACCACAATCTGGTTCAGATGGGGGAATATCTCTTAAAGGGAATCTGTCAGCAGTCTTTTGCTACCTCATCTAAGAGATGAATGATGTACAGTCAAGGCCAAAAGTTTTGAGAATGACACCAAAATTATATTTTCACATGATCTGCTGGCCTCTGGTTTTTATTAGTGTTTGTCTGATGTTTATATCACATACAGAAATATAATTGCAATCATATTATGAGTACCAATAGGTTATATTGACAGTTAGAATGAGTTAATGCAGCAAGTCAATATTTGCAGTGTTGCCCCTTCTTCTTCAAGACCTCTGTAATTCTCCCTGGCATGCTCTCAATCAACTTTTGGACCAAATCCTGACTGATAGCAGTCCATTCTTGCATAATCAATGCTTGCATTTTGCCAGAATTTGTTGGTTTTTGTTTGTCCACCCGTCTCTTGATGATTGACCACAAGTTCTCAATGGGATTAAGATCTGGGGAGTTTCCAGGCCATGGACCCAAAATCTCTATGTTTTGTTCCATGAGCCATTTAGTTATCACCTTTGCTTTATGGCAAGGTGCTCCATCATGCTGGAAAAGGCATTGTTGGGCGCCAAACTGCTCTTGGACGGTTGGGAGAAGCTGCTCTTGGAGGACATTCTGGTACCATTCTTTATTCATGGCTGTGTTTTTAGGCAAGACTGTGAGTGAGCCGATTCCCTTGGCTGAGAAGCAACCCCACACATGAATGGTTTCAGGATGCTTTACAGTTGGCATGAGACAAGACTGGTGGCAGCGCTCACCTCTTCTTCTCCGAATAAGCTGTTTTCCAGATGTCCCAAACAATCGAAAAGGGGATTCATCAGAGAAAATGACTTTGCCCCAGTCCTCAGCAGTCCACTCCCTGTACCTTTTGCAGAATATCAGTCGGTCCCTGATGTTTTTTCTGGAGAGAAGTGGCTTCTTTGCTGCCCTCCTTGAAACCAGCCCTTGCTCAAAGAGTCTCCGCCTCACAGTGCGTTCAGAAGCACTCACACCAGCCTGCTGCCATTCCTGAGCAAGCTCGGCACTGCTGGTAGTCCGATCCCGCAGCTGAAACAGTTTTAAGATACGGTCCTGGCGCTTGCTGGTCTTTCTTGGGCGCCCTGGAGCCTTTTTGACAACAATGGAAGCTCTCTCCTTGAAGTTCTTGATGATGCGATAGATTGTTGACTGAGGTGCAATCTTTGTAGCTGCGATACTCTTCCCTGTTAGGCCATTTTTGTGCAGTGCAATGATGGCTGCACGTGTTTCTTTAGAGATAACCATGGTTAACTGAAGAGAAACAATGATACCAAGAACCAGCCTCCTTTTAAAGTGTCAAGTGATGTCATTCTTACTTAATCATGACTGATTGATCGCCAGCCCTGTCCTCATCAACACCCACACCTGTGTTAATGGATCAATCACTAAAACGATGTTAGCTGCTCCTTTTAAGGCAGGACTGCAATGATGTTGAAATGTGTTTTGGGGGTAAAAGTTCATTTTCTGGGCAAATATTGACTTTGCAAGTACAGTAATTGCTGTTAAGCTGATCACTCTTTGACATTCAGGAGTATATGCAAATTGCCATTACAAAAAATGAAGCAGTAAACTTTGGAAAAATTACTATTTGTCTCATTCTCAATACTTTTGGCCATGACTGTAGGCAAAGAGACCCTGAATCCAATGATGTATCACTTAATTTACTGGGTGCAGTGGTTCTGAGATAATGAAAGTTCATAGAGGCAGCTTGAAGCAGAGCTGAGTAAACTAACCCCGCCCATATCAGGCTCTCTATGTACATTGTCTATTGATAGAGAGTTGCTTATCACATGAGGGGGTGTGGTCAGATGACTTGACAGGAGGCAATAATAATGTTCTAGTGATAAAACCTTCATTGTAAGTAAAAAACAGCGCACAATCTGTTAAGTGACACATCGCTGAATTAAGTGTTTTAACCTCTATCCTCAGATTACATAGCAAAAGCCTGCTGACAGATTCACTTTAATGGCAACATCCACCTATAATGACCAATGAGATGAAACCGGACAACTGTAGTTGTCACCATTTTTGCTGCTTTGAAGTTGTCATGTACCTTCTCCCACCTAGTAGTAAAACTGTATGTGTGCTACACCTTTTTAACATGTTAGGTGCCATCAGTGGGGTTCTAAGAGCTGAGACCCCTGCTATCACCGGGTCTGTACATTTTGATGCAGATAAATCGGTTTCAGTGGTGTAATAATTTATTTCTGGGCTCCGCTCATTTCCCATTGACAACTGAAATTCTCAATAGTTCCAGAGAAAGTAGCTGCTTAGTTTTCTTTCACTAGAGAAAAAATTAATTTTCCTACTCTTGTCCTGATAGCAAACTTCTCAGCACTATTGTACATTGTACATTGGACATTGTAGTGTAGCGCCCCGAGGGTTCGGCCGCTACAGGGGTATTGCACCTCTGCCAGAGGTGTGATATTCCACTCCCAGGTAAGGATGGAGTATGGACCAGGGCCCAGTTAGCTGCATACAGCACACACACCCCATTTCCGAGGGACAGCTCAACGGTGCTCCCATTAGTACAGTAATGCAGGCACGACAGACCATGTCCCTGGCTGGAGTGGGGAGGGGGGGGGGAACCCAGTGATGTAGGAGCAGAAGGGGACGGTTTCTGGGCATAGGTAGGAGCTCATTGGTTGCTGGTCACCTAAGCTCACACACTAGGGGAAGGTATATAAGGTGGGCACCATCTTAGTTCTGGGTACAGAAGGAGAAGAAGTTCAGTCAGTGGAGTGAGAGAAGGAGTTCAGCCAGAGAGGGCTGACAGGGAGCTGTGGCTCAGTCTGGGCCCAGCTCCACGAGGCAGGCCTAGAGTGAAGGCCGGAGCCAGAAGAAAGGAATAGAAACAGAAAGGAACAGAAACAGAAAGGAACAGCAAAGAAAGAGAAGTCCCCAAAGTGTAGAAGGGCTCAGAGACAAGAAGGCAGAAGGGACCCTAAGAGCCAATGAGAATACCGGGTGAAGGGTCAGGCAGATTAAGGGTACTGGATCCCAAGTTGGTGGAGGAGAAACTACCCTCAGCCAAAGATCGGAGGTCGTGATCATTTATTGGTGCGACACCTCATCAAACCTGCTAGGAAGGCACCATATAGGACAGCGGAGAACGGGGCCCACGTTTATCTGCGCAGATCCGCGGTAGCTGGACAAAAGTTGGTCACTGGTGGGGCAGGCCAGAGAAAGGATAGAAGGGGGTCCTGTGCCATATTCCTCAACTGCCTGGGGGTTGACCGAGCCCCTTACCTGGTGGACGCAGCACGGCTCGGGCTGTCATTGCTGACAGAAGTGACTGGGAATATACGAACTGTGAGTAAAAGACCCTGGACTGCAACACGTTGTCTTTGTGCTTTTTGCTTCGCCAGCACTAACGGTACTGGGACGCCCTGCACCATCACCCCCACCATCTACTACGTTGCCCTGGGGCTGCACTCTTCCTGTGGGGAGTTGTACTAACTCGGCTGCGTGCGCCATTAGCCTCAGGGGACTGCCTTGCAGCGGCGGTTCATGATGGCCGCGGTCCGCGGGTGGCGTAGTCGGACATTACCTACAGCACATAGCAGACTACCACTGGTCTGACCACCCTGAGCCACGGGACCGGGTCGCCACTACTACTCCCAGCGTTGCCCTGAAGCCCGGTCCCGAGTGCCCCGCGGCCCAGGGGGCGAGTCAGTAGGTTTCCAATCTCTTAAATGTGTTGGCCATGAAGCAAGCCTCTGGTCTTTTAGGGACAAAATGATGTCCAGGTCTCACAATCTCAAAACCCAAAAAGCTGGAGGTGTGAAGGAGCACAGCTCTATCATCTCTGTTCTTGTGGAATCAGATGAAGACATGATCGACTTGGAGTTGCTGTTCTGCAATTTCCAACAGAACAGCAAAGCTATCTTTGCTCCCATCAGGGATTGTCCCAAATTGGTAAATTCTCAGCAATCCACAAGATATGTGAAACTTCCTGATTAGCAGGGGTCTTTCTACTAGAACCCCCACCCATCTATTGAACGGGGCTCTGAAACACCCTGCTAGATGGAACGAGATGGAGTGGTGACGTGGTGGCGAAGTTGTTTGTATTCTTCCAGTGTTGAGTAGGAATCACGCAGTCACATCATTGGAACAGGCAGGCAGCTGCAGAGGCAAGACAGGTGAGGGGCAGGACTAGGACAGGTGAGTATAATCTTTTTCAACGCCATCTGAAACCTCTGGTCATTACATCTTGGAGCTCGGCGAGCATAATAACATCAACTGGGGTATTTTCGATTTGGACCAAATTTTACTTGGACCCAATAAAATCTGTTGGCAAATTCAATCAGCTTTTGGGAAATTTGTTAATCTCCAATGATTCCATTTTTATTTACATGATTTTAATTCGAAGTTCGGTAGTTTCATATCATTTAGGTCCATTTTTAGGTCCAACTCCTTCTGAATAATTTCAAAATACCTCTGTATTTAAGTCAGAGCTGATTTTTTTCTTATACAGAGCTCCAAATCCCCTACATAGTGTAGGAATTGAAGCTCTAAGGTAGCCATTAGGTAGTGTTCACACAGGCAATGCGATTTGGTCCAATATGCTGCAGCTCCAACACACAGGCTGCTCAGCTTTCCTAGCTGACCCACGCAGTCTCCTTTCAGAGATATAGCTCACATTTTGGCTGGTCACTCACCAGCTTCAGCACACTTGACTATTCTCAACATTCAGCAGACTGACACAACTAATGAGCACAGGCCCTGGTTCTTATTCAAAGCTAGTCAAGTGCATCTAATCAAGACCTGCAGTGCTAGGATTTAATCCTCTCCTACCTGGACTTAAATTCTAAAATTCCAGCTTCCTCCTGCCACCACTAGAGGGAGCTTGGGAGCCGGCTATTTTCTGCTTTATTCCTACCAATATGCAGTAAGCTCATCAGCTCGCTCTAATGGTGGCAGAGAGTAGTCAGAATTTTTATAATTTATCTTTAAATCTATTCTTGGGATTTGGAGTTTTGTTTAAGGAAAAAAAAAAGGTGACTCCTTATCAGAAAAATAAATCTGACTACTCTAAAGATATATTAAGAAATTAATAAGCAGAAAGTGTTAGATAGGAAAAGACCCTTGAGCCAGGCTTCACTTGATAAGACATGAGGCTTTGGTTCCTTTTTAAACTCAACGATAAACTGTAGGGAAAAAGAAAAGAAAGGCAGTAAAAAGCAGAAAAAGGGTGTCAATGGCAGGTGTGCTGATAAAAATATTGATCTCCGGTGATTACATATAAGGATTTCTTTCAGTCGTCCTAAAATTTTACTTCTATTGATATAAATCTTTTCTGCTTTTACTGCACAGCTTAACAGTCTCCTCCATACTAAAGGGAAAAAAAGCCTATCTGCAATCAAACCTGCTGCTGCAGCGACCCTTTTCTGGGCGCATCAATAACGCCAAGAAGTTTTATTTAGGTAAAAGCTGTGCATACAAGCAGACGAGCCAAAAATATTGATTCAGGCCGAAAACATATGGACGTCCATATGGGGAAAAAGGGATTCCTGGCCAGAAAACCAAAGTTGCAATTTTTATCCCTATATGGTGCAATTTTGTCCCTCTGTAGAACAATGCTGTGAGTCTGCAGATTAGAATACAATAAATTAACAGGCAAGTTTCCGTCCCAGAGTATTAGATTTACGAAGAGTGGAGTGCTTACATTTTCCTATCCCCTTAATCCTTTCCATCACTTAATAACTCTGAAAGTAATGGATTTTCTTTTTTTTAAAGGAGAAATTCCCATTATAATCAGTCTTTTTGCTGTTTTTAAATGCTCTATGGATATTTTTAACTTTCTATTTAAATAAGAATATGGGATATGTTCAGTAAAATTATGAATAATGCAATATGGGCACTATTAGGGGTATAGATTTAGGGGGTGAAAAGATAGCGGTGGCACCCAGGTCCTAGTGACTATGTGTCAAGTTCCCCTCTACACATAAGATGACACCAACGGCAGGATTCGGTGACAGATTTGCTCTTGGGTCACAGGAGCTTCTCATTTGACCTCTGAGCACTTAGTAGAGAAAGTGCCGTTAAATGGTCCCTGTAATTTCTGATAATTTGAGTTCATTTGTTAGATAATTAAATAAATAAACAATCAGCATATTACTTTAATTTTACATTTTGTTGTCTTACCCCCAAAAAAATCACTCCAAATTGTTAACCGCTAAGCTCCTGCATTCTGTGTAATTTGTTGTTTACTGCCTGTTGTCCAGTGGAATCCATCTCCAACAGCAAAGAAGGATTACAAGAAGTGAGGGTGGGCCTTTGTCTCTCAGGAAGTCTGGGTAGGTCATTGCCTCTCTGCAGGAAGTCTAGGTGGGTCTTTGCCTCTTTGCAGAAAGTCTTGGTGGGTCCTCGCCTCTCTGCAGGAAGTCTAGGTAGGTCTTCACCTCTCTGCGGGAAGTCTAGGTGGGTCTTTGCCTCTCTTCAGGAAGTGTAGGTGGGTCTTTACCTCTCTGCAGGAAGTCTAGGTGGGTCTTTGCCTCTCTGCATGAAGTCTAGGTGTGTCTTTGCCTCTTTGCAGGAAGTATTGGTGGGTCCTCACCTCTCTGCAGGAAGTCTAGGTGGGTCTTAACCTCTTTGCAGGAAGTCTTGGTGGGTCCTTCCCTAATTGCAGGAAGTCTAGGTGGGTCTTCACCTCTCTGCAGGAAGTCTAGGTGGGTCTTTGTCTCTCTGCATGAAGTCTAGGTGGGTCTTTGCCTCTTTGCAGGAAGTATTGGTGGGTCTTTGTCTCTCTGCAGGAAGTCTGGGTGGGGCTTTGTCTTTCTGAAGGAAGTTGGGATGGGTCTGTGCCTCTCTTCAGGAAGTCAAGGGGAGTTCTTATGTTTCTATGACTGTTTTATAATCTAAAATTCTGCAATCTAGGCATCGCCTGGAATTGGATTACAGCAATTTAAAGAATGGACAACTTTTATGGACAATTCTTTATATTGGCCAGAACAAGATGTCCCGATTCTTCTCTGATGGCAGATGTTATGGGAAAGAATTGGGTATTGGCTTTCAAAATTCCCATTCCTCTAAGACACGCCAATGCCAGAATTGTCTATCAGTAGCTCACAATCCCACCTTAGTAAAAGCATGCATGTGTGTCAGGGGGTCTGAAGGAATTGCTCTATAAAAAGTAAAATGTAGCTGGGTGTGGCTTCCTCTTGGGTGGTTCACCAATTGCTCCAAAAACTACTGTTGCACCTGGTGCCATATTGGTACAAAAAAACAAACGTTAATCTTGTGTGATATTGGCCCAAAGCTGGAAGAAAAACACATACATCTGAATGAGCCCTTAGGAACAGACGGTGAGGTTAATGGTATTAATTAGTGAGGATTTGCAGCAGCAGTAAGCAGAGGCGTAACTTGAACCTCGTGGGCAACAATCCAAAATCTATAATAAGGTCCCAAACTACCGTGTGCCATAGATAATACTGGAGTCCTCTTATGTGGTAGAGGGGCTACCTCGGCATCCTATAATTATGATCTTGGTTGTAATCAACTGATTGATCAGATCCAAGGTTTAAACAATCTAGTTCTTGAAACCCCCCCCATGGGAAATCCGATGGGCCAACATTTTCCATGTTCAGCACCCTTCATTGATTAGCACAGGCATGCTTGATATATGATGTTCCTAAGACAGACAGTATCACTCTTATTTATATCCGAGGGATGATTCAGGGAGAGGTAGCCGCTGCTTGCCAACCCAGCACATGTTTGCAGAGACAGTGCGGTCAAGTGGTCAGGAGCAGAGCTGATGTTAATTAGCAGCGAAATGAGGAATGAACTAGAATTATCCCTGAGATTAATCAATGGGAAAATCACTTCGAGCAGGCGGCTTAACTGAGTACTATGCCGCTGTTTATTTTTGTCTGTTTTTTTCAGTCTAGCAAAAAGAAAAATGGGAAAAAAATAAATAAAATAAAATTACTATTAATTAGAAAAATACGGATGATCTATTTCTTGCCTGCACTCATCGTTGTATCTGTTCCGGCTTTATCCAGCAATTGTTACACTCACTGCATGTAGTGGCTGTCAAATCTGCCTCTAGGGAACCCCCCGTGATTCTGTTTTGTGGGACAATCAGAGGATGTACAGGCATAATATTTACATATGAATAGGATTTGATTCTTGTCCTGTTACTTAGCTTGGAAAAAAAAAATGTAAGAAAGAAATTGGTGGTGGTGGTGGTGGGGGCAATGGTTGAGTCAGAGCCATTATCACAGAACGTGTTATACGCACACAGTAAGAGACTTTCATGCTTTGGCTGTAAGTCACATATTGTGTAACATAACTGGATGTAGACAGTTTGCAGCATGTTAATCTGCAATATAAAATTCTCTTCCATACATAATATAATATTATATGCATAGAATTCTGGAACTTGACAATACTTGTAGATTCAGGTAACTTTCAGAAAAAGTTATAAAGAGGAATAGAACTACTTTTAGTATATGACTTGTATTCTGCATTTTCACCAGTTTCCCCCTCTACAGGCTCTATCTGTGATTTTCAAGCTATTTGGTGGAGACCAGCTGCTATGATGTCTCCCATACAAAACACACACAGACAAGAGATTCCTGCTCTCCTGTTTCTATGTGGCACATGCTCATAAGCAGCAGCAGCATGGAGGACAGCAGTACTGAGCAGTGTATCTGTGAATCCAGCTCCGTGGTGAAATAGACTCCATGATACACACAGACAGTTTTTCTCCTACTCTGCTCTCCCTAGTATGACTCGTCTGCATTTTTCAACAGTTTTACCCTCTGCAGGTTCTATGTATAATTTTCAGTTGTTTCTGAGCTATTGGGTGGAGACTATCTGCTATGATGTCTCCCATACACAGCACCCACAGACATGACGGATTCCTGCTCTCCTGTCTCTATGTAGCACATGTTCATAAGCAGCAGCAACATGAAGGACATTCTAAAGCAGTACTGGGATCTAAGGGGTAAGGTTTCTCCATGTAGAGAGTGATATGCCAGGCCTGGAATGTCAGAGTGAGGAGACTTATATGCCATGCATGCTCCTCTGGGAAATTAAAAATGCAAATTGTCCCTTCAGAGAGGAAAAGAACTTGAACTCTAGTGCCACCTATTGGAAGTAGCAATCCTAAAAATCAATATTGAACATTTAATGAGCTTTGTCACGAGACTTAGAAAAAAAGTCAAACCAGAACCTCAATTTGCAGACACAGTGTTTCGGGATGTTGCCCCTCATCAGTGCAAAGTATGAGATCTGATTTGGTTAAGTGAGAGATTTAAGACTGGTATCTAAGAGGTAACGTTTGTCCCTGTGGAGAGTGACATGCCAGGTCTGGCATGTCAGAGTGAGGAGACTTATATGCCATGCACGCTCCTCTGGGAGATTAGATATGAAAATATTGTAAGGCTCATTAAAGGGTCGATATTGACTTTTAGGTCACTATTTCCAATAGGTAGCAATAGAGTTCAAATCCTCTTTCTCTCTGAAGAGGCAACTTGCATAAAGCAGTACTGAGCATGGTAGCTGTGAATCAAGCACTGGAGGTGAGATAGAACACTCTTTAGAAAGCAGCAAAAATTATCTCTGTTTCTCTCTGTGTCTCTAACTTTGCTCTTTGTTTCTCCTCCTTTTCTTTGCATATACTGGAAGAGACAGCTGTAATCTGATCCCTCAGTGAGTAAATTTAAGCATTTTTTCAATGTGAATAATAAATTGAGGAGCCAGGGCAAAGGGGAAGTACACATGGTATTTTTTGGTAAAATATATTACAAAACTTCTTATATTCACTTGTACTATTGTTTTAGGAAAAACTTTGAAATGACAGTAACCATTTAACTTGTTGGGGACCTGGATCTAAGCGGTAAACATTATATATGACGTGACATTGACTCATGGTCCTCAGCATGTAATGAACCGTAGACCAGGGAACCTGTGGCATAAGGACTCACCTGAGGGCCAGACAGATGAGTATATTTTTCTTTTCATTTCCTTTTTTTATCTTTATTTTTTTAACTTTTATTTATTGTCATTTTTAAATCTTTTTCTACTTTCCATTTAATTTTTTTTTGTATGTTTTGGGGTCTGGATAGACCTTAAAGCATAAAAAAAATGTATTTTCACAGTCATTGGGGCAATTTCTATTAAGACTGATTTTTTTTTAAACCACATCAAATTGAGAATTTTGGGAGAGTGTCTCATCCCTACCCCATATCTAACATATGGCATTTATAATACTGATATCTTTTTATGTGGCAAAAAGGTCCATGGAACTCCACACACACCATGACCCAGGTGTGACTGTTATCTTTGTACTTGTCCACCTTCCTCTTGGCTCGTCAAGCATAAATATGGCTATGGACCTTCACGAGCCAAATTGGCCCCTTCTTTTCCCTAGATTTGCTTGCTGCTGTCACCAGCCCTGGTTACACATACTGAAACAAAGGCAATAACTCTTTGGAAAAAAAAAAAAAAAAGAAAATTCTCCGTCTACATGATAAATACAGTAAAATGGTTTTACTGTGAATATTCATCACACCTATGATTAATAAATGAGGAATATTAAACATTGCAATGCAAGGACGAAAATGACCCGCAGCTAAAGAGAAAACAAATACGTTTCACCGCTGTGAAGCAGACGAGTGCTCGGGAAAAAGGTCTTTGCTCGTCGAGAACAGACTCTACCGGTTACTTACTAAGAGGCAATTAAAGGAAACCCACCATCACAAAGAGATGAAACGTGTTTTTAAGACTTGAGAGCTAAACACTGTCTCAGTAGAAGAATAGGAAAAAATAATTTTGCCCCACCACCAACCTCATTTCGCGGCAGCTCTGAGACAGCTTCATAATTTCCTTCTCTACATGGCCAACTATTATTCGTCAGGGAGACACAACAATTTGGATTTACACTTTTATTACTTATTTCATAAGTTTATTAAGTCATACAACGTTTTCCAATAAAGAGACATGGAAGAGGAACTACCACTGTCCTACGAATACAGTATTGTGCAAAAATTTTAGGCAGGTGTTACATTAATCTGTTGGTGGAACCAGTGGTACGACCATTTCTCCAAAGTGTCCCAGGAGTCATTTGTCAACATGACAATGTCAGGCCTCATGTTACTGGTGCTATTGTGAGCAGCAAGCCCGGCCAAAACCTGCCACCATGGCCTCCAGTGTCTCCGGTCTTGCTTGCCCCCCCATCGAGCACATCTGGGATGTCATTAGTCAGCAATTGGACAGGAGCTGCCAGCAGAGGATCTTGATGATTTGCCACAGTACATTCAGCGTGGCAGAACCTTCCTCAGACGACCATTAATGATATCATTGATAGTAGCCGAGGCTCTAAGTGCCGGGATTTCTGATCATAATACTGAATAAGTCGAGATGTTTTGAAAATTTTGTTTCCATTTTTACACAATTTTCATATCAGTAACATGTCTATTGACCCTGTGAGTTTCATAAGTCCACGACTTTTCCTTCTTGATACTGCAATTTCATTGCTGAAGAGTGTAGATGACTTACTTTGCTCCGCTACCTTTTGAACTCCACCAGATAACAGTTCTAGAAGTGTCCGCTTTCTCCCAGAAACAGCGCCACTCAAGTCTATAGACGATGTGTGGTAGTGCAGCTCCGCCAGATACATTCAAAGAATAGGGCTGAGCTGCAATATCACACATGACCACAGAACAAGAGTGGCGCGCTGTTTCTAGAAGAAAGCAGACAACTCCTTTAGGTATTTTTCCTAACTAAATTCTAAATTAAACTCAAAATAATTTTGACCATCGTGTAGTCAGAAAATCATCATTCCGGATTGCCTCTGCCGACTCCACTGATAACAATTGAATTATTGGCTCTATAGATCCCCTACTATCTAAAGGGTTTGTATTTGGCTTGGAAAAAAGACAGAGATTGAATTCACAAATCATAACTCACAGAAATAGCTAGTAAAGATCAAGGGGCGGATCAATATCAATTACACCACATTGAAAATGCAAAATTAATATGTGAAACTTGCCAGCTCTATTGGAAATTTTGGTATTAATTGTGAACTGATGGATTTAATTACATTTTGATGTTTTTGTGTGCCGATATTGATGGACTGCCCCGTGAAATATGTGTTTACAATTGGTCGGGACTCAATATTTCACGGTGATCAAATTCCTTCTGCTGAAAGCAAAGGAGAATCTCTGAATCCTTTCCCTGCTTCAATGTAATGTTAATGGACGATAAGAGCATGTGTCATGTAATTGAGGTTTATCCAAAAGAGATACAAATGGGGACACTAAGTATTCACTTTAAAAATGTCTGAAATAATGGACAAAAATACAGACAAAAAAATAATCAGGGCGCCTAGTAGGGAATGTACTCCAGGAGGTACACGAGGGTCAGTTTTATAATCTGTTTTCTAGAAGGTCACAATGGACCAGTGTTCCCCAACTCCAGTCCTCAAGAGCCACCAATACATCATGTTTTCAGGATTATCTTAGTATATTGCCAAGGTGATAATTCCATAACCTGGGTAATACTAAAAAAAATCCTGAAAACATGATTTGTTGGTGGCTCATCAGGCATGGAATTGGGGAACACTGGGCTAGACCACCAGGAGCAACCTAAGAATAGATCTCAGATACTTTTCTGCTAAATTGTATCTCTCATTTCAGGTGACTTTCCAGAATTAAAGGCCATGTGTGTTGTGGTAGATTGGCTCACGTGGTTGCACACAAATAGGTAGACACAGGAACACTGTCTCTTTAAATATTCTGTGGTTTATTAAGGACACTGAATAGACCACGGAAATTATAGCAAAACAAACATGGCCTTCCCGGCCTAGCAGGAAGAACAAAACATAACGTATGGCACAGTCTTTGTTGCTATGGGCAACCGCCGGCGTCAGGAACAAACAACCCAAGGTTCAGCTTTTCCTTCACATGACAAAACAGCTGCAGAGCTTTCACCTCCAGGCCCACCCCACACCAAATGCTCTAAAAGGCTGGGAATTTATCCTCTGACCTCCTCCCTCTCTATAGGTATTTAATCACCCTAGCACTAAACATGGCTGTTTAACCCCTAATCACTTCGTGAGCTGGAACATTTTCTCTATGTCTATATCACTGGAGCTAACAATCTCAGTGCTACATATCTCCCCTCCAGTACTTGGCAGGGACTTTGTCACAGATCCCCCCCTCTGCCCAAAGCCGTAGGTTTTGGCACCTTCAGTCACCAAACATGCAAGTCTATACTGGGCATATTCAGTCACCAAACATGCAAGTCTATACTGGGCATCTGCATTACCGTGCAGCTTCCCAGGCCTGTGTTCCACTTGAAAGATGAAGACCTGTAGCCCTGAGTTTCAACTCTTGGAACACCATGTCTGCTGCATGAGGCCACTTGGCCATTAACTAGTGTTGAGCCACCCCCGTAGTGTTCGAGTTCGGTTCGGTTCGTCGAACACCCGTGTGTTCGCCGAACTGTTCATTAAAACCAATGGCAGGCAAACAAAAACACATAGAAACACATAGAAAACACCTTCAAAGGTGTCCAAAAGCTGACAAACTGCTCAGAAGACACAACTAACACATGGAAAAGTGACAAGTACATATAGTCATGCGAAAAGAAATGAGGTGGAGGAGTAAAAGGAGGGGGAGACACAGATATAGGCATGTCATGCCCTTCTAAAATCCAAAAAGTGAGAAGCCGACACGTTCAGTCCGCTCCTGCCCGTGCCACCTCCGCGTTGCCGGGTTTGTGCCAGAGCCGCGGTGAACCCTGACGGCCAGCCCCCCTCTCCCAATACTGGTGCCTGTCCGCTGGTGGGTCGAGCGAGCCCCCCTGTGGTGGAGGCAGCTCTAAGCTTTTTAATTTAAATTGTCTCTCTAATTTGAATGAATACACTTTAAATCCATTTACAAGGATCTATTGGAGGGCAAGTCTCATGCCAGCAGCCGCGTAATTCCAGCTCCAGTAGCGTCCACTAAAGCTGCTGCAGTTAAAAAGCTTTTATAAGGATCGAGCTCGGCTGTCCACCGCAAGGCATCCTACTGCCAGTCCCAGCCCCTATGCCTTGGGGTGCCTCCTGATGCTCTTCACTGAGTATCCCGTGGTCCCGAAGCATTTCCTTTGAAAAAATTAAGTGTCCAAACTACAGGTGGTGTAGCTTGCTTAACAGCCGGGATAATCCGCTGACTAGCAGACACTGCTACTAGGCACAAAGTATTTCCTGGGCTAGATGCAGTTAAAAATTTGTAATTAGATACTCTCGTTGGATGCTGAGAAAGCATTCCATAGAGTCTCCTGGCACGCCATATATGATTCTCTTAAAAAGCTTGGGGTAGGGGTCTAGGGGACCCTTTTATAGCCAAAATCACGGCCCTGTATCGCAATACGTCACCTAGGCTGAAGATAAATGGAACTGTAGCACCCTGAGGGCTTGGTTGCTACAGAGGTATTGCACCTCACCCAGAGGTGTGATATCTCACTCTCAGGTAAGGATGTAGTGTGGATCAGGACCCGACACCTGCATGCATTACACCACATTGCCGTGGGGCAGGGCGACCAATATGCCCCTGAGATGGGCACGACAGTCCCTGTCCCTGGCTGGAGTGGGGGGAGGGAACACTGAGGAAGGGGAACGCTGTAGTGCAGGAGCAGGGAGAAAGCAGTTCCTGGGTGCATTGAGAAGGGAGTATAAAAGGTGGGCACCATCTTAGTTCAGTGCAGAGAAGTCTGAGCAGAAGTGGCAGGGAGCAGGGGCTCTGCATGAGCTCTGCTCCGGAGGCGGGCCTAGTAACAGAGGCCCAGGCCTGGAAGAGGGAGAAGGAAGGAAGAGGAGCGGAGAAGGCTCCAGGAACGAGGAACGAAGGGATCCCAGGGGTGCGGACGGGCGAGTCGCCACTGCACGCCCGAATCCACCTGCGTGGAGGGGTCAGGCCAAAGGGGGAGACCGGTCCCCGAAACTAGGGGAGGCAGGAAACGACCCTCAGCTAGAAACAGGAGGCTGTGACATTTTATGTGGCGCAGCCCCTCGCTACACCCGCTAGGAAGGCACCACATAGGGTCAGGGAAACTGGCGCCAAGTTTACCAAGAGGAGGCCCGAGGCAGCCGGACAGAAGGGTTGGTAAGAAAGGCCAGACAAAGGACACACAAAGGGGGTCCTGTGAAGCGCTCCAAAGTTATCTGGGAGTTGTCTGAGCCCCTCACCTGGTGAGCACAGTACGACGTGGGCAGCCGCTACCTGCAGACGTGGTCTGGATAATAAGAACTGTGAGTAAAGGCCCTGGACTGCATCACTGACTCCGTGTCGTTACTGCTGCTGCCCTGCACCATCACCCCCATCCTCCGCATACACTGCCCTGAGGCTATACTCCTCCCGTGGGGAGTTATGCTACGCTCTGCTGCACCCACAACACCAGCCTCAGCGGTCTGCCCTGGAGCGGCGGTTCACTCTGACCGCAATCCACGGGTGGCGTAGTCGGACATTTAAACATCAAAACCACATAAATAGTTCCGCCACTGGTTTGACCGCCCTGAGCCACGGAACCGGGTCGCCGCCACGGAGACTACAACCACCAGCATCCACCAAAAAGGGTCCGGCTCCGGGTGTCCCAAGGCCCAGGGGGCGCGTCAGAACATTTTCATCACCTTTCACAATCACCAATGGGACAAGGCAGGGATGTTCTCTGTCCCCTCTCTTATACATCCTAGTGACGGAGCACCTGCTCTCATCAATTCGCCATAACCCCAATATTAGGTGGATTGAGGTGGGAGGCACCGAGTACAAGTGCTCTCTATTTGCTGATGATGTCCTAGTATATATCACTCAATCACATATATCCATCCATGCTGTTATGGCTGAAATAGATCACTTTGTTACATGGTCAAATTTTAAAATCAATGCAGCGAAGTCTGAGGCCCTCGATGTCTCCCTCCCCAAATCCATATAGGATTCCATCCAGTCCAACTTTCCCTTTGCCTGGCCCTCACAGGGTATCAAATACTTAGGAATTCCTATTCATAGAGACCTCTCCCATCTATGTTATCTTAATTTTGGGCCCTTTATTGAACAACTCCATACAGACCACGGTTGGCAAGTTAGAACTGTAAGATTCACTACATGAACCACTGGTGTTTTGTGGAAAAGCACATGTACACTGTGTTCCAAATTATTATGCAAAAAGTGTTTAGGAGTGATAAGGGAAGAATTTGTTTGTTTGTCAGTTAAACTCATTGATGGTGATGTGTGTCAGGGCTCTTTATATCACTGTAAGCAATTGCAGACACCTGTGCTAATTAGTTTGGCAGGTGTGTCCAATGAAAGGCAAGACTACTTAAGAAGGCTGTCTCACATTATTAAGCAGCCTACATTTTCTGCCAAAATGGGAAAGAAAAAGGATGTGTCGGCTGCTGAGAAGCAACAAATTGTGGAGTGTTTAGGTCAAGGCATGACTACAATCAACATTGTGCGATGATCAGGATGAAGTGTCTTGGCAATCAAGAAGTATGTAGCTGATTCACAGTACACACGTGTGCGTGCTGATAAGGGCAAATTGAGGGCTCTTTCCTACAGGCAATTACGTCAGGTTGAAAGAGCAGCGGCAAAAAAGCCTCGTCATAGCAGCAGACAAGTTTTTGAAGCTGCTGGTGCCTCCAACGTCCCCCGAACAACAAGATGCAGGGTCCTTCAGAGGTTTGCAGCTGTGCATACGCCATCCTGTCGACCTCCTCTATCCACTTCACACAAGCAGAAACAGCTCCAGTGGGCCAAACATTACATGAAGACTGATTTCAAAACTGTTTTGTTCACGGATGAGTGCCGTGCAGCGCTCGATGGTCCAGATGGATGGAGTGGAGGATGGCTGGTTGATGGACACCCCACGCAAACACGGCTACAGCGCCAACAAGGAGGAGGTGGAGTAATGTTTTGGGCTGGAATCATGGGGAGAGAGATTGTCGGCCCCTTTAGGATCCCTGAAGGTGCTAAAGGTGAACTCCATAATGTATGTGGATTTTCTCAAACAGCACTTCCTGCCATGGTTCAAGAAGAAGAACCGTGTATTTCACAGCAAGATCATTTTTTTGCATGATAATGCACCATCTCATACTGCACATAAAACATCTGCATCTCTGGCTGATATGGGCATAAAAGGGGACAAACTTATGGTGTGACCCCCATGCTCCCCTGACCTCTACCCCATTCAGAACCTTTGGAGCATCATTAAAAGGAGTGTCTATGATGGCGGGAGGCAGTTCACATCTAAGCAACAGCTCTGGGAGGGTATTCTGTCCTCATGCAAAACAATTGAAGCAGAAACCATCCAAAACCTGACAAATTCAATGGACGAGAGAGTTCAGAAGCTCCTTTCGAACAAGGGGTCCTATGTGAAAATGTAACATCACCTAGAATAAAGTTTTGAGTTGAAAACTGTTTGATATCAGTTTCTAACAACCTGCTAATGCTTATAATTTCAAAAATGACCATTTTTTTGGTCTTTATTAAAATGAAAAGGTTGATCGAAAAGTTTGGGGGATCTAAGAGTGTGGCAACCCAGTAGTCATGATTACTTCGAATTCTGACAATATGAGGGTCATGCTGCAGGTAGTGCAGCAAGAAGGCACTTATGTGTCTTGCGCATCTCGGAGCCCCAAAATTATTTTCCGGGCTAGATGCAGCTAAAAATTATTATTAATTTTAAATCTGGTGAAGCTTTAGTATAGATGGCCTAATAGGATCAGTGCTGCACACTGCTACAAAGCCCAAATTATTTTCCAGTCAAGATACAGATAAACATGATTAGTCATTTTAAATCTGGTGGAGCTTATTATAGATGGCCTAATAGAATCAGTGCTGCACACTGCTACAAAGCCCAAATTATTTTCCAGCCAAGATACAGATAAACATGATTAGTAATTTGAAAGCTTAAAACGGTTGGTAGGGTGATTTTAACCAATCATCAAGCTTTTACTCTCCCCAGGATGACACAGGGGTAGAAAAGTCGTTTCGGATCCATGATTTGTTCATCTTTATGAACGTGAGTCTGTCTACATTATCAGTGGAGAGCCGCGTGCGCTTATCTGTCAGCACACCACCAGCAGCGCTGAACACACGTTCAGACAGAACGCTGGCTGCGGGGCATGACAAGATCTCCAAGGCGTAAGTGGCTAGCTCCGGCCATTTATCCAGATTGGAAGCCCAAAAAGAGCAAGGGTCCAGTGACACAGTCATGGCTTCAATGTTTACTTGGAGATACTCCTGTACCATCGTCTCTAGGCGTTGACTATGTGTCAGACTTCTTGTCTCCTGTGGCCTTGCAAAGGATGGGCTAAAAAAGTGGTGAAATGATTCCGCAAAATTGATGTTACCAGCAGATACTGTGGTTCTGTTACGGTTTGAGTGCTGAACACTTGACGGTCCCACGGTTGGCAAGTTGGAACTGTGAGATTCACTACGTGCACCACTGGTATTTTGTGGAAAAGCACATGTAAGATTCTGCAACAGTCTCTGCTGATACTCCTGCATGCGTGCATCCCTTTCTATGGCAGGAATAATTTCTGCAAATTTACTTTTGTACCGGGGATCTAACAGTGTGGCAACCCAGTAGTCAGGATTATTTCTAATTCTCACAATTCGAGGGTCATGTTGCAGGTAGTGCAACAAGAAGGCACTCATGTGTGTTGCGCATCCAGGAGCACCAAGTCCCTGTTGTGTTGGTGGCGAGGTAACAATCATGCTTCCTTCCTCTGTCCTCTCCCCCCAACCTCGCACAACAGAAATGTGATCAAGGTCTCCCTCATCTGATGGGTCTTCCATCAGTTCGTCCTCCACTTCTTCCTGGGCTCCTGCACCTTCCTCACTAGTTTGGCTGCTACCATGCGCCCTGGTAAAACCATCTCCCCCACCCTCACATGCCTGCCGCCTTGGTGCTGCCGACCGTCTGGACCTTGCAGATGTTAGCCCTTCCGCATACAACTCCTCCTCCTCTACTTCCTCCACCTCCTCTTGTGCCACCACCTGACTCCGAATTCTGTTTAACATGTGCTCCAGCATGTAAATCACCGGAATAGTCATGCTGATAATGGCATCGTCAGCACTAAACATCTTCGTCGCCATTTCAAAACTGTGCAGAAGGGTGCATAGGTCCCTGATCTGAGACCACTCCTCCAGCGTGATTTGCCCCACCTCTGGATCTCGTTGGCCCAGGCTATACGTCAGAACGTATTGCACCAGGGCTTGTCGGTGCTGCCACAGTCGCTGCAACATGTGCAGAGTTGAATTCCACCGGGTAGGCACATCGCATTTTAGCCGGTGAAGTGGCAGGCCCAACGACTTCTGTAGAGATGTAAGTCGCTGAGCTGCGGGATGCGAACGGCGGAAGTGAGCACACAGCGACCGTGCCCTCTGCAGAAGGCCATCTAGTCTGGGATAGTAGGCTAAAAATTGCTGGACAACAAGGTTCAACACGTGAGCCATACAAGACATTGCCCCGGCGAAGGGCCGCACCCAGGTTTGCAGCATTGTCGCACACGGCCTTCCCTGGTTTCAGGTCCAGTGGAGACAACCATTCATGAAATTGGTTCTCCAGAGCTGACCACAACTCCTCAGCTGTGTGACTCACATTTCCCAGACATTTCAATGTAAAAACCGCCTGATGACGTTGAGCCCTACTGCCAGCATAGTAAGGAGGTGTGCAGGATCCCTTCTGCGCAGTTAGAAAGCTTGTGGCATGACCAGACAGGCTTTGGGTGCAGGTGGAAGACCGAGAGGAGGTTGAGGAGGCAGAAGCAGTGGAGGAACTTTGACATAAAGAGGATTGACGCACAACTCGTGGGGACGGCAAGACTTGGACAGCAGCCCCTTGTACTGCTGTCACCATAGTTACCCAGTGCCCAGTCAGCGACATGTAACGCCCCTGTCCATGCCTACTCGTCCAAGTGTCTGTGGTGAAATGCACCCTGTCACACACAGAGTTTCTCAAAGAAGCGGTGATGTTGTGTGCGACATGCTGGTGGAGCGCAGGCACACCTTTCTTTGAGAAGTAGTGCCGACTGGGCATCTGGTACTGGGGCACTGCGACGGACATAAGGTCTCGAAAATCCTCTGTGTCCACCAGGCGGAAAGGCAGCATTTCTGTAGCCAAGAGCTTGCAGATGGTGAAATTCAACCTCTTAGCTTTCTCATGGCCAGGAGGAAATGGTCTTTTACTTATCCACATCTGAGGGACCGAGGGCTGGCTATTGTGCTTAGACGGGGTTGATAAGGGTGTCCCCGGCAAACTGCCGGTCTGTGAGGAGGATGCAGGCGGACATGTTAGGTTGCCTTGATCCAAAGGTGGTGCTATCGATGTCGGACAGCGCTCAACACCAGCTGGTGTTACCACCTCCAAAGAAAATGATGACCTGCCAATCACGCTGGCTGTTGCGGGTAAAGAGGTGGCAGGTCTGCGCCCCAAAACAGGTGTGACTGCTGTCCCCCCAGTCACAGAGGATGAAGAGGCCGCGGATGCACAAGATATGGCAGATGGTGGTTGGCCCGGCCAGCTAGGCCGCATTGTAGCACACTGAGCTTCCCACTGCAACTTATGCTTCATGTCCATGTGCCGGTTCATGCATGAAGTACTCAAACTATGTATTTTTTGGCCTCTACTTAGCTTTTGCTGACAAATGTTACAGATAACACGAGTTGGGTCATCTTTATCGATCTGAAAAAATGCCCAGGCTATGCAAGGCTTAGCACCCATGCGACCTGAAGAGCCACCACGACTTGTGGTGAGAGGCAGAGTTGTGTTTGAGGATGCAGTTGTTGACGTGCTTCCAGTACTACGTCTCTGTCCAGGAAGGCGCAACCTGACCTCGTCGTCACTAGCATCTTCCTCCACCTCCTCTGCTGACCTCATCTCTTGGCTGACTGTGGGTTGACAGTAAGTGGGATCTCCAACCTCATCATCATCACCCTGTGCGTTATCACACCCGTCGTCCTCAGAGCCAATCATAAAGATTCTGGGCATCAGTGCAGATCATTTCCTCGTCTGGATTCACAGAAGCGCTGGAGTCGACCTCTGATTCCCAGGCTATAGTATGAGTAAACAGCTCTGCAGACTCAACCATCTGTTCTACCTCATACTCAGACGGGCAGCTGGAGATTTGGGAGCTGTGAGGAAGCAAGTGCGATTGGGGTGACACCTTTGAGGACTGGAGTATTTGTGATGTTGAAGTTGATGTGGAGGAGAGCCCACTTAAAGGAGCACTTGATATCCGTTGAAGCACCTGCTGTTTTTCTGCCTCATCTGGAATTTGTAGCGATTGGCGTGGCCGTAAGAAAGGGATCTTATCACATTGTCCGCTAAAAGAAGTAGACATTTTAGTTTGGCTGGAAGATGGTCTTTCTTCTGCAGATGTTACTGTTGCTTTAACACCTACCCCACGGACACAACCTTTTTTCCCCTTCCCAACACGCCTATTCCCCTTTCCACCAGCAGCAGGCCTTTTACCACTCATTTTGGTGGTTAACTAATTCACAACTCTGGAGTTGTTTGCACAAAAAAACAATGGATGGGAACCGAGCAGAGCTGAGTGGCCAAACTGTGGTATTAGGCCAAAACTATTGGCTGGGTTAGATGCAGAAAAAAATTATATTCAATTTGCAACCTGATGGAGGTCAGTATAGATGGACTAATAGAACAAGTCCCACACACAGCTAGAAGCCCAAATATTTTTTCAGAGGTAGATGCAGAAAATTTTTTTATTCAGTTTGCAACCTGATGGAGGTCTGTATAGATGGATTAATAGAACAAGTCCCACACACAGCTACAAGCCCAATATTTTTTCAGAGGTAGATGCAGAAAAAAAATATATTCAGTTTGCAACCTGATGGAGGTCAGTATAGATGGACTAATAGAGAAAGTCCCACACACTGCTAGAAGGCCAAATATTTTTTCAGAGCTAGATGCAGACAAAAAATTATTTTGAATTTGCAACCTGATGGAGGTCAGTATAGGTGGACTAATAGAACAAGTCCCACACACTGCTAGAAGGCCAAATATTTTTTCAGAGCTAGATGCAGAAAAAAATTATATTCAGTTTGCAACCTGATGGAGGTCTGTATAGATGGATTAATAGAACAAGTCCCACACACAGCTAGAAGCCCAAATATTTTTTCAGAGGTAGATGCAGATAAAAATTATTTTTAATTTGCAACCTGATGGAGGTCAGTATAGATGGACTAATACAACAAGTCCCACACACAGCTAGAAGCCCAATATTTTTTCAGAGGTAGATGCAGAAAAAAATATATTCATTTTGCAACCTGATGGAGGTCAGTATAGATGGACTAATAGAGAAAGTCCCACACACTGCTAGAAGGCCAAATATTTTTTCAGAGCTAGATGCAGATAAAAATTATATTCAATTTGCAACCTGATGGAGGTCAGTATAGATGGACTAATAGAGAAAGTCCCACACACTGCTAGAAGGCCAAATATTTTTTCAGAGCTAGATGCAGATAAAAATTATATTCAATTTGCAACCTGATGGAGGTCAGTATAGATGGACTAATAGAGAAAGTCCCACACACTGCTAGAAGGCCAAATATTTTTTCAGAGCTAGATGCAGATAAAAATTATATTCAATTTGCAACCTGATGGAGGTCAGTATAGATGGACTAATAGAGAAAGTCCCACACACTGCTAGAAGGCCAAATATTTTTTCAGAGCTAGATGCAGATAAAAATTATATTCAATTTGCAACCTGATGGAGGTCAGTATAGATGGACTAATAGAACAAGTCCCACACACAGCTAGAAGCCCAAATATTTTTTCAGAGGTACTGTAGATGCAGATAAAAATTATTTTTAATTTGCAACCTGATGGAGGTCAGTATATATGGACTAATAGAGAAAGTCCCACACACTGCTAGAAGGCCAAATATTTTTTCAGAGCTAGATGCAGATAAAAATTATTTTTAATTTGCAACCTGATGGAGGTCAGTATAGATGGACTAATAGAGAAAGTCCCACACACTGCTAGAAGGCCAAATATTTTTTCAGAGCTAGATGCAGATAAAAATTATATTCAATTTGCAACCTGATGGAGGTCAGTATAGATGGACTAATAGAACAAGTCCCACACACAGCTAGAAGCCCAAATATTTTTTCAGAGGTACTGTAGATGCAGATAAAAATTATTTTTAATTTGCAACCTGATGAAGGTCAGTATATATGGACTAATAGAGAAAGTCCCACACACTGCTAGAAGGCCAAATATTTTTTCTGAGGTAGATGCAGAAAAAAAATATATTCAGTTTGCAACCTGATGGAGGTCAGTATAGATGGACTAATAGAGAAAGTCCCACACACTGCTAGAAGGCCAAATATTTTTTCAGAGCTAGATGCAGACAAAAAATTATTTTGAATTTGCAACCTGATGGAGGTCAGTATAGGTGGACTAATAGAACAAGTCCCACACACTGCTAGAAGGCCAAATATTTTTTCAGAGGTAGATGCAGAAAAAAAATATATTCAGTTTGCAACCTGATGGAGGTCAGTATAGATGGACTAATAGAGAAAGTCCCACACACTGCTAGAAGGCCACATATTTTTTCAGAGGTAGATGCAGAAAAAAATATATTCAGTTTGCAACCTGATGGAGGTCTGTATAGATGGATTAATAGAACAAGTCCCACACACAGCTACAAGCCCAATATTTTTTCAGAGGTAGATGCAGAAAAAAATATATTCAGTTTGCAACCTGATGGAGGTCAGTATAGATGGACTAATACAACAAGTCCCACACACAGCTAGAAGCCCAATATTTTTTCAGAGGTAGATGCAGAAAAAAATATATTCAGTTTGCAACCTGATGGAGGTCTGTATAGATGGATTAATAGAACAAGTCCCACACACAGCTAGAAGCCCAATATTTTTTCAGAGGTAGATGCAGAAAAAAATATATTCAGTTTGCAACCTGATGGAGGTCAGTATAGATGGACTAATACAACAAGTCCCACACACAGCTAGAAGCCCAATATTTTTTCAGAGGTAGATGCAGAAAAAAATATATTCAGTTTGCAACCTGATGGAGGTCTGTATAGATGGATTAATAGAACAAGTCCCACACACAGCTAGAAGCCCAATATTTTTTCAGAGGTAGATGCAGAAAAAAATATATTCAGTTTGCAACCTGATGGAGGTCAGTATAGATGGACTAATACAACAAGTCCCACACAGAGCTAGAAGCCCAATATTTTTTCAGAGCTAGATGCAGAAAAAAATTATTTTCAATTTGCAATCTGATGGAGGTCAGTATAGATGGACTAATAGAATGATGCTATGCCCAAAAGATTTTACTTCACTAGGTGCAGTAAAAAAATTGGTATTCTATACACAGGTGGTATATCTTGCAACACAGATAGGCTACTCCACTGACTAACACACTCTGCAATAGGCCAAAAAGGATTAGCTTTGCTAGATTCAGCCAAATGCTGTGAAAAAAACTTGCACAGCACTGGCACAGACCTGCCTGGCAAAAACTGATAGGAACTGATGTAACCTAGTCCTGAAAAGGACTCCAATTACAATTAGTATTTACTCCCACAATCTATCTATTTAAGAGCACAGACCTGCCTGATAAAAGTCGTAGGAAATGCTGTAACCTCGTCCTTAAAAGGACTGCAATCACAACTATTCCCTACTCCCAAGCTATCTGTAGATTTGTGCGAAAATTGGCTTGAAATTAACAAGGTATAGCGCACACAGCAACAGCGGTGCCGTCTAACACGCAGCTGCAGCAGTGAGAAAATGGTGGCGACGGGGAAAATGGCTTGGTCTTATAGGGCAAGGACATGTGACATACACTGCCAATGACACATGCCCTTGCTTGTGTGAAAAAAAGCACTTCGCTCCGTGTGTGCGCTGCTGATAGGCTGACAGATTGCACCTCCCCACTGTAAATGCGGGAAAGAGAAAAAAAAAATGGAGATCTTCATTGTTCCTGCAGAGATCCATCCCCTGCCCCTCCCCCCACCCCGCTGTACACTCAAACTGCGTATTAACATTAATTTTCATCATTACTGAGAAAAAATCCAGTTATGATTTTGGTGCACGAACAGTTATCGAACATAACCTCGAACAGCCGAATTTTTCTCAAATTGTTCGTGTTCGCCGAACGGCTCGAACACCGCCCAAAACAGCTCGAATTTGAGATTGGCGAACAGTTCGAGTAGAACAACGCTCATCTCTACAATTAACGTCTTCGTGCCCTTAAGAGGGTCGGTCAGGGGTGCGGCTATCATGGCAAAATTTGGGATACACCGCTGATAGCATCCCACCATTCTCAGAAATGCCCGAACCTGACCCTTGGAGCCCGGTTTCAGCCAATTTTGGACTGCCTTCACCTTATTCACTTGCGGCTTTACTTTGCTTCTTCCAATTATGCAGCCCAGATATTTTCCCTTCTTATTCCCGATGGCACACTTCTTTGGGTTTATGGTAAACCCCCTTTTACTCAGCGCATACAGCATGGCCCGGACCTTCTGCAGATGACTTTCCCAATCTGGGCTGAATATCAAAATATCATCGAGGTAAGCTGCGGCATACTTTTTGTGAGGGGCTAAGATCCTGTCTAAGGCCCTCTGGAAGGTAGCTGGGTCTCTTTGCGGCTCGAATGGGTTTCTGGTGTACTAGAAGCAACCATCAGGTGTAAAAGAGACCATTTTCCTCTTGGCACTTTGAGAGAGGAGGATTTGCCAGTAACCTTTCATTAGGTCCAGAGAGGTGATGTACCTGGCTGACCCCAACTTCGATATGAGTTCATCGTCGCGGGGTATTGGATATGCATCAAATTTAGCCCCCTCCTTTGAAATTACTTTGCAGCGGGCTTCGGGGATTCTATTCTGCTTTTGGTTCACCTGCACATGTGGTTCCGTAAGGATTCCATGTTCATGCAGTCGTCTTGGCAACTCGGAAAACAGGCCCCGGTTCCAGTGAAGTAGCTCTCAGCACTGTTGTTTCTGGACTGGTGACAGTGTCTCTGCCACAGTGACACCACTAGTGTCCTCTTCTGGTCTGTCCAGCCAACATGGAGTTTCAACGTGGTTTCTCTGTGGTCCTGACTTGATGGATAGTGGCACAAGAGGATTTTGGAAGGGAGAGGTGGAAGCGGTTAACTGGCAGGTGGGATAGGACTTGTAATAGGTTAGGATTTCACAGTGACATCTGGGCCAATAGAACCTCTACATGACCCGTTCTTGAGTTTTGTCCACCCCCAGATAGCCACCCAAGACATGTGAATGGGCCCTGTCCAACACCCTTTGCCTATAGAATCCTGGTACCAACAATTGCTCCACTATCTCCTCCCTCACCTTACTAACCAGGTAGAATACGTTCCCACTCAACATGAAATATGGAAACCTGGTGTCAACTCCCGACTCTTGTGCTATGCCGTTAATGACTGTTACCCTTTTGTATGCTTCTTTTAGAGATAGGCCCATATGTTGGGTGAACCCAAATTTTTCTCTGGTCACTCCTATCTCAGGAATGTCTGCCTCAGGGTATACTACTTCCTCCTCTTTTCCCATTACACAGAAGGAAAACCCGTCAGACTCTGGGGGTGGTGAGACTTTTTTAAGGCCAATCCGTTTCTTATCCGAACAATCAACGTCTCCGCCCCTCCCCCACAAGTCCCAAAACAACACAAAGTCCCAGCCTATGATAATTGGGAGCAACAAATCTGGGACCACGCCGACCTTATGGGACTCAGTACCTCGGGCGGTTTCAATGATCACTCTGGCCACTGGATAGTCTTTAAAATCCCGTGAATGCAGAGGATGCCAGCCTTCTTCCCAGGTATCAATTGGAGAGGGAGTGTGGCCCTCACGAGGGTCACCAACCTCCCTGATTCTAGTAGTCCAGTCATTTTCAGACCATTCACTTTTACAGGACAAGCCTGAGACCCCTTGCCAGGTGGACAGTCCACATTGCAAGCTGGATATGTGTAGAAGGAACACCGGTGTCCCATACTACAGTTCATTTGCTCGATGGTCAGAGGACAATGGACTGCTATATGACTTGGGCCATGACATCTCCAGCAAATTACATCCCATGATGAGGGCCTTGGAATGACCTCTGCCGCCTCCTTGGACTTTGGATGCCGCACCCACTTTTTAACCTCTGCCCCCCAGTATGGAATGGGTTACCTCCCCAAGGTCCCCTCGATTCCCTGATACCTTTCAACCAGTTCGACCAAGTCATCTGTGTTTCGGGAATCTCCCTGGGGAACCCAACTCTGCATCGGAATTGGAAGGGTGTGCACGAACCGGTCCATAACAACTCGCTCGACCATCTGCGTTGGTGTAGAGGACTCCGGCTGTAACCAGTTTTGGACGAAATGCAGCAGATGAAACATTCGGGAGTGAGGGGGTTTGTCACGGTGATATGCCCAGCGGTGGACCCGTTGTGCCCTGACAGACATTGTCACCCCAAGCATGCCAAAATTTCTGTTTTCAATTCTTCATAATCTTTGGTGTCTTGTAAAGCCAAATCATAGTAAGCTTTTGTGGCTCTCCGGTTAAGTATGGTGCTAGGACTTTTGCCCATTGCACTGGCGGGAGTTTCTCCCTATCGACGACCCTTTCAAAAACAGTTAAAAAGACCTCTATGTCGTCACCCGAGGTCATTTTCTGCAAGCCTTTCCTCACCACCTTTCAGACAGAGAAATCATCAGCTGACATTGGAGTCGGAGCGGCTGCCATGCCATGAACCGACTCTGTGAGTAAATCAATCTGCTGCTGCTGTTGTCTACTCTGTTGCTGGTACTGTTCCAGCTGTTGCATAAGCAGCTTACTTGTCTCCTGTTGTACCAGCTGTTGCTGCTGCTGCTCATGGTGCTGCTGCTGCTCCCAGTGCTGCTGCAGCTGTTGCTGCTGTAGCTGCTCCCGGGTTCTGCTACAGCTGCTGCCGGTGCTGTTGGTGCTGCTGGTGCTGACTTTGGGCCAAGTGCTTGATCAGCTCCTCCATTTTGTCTGATCTCTGTTCCATCCTCACAGCCGCCTTCACCCAGGACATGCAGTTTGTTCTCAGCCATCACACTTGCTTCCTGGGGGTCTTGCATTGCTAATACCAACTGAGGTAGATCGGCTCACGTGGTTGTGTGGCACCCCAGGGGTCCGGTTGCCACAGTGGCATTGCCTCCCTCACAAGAGGTGGTGCCATGCCTGGAAGCAAGCAGGGGTCCCCTAATCAGGTTTTACTAAGCATGCAACACTTTCCTGGCTCCAGACCAGCAAGGGGAGTGCCTCCTCTGGGCAACTGGGATCGGGAGGCAGGGTTAGTTAGTCTTAGTGTGAGGAGTTGAAGTGAGGACGTCGACGAGAGAGGAGCTGGGGAGAGGAGCTGCGCGGCAGCTCACTCCAGAAGGAGCCAACACAGAAGAACTGGACACGGGAGTCCGTGGCTGTGGGGGGCAATGAAGGCCCAGCAGCAGAAACTGGAGGGCAGGAGACTGCAGGTCTCCTGGCCCCATCAAATGCCCAGAGGCTCAGCAGCACAGAGGGCCCAGCACCGCCACGTGGGAGCGACGCACTAGCAAGGCCCGAGCTGCCTGCCATACGGGTAAGCACAGAAACGTTGCACTCAGGGACGAGGGCCACCGCACAGCTACAAGCAGAGTTTAGTGGAAAGGGAAGGCCTCCAACTTCACCTGGCAAGGAGGATTCTTTACTTGCTCCCAGGCTGCCCGGACTTCCACTTCTAGCCAGTACCCTAGTCCCGGCTTGTCTAATCACCACCAATAAAGCTAAGAGGAAACCGCCATTAAGTTGTGGACTGATTATTGCTGCGCCATCAATCCCTGCACTACAATGCCCATCACAACCTATCCCATCTACACTGCCCTGGAGCTAAGCTCTACCTGTGGAGAGCCACACCAGCTTTGCTGCACTGACATCAGCTCCAGAGGAACTGCTCTGCAGCGGCGGCTCCACATAGCCGCATACCACAGGTGGTGTCACGAACTGTATACAAACACTATAAATCCCCTATAAATAAACCTCTGTTATTGACCGCCCTGGGTCACGGACCGGGTCACCGCCACTGTGACATACCCAGTATCTACCGGCCCGGCACCGGGTACACCACGGCCCAAGGGGCGCGTCAACTTGGCGTCACAAACAGGATTCACGAAGCCCGCTATAACCGGGTCCTGTGTGCCATAGACTTTATTGAACTGTGTTATCACGTGGTTTGCCGCCCGCCGAGGAGGAAGGAAGAAGCCCCGATCCGGAACCGCCGGGTAAGAGATCCTTCCGCCTGCAGAGCAGCATACTGGTACGTCAGGAGATGCCCAGGACCTGGCTGAGGTTCACTAGGGGGGAGGAAGATGCCCAACATGGAGGAGGGTTCAGCCGCAGGCGCAGCCTCTGCCACTGTAATGCCGTTATCAATGCCATACATACCGGGGGCGGCGTGGTTGCCCCAGTACTCAGGGGAGTCGCACACCCTGAAGACTTTGAGGAGAGACTGCACAGTTTGTTTAAAGTGTACCCCCTGTCTGAGGAGCAAAAAGTCAGCATCCTCATAGGACAGCTAATCGGTGCAGCCCAGAGAGAAGTGAAGTCCTGGCCGGGCAGGGACAAAGGCACTGTAAAAGAAATACTGGCCCATTTAAAGGATACCTTTGACACCCGCAATGCAGCAGAAATTAAAATGAAGTTTTAAGGGTGCAAACAAAGGATGCAGGACATTGTACGGGACTATGCTCTAAACCTGCAGGAGGCGCTGCGGGCCATCAAACAGGTAGACCCCGACAGTGTGCATGATGAGGACAGATTGCTAACTGAGCAGTTTATTGAGGGGCTCCTGTCCAGCGCTCACAGGACACAGCTGCGCATTATGGCTCTGCAAAACCCTGATCCAGATGCTCCACAGGAGACCCAACAGTTGTGGAAGGAGAAGGGCAAACTGTTCATCTACGAGGGAAAGCTGTGTCGAAGAAGCATCAACTCCCGGACACGCGAATTGGTCTGACAGGTGGTAGTCCCAAGGCGGGATGCACCAATGGTCTTAGAAGCGTACCATGATGGAGCAGGACACTTTGGGTGGAAGAAGTTGGAAGTCCTGCTATGTGAGCGATTCTACTGGGTTGGCAGGAGGAAAGCAATCGAGAGATGGTGTCAAGAATGTAGTCCATGCAACCTGAGACGAAAAGACCGTGACAGCCAGAGGGCTCCCCTGCAGCCCATAATCACCAAACAACCACTTGAACTGGTAGCCTTGGACCACATGAAGCTAGCCCCAAGCAGGTCAAGCTATGTCTACGCTCTAACCATAGTAGACCACTACTCCCGGTTCTTGGAAGTAGTGCCAATGAAAGACCAGACGGCTCAGATGGCAGCCAAAGCGTTCCAAGAGCACTTTTGTCGCCCGCACGGTTACCCTGAACCAGTGCTTACCGACCAAGGTCCAGCTTTTGAAGCAGAAGTGTTCCAGGAATTCTGTAACTTGTACAGCTGCAAGAAAATCAGGATGACGCCGTACCATCCCCAGACCAACGGGTTGTGTGAGAAGATGAACCAGGTGGTAATAGACCTGTTGAAGACGTTGCCCCTTGAAGAACGTAGCCTGTGGCCAGAGAAGTTACCAGATTTGGTGGACCTATATAACCTCATCCCGGTGAACTCTACCAACTGTACACCCACTTACCTGATGAGAGCAAGACCTGGTAAGCTACCCATCGACTTAGACATGGGAGTCCTAACACCAGTGACAACTTCACCAGATGCGGATTGGGATACCGAGCGGCAGCAACAATACCGAAAGGTGCAAGAATGTGTTGAGAGAAGTTTGTCCCAGGTGAGACAGAAGCAAGAGAAAACTTACAATCAGCACGCACCTGCCGTTCCCTTATCACTTGGAGAACAGGTACTTAAGAGGAAGAGACGAGTCCACAAGTTAGATGACCAGTGGGTGGTTGAGCCATACGCCATCTTACCCTCAAATTACGACAACACCAAAGTGTGCCTCATCAGCAAAGATGGAGGGGAAACTTCAGCGGCAGTCTCAAGAGACCACTTGAAGATCTGTCCTGAACAGTTGAAACACACAGAAGAAGATCAAGACAACTCTCAGCCCACAGAAGGAGTGGAGGGAGTGGTCCAAACAGTACTCAGAGAATTTCCCCGGTCTTGGACGCAGGTGAACAGTGCAATTGTAGTACCGGTCCTTACCTTTCTCCAAGCGGCCTCACCAGAAGCTGCAGAAGTCCCAGAACAGCTGGAAGACCAGTCGGCCCAAGAGACAGAGGTTTCATCAGCAGACCAGGAGAATCGACCCTCTGCTAGCAGTGAACCTGTCGTACCCATGGTGAGTCAAAGAATTCATAGGAAATTACCCAGCCTACCGATGTTACCTTAGACTACCTGTAGTGTAGTTCATACTGAACCCACCGCACCAGTGGTAGACACTAGGGACCAGGGTAGGGCAGTGACAACTAACGTACTACATAGATCGACCAGGAGTACAAAAGGTCAGCTCCCTGCTCACTGGAGAAACTAAAGTATAAAGTATAAGAGAACTAAAGTGTATGTTGTTTATAGTTGTACCCGTTAAATAGTTTTGGAAAAGTATAATTGTTGAATTTATGGACAATTGGACCACAGGACAAGGTGTGGTCAGGACAATATTGAATATAGTTACTAATCGGCCTAGAAAATAAACCGCAGGCGTGGCTGAAGACCAGGCCCAACGAAAGAGTGCCCTGAAGCCACGCCCAGGGACGATTCACAAAGTGGGTTGATGCGGTTCCCACCAGCCAAATTACAGTTAACAGGATTGTGGCGTAAGGACTAAGCGCCGCAGTGACTGCTTTCAATTTTTGTTGGGTTTTTGTAACTTTTGACTTTTGTAACCTGTTTGTAATGTGAATTGTTATTGTTAATTGTTAATTTTAAAAGGTATCCTCAGTCCGGGAATACTGAAGTTAACTAGGGGGGAATGTGGCACCCCAGGAGTCCGGTTGCCACAGTGGCATTGCCTCCCTCACAAGAGGTGATGCAATGCCTGGAAGCAAGCAGGGGTCCCTTAATCAGGTTTTACTAAGCATGCAACACTTTCCTGGCTCCAGACCAGCAAGGGGAGTTCCTCCCCTTGGCAACTGGGATCTGGAGGCGGGGTTAGTTAGTCTTAGTGTGAGGAGTTGAAGTGAGGACATCGACCAGAGAGGAGCTGGGGAGTGGAGCTGCGTGGCAGCTCACCCCAGAAGGAGCCAACATAGAAAAACCGGACACAGGAGTCCGAGGCTGTGGGGGGCACTAAAGGCCCAGCAGCAGAAACCGGAGGGCAGGAGACTGCAGGTCTCCTGGCCCCATCAGACGCCCGGAGGCTCAGCAGCACAGAGGACCCAGCACCGCCATGTGGGAGCGACGCACCAGCAAGGTCCAAGCTGCCTGTCATACAGGTGAGCACAGAAACGTTGCACTCAGGGCCGAGGGCCACCGCACAGCTACAAGCAGCAAGGCCAAAGAGTTTAGTGGAAAGGGAAGGCCTCCAACTTTACCTGGCAAGGAGGATTCTTTACTTGCTCCCAGGCTGCCCGGACTTCCACTTCTAGCCAGTACCCTAGTCCCGGCTTGTCTAATCACCACCAGTAAAGCTAAGAGGAAACCACCATTAAGTTGTGGACTGATTATTGCTGCACCATCAATCCCTGCACTACATCGCCCAGCACGACCTATCCCATCTACACCGCCCTGGAGCTAAGTTATAACTGTGGAGAGCCACACCAGCTTTGCTGCACTGACATCAGCTCCAGGGGAACTGCTCTGCAGCGGTGGCTCCACATAGCCGCATACCACAGGTGGCGTCACAAACTGTATACAAACACTATAAATCCCCTATAAATAAACCCCTGTTATTGACCGCCCTGGGTCACGGACCGGGTCACCGCCACTGTGACATCCCCCAGTATCTACCGGCCCGGCACCGGGTACCCCACGGCCCAGGGGGCACGTCAGTTGCACATAGAGGTAGACACAGAAACACTGTCTTTTTAAATCTTCTGTGGTTTATTAAGGAAGCTGCATAAACCACAGCAATGTTAGCAAAACAAACATGGCCTTCCTGGCCTAACAGGAAAATCAAAACATGGGTAACTATGGGTAACTGCCCGATTAAGGAACAAACAACCCAAGGTTCAGCTTTTCCTTCATATGAAAATACAGCTCCAGAGCATTCTCATCCAAGCCCACCCCACACCAAATTCTCTAAAAGGCTGGGAATTTATCCTCTGACCTCCTCCCTCTCTACGGGGGTTTAATCACTCTAGCACTCAACATGGCTGTTTAACCCCTAATCACTTTGGGAGCTGGAACATTTTCTCTGTCTATATCACTGAAGCTAACAATCTCAGTGCTACATATCTCCACTCCAGTACTTTGCCATTGGCTTTGTCACAGTGTGTACAAGAGGAATAACTCTAAGGCCTCCATTTATCAAGACTAGAGTTTTGTACACCAGTCTTGATGAACAATGCGCTGGAGTGAGACGTGCCAAATTTTTATGTCACATGCTTCAGCTGTTGTACACAATGTACTCAAGTCGGTGCCTGGAGTACAATACATTTCTATTGTAAATTTTAAACACCTTTGTGGCATAAGTTATGATGAATTTGCTGGCCATGCTTAGCCAAACCCACTCCATGTGAAGCTTTTCCCACTTTTCAAAAAGTTGGCAGAGTTGGTCAGGAATGGCTTAAGGCACCAAGAGTTGCAAAATTGAATAAAGTCTCTACAATCACAAAACGACAAGTTGAGCAAAAATTTGCAACATTTCAAACTGTCTCATGCCAAAATTATGGCAAAAACTGTTTAATGAATCAGGGCCTATATCTGGCCATTATATGACTTGTATCCTACATTTTCACCAGCTTTCTCCTCCCCTCTAATTTTCAGTTGTCTCTGAGCTATTGGATGGAGACCAGCTGCTATGATGTTTCCCATACACGGCACACACAGACATGAGGAATTTCCTGCTCTCCTGTCTCTATGTAGCATATGTTCAGAAGCAGCAGCAGAATGGTGGACATTATACAGCAGTACTGAGCAGTGTAGCTGTGAATCTAGCTCTTTGGTAAAGATGAAAGCAAGTCTGTCTGTGTCTCTTGGAGTGTTTCTCCTACTCTGCTCTCCCTAATCCTCCTTCTCTCCCAGCTGTAATCCCTCAGTGAACTCGCTATTGATCTTGTTTTGAGTAAGAAGAATTTTAGCTGCTTAGTGAGTTCAAGAAACAGAGAGAGGAGATGAAGTGGCTCATAAGTGGAGAAAGAGACATATTTCTCTACTTCACTTTTAGGAATAATTCAAAGTTTGTTTAAATGACCATTGAACTTATTCACTATATCGATCAGTCAGTGGCTTTTTGCTATAATTAAAAATGAGTGGATCAAGCAAAATTCAAAGACACCTCTTCACGCAGGTTTACCCAGGAAATTAGATTAGTGGAGAATAACTTCTCTTTTAATGCCCTTTATTATACTCTGGGCTCTTTCCATAATATGTAAGAGTTTCAAAAAATTCTTACACTCACCTTACCTCTCACCTCTCCAGTCCCTCCGCTCCTGATTGCCACCCACCCAGTCTTCATCATGATGTATCGGCATGGGCTGATACCTTTGCAGGTGTGTACAACCCTCCCAGGCTTAGGAAACCTGGAAGTTCTGACCTAGTGTGAGAAGTCCAGGGATTTCAGCATGGCTGACGGCTATCTGAAGATGCAACGAGGTCTGAACGGGTGATGGTGAGGAGCGGAATGGCTGGAAAAAAAATATTTTTTACATTTTCTTTCTTTCTTTATGGTCCAGAAAAATATCGGTCAACAGCCGCCATTTAGCTGAATCATCGTAAAAGCGAATTGCAAAAATAATCCGCATTTTGTCAGTTGAGGATGTTTTATAAATTCAAATAGAATCAGTTCAACTTGAATTTATTCGCTCATCTCTTGTTAGAATATTGTGTCAGAGGTTTAGTGATAGAAATCTCTGCGCCAGGTCGAAGGAGTTTGACCGATTTGGTAAATCTCAATTATGTAACAATTTCAGTTACTTTTTTCTTGCATTTTTAAACTATAATGATAAAAACAGTTAAATATTACAAACTTGCATGCATTTTTAAGCTATATTGATGTTTTTCTTTCTTTTTACGTCTCTACGATCATAGTCGAATGCGTTACTTTACGCTTTAATTAAATTGACCAAAATTCAATAAATAGTATTATAAACCATGGTAACAAAAAGTAAGTAAAGTAAGTAAAGCGTCTTTTTTTAATAAATCAGTTCTAAAGAAAGAAATGTGCCTCCGTATCCCATCAACTTTTTTTTGCTTGTTTTATAGATGAAAGATTTTTTATGTTCAATATTTGATACAACGTATCTCAGGAAAAATAACCAAACTGATGTGAATGATCAAGAATTATAGCGATACTATTGCATTTTAGCCGCTTACCACACCCCTTAGTACAGTCATACACGAAGAAAGATCTAAGCTGGGAAGAAATCACATGAGCTCTCCAGAACTAGTTTTTACACTTAATCCAGCCCTTAATGATCAAGAGATATCAGAAAAATGTCAGAGAAGATAATCCAAGTTATCCATAGCCATTCAGAGGTGCTTTTCTAGCCGACAGCAAATCTGGAGGTTTTAGCAGTAGTGAAGATACAATAGATCTGAAACTAAAATATCAATACTGTCTTGTACTTTCCTTGAGAAGTATTTCTGCAGTGGTTATAAGATGGTGCTCGTCTGCACAAGGTATAGCAGTATTCCTGATTCTAAGGACATTTGTTTGGCTCTGTTAATATCTACATTATGGCTTCCTTTTATAACAAATGCTCTGCAAAATCTATTCTACGACATATACCCCAGGCAGTTAAAAGCTATTTACACCTTTGCAAAGAGATTTTTGTTTCTTAACTGCAAAGCTAAGCAGCTTTCTTAAAAGTCTTCATAAAAAGAAGTCTGCCATTTTGCTGCCATAGCGTGTCAATAAGTATTTTATGTAGCTGAGTGAGCTATAAAAAATGTTACAAATCTGTCAAAGATCCTGCTCCTGGTTCTGACAGCTCTCTCTGCTTTTTCTTCCCTTCTTTCAGCATTAGGGTTCGCTCACACTGGAGTATGTTCTCCTATGTGAGAGAATCGGGCTGATTATGCTAATGACACTCGGCTCAAACACTGTCAGAGTTTGATCCATATTTCATCTGAGTGTGATCCAATTCATTCGCATGAGAGAATTACAGTACAGGTGCGGAGAAGATGGAGAACGTCATTTCTCCAACTTCTCCATTATCTCTGTGAGATGACATCCAAGTGCAGTCCAATGTTAATGCACCTATTAACTTGTATAAGTGCGCGGTATCCCAGTATCTAAGCCACTCGCAGCATGCTGCGCTTGTTTTCTCATGCCACATCGGTATGAGAAAATAATCGCAGATCTGCACTGCACCTTCGTATACCACTGGTCCGAGTGCTATCCAATAAAACATCGGATAGCACTCTACCGTGTTATATGCCAGTGCGAACGAACCTTTAGAGATAGTACCTGAGAAAGAGATGGGGTTGTACACAATGTGGAAAAGGCAGAAAGCAACTAGAGTCTCAGAGAGGGCTGAGAAAACAGGGAGGAAAGCATATGAAGGGGATATAAGTGCAGGATAGATGACTTGGTAATTTACAGTATGAGCTAAAGAAGACAGCAGCAACCTGGATACACATAGATCTCAAACCCAGCCTATATTACTGACAGAGATCCTCCCAGAAAAAAATTTTGATGAAGTTTCAAACTGCATATCAGAGGGTCTGAAAATTAATGAAAAAATGAAGATAATCACTAACATATGTAAAAAATCATTTTTCCACATAAAATCTGTCTATATTTTTTAAATCAACATTGACATCTAATGGGGTCCATCTGGGTTCCAACATGGTATCCATCGTTTTGACAGAAAGAATAGCATTGCAAGTGGCGCTATTCATCTTGTCTAATCAAATGGAGCCCTTGACGCAAATATCCAACATTCTCAAGATATTAACTGAACACAGTCAGAGTAGAAACTGAAACTTATCCATTGGTTAGGTGATAACTTGTTGTCCATGAAGGAATAATATCAAAGGAACATTCCTGGCAAAAATTATAAACTGTGTGCTGCTTAGGGCAGAACTTGACCTCATGCCTATATCTAGCACTGCACCCTTGGGTCCTGCACTAAGTAACACATTGGGGCAGATTTCCTATTGCTGTGTAATATTTAGACGACTTGGACATAGATGATGCAATCAGAAAAGGAGCTAAATTGATCACAGTGGTTCACACTATTTGGAGGATTTGGTGCATCTAAAAAGTGAAACGCGTCAATAATAAATTTTATGTGCTTTACAAATAGACAATGGTGAGACCTCTTTACTAAATATGCCTAGCAAGAAGCCGACATCTGTTCTTTTTGGTGCAAATAGTCAATAAACGTGGCTACAATGATTTTGCCGCATTAAATTTGTATTTTTTTTAGAGTGAAAATTGAATCATCAGCCCGTAGCTCCCCATTATCATATGTCAGCTCTCTGGTAATGCTCAGAAACAGCTTAAAATACTAAAAAGATTACCTTTAATATCAGAATGGCAAAGAAACAGAGTAGAGAAGAGAAGAGGAGAGGAAGGGAGGGAGATGATACTGCAATCTACTTCAGCCTGTGTTTGAGACTCATGCTGTGAGAGGGGAGAAGGAGCAGCAAGGGAGGCACGACTGATTTGCACATCACAATATTGCTGACCAATCAGCACAGTTACAGAGAGAAAAGTTATATCTATAGAAATAATGGCGATAGAAGGAAAAAACCAAAAATATGCAAGCAGCATGCTCTCTGCCTTGGGTTCATATTCGACACTAAACTTTCCTTTACTCCCTATATCCGATCACTCACTCGCTCCTGTCAACTGCATCTTAAAAACATCTCCAGAATTCGATCTTTTCTCACCTTTGAAACTGCTAAAACTCTTACTGTTGCTCTTATTCACTCTCGTCTGGACAACTGCAACTCTCTTCTGATCGGTCTCCCTCTTACCAAACTTTATCCTCTCTAATCTGTACTGAATGCGGCAGCCAGGGTCGTATTTCTGTCCAGCCGCTTCACCGATACCTCCATCTTGTGCCAGTCATTACACTGGTTACCCATTCGCTACAGGGTCCAATATAAACTCATTGCTTTCACCCACAAAGCTCTCCACAGTTCTGCACCACCTTATAATTCTTCTCTCATCTCTATCGCCCTACACGTGCTCTCCGTTCTACAAATGACCTAAAACTAACATCCCCCATAATCTGAACCTCGCACCTCCGTCTCCAAGACTTCTTTCGTGCTGCGCCAGTTCTCTCGAAGGCACTACCCCAGACGATCCGACTGATGACTAGCCCCCACGTCTTCAAGCGCGCTTTAAAAACCTATCTCTTTAAACAAGCCTACCACCTCAACTACTCAGTAAATTAACTTCCCCCTGTTCCCTCCTTCTAAATATTATTCAAAATCTGTTCCCTACTATTCATCTGTCTCCACACCCTCCATGCACACGATAACTACACTTGATACTTGATTATTTCACTTAAACATACTGGCTGATGACCGGATCATGCAGCTTTATATGAAAATCCCTATTTATTATAATTGCTAGACCTGAAATAACAAGCACTTTTCACCTATTGTGTCCCCCATTTCCTTGCAGATTGTAAGCTAGCGAGCAGGGACCTCACTCTTAATGTAACTGTTTAAATTGTCTCACCTTGTACTGAATTTATTGTCTGTACATGTCCCCGCTTAATTGTAAAGTGCTGCAGAATATGTTGGTGCTATATAAATAAAAATTATTATTATTATTATTATTATAAGATAGGCATAACAGTTTTTGTTCTCATGTGCCTTCCCGGGTCTATGCTCTACGTGAAAGTTGAAGTCCTGAAGAGCTAGGAGCCATCTAGTTACCTTGGCATTTTTACCCCTCTTTTCCCTCAACCATCTCAACGGGGCATGGTCTGACACCAACTTAAACTTCCGACCTAGTAGGTAGTATCTTAGTGTATCTATGGCCCACTTTATGGCTAAACACTCCTTTTCTACTATTGCGTAGTGTTTCTCGTAGGAGGACAGCTTCCGGCTCAGATAGAGAATGGGATGTTCTTCCCCATTTATCTCTTGAGAGAGTATGGCTCCTAGACCAACCTCTGAAGCGTCTGTCTGGACTACGAACTTTTTCTTAAAGAGACACAGTGCTGACTTCAAGAGTTGAAACGTGGTCTCTGTTATCTCCATCCACTTCACCATGGTTGACCTGGTGCCTTTTAGGAGATCCATCAGTGGCGCGGCCATCATGACAAAATTTGGGATAAACCGCTGGTAATATCCCACCATTCCCAGGAATGCTCTCACTTGCTTCTTAGAGAGCAGTTGCGGCCAGGTCTGGATTGCCTCCACTTTATTAACTTGCGGCTTTATTTCGCCTCTCCCGATGACATAGCCCAAGTACTTGGCCTCTTCTTTTCCAACAGCACATTTTTTTTGATTTATTGTAAATCCCGCCTTCCTTAGACCATCCAGAATGGCCTATAGTTTAGGTAGATGATTAGCCCAGTCTGGGCTAAAAACTACAATGTCGTCAAGGTAGGCTGCGGCATACTTCTTATGTGGGGCTAGGATCTGATCCATAGCCATCTGGAAGGAGGCTGGGCCCCCTGTAGCCCGAACGGCATCAGAGTGTATTGAATCTGGTGTCAAGAAAGTCGTCTTCTCCTTGGCCATCTCAGACATGGGGATGTGCCAATAGCCCTTCGTCAGGTCAGGAGTGGTGATGTATCTCGCCGGTCCAAGCCACGGCTTGAGCAAGTTCACATGGTATACTTGGTGTGGCTTTCTTCTGCCAGGCTGGTTGACTCGGTAGTTCACTTCACTGAGTTTCTCCACCACCTCATATGGGCCTTGCCACTTGGCCAGGAACTTACTTTCGACAGTGGGAATAAGAACCAGAACACGATCCCCAGGCTGGAACTGTCTCAGCCTTGCCGACCGGTTATACACCCTCGCCTGCACTTCCTGCGCCCGGAGGAGATGTTCCTTCATGATGGGCATCTCTTTCGCCATTCTCTCCTGTAACTGGGCGACATGTTCGATGATGCTATGGTGGGGCGTGACCTCGGCCTCCAAGGTTTCCTTGGCGATGTCTAGGAGACCCCTTGGATGCCGGCCATATAGAAGCTCGAATGGAGAGAAGCCAGTGTGGAACTTCTCTGACGGAGAAAAGTAGAAAGCAGGTAGTCCCAGTCTCAACCATCCTTCTCTACGACCTTTTTGAGCATCGCTTTCAGGGTCTTATTGAAGCGCTCCACCAGGCCATCGGTCTGCGGATGGTAAACAGAGGTTCGCAACTGGGTAATCTGAAGCACTTTCCACAGCTCCTTCATTACCTTGCTCATGAATGGGGTTCCTTGGTCTGTCAGGATTTCCTACGGCAGGCCGGTCCTGGCAAAGATGTGGACAAGTTCCCGAGCATTTTCTCCCACTCGACGAGTTCCTTAAGGGTACCGCTTCGGGGTACCGGGTCGCATAGTCCATGACGACCAAGATGTATTGATGGCCCCGGGCCAATTTAACTAAGGGACACACTAGGTCCATGGCAATCCTGTCAAAGGGAACTTCTATCACAGGTAGTGGAACTAAGGGACTACGGAAGTGGGAGGTGGGCGTGGTTATCTGGCAGGTGGGTGGAGGTTCTGGCGCCATATTTGACTGGGTTGCTGCAGAAGGCTTATTACGATTTGACTTTACAGGATGCAAAGGAATACTCCAAATTACAAAACGAAATATTGGCATGCTCAGGAGTGACTGTGTCTGTCAGAGCACAAAGGGTCCACCACTGGGCATATGCTGGCGACAGACCTCCACGCTCACAGATGTTTGACTTGTTACATCTTGTACAGAAATGGCTGCAGCCAGAGTCTTCCTCTCCTGCTCAGATGGTTGAGCGTGTGGTGATGGACAGGTTCATCCATTCCCTACCCAGGCCAGTGCAGACCTGGGTTGAGATACCAAGTGCTCGAAAAATCCCTAGGGAAACTTGACATAGCCACCTCCCCTTAGTGGAGTACCCAAAAGGGGGTGGGTTCACCATGGAAGGGGTTCAGAGCCACAACTGGGGGGCATTCCACTTCCACTGGAGGGGCTGCAAGGTCTGTTGTGAAGGATGTGATCTGTTGGCGATGTCGCAATCCTGGACACATAGCCACCCATTGTCATACGTCTGCTGAGCCAATGGACTGCAGCCTAGGCTGTTCATACTATGCTTACCCAGCCTGCAGTGTGGACTGTCAACCCGGCGAGTGGCCGCAGGTGTGTGCCGTGTCCGTTAATGGAGTGATGCTCCTGGGGCTGTTGGACTCCGGGAGTCTGGTGACCTTGATCAGTGCCACCCTTCCCCACCAGCTGATCCCTGCCAGATCTGTGGGCGTCCGCTGCATACATGGGGACGCCAAGAACTACCCGGTGGCCAGAGTGACAGTCGGAACAGACTGTGGCACCCAATCCCACGAGGTCGGGGTGGTCAAGGACCTGATACATCCCATCATATTGGGGCGCGATTTTCCCTTGTTCTGGGATTTGTGGGGGAAGGGATCCAGACTCAGTCATGGGGATAAAAGCCAGGACCCTAGAGAAATATCCCGGTCGACATCGGAAGTGGATGGGTTTCCACTGTGTGTCCTTGTCGGTGACAAGCACGAGACTGTGACTGGGTAGGCCGACCTCCCTGAGTTAGAGGTGCCCGGAGAGAACTTTGGGGCAGCTCAAGTTTGGGACTTGACCTTGAAAGGGGTGTGGGACAACGTTACGGTTTGTAATGGAGTTGCCCAAGAGCCGGGGCGGACACCTAGTACTCACACTTTGCAGTTCAGGGGGAGCTGTTAGACCAGGTAACCAAACTGAAAGGTGAAGAGGTAGTGGAACAGCTGTTAGTTCCAGGGCCATACCGTCGGAGGGTATTCGACATGGCCCACACACATATTCTAGGGGGACACCTAGGGGTTGAAAAGACTCAGGAGTGAATAGTGAGGAGGTTTTATTGGCCGGGATGTTAGCGTGAGATCTTAAACTATTGTAGGTCCTGCCCGCATTCTCCACCAACTGTGGTAAGATGCCTCACTCGGCCGCTTCCGGAAGTAAACTCAGGAACCGTGTTTTCTCTGCAGGCTTTATTTAGTGGCATAAAGCCCTGCAGCTCCAGCAAAAATAAACACAGCCTTACTAGCAAAACAACAAAACAAAAGATAAACGATAGCACAGTCCATAGCAGTGTGGGATTAGCCCCACAGGTTGTAGTCCCAGTTTTCAGCTCCTCTCTGAGCTGTGGCCTTCCAGTCTGGAGCCTTTGCCACTCCAAACTCAACAACAGAGAAAAAAAAACAGGACTGAACATTGCTCAGCCACACCCTGAGGTAGAGGTATGGGGAATGACGTCCCTCCCATCTCTATGTCATTCCCATAAAACCAAGCCCTTTAAAAGAGTTTACCCTCAGCATTCAACATGCTGGCAGAAAGTTTCTTGGTTCTACAGGGTGGGCCATTTATATGGATACACCTAAATTAAATGGGAATGGATGGTGATATCAACTTCCTGTTTGTGGCACATTAGTATATGGGAGGGGGAAAACTTTTCCAGATGGGTGGTGACCATAGCGGCCATTTTGAAGTTGGCCATTTTGGATCCAACTTTATTTTTTTCAATGGGAAGAGGGTCACGTGACATATCAAACATATTTGAGAATTTCATAAGAAAAACAAAGGTGTGCTTGGTTTTAATGTGTCACCCTGGCCTGGATGCCATAAATGTAATAAAGCTGTGTCTGAGAGCAAGGGGGAGGTCCTCTAGTCAAGGACCATTAGCATGCAGCACCTCCTGTCCCAGGCCAGTAGGGGGAGCAGGCTGCCCCTATAAAGCTGGAGCTGGGGGCAGGGTTAGGGAGAACTGGACAACCTGTCTCTGGATAGAGAAGTGTCCCAGAGCAGGGACAGACAGTTGTGTTGCAGCCTAAGAGGACGTGGGGCAGTAGGAGAGCCACGAGCCAGGGACAAGAGGCGAAGTGCGCCTGTCCTGGCAGACGAAGAGACTAATCTACCAGACTTTGGTGTCTGAGGCTGTGAGGATTCCACGTCCTACAGCAGATAACCAGTCCGCAGGGGACTGTATGTTCCTTGGCCTAAGAAGCCCGGAGGCTCCGCCACAGCAGAAGGGACCAGCAAAGCCATACCAGGCCTGGAGTAGAAAGGGACCCAAGTTGCAAGCCATACGGGCGAGAGGACACGGTGAGCTCGGGAACGTGGGCTGTTACACTACAAGGAGGGAAATAGCCAGAAGGAGCACAGAGAGCATGGTAGGCCTACACCCTCACCCTGACCAGGGCCAGCCTCCCACTTGCTCTCAGACATCCAGGCCCCCTCCTAGCCGGATCTGTTTCTGGGTCATATTACCTGTTCTAATAAAGACCCTGAACTGTTTAAGAGGCCTCCGTTTCCTGGCTATCGCGGTCGGAATCATCCCCTCCATCATCCATTATATATTCTGCCCTGGGGACATACTCCTCCCGTGGGGAGTTGAACTATTCAGTGCTGCACAGTTATATCAGCCCCAGCGGGCTGCACTGCAGCGGCGGTTAGCCCTGACCGGAATCCACGGGTGGCGTAGTCAGACATTACCTACAGCACATAGCAGACTACCAATGATCCGACCACGTTGAGCCACGGAACCGGGTCGCCACTACTACTCCCAGCATTGCCCTGAAGTCCGGTTCCGAGTGCCCCACGGCCCAAGGGGCGAGTCAGCTTTGGCGTAGTCGGCAGGATAGTAACCATCCCGCCACAAACGGGTATTGCGTGCCTGAAAAAAGACTATACACGCACCTGAAAAGAGGTTTCCCACCATCCGGAGCCGTTTCCCGCCATTTCCAGCCGTCTCCCGTCGGTTCCCGCCATCTTCAGCTGTTTTCCCGCCATTGGACGCCATCTTCAGGACGCCGCGCGGGAAGAAGAGGGGCGTGGACGTCGAAAAAGAGCGAGACCCGAAGCTCCGCCCCACGCACCGACGCTGCTCAAGGTCCTGGAAGGGAGAGAGAGCGACGCTGACGTCACCAGGATGCGACGCAAGGTCCTCGTCCAGAGCAGCACCAGCGGAGCCGCGGCCTACAGAAGAGGATCGTCGGAAGGTAGGCCACGCTTAACTAGGGGGGAGGAAGATGACGGACGCGGAGGGACCTTCTACCACCAGCGCTGCTGCAGCAGCGGTGATGCCATTTTCCCTGCCTTACATCCCTGGAGCGGCCTGGCTGCCCAAGTATTCAGGGGAGCCCCATGCCCTAACTGACTTTAAGGAAAGGCTGTACAGTTTGTTCCAAGTTTACCCCCTGACAGAGGAACAGAGGATTAGCATACTGACAGGGCAGTTAACTGGCGCAACCCAGCGGGAGGTAAAGTCATGGCCCGCTGAGGAGAAAAGAACTGTAAAGGACATTGTGGCCCGGCTGAGGGGTACCTTTGATACCCGTACCTCCGCTGAAATTAAAATGCGGTTTTATGGATGTAAGCAGCGGGCACAGGACAGCATTAGAGACTATGCCCTAAATTGGCAGGAAGCCTTGAGGGCCATCAAACAAGCTGACCCTGGCAACGTGCAGGATACGGATAAGCTACTAACAGAACAGTTCATAGAAGGTCTGCTGTCTAGCGCCCACAGGACCCAGCTGCGCCTCATGTTCTTTCAGAACCCTGACCTGACCTTTGCCCAATTCAAGGACAGGGCCATAAGGGTGCTCCGTGAGCCCGCAACAAGTGGCGCTATAAACCCCCGGCGCCCTGCTCTCACCTACCACCAGGAGGCGGCGCCCTCCTCTATGGACTCTGTGGGGGCCGATGCACAGGCCCTGAACCAAGCCCCGTCGAAAGATCTGCACCACCAAGTCCAGGAGCTGACCAGGAGCGTCGCGGCGTTGACCAGGACCGTCCAGGCGTTACAAGTGGACCCGTCAAGACCCATCGAGTTGGCTTCAAGTCCGGAGGATGTCCCGTGGCGTCGACAGAGGAGGACCCCGTCGTTCCGAGGGAGGCCTACAGACCAGTACGCAGAGGATGGACAGCCCATTTGCCGTCGATGCAACCAGCCCGGACACATTTCCAGGTACTGTAATTTAAACGGGTCCAACCTGGGGCAGAGGGCCAACCCCCAGGCATAAGATCACCAGGCCCTTACAATTGGCGTAATAAGTACGTTGGGGGGCGCCCGGTTTTACCCGTGGTGCTGGACGGTATCCCCATGAGCGCCTTGCTGGATACCGGGTCGCAAGTAACCACTATCCCTTATGTACTTTTTAAGCAGTATTGGACTGATGCTGATATAACACGGTATCCAGACAGTGACTTGAGCATCATCGCCAGTAATGGCTTGCCCGTGCTGCAGATGGGGTTCAAAGAGATGACAATTAAGATTGGTAAAGTTGAACTGCCGGCACAGGGAGTGATTATTGTGGACATTGACCGTCGTGAAAGTCACCCTAAAATAACTGTGGGTACTAACGTGATTGAAAATTGTCTTTCAGAGGTAATTGTAATTCTACAACAGGTGGCGGTGAATGCTAGTTCCAGCCAACAGAGAGTCCTCAACAAAGAGATAAAAGCCCTGATGAGACGGCAGCAGGTAGAACTGTCTGGTGGTGAGATCGGTAGCGTAACAATGAGTGACCCATTCCCCATTTCCATGCCTCCCAAAAGTGAAATGATGATCTGGTGTTGGACTGCAATCGGGTTGAGAGGTAGAGACTACCAAGCCATGGTAGAACCCGTGTACTCAGACAGCAGGCCCACCATTTTGACAGCCCGGGGGGTGGTTGATGTCCGTCATGGGAGGGTGCCCGTTCGCATTCTCAACATTGGGGAGAGGGAGGTACACTTACCCAGGTACGCTACACTTGCCAAACTGTTTGCTGTCGAACACAAAGCTATCCGGGCCGTGGAGCCTTTGCCTCCATCTCCACAGACGGAGGGTAATGGCTCCCAGAAACAAAAGGAGGACTGGTGCCAGAAACTCCATGTGGGTGCTGACTCCACTCCCCTGCACCAAAAACAAGGAGTCTACCGGGTGGTACAGGAGTACGAGAGAGTCTTTAGTAAGCACCTGCTAGACTTCGGCAGAGTAAAAGGGATAGAACACCACATCCCCACAGGGAGCCACCCACCAATAAAAGAGAGACACATACCTGTACCCCCTGCACATTATCAGAACGCAAAGGGCATGCTAAGAGAAATGAAAGAAGCTGGGGTCATTAGGGATAGCTGTAGCCCCTGGGCAGCCCCCTTGGTTCTGGTAAAAAAGAAAGACGGCACCATGAGAATGTGCATGGACTATAAACAAATCAATCGTATCACCCACAAGGACGCATATCCGCTGCCTAGAATAGAGGAGTCTTTAGCCGCACTAAAATCAGCTAACTTCTTTTCTACTTTGGACCTTACTAGCAGGTACTGGCAGGTTCCTGTGGCAGAGGCTGACAAGGAGAAGACCGCCTTCACCACCCCGATGGGACTGAGCGAGTTCAACTGTATGCCCTTCTGGCTCTGCAACGCACCAGGGACGTTCCAGAGGCTGATGAAATGCTGTCTAGGGCACTGAAACTTCGAGACGGTCCTCCTTTACCTGGACGACGTGATAGTCTATTCGAAGACTTATGAGGACCATCTAAAGCACCTGGCCGAGGTGTTCGAAGCCCTGGCAGGCTATGGCCTGAAGGTGAAACCATCGAAGTGTCACCTGTTGAAATCGAAGGTCCAGTACCTAGGGCACGTGGTAAGTGCAGAAGGAGTAGCCCCCGACCCTGACAAGGTCACGGCAATCAAGAGCTGGCCAAGCCTTTCGAACATCAAGGAAGTGAGGCAATTCCTCGGGTTGGTAGGCTACTACCGAAGGTTCATCCCCGGGTTCACTAAGATGGCAGCTCCTATGCAGGACCTCCTGATAGGACAGTCTAAGTCCAGAAGCCAAAAGCCACCCTTCATGTGGGATAAACCGGAAGAGGAGTCCTTCCGCCAGTTGAAGATGGCCCTCACAGGGGATGAGATCCGGGCCTACCCTGATTATGAAAAGCCTTTTATTCTCCACACAGACGCCAGTAATTTGGGATTGGGAGCCGTACTGTCACAAAACCAACATGGCAGAGAAAGAGTGATCGCGTACCCCAGCCGGAAGCAGAGGCCCACCGAGAGGAACCCGGAGAATTACAGCTCCTTCAAGCTAGAATTCTTGGCGGTGGTGTGGGCCGTAACGGAACGCTTCAAGCATTACCTGGCCTCCGCAAAGTTCACTGTGTATATGGATAATAACCCGTGAACACACCTAGACAGTGCAAGACTGGGTGCCCTGGAACAGCGGTGGATGGCCCGTCTCTCCAATTATGACTTCGTGATCAAGTACCGGGCAGGCAAAACCAATGCCAACGCTGACGCCCTATCGAGAATGCCTCACTTACCTGAAGGTGACAAAGACCCAGAAGAGCTGGAGGAGGTAGAACTCCCCGCGTTTCACTGGTACGGAGCCGCTCAATACTCCCACCGCGTGAAGGAGGAAGATTTAACAACCGTTATGATCAATCCCCTACCTCACCACAGCTGGGCCGATACCCAAGATAGTGACCCTGCAATCCGCCTGGTGAAAGATCTGCTGACCCAGGAAGATGCCCACTTAGATCCGGATGCTCCAGAGGAAGCCAAGCAGCTATGGAAAGAGAAGAGCAAGCTGTTCCTCTATGAAGGCAAGCTGTGCAGAAGACTTGTCAACCACCGGACACATGAGCTGACTTGGCAAGTCGTGGTCCCAAGGCGGGATGCAGCTATGGTCCTGGGGGCTTACCATGACAGAGCGGGGCACTTTGGTTGGAAGAAACTGGAGTTCCTGCTAAGAGGACGGTTCTTTTGGGTCGGCATGAGAGGGGCTGTAGAGAAGTGGTGCAGGGACTGTGGCCCTAGTAACTTAAGGAGAAAAGACCGCACCAGCCAGAAGACACCCTTGAAGCCCATCGTCACCCAGCAGCCTCTTGAGCTGGTAGCTCTGGACCACATCAAATTGGCTCCAAGCCGGTCAGGATACATCTACGCCCTGACAATCGTGGACCACTATTCCCGTTTTCTAGTGGTGGTCCCGGTGAAAGACTTGACAGCCCAAACGGCGGCCAGAGCCTTCCAGCAATACTTCTGCCGTCCACACGGGTATCCGGAACAGGTCCTGACAGACCAGGGTCCAGCGTTGGAAGCCGAAAACTTCCAAAAGTTCTGCAACCTCTATGGCTGTAAAAAGATTCATACAACGCCTTACCACCCACAAACCAACGGGATGTGTGAGAAAATGAACAATATAGTCATTGATCTCCTGAAGACGTTGCCCCTGGAGGAACGCAGCCTGTGGCCAGAAAAACTGCCGGACCTGATAAACTTATACAACCATATCCCGGTGAATGCTACAAACTGCACCCCGGCTTACCTGATGCAAGTCAGACCAGGTAAGCTGCCCATGGACCTGGAGATGGCAGTCCTAACACCTGAGGACACCTCCCCGGATGCGGACTGGGATACGGAAAGGTGACTGCAGTACAAGAAGGTACAGGAGAGTGTGGAGAAGAGCCTGGCCCAGGTGAGAGAAAGGCAAGAAAGACTCTTCAACCAACACGCCCCTGCTGTTCCCCTAGAACCTGGTGAGCAGGTCCTGAAGCGAAAGAGAAGGCTACATAAGTTGGACGACCAGTGGGAAAGGGAACCCTACACTCTACTGCAGTCTGACCACGACAACTCAAAGGTGTGCGTGATCACCAGGGATTGAGGAGAAACCACTAGTACCGTCTCCAGAGACCACCTAAAAAGGTGCCCCGAGCAACTCCATAGTGCAGAAGAGGATCAAAGTGACCTTGAACCCGCAGAGGACAAGGAAGAAATGATCAGCACCGTTCTCGGAGAGTTCCTTCAGTCCTGGACTCGAATAAACGATGCAATAGTGGTACCCGTCCTGCATTTCCTGCAACCGGCTCAACAACAACCTACACTAGAGCCGGCAGGTGAAGAAGAGCAAGCAGTTCCAGAGGCAGAAGAGCCTGTACCAGCAGCCCAGGAGAATCAACCTTCTGCTGACAGTGAGCCTGCCATGCCTGCGGTAAGCCAAAGGACCCGCAGATAGCTGCCTGCCCTACCTGTACACCAAGCTGGTAGTTGTACCCCTAACGGTAGTGGAGAAAGCCAGGTCGGTCCACCACCAGACAGTGGATTAAGTAGGTCAACCAGGAGCACAAAGGGGCAGATACCCGCTCGCTGGAGAATATAGGGTGCACTAAAGCTGTAAATAACCCTGTTGCCAAGTGTTGAAATGTTTGCAAAGTTACATGCATGGTTAGTAATTGTGTATTTCAGTTTCTTGCAGTTACCGTACGGACTCAAAGGTTATGGACTTTTAATAACCGCGACTTTGTATGGACTGCGTTCGGAGCTTAACCAAGGAATGAACTAATACTGTAAAGGACTTGGGGCTAGGACAGACCCCCACCTGGTTAAGGCTCCCCGTTGTGTTGGTGAAATGGACACCCGGTCACAGACCACACTGTGACCTTAAGAACTCAACCTGTGCGTCGTTTGTCTACTAATGTTTTATGGTCATGCATATTATTCTTGTTTCTTGTTTAGTCCCGGAGTACTAAATTTTACTAGGGGGGAATGTGTCACCCTGGCCTGGATGCCAGAAATGTAATAAAGCTGTGTCTGAGAGCAAGGGGGAGGTCCTCTAGTCAAGGACCATTAGCATGCAGCACCTCCTGTCCCAGGCCAGTAGGGGGAGCAGGCTGCCCCTATAAAAGCTGGAGCTGGGGGCAGGGTTAGGGAGAACTGGACAACCTGTCTCTGGATAGAGAAGTGTCCCAGAGCAGGGACAGACAGTTGTGTTGCAGCCTAAGAGGACGTGTGGCAGCAGGAGAGCCCCGAGCCAGGGACAAGAGGCGAAGTGCGCCTGTTCTGGCAGACGAAGAGACTAATCTACCAGACTTTGGTGTCTGAGGCTGTGAGGATTCCACATCCTACAGCAGATAACCAGTCCGCAGGGGACTGTATGTTCCTTGGCCTAAGAAGCCCGGAGGCTCCGCCACAGCAGAAGGGACCAGCAAAGCCGTACCAGGCCGGGAGTAGAAAGGGACCCAAGTTGCAAGCCATACGGGCGAGAGGACACGGTGAGCTCGGGAACGTGGGCTGTTACACTACAAGGAGGGAAATAGCCAGAAGGAGCACAGAGAGCATGGTAGGCCTACACCCTCACCCTGACCAGGGCCAGCCTCCCACTTGCTCTCAGACATCCAGGCCCCCTCCTAGCCGGGCCTGTTTCTGGGTCATATTACCTGTTCTAATAAAGACCCTGAACTGTTTAAGAGGCCTCCGTTTCCTGGCTATCGCGGTTGGAATCATCCCCTCCATCATCCATTATATATTCTGCCCTGGGGCCATACTCCTGGGGAGTTGAACTATTCAGTGCTGCACAGTTATATCAGCCCCAGCGGGCTGCACTGCAGCAGCAGTTAGCCCTGACCGCAATCCACGGGAGGCGTAGTCGGACATTACCTACAGCACATAGCAGACTACCACTGGTCTGACCACCCTGAGCCACGGAACTGGGTCGCCACTACTACTCCCAGCATTGCCCTGAAGTCCGGTTCCGAGTGCCCCACGGCCCAGGGGGCGAGTCATTAACGTAACTTTAATGTAACTTTATTCTTTCATGAGTTTTTTACAAGTTTATGACCACTTATAAAATGTGTTCAAAGTGCTGCCCATTGTGTTGGATTGTCAATGCAACCCTCTTCTCCCACTCTTGACACACTGATAGCAGCACCGCAGAAGAAATGCTAGTACAGGCTTCCAGTATCCAATGTTTTTCTTAGGAAATTCTCAATAAGTTTGATGTGTCACATGACCCTCTTCCCATTGAAAAAAATAAAGTTGGATTCAAATGGCCGCCATGGTCACCACCCATCTGGAAAAGTTTTCCCCCTCCCATATACGAATGTGCCACAAACAGGAAGTTGATATCACTATCCATTCCCATTTAATTTAGGTGTATCCATATAAATGGTCCACCCTGTATTTCACACAGGCTAGCAACCTGCGTGACACATACCTCCCCTCATATACCATACCAGTGATTCTGTCACAATGGACTGTACAGCCACGTGTCAGCCCAGAGTCTAAGCCTGCATTCATTGCATGGTGAACTCTGGCTGATGGGATCCAGTAACACAGATAAGTCATCTCTATGACAAAGTCCTGTCAACACTCACTAAGTATTCTCAAGAGATGACCAGATGTTGATGGCAGATGACAATATGTGTAAATGGGGTTGCTAAAAGCTTTGTACAAACCTGGAGAGCTGCAAAAATAAATGTAAGAAGCGCAGTGATAATGTGGAGTTTTCACTGGCAGGAAGTTCTGATCTACTAAAATAAAATTCTGTGAGCCCCAAATCTAAAAACAATTATTGATCATAGTAATAAATACACAGATAATACAACATTGATAGCAACAAGCGTAGATGTAATGAAGGACTTATTACGGAGCGTCAAGATGGGACGCTCGAACACAAAGAAGACAAAGATATTGACTACAGCCAGGTATGACCGGGACACATTTGAGATGGATGGCGATGAACTTGAAGCTGTTAAGGACTTCAATCTACTCAGATCGATGACCATTCAAGATGCAGCGACGACACCGGAAGTTAATAAGAGAATAGTTGTGGGCAAATCAACAATGAAGTCACTGGACAAGGTCTTCAAATCAAGGAACATTTCATTGGCAACGAAGTCATGGCTCATATATAGTAAAGACAGAATGGATTCGCACGGACAATTGATTGTGCTCAGAGGGAAAAGTAACATATATATTTAATACCCTCGGCACAAATGAAAGATTACTAGTGTAATGCCAAAAAGGAAATTTTATTCAGAGCGACCCAAAAATGGAAGACAGTACAATCCATCCAACGTTTCGGCTATTTGCCTTTATCAAGGTTATCTGGGTTGAAGCTCGGGGCTCAGAAAATGTGGTGTTGTCACTGCATGCAGAGCATGATTGATCTTCCTAAAGTACGTTCATCCATCGCCGTGGCTTGAGATGGAGCCGAAAGCAGTTGAAAATAAAAAAACAGCTATTCCCATGTCCCCATTTGTATGGTTTCATGCAAATCCATTGTGTCCATGGCAGCAGAATAAGAAGCATCCGCGTGGTTCCTTGTGGCCAATCCACCAAGAGTGAAGTGGATTTTCCACGTAGCACATGTTCGTTAAAGATGCCATTGGGGACGAACATTTCATATCTGCAACCTGTGTAGCCGCACACTGCTTATTGGATTGCACATAAAGGATTACATTATCTACAGGCTTCTAATTGCTGATGGCTCCGTGGATCATTGAGAGAGCCATGAAGGAGGTCCTCTTTTAATAGCATCCCACTGCCATCAATTGCAAAGCAAGTGCCTATAGACTGCTTTACACGGGCAACCCTTGTCTGTATCTGTCCTCAGTGGGTGACCTAATTAAGGAAACAATTAAAGGGTTGGGCTATTCCTTACTGATTTCTGCTGGTCCAATTGCAGGGGCCAAACTGATCCTGAGAATGGAGCTCTGAAACGCAAATTACTAAGTAGCATCGGCCTTGAATGCACACCACTGCTTCATTTCTTGTCTATACCAGCGCTCTGCTATTTCCAACAGTCTTAAAGGCAAAAAATTGGAATAATGGCATGCGTGTGTGAATATGGCTCCACTTTAGCTCGGCATTTTTTGGAACCCCGTTCTTGGGATGAATGAGGGTCCCATCAGTCGGACCCCAAGTCATCAGCAAGTTGTCATCTCTCCAGGGGATAGATAATAACCTGCCAAATTGGGAGTATCCCTTAAAGGGAATCTGTCAGTAGGATTAACCCTCCTAAGCCATCTATATGGGCATGTAGATCATAGGAAGCTGAATAAAATGATACCTTGATACCTGTGATCCGATGGCTTATTCCAGAGAAATCCAAATTTTTCTTAATATGTAAATGAACTGTTAAGACCTATGGGCCGGATGTAGATCTCCCTGAGAGTCTTCCTCCAGAACTTTTTGAAAATTAAAGGAGGCATTACCAGTGTGAGACATGTAGAACAGGAGAGCAGACTGTCAGTCATTACATGTCTCATCCACGCTGTGGAAAACAAATCTGCAAAGTATATTGAACTGTGGTGCAGATTTTAAATCTGCGTCAATTTATGTTGCATATCTTCAATGCAGATTTCACTCTTTGCAAAACCAAAGGACAATCTGCCGCACATTTACCTTGCATGGACACTGCAAATTCGCACTGAAAATCTCCAGCATAAGGCCATGTTTCCACGTGCAATTGAGCTTTTTTTCAGCTGTTTTTTTCTGTTCGCATGTAAATATACAATAGCAATTCTCTCTATTGTTGCATTTTTGCTGCAATTTTTTATACATTTTAGACTTTTTTATGCAGATTTGAAGTAGTGTTTTTAATATGTTTTTTTTTGTTTAGAAATGCTGGAATTCTTCACTTAAAAATGCAAACATAATTTTTACTTTCCCTTTTTCAAGCTCTCTAAAGAAACCTATATAGAAAAAAATCACCAAAAAACGCACAAGCTTTTATGAAATCACATCCACTTTGCTTGAACTGTAAAATGTAGTTGATTTTTTGCATAAAAAAATGCAGCAGATAAACACAATTCTTATGCAACATGGTAACATGGCCTAATGCAGTACCAGCTAAGTAGATGAGATCTCAACCACATGATTCTGATTTTTTTTGAGTGGACATTCACATGTGTGGATTTTAAAGCTGTGTATGTGGAAGTTTGCGCCCTTTTGAATTCAAAGGGTGAAATCTGTGACAAACCTGCTCCAAAATCTGCAGCAAAATCTGCATGTAAGATGTAGATTTTGCTGCATATTTTGCTGCAAATTTGCTATGTGTGAACATATCCTAAGGATATGGTCTTTCCACTGCATGTGGAAATGAACCAGAGTTGCTTGTCCATTTATGTAGAAGCAAAGGGTGAAATATGTGCCAAATCTCTAGCATTTCCACAAGGAAATTCACACAATTTGGTGCAAATTTTGTGCTGCAGAACATTGGCAGCGCTTCATTCTTGTCAAAAATTTCCCTTGAAAAATATCAAATTCCACATACAATGTGGAGAAAGAACTGTAGAAATGTTTCCTCGTTAATAACCTTGACGGAATCGGATACCGCGGATGTAGGGCTATAAGTAACTATGTGAAATGTGTGCGGTGCGTCCGCCATGCTGAGTAATCTACTATTCTCTGCTGAAATACCATCAATATCCCGCTCCATCTAATCTTTAAATATCAGGTAAGGCCATTATAAAGACTATTTGCCTGCCAGTCAAGACGGAAAGCATTTTCTTGCAGCTAAAGATGCTCGTAACCCCCCCTACGCGCGTTATCTGGGAACAGCTGAGACCTTAAAAAAGTAAACTTGGCTTCACTTATCAGAATGAGCTCAGGAAACTGTATTAGAAGCATAAAGCAAACAATGGCGGCTCGCTTGCTGAGAATTGAATTCCAGGGCTCTATATAAAGAACAGTGCGGTGGAGCAGGTCAGCCGGGATTCTTCACATGCCACCAGTCATCTGCTGGACATGAAAGCCTGTTATCCCTCATCACTGGCGAGAAAATAAAAAGGTTACTCCAGATTGGTGCGGGGCTCATTTGTCAGCAGTACAGCCATGTGTTCGGATTTTGCAGATCCTGACATGTCACTTGTTGTAATTTATCTGGTGGCAGCGTGTAAAATACAGTAGGGTGGAGAGAAAGCGTACACAGATGTACAGTTTAATGCATAATCATAAAATCCCATAATTTATGGTAATGATAAGTGATGCATTTTCGGGCGATAGGCTTGCAGTTTATTGTGCAATTAAGCGCTGCTCCGCAAAATCTGATAAGCTTTCAGCATCAAAGAGGTAAACAGGGCTTTTTGCTTTTTTTTCCATTTTTTTTTTTGCTTTTTGGTGTGGTTAGTGTTTAATGGGTTGGATAATGAAATTCAGCGTTGTGAAGCATGTTTGATAAATGTTGCAATGCACATTTTATATAAGGCGCGATTATTGCTGCTTTTCATATGTGGCCATTTGTAACTGGGAAAGGCCTTTTGGAGAAAAGTAATGAACGGTCCAGGTGAAAACATAAATGCTCTGTTTACACTGGTTTTGGCTTTTAAAGCTGTCATGTGTCTGTGCTTGAGGAATAACAGTATCTCTGGCCATTATGCTTTGTATCCTGCATTTATCATCTGCAGGATCTATCTCTATTTTTCAGTTGTCTCTGAGCTGGTGGATGGAGACTAGCTGCTATGATGTCTTCCATACACAGCACACACAGACACAAGGGATTCCTGCTCTCCTGTCTCTCTGTAACACATATGCAAAAAACAGTAAAGCAAAAGATCTACAGTACTACTGAGCAGTGTAGCTGTGAATCCAACTCTGGAGTAACAACATGAAAGACCTACAATAGTACTGAGCAGTATAGCTGTGAATACAGCTCTGGGGTAACAATATGAAAGACCTACAATAGTACTGAGCAGTGTAGATGTGAATCCAACTCTGGAGTAACAACATGAAAAACCTACAATAGTACTGAGCAGTGTAGCTGTGAATCCAGCTCTGGGGTAACAATATAAAAGACCTACAATAGTACTGAGCAGTACAGTTGTGAATACAGCTCTGGGGGGGTAACAATATGAAAGACCTATGATAGTACTGAGCAGTGTAGCTGTGACTCCAGTTCTGGGTTAAGATAAATACTTTTCATTTTGCTAAATGAAAATAAATTATCCATCACATATCCTAACAGGTCCTATTTTACTCCAATTGTGTGATCTCTCAGGTTCTCTAATTTCTATAAGGTTTATGTCCAAAGCAAAATATACTATGTGTCTGTAAAAGAACAGTAGCTAAAAACAAATGTGATCATAGTCTAATTTAGGACTGATATTGGTGTCCGTAACAGAAATGTGTAAACAACAAGTGGGCACTTAACAGGAATTATTTATTACATTACAGTGGCACACAGGGTATTGTACTCATCAAAGGTGCACAAAGGAGGCATAATTACTTTATATGGAGCAAAATATGGGCACTATGTCTTTATAGGGAACTCACAAAGGAAATTAATATTTTCCAGGGTGCAATTTGACCATATAGAGGGCATAAAGAGGGAGGTTTTTTTTACTTTGTAAGGAGCACAGTGATGGGCATTATTATATTTGGCACTAAGAGGAGCTGGAAATGTGACAGTTCAAATATCTTTGTTACAATCTTTGCAGACGAGTCCTGGCTGGAAGAAGTCGTCACGTCGGTCTGGGCCAGATGGAAAAGAAGAGAAAAGTGAACGACTCCATCAGAAAGAACATCATCTGTAAGTCACCATCTATAACTGTACTGTTACTTTATATATTCTGCAGGTCTGGTATCTACCACTATATGGTCAGTGTATGGCCGTAATATCATTCTAGGTCTTTGTATGATGATTTTTTTCCCAGTAGCAGCACGGTCATCTGCTGAGCTTCCCCTATACCCACGATTAGGGTGCAACTAATCATGGTTACCTAGGTTAGGGACTCACTCAGATGTGTTCTGAACCCCTAGCTACATCTGCGCTTTTTCCCCAAATTGATATACTGCAGATTTAAAAAAAATAAACATGGGACTAGGTCCTTTAAAAGCTTTGAGATATTAGGATTTGGGTGATGGTCAACGGAGTCGGCTTTAAATATATGTGGTCCAAAGAGTGACAGGGCAACAACAGAGCTTTTTCTACTCTTTTCTTGGCCAGACAAGCATAGATCATTCTAAGCAAGATTATCAAGAATCTTACCGAGCTCAATGGTTCGAGAGCCGGTGTTGGATTATTATTACATCAACCTTGATGACTATTTCCTGTTTTAATAAAGGGGTATAGCTACAGTTTGCCAAAAAGGTGATAATCTGTAAATTTTATAATTCAAGAACAGCAAAATTTACACTCTATTTGTAAAATTTTAGTGATTGCGCCCAAACAAATTGGACAAATCACTTACTAACTCTTTCCCTAAAGAACCAAATATCAAATCTGTGACAGGGTCTCCTTGAGTTTTAGGCACCAAGGCATTTGTTTGATGGCAACCTCACGTGGAGGAGGGCCTCATAAAAAAATGTACCCATTAGAAAGGAGCGGGCCTCCTATACTTGTAATGCAAGGTACTCCCTCAGCATCTTCCCAAAAATGCACTCCTTGTAATAGTACCCCGCGCCTCAGGGCCTGTGCCATGGGAGGCGCTGAGAAAACTCTCCCAGAACTTTGACAGTGTTCCCCTGCCTCTGCTGGATTGAAGTTGTGTCTCTCTCGCTTGTACTCCTTGGTACAACGCCCTCTGCCGCCAGCGTTTTCAGATGGGAATTTTTTTTAATAGTTCCGCAACAAGGGCCTTTTGGTACAGCCCCATTTTTGTAGACCTGTCCGCCTCAGGAATAAGAGATATAAAGTTCTCCTTGTTGAATGGGTCTAGAAGTGTCACCAACCAGTAATGACTGTCACCCAAAATTTTGAGAACACGAGGGTCATGGGAAAGGCAGCGTAACATAAACTCAGCCATGCGTGCCAGACTACTAACAGGCAAGACTTCCGTGTCCTCACCAAGAGGATGACTGACCATGCTCTCCTCCTCTCTGTCCTCTCGCCATCCATGCTGAACAGACGGTATGACAGCTGTGCAGGTAGTACCATCTATAGCGCATGAAACTAGCTCCTGTCCTTCCTCCTCCTCCTCTTCCTCATTGTCATCCAATCCACATTGGGATGAGATGAGGCTGGGCTGTGTGTAATCACCCTGTATTGTTCCTTGCTCCATCTCATCGTGCTCCGCCTGCAATGCATCCTCTTTGATTGTGAGCAGAGAGCGTTTCAGAAGACAGAGAAGCGGTATGGTGGTGCTAATTATGGCATCATCGCCGTTCACCATGTTGGTGAAGTCCTCAAAGTTTTGGAGGATGGTACATATGTCTGACATCCATGTCCACTCCTGAGGTCTTATGTGTGGAGTCTGAACTCAATACCGACGGCCTTGTTGATGCTGGTACTCAACAACTGCCCTCTTCTGCTCACAAATCCTTCCCAACATCTGCAGTGTAGAGTTCCAACGCGTGGGAACATCACACACCAGCTTCTGTGAGCTGGAAGCTGCAAACGCTGCTGAAAAACGGCAAGGGCGGCGGAAGCTGTAGATGGCTTTCTAAAATGGGCACACAGGCGGCCTACTTTAACAAGCAGCTCCGGCAGCTCCGGGTAGGATTTGAGAAACTGCTGAACCACGAGGTTAAGCACATGGGCCAGGCAAGGTAAGTGTGTGAGCTCGCCTCGCCTCAGAGCCGCCACCAGGTTCCGGCCATTGTCACACACGACCATGCCTGGCTGTAGGTTCAGTGGTGTGAGCCACAGATCTGCCTGCTCTTTCAGAGCTGTCCACAACTCTTCAGCATTGTGCGGTTTGTCACCTAAGCATATTAGCTTCAGCACAGCCTGTTGCCGCTTGGCCGAGGCAGTGCTGTAGTGCTTCCAGCTTGTGACTGATGTGGTCATTTCGGAGATGGAGGCTGAAAAGGAGGAGGAGGCTGAGTAGGATGAGGTGCAGGAGCTGTAGACCATGGGGGCAACCCTGATTGACCTAGGGCCCACAATCCTTGGCGTCGGAAGGACGTGTTCCGTCCCAAGGTCCCACTGGGTCCCGGCTTCCTGTGTGCCGTCAGCGAGAAGTACCATCCCTGCCCACAAGCACTTGTCCACATGTCCGTGGTTAGGTGGACTTTCTCGGTAACTGCATTGTTGAGGGCACGGCTAATGTTTTGGGACACGTGCTTGTGCAATGCGGGGACGGCACACCGGGAGAAATAGTGGCGGCTGGGGATCGAGTACCGAGGGACGGCCGCCGCCATCAGGTTGCAGAGTGCTTCCATCTCCACGAGCCTAAAAGGCAACATTTCGAGCGCAAGCTCTGGAGCCAAGAAGTAAAGCCTGCAGCCACCTAGCGGAATGCTGCACTAGAACCGGGCAAGATGAGTAGCAATATCCTACATTTACATATTGAGTAAAACACTATACAATCGGAGGCTTTGTCTACTACTAGACATTCCCATCATTTCTCAGCTCATCGGAGTTCATATATGTTTTTCTACAAAAACCTGACCCAGAACCTCCAGGACTTGTTGGGACGTGGCAACTCTATATGATATGTTCCTCTATACCAGACCTCGAGAAAAAAACATGGAAAAGAGAAGAAAGATGATGTTGGACAAATTCCAGTTTTCAAAGCAGAATGAAAAAGTGTCGATGAGTGAGGCCAATAAATATAAGAGGAGATGTAGACAATCCCTGCTGCTTGGCTGCTGTGTCTGCTGCGAGAGGGGGGAGGGAGACGAAAAGAATCCGAGAGAACGGTGTCTACTCGGAGAAGAAGGTGGATAATCTTGTCACTTTCTGGAAAGCCCCTGCAGCTGGAACATGTGAAGCACAAAGCCCCCCATGTTGTAAACCGCTCATGCAGCAGGACTGAATAAAAAAAGCCATCTTGAAGCTACCGGCTGTTCCTGACTCCGGGAAAGTGAACATACAGCATCTACGCACCTGTTCACCTGATGTTGAAGGAAAGAAAAGCCATTAGCCAAGTGACAGGAGACAAAAAAACAAAATCCACTTCAGCAACATATCCGGGCGCCTGTGATTAATCTCACGCTCACGCCGCCTGATGCACATTAACCAGATAATTAATTATTTCTTTGGGGACACTGTCTGCACAGAATTAGGATGAAGAGGCTGCCGGTGCGAAGGGAGAATTCTGCCGGTGTGAAATAAACATCATACTACCGAAGGGATGAAAGAACATGACCAACTAAATGCAGAGATAGATAGGTAGATAGACAGGCAGAGAGACATACAGATATATCGATGGATAGAAGGACGGATGGATAGGCAGACATACAGAGATATGGATGGATAGACAGACACACAGGCAGAAAGAGAGATAGATAGATAGATGATAGCTAAATAAAAAGAAATTCCAGTAGCTCAAGTCTGGAGCTCAAGTTCCAGCCTACCAATTGGAGCCCAAAAAACAATATACAAAAATGGCTAAACCTTTTGCATTCCTATACTTTGTTTGCTACCCATGTTTTTGCATTTTCAGATAGATAGATAGATAGATGGATAGATAGATAATAGATAGATAGATAGATAGATAGATAGATAGTTATGGGACAGATAATAATAATAATAATCAGTCATAAGTAACATAGCTAAAGATAATATAATAATTAAAGCAAAAATAATGACGACTCTGCTCATAAGAATTTACAATCTACAATGAGGTGGGGGTGACACAAAGTACAATGGCTTATTTACAAGGATGGTTCAGCCATCTTGAGGGGATGAGGGATAGATAAAGGCTGCATGAGCTCATCACCAGCCAGTATCTGTAGTGCTTTTGGGTTGGGTGGAGACTTATGTTTGGAGAAATAAGGGATGGGCTATAAGAATATAAAAGGACTTCGATTAGGGAACGTGATAGGCCGCCCTAAACAGGTGTGTTTTTAGGGAGCGCCTAAAACTGTGTAAGTTGTGGTTCGTCCTAATTTCTTGGGGTACAGCATTCCAAAGAATAGGTGCAGCTCGGGAGAAGTCTTGAATCCGGGAGTGGGAGGTACGGATTAGTGCAATTTTAATCGAAAGTCGCTTGCGGAGCGTAGAGAACGGGTAGGCCGATAAACAGAAATGAGGGAAGAGATGTAGAGGGGTGCTGCACTGTGGAGAGCTTTGTGGGTGAAAACAAGCAATTTAAATTGGATCCTATAATGTATGGGCAGCCAGTGCAATGACTGGCACAGAGCAGAGGAGTCTGAGTAACGGTTAGCCAAATAGATGACACTGGCTGCAGCATTAAGGATGGACTGGAGGGGGGAAAGTCGAGTGAGGGGGAGGCCAATTAATAGAGAGTTACAGTAGTCAAGGCGGGAGTGGATCAGGGCAACAGTGGGGGTTTTTGTTGTTTCCAAGGTGAGAAAGGGGCGGATTATAGAGATATTCTTCAGGTGCAAGTGACAAGAGCGAGCAAGAGATTGTATATGGAAGGTGAAGGAGAGATTGGTGTCAAACACAACGCCCAGACAGCGCCTGCTGGCTCGGCATTATTGTGGTGCCACACACGGAGAGAGATGTCAGATTTAGGGAGGTGAGTAGACGACGGCGGGAGCAGAAGAAGTTCAGTTTTGGAAAGGTTGAGTTTCAGATAGAGAGCGGACATGATGCTAGAAACTGCAGCCAGACAGTCCCTGGGGTTCTGTAGTACAGTGAGGGTGGGGTCAGGGGATGAAGTGTATAATTGTGTGTATAGTTGTATTTATATAGATAAATAGGTAGATAGATAATAGATAGATAACACTATGGATGAATAAAGGAAAGTCCGTTTTCTTCACTTGAGTGGACCTGGAGTGCTTTTTTCTTAGAACTATACATTTTGGGACAATTGACAATTTAGATAATTTGCTTTGGAGCTCGCTCCCACATTTTTGTACCAGTTCTTTAATATTATTTTTAGATAGATAGATAGATGGCGTAGAGAAAATAGATAGGTAATAGATAAATATTAGATAGATACAGTTGTGCTCAAAAGTTTACATACCCCGGCAGAATTTTTCCTTTCTTGGCCTTGTTTCAGAGAATATGAATGATAAAAAAAACCTTTTTCTCCACTCATGGTTATTGGTTGGGTGAAGCCATTTATTGTCAAACTACTGTGTTTTCTCTTTTTAAATCTTATTGACAACCAAAAACATCCAAATGACCCTAATCAAAAGTTCACATACCCTGGTGATTTTGGCCTGATAACATGCACAGAATTTGACACAAATGGGTTTGAATGGCTACTAAAGGTAACATCCTCACCTGTGACCTGTTTGCATGTAATCGGTGTGTGTGCATAAAAGCTGAGTGAGTTTCTGGGACCCAGACAGACTCTTGCATCTTTCATCCAGCCACTGACGTTTCTAGATTGTGAGTCATGGGAAAAGCCAAAGAATTGTCAACAGATCTATGGAAAAAGGTAGTTGAACTTCATAACAGGAAAGGGATACGAAAAAATATCCAAGGAATTGATAATGTCAGTCAGCAGCATTCAAACTGATTAACAAATGGAAAATCAGGGGCTCTGTAAAAACCAAACCACAGTCAGGTAGACTAAGAAAAATTTTGGCCACAGCTGCAAGGAAAATTGTTCGGATGCAAAGAAAAACCCACAAATAACATCAGCTGAAATTCAGGACTCTCTGAAAACTAGCAGTGCGGCTGTTTCAAGATGCACAATAAGGAGGCACTTGAAGAAAAATGGGCTGCATGGTCGAGTCGCCAGAAGAAAGCCATTACTACGCAAATGCCACAAAGTATCTCGCCTACAATACGCCAAACAGCACAGAGACAAGTCGCAAAACTTCTGGAACAAGGTAATTTGGAGTGATGAGACCAAAATTTAACTTTTTGGCCACAACAATAAACGATACCTTTGGAGAGAAGTCAACAAGTCGTATGATGAAAGGAACACCATTCCTACAGTAAAGCACGGAGGTGGATTGCTGATGTTTTGGGGATGTGTGAGCTACAAAGGCACAGGAAACTTGGTAACAGTTGAAGGAAAGATGAATGCAGCACGTTATCAGCAAATACTGGAGGCAAATTTGCATTCATCAGCCTGGAAGCTGAGCATGGGAAGTACTTGGACGTTCCAACATTACAATGATCCAAAACACTAGGCCAAATTGACCTGTCATTGGCTACAGCAGAACAAAGTGAAGGTTCTGGAGTGGCCATCTCAGTCTCCAGACCTCAATATCATTGAGCCACTCTCGTGAGATCTCAAGCGCGCAGTTCATGCTAGACAGCCCCGGAATTTACAGGAACTGGAGGCTTTTTGCCAAGAAGAATGGCCATCTTTAGCATCTGCGTAATTAAAGAACCTCATCCACACCTACCACAAAAGACTTCAAGCGGTCATTGATGTTAGAGGTGGCAATACACGGTATTAAGAATTGGGGTATGTGAACTTTTGGTCAGGGTCATTTGGATGTTTTTGGTTGTCATTAAGATTTAAAAAGAGAAAATGCAGTAGTAGAACCCCTGATTTTCCATTTGTTAATCACAGTTTGAACTGGAATTATCAATTCCTTGGATATTTTTTTGTATCCCTTTCCTGTGTTATACAGTTCAACTACCTTTTCCCGTAGATCTGTTGACAATTTTTTGGCTTTCCCCATGACTCACAATCCAGAAACATCAGTGACTGGATGAAAGATGCAAGAGTCTGTCTGGATCCCAGAAACTCACTCAGCTTTTATGCACACACACTGATTACAAGCAAACAGGTCACAGGTGAGGATGTTACCTTTAGTAGCCATTCAAACCCATTTGTGTTAAATTCTGAGCATGTTATCAGGCCAAAATCACCAGGGTATGTGAACTTTTGATCAGGGTCATTTGGATGTTTTTGGTTGTCATTAAGATATAAAAAGAGAAAACACAGTAATTTGACAATAAATGGCTTCACCCAGCCAATACCCATGAGTGGAGAAAAAGTTTTTTGTTATTATTCATATTCTCTGAAACAAGGCCAAGAAAGGAAAAATTCTGCAGGGGTATGTAAACTTTTGAGCACAACTGTAGATAGATAGATAGATAGATAGATAGATAGATAGATAGATAGATAGATAGATAGATAGATAGATAGATGAGATAGATAAAAAAGGAAGAAAGCTACGCATTCATTATGTGTTTTAGACACATTTTTTACATTCTCAACAAGGAGATGTGGCCCAGTGGATGATAATGGGTTGATATAACTTGATCTTGTGTGCCAAAATTGTGCCATAATTTGTCATAATTTAATTGCCAAAAGTAAGCCAACCAATAGACGGTATAAACATGAGGGGGAATTTCTCGTCCAGTCAATGCAAGAAAATTGTATAAATTGCATGCAGTTCGCGCCTAAACTCCCCCTGGTGGCGGCTGCAGATAACCAAAATTTTATCAAACGGAAAACCAGGGATTCATAAGAGAAACATATTATACACACATACAGTATGTACAAACATATATACATGTATTTATTCATTTTTCTTTAATGGACACTGTTTTCTAGCCTCTGTGATATATTTATATACATTTATTGAACTATATATATATATATTCCGTGCAGCTGGGAAGGCAGCACAGGTGGCACAAAATAGCCACATAATGAGCCTAAATGTGTTTTTTTCCATAGTTACCAGCGCGGGGTTCTGCGCTTTGTCCAATGTCACACAGGCTTGGCACTGTGTCTTCAATTGGGATTACTCTGGAGCTCGGGGTTAGTTCATCCCACTACTCACAGTAGTAATCGAGTTACTAGAATTTAATCCCCTAATTAGAGGTCAGCCTTCTCATTTGATGTGATGCTTTCACCTGCGGAGTATCATTTCCATTACATGCATTTGTCAAATGGCAAGAATGCTTTTTCCAGAAACACTTGTCTTGGATTCTTTAAAGAAAGGATTGTAAAGTAAGGAGGAGATGTGCGGGAGATCCATGGTGCTGATACGTAGCCGTGACACAGGCTCGTTATCATGGAAGGGTCCTTAGATAATGGGGTGAGGGGGGTTTATGCAGCCTTATTTTGCCTGTGAACGTCCAGCAGTGATACCTATTATGATATCATTGTGCAAAAAGGTGCAGGAAAGCCGAACATTTCACCTTTTGTATAGCAAAGGATGAAACTTGCAGATATTTCATTTATGCCATTGATATTTTTTTAAAGCATTTTCTTAAAATGCTTGCACTGTAAAACAAAACGTATTTTCCGCAAGCAAATGCACCAAAAACGCAGTTGTCGGGCTTTTCAGAGTTTTTTCAGAGTTTTTTGTGCCAAAACCAGAATGAGATTTTTTTTTTTCATTGAACTTTATGTACATGCATAAAAAGAGACAAAAGGACAGTGAAAAAAAAACGATGAAAAAATGCACCAAAAACAAACCAGGATTTTTCTTGCTTTTTTGCTTGTTTTTTTGGTTTGTTTTTGGTGCGTTTTTTTTTTTCACTGTTCTTTTGTCTTTTTTATGCATGTTCATAAAGTTCAGTGGAAAAAAAAAAATCTCGATCTGGTTTTGGCACAAAAAACGCTGAAAAAAGGCACCAAAAATGCAGGTGTCAGGTTTTTCAGTGTTTTTTCACCGTTTTTTTTTGTGCCAAAACCAGAATGAGATTTTTTTTTTTCACTGAACATTTTGTACATGCATAAAAAAGACAAAACGCTGAAAAAACACATCAAAAATGCACCAAAAAAACAAACAAAAAAGCAAGAAAAATCCTGAACAACCTCCTGGCAAGAGATCAGGTTTTGCTGCAGAAAAAAAAAACCCTGAAAAAAACAAGATGTGTGAACATAGCCTTATACAGCAGAAAATTGGCTATATTTCTGCATCGTAGGAACTTAGCCTAAGTTCACAAGTAGCCTATTTTGGTGCAGATTTTTCTGCATCAAATTCAACATTTATTACATGTGGATTTTGCTTTAGATTTGAACTTTTTCACTGTAGCGGTACGGTCATACATTGAATATTTTGCATGGAAAATCCTGAGCTCAAAAGGTTTCAACAAAAATGGCTGGATGTAGTTCGGACTCTAAAATCTGCAGCAGATTTCATATTTTACAAATCAAAGGATGGGATCTAAGGGGTAAGGTTTCTCCTTGTGGAGAGTGACAAGCCAGGTCTGGCATGCCAGTATGAGGAGACTTAAACGCCTTGATTCATAAGCAGAAGCAACATGAAGGACATTCTACAGCAGTACTGGGATCTAAGGGGTAACGTTTCTCCTTGTGGACAGTGACATGGCAGACCTGGCATGTCAGAGTAAGGAGACTTATATGCCATGCATGCTCCTCTGGGAAATTAAATATGCAAATTGCCTCTTCAGAGAGGAAGAGGGCTTGAACGCTAGTGTCACCTATTGGAAGTAGCAATCCTAAAAGTCAATATCGACCCTTTAATGAGCCTTACACTATGCCAAACCAGAACCTCAATTTGCAGACATGGTGTTTCGGGGTGCTGCGCCTCATCAGTGCAAAGTATGAGATCTGATTTGGCTAGGTGAGAGGATAAGACTGGGATCTGAGGGGCAATCCAAAGGATGAAATCTGAAGCAAATTCGTAAAAAAATCCATGCTTGTTATACGTGGACCAAATAAGCAGTGCACGTTAATTTATGAACAGAAATTTTCAGCATGGTGTAAGGGCTCATTCACACATCAGTTTTCACATACAAGTTGTATCCCTATTTTTTAGTGTATGGGGCTCATTTGTGATTTTTTGTGGACTGAGTGATCAGTGCAAAATCACGGATACATGACTTATGTTGATTCACATGTTGGATCAAACTCAGTAATGAAAGTCTATGCGTCCGCGAAAAAAAAATCGGATAATGCTCAGATCACTATCCAAATGCTGAGCATTTTTCATGGACTCCTAGATGGGAGAAGGTAGAGAAACCTTTTTTTATCTCATACAAGAAAAGTTGAAGAAACTTGAACCAAACTCTGATCAAAAACTCTGATGAAACCCAGACTGATTTTCTCATACGAGAAAATCACAGAAGTGTGCACGAGCCCGAAATTAGATTTGTTGAAACTTCTTTTAATTAGCTGGGACTGTATTATGCCATGTGAACTATCTCCTACTATGCAAAGGCAAATCTGCAGCAAAAACCATGCGCTCAATTCTTTGTGCAGAATTTGATACATATATTACAATTTACAATGGAAAGGGTGTAAAATCAGCAACAATATCCGCAGTAGAATCCACATGTAACAAGCATTGATTTTGCTGCATATACGCTGCGGAAAAATCAGGCCACGTTCACATGCTCAGTATTTGGTCATTATTTTACATCAGTATTTCAAAGACAAAAGCAGGAGTGGGTGATAAATACAGAAGTGGTGACATGTTTCTATTATAATTTTCCTCTGATTGTTCTATTCCTGATTTTGGCTTACACATACTTATATAAAATACTGACCAAATACTGAACGTGTGAACGAGGCCTAAAGGTGAATCCACATTACAGGTAAATTTCCACACAGAAATATTCGATCTGTTGTGATCCCATTCACTTACTGTATTATGTAGCATTTTTTTCACACCAAATAAAAATGTGTCATATGTGAAGCTACCCTAAGGCCATGCTCACACTCTGCACATTTTTCATAATCAAATAATTAGCAGAATATTATACCAGCAGCAAAATAAATGAGATTTTAACAAATCTCATCAACACACATGTAGGACACAATCTTCGCAGTGCAGACTTCATATTCACACCATGTGAACCTTTGTTAGGGATCGAATATCCCAGTTAAGTCCAATAGAAAAGCCAAAAATTCACGACAAAGGTTATTTGGTGCAGATTTTGCTTGGAGCCACAGAAAAAAAAAAGAAATACATCAGCAGTTACATATACCGCAATTGAAATAGGCTGTGTTGTATACTGACCGTTGGAGCGCCAGGCTACAATTAAAGGAGGGGGAATGGTTATTTGTGCGTTTTTTTACAAAATTTTGGAAATACAATTTGGGCAAGTTAAGGTCGGAAAATAGAAAAATCTGATGTAAAATGCCTGTTTTGTTCACTTCTGAGTCGTCCTGCGGACGAGTCTTGAAGAGGTTGTCTCAAGATCATTGTTCAGGATAGTACGGACCAAAAGCATGGTTGTACCGCTGGCCCAGATTGTGTGCTCTCCCATGTTGAATGCAGAGGTAGCTTTTCCTCTGCAGGAGACTAAAGCTGGCTGGATCCTGTGATTGGTCCAGCTTCAGAACAGCAGATACAAGCTTTAAAGCAAACAGCTTGTAAGCGCTGCACTTCTTGACTTGGAGACCGGTCACCACTGATAAACTGGTATACCATACAACTGAAATTCCCTCTGTTCTTTAGTATAGAGAGGATTTGTAATGTTTTTACAAGCTCTTGCAATTTTACCCACTTATGGTGTTGAGAAAACCCCTTTAAATATCTTAAAAAGGTCATCCACAATTTTTACATTGATGGCCTTTCTTTAGGATAGGTCATCAATGTCTGATCGGCCGGGGTCCAGCAACCAGCACCACCGCCGATTAGCTGATATCAGTGGCCGTAGCGGCCGTCGGTCGGAAGTACTTAGTTGTGGAGCTTGGCCGTCTACTCGTAGTGGCTGCTGCAGGGTACTACACATTCGCCTCTTACTGATTTGAATAAGAGGGGGTGTGTAGTATCAAGTCTCAGCCACTACATGTAGATGGCTAACTCTGCAAGTGAGCACTTCCAGCTGGCAGTCGCCAACAATAACAGCTGATCAGCGGGGGTGCCGGGTGTCGGACCCCAGCCGATCAGACATTGATGACCTATCCTAAGGAAAGGGCATCAATGTAGAAGTTATGGACAACCTCTTTAATTTTACCAACTGTGATATTGGTCATTGTGAAATTTTCTGGTATGTGCTCACACACATGGCCACGTGAAGGCCTCATACAGTTCCTCTGTTTGTCTCTGATGTCGATTGGATGCACACAGAAGTTTTTTTCTTTCTGATTCTTATGCAATCTGACAAAAAATATTACGGCATATTTCATGTAATGGAGCATTACCGAGACAGAATAATTATAGAGGGACTAGAGGTGCTACCATACAGACTATGTATTGGTTCGGACAACAGGTGGAACATGGGACCCCCATTTGCAAATAGATTAAAGTCCTAGAGGTGGGACCCTTATCTATCAGACAATAAAAGTCCAAGGTGGGAATATAGTCAATATCAGCAGAAACAGAGAAATACTAGCGAGGATATATTGTTGCAGGAAGAAGCACATCTCATTGACTGTGCCGTTGTACAGCAGCGCGCCACGTTCTGTCCAGAGTCCTAATTGTGTTAAACCTGAAACCAATGTTTACTCTCCATAAACTAGAATTTATAGGTCTCTATAGCCCCCGCACCAGGAAGGAAAAGAAATGCATTAGATTTTTATCGATTCAGTAAGGAAAAAACATCTCAAACATCTCATACACTGCCGTTATGGAAAGCAATGATGGGAATTGCTGAAAAAAAACAAGTGAAACCAGAAAGCAAACAGTGAATGAAACAGAATCTATTATCTGACCACAAAGAATGTGCTGCCATCACACAAATCAGGGAGAATTTAGTATCCGGAGATATCATGAGGTCAGTGCCGTAACTATAGGGGCCTCACCAATCACAGATCCAAAAGGAACCAATGTCCATAGATCCCATGCCACGTTAATGCTCACACAAACAAGGTCCTGATGAAGGTCAGTGTCCGGACATTGTGTGTAGTGTGAGCTGATTGGAGATGAGTGAATCTGCTGACTACAAATTCGGCTGAATCTCTCAAATTTGGCCAAAAAAATTTAATTTGCATTGAATAAATTTGGTGCAAATCAAAACTCTTATACTCACCTCTTCTTCGTGCTCCTCCATACCTCTCCTTCTGCCACCGGTCTTTCGATCAGCTCCTTTGTCTTCTCTCTTCTGTCTTCAATCGTCTTCTTTTTCCAGGCCTCCAGCATTGAAATTCTTCATTAGACCCCCATGTCATCCCATGAAGCACAACACACATCATTATTGATCATCGCACCATATGTGAAGAACCGCAGTGCTGGAGGCTCAAAAAGGGGAGAAGATAGAAGACAATGGATCAATTGGAGGACTGGCGGTGGCTGGAGAGGTATGACAAGGGCCGAGGATAGGTGAGTATAATATTTTTTGAAACCCCTTCTAGGCAGTCATAAACCAGCAAAATGGTGATTGGATGGCCGTCATTTTTCTAGGGTTCATGCAAATTTAACCATGAAAATATTTTGACTCTGGTTAATCGGAATTTTTATATAAATTCAAAACGAATTTCATTAGTTACAAATCAATTTGCTCATTTTTAGAGATGATAAAAGGGAGTGGATTGATAGCAAGAGGAGGAGTGAAGATAGTTCACATGTGGTACCTGGAAGACCGGTAATGGGCTTATGTGATGGCTAGTCCTTGGCTTGCCCCTTAGATTAGGATGTGTCTGGTGGTCATAGGCCTATTTATCACAGGAGTGTCAGAGGGCAGGAGGGCAGAGTTACTTCATTGTTACAGAGCTGGTGTGCCGAGACTAGATTGGCCTGTTTGCCAAAAGTGCATGAGTGGGTGGGAGACCAGTGTGTCGTATTTAATGTGAGTGAGCCGGTGAGCCTGAAGCTAAAGTTTCCTATTCTCCACAAAGGTTTCCGTTGGCGGGAACAGAAAGAACCATAAGAAACAATGCATAATTGATCGCTTGGTATATTTTTTTGACACTCGTAGCCACAAGCTATTATCGAGATATTGTTTTGACTAGAAGCTCGTGAGCCCCGAAGCAAAATCTCCAACAGGACTGCCATGCTAAAATGGGTCTTTAAAAGTATTCTTCTCATATGGGCCAAAAGGACCTTCTAGGCCACCCTAAGCCCAAAGGCTGAGGTGTAACTCGTACCCGTACACCCACTTTAGTTACTCCTCCTTCTAGTATATTTTTATTGCTCCATGACATAAAAAAAATTAAGCACTTGCCAAATATAGATGAAAAATATTCGACTGTTCCTCTGCAGATCTATGTGTCTACATTCATATTGGCTGAAAATTAAAGGAATTTTCCAGGCTCAGGCTGCATTTGATCCATGAGGATACAATAAGAACCATGTAAGTGGTAGATGGCATGTGGTTGATGGAGGATCTGCACCACTGGAACGACAATGGGATTTAACAATTGAGTCTTTTATTATTTTATCCTATTACAGCCCCCTGCGCTTGGGTTCTGGAAAAACCCTTCTATCCCTGAATAGACTTGGGTCCTGCAGTTGGATGCCCCCTGTCCCCTTTTCTTACAAAACTCCAGACAGTAAAAGGCGGCAGATAGAAAAGTGTAGAACTGCTGCAAAATCAGACTACATGCCGGGTTTGTTGTCTGTAACTAGTGAGACACATTGCTCTGCATAAGAGCTGCGTACAGGACAGTTTTAATCAGGATGTTTTGTAAAGCTCCTTGCATTTATATGGAGGCATACAGCATATGCTGGCAGACATATCAGCTCTTCCTACTTGTTAGGTGTAACAAGGTGAGGAGGAAGAAGCCATTGTTCCATCGAGTCTTCCTTCGGCTTCTTGTGTCTCACTGTATAGGGAATGATTTACTAAACAGCAGCCCTCAAAAGCAATTAGCCTGGTAACAGCTGAGCTCCCGATACCGAGGAGCCTTCTCTTTAGTCTTAATCAACATCAATGAGTTGGAATTGCTCCGTGTAACTAAATCTTTGTAACTAATAAAGTACTGTAAGTGAAAAGTGTCTCTCTGCATTATGGGAAGAGAGGAACTTGTCAAATTCTAATCACTTCAGGCTTGACATGACCTTTGCGCTATTCTTGAGGAAGGAAAATAAGTCTTGGAGCCGTCTTGGATCCAGCTTTGCATTATCTCGAGCATCTGAATAATCAAACTAAAAGAATGATGAATAATGAAGAGAGGAAAACCTGTCTCCGGTCTTCACTCTTCATCAGAATGTGGCCTTCGTCGCTCTACTGTAACAGGATGGAAAGTTGGACATGACTGACCAATGTATGGGATGTTTGCTTTAGGTTCATTTTTGAGTGGTTTCTACATGAACCCTTTTTGACCACTCAGAAAAGTGTATTTTTTTAATAAAAATTCATGATCATTTCCAATGTAAACCTTCCCTACATTAAGCCTATGACCACCAAAGTTTCACAAATACATAGCCAGTGATTGACCCCAAAGTTATCTCCACATTGAGTTGTCTTCTGATGAACCCATGGCGTCCATTACTGACCATTGGCACAATTAATAATCCTCTGGTTGGCTATTCTGTTCTTGACCAAAACTACTTAAGGTCTTGGTTACATGACTACTGTCACCTGGAAATAGAGTGCCGCAGAGGATGAGGGAGTATAAAGGGCTAAACCCATTCATGGTGAGTGATTGGCTCCAAAGTCAACTCCATGCTGTGCTGCAGGATATTATTGCATCAGAGCCTGGAGACAATGGAAAACCCTCTGGTTCTCTATTGGGCCAGTCTGTCCTTGCCCAGAACAATGCAATAAGCCATGGAAATATAACCACAGTGTCCTAAACATAGAGCCGCTGCTAAACATGAGATGAACCAAGGATTGACCCATACATGGTGAGTAACTGACTTCACAGATAGCCCCAATAGGATTGTCTTCTGCTTTAACTATAGCGCCCATTATTACATCAGACCCTGAGCACAATAGGGTATTCTATGGTACACTGGTTGACTAATCTCTCTTTTGCCAGAAGTATTGGAGACAATGGTCTCATGATCACAGTGGCCTGTGCACAGTGCTACAGAGGATGAGGTGCTACCAAGTATGAATCCATACACAGCCAGTGATTGACTCCAAAGTTACATTCCCATTGGGTTGTCTTCTGCTGAAGCTTTTCGCTCCACTATTGAGTTAGTGCCTGAGCATAATAGAGGATCCTATGGTTTTCTGGTGGACCAATCTGTCCTTGGCTGAACTATTGGAGGCCATGGACCTACAACTAAAGTCATCTGGACATAGTGCCACAGAGTGAGAGAAAATACCAAGGGTTAGCCCACAAATGGCAATTGATTGACTCAAACGGTAGCTCCACATGGACTGGTCCTCTGCTTGGACCTTTGGCATCAATTATTTTATGAGCATATAAGCCTACCAGCGGACACTGAGGTATTCCGATGGGCCAGTCTGCCCTTGGCTAGAAGTATTGGAGACCATGGTCACATGACCAATATCACCAGGTCATACATATTTGGCCAACATACTGAATGAAAAAGGCTTTGTAATATTTGTAGTATGGTTATATTTAAAGAGAAGCTGTCATGATAATTTTGTATCTAAACTAATGACATGTATGTACAGACACTTTCAGGCTGATTACATTTTTGAAATCCATTTCAGCATTTTTCAGCAATCCAGCAGTGAAATATTATGCAAATGAACGGCAGGTGCTATTAGTTGGAACATTGCACTTGTAGCTCTCCTGCCCTCCCTCCCGAATCCCTGGCGGTTGCCTGCCTCCTGTCCCTGATTGACAGGTCACCCTTGTTTCAATGATCTGTTTTCCCTACCAAAATCTCTCGGAAGATTTGTTTGTGACGGGGGGTCAACACATGCACAGTAAGGTCCTCGTGACGTTGCAAGACCCATTGTATTGATCTACGCATGCGCTGCCCTAACGGTGTTTGTGAGAGATTTCAGAGGAGGAAAGTTCCTGACTCAAGAGTGACAAGTCAGTCAGAGACCGGAAGCAGGCAGCAGGCGGGGAATAGAGAGGGAGAGCAGGAGAGCTGCAAGTGCACAGTACCACCGCAAGGCACTTGCGTCTCATTTGCATAAAATGTCAACCCTGTATTGCTGAGAAACGTCAAATGGATTTCTAAAATCAAGGTATGTGTGACGCCCAGCTGCGCTTGGTATCACAGATCCTAGAAGAGTGCATTGATGGATTCCTCCACAAGAGGCCCCCATAAACATTCACACATCTCCACCTTCCACCTCAGACCAGTAGAGGGAGCCCGTTAGGGATATAAATAGGGAAGGTGGAGCCAGGCAGTTCAGTCTAGTTCAGTCTGGTTGAGCAGTCCAGTCCAGTACAGTCTGAGAAGAGTTATCTCAGAGGACAGAGCCTGTTCCAGCTCCTGCAGTTGCTAGCCTGCAGTGCAGCTCATTCAGACTAAGACTCAGTTGTAGCTCAGAATAGTGAGCTTTAGGTGTGCCGGTGCCATAAGATCGGTGAAGAGCGGCAAGCTGCCGTTAGTGTGAGTAGCCTAGTGAGGGCCCGAGCGTGGCCAAAGGCGAGTGGAAAGTGAGTAGTAGTGGGGGCAGAGGAGCTTACCCAGCTCACCCCGAAACATATACCGGACACCGGGTCCGAGCTTACCGCGATCTCTACGACCCAGTAAGGCATAACCGGAATCCCTGGAGAACTACAGGTCCCAGGTTCACCAGAGAGCTGATACGTAACAGAGCCAGGAGACACATAGGCCCCGTAAACTGGGAGCGTGCACTCCAAGAGAAGGCCCTACCACAACGTCAGCCGGTGCAGGACAGAGATAAAGTTAGGCCTAGCTTCAGGCAGGTCAGAAACTTACTACGCAGAGGCAAGAAAGAGGAGGCCCTACACCCGCTCATTGGGGAGGATTCTGATATGCACCCTTCACCCTACAGTGCTCCGGGATGTGCCTGAATTACCACCAGTAAAAGGTACTGAAGTGACTACCGTGTCCATCCCCGTTCTTGCTCTGACCCGGCTGGGTCTCGCCTGTCCTGCATCCCCCTCTCTGTAAGCTGCCCTGAGGCCTAGCTCTACCTGTGGGGAGCTATACCATCGAGCTGCCTTATCACCGGCCTCAGTGGACTGCGCAGCGCTGGTGATGCTAACCAGAAGCCACAGGTGGCATCACGAACTTTCATAAAATTAACAAACAATCCCCTTTTAAAAGCTGACCCCAGGGTACGGGCCCGGGAACCGACCACCGCGACATCCCCAAGGCCAGGCAAAGGCCCGGGTACCGAGTCATTCCCATCCCCTGGGCTAGTCATATGGATTTCATTAGCCTGCACATACATGTCATTTTTTTGAGGTATAGCATCCTTACGATACGTTCCCTTTAAAAGGCACTAATACTTTTGCAACCATTTTCAAATTAAAAAAAATCTGCAACAATTTTGGGCATGCAGCTCCTATGCAGATCTAAGCATTTCCAACTAGAAACAAGCCCTATGCTGTCTGATCCCTCCTTTCCATCTGTCTCCCACTTCTGCAACCTATTACATGAAAATTAGAAAGACCTAGTGGATTGTAGTATGAGTGCAAGATCAGACTACACCGAGTTTGTTAGTAGCATGCAACCTTAAAGATACATGGGACTACAGTGGCGCTGTATTCGCCAAACGGCAAGAGATTTTAAATAATGATTATTTGCAAAAAAATGCTTAATTTTTTTATGTCAGTTACATTAGAAAAATAGTAAAACTAGTTGTATAAATATACATGCCCTATAAAAATACATCCAGCAATTTCAGATTACAGCGTAAGGACTTAGATTTTCTGTACATTATCTTGTGGGCTATACTGGTAACTGCAACTCTTCAAAAGCTCATGTGCTGTATACTGGGAAAAAGACAAAAAATAATAATTAAAATCAAATAAATAAAAAGAAAATAAAACATTCTAGAAAAAAAAAGTCCAGAAAAAGTACAATCCAATAAAGCCGAACAGTATTCTCTTCTAGGCTTTGCTTCTCAAATGTTTTCTATCATGGATGAATAATTATCTTTTGGTCTGAGAGTCACAGTCCTGATTGTGTTTATTGTGGCCCCTTGGAGGAAATACATAGAGATTAACCTGATACACTGCTTTGGGTAGCTCAGGTTCTGCGGGGGAGGGGCATGACACAGGGATTTCTAACAATGCACCAATGAGTAAATTGCTTTGGTAAACTCAGCCCCTTCGTACTCTGCACTGAACAAAGGACAGCAGTCTTGTCCTGAGAATTTCTTTGCATTGCTTAAAACATAACAGTTCCCCCACATCATTGCAACCAGAGTGTATACATAGCAGGGTTATCCACCGTGTCCCCCAAAATAGTAAATATCAAAGTTCCCCCAACTACATTGACAAGAACAATCCCAACAAGATTTTTTTGAGTGCCAATCACAGCCTACCATTAGTGGTAGCCAAGCTCCACTCACGAGTGACAGTCACAACCCTCAATAGTGTGAGCCCCAATGCTGGCCATAGCTCCTTCACTAGCTTCTGTGCTCCCCATTCCTTTCATCGGCCACAGTGCCCCCATTAGTGCCTTACTTTCGCTGCTGCTGCTCTTCTCTGGCAGCTCAATAATCAAGATAAGGATGGAAAAGTCTGTAGGACACAAACACAAGTCACAGGCTCTATGTCTACGTGTTGCCTTATAGTCTCCATGTCCGAAACTCTCAGACTTAATTTTAGAGCCAAGCACATGAGTGGTGGCCTTTCCATTTCTTCTCCATCTACATGCAACTTTCTCACCTGGACAAATGAGGCTCGTAGAACCCCCAAGAAGGGAGGATTCTCTTGGTTGGACTTCCATGGAGCAAACACATATGGCACATGCTATGGAGATGGATGATGGAAACCGTCTTAAAGTGATCATGACTGTTACATAATATATGGCGCACAGATTGGTAGGAGTCTGGCTCCTCCACAACCGGCGCTGCTTACAGAATACACTTATGTACATATAATGCGAATTCACATTAGCAGGTTTTCGTTTTTACTCTTTCATTTTTTCTGACGTACGATACAAACAATGGTTTGATCACTTTTATTCTGGCATTCGTTTCTTTTGCTTCACGAGGTTTTATATTTTTATAAATCTGACTTTTACGAACGTGGATAAACCAAATATGTTTTTATTTTCTTCAAATGTCTGATTTTAAAAGGGAAAAGTGTGGGTGATTACATTTTTTAAGTTTTGTAGCTTTTAGATATTTTTTAAAACTTTTTTTTTTTTACTTTATTTCTTTTGTCTTCCTAGGGGGACTTGAACCTGCTATATCTGATCAGCTGTATTACAGTATAAAGCTAAAATCACAATTTCCTATAAAGCCCAGCCTGTGGCTGAGGTTCACAGGAGGGCCAACATGGAAGCCATGGAAAGCTTCAGAGAGCTCCCGGCTGTCATGGAAAACCGACAGCATCTCTCGATGGACTTGCAGGATGTGGATGATGGGTGCCCTAATTGATACCCCCATTGGGTTAAGTGCTTTTATTGCCGCTGTAAGAGATGGATAGTGGCATTTAAGGAGTTAACATCAGCAATTTGAGCCAAGCTCTGATCTCAACTGCTTTAGGCAGATTGCGCCTCTATAATACACCCAGCATTTGCCGGTCATGGTGCAGGCACAGCTCCTGAGCCCGCTTCATACAACTGCACTCGACAGTCACCCTACATGTAAGATGGATGTTGAGAAGGTGTTATAGGGGTATTTATTTGTGGGTGCAATTTTCGTACTGATCAAGCAGTGCTGTGAAATTGGTAGTCTCATAAAAGATGGCAAAGATAAGGGTCCTGCAATTAAGTCTCCAGACTATGAGCCAGGTTGGTCACCTGTAGTAAATGGTTGCCAACTCATTGGCCTTCAATGACCATTGGAGGGGGCACATATGGGACATGAGACTTTGCCCAGCCATAACAACTGACTACTAAGGTGGCAGATGTTTATAGCGGAGGTTGTCAACGTGAGACAAAGATGCATGTGTAGCACCCCGAGGACTCGGCTGCTACAGGGGTATTGCATCTCCATCCAGAGGTGTGGTATTCCACTCCCGGGTAAGGATGGAGAGTGGAACTGAGCTCAGTTAGCTGCATGCACTACACTCACCCCATTTCCGGGGGACAGACCAACGGTACTCCCACCAGATAGATGTGCAGGTACGACAGCTTCTGTCCCCGGCTGGAGGGGGGGGGGACATCCCAGTGGTGTAGGAGCAGAGAGGGGAGGGACTCTGGGCATAGGTAGGAGCCCATTGGGTGCTAGTCACCTGGGCTCGGGTGTCAGAGGGGAGTATATAAGGGGGGCACCATCTTGGATCAGTGGTCAGTCTAGAGAGGAGCTCAGCCAGAGAGGGCTGACAGGGAGCGGTGGCTCAGTCTGGGCCCAGCTCCAGAGCCAGGCCTGGAGAGGAGGCCTGAGAGAGAGAGAGAGAGAGAAAGAAGAAGAAGGAGAAACAGGAACACCAAGAAAGGCCCAGAGACGCAAGAAGAGAGGGAACCCTGAGATCCCACGAGTTAACGGGTGAAGGGTTGGCAGAACAGGGTACCGGATCCCGAACTGGTGGAGGCCAATTATCCTTAGCCAGGAACCGGAGGTCGTGGTCAAGTTTTGGCGCGACCCCTCGCCACATCCACCAGGAAGGCAAACCACGTATAGGGTCAGGGAAGCCGGGAAAGGTTTCACCACCAGAAGGCCCGAGGGAGCCGGACAAAGGTGGATCCCTGGTGGGGACGGCCAGTAGGAAGGAGGAGAGGGGAGCTCAGGACCACGCTCTGGAACTGCCTGGGAGTTGGCCGAGTCCCGCACCTGGTGGACGCAGCACGGCTCGGGTGGTCACTCTTGGCCGAAGTGATCTGAACACCAACTGTGAGTAAAGCTTTAAACCTGCACTACAAGTCTCTGCGATTCCTTGTCACACCACCACTACCACTATCATCATTCCCTGCTTCACCAGCTGCCCTGAGGCTATACCCCTCCCGTTGGGGGTTATATCAACATTGCTGCACACCTATACCACCGGCCTCAGCGGTCTGCCCTGCAGCGGCGGTTTCATAACCGCATTCAACGGGTGGCGTAGTCGGACACTAATACCATCATACCAATAACCGCCACTTGGTTTGACCACCCTGGGCACGGACCGGGTCCCCGCCACTCGGAGACTACAACCCCCATCGGATCCGGCTCCGGGTATTCCCCCCCCCCGCGCACATGTGCGCCGCACTTCAACATGGCCCAGGGGGCGAGTCAACTTTGGCGTAGTCGGCAGGATTACGTGCCCGCAACCACCGGGTACTGCGTGCCTGAAGAAAAGTTAACATGTACCTCAAAAAGAAGTCTCCCGCTAATTCCGGAGGGTTCCCGCCATCAGACGCCGTCCGGAGTCGTTTCCCGCCGTTTGCCCGCCATTTGCAGCCTTTACCCGCCATCCGCAGAGTTTCCCGCCATCAGGAGACGATTCCCGCCATCTGAGAAGGTTTCCCGCCCTGGCAGAGCGGACGCCATTATGGGCGTGCCAGAGGGTGGCAAGAGACCACCTCCCATCGTGGGCATGGCCCCAGAGTGGCGCCAAAGGAAGAGACCGCCCCCACCAGCCGAGACTACAATAATGGAGATGTCCATCAGAGTGGGGGGTCTGCCCCTGAAACTGACTGTCACTAAGATGCCCCGGGACCACTCCCAATGGGGGCGGATAGGGAATAAAGCTGAGAAGATGGGTGCGGCCTGGAGGAGTCTGGACAGATCGCACCCGGGGATGGAGGAAGAGTCGAGCAGCACCGACCCCGTGGTTCGGAGCCTGTTGCAGGCCGCCACCCCAGAAGGCCTGGTGGAGATCCTGGCACAACTCCCCAGAGATCGGGAGCGTGCACAGACCACGCTGGAGGCCTTGGCCCGGAAGATGGCCCGAGTAAAACAGGAAGCACTGGCCGAGTGGAGAAGGGAGATGGCCCAGCAGGCTGGAACCCGCCAGCAGAGGACGCCACCCGCAACGTGGGGCATGTCCGCCCCTGAGGATGGTGCAGGAGGGACGAAGGCCGGAGACGACGCCGCGGAGGGAGCTGCAAGGAAGGAAGCAGGTAATGGGGACGTCATCACCCCGTGCCCAGTAGTCGTAAGCCTGCCCCAGCTCCCCGTTGCAAAGCCCGAAGTCATACTCCCCGTGCCCGTTGCCGCACCGCCGACGCTCCCAACTAGGCCTCAAGCGGCAGGAGCCGCGGTCGCGCCCTCTGTTACGCCGCGCCCCTTGACCCTGAGCGCGGCGAAGCAGGAAGTGCCACCGGCCTGGTCGCAAGGCCTGGTGAACCCGGGCGCTGATGCCCCTCCAGCGCCCTCTTCCTCAACAGTGCCGTCCTTTGACCCAAATAGGATTCCCCCGGCCTGGTCGCAGGGCCGAGTACCCCCGGGCGCCGCGGTCTCCACAGCGCCCTCTACCTCCACTGTGCCACCGGCCTGGTCGCAAGGCCTGGTGCATCCGGGCGCCGCTGCCCCCACAGCGCCCTTGACCTCCACAGTGCTGCCCCTGGGCGAAGATCTCTTCGCGCAGCATACTAGCCCGGACGGGCTGTCCTTCGTGTGGCCACCGGAGTACATCAACCCCCGACTCCGGAGGGAACGGCCCCTGTGTGAGCCTCTGATCCCGGCACCGGCACCCGCCAAAATTGTTCCGCTCCCGTTGGAAGACGCCCAATTCGCATGGGATCCGACCGGTGAGGACCTCATGGGGTTCACCAAGGAGACCCGGGCGGCCGCAGCCCGGCGGGGGGAGTGCTGCCGTCAACAGCTGGAGGTCTTTGGGAGAGAACGGCGAGAAAGGCGGATCCGCGAGGAACAGCTGCAGGCCCAAAGCGCGGAGCAGAAACGCCGGGCCCGACGAAACCCCCGTACGGCCCACGGTCCCCGCGCCACCGGGACCGTAATAAAGTTTCAACTGGAGAACGGCTGGGGCTTTATCCGGGATCACCGAACCCCCGGCGACGTCTTTGTCACCCGCAGGGATGTCGAGAGCCACCTGCCGGAGGGACACCGCGGACGTGACCTCTACCCGGGTGATGTGGTCGCCTTCACCCGGCATCAGTGTGCTAAAGGACCGTACGCCCTTCACGTACACCGGCTGACTGAGGAGGAGTTGCAGTATGAGGAAGACCAAGAGGACCCGGACGGGTCTGAAGACTACCCTCAGGAAGGAGCAGGAGGACGTCGTTACTAATGAACGGTAACTGAAACTGTACATAGTTACCCGTCGGGGTACCTGTCATGCTGCTAATTGGAGTGTGGTCCCCGTTGGGACTAGCGTGGAACTGTTTCCTGTGTGCCCCTATCCCTAATCAGGCTGAGGACTGTGAGCAGCCACTCCCTTATCCCCACTGGCCGAGGACTGAGAGCGGCCACACCCTGTAAATAGTTGCGCTTCTTAAAGCGCCCCCTACTGGTTTTATAAGAACTGTTTTTTTTCTATCACGAAATTAGTGACTGTTGCACTTTACCTGGTCGCAAGTTGCACGGTGGCCAGAGATCAAGAACGTGTTGGTCAAGAATGTTTTATATGAAAAAGTTTTATATGATGCTAAAAGAGTTAATGGTATTTTATAAGTGTGTGCAGAAAGTCTGATAATGTTTCCTTAATATTTTATACCTGTAACGATAAGAAGAACAGAGTACCTCCCATAAAGGGATGATTGAAAGTTAATATGTCTTATATGCGAGTGTACACTTTAAAATTTTTGTATGTTTTAATTTGTTTTTACTCTTTTCCAGCCCGAGGACGTGCTGTGATTTACCAGGGGGGAATGTAGCACCCCGAGGACTCGGCTGCTACAGGGGTATTGCACCTCGATCCAGAGGTGTGGTATTCCACTCCCGGGTAAGGATGGAGAGTGGAACTGAGCTCAGTTAGCTGCATGCACTACACTCACCCCATTTCCGGGGGACAGACCAACGGTACTCCCACCAGATAGATGTGCAGGTACGACAGCTTCTGTCCCCGGCTGGAGTGGGGGGGGGAGGAACATCCCAGTGGTGTAGGAGCAGAGAGGGGAGGGACTCTGGGCATAGGTAGGAGCCCATTGGGTGCTAGTCACCTGGGCTCGGGTGTCAAAGGGGAGTATATAAGGGGGGCACCATCTTGGATCAGTGGTCAGTCTAGAGAGGAGCTCAGCCAGAGAGGGCTGACAGGGAGCGGTGGCTCAGTCTGGGCCCAGCTCCAGAGCCAGGCCTGGAGAGGAGGCCTGAGAGAGAGAGAGAGAAAGAAGAAGAAGGAGAAACAGGAACACCAAGAAAGGCCCAGAGACGCAAGAAGAGAGGGAACCCTGAGATCCCACGAGTTAACGGGTGAAGGGTTGGCAGAACAGGGTACCGGATCCCGAACTGGTGGAGGCCAATTATCCTTAGCCAGGAACCGGAGGTCGTGGTCAAGTTTTGGCGCGACCCCTCGCCACATCCACCAGGAAGGCAAACCACGTATAGGGTCAGGGAAGCCGGGAAAGGTTTCACCACCAGAAGGCCCGAGGGAGCCGGACAAAGGTGGATCCCTGGTGGGGACGGCCAGTAGGAAGGAGGAGAGGTGAGCTCAGGACCACGCTCTGGAACTGCCTGGGAGTTGGCCGAGTCCCGCACCTGGTGGACGCAGCACGGCTCGGGTGGTCACTCTTGGCCGAAGTGATCTGAACACCAACTGTGAGTAAAGCTTTAAACCTGCACTACAAGTCTCTGCGATTCCTTGTCACACCACCACTACCACTATCATCATTCCCTGCTTCACCAGCTGCCCTGAGGCTATACCCCTCCCGTTGGGGGTTATATCAACATTGCTGCACACCTATACCACCGGCCTCAGCGGTCTGCCCTGCAGCGGCGGTTTCATAACCGCATTCAACGGGTGGCGTAGTCGGACACTAATACCATCATACCAATAACCGCCACTTGGTTTGACCACCCTGGGCACGGACCGGGTCCCCGCCACTCGGAGACTACAACCCCCATCGGATCCGGCTCCGGGTATTCCCCCCCCCCGCGCACACGTGCGCCGTACTGCAACATGGCCCAGGGGGCGAGTCACATGCACAATTGAGAGATTCCATTTAAGGGTTTGTTCACATGGGACAGATACGTTGCAGATTTTGCATTTGGCAACATATTGCAGAACTGGAAAAGTGGATGAGATTCTACCAAATCTGCCTAAAAAAAGCCATGCGAAATCCAATTGGAAATTTATGCTGTGGAATTTTCTTCCCTCTTTTGCATAAAATCTGCTGCAAAATCGAACACAGATTTTTCCTTGTCTTGAAGACGCTCAAGAAGGTTGTTCAAGCAACTATGTCCAACGTGGTAAAAGTATAGAACAAAATGTCGAAACAAGAGAAACAAGATTAAGATCCCATCAAGGAGTTAAAGTGAAGCTGAAGATGAAAATGTTTCAGCGTGAACTGAGATTGGCAGCGGCTGAATTTGTATTCCATGTGACCGGGCGCTTCCTAACTGGCGCTTACCTTTTGAACGATTTGTCAGGGGAGAAAGGCCATTTTCGTCTTTCATATAACGCTCTTAACAACTTTTAGTCATCCGAGGGTTCTCCCTTTCCCCTCTCCTTTCTCTTCTTGCTCTTAGATCTGAGCTCTGCCTTTGATGTAACACTTTTACAGCACATCAGAATCCAGATCCCGCTTCTGAAGCAGAAATGCATTTTAACAACAGGGAACGATGACATCACTTCAAACGTGGCCTCTTCTAAAGACGAACCATGCCTTGAAAACAACAACAAAAATACAATCCTGGGGAAAATCAGGAAACTTTTCCACTGTTTTTTTTTTCTTCTGTAGTATTAGGTTTTATTATTTGTACACTGCACTTATGACCATGAAACGACTGATGGAAGATCCAACTCAATTTACAACCCCCCGAAAAATCTAGTTATTTGTCACGGTCTGGGCTTCTTGAAAAATAATCTAATTTGGTGTAGAATGGAGGGAAGAAATTATTGGTACTATTTAGAGTTGGTACAAATCTATTTGCAGGACCTGGTCCATCAGCTCCATCGGTGATCTGTAGCTGGTGGACAGGAACCCCAAGAATCGTTAGCTATCTCCCGGCATCCACGGCTCTTCTTTTGATAAGCCGGCCTGGTGTGACGTCATTGTTGTGACGTGACGTCCATGTGATGTCACATCAGGTTGGATAATCAAAGGAAGAGTCGCGGATGCCAGGAGGAAGGAGGAGGCTCTCAGGGTTTCCGTCTGATGGACACAGGACACAGACTGGGTCCTGCAAATCATTTCGTACTAACTCTTAAACTATCATCGTACTTGACATACTTGTTCCAAAATGTTCGGGAAAATCAAGGAAAAAGGGGAGATCTCCAGGAAGAGTTGGCAAATTCCGCAGGCGCCCGTGTTTCTGGAAGGTTTCTTGGGCATGACACCAAAATGCTCTCTTAAACCGAGCCCAGGAGTGAAGTTGTACATTCACAAGGTGGGAAGCTGTAAGTGTAAAGGGTATGGATGGGCATGGACTGTGTAGAAGGGCGTGATTATGGATAACATTTTTTACTACATCCAGTAACCTTCTGGCCTGAAAGCAGAAAGAAGAGTCCACAATTATGAATTTATGAGCCCACTTGCCTCTTCATAGCATCCTCACACATGTGGGCTCCTACTCTGACACAGAGTATTTTCCTGATTCAGTCAGTGCTACCACATCTGCAGGGGGAGCAGATGAGCTGCTAAACAGCACCGCTTCCACCGGCAGGCTTAGCTCTCATGGCTGTGTGACATCCTCCGACAGGCGACAGGCACAACATCACAGCAACCGAGACTGTTAAACAACATTGTAGAATTTTTGAAAATTTTGGAAAATCTTTTTGAGATTGGTTTATTAGTTCCTTTCTTCACCCCTACATTTTTTGTGGGGGTTTTCCTGTGATTGGGGTAAGTTCTCATAGGGCAGTAATAATGCACCACAGCAATACCATTTCTAATCATCACATGTGGGTTTAAATCCCGGTAAGCAAATGTGACATCACAGCACCACTCCTGTCTATCTGTTATGTCTGGTATTGCAGGTCAGCTCCATTCATTTAGGGATAAGCTTCAATGCTGTACATAGTTCATAATTGGAGTGATGAAGGAAAATGAGCGGATTTTTCTGTGCTGCTGGTGGAAATGTGTCAAAGTGACATCAATGTGAATAAGGGTGGAGCAGGACCACGTCCTGAATATCATTCAGGACCAGGTCCTGCTCGGCGCTTATTCATATTGACGTCACTTTGACACATTTCCACCAGCAGCACAGAAAAATCTGCTCATTTTCCTTCATCACTCCAATTCTGGTCTGGTCTGGAGACCTGTGGATCTGCAGCAAATGACTACCTCAATTTCCTTAAAATTGTTGTGTATAACAACCGTACCAAGTTAGCAAATCTCCCTATTTACCAATTTTATGCTATAAGATAAGACCCTATTGCGCTCATTTGCTCCCCAGCTCCCGCAAATACATAGTCCATACATAGCCCATACATACAGTGGGGAAAAAAGTATTTAGTCAACCACCAACTGTGCAAGTTCTCCCACTTAAAAAGATGAGAGAGGCCTGTAATTGACATCATCGGTCGACCTCAACTATGAGAGACAAAATGAGAAAACAAATCCTGAAAATCACATTGTCTGATTTGGAAAGAATTTTTTTTAAATTTTGGTGGAAAATAAGTATTTGCTCAATTACAAACAAGCAAGATTTCTGTCTCTCACAGACCTGTAACTTCTTCTTTAAGAGGCTCCTCTGTCCTCCACTCATTACCTGTAGTACTGGCACCTCTGTCCTCCACTCATTACCTGTAGTACTGGCACCTCTGTCCTCCACTCATTACCTGTAGTACTGGCACCTCTGTCCTCCACTCATTACCTGTAGTACTGGCACCTCTGTCCTCCACTCATTACCTGTAGTACTGGCTCCTCTGTCCTCCACTCATTACCTGTAGTACTGGCACCTCTGTCCTCCACTCATTACCTGTAGTACTGGCTCCTCTGTCCTCCACTCATTACCTGTAGTACTGGCTCCTCTGTCCTCCACTCATTACCTGTAGTACTGGCACCGGTTTGAACTTGTTATCAGTATAAAAGACACCTGTCCGCAACATCTAACAGTCACACTCCAAACTCCACTATGGTGAAGACCAAAGAGCTGCCGAAGGACACCTGAAATAAAATTGTAGCCCTGCACCAGGCTGGGAAGACTGAATCTGCAATAGGCAAGCAGCTTGGTGTGAAGAAATCAACTGTGGGAGCAATAATTAGAAAATGGAAGACCTACAAGGCTACTAATAATCTCCCTGGAACTGGTGATCCACACAAGATCTCACCCCATGGGGTCAAAATGATCTCAAGAACAGTGAGCAAAAATCCCAGAACCACACGGGGGGACCTAGTGAATGACCTGCAGAGAGCTGGGACCAACGTTACACAGGCTACCATCAGTAACACACTACGCCGCCAGGGAGTCAGATCCTGCAGTGCCAGACATGCCCCCCTGCTTAAGCCATTACATATCTGGGCCCGTCTGAAGTTTGCTAGAGAGCATTTGGATGATCCAGAAGAGTATTGGGAGAATGTCATATGGTCAGATGAAACCAAAGTAGAACTGTTTAGTAGAAACACAACTCGTTGTGTTTGGAGGAGAGAGAATGCTGAGTTGCATCCAAAGAACACAATACCTACTTTGAAACATGGGGGTGGCAACATCATGCTTTGGGGCTGTTTCTCTGTCAAGGGACCAGGACGACTGATCCGTATAGATGAAAGAATGAATGGGGCCATGTATCGCAATATTTTGAGTGCAAACCTCCTTCCAACAGCAAGGGCATTGAAGAAACATGGCTGGGTCCTTCAGCATGACAATGATCCCAAGCACACCGCCAGAGCAACGAAGGAATGGCTTCGTAAGAAGCATTCCAAGGTCCTGGAGTGGCTTAGCCAGTCTCTAGATCTAAACCCTATAGAAAACCTTTGGAGGGAGTTGAAAGTCCGTGTAGCCCAGCGACAGCCCCAAAACATCACTGCTCTAGAGGAGATCTGCATGGAGGAATGGGCCAACATACCAGCAACAGTGTGTGCCAACCTTGTGAAGACTTACAGAAAACGTTTGACCTCTGTCATTGCCAACAAAGGATATATAACAAAGTATTGAGATGAACTTTTGTAATTGACCAAATACTTATTTTCCACCAAAAGTTGAAAAAAAAATTCTTTCCAAATCAGACAATGTGATTTTCAGGATTTGTTTTCTCATTTTGTCTCTCATAGTTGAGGTCGACCTATGATGTCAATTACAGGCCTCTCTCATCTTTTTTAGTGGGAGAACTTGCATAATTAGTGGCTGACTAAATTATTTATTTCCCCACTGTAGCCCATACATTGCCCATACACAAACCATACACAGCCCATTCACAGCTCATACACAGCCAACCCATACATCTCTCCTCCTGTACCAGCCGGTGACTTGTATTGTTCAAGATTAATGTAATTGTATTTGTTGTTTGCTATGTATACCCCTTTTCACATGTAAAGTGCCATGGAATAAATGGCGCTATAATAATAAATGACAATAATAATAATAATACACAGCCCATACATAGCCAATGGTCATGTGTGGCTCCCTGATTGCTTGCTGCTTTGCCTTTCGGCACAATAAAGACCTTATGTAAATGGAGAAACAATACAGGTTCTGATGTGCAAACAGCAATCCCTTCCCCTATTTTGACTGAAGCCATCCTTTAAGTAAATTATGACTGCGGTGAAAATGGTCCATCCTCCCATAAACAGCATAGAACGCACAGTGCAGTATTTTCCGGGCAATCTTTGCATTTTTTTTCCCTCTGCAGAATTTCCAATCATTATGATTTCATATTTCTCCCCTTTGATCCTCATAAAACATTATTTATAAAAAAAAAAAAAAAAAAGATAGAAAAGTTTTGGTGTCTGCAAGGTACGCAGTGCATGGGAATGTCAGCCGCGGCTTGGTTAACTTCCTGCACAAGTCCCAGGCAACAGCGGCAGATCCCAGCCTGATGCCAAGATATTACATCACTTCACTTAGCTCTGACCAAACATATGACCTCTCTTGATATTCTGTTCGCACAGCGAGGCACAGATGCAATCTAGACAATATATATTTCACGCAGACGTCTCCACCATTAACACGTTATTATGTAAATAGTATGGTCGCTGTAAAGTTTTATGGCTTTAATTAAAATTTAAGGGGACAGGATGCTCGCTGGCAAACTTGGAAAAAAAAACTTCCATCTACATCGGGTTCATTTTGCAACTATGAAATACTGGTGCAGACCAGAGGATCTGTTAACACTAGTGAGGATTTCAGATTGATTTCCTAATGTTAGTATTAGCCATCATTAGTGGATGCATGGGTTTTGAACCCCTAGGAAAAATAAAGGGATGGAACGCAGCGGATCCTTCATGGCTAAAAGTGACTGTTCCTGGTACTGCAGCTCAGCCCCATTCACCTAAAAGAGCTGAACTGAAGTGCCAGAAAGTTATTTAATTTTTTTTACCTTGAGAAAGGGACCGAAACGCGTTGGTAAAAAATAATTATTTGGGAACACAAAACACTTCTAATTTACTGAAGCACAGCCCGTTCAATGTGATATCGTCCTCCTCCACCATTATTCTTTTGGAAGAGGTTTTTCTCCTCCAGCCATGGAGCACGCATCTACAGGTGTTGTACCTTCCACACAATGCTGCCAGGTAAGCGCATACTCCCACCTTTCACTATCCTACCAAGACAGTGTCTCGCAAGGTGAGGGAAGGAACAGTCTACAACGACGGTAAGAGGGGGAAGGGAGCCCAACAACTAGGGAAAGGGGGAGTGGAGACACCTAGGCAGATCTAATATCACCCTGACTACCCTATCGTCCCTATATAGATTCCACACCTATCGTTATCAGGAAATCTAATCCCTGAATGTCCCTAAAGCTTGGCCCTAGGTAGGGAGGGGGAAGGGTGAGCACTAGTCAGGCCCCACTGTAACTAAAGACAACAAGGTAAAGAAACAAAGGGGATACACTTAGCTTGAGAAGACACAAGAGAGATAATGTAGAAAAAATATTTCAGCTCACCTGGGTCAGCCTGCTTGGTCCACTTTCTCATGGGGCACGGTGCTTGGATTGTAAAGATCCCCATCTAGGAGACATTAGGCAGTGATGAAAGGGTAGTTATCTGGCAACTTGTGAAATTGACTTAAAAAATAGCCTTTATTTTGAAAAAATTAAAAACATGAGACCATAGTGCAAATAAAAGCGTACAGAGGCTTACGCGTTTCGGATACGTAGATCCTTACGCATAGCATCATACAATGTTGAAATGGAAAAACTTTTAAGTATGGAAAAAGTAGTCGCCCACCATTTTTAATTTTTTTTCAAAATAAAGGCTATTTTTTAAGTCAATTTCACGAGTTGCCGGATAACTACACTTTCATCACAAGAGAGATAATGCCAACTATCCTCCAAGGGAAGTCCAAGAAGAAACTAGCCGACTACTAGTACTCCAGGCATGGACAAAGGAACATAGAACTATCACCGGCGACTCACTGGAGACACTGAGAGTTTTTAACTACCAAGTAAGGGTGTGTCAATTAGCAGCAGAAAGTGGAAGTCACTGCTGGGTCCTAAAGGGAGGAGGACATCATTACACTACTGACATGAGAGGATCGAGAAGGCATCTGCAATGCCAAGCGCAGTGACCTTCTAAAGCCGGATCCAGAGCGAATGTCTGTCACACTTGATACACCCGTGACAGACAGACATCCACTTATGGACTGCAGTACAATGAAGGGACTATGGCGCGGTCGCATTTGATTGCTCATGGTCAAACTTTTGCTTTTTTAGCCAACTCTCCTAGAACGTCAGTTGTACTCCCGGAAAAGGAGACACCTCCTGGATTCCCAAAAGAGTTTGCAAATTTTCCAGGCAGACACAGTCCTCTCAGTGTACCTCCAAAAAGTAGCGCTCCTTGTTAATCATAGAGACTAATGTTGGAGTCCGGATGCACCATAAAGGGCAGAAATGGAGGTATAGAAGGAACATGGCCGGTAAGAGGGGTATGGTTGCTCCCCAAATAACATTTCAAAAGTTGGTAAATATAGTAATATGATGCCCTTAGCACTAAATGTGCCTATACTGTACATGTGATTCAGGACCATACTTGTCAACATTGCCAATTTTTGCAAGATTCTCCCATAAAATGTACCACAAGTTGTGTAAAAGGAGAAGTTTATGGGCATTTTGGGGGAATTCCTTAGTAAAATGTAAAATGTCCCATTGGTAAACATTGATATATACTACAGCCTGAACCCCAGGACCAGTTCACAGTAAGTAAAAAAATATATTTATAACGTAACTCTTCTCATGAATTTTATATTTTTGTAAAGTTTTACCCAAACTGAGGTTCAAATATAGAACATTAAAAAGGAACACAAAAAAATCAAACATCAAACTAACAGGTCATTTCGTTTGTCTGTAGCATTGTCTTTGTGTTCCAAAATCAAGCTGTCTTGTACACAGAGGTTTATCATCTACTGATCTATTTTATTTTCAGATGGGACAGAGTTTAATCAATGCGGCTGGGGTGTAAAAAGCGTTTTTAATGCCCTGCTGCAGAAAGAACAGAGGGGAGAGGCTCCTGCTGCAGAAAGAACAGAGGGGAGAGGCTCCTGCTGAAGACAGAACAGAGGGTAGAGGCTCCTGCTGAAGACAGAACAGAGGGTAGAGGCTCCTGCTCCAGACAGAACAGAGAGGAGAGGCTCCTGCTGCAGGCAGAACAGAGGGGAGAGGCTCCTGCTGCAGACAGAACAGAGGGGAGAGGCTCCTGCTGCAGACAGATCAGAGGGGAGAGGCTCCTGCTGAAGACAGAACAGAGGGTAGAGGCTCCTGCTGAAGACAAAACAGAGGGGAGAGGCTCCTGCTGCAGACAGAACAGAGGAGAGAGGCTCCTGCCAAAGACAGAACAGAGGAGAGAGGCTCCTGCTGCAGACAGTACAGAGGAGAGAGGCTCCTGCGGCAGACAGAGCAGAGGGGAGAGGCTCCTGCTGCAGAAAGAAATGAGGGGAGAGGCTCCTGCTGCAGAAAGAAATGAGGGGAGAGGCTCCTGCTGCAGACAGAACAGAGGAGATAGGCTCCTGGCAGACAGAACAGAGGGGAGAGGCTTCTGCGGCAGACAGAACAGAAGGGAGAGGCTCCTGCTGAAGACAAAACAGAGGGTAGAGGCTTCTGCTGCAGACAGAACAGAGGGGAGAGGCTCCTGCTGCAGACAGAACAGAGGAGAGAGGCTCCTGCTGCAGACAGAACAGAAGAGAGAGGCTCCTGCTGCAGACAGAACAGAGGAGAGAGGATCCTGCTGCAGACAGAACAGAGGAGAGAGGCTCCTGCTGCAGACAGAACAGAGGAGAGAGGCTCCTGCTGCAGACAGAACAGAGGAGAGAGGCTCCTGCGGCAGACAGAACAGAGGAGAGAGGCTCCTGCGGCAGACAGAACAGAGAGGAAAGGCTACTGATGCAGACAGAACAGAGGGGAGAGGCTCCTGCTGCAGACAGAACAAAGGGGAGAGGTTCCTGCTGCAGACCGAACAGAGGGGAGAGGCTACTGATTCAGACAGAACAGAGGGGAGAGGCTCCTGCTGCAGACAGAACAAAGGGGAGAGAGTCTCCTGCTGCAGACAGAACAGAGGAGAGAGGATCCTGCTGCAGACAGAACAGAGGAGAGAGGATCCTGCTGCAGACAGAACAGAGGAGAGAGGCTCCTGCTGCAGACAGAACAGAGGAGAGAGGCTCCTGCTGCAGACAGAACAGAGGAGAGAGGATCCTGCTGCAGACAGAACAGAGGAGAGAGGCTCCTGCTGCAGACAGAACAGAGGAGAGAGGCTCCTGCTGCAGACAGAACAGAGGAGAGAGGCTCCTGCGGCAGACAGAACAGAGAGGAGAGGCTACTGATGCAGACAGAACAGAGGGGAGAGGCTCCTGCTGCAGACAGAACAAAGGGGAGAGGTTCCTGCTGCAGACAGAACAGAGGGGAGAGGTTCCTGCTGCAGACAGAACAGAGGGGAGAGGCTCCTGCTGCAGACAGAACAGAGGGGAGAGGCTCCTGCTGCAGACAGAACACAGAGGAGAGGCTCCTGCTGCAGACAGAACAGAGGAGAGAGGATCCTGCTGCAGACAGAACAGAGGAGAGAGGCTCCTGCTGCAGACAGAACAGAGGAGAGAGGCTCCTGCTGCAGACAGAACAGAGGAGAGAGGCTCCTGCTGCAGACAGAACAGAGGAGAGAGGCTCCTGCGGCAGACAGAACAGAGAGGAGAGGCTACTGCTGCAGACAGAACAAAGGGGAGAGGTTCCTGCTGCAGACAGAACAGAGGGGAGAGGCTCCTGCTGCAGACAGAACAGAGGGGAGAGGCTCCTGCTGCAGACAGAACACAGAGGAGAGGCTCCTGCTGCAGACAGAGCAGAGGGGAGAGGCTGCTGCTGCAGACAGAACAGAGGGGAGAGTCTCCTGCAGAAGACAGAAAAGAGGGGAGAGGCTCCTGCTGCAGACAGAACAGAGGGGAGAGGCTCCTGCTGAAGACAGAACAGAGGAGAGAGGCTCCTGCGGCAGACAGAACAGAGGGGAGAGGCTCCTGCTGAAGACAGAACAGAGGAGAGAGGCTCCTGCTGCAGACAGAACAGAGGGGAGAGGCTCCTGCTGCAGACAGAACAAAGGGGAGAAGTTCCTGCTGCAGACAGAACAGAGGGGAGAGGCTCCTGCTGAAGACAGAACAGAGGAGAGAGGCTCCTGCTGCAGACAGAGCAAAGGGGAGAGGCTCCTGCTGAAGACAGAACAGAGGAGAGAGGCTCCTGCTGAAGACAGAAGAGAGGGGAGAGGCTCCTACTGCAGACAGAACAGAGGGGAGAGGCTCCTGCTGAAAGCAGAACAGGCAGGAGAGGCTCCTGCTGCAGACAGAACAGAGGGGAGAGGCTCCTGCTGCAGACAGAACAGAGGGGAGAGGCTCCTGCTGCAGACAGAACAGAGGGGAGAGGCTCCTGCTGCAGACAGAGCAGAGGGGAGAGGCTCCTGCTGCAGACAGAACAGAGGGGAGAGGCTCCTGCTGAAGACAGAACAGAAGGGAGAGGATCCTTCTGCAGGCAGAACAAAGGGGAGAGGCTCCTGCTGCAGACAGAACAGAGGGGAGAGGCTCCTGCTGCAGACAGAACAGAGGGGAGAGGCTCCTGCTGCAGACAGAGCAGAGGGGAGAGGCTCCTGCTGCAGACAGAACAGAGGGGAGAGGCTCCTGCTGAAGACAGAACAGAAGGGAGAGGCTCCTTCTGCAGGCAGAACAAAGGGGAGAGGCTTCTGCTGCAGACAGAACAGAGGGGAGAGGCTACTGTTGCAGACAGAACAGAGGGGAGAGGCTTCTGCTGCAGACAGAACAGAGGGCAGAAGCTCCTGCTGCAGACAGAACAGAGGGGAGAGGCTCCTGCTGCAGACAGAACAGAGGGGAGATGCTCCGGCTGCGGACAGAACAGAGGGGAGAGGCTCCAGCTGCAGACAGAACAGAGGGGAGAGGCTCCTGCTGAAGACAGAACAGAGGAGAGAGGCTCCTGCGGCAGACAGAACAGAGGGGAGAGGCTCCTGCTGAAGACAGAACAGAGGAGAGAGGCTCCTGCTGCAGACAGAACAGAGGGGAGAGGCTCCTGCGGCAGACAGAACAGAGGGGAGAGGCTCCTGCTGAAGACAGAACAGAGGAGAGAGGCTCCTGCTGCAGACAGAACAGAGGGGAGAGGCTCCTGCTGCAGACAGAACAAAGGGGAGAAGTTCCTGCTGCAGACAGAACAGAGGGGAGAGGCTCCTGCTGAAGACAGAACAGAGGAGAGAGGCTCCTGCTGCAGACAGAGCAAAGGGGAGAGGCTCCTGCTGAAGACAGAACAGAGGAGAGAGGCTCCTGCTGAAGACAGAAGAGAGGGGAGAGGCTCCTACTGCAGACAGAACAGAGGGGAGAGGCTCCTGCTGAAAGCAGAACAGGCAGGAGAGGCTCCTGCTGCAGACAGAACAGAGGGGAGAGGCTCCTGCTGCAGACAGAACAGAGGGGAGAGGCTCCTGCTGCAGACAGAACAGAGGGGAGAGGCTCCTGCTGCAGACAGAGCAGAGGGGAGAGGCTCCTGCTGCAGACAGAACAGAGGGGAGAGGCTCCTGCTGAAGACAGAACAGAAGGGAGAGGATCCTTCTGCAGGCAGAACAAAGGGGAGAGGCTCCTGCTGCAGACAGAACAGAGGGGAGAGGCTCCTGCTGCAGACAGAACAGAGGGGAGAGGCTCCTGCTGCAGACAGAGCAGAGGGGAGAGGCTCCTGCTGCAGACAGAACAGAGGGGAGAGGCTCCTGCTGAAGACAGAACAGAAGGGAGAGGCTCCTTCTGCAGGCAGAACAAAGGGGAGAGGCTTCTGCTGCAGACAGAACAGAGGGGAGAGGCTACTGTTGCAGACAGAACAGAGGGGAGAGGCTTCTGCTGCAGACAGAACAGAGGGCAGAAGCTCCTGCTGCAGACAGAACAGAGGGGAGAGGCTCCTGCTGCAGACAGAACAGAGGGGAGATGCTCCGGCTGCGGACAGAACAGAGGGGAGAGGCTCCAGCTGCAGACAGACCAGAGGGGAAAGGCTTCTGCTGCATACAGAACAGAGGGGAGAAGCTCCTGCTGCAGACAGAACAGAGGGGAGAGGCTCCTGCTGAAGACAGAACAGAGGAGAGAGGCTCCTGCTGCAGACAGAGCAGAGGGGAGAGGCTCCTGCTGCAGACAGAACAGAGGGGAGAGGCTACTGCTGCAGACAGGACAGAGGGGAGAGGCTTCTGCTGCAGACAGAACAGAGGGGGGAAGCTCCTGCTGCAGACAGAACAGAGTGGAGAGGCTCCTGCTGCAGACAGAACAGAGGGGAGAGGCTCTGGCTGCGGACAGAACAGAGCTGAGAGGCTCCTGCTGCAGACAGAACAGAGGGGAAAGGCTTCTGCTACAGACAGAACAGAGGGGAGAAGCTCCTGCTGCAGACAGAACAGAGGGGAGAGACTCCTGCTGAAGACAGAACAGAGGACAGAGGCTCCTGCTGCAGACAGAGCAGAGGGGAGTGGCTCCTGCTGCAGACAGAACAGAGGGGAGAAGTAGTGTTGAGCCACCCACGTAGTGTTCGGGTTCGGTTCGGTTCGTCGAACACCGGGATGTTCGTGGAACTGTTCGTCGAACACCTTAGAACACTGTCGAATAACGTCGAACAACGTTAAAACCAATGGCAGGCAAATAAAAACACATGGAAAACACGTTCAAAGGTGTCCAAAAGCTGACAAACTGCTCAGAAGACACTCTCTTTAAAAAAGCCGGCCGGCAATTCAGCATCGGTACCCAACAATTTAGAAGAGAAGGAATAGAGCATCACACATAGATTAGATAGATAGAAACATGTCAGTCACATATATAAGAAGTACAGTGACAGTGTTGGTTACTGTACTTGTCATTTAGTGTTAAAGGATTTATTAAAAAAAATAATAGTGTTTTCATGCACCGTCTCTTTAAAAAAGCCGGCCGGCGATTCAGCATCCGTACCCGACAATTTAGAACAGAAAGAATAGAGCACCACACATAGATTAGATAGATACAAACTTGTAAGTCACATATATATGAAGTACAGTGACAGTGTTGCTTACTGTACTTGTCATTTAGTGTTAAAATAAAGGAATTATTAAAAAAAAAATTGGCGTGGGGTTCCCCGTAATTTTAGTCTCTAGCGGAGGTTAAGCAGACGGCTGGGGCAGATGTTTGAAGCCTGGGAAGGGGGTAATACCCACGGAGCTTCCCAGGCTACTAATATCGGCCCCCAGCTGAATACCTAGCCTTTACTAGCTATTAAAATGGGGGATCCCCCAAAAAATGATGTGGGGTCCCCCTTGTTTTAATAGCTAGCAAAGGCTAGGCAGACAGCTGGGGGCTGATATTAATAGCCCAGGAAGGGTGCCATGAATATTGGCCCCCTCCCAGGCTAGAAACATCAGCCGTCAGCCGCCCCAGAAATGGCGCATCCATTGGATGCCCCAATTCTGGCACTTAGCCTCGCTCTTCCCACTGCCCTGTAGCGGTGGCAGTGGGGTAATAGGGCTGGGGTTGATGTCAGCTGGCATTATAAGCTGACATCAAGCCCAGGTTAGTAATGGAGAGGCGTCTATAAGACACCCCCATTACTAACCCCATAGTCAAAGTAAAAAAAAACATCACAACACCCAGAATAAAGTCCTTTAATTGAAATAAACATACAATTCTTTATTGTTCTAAATTAAACCACACTTACCATCACGCCCATTCCAGCTGAAGCCAACGATCTCCTGCAATAAAAATAAAATAATAAACCAACATCATCCTTACCTTTCCATGGTTCCCAGGATGGCTGTAGCTCTTCTACATTCATATGACAGGCTGGATCGCAGCCGAAAGCTGCCATCCAGCTTGCCATGCCGCAGACACTGAGAAGCGCAGGCATGCTTGCGCTCCTCAGTGTCTGGCTGTGACAGCATCCAGATGAGCCGAGATCATGTCCAATGAACTCAGCTCACCTCATGCATGTCACTGACAGCGTGGGAGAATTTTCCTGCGCATGCGGTGAGCGTGAGAGAATTCTCCTGCGCTCACGGCAAGCACAGGAGAAGTCTCCCACGCTGTCAGTGACGTGCATGAGGTGAGCTGAGTTCATTGGACATGATCTCGGCTCATCTGGATGCAGTCACAGCCAGACACTGAGGGGCGCAAGCATGCCTGCGCTTCTCAGTGTCTGCGGCATGGCAAGCTGGATGGCAGCTTTCGGCTGCGATCCAGCCTGTCATGTGAATGTAGCAGAGCTGGAGCCATTCTGGGAACAATGGAAAGGTAAGGCTGAGGTTGCTTTATTATTTTACTTTTATTGCAGTAGTCATTGGCTTCAGCTGTAATGGGCGTGATGGTAAGTTTGGCTTCATTTAGAACATTAAAAAATTGTGTGTTTATTTCAATTAAAGGACTTTATTCTGGGTGTTGTGTTTTTTTTAAATACTTTACTAGAAATTCATGGCGGTCATGTCTAATATTTTCGTTACCCCATGAATTTCGGGCTTAGGGCCAGCTGATAATACCAAGCTGGCCCTAACCCCTTTATTACCCAGTGAGCCACCGCACCAGGGCCCTGGATGAGTTGGGTACAGCACCAGAAGATGGCGCTTCTATGAACACGCCATTTACTGGGTGGCTGCGGACTGCAATTTGCAGCGGGGGGGGCCAGAAAGCTTGGGCCTCCCTGCGCTGCGGATTCCAGCCCCCAGCTGCCTAGTTGTACCTGGCTGGACACAAAAATAGGGCAAAGCCCCACGTATTTTTTTTTTAAATTATTTCATGAAATTCATGAAATAATTAAAAAAAAATGCTTCCCTATATTGTTGTGTCCGGCCAGGTACAAATAGGCAGCTGGTGGTTGGGGGCAGCCCGTTCCTGCCTGCTGTACCTGGCTGGACACAAAAATAGGGCGAAGCCCCACGTAAATTTTTTTTAATTATTTCATGAATTTCATGAAATAATTTAGAAAAAAAATACGTGGGGCTTTGCCCTATTTTTGTGTCCAGCCAGGTAAAGCAGGCAGGAACGGGCTGCCCCCAACCACCAGCTGCCTATTTGTACCTGGCCGGACACAACAATATAGGGAAGCCCTTTTTTTTTAATTATTTCATGAATTTCATAAAATAATTAAAAAAAAAAATATGTGGGGCTTCGCCCTATTTTTGTGCCCAGCCAGGTACAGCAGGCAGGAACGGGCTGCCCCCAACCACCAGCTGCCTATTTGTACCTGGCCGGACTCAACAATATAGGGAAGCTCTTTTTTTTTTTTAATTATTTCATGAAGTTCATGAAATAAATAAAAAAAAAAATACGTGGGGCTTCGCCCTATTTTTGTGTCCAGCCAGGTACAACTAGGCAGCTGGGGGCTGGTATCCGCAGCGCAGGGAGGCCCAAGCTTTCTGCCCCCCCCCTCCCCACGTCACTGACAGCGTGGGAAAATTCTCCTGCGCTTGCGCTTGCCGTGAGCGCAGGAGAATTCTCTCACGCTCACCGCATGCGCAGGAGAATTCTCCCACGCTGTCAGTGACGTGCATGAGGTGAGCTGAGTTCATTGGACATGATCTCGGCTCATCTGGATGCCGTCACAGCCAGACACTGAGGAGCGCAAGCATGCCTGCGCTTCTCAGTGTCTGCGGCATGGCAAGCTGGATGGCAGCTTTCGGCTGCGATCCAGCCTGTCATGTCAATGTAGAAGAGCTAGAGCCGTCCTGGGAACCATGGAAAGGTAAGGATGATGTTGGTTTATTATTTTACTTTTATTGCAGAAGACATTGGCTTCAGCTGGAATGGGCGTGATGGTAAGTATGGTTTAATTTAGAACAATAAAGAATTGTGTGTTTATTTCAATTAAAGGACTTTATTCTGGGTGTTGTGTTTTTTTTTTTTACTTTGACTATGGGGTTAGTAATGGGGGTGTCTTATAGACGCCTCTCCATTACTAACCTGGGCTTGATGTCAGCTGGCATTATAAGCTGACATCAACCCCAGTCCTCTTACCCCACTGCCACCACTACAGGGCAGTGGGAAGAGCGAGGCTAAGTGCCAGAATTGGCGCATCCTATGGAATGCGCCATTTCTGGGGCGGCTGATGGCTGGTGTTTCTAGCCTGGGAGGGGGCCAATAATCATGGCACCCTTCCTGGGCTATTAATATCAGCCCCCAGCTGTCTGCCTAGCCTCTGCTAGCTATTAAAATAGGGGGGACCCCACGTCATTTTTTGGGGGTCCCCCATTTTAATAGCTAGTAAAGGCTAGGTATTCAGCTGGGGGCTGATATTAGTAGCCTGGGAAGCTCCGTGGGTATTACCCCCTTCCCAGGCTTCAAACATCTGCCCCAGCTGTCTGCTTAACCTCCGCTAGAGACTAAAATTATGGGGAACCCCACGCCAATTTTTTTTTAATAAATCCTTTATTTTAACACTAAATGACAAGTACAGTAATCAACACTGTCACTGTACTTCTTATATATGTGACTGACATGTTTCTATCTATCTAATCTATGTGTGATGCTCTATTCTTTCTGCTCTAAATTGTCGGGTACCGGTGTATGCCGCTGCTGAATTGCCGACTTTTCATGTAATACATTCTACATTATTCTTAGTTGTTTTCCTTCATGTAGAATTAACCTACAAGGAAAGAAAGGGTTTATTTTCATTCCAATATTTGTGTCCCATTGACTTGCATTGGTTTCCGGTATCGGAATCTGTGATATCCGATATTTTTTGGGTATCGGTCCGATCCAATCCAATCTGATATTTCCCGATATCGGAAGGTATCGCTCAACACTAGTGATAATCTATCCTTTCTGTTCTAAATTGTCGGGTACCGATGCTGAATTGCCGGCCGACTTTTTTAAAGAGACGGGTGCATGAAAACACTATTATTTTTTTTTAATAAATCCTTTAACACTAAATGACAAGTACAGTAACCAACACTGTCACTGTACTTCTTATATATGTGACTGTCATGTTTCTATCTATCTAATCTATGTGTGATACTCTATTCTTTCTGTTCTAAATTGTCGGGTACCGGTGTATGCCGCTGCTGAATTGCCGGCTTTTTACGTTTCACTGTGAGTAATGTTCCAATCGATTTGGGCAACCACTGTAATGCCACAACCACCATGGCTGTAGCATTACCGTGAGTGGCAGACAATCCCTGCATGATGTGAAAAAATCCAGTTACGCTTTTGGTGCACGAACAGTTATCGAACATAACCTCGAACAGCAGAATTTTTTGCAAATCATTCGCGTTCGTCGAACGACTCGAACACCACCCAAAACAGCTCAAATTTGAGATTGGCGAACAGTTCTAGTGGAACACCGCTCATCTCTAGGGAGAAGCTCCTTCTGTAGACAGAACAGAGGGGAGAGGCTCCGGCTGCGGACAGAACAGAGGGGAGAGGCTCCTGCTGCAGACAAAACAGAGGGGAGAGGCTTATGCTGCAGACAGAACAGAGGGAAGAGGCTCCTGCTGCAGACAGAACAGAGGGGAGAGGCTCCTGCTGCAGACAGAACAGAGGGGAGAGGCTCCTGCTGAAGACAGAACAGAGGAGAGAGGCTCCTGCTGCAGACAGAGCAGAGGGGAGAGGTTCCTGCTGCAGACAGAACAGAGGGGAGAGGTTCCTGCTGCAGACAGAGCAGAGGGGAGAGGCTCCGGCTGCAGACAGAACAGAGGGGAGAGGCTCCAGCTGAAGACAGAACAGAGGGGAGAGGCTCCTGCTGAAGACAGAACAGAGGGGAGAGGCTCCTGCTGAAGACAGAACAGAGGGAAGAGGCTCCTGCTGAAGACAGAACAGAGGAGAGAGGCTCCTGCTGCAGACAGAGCAGAGGGGAGAGGCTCCTGCTGCAGACAGAACAAAGGGGAGAGGCTTCTGCTGCAGACAGAACAGAGGGAAGAGGCTCCTGCTGCAGACAGAAAAGAGGGGAGAGGCTCCTGCTGCAGACAGAACAGAGGGGAGAGGCTCCTGCTGAAGACAGAACAGAGGGGAGAGGCTCCTGCTGAAGACAGAACAGAGGGGAGAGGCTCCTGCTGAAGACAGAACAGAGGGGAGAGGCTCCTGCTGAAGACAGAACAAAGGGGAGAGTCTCCTGCTGCAGACAGAACAGAGGGGAGAGGCTCCTGCTGAAGACAGAACAGAGGGGAGAGGCTCCTGCTGCAGACAGAACAGAGGGGAGAGGCTCCTGCTGAAGACAGAACAAAGGGGAGAGGCTCCTGCTGCAGACAGAACAGAGGGGAGAGGCTCCTGCTGAAGACAGAACAAAGGGGAGAGGCTTCTGCTGCAGACAGAACAGAGGGGAGAGGCTCCTGCTGAAGACAGAACAGAGGGGAGAGGCTCCTGCTGCAGACAGAACAGAGGGGAGAGGCTCCTGCTGCAGACAGAAAAGAGGGGAGAGGCTCCTGCAGCAGGAATTTGTCTTATTCTACACATAAGATAGTGAGGAAGAAGAGAAGGGATATTGATAATTCTTCAAGACACACAGAAAATTTCTTGGTTTTATTTGTAATATGAGATAAAAATAGAATCGAAAGAAAGGAGAAAAATAAAAGGGGATGTCTCATCTTCATAATAGGGTAGCGTAATCGTTTCCAGCTCATTACCTAGGTTTACCGGCCACCATTGCAGTCTATCAGTGGTAGCCTGTCTCTTAGGTGCAATGAGCACAGCACCTACAAGCTCTTTTATATAGAGCTTACAAGCACTGCTCTGAAGCTTTCTGGATTAATGAATCTGGACAACTTCAGTGCCCCTACACTCCTCTGATGCCGCAGAGACAAACCTGCTTCTGCTTGTACCATCAGAGAGCACAGAGTTCTGGCCAGTGATGCAATGATGCTTCTGCTCGAAATGTCATTCATTCATTCATCAGCAAACTTCCTTCTGACAAAGAAGAAGCAAGAGGCTGCGGATCTCAGAACTGCTGACGACAAGTTGAGAAAACCTCTTTAATGGAGGAATTGCTGATTTATTTTAATGTTTTAAAACAATTTATAATATCAGTGTTCGAGTTCTGCCAAAAGTTTATGCCAAAGTATATGCCATGTGCCTAATATATTTTATTTTGTACATTTTCCTAAACAATTTTTAAAATGTCTAATAAAAGGGGTGAGGCTAAGAGTAGTCATAAAATTGCACAATGCAGGGGCATAAAGAATAAAAAAAATTGTCTAAAATGATTGCACCAAACTGATTGAACTGAACTGGGTAGATTGACACATTTTCCCTATTTTTGCTGCCTAATTTACAACATTTGATAATTGATTCCCCTCAATGTGTCTTATACTATTGTAAAAGCAGAAACAAAATGTCAAATAAACTGTAAATATAAAAACAAGATTAGACATAAGATCAAAATTAAATGAATGAAAATGAGGCATTAATTGCCTGGACGCTGACAACTGTTTTCCTTAAATAATGATCATTCAAAAATAAAATTCAATAATAAACTAAAAATAAAAACAAAATAAACAAAAAAGCAATTATAATAAACACATTCAAATTGATTTAAAAAAAAAAGTAATAAAATATGAAGAAAAAGAGTGTTTTCCTTCGTATCTCCGCATCGGCATGCATGATCTGTTTACTTCCTAAAATAAAACACCCATCAAGAAGAGTCAAGGTGCTCTTGATAGCCATGGGACACCAACAGACTAATACCAACTGCCAGCAGTAAGAGCGGTCAGGTCCTGTCCTTGTAACTTCTCTGCAAATCACTGTAGCAAATGTCTGCCTTCTCTTCGTAGACAACAGGAAGGCTCGGGATGATGGAAGAATATGTGACAAATCCTGGATCTGATTATAATACATAAACATGGCCAAATATCTGTAAAGTAAAATGTAGGCGTCCTTCCGAAAATTCTAAATTTTCCAATTTTGCAGTTTCTTTATATGAATTTTGTCATTATTATTTATATTATTATGATAATATTATATTATTATTATTGATTTTTTTTATGTTATAAGGGTAGGAGGTCTGCTTTTCTGATAAAAAAAAAAATCTCCAAATTTCATGCAGTTATATGCTTAAATTATATCTGCCTGCATCCACCACAAGAGGGAGCTGAAGGGCATACTGCATACAGTTTTATTATTGCGTTCAATGTATAAACAGTATGCAGTAAGCTCTAAAGCTCCCCCTAGTGGTGGCTGAAGGCAAACAAAAATGTATTATCTAATTCTAAGTTTATGCAGAATATTTGTTAAACTCTTAAGCATAGAAAATTGGATTTATACAGATAAAAAAGGGCTAAGTGATGTTAAGGCTTGAACATCCACCTTAATTTAAGGAGTACTTATTACAGTGAGAGTAAGACAAGTTTGTTTGATGCCTATGGCAGGATATTCAGAATTTATCGCGCTGACATTGCATGTTACTGCATTAAATTTACTCTCATGTAGTAAAAGTAAACTCTCGTCATACCTCTATGACATAATAGGCAACTTGATCATGGTGACCATTTTTATTACATCTCTCATATGAAGGACACCTTAGGAGGGGGAAGCTACTTCCTTCATCTGGTTCCTGATCCACAGGACCAAAAATTGGTCTCCAAGAAGATCCTAATCAGACTTACTTAGCAAAGGAGGTAACATAGCCCTTAAAATATGGGTATAAAAAACAAAAGTGAGATATCTAAAAAAAATTAAAACAGAAAAAAGGAAAAAAATGAATTAACAATTCTTTATTCCAGTTTTGCTTACCAGGCACAGTGCCACACTATTGGTAATGGCTGTGCCTGGTTTTGCAGCTCTTTCAGTTCAATAGGACGGAGTTGAAAATCAGCTGCAATACCAAGTACCACCACTACTGGAGGAATGGAGCTGTGCCTGTTAAACAATGAAGGAGATGCAGCTCTCCTACAGCCAATCTCATTTTGATTGCATTGTCTACCTTAAAGGGGTTGTCCGCCTTTTCTCTTACTTAAATGCATGTAAAAATGATTGGGTTTCATTAAAACTGCTGCAATGTTTTCCTCTGTACCACACCATCTATTGCTTGATGCAGAATGAGTTAACTGAGAATCTATCAGGTATGTGACCTCCTTCTGACATTCCAAAGATAGAGTTTCTGTCACTTTTCTGGCCTCCTCTCAGCTGATTTATGACCATGGATCGCATAAAAATTGAAAGTGCAGGGAAACAAAGAACCTGTAAAAGCCAAACGGTGCAAAATTTTTAATGAAATAGAATTGCAAAAATGATTTTTAGCCCAAAATACATGCATTTAACTAAAAAAATAAAAAGTGTCCCCAAAAGTGGACAACCCCTTTAAGGATATACAATAGGAACCATTAATGGTGCACCCACAAGTGAAATTGAAGATTTCGGGTGCCAAAAAAAAATTTGTACCAGGTCCTTGAGTGCATCACCAACCATTGCACCCCCTGCTGAAAAATACTAATGATTTTGCAAGCCATGGGCTAATACAATAAGTGCCGAATTCCAGCATGGGCCAGTACCCGTCTGTATTCTGTAGGAGCCTGGTATCCAGTGTCCGCACTGTGACAGTGTATACTTGTGCCTGATTATTGCTGCATTCTGGAGGATCACTGGGGAGCGGCTCTGCTTCCTGTCCACCAGGGCCCGTTAATCATTGTTAGTAGGTAAAATCATCTGTAACAACTAATCCAAAAAGAAGATTATATTTATTTTGGCTGCAGTCTCTCACAATTCGTTAAAATCAACAAAGCCTTTTCATTAGCCCCCCGCTGATATCCTTATAACAGGCACTTCTAGGGTCTCAAAGCACAGAGCGACACATATGTACAGTATGATTGCCGAAGCCGGCAAGATGGGACGGAGGGACAAAGCACGGCATGAGATATACTGGATACATGTATACTGGGCAGAATGTACGAGGAGTATATAGAACCAGTATGTCCATCAGCACAGAAGGCGTACAATCAATGTAAAGACACACAGAACAACAGAAGAAAGTACAGAATAAACAGATGACTATCGGGGTCAAAATATAGATAGATATCTAAAGGAGAGATAGAGACAGATAGATAGATAGATAGATAGATAGATAGATAGATAGATAGATAGATAGATAGATAGATAGATAGATAGATAGATAGATATTAGAGATAGATAGATAGATAGATAGATAGATAGATAGATAGATATTAGAGATAGATAGATAGATAGATAGATAAATATGAGAGCGATAGAGATAGAAGATAATTAAATAGATAATAGATAGATATGCGAGAGATAGATAGATATGAGATGGATGAATAAATGAGATAGATGATAGATAGATAATAGATAGATATATAGATATGAGAGAGATAGAGATAGAAGATAATTAGATAGATAATAGATAGATAATAGATAGATGGATAGATAGATAGATAGATAGATATGAGATAGATAGATATGAGATAGATAGACAAACAGACAAACACAGCAAAACATGCTACCGGCCAATCAGAGGTCTGCAGCTGACATCGGTGTGCTAGTCATTGCTAGTTGAATGGCATTGACGTCATGCGCTGTCCATGTTGGCCCACTGAAGTCAGCTACAGAGGACACCGCACATCGTGGAAGCGGAGGAAGGTAAGAAGAATCATTTAGTTTTTTAATTTAATGTATTAGAAAAGAGCAGCAGAACATTATATCAGGAAGGGGCCCAGGATTTGGGGACATTATACAATGATGGGGACATTGTTAAAGGATGGGGAACATTATACCTGAATGGGGAATACTGTTATAGGATGGGAAACATTATACCAGGATGGGGAATACTGTTATAGGATGGGGGACATTATACCAGGATGGGGAATACTGTTATAGGATGGGGAAAATTATACCAAGATGGGGAATACTGTTATAGGATGGGGGACATTATACCAGGATGGGCCCATGATGGGGGATATTATACCAGGATGGGGGACATTGTTACAGTAAGGGGCCCAGGTCAGGGGATATTATACCAGGAAGGGACCAATGGATGGGGGACATTATTACTGAAAAGTGCCCATGATGTGGGACATTATTGCAGAAAAAAGGTCCAGGACAGGAGATATTATAACAGGAAGGGGCACAGATTGAGGGACATTACACTAGGAAGGGGCCTAGTATGAGAGACATTATTACAGGATGGTGGCAACAATGGTGGAGATAATTACAAGAAATAGCCTGGATGAAGGACATTATTATATGGGGAGCAACACACGTCATTATAGGATTTAGAATGCTACAAGGGCCCCTACATCTGACTAACATGCAGGTGGTGGCTCAAGTCCAAATTTTGCATCGGGGTCAATCAGACTCTAGTTACTGAATAGATATTATCTATCTATCTATCTCATATCTATCTATCTATCTCATATCTATCATCTATCTATCTCATATCTATCTATCTCATATCTATCTATCATCTATCTATCTATCATCTATCTATCTGTCTCATATCTATCTATTATCTATCTATCTCTATCATCTATCTTTCTATCTATCTATCTAATATCTATCTATCTATCTATCTATCCATCTATCTATCTATCTATCTATCATCTATCTATCTATCATCTATCTCTGTCATCTATCTATCTATCTCTATCATCTATCTATCTATTGTCTATCTATCTATCTATCCATCTATCTATCTATATATCCCTCTATCCCTCTATCTATCTATCTATCTATCTATCTAACTTTCAATCTATTTTTTTATCCAGAGTTGAACTTTGTTAGAAAAAATATTTTAATCTGAATCTTTTTGTAATAAATATGAATCTATAATTTGTGTTTATTAATACTTTGCTCATTCATATGATGGATCTCCTTCACTGTACTCTCTCCATGGTTGTGGACTTTCCCCGGAGACAGTGCACATTATATACATTTTTCCATCTGTTATATCTGCTTTTATGGTGTGTTTCTGATGTGTTTCTTATATCGGAGGCTGATGCCTCGCTGACTGCTGTGCAGAGACTTCTTCCAGGTCTTTCTATAGAAGGTGTTGTCATATAGTTCCTACAGTCATTAATCACAGCTTGCCACTTTAAACAAGTGCCATTAACACCAGACCACAGATTTTCCCTCCTTGCCCGCAAGTTATTGCCTGTTGGGTATTATATTAATTGCTAAATAATTAGAAAAAGTATGTTTGCCCTTATTACGGAGAACTCATTTAATTTTGTTCTTCCACCTGGGAGGAACAATTTCGGTTTTAATGATTCACAGATAAGGATTTAAGAAAAAAACAGATGGGGGTATCCATACAGATCAAGCTGATATGTCTAATAGATTTCCACATCACGCTCATGCCGCCTCTTAATGACGGGCTGAAAAAAATGTATCTACCGGAGAGATGGATAATAATGAAGACACCATTGCCCCATATACCACAGTATAAACCATAGAGATATAGACAGGGCCGGGAATACTCTGAACATCTGATTAACCCTTTCTTGTACCTTGACGTCACAGAGATGAGTGTAAATCTGAAAATGTACTTTGCTAATATATATTTATTATCTATCTTCTATCCATAATGATTGCTATCTATCTATCTATGTATCTATCCATCTATCATCTATCTATCCTTCTATCTATTATCTATCTATCTCATATGTATAACTATCTCTCAGTCTTTAGGTCCTATGTAAAAGGCAGTACAATAACTACATGTTGCCTTGACAAAAGGACATAAATAATGGTGCCATATAGTAGTTATTAACAAAATGCTGCACTGTACACCTAAGTTGTATCACTATACCGTGTACATGAAAAATAACTCAATAGCATGCATAAATTGTACTCCCATACAGAACAGTATACTTTACTTCATCCTATAAGTACACAGCTCAAAAAAATAAAGGGAACACTCAAATAACACATCCTAGATCTGAATGAATGAAATATTCTCATTGAATACTTTGTTCTGTACAAAGTTGAATGTGCTGACAACAAAATCACACAAAAATCATCAATGGAAATCAAATTTATTAACCAATGGAGGCCTGGATTTGGAGTCACCCCCAAAATTAAAGTGGAAAAACACACTACAGGCTGATCCAACTTTGATGTAATGTCCTCAAAACAAGTCAAGATGAGTCTCAGTATTGTGTGTGGCCTCCACGTGCCTGTATGACCTCCCTACAACGCCTGGGCATGCTCCTGATGAGGTTGCGGATGGTCTCCTGTGGGATCTCCTCCCAGACCTGCACTAAAGCATCCGCCAACTCCTGGACAGTCTGTGGTGCAACGTGACGTTGGTGGATGGAGCGAGACATGATGTCCCAGATGTGCTCAATCGGATTCAGGTCTGGGGAACGGGCGGGCCAGTCCATAGCTTCAATGCCTTCATCTTGCAGGAACTGCTGACACACTCCAGCCACATGAGGTCTGGCATTGTCCTGCATTAGGAGGAACCCAGGGCCAACCGCACCAGCATATGGTCTCACAAGGGGTCTGAGGATCTCATCTCGGTACCTAATGGCAGTCAGGTTATCTCTGGTGAGCACATGGAGGGCTGTGCGGCCCTCCAAAGAAATGTCACAGAACACCAGGATTGGCAAAGTCGCCACTGGCACCCTGTGCTCTTCACAGATGAAAGCAGGTTCACACTGAGCACATGTGACAGACATGACAGAGTCTGGAGAGGACGTGGAGAGCGATCTGCTGCCTGCAACATCCTTAAGCATGACTGGTTTGGCAGTGGGTCAGTAATGGTGTGGGGTGGCTTTTCTTTGGAGGGTCGCACAGCCCTCCATATGCTCACCAGAGGTAGCCTGACTGCCATTAGGTACCGAGATGAGTTCGTCAGACCCCTTGTGAGACCATATGCTGGTGCAGTTGGCCCTGGGTTCCTCCTAATGCAGGACAATGCCAGACCTCATGTGGCTGGAGTGTGTCAGCAGTTCCTGCAAGATGAAGGCATTGAAGCTCTGGACTGGCCCGCCCGTTCCCCAGACCTGAATCCGATTGAGCACATCTGGGACATCATGTCTCGCTCCATCCGCCAACATCACGTTGCACCAGACTGTCCAGGAGTTGGCGGATGCTTTAGTCCAGGTCTGAGAGGAGATCCCACAGGAGACCATCCGCAACCTCATCAGGAGCATGCCCAGGCATTGTAGGGAGGTCATACAGGCACGTGGAGGCCACACACAATACTGAGCGTCATTTTGACTTGTTTTAAGGACATTACATCAAAGTTGGATCAGCCTGTAGTGTGTTTTACCACTTTAATTTTGGGGGTGACTCCAAATCCAGGCCTCCATTGGTTAATAAATTTGATTTCCATTGATGATTTTTGTATGATTTTGTTGTCAGCAACTTTGAACAGAACAAAGTATTCAATGAGAATATTTCATTCATTCAGATCTAGGATGTGTTATTTGAGTGTTTCCTTTATTTTTTGGAGCAGTGTATGTAGCTATATCATACACATAAATAGTGTGCTAAACTATATACACATAAAAATTACCGCTATGGAATATAAATAAATAATACAGTTATTGTATACACATAAATAGTGCCATGATATAGTACACATAAATAGTACAGCTTTATTTCACTCATAAATAATACCGCTATATAAAACACATAAATAGTATGGCTATATATAACACCGCTATATAGTACACATAAATAATATCGCTATATAGTACACATAAATAGTATAGCAATATAGTACACATAAATAGTACTGCCATATAGTACACATAAATGGTACTACTTTATAGTACACATAAATAGTACCACTGTACAGTACACATAAATAATACTCCTATATAGTGCACATAAATGGTACTGCTATATAGTAAAAATACATAGTACCGTGATATAGTACATATAAATAGTACAGCTATATAGCACACATGAATAGTACTGTGATATAGTAGGCATAAATAGTACCACTATATAGCACACATGAATAGTACCGTGATATAGTAAACATAAATAGTACAGCTTTATTTCACTCATAAATAATACCGCTATATAATACACTTAACTATTACCACTATATAGTACACATACATAGTACCGCTGTATAGTACAGATGAATAATATCGCTGTATAGTACACATAAATAGTACAGCGATATAGTACACATAAACAGTACTGCTATATAGTACACATAAATAGTACTGCCATATAGTACATATAAATGGTATTGCTTTACAGTACACATAAATAGTTCTACTATACATTTCACATAAATATAGCACTATACAGTACATATAAATAATACTCCTATATAGCGCATATAAATAGCACCGCTATATAGTAAAAATACATAGTACCGTGATATAGTACACATAAATAGTATCGCCATATAGTACACATAAATAGTACCACTATACAGTACACATAAATAGTACTGTGATATAGTACACATAAATAGTACCGCTATATAGTACATATCAATAGTACCATGATAGAATACACATAAATAATACCGTGATATAGTAAACATAAATAGTACCGTGATATAGCACACATAAATAGCATCGCCATATAGTACACATAAATACTACCACTATATAGCACACAAATAGTACCGTGATATAGTACACATAAATAGAGGTTTCTATAAGGTGGATACACATGTGCCGTTTTTTCTGCAGTTTCTGGGGGCAGAGCCTGAAGGGGATGCAGTCTGATGGGAACATGCTCAAAAGCCTATCGCTGGGGACTGCTATAATCAGAAACATCCCGTGTCCGTGTACAGTGATGGCCATTGGCCTTTAAGCCAATTCCATTCATTGCATTAGTGCAGGTCCATGGCACCAGCAGAACAGCGGTCTGCTAAAGCAGATAATAAAGTGCAGCCTGCGAGGGGAATCCACATACAAAGCGTCCCTCAAACGCCTAATCACAGCTCGGTCTACGGGGAGAATCCAGTCACATCTGATATACATGTTATCATCTCTGCTCTCCATAATTAAAAATATTGTTACCATGGCAACTGCGGGGGCTTCAAACACTCAGAAATGACACTAAGAGTATCGGTAATATCAATCTCCCCATGAAATGGAGAAGGTAAACAGGAATGCACAATGTGCGGGACGCGAGCAAATAATAAGGGATTCATTGCAGCCAGAAAATAATTACAGTTATTTATTTCCCAAGATTAGAATAAAAGTAAAGTTTCTTTTTTCTCCACCTGTCAATACAATAAGTATCAGATACAGGAGCATCAGATCAGCCGATCAGATGAGCAGAAGTGTCCGGAGTTTATCACTAATGAAAAAGATATATAAAAAAATAGAGTTCATATAGAAATATAATCTGAGAAAACTGAGTAAATTGTAACTACGCTCCTCAACATTGTAACATCAAGAAAGGAAAGTCGTGGTAATCACAGGATTGAGGCATGTTACTGATCTGCAAAATATGAGAAAATGGAAACAAAATTTTCAAAACATCTCTATTTAGTCAGTCTGGAGTATGAGCCACGTGCAGAAATCCCGGCACTTAAAGCCTCAGCTGCTGTCAGTATTAATGGTCATCTGAGGAATTTTCTGCCACTGAATGCACTTTGGCAAATCATCAAGATCCTCTGCTGGCAGCTCCCTGTGTATTCACCGATCAATGACATGCCCGAGTTGCTAGATGGGGAGACAAGTCCGGAGACGCTGCAGCCATGGGAGCACATTTAGGCCACGCAGACGGCTCACAGTAGCACCAGCAACATGCGGCCTGGTGTTGTTATGTTGAAAAATGTCTCCTGGGACACTTTGAGAAATGGCCATATTATGCTCCAGAGAAGCACTCACTATTCTGTTGGTGCAGTCACTGTGCACATACATTACATTACTTATCCTGTACTGATCCTGAGTTACATCCTGTATTATACTCCAGAGCTGCACTCACTATTCTGCTGGTGCAGTCACTGTGTACATACATTACATTACTGATCCTGTACTGATCCTGAGTTACATCCTGTATTATACTCCAGAGCTGCACTCACTAATCTGCTGGTGCAATCACTGTGCACATACATTACATTACTTATCCAGAATTACATCCTGTATTATACTCCAGAGCTGCACTCACTATTCTGCTGGTGCAGTCACTGTGTACATACATTACATTACTTATCCTGTACTGATCCTGAGTTACATCCTGTATTATACCCCAGAGCTGCACTCACTAATCTGCTGGTGCAATCACTGTGCACATACATTACATTACTTATCCAGAGTTACACCCTGTATTATACTCCAGAGCTGCACTCACTATTCTGCTGGTGCAGTCACTGTGTACATGCATTACATTACTGATCCTGTACTGATTCTGAGTTACATCCTGTATTATACTCCAGAGCTGCACTCTCTATTCTGCTGGTGCACTAACTGTGTACATACATTATATTAATGATCCTGTACTGATCCTGAGTTACATCCTGTATTATATCCTAGAGCTGCACTCACTATTCTGCTGGTGCAGTCACTGTGTACATACATTACATTACTGATCCTGTACTGATCCTGAGTTACATCCTGTATTATACTCCAGAGATGCACTCTCTATTCTGCTGGTGCAGTCACTGTGTACATACATTACATTACTGATCCTGTGCTGATCCTGAGTTACATCCTGTATTATACTCCAGAGCTGCACTCACTATTCTGCTGGTGCAGTCACTGTGTACATACATTACATGACTGATCCTGTACTGATCCTGAGTTACATCCTGTATTATACTCCAGAGCAGCACTCACTATTCTGTTGGTGCAGTCACTGTGTACATACATTACATTACTTATCCTGTACTGATCCTGAGTTACATCCTGTATTATACCCTAGAGCTGCACTCACTAATCTGCTGGTGCAATCACTGTGCACATACATTACATTACTTATCCAGAGTTACATCCTGTATTATACTCCAGAGCTGCACTCACTATTCTGCTGGTGCAGTCACTGTGTACATACATTACATTACTGATCCTGTACTGATCCTGAGTTACATCATGTATTATACTCCAGAGCTGCACTCACTATTCTGCTGGTGCAGTCACTGTGTACATACATTACATTACTGATCCTGTACTGATCCTGAGTTACATCCTGTATTATATCCTAGAGCTGCACTCACTATTGTGCTGGTGCAGTCACTGTGTACATACATTACATTACTGATCCTGTACTGATCCTGAGTTACATCCTGTATTATACTCCAGAGCTGCACTCACTATTTTGCTGGTGCAGTCACTGTGTACATACATTACATTACTGATCCTGAGTTACCTCCTGTATTATACTCCAGGGCTGAACTCACTATTCTGCTGGTGCAGTCACTGTGTACATACATTACATTACTGATCCTGTACTGATCCTGAGTTACATCCTGCATTATACTCCAGAGCTGCACTCACTATTCTGCTGGTGCAGTCACAGTGTACATACAATACATTACTGATCCTGTGTTACATCCTGTATTATACTCCAGAGCTGCACTCACTATTCTGCTGGTGCAGTCACTGTGTGTATAAATTACACTATTGATCCTGTACTGATCCTGAGTTACATCCTGTATTATACTGCAGAGCTGCACTCACTATTCTGCTGGTGCAGTCACAGTGTACATACATTACCTTACTGATCCTGTACTGATCCTGAGTTACATCCTGTATTATACTCCAGAGCTGCACTCACTATTCTGCTGGTGCAGTCACTGTGTGCATACATTACATTTTTGATCCTGTAGTCATCCTGAGTTACATCCTGTATTATACTGCAGAGCTGCACTCACTATTCTGCTGGTGCAGTCACTGTGTGCATACATTACATTACTGATCCTGTACTGATCCTGAGCTACATCCTGTATTATACTGCAGAGCTGCACTCACTATTCTGCTTGTGCAGTCACTGTGCACATACATTATATTACTTATCCTGTACTGATCCTGAGTTACATCCTGTATTATACTCCAGAGCTGCACTCACTATTCTTCTGGTGCAGTCACTGTGTACATACATTACATTACTGATCCTGAGTTACATCCTGTATTATACTGCAGAGCTGCACTCACTATTCTGCTGGTGCAGTCATTGTGCACATACATTACATTACTTATCCTGAGTTGCATCCTGAGTTACATCCTGTATTATACTCCAGAGCTGCACTCACTATTCTTCTGGTGCAGTCACTGTGTACATACATTACATTACTGATCCTGAGTTGCATCCTGAGTTACATCCTGTATTATACTCCAGAGCAGCACTCACTATTCTGCTGGTGCAATCACTGTGTACATACTGTACATTACATTACTGATCCTGAGTTACATCCTGTAGATCTTTTTATTACAAAAATGAAAACCATAATAATAATAACAGAAATATAACAAAATTAACAATGTAATGAATTGGTCCAGCCGCTCCCTCTCTCCTCACACACATATTATACATATATACAGAATAATAACTACTCATATTACAGACTTCTGGTCCGGTTACCGAAGAAAATAATAACCACAAACAATAAATAAAATAAACATAAACAAAATAAACAATAGCTGACAAATACTGTATATACAAACTTTTTTTTTTAAATTAATATAAAATAAATACTAACTATACAAATATATACAATACTAAACAAAACATCCCACACTCAAGCCCACCAGTCCCTCCCCGGCACTGACCTGAGAGCTGGTCCTGCGTCTCATGCCTCAGTCCATGTCCAACGTCCATAGGACAGATCAGGCAGTGCCAGTTTTTCACCCAAATAATCAGTGTCCCAAAGCCCCACAAGATGAACCCACCTCCCCCCTTTTCCCACCACCCAACCTAACACCTACACCCAAATTCATATCCTTATATACAACATATACAAAAACAAACAATACAATAACAAACAATACAATAATCACAACTGACAAAGCCCAAGTTCGGCGCCTGCAGCCCTACATCACTGTCTACTACTCAAAACAAAACAAAAATCTATGGTGTCAGCAGCAGCCCACCACCAGGAGAGGAGATGACCAGACTAGGGCACACTAAAAGAAAAGCCCCTCCAGAGGAGAGCGGCCCTTCGTGTACCCAGTCTCTCATACTCCTGAGAACGCACCTTCACCAGGTCACCGAGTATGGTCCTAAACACAACGTCCACTGGGAGGATTTTCCGTTGCGTCCATACTAAGCACCGTGCGTTCCATGTGTGATACCTGACCACTGCGCTAACTAGAAATAAGGTGCCGCGGTCCTGACCACCCAGGTGCCCGAATGCTCCATAGGCCCATTAAGCATAAGAGAGACCGGCCAGCCGGGGCCAGCCAATGGAGGCGCCCACCCTGTTGTACACCTCTGTGTTAAAGGGACAACGAAGCAGGAAGTGGTCCATGCTTTCAAGCATGGTACAACAATGCTCCCGAGGACAGTTCCTACACTTCAGATTGTCCCTCACACACAGTTTCCCATGGATGCAGCGCCAAGTCAAGTCCCAAAACTTCGAGGGGATCCTGATAGAATTCAAAAGAAGCAGACCCACCCCAAGATCCCGACTTGGGCAATCCCTGAGCGCCAGAGGCCTCTGAAAATGGGTCAACAGAATCCTTTTGTCAAGGAGCTTCCTTGGCAGAGTCCTGACCTCCCACATTCCCAGACCCCACCGGCGAATTACCTTCAGAACCACGGTAGCGTAAGCCGGGAGATGTCCATGCAGTGTGCATAGATCCTTCACTTGCTCTCCTGTCTCCCATTCCTGGAAGAAAGGCTGAAACCATCCCTTACAGGAGAATACCCACAGAGGAGCCCTCCCTTTCCAGAGGTTTGCAATATTGATCTTAATGAAGGTATTCACAAGGAATACCACAGGGTTGACCATACCCAACCCTCCTAGTCTCCTCGTACGGTAAGTAACCTCCCTCTTGACCAGGTTCAGTTTATTCCCCCATAACAGTTGGAAGAACAAACTGTAGACCCGAGTCCAGAGAGGCTCTGGCAAGATGCACACACTGCCCAAATAGATCAGCAAAGGGAGCAGGTAAGTTTTGATCAGGTTTACACTTTCCCTTAGGGTCAAATACCAACCCTTCCATTGGTTCAACTTCTGAGTGGCGATCTCTAGCTTGCTGTCCCAATTTTGTTTGGGATAATCCCCCTGGCCAAATTCGATGCCAAGAACTTTTGCAGAGACTTTGGGTCCTGGAAGGGTGTCCGGGAGATCAAAACCAGGATCTCCTCCTCCCAGCCAGAGACTCTCACACTTATCCCGGTTGATCTTAGACCCGGATGCCTCCGAGTAGCGATTTACCTCTGACATCAGCCATTCTGCCTCCCCATCAGAGGAAACAAAAACGGTGACGTCCTCGGCATACGCCACCACTCTCAGAGTGGCTTCCGGTGCTGCCCGGTCCATCCCGATCCCAACCAAATGCCCACGCTCCAGCCTCCTAAGAAGTGGGTCAATCACAAACACGTACAGCAGCGGGCTCAAGGGACAACCCTGACAAACACCACATACAACCTCAAAAGAGCTGCCAATCCAACCGTTCACAAGCGAGAAACTCTCTGCCCCAGCGTACAAGGTCTTAAGCCAATCAACAAACCCCACCCGGCAGGCCATACCTCAGAAGGACAGACCAGAGGTACTTATGATTAACCCGATCAAACGCTTTTGCCTGGTCCAATGACAGCATGTACCCCTTCCAGTGGCCAGCCCTACCCTGCTCACGGCCCGGAATAGAGCAATGCTGGGCTCCCGAAAGGAGTCGGGGCACAAATTTCACCAGCCGATTAAACAGCACCTTTGCCAAAACCTTCCTGTCTGCATTGAGAAGCGCTATGGGACGCCAATTCTCAATGCAAGATGGGTCCTTACCCTTTGACAAGATGATCAGGGCAGACCTCCTCATTGACTTGGGCAGAGTGCCCGAGGAAAGACAAACATTGAATACCTCAGTCAAGAGGGGAACCAAGGCGTCCTTAAAGGTCTTATAGAATTCAGATGTTAAGCCATCTGGACCGGGAGATTTCTTTAGGGCAAGCCCTTCAATCGCCAACTTAACTTCCTCTTCCCTGATCATCTCTGTCAAAACGCCAAGAGAGGGGTCTACCCCTGGTTCGGGGACGGCTTCAGCCAGAAAAGCCGACATCTCATCCCAATCCAGATCCCTCTTCCCCAAGAGGTGCGAGTAGAAGGATCTGACGACCTCCCGGATCCCTGACCTGGATCTTTTCAGGGAACCCGCAGTGTCAACCAGTCCTGTAACAACTTTACTGTTCACTGACATCTTGCAGTTTCTGTAAGGGTCGGGCGAGGGGTACTTCCCGTAATCCCTCTCAAAAACCAAAGATGCGTGTCTCTCATACTGACACCTCATTAGCAAAGATTTCACTCTGGAGATCTCCTCACGGCTACCTCCAGTTGAGTCAAGATGCTCGAGTTTCCTCCTCAGGCCCTGATACAGGCGGTACCTGTCCAGGCTCCTGAGGCTCGAGAGCTGGTGGAAGAATCTTGCCACCCTTTTCTTGAACATCTCCCACCACTCTGACTTACTACTACAAAGATCCAGTAAGGGTACCTGGCTCTGAAGAAAATCCTCAAAGGACTGTCTTATCTCCGTTTCTTCCAAGAGAGACGAATTGAGCCTCCAAAAGCCTCTTCCCATCCGGGGGGTCTCTGTAACATTCAGAGAAAACAAAATCAAACAGTGATCGGAGAACTCCACCTCAACAACAGATACTGCTGAAGAGACGGCTTCCTCCTTTAAATAAAACCTGTCTATCCTGGATGTACAGTTACCTCTATGATAGGTGAACCCCTCATGGCCTGGGGTGTGCCGGATGTGGACATCCACCAGATGAGCCTCACTAGCTATACTATTAGGGGCGACGCTATCATAAGTCAGCTTGTCTCTGGAACCTCCTCTATCCCGGGGTCTTGTGACAGTGTTAAAGTCCCCTCCAAAGACAACCTGCCGACTCGTAAAAAGATAGGGCTTGATCCTCATAAAGAGACACTTCCGGTCCCACTTAGATTGGGGACCATAGATGTTAATGAGCCGGAGCTCTTGTCCCTTCATGAGGACATCTAATATCAGGCACCTCCCCATTTCTAACTCAATAACCCGTCGGCATTCCACCGGTGTGGTAAAAAGGACCGCCACTCTTCTATACGGGTCGGCCGCAAGAGACAAATAGGAGGGCCCGAGTCTCCACTCCCTCTTAGCTATAAACACCTCGGCCATATTTGGCAGCCTGGTCTCTTGCAAAAAGAAAATGGCAGCTTCAACCCGGCTGAGAAAATCAAAGGCCGCAAATCAAGCCATATTTGACTTAATGCTGGCGACATTAATGGACGCCAGCGTCAACGGAGTGGGTACCGCCATCATTGGTGATTGAGTTAGATGGCTTTCTTCTTCTCACTCCTCTTATCCTCTGCTTCAGATGAGGAATCCTTCCCCCTCTTTAATGACACAGAGGTGTCCATTCCCACATTTTTCCTTTTTTTTCGTCCTCGTCTCCAGACTGTGGGCCAGTCCCTCCCCTCCAGGACTTTGCATCCCCAGGAGAAGGAGACTCGGCGCCCCCTGTAAGCTCCGCCGAAGCCGGAACCTCACACTCAGCCTCCTCCTCAGAGGAAGAGGTGTTATCAAGGGCTTGGAACCAGTTAGAAAGACCAACCAGAGGGGAGTCAGCTTTACCTTCCTTAGGTACCTTGGTCAGAGCGGGAGAAGATGTTTTATCTCCCTTCTTTCTCCTCTTTTTGGTGCCGAGCTTACGCTTGTTCTCTAGCCACCGCTTATTATCCTCATCCATACTTTCATAATGGGAGGATTCCGAGGCAGAGGCAGTTTCCTCCCTGTGAATCCTCCTGACCTCCTCATCCAACTCATTATCCCTCGGGGCCTCAGCAGCAACACTGGCATCCAGGACAGGGGCCGACCTGGTAGTCTGGGGCTCGCCCCACTCCCTCTCCTGTCTGCGCTTGCCTAGATGCCTCAGCTGGGCAGGCGTCTTTTTATTGCTCTTCTTCCCTGGCCCCTCTGCTCCCCCACCCCTGCTAGTCCCCTCCCCAGCAGAATCGTCCTCAAGGCTTTCTCCCACTGGGATCTCGACTGCATTAGCGAAGGAACGAGGACAACGGCTGAATGGGTGACCTAACTCACCACACAGGTGGCACCTAATCTCCACACAAGAGGCAGCAAGATGGCCAACACCCCCACACAACGCACATTTCTGCACAGTGCAGTTTGCACTGAAGTGTGTGGGGTCGCAGCACCTGTGACAGAGCTTCGGTTGCCCCTGGTAGAAGACCAGGATACGATCTGTACCCAGGAAGGCGGATGATGGAATGTGGGCAACCGTACCACCTGAATGCTTAAGTTTTACCATAAACGTCCAGGCCCCTGACCAGATACCAAACTCGTCGTGGTTTTTCTTTGGCATCTCCACCACCTCTCCATACCGACCAAGCCACGTCATGATGTCATAACAAGAAAGCGACTCGTTACGAGTCATCACGGTCACTTTCTTGATCTGGTTCTGGCGAGACACTGCCTAAACGGCAAAGTCTCGCCAGCCGGGCTCATTTTTTGCCAACTCTTAATTCGTCCAGAAGAGTTCAAGCCCCTCTGGCCGAACAAAGCTGAAATCAAACTCAGGCGTGAAATAGGGATGTATCAAGGCATAGATGTCAATCGCCTTGAAGCCCATCCTCAGCAGGAGCTCCACAACTTTAGACCTTGGAGGACATGCATCACTGCCCCTCCACAGAAGATGGACCAAATTCCTACGCACACTGTCTGGCCCGGCTGTTGGGAGGGACCACACTGTATCCCCCCCTTTTTGCTCTCGGAAGGCCCCGAGGCCATGCCTCTCTATCCAGAAGGATAGATCAACCTCTCGACCCTCTACCATTATTGATCTCTCCCTCTTCTTTAGAGCCTCCAGAAGGCGCCATTGCAACATGCCGTCCCCAAAGCCCGGAGACGAGGAGGAGGAGGATGCCCTATTTGCCCCGGCGGTGACACTGGCATAACTCTGGACAGGTGTTGCCACCACCAGGGAGGCAACCGGACCAGTGACTACATCAGCCCCAACAGAATCACTATTACCCACCTCCATTTCACCCTCCACCAAACCAGCAACCACACCACTGGACAATGAATTGGCCTCATTCACAACTACCACCACATTCATTTCTGCTGGACCAGTAACAATGGTGGATGACATTTAGACCTCAGCATCATCAGGCACAAGGGGCTCAGTCACCTCCATAGAACTGGAGGCGACCTCACCCCTGGTCTTATGTGTGCCCTCCACATCATCAGTCGGTAATTTCATTTTGGCATTCGGTATAACGCGCCGCTGATCTTTAGCCGCTATGAGGCGCCGCTGATCTTTAGCATCAGGATCTTCCGGACCAGCAAAGCCAACACAAAATAACACTTTCGTGGGAGGACTGGAACGCTCAGCCCCAGCAGCCCCCTCACACTGCCGCCGCTTCTCAACTAAGTGATCAGCGGCAACAGCATTCAGAGGCGCCAAGGCTACCGGAGCTGCCCCCGACACCGGGCTGCTCCCTCCTCCCACTGAGGAGCGCACCACAGCATCGTGGCCTGACCGAACGCCCACCTCCGGGCTGCCCTTACTGTCCAGCCTCTCGACTGATGCATCTCCTGCTGCGTCACCGCTACTTCAAGCAGAGACGGAGCTCTGCGCCTCACTACCACGCTGTGTAATCTCCCCGCGCCTTTGAACCGGATCCACAGCAGAACCCGTCTATGCTGGGCAACGGGGCTTATACAGTGAGCTGACCCTGCTGCAGGCAGGCATAGGTGGACACAGATTCCCGGGGTCCCTGCAGCCCCCAACCCCCCTCAGTGAGATCGGCCTCACCTCCTTGAGAACTCAGCTTTCCTCCGGAAGGAGCACCATCATGCACACTGTCAGGTTTTTCCTCCATGTTGGAAGCCTTGCGGCTTCTAGGAGTCTCCACAGTCCCGAGGCGAGTAGGAGCCACATTGCTGCGACTCCTGGTGGAGCGTCTCACCCCCAAGTCCTCCGATGTGCAGGCCGGTTGCTGGTTTCTTCTGTCCCCCGCCTGTCTGGTTCGGGAAGCAGAAGCCTGGAACTTGGCTCCATCACTCATCCCAGGAAACCCACTCCCTCCCTGGGTAGGAGAGAGCAGATCCCCAGGTGGAGAGGTGTTGGTCCTCACAGACCTCAGGAGCACACAGCAGGATCTGCAGCCACCACACCCGCAATCACCACAGTGAGCAACAGCTGATCACTATTCTGCTGGTGGAGTTACTGTGTACATACATTACATTACTGATCCTGTACTGATCCTGAGTTACATCCTGTATTTTACTCCAGAGCTGCGCTCACTATTCTGCTGGTGCAGTCACTGTGTACATTAGAGATGAGCGTTGTTCTACTCGAACTGTTCGCCAATCTCAAATTCGAGCTGTGTTGGGCGGTGTTCGAGCCGTTCGGCGAACACGAACAATTTGAGAAAAATTCGGCTGTTCGAGGTTATGTTCGATAACTGTTCGTGCACCAAAATCATAACTGGATTTTTTCTCAGTAATGATGAAAATTAATGTTAATACGCAGTTTGAGTGTACAGCGGGGTGGGGGGAGGGGCAGGGGATGGATCTCTGCAGGAACAATGAAGATCTCCATTTTTTTTTTCTCTTTCCCACATTTACAGTGGGGAGGTGCAATCTGTCAGCCTATCAGCAGCACACACACGGAGCGAAGTGCTTTTTTTCACACAAGCAAGGGCATGTGTCATTGGCAGTGTATGTCACATGTCCTTGCCCTATAAGACCAAGCCATTTTCCCCGTCGCCACCATTTTCTCACTGCTGCAGCTGCGTGTTAGACGGCACCGCTGTTGCTGTGTGCGCTATACCTTGTTAATTTCAAGCCAATTTTCGCACAAATCTACAGATAGCTTGGGAGTAGGGAATAGTTGTGATTGCAGTCCTTTTATGGACTAGGTTACAGCATTTCCTACGACTTTTATCAGGCAGGTCTGTGCTCTTAAATAGATAGATTGTGGGAGTAAAGACTAATTGTAATTGGAGTCCTTTTCAGGACTAGGTTACATCAGTTCCTATCAGTTTTTGCCAGGCAGGTCTGTGCCAGTGCTGTGCAAGTTTTTTTCACAGCATTTGGTTGAATCTAGCAAAGCTAATCCTTTTTGGCCTATTGCAGAGTGTGTTAGTCAGTGGAGTAGCCTATCTGTGTTGCAAGATATACCAACTGTGTATAGAATACCAATTTTTTTACTGCACCTAGTGAAGTAAAATCTTTTGGGCATAGCATCATTCTATTAGTCCATCTATACTGACCTCCATCAGGTTGCAAATTGAATATAATTTTTTTCTGCATCTAGCTCTGAAAAAATATTGGGCTTCTAGCTGTGTGTGGGACTTGTTGTATTAGTCCATCTATACTGACCTCCATCAGGTTGCAAACTGAATATATTTTTTTCTGCATCTACCTCTGAAAAAATATTGGGCTTCTAGCTGTGTGTGGGACTTGTTCTATTAATCCATCTATACAGACCTCCATCAGGTTGCAAACTGAATATATTTTTTTCTGCATCTACCTCTGAAAAAATATTGGGCTTCTAGCTGTGTGTGGGACTTGTTGTATTAGTCCATCTATACTGACCTCCATCAGGTTGCAAACTGAATATATTTTTTTCTGCATCTACCTCTGAAAAAATATTGGGCTTCTAGCTGTGTGTGGGACTTGTTCTATTAATCCATCTATACAGACCTCCATCAGGTTGCAAACTGAATATATTTTTTTCTGCATCTACCTCTGAAAAAATATGTGGCCTTCTAGCAGTGTGTGGGACTTTCTCTATTAGTCCATCTATACTGACCTCCATCAGGTTGCAAACTGAATATAATTTTTTTCTGCATCTAGCTCTGAAAAAATATTTGGCCTTCTAGCAGTGTGTGGGACTTTCTCTATTAGTCCATCTATACTGACCTCCATCAGGTTGCAAATTAAAAATAATTTTTATCTGCATCTACAGTACCTCTGAAAAAATATTTGGGCTTCTAGCTGTGTGTGGGACTTGTTCTATTAGTCCATCTATACTGACCTCCATCAGGTTGCAAATTGAATTTAATTTTTATCTGCATCTAGCTCTGAAAAAATATTTGGCCTTCTAGCAGTGTGTGGGACTTTCTCTATTAGTCCATCTATACTGACCTCCATCAGGTTGCAAATTAAAAATAATTTTTATCTGCATCTACCTCTGAAAAAATATTTGGGCTTCTAGCTGTGTGTGGGACTTGTTCTATTACTCCATCTATACTGACCTCCATCAGGTTGCAAACTGAATATATTTTTTTCTGCATCTACCTCTGAAAAAATATTGGGCTTCTAGCTGTGTGTGGGACTTGTTGTATTAGTCCATCTATACTGACCTCCATCAGGTTGCAAATTAAAAATAATTTTTATCTGCATCTACAGTACCTCTGAAAAAATATTTGGGCTTCTAGCTGTGTGTGGGACTTGTTCTATTAGTCCATCTATACTGACCTCCATCAGGTTGCAAATTGAATATAATTTTTATCTGCATCTAGCTCTGAAAAAATATTTGGCCTTCTAGCAGTGTGTGGGACTTTCTCTATTAGTCCATCTATACTGACCTCCATCAGGTTGCAAATTAAAAATAATTTTTATCTGCATCTAGCTCTGAAAAAATATTTGGCCTTCTAGCATTGTGTGGGACTTTCTCTATTAGTCCATCTATACTGACCTCCATCAGGTTGCAAATTAAAAATAATTTTTATCTGCATCTACCTCTGAAAAAATATTTGGGCTTCTAGCTGTGTGTGGGACTTGTTCTATTAATCCATCTATACTGACCTCCATCAGGTTGCAAACTGAATATATTTTTTTTCTGCATCTAGCTCTGAAAAAATATTTGACCTTCTAGCAGTTTGTGGGACTTGTTATATTAGTCCACCTATACTGACCTCCATCAGGTTGCAAATTCAAAATAATTTTTTGTCTGCATCTAGCTCTGAAAAAATATTTGGCCTTCTAGCAGTGTGTGGGACTTTCTCTATTAGTCCATCTATACTGACCTCCATCAGGTTGCAAACTGAATATATTTTTTTTCTGCATCTACCTCTGAAAAAATATTGGGCTTGTAGCTGTGTGTGGGACTTGTTCTATTAATCCATCTATACAGACCTCCATCAGGTTGCAAACTGAATAAAAAATTTTTCTGCATCTACCTCTGAAAAAATATTTGGGCTTCTAGCTGTGTGTGGGACTTGTTCTATTAGTCCATATATACTGACCTCCATCAGGTTGCAAACTGAATATAATTTTTTTCTGCATCTAACCCAGCCAATAGTTTTGGCCTAATACCACAGTTTGGCCACTCAGCTCTGCTCGGTTCCCATCCATTGTTTTTTTGTGCAAACAACTCCAGAGTTGTGAATTAGTTAACCACCAAAATGAGTGGAAAAAGGCCTGCTGCTGGTGGAAAGGGGAATAGGCGTGTTGGGAAGGGGAAAAAAGGTTGTGTCCGTGGGGTAGGTGTTAAAGCAACAGTAACATCTGCAGAAGAAAGACCATCTTCCAGCCAAACTAAAATGTCTACTTCTTTTAGCGGACAATGTGATAAGATCCCTTTCTTACGGCCACGCCAATCGCTACAAATTCCAGATGAGGCACAAAAACAGCAGGTGCTTCAACGGATATCAAGTGCTCCTTTAAGTGGGCTCTCCTCCACATCAACTTCAACATCACAAATACTCCAGTCCTCAAAGGTGTTACCCCAATCGCACTTGCTTCCTCACAGCTCCCAAATCTCCAGCTGCCCGTCTGAGTATGAGGTAGAACAGATGGTTGAGTCTGCAGAGCTGTTTACTCATACTATAGCCTGGGAATCAGAGGTCGACTCCAGCGCTTCTGTGAATCCAGACGAGGAAATGATCTGCACTGATGCCCAGAATCTTTATGAGTCGGATCCAGGACCAGACGCAGAAGGTTCTGACCATAATGTAGACCCTCAGTCCCAAACTGTAACTCCTGTTGGTGGAGACAATGAGGAAGACGATGATAAGACTCAAATACCTGATTGGAGCGACAACTTTAGTTTTTTGTCAGGGCAGGAACAGGTTGGCTCTGAGGACGACGGGTGTGATAACGCACAGGGTGATGATGATGAGGTTGGAGATCCCACTTACTGTCAACCCACAGTCAGCCAAGAGATGAGGTCAGCAGAGGAGGTGGAGGAAGATGCTAGTGACGACGAGGTCAGGTTGCGCCTTCCTGGACAGAGACGTAGTACTGGAAGCACGTCAACAACTGCATCCTCAAACACAACTCTGCCTCTCACCACAAGTCGTGGTGGCTCTTCAGGTCGCATGGGTGCTAAGCCTTGCATAGCCTGGGCATTTTTTCAGATCGATAAAGATGACCCAACTCGTGTTATCTGTAACATTTGTCAGCAAAAGCTAAGTAGAGGCCAAAAAATACATAGTTTGAGTACTTCATGCATGAACCGGCACATGGACATGAAGCATAAGTTGCAGTGGGAAGCTCAGTGTGCTACAATGCGGCCTAGCCGGCCGGGCCAACCACCGTCTGCCATATCTTGTGCATCCGCGGCCTCTTCATCCTCTGTGACTGGGGGGACAGCAGTCACACCTGTTTTGGGGCGCAGACCTGCCACCTCTTTACCCGCAACAGCCAGCGTGATTGGCAGGTCATCATTATCTTTGGAGGTGGTAACACCAGCTGGTGTTGAGCGCTGTCTGACTTCGATAGCACCACCTTTGGATCAAGGCAACCTAACATGTCTGCCTGCATCTTCCTCACAGACCGGCAGTTTGCCGGGGACACCCTTATCAACCCCGTCTAAGCACAATAGCCAGCCCTCGGTCCCTCAGATGTGGACAAGTAAAAGACCATTTCCTCCTAGCCATGAGAAAGCTAAGAGGTTGAATTTCACCATCTGCAAGCTCTTGGCTACAGAAATGCTGCCTTTCCGCCTGGTGGACACAGAGGATTTTCGAGACCTTATGTCCGTCGCAGTGCCCCAGTACCAGATGCCCAGTCGGCACTACTTCTCAAAGAAAGGTGTGCCTGCGCTCCACCAGCATGTCGCACACAACATCACCGCTTCTTTGAGAAACTCTGTGTGTGACAGGGTGCATTTCACCACAGACACTTGGACGAGTAGGCATGGACAGGGGCGTTACATGTCGCTGACTGGGCACTGGGTAACTATGGTGACAGCAGGACAAGGGGCTGCTGTCCAAGTCTTGCCGTCCCCACGAGTTGTGCGTCAATCCTCTTTATGTCAAAGTTCCTCCACTGCTTCTGCCTCCTCAACCTCCTCTCGGTCTTCCACCTGCACCCAAAGCCTGTCTGGTCATGCCACAAGCTTTCTAACTGCGCAGAAGGGATCCTGCACACCTCCTTACTATGCTGGCAGTAGGGCTCAACGTCATCAGGCGGTTTTTACATTGAAATGTCTGGGAAATGTGAGTCACACAGCTGAGGAGTTGTGGTCAGCTCTGGAGAACCAATTTCATGAATGGTTGTCTCCACTGGACCTGAAACCAGGGAAGGCCGTGTGCGACAATGCTGCAAACCTGGGTGCGGCCCTTCGCCGGGGCAATGTCACACACGTGCCTTGTATGGCTCACGTGTTGAAACTGGTTGTCCAGCAATTTTTAGCCCACTATCCCAGACTAGATGGCCTTCTGCAGAGGGCACGGTCGCTGTGTGCTCACTTCCGCCGTTCGCATCCCGCAGCTCAGCGACTTACATCTCTACAGAAGTCGTTGGGCCTGCCACTTCACCGGCTAAAATGCGATGTGCCTACCCGGTGGAATTCAACTCTGCACATGTTGCAGCGACTGTGGCAGCACCGACAAGCCCTGGTGCAATACGTTCTGACGTATAGCCTGGGCCAACGAGATCCAGAGGTGGGGCAAATCACGCTGGAGGAGTGGTCTCAGATCAGGGACCTATGCACCCTTCTGCACAGTTTTGAAATGGCGACGAAGATGTTTAGTGCTGACGATGCCATTATCAGCATGACTATTCCGGTGATTTACATGCTGGAGCACATGTTAAACAGAATTCGGAGTCAGGTGGTGGCACAAGAGGAGGTGGAGGAAGTAGAGGAGGAGGAGTTGTATGCGGAAGGGCTAACATCTGCAAGGTCCAGACGGTCGGCAGCACCAAGGCGGCAGGCATGTGAGGGTGGGGGAGATGGTTTTACCAGGGCGCATGGTAGCAGCCAAACTAGTGAGGAAGGTGCAGGAGCCCAGGAAGAAGTGGAGGACGAACTGATGGAAGACTCATCAGATGAGGGAGACCTTGATCACATTTCTGTTGTGCGAGGTTGGGGGGAGAGGACAGAGGAAGGAAGCATGATTGTTACCTCGCCACCAACACAACAGGGACTTGGTGCTCCTGGATGCGCAACACACATGAGTGCCTTCTTGCTGCACTACCTGCAACATGACCCTCGAATTGTGAGAATTAGAAATAATCCTGACTACTGGGTTGCCACACTGTTAGATCCCCGGTACAAAAGTAAATTTGCAGAAATTATTCCTGCCATAGAAAGGGATGCACGCATGCAGGAGTATCAGCAGAGACTGTTGCAGAATCTTACATGTGCTTTTCCACAAAATACCAGTGGTGCACGTAGTGAATCTCACAGTTCCAACTTGCCAACCGTGGGATCGTCAAGTGTTCAGCACTCAAACCGTAACAGAACCACAGTATCTGCTGGTAACATCAATTTTGCGGAATCATTTCACCACTTTTTTAGCCCATCCTTTGCAAGGCCACAGGAGACAAGAAGTCTGACACATAGTCAACGCCTAGAGACGATGGTACAGGAGTATCTCCAAGTAAACATTGAAGCCATGACTGTGTCACTGGACCCTTGCTCTTTTTGGGCTTCCAATCTGGATAAATGGCCGGAGCTAGCCACTTACGCCTTGGAGATCTTGTCATGCCCCGCAGCCAGCATTCTGTCTGAACGTGTGTTCAGCGCTGCTGGTGGTGTGCTGACAGATAAGCGCACGCGGCTCTCCACTGATAATGTAGACAGACTCACGTTCATAAAGATGAACAAATCATGGATCCGAAACGACTTTTCTACCCCTGTGTCATCCTGGGGAGAGTAAAAGCTTGATGATTGGTTAAAATCACCCTACCAACCGTTTTAAGCTTTCAAATTACTAATCATGTTTATCTGTATCTTGGCTGGAAAATAATTTGGGCTTTGTAGCAGTGTGCAGCACTGATTCTATTAGGCCATCTATAATAAGCTCCACCAGATTTAAAATTACTAATCATGTTTATCTGTATCTTGACTGGAAAATAATTTGGGCTTTGTAGCAGTGTGCAGCACTGATCCTATTAGGCCATCTATACTAAAGCTTCACCAGATTTAAAATTAATAATAATTTTTAGCTGCATCTAGCCCGGAAAATAATTTTGGGGCTCCGAGATGCGCAAGACACATAAGTGCCTTCTTGCTGCACTACCTGCAGCATGACCCTCATATTGTCAGAATTCGAAGTAATCATGACTCCTGGGTTGCCACACTCTTAGATCCCCCAAACTTTTCGATCAACCTTTTCATTTTAATAAAGACCAAAAAAATGTTCATTTTTGAAATTATAAGCATTAGCAGGTTGTTAGAAACTGAAATCAAACAGTTTTCAACTCAAAACTTTATTCTAGGTGATGTTACATTTTCACATAGGACCCTTTGTTCGAAAGGAGCTTCTGAACTCTCTCGTCCATTGAATTTGTCAGGTTTTGGATGGTTTCTGCTTCAATTGTTTTGCATGAGGACAGAATACCCTTCCAGAGCTGTTGCTTAGATGTGAACTGCCTCCCGCCATCATAGACACTCCTTTTAATGATGCTCCAAAGGTTCTGAATGGGGTAGAGGTCAGGGGAGCATGGGGGTCACACCATAAGTTTGTCCCCTTTTATGCCCATATCAGCCAGAGATGCAGATGTTTTATGTGCAACATGAGATGGTGCATTATCATGCAGAAAAATGATCTTGCTGTGAAATACACGGTTCTTCTTCTTGAACCATGGCAGGAAGTGCTGTTTGAGAAAATCCACATACATTATGGAGTTCATCTTTAGCGCCTTCAGGGATCCTAAAGGGGCCGACAATCTCTCTCCCCATGATTCCAGCCCAAAACATTACTCCACCTCCTCCTTGTTGGCGCTGTAGCCGTGTTTGCGTGGGGTGTCCATCAACCAGCCATCCTCCACTCCATCCATCTGGACCATCGAGCGCTGCACGGCACTCATCCGTGAACAAAACAGTTTTGAAATCAGTCTTCATGTAATGTTTGGCCCACTGGAGCAGTTTCTGCTTGTGTGAAGTGGATAGAGGAGGTCGACAGGATGGCGTATGCACAGCTGCAAACCTCTGAAGGACCCTGCATCTTGTTGTTCGGGGGACGTTGGAGGCACCAGCAGCTTCAAAAACTTGTCTGCTGCTATGACAAGGCTTTTTTGCCGCTGCTCTTTCAACCTGACGTAATTGCCTGTAGGAAAGAGTCCTCAATTTGCCCTTATCAGCACGCACACGTGTGTACTGTGAATCAGCTACATACTTCTTGATTGCCAAGACACTTCATCCTGATCATCGCACAATGTTGATTGTAGTCATGCCTTGACCTAAACACTCCACAATTTGTTGCTTCTCAGCAGCCGACACATCCTTTTTCTTTCCCATTTTGGCAGAAAATGTAGGCTGCTTAATAATGTGAGACAGCCTTCTTAAGTAATCTTGCCTTTCATTGGACACACCTGCCAAACTAATTAGCACAGGTGTCTGCAATTGCTTACAGTGATATAAAGAGCCCTGACACACATCACCATCAATGAGTTTAACTGACAAACAAACAAATTCTTCCCTTATCACTCCTAAACACGTTTTGCATAATAATTTGGAACACAGTGTACATGTGCTTTTCCACAAAACACCAGTGGTTCACGTAGTGAATCTTACAGTTCTAACTTGCCAACCGTGGTCTGTATGGAGTTGTTCAATAAAGGGCCCAAAATTAAGATAACATAGATGGGAGAGGTCTCTATGAATAGGAATTCCTAAGTATTTGATACCCTGTGAGGGCCAGGCAAAGGGAAAGTTGGACTGGATGGAATCCTATATGGATTTGGGGAGGGAGACATCGAGGGCCTCAGACTTCGCTGCATTGATTTTAAAATTTGACCATGTAACAAAGTGATCTATTTCAGCCATAACAGCATGGATGGATATATGTGATTGAGTGATATATACTAGGACATCATCAGCAAATAGAGAGCACTTGTACTCGGTGCCTCCCACCTCAATCCACCTAATATTGGGGTTATGGCGAATTGATGAGAGCAGGTGCTCCGTCACTAGGATGTATAAGAGAGGGGACAGAGGACATCCCTGCCTTGTCCCATTGGTGATTGTGAAAGGTGATGAAAATGTTCTGACGCGCCCCCTGGGCCTTGGGACACCCGGAGCCGGACCCTTTTTGGTGGATGCTGGTGGTTGTAGTCTCCGTGGCGGCGACCCGGTTCCGTGGTTCAGGGCGGTCAAACCAGTGGCGGCACTATTTATGTGGTTTTGATGTTTAAATGTCTGACTACGCCACCCGTGGATTGCGGTCAGAGTGAACCGCCGCTACAGGGCAGACCGCTGAGGCTGGTGTTGTGGGTGCAGCAGAGCGTAGCATAACTCCCCACGGGAGGAGTATAGCCTCAGGGCAGTGTATGCGGAGGATGGGGGTGATGGTGCAGGGCAGCAGCAGTAACGACACGGAGTCAGTGATGCAGTCCAGGGCCTTTACTCACAGTTCTTATTATCCAGACCACGTCTGCAGGTAACGGCTGCCCACGTCGTACTGTGCTCACCAGGTGAGGGGCTCAGACAACTCCCAGATAACTTTGGAGCGCTTCACAGGACCCCCTTTGTGTGTCCTTTGTCTGGCCTTTCTTACCAACCCTTCTGTCCGGCTGCCTCGGGCCTCCTCTTGGTAAACTTGGCGCCAGTTTCCCTGACCCTATGTGGTGCCTTCCTAGCGGGTGTAGCGAGGGGCTGCGCCACATAAAATGTCACAGCCTCCTGTTTCTAGCTGAGGGTCGTTTCCTGCCTCCACTAGTTTCGGGGACCGGTCTCCCCCTTTGGCCTGACCCCTCCACGCAGGTGGATTCGGGCGTGCGGTGGCGACTCGCCCGTCCGCACCCCTGGGATCCCTTCGTTCCTCGTTCCTGGAGCCTTCTCCGCTCCTCTTCCTTCCTTCTCCCTCTTCCAGGCCTGGGCCTCTGTTACTAGGCCCGCCTCCGGAGCAGAGCTCATGCAGAGCCCCTGCTCCCTGCCACTTCTGCTCAGACTTCTCTGCACTGAACTAAGGTGGTGCCCACCTTTTATACTCCCTTCTCAATGCACCCAGGAACTGCTTCCTCCCTGCTCCTGCACTACAGGGTTCCCCTTCCTCAGTGTTCCCTCCCCCCACTCCAGCCAGGGACAGGGACTGTCGTGCCCATCTCAGGGGCATATTGGTCGCCCTGCCCCACGGCAATGTGGTGTAATGCATGCAGGTGTCGGGTCCTGATCCACACTACATCCTTACCTGAGAGTGAGATATCACACCTCTGGGTGAGATGCAATACCTCTGTAGCAACCGAGCCCTCAGGGTGCTACAGTTCCATTTATCTTCAGCCTAGGTGACGTATTGTGATACAGGGCCGTGATTTTGGCTATAAAAGGGTCCCCTAGACCCCTACCCCAAGCTTTTTAAGAGAATCATATATGGCGTGCCAGGAGACTCTATGGAATGCTTTCTCAGCATCCAACGAGAGTATCTAATTACAAATTTTTAACTGCATCTAGCCCAGGAAATACTTTGTGCCTAGTAGCAGTGTCTGCTAGTCAGCGGATTATCCCGGCTGTTAAGCAAGCTACACCACCTGTAGTTTGGACACTTAATTTTTTCAAAGGAAATGCTTCGGGACCACGGGATACTCAGTGAAGAGCATCAGGAGGCACCCCAAGGCATAGGGGCTGGGACTGGCAGTAGGATGCCTTGCGGTGGACAGCCGAGCTCGATCCTTATAAAAGCTTTTTAACTGCAGCAGCTTTAGTGGACGCTACTGGAGCTGGAATTACGCGGCTGCTGGCATGAGACTTGCCCTCCAATAGATCCTTGTAAATGGATTTAAAGTGTATTCATTCAAATTAGAGAGACAATTTAAATTAAAAAGCTTAGAGCTGCCTCCACCACAGGGGGGCTCGCTCGACCCACCAGCGGACAGGCACCAGTATTGGGAGAGGGGGGCTGGCCGTCAGGGTTCACCGCGGCTCTGGCACAAACCCGGCGACGCGGAGGTGGCACGGGCAGGAGCGGACTGAACGTGTCGGCTTCTCACTTTTTGGATTTTAGAAGGGCATGACATGCCTATATCTGTGTCTCCCCCTCCTTTTACTCCTCCACCTCTTTTCTTTTCGCATGACTATATGTACTTGTCACTTTTCCATGTGTTAGTTGTGTCTTCTGAGCAGTTTGTCAGCTTTTGGACACCTTTGAAGGTGTTTTCTATGTGTTTCTATGTGTTTTTGTTTGCCTGCCATTGGTTTTAACAGTGTTCGAAGGTGTTCGACGAACAGTTCGACGAACAGTTCGGCGAACACACGGGTGTTCGACGAACCGAACCGAACTCGAACACTACGGGGGTGGCTCAACACTAGTGTACATACATTACATTACTGTTCCTGTACTGATCCTGAGTTACATCCTGTATTATACTCCAGAGCTGCACTCACTATTCTGCTGGTGCAGTCACTGTGTACATACATTGCATTACTGATCTTGAGTTACATCCTGTATTTTACTCCAGTGCTGCGCTCACTATTCTGCTGGTGCAGTCACTGTGTACATACATTACATTACAGATCCTGAGTTACATTCTGTATTATACTGCAGAGCTGCACTCATTATTCTGCTGGTGCGAGTAGGAGCCACATTGCTGCGACTCCTGGTGGAGCGTCTCACCCCCGAGTCCTCCGATGTGCAGGCCGGTTGCTGGTTTCTTCTGTCCCCCGCCTGTCTGGTTCGGGAAGCAGAAGCCTGGGACTTGGCTCCATCACTCATCCCAGGAAACCCACTCCCTCCCTGGGTAGGAGAGAGCAGATCCCCAGGTGGAGAGGTGTTGGTCCTCACAGACCTCAGGAGCACACAGCAGGATCTGCAGCCACCACACCCGCAATCACCACAGTGAGCAACAGCTGATCACTATTCTGCTGGTGGAGTTACTGTGTACATACATTACATTACTGATCCTGTACTGATCCTGAGTTACATCCTGTATTTTACTCCAGAGCTGCGCTCACTATTCTGCTGGTGCAGTCACTGTGTACATACATTGCATTACTCATCTTGAGTTATATCCTGTATTTTACTCCAGTGCTGCGCTCACTATTCTGCTGGTGCAGTCACTGTGTACATACAGTACATTACTGTTCCTGTACTGATCCTGAGTTACATCCTGTATTATACTCCAGAGCTGCACTCACTATTCTGCTGGTGCAGTCACTGTGTACATACATTGCATTACTGATCTTGAGTTACATCCTGTATTTTACTCCAGTGCTGCGCTCACTATTCTGCTGGTGCAGTCACTGTGTACATACATTACATTACAGATCCTGAGTTACATTCTGTATTATACTGCAGAGCTGCACTCATTATTCTGCTGGTGCAGTCACTGTGTACATACATTACATTACTGATCCTGCACTGAGCCAGAGTTACACATGTGCCTCTCTTTTTGCCCATACTTTGGTGGATTTCAGCTGAACGCTCTGTGGATATGCTATAGGTAGCTTAGATAGGACTTACATGTTAAACATACCTAATGTCTAAAACATTTAAACATTACAAAAATACCTTTTTCCCATCCAGAACATCCACAAAGCTTTGCAGTTATGTAGAGACTAGATGGTGGCCAGATTCTAATCCATCGGGTATTCTAGCATATGTCTCCCGACCCTCCTTTATAATGCCCCATGCAGGAAGTTACATCCCCCGTATATAATACCCCATGCAGGATGTCACATCCCCCCTATATAATACCCCATGCAGGATGTCACCTCTCCCCCATATAATGCCCCAGGCAGGCTGTCACATCCCCCTTATATAATACCCCATGCAGGCTGTCACATCCCCCCTATATAATGCCCCATGCAGGCTGTCACATCCCCTTTATATAATACCCCATGCAGGCAGTCACATCTCCCCCATATAATGCCCCATGCAGGCTGTCACATCCCCCTTATATAATACCCCATGCAGGCTGTCACATCCCCCCTATATAATGCCCCATGCAGGATGTCACATCCCCCCTATATAATACCCCACGCAGGATGTCACTTCTCCCCCATATAATGCCCCATGTAGGATGTCACCTCTCCCCCCATATAATGCCCCATGCAGGCTGTCACCTCTCCCCCCATATAATGCCCCATGCAGGATGTCACCTCTCCCCCATAAAATGCCCCATGCAGGATGTCACCTCTCCCCTCATATAATGCCCCATGCAGGATGTCACCTCTCCCCCATATAATGTCCCATGCAGGCTGTCACATCCCCCTTATATAATACCCCATGCAGGCTGTCACATCCCCCCTATATAATGCCCCATGTAGGATGTCACCTCTCCCCCATATAATGCCCCATGCAGGCTGTCACATCCCCCTTATATAATACCCCATGCAGGATGTCACCTCTCCCCCATATAATGCCCCATGTAGGATGTCACCTCTCCCCCCATATAATGCCCCATGCAGGATGTCACCTCTCCCCCCATATAATGCCCCATGTAGGATGTCACCTCTCCCCCATATAATAGCCCATGCAGGATGTCACCTCTCCCCCCATATAATGCCCCATGCAGGCTGTCACATCCCCCCTATATAATACCCAATGCAGGATGTCACCTCTCCCCCATATAATGCCCCATGCAGGATGTCACCTCTCCCCCATATAATGCCCCATGTAGGATGTCACCTCTCCCCCCATATAATGCCCCATGCAGGATGTCACCTCTCCCCCCATATAATGCCCCATGCAGGATGTCACCTCTCCCCCCATATAATGCCCCATGCAGGTGACGCGCCCCTGGGCCTGCTGTGTCGCGCAGCGTCTCGCGCACGGGGGCTTACCCGGAACCGGATCAGATGAGGGTTGTAGTCTCCGAGTGGCGGGGACCCGGTCCGTGCCCAGGGAGTCAACTCAGTGTGTGGCAGTCTTGATAGATGTTATTGGAGTGTCGACTACGCCACCCGTTGATTTGCAGCTATGGAGCTGTCGCTGCAGGGCAGACCGCTGAGGCCGGTGTAGAATTGTGCAGCGTGATAGTATAACCCCCAACGGGAGGGGTATGGCCTCAGGGCAGCCGACGTGGAAGATGAGGGTAGCAGGAACCACTCAGAGACGGTGCGGTGTAATTCAGGGTCTTTACTGGTAACAACGATAGACCCTCCCGGAGTACTTGCTAGCGAACGGGGCCTGGTCAGTCCTTGAGCAGATGGGATCTCCCCTGGCCAGGCGGAGTTGTAGGCCTCCCAAACTGACTGTACTCTTCTGGTTACCTTGCTAGAGGCGGGTAAAGGTAGCCCACGTCCCTGAGTGTACCGTGTGGTGCTCACCCGTATGGCCGGGGCCTTCTAATGGCTTCCGCTCCACGATGGCGGCGCTGGTCCCACGCGTGTGACCGTGCCTTCGGGTTTCTGGGCCAGAGGACCTGCAATCCCCTGCCGGTCGGTTTCTGCTGCTGGGTAAGGATTAGTCCCCACAGCCTCGGACACCGGGTCCGGTAAGAAAGCTTCTCAGTCAGGGCGAGCTCTGCAGCTGCCAGCCCCTGACTTGTAGTAGTATTGCTCCCACTGAGCTTCTGCTGTTTCTTCCTGTGACTGTTTCTTGTCTCTACTCTCCTTGACTGACTAACCCTGCTTCAGCCCCGGGTTTATATAGGGGAAGGTCTTCCCCTCCCAAGACTGGGCAGGAGGTGTGGCATGCACAGGATCCCTGGCCAAGAGACTTCCCACCTGCTCTCAGACATAACATTGCTTGTTACTGTGGAAACCAGACCCCTGGGGTGCCACATTCCCCCCTAGTGAAATTTAGTACTCCGGGACTAAACATATTTTAGAAAAACATAACAAGATATAACAATAACAATACAATAAAGAAACACATAAAGGTGGTCACGGCATGTCCGTAACCGAGTGCAGTTTTTGAAGAAACAAAGGTGTCCATTTCACCAAAACAGGGAGACGTAACCAGGTAGGGGTCTGTCCTACCCCGAGTCCTTAACAGTCTCTAGTCCATCCTGGGTTACGCTCCAACTAATTGTACAAGGATTCCCGGTAGATCCACCAAGGATTCCTAAAAATAACTAGAAACACAAAATTATACACAAGCAACAATACACAGGTAAACATAAATAAAACAATTTATACACTTTAAATCCTCCAGCGTGCGGGTAACTGGCCTCTAGTGGCCCTAGTGGACCTACGGAGCTGACTGTCTAGCCCTGAACTACAGGGTGTAGGAGCTGTCAAGGGTAAACTGGGCAGCTGTCTACCGGCTCTTTGGCTCACTAGGGATATGGCAGGCTCACTGCAAGCAGAGGGTTGATCCTCCTGGTCTGCGGGTGTGGGGTCTTCTGCCTCCTGGACCGGCTGTTCTTCCAGCTCTACCTGTTGCTCCGTAGGTGCTTGGGATGCTGGTTGGAGGAAGGTGAGTACGGGTACCACAACTGCACCATTGACTTGAGTCCAAGACCGAGGGAAGTCCCCGAGCACAGTACTAACCATATCTTCCCTTTCCTCTACGGGTCGATGGTCTTCTTGTTCCTCTTCAGGGTTCCTCAGTTGTTCGGGACACTTCTTCAGGTGGTCCCGGGATACAATGGCTGTAGTTTCCCCTCCGTCTTTACTGATGGTACAAACCTTCGGGTTCTCGTGGCTTGAGGGCAGTACGGTGTACGGGTCCTTCTCCCACTGGTCGTCCAACTTGTGGAGCCGTCTCTTCCTCTTCAAGACCTGCTCTCCGGGTACCAGGGGAACAGCGGGAGCATACTGGTTGTAAGTTTTCTCTTGTCTTTCCCTAGCCTGACAGAGACTTCGCTCCACGCTCTCCTGTACTCTCCGGTACTGCTGCTGCCTCTCTGTATCCCAGTCTGCTTCTGGTGAAGTGTCCTCGGGTGTCAGGACTCCCATTTCCAGGTCAACAGGTAACTTACCAGGTTTTGCCCTCATTAGGTAAGCCGGGGTACAGTTGGTGGAACCTACCGGGATGTGGTTGTATAGGTCCACCAGATCGGGCAGCTTCTCAGGCCACAGACTGCGTTCTTCCAGGGGCAACGTTTTCAGAAGATCCATTACCACCTGGTTCATTTTCTCACAAAGTCCATTAGTTTGCGGATGATAGGGTGTCGTCCTTATCTTCCGGCAGCCATACAGAGTGCAGAATTCTTGGAAGACCTCCGCTTCAAAGGCAGGTCCCTGGTCTGTCAACACTTGGTCCGGGTACCCGTGTGGACGGCAGAAATGCTGCTGGAAGGCTCTCGCTGCTGTTCGAGCTGTTAAGTCCTTGACGGGGACGACAACCAAGAACCGGGAGTAGTGATCCACGATGGTTAGTGCGTAGACGTAGCCACTTCTGCTTGGGGTCAGTTTTACATGATCCAAGGCTACCAGTTCCAACGGCTGCCGGGTGACGATGGACTGCAGGGGAGTCTTCTGGCTGGCACGGTCCTTCCTTCTTAGGTTGCACGGGCCACAGTCTCTGCACCACTTCTCAATGGTTCCCCTCATGCCTACCCAGTGGAATCGCTCGCGCAGCAGGAACTCCAGCTTCTTCCACCCGAGGTGTCCAGCTCCGTCGTGGTATGCCTCCATCACCATGGCTGCGTCTCTTCGTGGCACCACTACTTGCCAGAGTAGTTCATGCGTCCGGGAGTTAACCATTCTGCGGCACAACTTCCCCTTGTAAAGGAACAGTCGACTCCTCTCTGCCCATAGTTGTTTGGCTTCCTCCGGAGCGTCTGGTTCAAGGCAAGCCTCCGGGCGAGTCAGCATCTCCTTCACCAGTCGGACGGCAGGGTCGCTGTCTTGCGTTTCCGCCCAGTTGTAGTGAGGTAAGGGGTTCAACGTAGCAGCCTGCTTACTCCTTACCCGGTGGGAGTACTGGATAGTCCCATGACGGTGGAACGCAGGGAGTTCAACTTCTTCCAGTCCCTCCGGATCTTCTCCTTCGTCCGGCAGGTTGGGCATCCTGGACAGGGCATCCGCGTTGGTATTGGAGCGTCCGGCCCGGTATTTGATTGTGAACTCGTAGTTGGACAGACGGGCCATCCACCTCTGCTCCAGGGCACCGAGTCTTGCCGTGTCCAGGTGTGTCAACGGGTTGTTATCCGTGTACACGGTGAACCGGGAAGAAGCGAGGTAATGCTTAAAGCGCTCGGTGACTGCCCATACTACGGCCAGGAACTCTAGCTTAAATGAGCTGTAATTCTCGGGGTTCCTTTCGGTGGGTCGCAGCTTTCGGCTGGCGTAGGCGATTACTCGTTCCTTCCCCTGCTGGATCTGGGACAGTACGGCTCCTAGCCCGATGTTACTGGCGTCGGTGTAGAGGATAAAGGGCTGGCTATAATCCGGGTACGCCAGGATTTCATCCCCCGTGAGGGCCATCTTCAGCTGGTGGAAGGACTCTTCTTCCAGCTCCTCCCATTTGAAGGGCGGCTTCTGGTTCTTGGCCTTCCGGGACTGGCCTATCAGGAGGTCCTGCATAGGTGCTGCCTTTTTGGTGAAACCGGGAATAAACCTTCGGTAGTAGCCTACCAACCCGAGGAACTGCCGCACTTCTTTTACGCTGGAGGGGCTTGGCCATTCCTTAATTGCGGTGATCTTATCAGGGTCGGGAGCCACTCCGTCAGCGCTCACCACGTGTCCCAGGTACTGCACCTTTGGTTTCAGGAGGTGACACTTGGAGGGTTTCACCTTTAGGCCGTAACTCGCCAGAGCTTCGAACACTTCCGCCAGGTGTTTCAGGTGGTCCTCATACGTCTTGGAATATACGATGACATCGTCCAGGTACAACAGGACCGTCTCGAAGTTTCTGTGGCCCAGACAACACTCCATTAGTCGTTGGAAGGTTCCTGGTGCGTTGCAGAGTCCGAACGGCATGCAGGTGAACTCGCTAAGTCCCATCGGGGTGGTGAATGCGGTCTTCTCCCGGTCCGCCTCTGCTACAGGAACCTGCCAGTACCCGCTAGTGAGATCCAAGGTAGAGAAGAAGTTAGCAGATCTTAAAGCAGCCAATGACTCCTCTATCCTTGGTAAGGGGTACGCATCCTTGTGTGTGATACGGTTGATTTTCCGGTAATCTACACACATCCTCATGGTGTTGTCTTTTTTTCTGACTAAGACTAGTGGAGCTGCCCAGGGGCTACAGCTATCCCTGATCACCCCAGCCTCCTTCATGTCTCTAAGCATCCCCTTGGCGTGTTGGTAGTGTGCAGGGGGTACGGGTCGATACCTCTCTTTTATGGGAGGATGGTCTCCCGTGGGGATGTGGTGTTCTACCCCCTTGACTCGCCCGAAGTCTAACGGGTGTTTACTAAACACTCTCTCGTACTCTTGAACCACCCGATAGACTCCCTGTTTCTGATGTGAGGGAGTGGAGTCAGTACCCAAATGTAGTTGCTGACACCAGTCCTCCATTGTTTTCTTAGAGCCGTTACCTTCCTCCGGGTGAGATGGAGGCAAGGGTTCCACAGATTGTATAGCATTTTGGTTAATGGTATATAATTTGGCTAGCGTGGCATACCGGGGCAGGTACACTTCCCTCTTCCCGATATTGATTATGCGAACGGGCACCCTCCCATGGCGTACATTAACCACCCCCCGTGCTGTCAAGATGGTGGGCCTACTGTCTGAGTAAACTGATTCTACCATTGCCTGGTAATCTCTACCTCTCAGACCAATAGCTGCCCGGCACCAAATCATCATTTCACTTTTTGGGGGCATGGCAATAGGAAAAGGGTCACACATTCTTACGCTACCAATCTCACCGCCGGAGAGTTCCACCTGTTGCCGTCGCATCAGTGCCCGGATCTCTTTCTGGAGCACCCGCTGCTCGCCGGAGCTGGCGTTCTTGGCAACCTGCTGTAAAAGGAAAATCACCTCTGCAAGACAATTTTCAATTACATTAGTTCCTAGAGTTATTTTTGGGTGACTCTCATGTTTGTCAATATCTACAATGATCAGTCCCTGTGCTGCCAGTTCGACTCTACGGATTTTGATGGTCACCTCTTTAAATCCGATCTGTGGCACGGGCTGGCCATTGCTGGCGATGATACTCAAGTCGTCGTCAGGGTAGCGGGTAATATCCGAGTCATTCCAGTACTGCTTAAAGAGCACGTACGGGATGGTGGTGACCTGTGACCCGGTGTCCAGTAGGGCACTCATGGGAATGCCATCCAGTACCACAGGCAAGACTGGACGTCCTCCCACATATCTGTCGCGCCAGTTCGATGGGCCTGGTGATCTTTTTCCTGGGGGTTGGCCCTCTACCCCAGGTTGTGCCCGTTTAAAGAACAGTACCTTGCCATATGTCCGGGTTGATTGCAGCGGCGGCAGATGGGTCGTCCGTCTTCGCTGTATCGGTCACTGGGTCTTCCTCTGGCCGGTGGGGTCCTCCTTGGTCGACGCCACGGGATGTCCTCCGGTCCGGATGCCAGCTGGATCTTCCCTGGGGTGGAAACCTGTAAAGACTGCACAGTTCGGGTTAGCGCAGCAACGCTCTTAGCTAGCTCTTGGACCTGATGGTGTAGGTCTGGAGACGGGTCATTGTCCAAAGCCTGCGCATCAGCTCCCACAGGCCCTGCCGACAAGGGCGCCGCCTCCTGGTGGTAAGTGATAGCTGGGCGCCTGTGGGTCACAACGCCACCTGGTGCCGGTTCTCGGAGCACCCGGATGGCTCTGTCCTTGAACTGTGCAAAGCCCAGATGGGGATCCTGTAAGGCCATCGCCCGCAACTGGGTTCGGTGGGCATTACAATATAGTCCCTCTATAAATTGTTCGGTCAACAGCCTGTCCTCGTTTCCCACTCCATCAGGGTCGGTCTGCTTAATGGCCCTCAGGGCCTCTTGTAGGTTTAGTGCATAGTCCCTTATACTCTCATGCGCTCGCTGCTTGCACCCGTAGAATCTAAGCTTAATCTCGACTGAGGTGCGGGTATCAAAGGTATCCTTCAGCCGGGTTAGTATCCCTGCGACAGTCTTCCTCCCAGGTGGCCAGGATTTTACTTCCCTTTTGGCTGCCCCGGTTAGTTGGGCCACCAGGATGCTCACTTTTTGCTCTTCTGTGAGGGGGTACACCTGGAAGAGGCTATCCAGCTTTTCTCTAAAGTCATGCAGGGTATGTGACTCCCCTGAGTACTGGGGTAGCCAAGCTGCTCCCGGGATATAGAGCATGGTGAAGGGCATAACTGCAGCAGCGGTGGCGCTGGCGGGGGTTGAGGCAATGAAGCTCTCCTAAGCATCTGACATCTTCCTCCCCCCTAGTGGACCGTGGCCTACCTTGCGATGATCCTGTTCCGTAGGCCGCGGCTCCGCAGTAGATCGTCAGGGTTGAGGACCTTCCGTCGCGCTGCGGTGACATCGGCGTCTGCTGGGCTCCTTCCAGGACCTTACGCAACGTCCGGACGTGAGGCGGGGCTTCAGTTCTCGCGCGCTTTCGGAGTCCACGCCCCTCTTCTTCCCGCGCGGCGTCCTCAAGATGGCGTCCAACGGCGGGAAAACTCCACGGATGGCGGGAAGAAGGCTGAAGATGGCACCGGATGGCGGGAATCTTCACCGATGGCGGGAAAACTTCACGGATGGTAAGTTTTAAAAGTCTCTTTTTCAGGCACGCAGTACCCGGGGTGGTTGCGGGCACGAGATCCTGCCGACTACGCCAAAATTGACGCGCCCCTGGGCCTGCTGTGTCGCGCAGCGTCTCGCGCACGGGGGCTTACCCGGAACCGGATCAGATGAGGGTTGTAGTCTCCGAGTGGCGGGGACCCGGTCCGTGCCCAGGGAGTCAACTCAGTGTGTGGCAGTCTTGATAGATGTTATTGGAGTGTCGACTACGCCACCCGTTGATTTGCAGCTATGGAGCTGTCGCTGCAGGGCAGACCGCTGAGGCCGGTGTAGAATTGTGCAGCGTGATAGTATAACCCCCAACGGGAGGGGTATGGCCTCAGGGCAGCCGACGTGGAAGATGAGGGTAGCAGGAACCACTCAGAGACGGTGCGGTGTAATTCAGGGTCTTTACTGGTAACAACGATAGACCCTCCCGGAGTACTTGCTAGCGAACGGGGCCTGGTCAGTCCTTGAGCAGATGGGATCTCCCCTGGCCAGGCGGAGTTGCAGGCCTCCCAAACTGACTGTACTCTTCTGGTTACCTTGCTAGAGGCGGGTAAAGGTAGCCCACGTCCCTGAGTGTACCGTGTGGTGCTCACCCGTATGGCCGGTGACTCGGGGCCTTCTAATGGCTTCCGCTCCACGATGGCGGCGCTGGTCCCACGCGTGTGACCGTGCCTTCGGGTTTCTGGGCCAGAGGACCTGCAATCCCCTGCCGGTCGGTTTCTGCTGCTGGGTAAGGATTAGTCCCCACAGCCTCGGACACCGGGTCCGGTAAGAAAGCTTCTCAGTCAGGGCGAGCTCTGCAGCTGCCAGCCCCTGACTTGTAGTAGTATTGCTCCCACTGAGCTTCTGCTGTTTCTTCCTGTGACTGTTTCTTGTCTCTACTCTCCTTGACTGACCAACCCTGCTTCAGCCCCGGGTTTATATAGGGGAAGGTCTTCCCCTCCCAAGACTGGGCAGGAGGTGTGGCATGCACAGGATCCCTGGCCAAGAGACCTCCCACCTGCTCTCAGACATAACATTGCTTGTTACTGTGGAAACCAGACCCCTGGGGTGCCACACAGGATGTCACCTCTCCCCCATATAATGCCCCATGCAGGATGTCACCTCTCCCCCATATAATGCCCCATGTAGGATGTCACCTCTCCCCCCATATAAAGCCCCATGCAGGCTGTCACCTCTCCCCCCATATAATGCCCCATGCAGGCTGTCACATCCCCCCTATATAATACCCCATGCAGGATGTCCCATCCCTCCATAGTGCCCCATGCAGGTCCCCTATGGCCCCATACAAAAAAAAAAATCCAATACTCACCTCACTGCTTCTCTGGACTCCAGCGTAGCCGGCATCTTCACGCTGCGCGTTGTGACTGGTCAGGAGAGAGCGCGGTGTAAAGACGTCACCGCGCCCTCTGACCTGAGACGTCACAGAGCTGCAGCGGAAGACACAGGAGCTGCTGCGCAGGCACGGGGTGGGGTAAGTATGACGCCGGGTGCCGGGGTCCTGATCGAGCGGGGGGAGGGACGGGAGGAGAGGGGAGGCGAGAGGAGGGGAGGGGTAAGTATGACGCCAGGCGCCGGGATCGAGAGGAGAGGGGAGGGGAGAGGAGGGGAGGGTTAAGTATAACGCCAGGTGCCGAGGTCCTGATCGAGCGGGGGGAGGGACGGGAGGAGAGGGGAGGCGAGAGGAGGGGAGGGGTAAGTATGACGCCGGGTGCCGGGATCGAGCGGGGGGAGGGACGGGAGGAGAGGAGAGGGGAGGGGAGAGGAGGGGAGGGGAGGGGAGAGGAGGGGAGGGGTAAGTATAACGCCGGGTGCCGGGGTCCTGATCGAGTGGGGGGAGGGACGGGAGGGGAGGGGAGGGGAGAGGAGGGGAGGGGCATCACACTTGTCCTCGGGAGATAAGCGGCCGTAGCCGCTGATCTGCCGACGATAGCCGCATGTAGGTCAGCGGCGCCTGCGGTCGGGGGACTTATGCTGCGAGCAGCCGGCTGCATCTCCCGGCTGCATCGCCGCTGACCTCCGTGCCACACATGAGCCGCTAACGGCCGCCATGTTTTTCTGAAATGCCGAGGCCTGACCAATCAGCGACCCGGGATTTCCAGGACAGACAGAAAGACAGACAGACGGGATAAGACAATTATATAGATAGATATGGCAGATAAAGAGAGATCTATTCCCTGTGTGATATCCGGTAAATCCTGGAGACTTGTGGCATTTTTGCTCACCTCGGAGACGTGCCGCTTCTGCGCTCTGCACAGACTCTGCCTGGATCAGTAAAGCAGGTCAGTGTCAGAGGTCCGTGCATAGTGCAAACTAATCATGTAATGTCAGCCGGCATCGCTCACCTGGTACATCACCCTCTTAGCATTACCTGGGTGTAATTATGGTATGGAACGTGGATAATTCCCTGCACAGCAGCGCTCACAGTGCTACTATGGGGCACACAGCTCTATATAGAGAGTGAATACATCACCCAGACATCTTCTGTTTCAAATGTTATTATCCCCACTAAGATGGCAATTTACAGAGTTAGGACACTATCAGTACTGCTCGGACCCCCTCCGATCCTGAGAAATGGGCTTTAGAGGTTGCCCCATCCGAATGGAGCAATGGCATCCATCTGTGTAACCGGTCTGTTCATTGTCTATTAGACTGTTGGAAAAAGCTAAATACTGTGTTTATCTAAAAAATTCTAAGGGACCTATAAGAGTCCCATTCTTGAGATCATTGGAAATCCGAGAGGTCGGACCCCTACTGATCCACCAAAGGTGCTAACTGTTAATGATGGGAAAAACCCTTTAACCCCCTATCCACATTACAATATATATCTATGTCATGTCAGAGGTGAGTGTACGGAGAGGGCTGAGGAGCAGAGCTTGCTCCATACATGGTGGGCCGCAGGCTGTACTATGCAGCCAGCACCTGCCTCTACCAGCAGCAGTCAGAGATAGCTCCATTCGCTGCTGTTTAACCATTTTGAATCTTAAATAAAGACTGAGAGCGGCAAATAAATGGTTCTAATATGAGAAGATGCCCATCAATTACCCTGCTACATGCAAAATGTCCGATCTATAGAAATCAAAGATTATTTAACCCTTACAGCAAAAATGCAACAAGAAGCGATAAAAGTATTATATGTAACGTAAGATGGTACCATTAAAAACTGTAGCTCTCCACACAAAAAGCCATCACACGGCTCCATCGATTGAAAAGTAAAAAATGTATGTGAAAATGGAGTCACAGACCAATTTCTTTTTGCAAAGCTCAGATTTTTTTTTTTAACTGCCCAATGAACGCCATAAAAATAAAACCGAAAAATACAATGGCGAAGTTACCTTTTTTTTTTTTTTACCATTTTCAGCCCACTTGTAGTTTAATTTTTTAATTTTTCAATAAATTATAGGGTAAAAAGAATGATGTCGTTCAAAAGTCATCCTGCAAAAAAATGAGCCATCCTATGGCTATATCAATGGAAAAGTAAAAACGTTATGGCTCTAGGAAAGAGAAGAGATAAAATAGAAAGAGCAAAAATGAAAAAAGGGTCTGGTTCTGAAAATGGTTAAAGTAGTTGTCTGGTGAAAACAGCTTATCACTTATTTACAGGACAAACTATGACTTATTGATCATTGGGGGTCCGACTGCTGGACTCCCAGCGATAGGGTGAAGGGGCCACATGTGTCCCCATTAGAATGGAGCAGGTATCTGACCTGCCACTTCATTCTATAACAGGGATAAGAGTGCCCCATCTGGGTTAACATTCCCTGTTCTGTCCGTTAGTTCAGGTCCCAGTGGTCAGACCCCCCCCCAAATCAATAAATGATCACCTATTCTGTGTATAGGTGACAGCTTGTGTACATCGGACAACCCTTTAACTGAATCTTTGCTCTGGATGAAAACAAAGCTACGACTTTGACTTTGGGCTATCTTACCCCCAAAAATTATTTTTGTAATAGTGGGAACCATCTTGCAGCCATACTTTAAAGAAGTTGTCCACTACTTTTTCATACGGATAGGGCATCAATGAAAAAGTAGTGGACAACTTCTTTAACACTTGACAACCTTTTTTCCTGGAGAGTCCACATCAATGTCCTTTAAATTCCAGTCTTCAAAAAACATATAATTCCAATATTGACCCCTCTACCCTGAAAGAATATCCTCCCAACCCCAAAACTCATCCCTAAATTACTAAGCAGAGGGTGTGTATAGGGCAGTTCCATAGTAGCTTAACCCTTTATATCCTCTAAATGTCAAGCAGATCTCCGACTTTATATTCCCGAGATTGCATTTTATTCTTGTCCTTACTATAAGGTAAATCGTACAGGATTGTAGAGACACCAGGCAGCCCGGTATTAATAGATTTTCTGAGCATTTGGGGTCACTAAAGATTCAGCGTCACCAGTGAAAATCTCCCATTGACGGCAAAGTGGATTTATCCTTCAAGCAGTCGGATTGGCGTTTAAGGAGTATCTAGAAAATGCTTCCTAATGTGATTAATGCATCTGTTCCGGCATTTGTGAGGCGCCGGAGGTTTGTAAGAAACTTGCTTATTACTCGAGATGCATGAACGTTAATGAGGAAGATGATCATACATGTGCAAGTATAGGGAACAGAAGTAAAATATGTTTAGTCCATATGAGTTTACTACAGATGGCAGAGCTCATGAAGGTGTTGTGTAGATAGTATCTCAGTCCAAGAATTGACTATGATTGGAAAGTGACAACCACAATGGTGAGACATAAATTAGCTCAGAATAGTTGTCACTTCCCTTCCCCCCACTATGCAGTATCTCTACTGGCCTATTTATTATTATTATTTATTTATATAGCGCCATTGATTCCATGGCGCTGTACATAAGGAGGGGTTACATACCAAATACAGATATCACTTACAGTAAACTAACAATGATAGACTGGTACAGAGGGAAGAGGACCCTGCCCTTGCGGACTTACATTCTGCAGGAATGGGGAAGGAGACAGTAAGTTGTGGGGGTCGCAGTAGCGCCGGTGTTGAGGAGGCAGCGGGGTCATGGCAGGCTGTAAGCTTGTTTGAAGAGATGGGTTTTCAGGTTCCGTCTGAAGGATCCAGGTGTGGTGGATAATCAGACGCGTTGAGGCACAGAATTCCATAGGATGGGGGATAGTCGGGAGAAATCTTGAAGGCGATTGAGTGAGGAACGGATAAGTGTGGAGGAGAAAAGGAGGTCTTGGGAGGACCGGAGATTAGGTGAAGGAATATATCGGGAGATTAGTTCAGAGATATACAGAGGAGAGAGGTTATGGATGGCTTTGTAGGTCAGTGTTAGTAGTTTGAACTGGATACGTTGGGCAATTGGGAGCCAGTGAAAGGATTTGCAAAAGGTGGGTAGCAGAGGAGTAACGAGGAGAGAGATGGACCAGTCGCGCAGCAGAGTTAACGATGGACTGGAGGGATGCGAGAGTGCTAGCAGGTAGGCCACAGAGGAGGATGTTGCAGTAGTCGAGGCGGGAGATGATGAGGGCATGCACAACCAGTTTAGTAGATTGAGGGTTGAGGAAAGGACGATTCTGGAAATATTTTTGAGCTGGAGGCGACAGGAGGTGGCGAGAGCTTGGATGTGCGGTTTGAAGGACAGGGCAGAGTCAAGGGTTACTCCGAGGCAGCGGATTGCCGGTACAGGGGAAAGTGTGATGTCATTTATTGTGATAGAAAGATCAGGTGGGGAAGATATGCGAGATGGGGGAAAGATGATTAGTTCAGTTTTATCCACATTGAGCTTGAGGAAGCGGGAGGAGAAGAAGGAGGATATGGCTGCTAGACATGTTGGGATTCTGGACAGGAGAGAGGTGACATCTGGGCCAGAGAGGTAGATCTGGCTGTCATCAGCGTACAGATGGTACTGGAAGCCATGGGACTTTATGAGCTGTCCCAGGCCAAGGGTATAGATTGAAAAGAGTAGGGGTCCTAGGAAAGAGCCTTGAGGAACTTTAACAGAGAGGGGGCGGGGTGAGGAGGTAGTGTGGGAGTGGGAGATGCTAAATATGCGGTTAGAAAGGTATGAGGAGATCCAGGATAGGGAAAGGTTTTTGACGCCAAAGGAAGAGAGGATCTGTAGTAGGAGGCAGTGGTCAACTGTGTCGAAAGCAGAGGACAGGTCAAGAAAAAGGAGTACAGAGAATTGTCTGTTAGCTTTGGCTGTAAGTAAGTCATTGGTGATTTTGGTAAGGGCAGTTTCGGTGGAATAGTGGGGGTGGAAGCCAGATTGTCGGTTGTCGAAGTGAGAGTTAGATGAGACGTGAGAGGAAAGTTTAGCGTGAACGTGTTGCTCAAGGAGTTTGGAGGCAAATGGAAGCAGCGATATGGGGCGGTAGCTGGACAAGGCGATTGGGTCGAGGGATGGATTTTTGAGGATGGGTGTGATTGTGGCATGTTTGAAGGCAGCAGGAAAAGTACCAGAAGTTAGTGATAGGTTGAAGAGATGGATTAGGGATGGGATGAGTGTGGGGGTGAGGTTGGGGAGGAGGTGGGATGGGATGGGGTCGAGTGCACAACTGGTGAGGTGTGATTTGGAGACAAGACGAGTAAGATCTCTTTCCGTGATGTTGGGAAGGGAGGCTCTGGGGGAAGGGCAATGGTCTGGAAAACAAAGGGGTTGTGGTGGTCGGACAGTAAAGACTTGCCTTGCTTGGTCTGTCTTGTTTTTGAAGTGTGTGGCAAACTCCTCAGCAGAGATGACGGAGGTCAGAGGGGGTAGTGGAGAGCTTAGGAAAGAGTTAAAAGTGTTGAATAGCTGTTTGGGGTTGTAGGATAGAGAAGATATGGGGGTTATGAAGTAGGCCTGTTTAGCAGAGGTGAGGGCTGATTTGAATACGAGTGTTGCTTGTTTGAATGTAGTGAAGTCTTCTTGAGAATGTGTTTTCTTCCAACGCCGCTCCGCAACCCTGGATGCTTGTCGAAGCTGTTTAGTGAGGTTGTTGTGCCAGGGTTGCCAATTGACTCGTTGTACTCTGCCATGCACAAGAGGGATGATTGAGTCAATAGCTGATGCGAGAGTGGCATTGTATAAAGCAGTGGTGCTGTCTGTGTCATGGATTGAAGATATGGATGTCAGTAGTAGAATAAAGTCAGAGAGTGGGTGGGTGTCTAGATGTGCAAGGTTTCTATTTACTATGGCCTCGACCCTTTCTCTGGTGCATAAGTCCATGCTTACAAAGTGCTTAAAGTAGAGGTTCTCGAGGCACCTCATGGGAACCATCTATGCTCCCAACTTTGTGCTAAACCCTTCCATTCTATCCCTCCATCTATCAGCATTGCGGTGCAGCACTTTAATGCACATTCATCAACGTTATGGTCAATACTGAGATTGGCAAGCCGAAAATTCAACTAATGTCACACATTCAACAGCCAAAATTTGGACATTAAGATGGGTCATCAATAGTTGATCGGTTACGAATCTACGATCCAACACCCAGCACTCCTACCACCGGAGCAGAAAACAACTGAAACCAGCTGTTCCTAAGTATAGGTCATCGATATCATAAAGCTGGACAACCACTTAAAGCCCATCCAGAAAAATCTCCCCCAAAACGGCATCGAATGCCACCGATCGCTACTCATTTGCTCTACATTTCATGTGATTTGCACTACAAAGCTACTATGACAGCAAGGTGGTGCCAAGTACCGTGGCTCGTGAATCCCAGGGCTTCAAGGTATATAACAAAGACATAAACATATTACATTATATGCACAAAGCAATAACAAATGAATAAGACAAATAAATATATAATAATAAATAAATTGTCACTTCGTAAAGTGAAACTTACAAACTTTTTAGTTTTGGGGGGAGTCTAACATTTACCCCAAAATACAGGCAACACTGGGCACAGAGGAACATTTGACAGCCAATGTGGATTCTATGATCTATCCAAAGGCATCCAGGGAAGGGAAAGCTGATTTATTTCATCCTCTTACTCAGAGCTGAATTATAGGGAGGACTGAAAGGAAATTGTCTAGGGGCTTCAACCCCCAGCAGCAAAAGAAAGCAGAAGCAGGGTAAATCCCCATCTGGTAACCCAAATATTCATATATATTGATAAGATAAGAGGCTGCAAGATACATTCTGTGCTGCAACCTTCATATGGCCGGCAGACAGTCACAGTCACCAGTAGATTTATTTGGATGTATAGTAATTTTATAGGCCTTCAGAATCTGATATTTCTTAACTTTACTCTTGGCCTCCTATAACCCGAGATAAGTGGCACGGGAGAACCAATTTTGTTTTAAAAAATATGATTTTGTGATACTCTGTCGGGAGATGTTTCTGCTGTATGTGTATACAGCTCCCAAGTGGTTATTATGTGAATTGCATCCTGATGAGGATTTAACTAAGAAATCGCATTGGATTGGAAGAAATTGGAACAGTTAACCTAATTTGCAGAAAGGCAAGTGGAAACACATCTGTAGAATTATGAAGCAACAAGTATGGATCTATGCACTGGTTATAGTCATGTGCTCGGACCCAATATGGCAGCATATGCATCCATAGTATGGCGCTATAGTCTTCAGATTATATCAGAACGATGAGGATCCATCAGCACTCTCACCGCCAGAGCAGAAAACAACTTATACCAGCTGTTCCTAAGGATAGTTCATAAATATCATAAAGCTGGAGAACCCATTAAAGCCCACCTACAAGATCTCCCCCAAAACAGCATGGAATTCCGACAATTGCATCAATACTTCTAGGTAAGAACATTTCCATAATATAGCACACGATGGAAGAACATGGCTTTTCTCTAATGGTTTTGTACAAAAAGTGTTCGCCTACTGTACATATATCTAATAATAAGTACATACACATAAATAAAGTTTAGACATTGCTTACCGCACAGGGGACTTTGGGTTAAAGGCACGATGATGTCGAAGAGGAAGATCTTTTGGGAGTAATGTAAATTCCAAGTAGGTAATGTCTGGAAATAAGAAATAAAAAAAATATGAATCCAAAAGTTATTAAAGCAATTGGAGGGTCTTCCCTTTGGAACCCACCTGTTGCAAACACGAATTCTCACACTGACTTGTGGATGATCATTTATTTGTCATGTAATACCACATTTCTCCTGCAGAGGCTGCAGTAAGGGAAATATATGGCCAGCCGGATCTTCTCAAGACATAATTGTGTCGATCGGCTGATCGATGTGGGTTTCTGAAGCCTGACACATACTCTTATGCTACTGTGCTGGAAGAAGTTAAATTGTGCACAAAACTACATAATCTCCACCTAAAGGGAATCGGTCAGCAGTTTTTTTCTATTTGATCCGAGAGCAGCATATTGTAGGGGCAGAGACTCTGATTCCAGGGATGTGCCCACTTGCTCAGCAGCTTGCTGTAGTTTCAATATAATCAGTGTTTTATCAGCAGGAGATTATCACTAAAGGACTAGGTGTCACATGCCAGGCAGTCAAGTTAATCTGTATAACCCCGCCCCCACCACTGATTGGCAGCTTGCTGACAATGTACAGTGTGCTCAGGCAAGCTGTCAATCAGTGGTGTGGGCGGGGTTATACACAGCTCAGCATTCTACATCAGAGAAAATAGGGATTCTATTAAAACTGTACCAAGCAGTACAATAAGTAATATATCGCTGGAATCAGGGTCTCTGCCCCTACATCATGCAGCTCTCAGATTCCTTTTAAAGGGAATCTTTATTGTTTTCTTCTATTGGATAAAACTCTGTCCTGATGACGAGAAGGACACACAGGTTCTGATAAATGTACTGTAATGATCCATACGCCTGTATGCCCACCACATTACCAGAAGAGTGTTTTGAAAAACCCTTCTCAAAGCAGAGATCTTGAAAATATGGAAGAATTAAAGCAGATAGGAACAAAGTTGTAGGGGAAGTAGAGGTGGCAGTTGTACCCAAGACCTTGGGTTTGAGGGTTGCTCGAAGGGTTCCCCTACCAAATACTAAGGCACCAGCATTATAAATGACATACAATACTTGGGGACAGCAGGATGTTTAAGGGGGTTTTCCAGATCTGTAAAACGCCTCTGCCTATTAGACTATTAGAAACAAGAGCTACAACTGTGTTTTTGTCCCCAGGTTTAGTGCTGACTCTGCACCGCTGTTGCCAGTGTATTTTATCGACTGAGCTCAATGATTGGCTGCAGCGCTGTCAACGTGACATCAGCAGTGCAGACAATAACAGACACTGGGAACAGTGACAGAGACCTAGTGCTGGACCTGGGGAGGGAGAGTAAGGAAAAGTTTGCACTTTAAAACAAACTGTAGCCAGGAGGGAGAGAGAGGTTCATCCAAAACCAGAAAATCCTTTCAATTAGCATTGGGGTGCAAGTGATTCAAATTACAGCCCTGAGTGAAGCTTGGTGATGGGGGTCTTGCCTCTATAGACCCTACACATTTACTATAATTTACTCTAATTACAGCTCAAATCTACGCCAGTTGGTGGTCTTCTGGAGATTTGATTTCCTGGTGTATGGACAACCAGAAATGTGCCAAAAGTTTGCATCTTGCACTGGCTAGCTTGAAATTAAAGTAAAAAGTTACATACAATTGTGTTTCATGCACTAATCTTAAACCAAAGCCCCCTGGATTAAATTGGTGCAAATTTATTAAGCGACATAGGTCTTTCCTAATAAATCTGTGACATCTTTTGCCTGTCCGTGTGCCAGAAAGTCAAGTTTACTGGCCTAAATTATAGTAAATTTGTAAGGTTTTGGAAGGTCCCGTTCATCATGCAAAGTTCCTCCCACTTTGCAGAAAAGAGTGGCGGAAAAGAGTAAAAAAAAAAATTCTGCATACAGCTACACATCAAATTCGCTATTTTTTTTCCTACCAGAAAACTGGTTCAAACAAATTTCTGTCTAAAATTGGCGTAGAAAACATCACTCTTTATAAATCTTCTCCTTCAATCTCTCTTGTAAGACCTACGTAGCAGTGCATTTTAGACTCCAGCTCATTCCACAAAGAAGCGCACCTTCTAAATATAGGGGCTTAAAATGCAAATTTTACCAAAATTTTGTCATAAAAAGCAAAATCAACCAAAAGGTTAGTGCGCCTATGGCCCAAAAGTACAGAAGACGTACCATATGTATCATCCAACATGAGCTCCTGTTATAAATTTGGCACATTTTAAACCTGTTTACACTGACTAAATCTTGGACAGGAGTAGTAAATCTGCTCCATTGTACCTTTTAGCCATACACAGAATATAATAGCATCAAGACTAAAGAAACCTATTATACATCAATCTCCATGAGTAGTATTCACGGTCCAGCACTGGACTTTTCTGTCCAGACTCTACTTTAGTTGCGGAACATTCCAAGATCCTATTGATTATCTAATTATTTTAGGAATGACAAGCTCTATGCACTCGCTGTGTGATAGCCTCAGCCACAGCTCCTGCAAGGAACAGCTCACAATCTCCTCCTCCTTCCTGCCCGGTGCGACAGATGATATCTGTTTTCTCCTGTGAGTTCGAATTTAAGAGCCACTGAAGCTCGGCAACTGTATATTCTGGCTCAAATGAGCTGAAAATTGCATTCAATTTGAATTTCAAAACTATGAAGGGAAAAAAAAAGAAGCCGCCTAGGAAGTGTAACTCCTTCCTGACGTTCCTTTCGACACGCTAAAGTGTCATATATATGGACTTAGGATCTCACCGGCTCTCCTGTGCAATAACACATTCCAAAAAAAAGCTGAAGTATTTTTTAGATTAACATCTATAAAACCAACACATGGAGCAGCACTGCCCAGAGATTGTCACTTCTACATATCATTCAAAATCCGACTTCCAAATTGACCTACATGTGTGTTTTCGGAGTGTGGGAGGAAAATGGACAACCCAAAGGAAAACCCACGCAAACATGGGAGACTTCATTCAAAATCCAACCTCCAAATTGACCCACATGTGTGTTTTCGGAGTATGGGAGGAAAATGGACAACCCGAAGGAAACCCACGCAAACATGGGAGACTACATTCAAATTCCGACTTCAAAATTGGCCTACATGTGTGTTTTCGGAGTGTGGGAGGAAAATGGACAACCCAAAGGAAACCCACGCAAACATGGGAGACTACATTCAATATCCGACTTCAAAATTGACCTACATGTATGTTTTCGGAGTGTGGGAGGAAAATGGACAACCCAAAGGAAACCCACGCAAACATGGGAGACTACATTCAAATTCCGACTTTAAAATTGGCCTACATGTGTGTTTTCGGAGTGTGGGAGGAAAATGGACAACCCGAAGGAAACCCACGCAAACATGGGAGACTACATTCAAAATCCGACTTCAAAATTGACCTACATGTATGTTTTCGGAGTGTGGGAGGAAAATGGACAACTCGAAGGAAACCCAAGCAAACATGGGAGACTACATTCAAAATCCAACTTTCAAATTGACCTACATGTATGTTTTCGAAGTGTGGGAGGAAAATGGACAACTCGAAGGAAACCCACACAAGCATGAGAGACCAAAGAAAGTTCATGGAGGTGCCATAGTTGGTTGGATTCCAAAATTGTCATCAACTGCTGTCCTTCAGAAATGATTGCATATGTTAGGGGCCATTCACATTATGTCCTTGCCATTGGGTGTTCCTGTTTTTCAGACAGAGCCCCCAATGGAGCCATAGAGTATAATGAGACAAATTAAGCTCAAATGAATTTCCTTTTGAAAAAATTTTTCGGATGTGTCCATTTTTTCAGCCGCCACTAGAAGACCACATTCTTGTGTCCATCTGAATTGACAGATGTCCCCGGAAAAAATAGCAAATGAAGTCCATTTGAACTCCGTTTGCCTTTTTGTCAATGGCTCTATTGGGGGATCTGTCTGAATCCTTTTTTTTTCAGGGATTCCAAAGGAAAACCCAACAAAAGAGTCCAAACGCAGTATGGATGGCCCCCGAGGCTTAATGGCAAAGATGGTCTTTCTGGTCTTAAACTGGATAAAAGAAAGCAGTGTGATGCCCTATATGCAAAGGAAAGGGTAACGTAACAGAAAAGAAGCAAAATGTGAACAAAACCAAATAAATACCACAAAGTACATCTCACAATATTGGTCTGTTGGATTGGATTTGTTGGATTGGGATGGGCAGGGAGTGCTGACATAGTATGGCTATAAGCATCGCCAGTTAAAGATGTGCTCTCCCTTAGCAGACTTCACTGGATGGTTAAATATAGATGTATAATGCATAAACATCTCCTGACAGAGTATCACAAAATCATTGCTCTTTTCAAAGCTGCTCATCTCACAGCACTCGTCTCAGAATATGTTGAGCCAAGAGAATAGGTGGGAAGGACACAACTGTAGATGTTATATTCTAAAGAAATATATGAAATGGAAAACTAGAATTTTATTGTCCTATATTAACCTCTTTTAGATGTGTGCCGTAATAGTACGACAGTCGGCTCCCTCTCTTTGGTGGGGGCTCCGGCAATGAGCCTGCACCTTTCCGGGCACATGACAGCTGATTTGTACAGCTGTCGTGTGCCCCTAACAAGCGCGGGTGGAATCGCGATCCACCTGCGGCTGTTAACTAGTTAACCACCTGCGGTTATCATTGCCAGATTGCTATGAGCGCCGCCTATCAGTGTGCGCTCATAGCAAGTGAGCAATTCTGCTACACACAGGCGATTTGACGATCGCCTGTGTGTAGCACAAGCAATCAGACAATTGCTGCTGCTAGTCTCCCATGGAGAATATTGAAGCATGCAAAAAGTAAAAAAAAATGTTTTTAAAAATATTAAAAAAATAGAAAAAATATAAAAGTTTAAATAACCCTCCTTTCTCCCCATTCAAAATCAAACAATTTAAAAAAAATTCACATATACACATATTTGGTATCGTCGCTTTTAGAATCGCCCGATCTATCAATATAAAAAAAATTAATCTGATTGGTAAACGGCGTAGCGAAAAAAAAAAAATTCCAGAATTAAGTTTTTTTGGTCGCCACTACATTGCAATACAATGCAATAACGGGAGACCAAAACATTGTATCTACCCCAAAATGGTATCAATTAAAACATCAGCTCAGCGCACAAAAAATAAGCCCTCACCCGGCCCCAGATCCCGAAAAATGGAGTCGCTACAGGTCTCGGTAAAATGGCGCCATTTTTTTTTTGAACAAACTTTGGATTTTTTTTCACCACTTAAATAAAAAAGAGCCTATACATGTTTGGTATCTGCAAACTCATAATGACCTGGAGAATCATAATGGCAGGTCAGTTTTAGCATTTAGTGAACATGGTAAAAAAAAAAAAAAAAAACAACTCTGGAATTGCACTTTTTTTGCAATTTCACCGAACTTGGAATTTTTTCCCCGTGTCGTTCAAAAGTACAACTTGTCCTGCAAAAAATAAGCCCTCGCATGGCTAAATTGACCAAAAAATAAAAAAAGTTATGGCTCTGGGAAGAAAAGGGGCAAAAAATGAAAACGCAAAAACAGAAAATGGCCCGGTCATGAAGGGGTTAACAAAAGTCCCAAATGGCTTTAGTAGGCTCATATCTGTTTTATTTCCTTTTAAGAGTTGGGAACTTTTAAACTTCTCATTCTTATCTAATTATTAAAAAAAGGTTGTGGGTGTTATTACTAGTTTAAAAAAAATTGCATTAGGTTCCACATATATTAGACATTAGATAATCCAAAAGATAGTAAAGAACAGAAATCTTTTGTTTCTATGGATCAGTTACCAAAGTTACCAAATACTTATGGACAGTTTTGGATTGGTCTTTTTTAGCCAAAATAAGGCAAGACTTTCTTATACTTTTACCATTTTTAAAAAACATTTGTTAATTTAATATAAAAAATTGCCACATGTGAGGCTGACCGCGATCAAACTTTCTAACAGTAGGCACAGGCGTAGAAAACGATTATGCCACCAGTCAGGATCAATTTTACAGAAGTGCCTTGACTAGCAGGGGAATAAAGGGTCCTTCAATATCCCCCTTTAAAAATCACAGGGTTATAACTAACATAGATCTCGCCCTTCCATCTATATTCACTGACATTTGCCCTTTCTTTGGCAAAAAGTACAGTTAACTTTGGAGAACTAAGTGACCTGGATAAAAAGGACCGAGTCCTCTGTCGTCAAGGGTCCCAAGGAGCTGCACGAAGAAAAAAACATTTCAGGTCTATTACCATATTTTACCATATAAACTGCATACATTGTTTGACAGATCTCTTGAATATGACAAGGCGGGTGTACTTACTTTGAAAATCCATGTTAGAATGTCTGTATAATCCGAATATTAAAATTAGCATTTTATGAGTCCAGATAAAGAGTGGGAGACCTCATGAGTCCAAGTGGATTCAGTCTCTGCCCAACAAGACTGACTGATGCATCATGTACTAAGCAGTGTGAGATCTCAGCAGCAGGGAGGAGGGACACTGAAGAGCTGCCAATCAGGCTAGGTGGGTGTAGATTCAGCAGCAGCAGGAAAGAGGAGCATGGAGAAGCTGTCAATCAGGTTAGGTGGGTGGAGGTTGAGAAAAACTTTCCTAAAAGCTTTTGCAGCTATTCTTCTGACATACAGTGGGGACGGAAAGTATTCAGAACCCTTTAAATTTTTCACTCTTTGTTTCATTGCAGCCATTTGGTAAATTCTATAAAGTTCATTTTTTTCTCAATAAAATACACTCTGCACCCTATCTTCACTGAAAAAAACAGAAATGTAGAGATTTTTGCAAATTGATTAAAAAAGAAAAACCGAAATATCACATGGTCATAAGTATTCAGACCCTTTGCTCAGACACTCATATTTAAGTCACATGCTGTCCATTTGCTTGTGATCCTCCTTGAGATGGTTCTACTCCTTCATTGGAGTCCAGCTGTGCTTAATTAAACTGATAGGACTTGATTTGGAAAGGCACACACCTGTCTATGTAAGACCTCACAGCTCACAGTGCATGTCAGACCAAATGAGAATCATGAGCTCAAAGGAACTGCCCAAGGAGCTCAGAGACGGATTTGTGGCAAGGCACAGATCTGGCCAAGGATACAAAAGAATTTCTGCAGTACTCAAGTTTCCTAAGAGCACAGTGGCCTCCATAATCCTTAATTGGAAGACGTCTGGGACCACCAGAAGTTTTTCTAGACCTTGCCATCCAGCCAAATTGAGCAATCGTAGGAGGAGAGTCTTGGTGAGAGAGGTAAAGAAGAACCCCAAGATACTGTGGCTGAGTTCCAGAGATGCAGTAGGGAGATGGGAGAAAGTTCCACAAAGTCAACTATCACTGCAGCCCTCCACCAGTCGGGCCTTTATGGCAGAGTGGCCCGACGGAAGCCTCTCCTCAGTGCAAGACATATGAAAGCCTGAATAGAGTTTGCTCAAAAACACATGAAGGACTCCTAAACTATGAGAAATAAGATTCTCTGGTCTGATGAGACAAAGATAGAACTTTTTGGCAATAATTATAAGTGGCATGTGTGGAGAAAACCAGGCACTGCTCATCACCTCCCCAACTGTGAAACATGGTGGTGGCAGCATCATGCTATGGGGGTGTTTTTCAGCTGCAGGGACAGGACGACTGGTTGCAATTGAAGGAAACATGAATGCGGCCAAGTACAGAGATATCCTGGAAGAAAACCCCTTCCAGAGTGCTCTGGACCTTAGACTTGGCCGAAGGTTCACCTTCCAACAAGACAATGACCCTAAGCACATAGCTAAAATAACAAAGGAGTGGTTTCAGAACAACTCTGTGACCATTCTTGACTGGCCCAGCTAGAGCCCTGACCTAAACCCAATTGAGCATCTCTGGAGAGACCTGAAAATGGCTGTCCACCAACGTTCACCAACCAACCTGACGGAACTGGAGAGGATCTGCAAGGAAGAATGGCAGAGGATCCCCAAATCCAGGTGTGAAAAACTTGTTGCATCATTCCCAAGAAGACTCATGGCTGTACTAGCTCAAAAGGGTGCTTCTACTCAATACTGAGCAGAGGGTCTGAATACCTATGACCATGTGATATTTCAGTTTTTCTTTTTTAATAAATTTGCAAAAATTTCTAAATTTCAGTTTTTTTTCCAGTCAAGATGGGGTGCAGAGTGTACTCTAGTTAGAAAAAAAATGAACTTTTTAGAATTTACCAAATGGCTGCAATGAAACAAAGAGTGAAAAATTAAAAGGGGTCTGAATACTTTCCGTACCCACTGTATATTCGCAAAATAAATAAAGTAATCTGTTCCAATAGATCTATTTAATAATTTATAGAATTTGCAAAATTTGGTGATACATCCACTTTAAACAGGGTATTGCTGCAGTTCTCTGCACAGATGTTGGCCAGCAGGAAAAAAACAGTGATGGCAGCAAAGCGGCTTCATTCTCTTGATGGGTGTGAGCACCAAAGGGTGGACCTACTCCAATTGTAAAGTAATAGGATGGCATATGCCGAATTTTAACCCTATCATAACCCAGAGCCATAGGCACTTTATATGCCTCCTTATGATTCTGGGCAATTCTGCATCCAAAGTACTGTGGCACAGTTTTTTATTTCCTTTAGATTTATGTGACCTCTGTACAAAACCATAGGACATGCAACGGTACAATATTGCCCCACAGACGGCTATAGGTGTCCATGTGCAAGAGACTTCACGGATGTGTATCTCTCAAGAGACCAAAGGACATAAATGAGACATAAGTGAGACCGTGTTGTCAATTATTTGTAGGTTTGTTTTCCAGCAGAAATTCAGAACTATTTCCAATTACTCATGAACAGTCTACCAGTACAGAAACAGGACAAGAGACATCCACAGACACATATAAAGCACCATACAGATACACCAGCGGCCTGGAAATGTCATCTGTTGTGTTCAGAAATGGAATTAAACCCAGTAATATTATTGGCTTCTACAAATGTGAACATTCCTAGAGATCTGCCATAAATTACCCATCTTTATACATATTAACGGCTTTAATATCTCGTTCCATAAAGAATAACAGCATTATAGCTCACTAACGACACTGCACAGAAAAAATAGAAAGCTTTCGTTGTCAGATATAAAATAAAAAACCTGTAAAATCAACTAAAATGTGTCATGAAAAGTTGTAAAAGAGGTAGACTACTATTTTTCTATTTACCTTAAAGCAAAAGCATCACATTATACATAAATATATACTAATGCAAAATCTATGTTTTAACGAAGTATATGAGCAATCAGGACTCACAGGCTTTACCTCATATTGGGTGGTGGAAGCAGGATTCACAGCTGCTCTCTACCAGTGGTTGGAGTTGTAGGAGGACTCACAGGCTTTATCTACTAGTGGGCGCTAAAAGAAGGACTCACAGACATTATTTACTAGTGGGTAGTGATGAGCGAGCATGCTCGCTACTGCTCACTGCTCGGCGGGAGCTCAGGTCCCCTCCCTGCATGTTTGGCGCTCTTTAGAGCGCTAATCAACATGCAGGGATTGCCTGCCACTCACTGTAATGCCGTAGCCATGTTGGTTGTGGCATTACAGTGATTGGCTGGCCGCACAGCGTCATCAGGTCTATATCAGACCTGGCGCCGCCATGCTCATCACAGTCACTCCGGATCAGACAGTGTAGGGAGAGCTGCTGCTGTGTCAGGGAGAGATTTGCTTGTTTCTAGTTAGTGTTGGTAGAACAGACTATAAAGACACATATCCATCTCAACAAACAGTCCTTCTGAGGACTAATCCAGCTGTAGAGATATCAGTGCTAGGCAGGCAGGAAGGGTATATAGCAGTATATTAAAATACACATATTGATTATTACAAAAAAGACAGAACAGACAATAAATTTATAAAGTCATGTGCAGCCCCAGGTATCACCATTTAACATGTCTAATGAAGTCCCACCAAACCTGTAGTAGACAGTTAAGCTACAGAATACATTGCCATGGCAGAGGGCAGAGCCATAGATAGCAATTTCCCACCCTTGGGATGGTAAGACATAATAACTCGACCTCTATCTCTCACACACCAAGCAAGAAAAGTCCATAGGTAAATGCATTTACATAGTATCAATCAAGTGATAAGCTTTCAACCTACCCAGGTAGCAGGACAGCCTAAAGTAAGGGAGGCTGACACATAAGATCCCCCTAAGAGACCCCTATGAGCGTTTCGTTTCCAGTGTTTGCCGCTTTATCATGGGGGATATCCTACCTGGGTGGTTGGCCTGAGGACAGAGGGGAGGAGAAGGAGGAGGAGAGCATGGTCAGCCATCCTCTTGGTGAGGACACAGAAGTCTTGCCTATTAGCAGTCTGGCATGCATGGCTGAGTTTATGTTACGCTGCCTTTCCCGAGACCGTCGCGTTCTCCAAATTTTGGGTGACAGTCATTACTGGTTGATGACACTTCTAGACCCATGCTACATGGAGAATTTTATATCTCTTATTCCTGAGGCGAACAGGTCTACAAAAATGGGGCAGTACCAGAAGGCCCTTGTTGCGGAACTATTAAAAAAATTCCCATCTGAAAATGCTGGCGGCAGAGGTCACAGTTTGTTGGACAACCAAGGAGTACAGCCGAGAGAGACACAACTCCAATCCAGCAGAGGCCCTCCTCCACGTCTTTTCCAAGGTGCATTGGAGTGCCTCCCAATTTTTTTTTCAGCCCTTGCATTCACTGCATAGGCCAACACTATGGGAGACCCACTTCCTAATAATGGGAACATTTTTTCATGAGGCCCTCTATGTCTCTTCTAAGGGGCATTGAAGTGACTCCAAATTTTTGGCAACCCTTGCATTCACTGCATAGGCAAACACAATGGGAGACCCACTTCCTAATAATGGGAACATTGTTCTCAGGAGGCCCTCTGACCTCCACGTCTCTTCCAAGGGGCATTGGAGTGCCTCCAAAATTTTGGCAACCCTTGCATTCACTGCATAGGCCAACTCTATGGGAAACCCACTTCCTAATAATGGGAACATTGTTTTCAGGAGGCCCTCTGACCTCCACGTCTCTTCCAAGGGGCATTGGAGTGCCTCCAAATTTTTGGCAATCCTTACATTCATTGCATAGGCAAAAACAATGGGAGACCCACTTCCTAATAATGGGAACATTGTTTTCAGGAGGCCATCTGACCTCCACATCTCTTCCAAGGGGCATTGGAGTGCCTCCAAATTTTTGGCAACCCTTGCATTCACTGCATAGGCAAAAACAATGGGAGACCCAGTTCCTAATAATGGGAACATTGTTTTCAGGGGCCCTCTGACCTCCATGTCTCTTCCAAGGGGCATTGGAGTACCTCCAAATTTTTGGTTTTATCTACTGTTGGGTGCTAGAAAATGACTCACAGACTTTATCTACTAGTGGGTTTGTGGAAGCAGGACGCATACTTTATGTACTATTGGGTGCTAGAAGATGACTCACAGACTTTATCTAGTAGTGGGTGGTGGAAGCAGGACTCACGGGCTTTATCTACTAGTGTCTAGTGGGATCAAGATTCACAGTCTTTCTCTACTAGTGGGTGGAGGTAGTAGGACTCACAGGTTTTATGTACTAGTAGGTGCTAGGAGCAGGACTCAGACTTTATCTACTATTGGTTGTTAGAAGATGACTCACAGACTTTATCTACTAGTGAATGTGACGCGCCCCCTGGGCCGTGGGGTACCCGGAGCCGGGCCGGTAGACGCTGGGGGTTGTAGTCACTGTGGCGGTGACCCGATCCGTGACCCAGGGCGGTCAAACCAAGGGGTAGTCTGTGTGTATGGTTGTTTATATAATGTCCGACTACGCCACCTGTGGAATGCAGTCGATAGGAACCGCCACTACGGAACAGTCCTCTGAAGCTGGTGGTATAGCAGCTAAGGTAGTGTAACTCCCCACAGGAAGAGTGTAGCTTCAGGGCAGCGTGCGTGGATGTTGGTGGTTATAGTGCAGGAAGTCAGTAATGAACACAGAGTCCGTATGATGCAGTCTCAGGTCTTTTACTCACAATTGTAGCAGTTCCAGATGCAGGCGCCAGTGCAAGGCCCACGGTGTCCTGTGTTCACGCAGTGAGGGGTTCAGCCGACCCTCAGGTAACTCCGGAGCATTTAACAGGACCCCCTTCTGTGTGTCCTCTCTCTGGCCTGCTCCCTGCACCTCACACCCAGTGGCACTTCTATCCGGTATCCTCGGGCCTTGGCGGGCGACGTGTGTTCCGTCCCCTGGGTCCTATGTGGCTACCTTCTTAGTGTACTGGTGTGGACTTGTGGCCTGCGGTACTTGAAGTGCTGCAGCCTCCGGTTTCCTAGTTGGGCCTTGTAGCTCCGTGCTAGTTGAGGGACCGGTTCCCTTTATCTGGCCTGACCCCCCTACTTTCTAGTAGCGGCGGGTGTACGGGTGGCTTGCTGCACGGCCCGTACCCCTGGGGTCCCTTCTCCCCTTGTTCCTGAAGCCTTTCCTGCTCCCTCTCCTTTCAGGCTCAGGCCTCCTGACTAGTCCGGCCTGTGGAGCAGAGCTCATACAGAGCCCCTGCTCCCTGTCTTCACCTCAGTCTGTCTGACTGGAACTGAACACTGATCTAAGATGGCTCCCGTACTTATACTCCTACTCCAGTGCTCCCAGGATCTACGTCCGCCACCCATCCACTACATAGTTCCCCCTCTCTAAGTGGCTCCTCCCCACTCCAGCCAGGGATCAGGGACTGTGCTCTCCCGTAGGAGCAATCTCGGCCTGTCCCCCGGAAATGTGGTGTAGTGGATGTAGTGTTAGGGTCCTGAGCCATACTCCTTCCTTACCTGAGAGTGAGATACCACACCTCTGGGTGAGATGCAATACCTCTGTGGTGACCGAACCCTCAGGGGCGCCACAAATGCTAGAAGCAGGACTCACAGGCTTTATCTATTGGTGGATGCTAGAAGCAGAACTCAGACTTTACCTACTAGAGAGTGCTGCAAGCAGGACTCACAGACTTTATCTACTAGTGAGTGCTAGAAGCAGGACTCACAAACTTTATCTACTAGTGTGTGATGGGAGCAGGATTCACAGCCTTACTCTACTAGTGGGTGGAGGTAGCAGGACTCACAGGATTTATGTATTAGTAGGTGCTAGGAGCAGGACTCAGACTTTATTTACTATTGAGTGCTAGAAGATGACTCACAGACTTTATCTACTAGTTGGTGGTGGAAGCAGGACTCGCAGGCTTTTTCTACTAGTGGGTGCTAGAAGCAGGACTCACAGGCTTTATCTACTAGTGGGTGCTTGAAGCAGGACTCAGACTTTATATGCTATTGGGTGCTGGAAGCAGGACTCACAGACTTTATATTCTAGTGGGTGCTAGAAGCAGGACTCACAGACTTTATCTACTGGTCGATGCTAGAAGCAGAACTCAGACTTTACCTACTAGAGGGGGCTACAAGCAGGACTCACAGACTTTATCTACTAGTGAGTGCCAGAAGCAGGACTCACAGGCTTTAACTACTAGTGGGTGCTAGAAGCAGGACTCAGACTTTATCTACAATTGAGTGCTAGAAGTAGGACTCACAGGCTTTATCTACTAGTGTGTGATGGGAGCAGGATTTACAGCCTTACTCTACTAGAGGGGGCTAGAAGAAGGACTCACATGCTTTATCTACTAGTGAGTGCTAGAAGTAGGACTCACAGGCTTTATCTACTAGTGTGTGATGGGAGCAGGATTTACAGCCTTACTCTACTAATAGGTGGAGGTAGCAGGACTCACAAGCTTTATATACTAGTAGGTGCTTGGAGCTGGACTCAGACTTTATCTACTTTAGGGTGATAGAAGCAGGACTCACAGGCTTTAACTACTGGTGGATGCTAGAAGCAGAACTCAGGCTTTACCTACTAGAGGGGGCTACAAGCAGGACTCACAGACTTTATCTACTAGTGAGTGCCAGAAGCAGGACTCACAGGCTTTAACTACTAGTGGGTGCTAGAAGCCGGACTCAGACTCTATCTACTATTGAGTGCTAGAAGTAGGACTCACAGGCTTTATCTACTAGTGTGTGATGGGAGCAGGATTCACAGCCTTACTCTACTAATAGGTGGAGGTAGCAGGACTCACAAGCTTTATATACTAGTAGGTGCTTGGAGCAGGACTCAAACTTTATCTACTATTGGGTGCTAGAAGCAGGACTCACAGGCTTTATCTACTATTGTGTAATGGGATCAGGATTCACAGTCTTTCTTTACTAGTGGGTGGAGGTAGTAGGACTCACAGGCTTTATGTACTAGTAGGTGCTAGGAGCAGGACCCAGATTTTATCTACTATTGGGTGGTAGAAGATGACCCACAGACTTTATCTACTAGTGGGTGGTGAAAGCAGAACTCACAAGTTTTATCTAAAGTAGGTGGGTAAAAGAGGACTCACAGGCTTTATCTACTAGTGTGTGATGGAAGCAGGACTCACAGGCTTTATCTACTAGTGGGTGGTGAAAGCAGGACTCCCAGACTTTATCTACTAGTGGGTGCTAGAAGCAGGACTTACAGGTGTGTCTACTAGTGGGTGGTGGAAGCAGGACTCACAAACTTTATCTACTATTGGGTGCTAGAAGCAAGACTCAGACTTTATCTACTAGTGTTTGGTGGAATCATGACTCACAGGCCTTATTTACTAGTGGGTGCTAACAGAAAGACTCAGACTTTATTTACAAGTGGTTGGTGAAATAATGACTCACAGCTTTATCTTCTAGTGGTTGGTGGAATAATGACACAGTTTTATCTACTAGTGGTTGGTGGAATCATGACTCACAGGCTTTATCTACTAGTGGGTGCTAGAAGTAGGACTCAGACTTTATCTACTTTAGGGTGATAGAAGCAGGATTCACAGACTTTATCTACTAGTGAGTGCTAGAAGCAGGACTCACAGATTTTATCTACTAATGTGTGCTGGGAGCAAGATTCACAGCCTTTCTCTACTAGTGGGTGGAGGTCTCTACTAGCAGTGGAGGTAGCAGGACTCACAAGCTTTATGTACTAGTAGGTGCTAGGAGCAAGGCTCAGACTTTATTCACTATAAGGTGCTAGAAGGTAACTCACAGACTTTATCTACTAGTGGGTGGTGAAAGTGTAACACGGGTACTTTAGATGCAGCGACACAGAAACACAGAGCAGCCAATATAGGGTGAATAAACAGGGGAGGTTTATAATAACAGGGTCAATTTCCACGCAGGGAGTAACAAGGGAAAATATGGGGGAAAACAAGGAAAGTAGCCGGTAAAAGTCTTTAACTGACAGTTCACAGTTTAACTAGATATAGCAGAGTCGAACCGGTTGTAAATGACAGTTTTTACACTTAGCTGACTCTTTTCCTCCACAAGGCAGTTGCCAGCTGGGGCCGGTGTTGATTTCTTCAGGCTTCCCTGCCCAAACAATGCTCTGTCTTCTGGCGGCAGCGGGGGTCTCCGGTTTTACCCGCTGAGCCCCTAGTCCATAACACGGCACCTCACGTGCCCGGCTCCACCGACCCTGCGTCTCTTCTCTAGTCGGCTTGACTCCTCCGCTCCACTGCACTCGGCTCTTGCTCCCAGTCCTGGAGCCAGGAGCCTGGACCCTCTCACACTGCTCTGCTGAGCAGGACCCAGCTCCGCTTTCCCGCGCAAACGTCCTCGTCTCTTCCTCTCTCTCCCCACACCACCAGTCTCTCGGTCACCTGACCTCCCAGCTCTCACTCTGGACACGCCCCCAGCTTCCCAGTCACCTGACTCCTGTGCTCGCAGTCTGTCTCCCCCCTGCAACCAGAGGCATGGCCCCGGTAGTTCCGGATCCCTTGCTCTGAAAGTACTTACACCCCAGTCTTCCCCCTCATACTACCGCTCTCCTTTAACTCGCCATTCAATGGGCGAGAGTCCCTTCATCAAACGTTCACATTCTTGGACTTCCTGGACGATACGGTACCATATGAATTGATCTTGTTCGTAACGGTGAGGAGGCACTCCTGCTGTTGTCCGTTCTGACCGGCGTAACTCAGTCTGACCGATAGGGGGGTGCAGGGTCACTCGGATTTCCAATATTCGCCAGCCCGGTGGCTTCAACCAATGTTGTTCCCTCGCCGCCTGCACTGGGGACTGCAGGTAATCGAGTGCTGGGGCTCGGAGGTAGAATCAACAACTCTTCTTCGTCCACATCGTGGCTTGGGGCAACTGTGACAGGACCCTCTCTAGAAGCAAGTGATTGTTCTCCATCCTCGTCATCTTTAGACAGACAGGGTCGCAGCATACTATGATGAACTACTCTGGTAGGGGCTCCTTCAGCCCCCTCGGGTTGAACTTCATACACAGGTCATTCAGCACCATTCCTGCGCTTCACTCGGTGCGGGGTCCATTCCCACCGTCTACTCAATTTGCCCCGGGGCCGCCTGTCCCGAACCAACACCCGCTCCCCAGGCCTCAGAGCTGTCCCTCGAAGAGGCAATGTCTCATGATGTTTGAGCTCCTAAAACTTTTGTTGTACCAACCATCGGAGGGTCTGCAGTCGATGCCGATGTTCCCGGACCCAGGAAGACACCCCCGTCCGTGGGTAGTCCTCCTCGGGGTCCAGCTCTAACTCGGTAATCTCTCGCCCCTTTCACCTGAAGAGCAAGGTATAAGGAGTGAACCCTGTCGTACTATTCACTCGGTTGTTGTAGACCCACACCAGCTCGGCCACAAACTCAGGCCACCGTACCTTCCGATCTTCCTCCAATGTGCGGAGCATTTGGATCAGTGTATGATTAAAGTGTTCACAGGCCCCATTTCCTTGAGGGTGGTAAGGAGTAGTCCGTGACTTCTCAATCTTGTACAACCGGTGCAGCTCTTCCATCACCCTGCCTTGGAAGCAGACGCCTTGATCGGAATGAATCCTCTTTGGGCAGCCGTACACCCGAATGAAGTCTTGCCAGATGGCCTGCGCAGCAGACTCGGCGTTCTGGTCTCTGGTCGGGGTCACTACCGCAAACTTTGTGAAGTGGTCTGTCATTACCATTACCAGGCAATATTCATACCCGAGCTGCGCCGGTCCAACAGTCAAATAGTCGATCATCAGCACCTCCAAGGGGACAGAAGTCACAATAGTTTGTATGGGGACCCGCTGCTCCGAGGGCTTAACCAGCTCACAGCTCCGACATCTTCGGTGTCTTCTATTGTTGCTCGCAGTCGGGGATGATACACCAGCCTCTGCAACCACTGAAACGTCTTCTCTGGTCCAAAGTGAGCCCCTCGTTCATGAGCCTCCTTAGCCACTACTCCGACCAACTTCTCTGGGATCACCACTTGCCAGGTGATCCCAAACTCTCGCAGTAGCTGCACCCGTCGGTACAGCAGCCCGTCTCGCAAACACAGTCTCTCCCATTGTCCCAGCATCTTCAGTGCTCCTGGGGACAGGGTACTCCTCTCTTCTCGACTGGGGACTTGCCGCAAAGCCACCCATTGACGTAATTGAGCAACTTCTCTGTCAGTCTGTTGAAGTCGGATCCAGTCATCTCTTGGCCGCACTAGCAATTATTCTTCCGACGTCTCTCCGATCTGTCCCTGCGCCACGGCCAGCGGTCCCACGAAACCTCGGAAGCTAGGGGTCTCATCCGCCTCCAAAGCTTCATCGCGGTGATGATCAGGCCGTTCATATGTCACTCTGGAGAGGGCGTCGGCGTGAGTATTCTCTGCCTTAGGCCGGTAGGCGATCTTATACCAGTACCTGGCCATGCGGGCCACCCACCGCTGCTCCAGGGCCCCCAATTTCACATTCTCCAGGTGGACCAGCGGGTTGTTATCTGTTCTCACCAGTACTTCGGACCCGGACAAATACTCTGCAAACTTCTCGGTCATTGCCCAAACCAGAGCCAGCAACTCTAATTTGAGAGAGCTACAATTATCCGGGTTCCTCTCAGAGTCGTGAAGAGAGCCTCTGACGTACGCAGTCACGCGCTCTTTCTCCTCCTGTACTTGGGATAACACGGCTCCCAGACCATGTATGCTCCCATCAGTGTGGAGTATGAAGGGTTGGGAGAAATCCGCATAGGCAAGTATTGGGGCCTCGGTCAGGGCCATTTTTAGGGCACGGAAGGCCTCTTCTTGGCTGCTTCCCCACCGAATCGCCTGATTCTTGGAGCCAGCTGGCACTCCCTTAAGTAGCTCCAGCAATGGGTTGGCTATGCGGGTGAAGTTCTTCACGAATCTTCGGTAGTACCCGGCAAGTCCCAGGAAGGCCTGAACGTCCTTCACTGTCTTCGGGGTAGGCCACTCCTGTACAGCGGCCACCTTTTCCTGGGTGGGCCTGACTCCTTCACCGGACACAGTATGACCGAGATATTCGATCTGTTTGCGGAACAGGTGGCACTTCTGGGGCTTCACCTTTAGGCCATGACTCTGCAGGCGACTCAGTACTTGTTCCAGTCGCTGGAGGTGCTCCTCGAAGGTGGCGGCATAGACAATTATGTCGTCAAGGTAAATCAGTGTCGCCTCGAAGTTTAAATCGCCCAGGCACCTCTCCATCAGATGCTGGATCGTCCCGGGGCGTTAGTCAGGCCGAAGGGCATCCGATTGAACTCGAACAGTCCCATGGGTAATATGAACGCCGTCTTCGCACGGTCATGTTCGGCCACGGGCACCTGCCAGTACCCACTGGCCAGATCCAAGGAGGAGAAGTATCTTGCCTTCCCTAAGGCCGACAGGGACTCTTCGATTCGGGGTAGTGGGTAAGAGTCCCGTACTGTACAGGCATTCAGTCGTCTATAGTCCACACAGAACCACAGGGTCCCATCTTTCTTCCGGACCAGGACAATCGGGGCTGTCCACGGACTCTGACTCTCCCGTATCACACCATTCTGTAACATATTAACCTCTTTATACATCTGGGGAGGTATCTGCCGGTATCTCTCCCGCACTGGGGCAGCGCTCCCCGTGGGAATCTCGTGGGTAATGGCTTCGGTGCAACCAAAATAATCCTCATGGCGAGCAAAGACTTCCTGGTACCGCTCCCGTCAATTCAGCCCGGATTCGTTCTAGGATTCTTCGTCCCCCCTTCGCACTAGCCCGGTGGGATTCCGGCGGCACGGTGACCGCCAGAGTCCAGTGGTCTCCTCGTACAGCGGACAGCTGTACCACATCAGGTCGCATCAACTTCTCTGGCATTCCCAGAATCTGGGCTATTTCCACCCTGGGAAGGAGTGTGAGATCATCTTCGCCCAGATTAACACACCGCACTATAACATGTCCGTGCCACCAAGAGTCCGGGGGGTACTTTGTCCATCGATGTTGGTTCTATCTGAACTTCGACCCCCTCAAGAGGTGTGCAGGCCCGTGCGGATAACATGAGTACAGTTTGTCCGGGCGGTAAGGTGATCACCGCAGCTGCTGGCACTATTATTTTCCCCAGGATCTTCCCTTCACTCGACGTCTCCTGAGCCTGGGCAGCTCGGATTAGTTGCTGAAAGACCCTCCTTTGGGGGGTTCGCGGGTCCCACTGGTCTAGAGGAATCTCCTTTGGCTCACTAATCAGGATTTGCCGGATCTCTTTCAGCACATTCATTCCGAAGGTCACCGGGGGTCCACTTGCAGTTCCCCCTGCAACCAGGACGACTCCTTTTTTTCCCACATCTTTTCCACACACTCGGATCTTCATCCACACCACCCCTGCGACCGGGATAGGTAATTGATTAGCTGCCGTCAGTCTAATTCCTGGTCCCCATTCAGGCCACGCTATCTCTGGAAATCGCTGTTGGAAGTAGGCTTCTGTCATCCTAGTCACCTGGGATCCCGTGTCAATCAGGCAGTGAACAGCCCGACCGCTTATTTCAGCCCAGACAGTTGGGCTGGTGGAAACCAGGTCCTTGGGACTTTTTCTTTCCCCTTCCTCAGGCTCCGGGCTGTGTCCCCCAAACACGGAGCCCGCTAGTTTAACAGCTGCCACGACAGGGGCCGCCCTCGGCTAGCACAGCCCCTGGCGTAATGTCCTGCACCTCCACACTTCCAGCAGGTCGTGTCTCTGTCTGTGTAGGGCTGCCTCACTCCCCTACGGAACTCTCCTGCAGGGGGGGGTCCTGAATTCAATTATTTCCATAACTGGAGCAATCGATCTGGGTATCTCTGGTGTCGGGGCAAGGGTCTTCTTGAGACTGGACCATTCATCCCGCATCTCCTTTATCTCCTTTCGCATCTCTCGAGCCCATTCCGGTTCAGCTGCAGGCGGGGTGGGTACCTCGTTACTCCGGACCTTCCCTGCCAGGGCCATCACCCCCTTCTCCTGCTCTCTCATACGTGCCTCCGCCCCCACTTCTAGAAAAGTCATACGTGGGTTGGCGAGCAGGCGCTCCCGCAAGGCCTGCTTCAGCTGCACATCCCTGAGTCCTGCCACAAACTGGTCCTTTAAGATCACGTCAGGGGGGCCCATTCCCAAATTCCCCATGTTGTCTTTTCTAGTGATATAGGCATGCATCCTCTGTAAGGTATTAACATACTGCGCCACAGTCTCCCCCTCCTGCTGCACTTGGTGAAACAGCCGTATCCTCAGCTCTCCTACATTTGTTGGGATCCCCATGCATCTCCTCCAGTATCCGCACCACTTTTTCTACAGTATCCCGGTCATGGGGAGAGCAGTACATCACGGATTGTCGGGCCTCGCCGTCCAGGGCCAGTAAGGCTATTTCGGCTTGCATAGCTGGGGTCATCGGATGCATATGTAACATACTCCTAACTCTCTCAATCCAGTCCCACAGCATCATGTTGTCCCCGGTGAACTTTGGGAGGTTGCTGAGCATGGCCCCCAGCGGCAAGCAAGATTTAGGGGCTCCCAGGATGGACTGCTCTGCAGTGTCTGTGTCTAACGGCTGCATCCTGCCGACTACGCCAAATGTAACACGGGTACTTTAGATGCAGCGACACAGAAACACAGAGCAGCCAATATAGGGTTAATAAACAGGGGAGGTTTATAATAACAGGGTCAATTTCCACGCAGGGAGTAACAAGGGAAAATATGGGGGAAAACAAGGAAAGTAGCCGGTAAAAGTCTTTAACTGACAGTTCACAGTTTAACTAGATATAGCAGAGTCGAACCGGTTGTAAACGACAGTTTTTACACTTAGCTGACTCTTTTCCTCCACAAGGCAGTTGCCAGCTGGGTCTGGTGTTGATTTCTTCAGGCTTCCCCGCCCAAACAATGCTCCGTCTTCTGGCGGCAGCGGGGGTCTCCGGTTTTACCCGCTGAGCCCCTAGTCCATAACACGGCACCTCACGTGCCTGGCTCCACCAACCCTGCGTCTCTTCTCTAGTCGGCTTGGCTCCTCCGGTCCACTGCACTCAGCTCTTGCTCCCAGTCCTGGAGCCAGGAGCCTGGACCCTCTCACACTGCTCTGCTGAGCAGGACCCAGCTCCGCTTTCCCGCGCAAACGTCCTCGTCTCTTCCTCTCTCTCCCCACGCCACCAGTCTCTTGGTCACCTGACCTCCCAGCTCTCACTCTGGACACGCCCCCAGCTTCCCAGTCACCTGACTCCTGTTCTCGCAGCCTGTCTCCCCCCTGCAACCAGAGACACGGCCCCGGCAGTTCTGGATCCCTTGCTCTGAAAGTATTTACACCCCGGTCTTCCCCCTTACAAAAGCAGAACTCACAGGCTTTATCTACTCTTGGGTGATAGAAGCAGGACTCACAGGCTTTAACTACTAGTGGGTGCTAGAAGCAGGACTCACAGGCTTTATCTACTATTGAGTGCTAGAAGCAGGACTCACAGACTTTATCTACTAGTGTGTGATGGGAGCAGAATTCACAGCCTTTCTCTACTAGTGGGTGGAGGTCTCTATTAGTCGGTGGAGGTAGCAGGACTCACAAGCTTTATGTACTAGTAGGTGCTAGGAGCAGGGCTCAGATGTTATCGACTATAAGGTGCTAGAAGGTGACTCACAGACTTTATCTACTAGTGGGTGGTGAAAGCAGAACTCACAGGCTTTATCTAAAGTGACTGGGTAAAGGAGGACTCACAGGCTTTCTCTAAGAGTGGGTGGGAAATCAGGACCTGTGTTCGCTATGATATTGCTGCTGTCAGACAACTCTGGCAATTGCTCATTTCACAGAGAACAAAAGCTTCAGCCTGAGGATTCTTCTCTCCCCTGACATTATCTGTCAGGGAAGAGTCAGGAGGCTCTAATACACATTAGACTGTTGGTTGATCCCGTCAATATCTTCAGGTTTGGACGGCTTTAGTCTAATGTGAATGGAGGCCTTTAGAGTTTTCTCTGGCAGCGTTTAATTGGTGTCCTACAGAAAAAAATACTGAATTCAGTAATAGAAAATTAAATGATATATCATGAGCTTCGCAGCTCCTCTTCTATCCTTTGCTGCCTTTAAATATGAGACCTGGTAGATCTGATATCTTGAATATTAAAAGTAATAGTAATTGCAACATATTTATTAGAAACAATACTATTCTTTTGACTACTGCTAATATTTACAGTCAGAACTTCACCTTTCAATATGAATATATAATAATAGAAATAATAAGCACTTCACCTTTAAAATAAGTTTTTAAGAGAACTCCAACTTTGTCAAGTGGAAAGGAAAAAAATATTCTAAAGTGGTATACCAGAGCTTTGACATTTCCACATATGCTATTAAATATAAGTCTGTTTCTACAAATGCAAAACAACAAATAAAAAAAAAAAAAGTAAAATAATAGGGTCTGTCTACATAGAACGACCCTGTACCAATTAGTCTTTTCATTGAATACCAAAGCTCATCAGTCATGTTCGAAGTTAGTAAATTCATTTCTGCATTTTAATTTTCTGTTTATGCTGCATCTGTCTGGACGTATATGACGCGCCCCTGGGCCTGTGTCGCGCTGCGTTGCGCACGCGGGAGCTTACCCGGAGCCAGATCTGTTTAGGGTTGTAGTCTCGTGGCGGTGACCCGGTCCGTGCCCAGGGAGTCAAACTGGACGGCAGTCTGTTAGCGGTAGAAAATGGTTGATGACTACGCCACCCGTTGAATGCAGCCAGGGGGGCTGCTGCTGCAGGGCAGACCGCTGAGGCCGGTGGAAGGATGGTGCAGCGTGATAGTATAACCCCCAACGGGAGGGGTATGGCCTCAGGGCAGCCGACGTGGATGATGGGGGTAGCAGGAACCACTCAGAGACGGTATGGTAGCGTTCAGGGTCTTTACTGGTAACAACGATAGACCCTCCCGGAGTACTTGCTAGCGAACGGGGCCTGGTCAGTCCTTGAGCAGATGGGATCTCCCCTGGCCAGGCGTAGTTGTAGGCCTCCCAAGCTGACTGTACTCTTCTGGCTACCTTGCTAGAAGCTGATGTAAGTAGCCCACGTCCCTGAGTGTACCGTGTGGTGCTCACCCGTATGGCCGGTGACTCGGGGCCTTCTAATGGCTTCCGCTCCACGATGGCGGTGCTGGTCCCACGCGTGTGACCGGGCCTTCGGGCTTCTGGGCCAGGGGACCTGAAATCCCCTGCCTGACGGATTCTGCTGCTGGGTAGAAGTTAGTCCCCACAGCCTCGGACTCCGGGTCCGGTAAAGAATCTTCTTAGTCAGGGCGAGCTCTTTAGCTGCCAGCCCCTGACTCCTTGTGACTCTGCTGCTTCCTATGCTGCTCTTGTCTCTACTCTTCCTGGACTCAATCACTCTGCCTCAGCCCCGGGTTTATACAGGGGAAGTTCTTCCCCTCCCAAGGCTGGGCAGGAGGTGTGGCATGCACAGGATCCCTGACCAAAGGACCTCCCACCTGCTCTCAGACGTAATATCTCTATCACTGTGACAACCAGACCCCTGGGGTGTCACACTCCCCCCTAGTGAAATTTAGTACTCCGGGACTAAACATTTTTTTAGAAAAATATAACAAGGTATATCAAAGAACAATAAAATACAATAAGGAAACACAATAAGATGGTCACGGATGTCCGCAACCGGGTGCAGTCTTTGAAGAAAAGCAAAGGTGTCCATTTCACCAACACAGGGAGACGTAACCAGGTAGGTGTCTGTCCTACCCCGAGTCCTTAGTCTCTAGTCCATCCTGGGTTACGCTCCAACTATATACAAAGGATTCCCGGTAAATCCACCGAAGACTCCTAAAAACAACTAGAAACACAAAATTACACACAAGCAACAATAAACAGGTAAACATTGTAAAACAACTTAAACATTTAGATCCTCCAACGTGCGGGTAACTGGCCTCTAGTGGCCCTAGTGGACCTACGGAGCTGACTGTCTGGCCCTGAACTACAGGGTGTAGGAGCTGTCAAGGGTAAACTGGGCAGCTGTCTACCGGCTCTTTGTCTCACTAGGGGTACGGCAGGCTCACTATAAGCAGAGGGTGGATTCTCCCGTTCCGCTTGGGTGGAGTCTTCTGCCTCCTGGACGGGCTGCTCTTCCAGCTCTACCCGTTGCTCCGTAGGTTCTTGGGATGATGGTTGGAGGAAGGTGAGTACGGGTACCACAACTGCACCATTGACTTGAGTCCAAGACCGAGGGAAGTCCCCGAGCACGGTACTAACCATATCTTCCCTTTCTTCCACGGGTCGATGGTCTTCCTGTTCCTCCTCAGGGTTCCTCAGTTGTTCGGGGCACTTCTTCAGGTGGTCCCGGGATACAATGGCTGTGGTTTCCCCTCCGTCTTTACTGATGGTACAGACCTTCGGGTTCTCGTGGCTTGAGGGCAGTACGGTGTACGGGTCCTTCTCCCACTGGTCGTCCAACTTGTGGAGCCGTCTCTTCCTCTTCAAGACCTGCTCTCCGGGTACCAGGGGAACAGCGGGAGCATACTGGTTGTAAGTCTTCTCTTGTCTTTCCCTAGCCTGACAAAGACTTCGCTCCACGCTCTCCTGTACTTTCCGGTACTGCTGCTGCCTCTCTGTGTCCCAGTCTGTTTCTGGTGAAGTGTCCTCGGGCGTCAGGACTCCCATTTCCAGGTCAACAGGTAACTTACCAGGTCTTGCCCTCATTAGGTAAGCCGGGGTACAGTTGGTGGAACCTACCGGGATGTGGTTGTATAGGTCCACCAGATCGGGCAACTTCTCAGGCCACAGACTGCGTTCTTCCAGGGGCAACGTTTTTAGAAGATCCATTACCACCTGGTTCATTTTTTCACAAAGTCCATTAGTTTGCGGATGGTAGGGTGTCGTCCTTATCTTCCGGCAGCCATACAGATTACAGAATTCCTGGAAGACCTCCGCTTCAAAGGCAGGTCCCTGGTCCGTCAGCACTTGGTCCGGGTACCCGTGTGGGCGGCAAAAGTGCTGCTGGAAGGCTCTAGCTGCTGTTCGAGCCGTTAAGTCCTTGACGGGGACGACAACCAGAAACCGGGAGTAATGATCCACGATGGTTAACGCGTAGACGTAGCCACTTCTGCTGGGGGTCAGTTTTACATGATCCAAGGCCACCAGTTCCAACGGTTGCCGGGTGACGATGGACTGCAGGGGAGTCTTCTGGCTGGCCCGGTCCTTCCTTCTCAGATTGCACGGGCCACAGTCTCTGCACCACTTCTCGATGGTTCCCCTCATGCCTACCCAGTGGAACCGCTCGCGCAGCAGGAACTCCAGCTTTTTCCACCCGAAGTGTCCAGCTCCGTCGTGGTATGCCTCCATCACCATGGCTGCGTCTCTTCGTGGCACCACTACTTGCCAGAGTAGTTCATGCGTCCTGGAGTTAACCATTCTGCGGCACAACTTCCCCTTGTAAAGGAACAGTCGACTCTTCTCTGCCCATAGTTGTTTGGCTTCCTCTGGAGCGTCTGATTCCAGGCTAGCCTCCGGGCGAGTCAGCATCTCCTTCACCAGTCGGACGGCAGGGTCGCTGTCTTGCGTTTCCGCCCAGTTGTAGTGAGGTAAGGGGTTCAACGTAGCAGCCTGCTTACTCCTTACCCGGTGGGAATACTGGATAGTCCCATGACGGTGGAACGCAGGGAGTTCAACTTCTTCCAGTCCCTCCGGATCTTCTCCTCCGTCCGGCAGGTTGGGCATCCTGGACAGGGCGTCCGCGTTGGTATTGGAGCGCCCTGCCCGGTATTTAATTGTAAACTCGTAGTTGGACAGACGGGCCATCCACCTCTGCTCCAGGGCACCGAGTCTTGCCGTGTCCAGGTGTATCAACGGGTTGTTATCCGTGTATACGGTGAACCGGGAAGAAGCGAGGTAATGCCTAAAGCGCTCGGTGACTGCCCATACCACGGCCAGGAACTCTAGCTTAAATGAGCTGTAATTCTCGGGGTTCCTTTCGGTGGGTCGCAGTTTTCGGCTGGCATAGGAGATCACTCGTTCTCTCCCCTGCTGAATCTGGGATAGTACGGCTCCTAGCCCGATGTTACTGGCGTCGGTGTAGAGGATGAAGGGCTGGCTATAGTCTGGGTACGCCAAGATTTCATCCCCCGTGAGGGCCATCTTCAGCTGGCGGAAGGACTCTTCTTCTAGCTCTTCCCATTTGAAGGGCGGCTTCTGGTTCTTGGCCTTCCGGGACTGGCCTATCAGGAGGTCCTGCATAGGCGCTGCCTTTTTGGTGAAACCGGGAATAAACCTTCGGTAGTAGCCTACCAACCCTAGGAACTGCCGCACTTCTTTTACGCTGGAGGGGCTTGGCCATCCCTTAATTGCGGTGATCTTATCGGGGTCGGGAGCCACTCCGTCAGCGCTCACCACGTGTCCCAGGTATTGCACCTTTGGTTTCAGGAGGTGACACTTGGAGGGTTTCACCTTTAGGCCATAACTCGCCAGAGCTTCGAACACCTCCGCCAGGTGTTTCAGGTGGTCCTCGTAAGTTTTGGAGTATACGATGACATCGTCCAGGTACAACAGGACCGTCTCGAAGTTTCTGTGGCCCAGACAGCACTCCATTAATCGTTGGAAGGTTCCTGGGGCGTTGCAGAGTCCGAACGGCATGCAGGTGAACTCACTAAGTCCCATCGGGGTGGTGAATGCAGTCTTCTCCCGGTCTGCCTCTGCTACAGGAACCTGCCAGTACCCGCTAGTGAGATCCAAGGTAGAGAAGAAGTTAGCAGATCTTAAAGCAGCCAATGACTCCTCTATCCTTGGTAAGGGGTACGCATCCTTGTGTGTGATACGGTTGATTTTCCGGTAATCTACACACATCCTCATGGTGTTGTCTTTCTTTTTGACTAAAACTAGTGGGGCTGCCCAGGGGCTACAGCTATCCCGGATTACCCCAGCCTCCTTCATGTCTCTAAGCATCCCCTTGGCGTGTTGGTAATGTGCAGGGGGTACGGGTCGATACCTCTCTTTTATGGGAGGATGATCTCCCGTGGGGATGCGGTGTTCTACCCCCTTGACTCGCCCGAAGTCTAACGGGTGTTTACTAAACACTCTCTCATACTCTTGAACCACCCGATAGACTCCTTGTTTCTGGTGTGAGGGAGTGGAGTCAGTACCCAGATGTAGTTGCTGACACCAGTCCTCCATGTCTTTCTTAGAGCCGTTACCTTCCTCCGGGTGAGATGGAGGCAAGGGTTCCACAAATTGTATAGAATTTTGATTAGTGGTATATAATTTGGCTAGCGTGGCATACCGGGGCAGGTACACTTCCCTCTCCCCGATATTTATTATGCGAACGGGCACCCTCCCATGGCGTACATTGACCACCCCCCGTGCTGTCAAAATGGTGGGCCTACTATCTGAGTAAACTGGTTCTACCATTGCCTGGTAATCTCTACCTCTCAGACCAATAGCTGCCCGGCACCAAATCATCATTTCACTTTTTGGGGGCATGGCAATAGGAAAAGGGTCACACATTCTTACGCTACCAATCTCACCGCCGGAGAGTTCCACTTGTTGCCGTTGCATCAGTGCCCGGATCTCTTTCTGGAGCACCCGCTGCTCGCCGGAGCTGGCATTCTTGGCAACCTGCTGTAAAAGGAAAATCACCTCTGCAAGACAATTTTCAATTACATTAGTTCCTAGAGTTATCTTTGGGTGACTCTCATGTTTGTCAATGTCTACAATGATCAGTCCCTGTGCGGCCAGTTCGACTCTACCAATTTTGATGGTCACCTCTTTAAATCCGATCTGTGGCACGGGCTGACCATTGCTGGCGATGATACTCAAGTCGTCGTCAGGGTAGCGGGTAATATCCGAGTCATTCCAGTACTGCTTGAAGAGCACGTACGGGATGGTGGTGACCTGTGACCCGGTGTCCAGTAGGGCACTCATGGGAATGCCATCCAGTACCACAGGCAAGACTGGACGTCCTCCCACATATCTGTCGCGCCAGTTCGATGGGCCTGGTGATCTTTTTCCTGGGGGTTGGCCCTCTACCCCAGGTTGTGCCCGTTTAAAGAACAGTACCTTTCCATATGTCCGGGTTGATTGCAGCGGCGGCAGATGGGTCGTCCGTCCTCGCTGTATCGGTCACTGGGTCTTCCTCTGGCCGGTGGGGTCCTCCTTGGTCGACGCCACGGGATGTCCTCCGGTCCGGATGCCAGCTGGATCTTCCCTGGAGTGGAAACCTGTAAAGACTGCACAGTTCGGGTTAGCGCAGCAACGCTCTTAACTAGCTCTTGGACCTGATGGTGTAGGTCTGGAGCCGGGTCATTGTCCAAAGCCTGCGCATCAGCTCCCACAGGCCCTGCCGACAAGGGCGCCGCCTCCTGGTGGTAAGTAATAGCTGGGCGCCTGTGGGTCACAACGCCACCCGGTGCTGGTTCTCGGAGCACCCGGATAGCTCTATCCTTGAACTGTGCAAAGTCCAGATGGGGATCCTGTAAGGCCATTGCCCGCAACTGGGTTCGGTGGGCATTGCAATATAAACCCTCTATAAATTGTTCAGTCAACAGCCTGTCCTCGTTTCCCACCCCATCAGGGTCGGTCTGCTTTATGGCCCTCAGGGCCTCTTGTAGGTTTAGTGCATAGTCCCTTATACTCTCATGCGCTCGCTGCTTGCACCCGTAGAATCTAAGCTTGATCTCGGCTGAGGTGCGGGTATCGAAGGTGTCCCTCAGCCGGGTTAGTATCTCTGCGACAGTCCTCCTCCCAGGTGGCCAAGATTTTACTTCTCTTTTGGCTGCCCCGATTAGTTGGGCCACCAGGATGCTCACTTTTTGCTCTTCTGTGAGGGGGTACACCTGGAAGAGGCTATCCAGCTTTTCTCTAAAGTCATGCAGGGTATGTGACTCCCCTGAGTACTGGGGTAGCCAAGCTGCTCCCGGGATATATGGCATGGTGAAGGGCATAACTGCAGCAGCGGTGGCGCTGGCGGGGGTCGAGGTAGTGAAGCTCTCCTCCGTATCCGACATCTTCCTCCCCCCTAGTGGACCGTGGCCTACCTTGCGATGATCCTCTTCCGTAGGCCGCGGCTCCGCAGTGGATCGTCAGGGTTGAGGACCTTCCGTCGCGCTCCTGTGACGTCGGCGTCTGCTGGGCTCCTTCCAGGACCTTACGCAACGTCCGGACGTGAGGCGGGGCTTCAGTTCTCGCGCGCTTTCGGAGTCCACGCCCCTCTTCTTCCCGCGCGGCGTCCTCAAGATGGCGTCCAATGGCGGGAAAACTCCACGGATGGCGGGAAGAAGGCTGAAGATGGCGCCGGATGGCGGGAAACTTCACCGATGGCGGGAAGAAGGCTGAAGATGGCGCCGGATGGCGGGAATCTTCACCGATGGCGGGAATCTTCACCACTGGTAAGTTTGAACAGTCTTTGCTTTTCAGGCACGCAGTACCCGGTGGTTGCGGGCACGTGATCCTGCCGACTACGCCAAAGTTGACGCGCCCCTGGGCCTGTGTCGCGCTGCGTTGCGCACGCGGGAGCTTACCCGGAGCCAGATCTGTTTAGGGTTGTAGTCTCGTGGCGGTGACCCGGTCCGTGCCCAGGGAGTCAAACTGGACGGCAGTCTGTTAGCGGTAGAAAATGGTTGATGACTACGCCACCCGTTGAATGCAGCCAGGGGGGCTGCTGCTGCAGGGCAGACCGCTGAGGCCGGTGGAAGGATGGTGCAGCGTGATAGTATAACCCCCAACGGGAGGGGTATGGCCTCAGGGCAGCCGACGTGGATGATGGGGGTAGCAGGAACCACTCAGAGACGGTATGGTAGCGTTCAGGGTCTTTACTGGTAACAACGATAGACCCTCCCGGAGTACTTGCTAGCGAACGGGGCCTGGTCAGTCCTTGAGCAGATGGGATCTCCCCTGGCCAGGCGTAGTTGTAGGCCTCCCAAGCTGACTGTACTCTTCTGGCTACCTTGCTAGAAGCTGATGTAAGTAGCCCACGTCCCTGAGTGTACCGTGTGGTGCTCACCCGTATGGCCGGTGACTCGGGGCCTTCTAATGGCTTCCGCTCCACGATGGCGGTGCTGGTCCCACGCGTGTGACCGGGCCTTCGGGCTTCTGGGCCAGGGGACCTGAAATCCCCTGCCTGACGGATTCTGCTGCTGGGTAGAAGTTAGTCCCCACAGCCTCGGACTCCGGGTCCGGTAAAGAATCTTCTTAGTCAGGGCGAGCTCTTTAGCTGCCAGCCCCTGACTCCTTGTGACTCTGCTGCTTCCTATGCTGCTCTTGTCTCTACTCTTCCTGGACTCAATCACTCTGCCTCAGCCCCGGGTTTATACAGGGGAAGTTCTTCCCCTCCCAAGGCTGGGCAGGAGGTGTGGCATGCACAGGATCCCTGACCAAAGGACCTCCCACCTGCTCTCAGACGTAATATCTCTATCACTGTGACAACCAGACCCCTGGGGTGTCACATATAGAATGATAATTTACTGTTGCTGACCAAAGAAAAATAAAAAAAAAGTGGCAAAAAAAAAATAAAAAATCAGGAGGTAAAAAAAAAAAGTGATCATTTCACGTGAGACTATTTTCAGAATTTTGTTTGGGTTACTCAGACTGGGATCCATCAATTATTTAAAAGACGTAACAGGATGCTTCCTTTGCTGGATAAATCTGCAAGCAGACCCCAAGAGAGAATGAAACATGAATTAAGTAGCATTTATTAGCTCGCTTGCAGAATGCAGATTCAGCCGGGAGGACTGCCGGAGGTATTAGAAAATGTGAATTTTACTTTGTAAATTCTAAGAACTTCGCACTATTTTTTTTATTTCTATTTTTTATTTGTGATTTTTTTTTTCTATTTTTTTTTTTTTTGCCTCTAGTAAGAAAAAAAAAAATCACGGCAACATGACAAATTTATCATCTTGTTAACCTTTTTTCACTCTGTTTCCAGCTGATGTATTGTCTTCATTTAAATTACAAATGTACTAATCTGCAGCGGTGTTTACAGAGTACAGTGTTAAATAGTAGACTGGGTAAATAGCATCACTCACTATAGCTTCATATCTCACCCAAACAACGGGCAGGCTGCTCGCCGCGTGCTCTGGGTTTGCAAGTTACGCAGCTGAGATTTGCTAAATGAGCTTTTTCAAAGTATTTATTGCTGTTCTCACAGCTCTTTTTTTTTTTGGTAAATTAATTAAGTCAGAAATTCAGCAGTGAAAACTTCTGGCAGTTTGCAGTAGTTTAGAAAAAATGCTCTAAGGGACAAATAAGACTGTACGGAGCGTAAACATAAAATTTTGTCAACATAACATAAACCCCTTCACCCTCTGAAAAAATATTAAAGGGAATCAGTCAGCAGGTTTTTGCTATTTAATCTGAGAGCAGCATGATGTAGGGGCAGGAAGACTGATTCCAACAATGTATCACTTACTGGGCTGTGTTTTGCTGTTTCAATAAAATCAGTGTTTTATCACTACAGGACTAGGTGTTTCGTGCCTCCTAGTCCAAAACATGCCTCCACCACTGATTTCTGTCCATATACAATGTACACAGAAAGCGGCCAATTAGCCTTTATGACGCCTATATTCTTTCATTAGAAGTCTTCTGATAATTCCATTCCCGAATGAAAATATATTTCTGGTAAGAAGGACTATGTGATTTGAAAGAAAACAGAACAGTGCATTTATCCCATGTATGGGGCTTTATTTTTTTTTTATACTACTTCCTCTTTGATGACGTTTTGTTTGAAAATCCCAGTGCATGCTGGGATACTCAAATGAAGCGTCATCAGGAGGCACAGACTGTGGTCACTGCCACAGCCTCTGCCCCCTTCCTGAAACAAAGCATCATCAGGGACCACCATTTCAGGACCTACTCTACTCACCGTGCGTCAGTTGTCAATTCTGACATTTGCTCAGTAGATTCTTGTCAGTGTGCAATTTGCACAGTGACTGTGCACTTTCTCGCCAGCTCTGATCAGAAGTACTGAGTCTGCAAGAGAGCGCACTGTCAGTGTAAGAAGAATACCTGACCTGCAGAGACCAGAGCTGCCCTCACAATTGATGTCACCCATTGGAAGCTGGGTATTCTTCTTACAACATGCACTGACAGTGCACCCCCTTGCCAGCTTGTTACTTCTGATTAGAGCTGGCGCAAGAGTGCACTGTCATTATGAATATTGCAAAGTGACAAGAATATGCCGAGCATACATTGGAATTGATAACCAACGCATGCTGAGTAGAGCAGTGACAAGCCCAGACCCTGAAATGAAGGTCACTGATGATGCTTCAGTCATGGAGGGGGATGTGACAGTGACTGCAGGCTCTGCACCCTGATGACTCTTCATTTGAGTATCCCAGCATGCACTGGGATTCTCAAACAAAGGGTCATCAAAAAAGGAAGTAGTAAAAAAAAATAAAGCAGTTAATGTAGACAGGGAATGGTAGGGACTTTTTAATTAAAGTATATTGGAAAATAGATTAGATTATTGCATTAAATAGGTAGGCATTTAAATTAATTTGTGTTTCAGATCACCCCTTTAAGTAAAGCCTAGTTTCTTCACTGCCTGGGGGCAGGCATCTATCAATCTTCTTTTAGCTCTTTCTTACAATTTCTAAAAGTTTCATTATACCTCCATACTTCATGTATGTGTGCTTCATATATGTGTGCTCATAGATAGATTTTTCAGGAGAGGTCAAAGGGAAAAGCCACTCATCACAATCCTGTGTGATCTCCCGGTACAGATCTCTGATTTATACACTGACCTACTTTAAATCATCACTAAAAGTCAGGAATTCATGTATTTATTACTGGATTTCCCACAATACAAAGACTTCTGAAAGTTAATTAAAAACAGAGAAATTCTTAGGATTGCACATTATGTTTGGACTAAATTGTATGATTGTGGAGCACTAATGTCCTACTTGTAACTTATGTGGATTGTATTAGATATTAACTCCCGTACAATCACTACGAAGGGATTTCGCTCTAAAGATTTTAAAATAATAAACAGTTTTGCAAACGGTTTTGATCTTAATTTTTTTTACCACCGTTCTCCATTTATTATATACAGCTTCCATACGAATCTATATGTCTTCATGGTAACAGACCCCTGTAATCAATCTCTATAGTCTGATACCGCAGACTTGTATTCTTTACTTCTATCTTCCCTTCTTCTTGAAAACCTACATACAGCACAAGGGGCTACAAACTGAAGCGTCTAATGCATAATTACAGGCTCAGACTACATGATATGTGTTTGTAGTCTGTTACCATGGAGACACAACAGAACTGCAGAAACAAAGGTTTAAGTGTTTTTAAATTAAAGACAATTTGCAGAGTACTTGCATATGTAACTTTAAGGGAATTTGTCATAAAAAAAATGACCTATTGTTTAAATCTGATTTTTATTGACATGTACTTTAAAAAAACATTAATTAAAATAGTATTTTTATAGAAAAAAATGTAAATTTGTAATTTCATACTGGCCACTGGGTCTATATTAGACTTGTACTTTCTGTTCTTTCAGGAAGTATTTTCAGGAGGCTCATTATTATCAGATGCAGGATTAAAATGACAGGTAACACCTCTATAACAAAGGATCCACAGTCACAATAGGCAATGTCACAGCTGACCCTGCTCCCCCTCCCTTCACAATCACCTTTGCACTTGCTCATTGGAGGCGTCAATACAAAACATAGTGTTGGAGTTTGATCATTGCTGCTAATGTTCATGTCAATTTCCTGAAAGAACAGGAAGTTAGAGTCTAAAAAAAGCCCCGGTGGCTAGTGTGAAAATTGCAGGATATCTAGTTTTTATTTTTAATATTACTAATATTATCTTTAATGCTCTTTATTTATTTTTAATACAGATTGTGACTAAAAAAAATTGCCAATTTTTTTTAAAAAAACATTAACCCCTTAACTACCGGTGCCGTATTAGTACGCATATTTGCGTACTGCCCGTTCAGTGAGGGCTGCTGCGCTGAGCCCTCACTGAACCGAGCACATGTCAGCTGATTCTTACAGCTGACATGTGCCCGCAACAGCCCTGGGTGGAATCGCGATCCACCCGCGGCTGTTAACATGTTGAATGCCGCTGTCAATCTCCGACAGCAGCATTTAACGCGCGCTTCCGGGTAGCGCGTCATAAGCCCCGCCCATCGGCGACCCCGTCACGTGATCGCGGGTCACCGATGGGTGGGCATGACAACCCAGGGTCTGCAGCAGATGCCTGTGGTTGTCATGATCTTGTCGCTATGAGTGCCACCTAGTGGTCGGCGCTCATAGCACAGGACCATTTCTGCTGCATGCAGGGGACCTGCTGCTTCTAGTCTCCTATGGAGACTATTGAAGCATGCAAAAAGTAACAAAAAAAAGCTTTTAAAAATATAAAAAAAAATAAAAAAATATAAAAGTTTAAATCACCCCCCTTTCGCCCCATTCAAAATAAAATATATATAAAAAAAAAAAAACCTACATACACATATTTGGTATCGCCGCGTTCAGAATCGCCCAATCTATCAATATAAAAAAAGAATTAATCCGATCGGTAAACGGCGTAACGAGAAAAAAATTCTAAACGCCAAAATTACGTTTTTTGGTCACCGCAAAATTGCAATAAAATGCAATAACAGGCGATCAAAACATCGGATCTACCCCAAATGTTATCAATAAAAACGTCAGCCCGGTGCGCAAAAAATAAGCCATCAACCAGCCCCAGATCACGAAAAATGGAGACGCTACGGGTCTTAGAAAATGGCGCTATTTTTTTTTTTTTTTTTTACCAAATTTTGGAATTTTTTTTCACCACTTAAATATAAAAGAACCTATACATGTTTGGTGTCTATGAACTCATAATGACCTGTAGAATAAGAAGGGCAGGTCAGTTTTAGCATTCAGTAAACGTGGTAAAAAAATAAAATAAAAAACAACTGTGGTATTGCACTTTTTTTTGCAATTTTACCGCACTTGGAATTTTTTTCCCGTTTTCCCGTACAGGATATGGTAAAACTAGTAATGGTGTTGAAAAATACAACTCGTCCCGCAAAAAATAAGCCCTCACATGGCCATATTGACCAAAAAATAAAAACGCTATGGCTCTGGGAACAAGGGGAGCAAAAACGAAAATGCAAAAACGGAAAATGCTCCGGGGCTTAAGGGGTTAAGCACAAAAATCTGATTTAAACAATAGGTCATGTTCTGATGACACATTCCTTTTAATAATATTAATTGTAGGAATAAAAATAAAAGGTTACTGAAGTATACATACCCTTTTTAACTCTTGTCAAATATAAGCTCCTCTATGGTGAAATCTCTAAAACCATGTTCCCCAACTCTGGTCCTCACGAGTTACCAACAGATCATGTTTTCAGGTTTTCCTTAGTATTGCCCATGTGATAAATGCATCACCTAGACAGGAGATCTATCACTTGGGCAATACTAGGGAAAACCTGAAAACATGACCTGTTGGTGGCTCTTGAGGACTGGAGTTGAGGAACACTGCTATAAAATCAAAAAGGTCAACAACTGAGCATAAATATAAAATCTTACAAAGTAACCAAGGTCCCTCTCGAATAGGAGCAGGCTTTACAGATTAAGAGGAGCAGACCTTTACAGATTTAGGTCCTCCAAGAAGACTTCTAAAGTGGCTGGTAGCACGGTATGGATCCAGGAGAAGAACCATACACTGAGAATTGCAAGAGTGGCTTGTCAAAGAGTTGGATAATCATGAAATGAACTCAACTAGCACTAGAATAGTAGTAGGTTATGGAGGTTCAGAGGTGTCAGATGCACATGGGACCTGGAGCCATAGGACTAGGGGAACATCTGCCATATGAGAAGACACCAGTATTATAAATGGCACACAATAGTTGAGGGTTCCTGTTACAGATTTTTGCACTAGGGCTCAGGGGCTTCAAATTATGTCTCTAAGGTCAACAATACTTCAAAAGTTAAAATGACAAAAGGTAAAAAAAAATATATAAAGAAAATAAAATATAGTAGGAAGTTAGAGAAGGAAAACAGTTTGATATATTGCCAAGAGCTCAAGTCGAGAAAGGGAAAATCATCATAAGATAAGATGGATTATCAAACCTGGAGAACCAAGTATGCCAGCACAAAGAAGGTTCAAAACAGCTCAAGGTCAAAAGTAAATGGTAAAAATGCACACATAGGCAACAAAATACACTAGAAAGTTGCAAGAAAACAGACCGATATTTGACTTAGAGCAAAAAATAGAGACATCCTTAGTTAAATTGGTGCCATAAAGGCAAAAAATTCTTACAAGATCTAAGTGTCAGGTGGGAAGGGGGCAGAAAAACGCAACATGAGAACAAACTGTACTAAGAAGTTGAGGCAAGAAAAACTGAAAAATATTCATGTAGAGCTAAAGGCAAGGACAAGAAGGACTTCAGCAGTTAAAAGAGCACAAGGAACGGCCGAAATACTTCCAAGGTCAAAGAGTCAGGGGGCCAAAAAGAACACAAAACGCACTGCCAGGAGATCGAGTGAAATGTATTGAAAAATGTTTAATCCAAGCCTGACTATAATTCATGACACCTCCCAGTCTGATAAATCCTTAATCTTTCCATAAGATAAGGACAAAATCAACTCCTGAAGAATAAAAAAGTGTGATCTAGCTCACATACGTCAATGGAGCCAGCGAATCCTCGGCTCGGATGTTAAAGCACTCCTGCTCGGTGGTAGCAATAGGGAAAGGTACAGATATCCAGCTGTTTTTTTGATTAAAAAATTGCAATTTTTTTTATTGTAGAATTGAATAAAACAGAGCCTTCCCAGTACTATAGAAAAAAAATAATAAATCTGAGCGTTTTTACTACATGTTTCGAACTGAATCTCAGTCTTTACTCGTTTTTTTTGCCATTTTTAGCCAAAAAACAGCTGGATATCCCTGACCGTTTCCTAAATAAACTCTTACCATTTTGTGTCTACAGTTCCTATGCAATCCTGTGTTTTTGTGGTTACAATCCGCAAACAAACCCTTTGGTGTCTGACCACATAACGTTACTTTGTGGTCTTTAAGCATGGAGATCAGCATAGATACTGCATACACAAAATGGTAGGAGCTTTGTAATAAAGACTAGTGCCTAAAAGTGCATGGTTGTCTTTAACCACTTTGCGACCTTGGGTTTTTCTGTTTCTGCACTTTTGTTTTTTCCTTCCCTTTTTCCCAGAGCCATAACTTTTTTATTTTTCCATCAATATGGCCATGTGAAAGCTTGTTTTTTGCGGGACGAGGTGTACTGTTGAACGAAAACATTGGTTTTACCATATCGTGTACTGGAAATGTGAAAGAAATTCAAAGTGGGTGAAATTGTAAAAATAAGTGCAATTCTACAATTGCTTTTTGAGGTTTTTTTTTTACCATGTTCATTGAAGGCTAAAACTGACCTGCCATTATGATTCTCCAGGTCATTACGATATCGCAGATTCCAAACATGTATAAGTTCTTTTTTATTTAAGAGCTTAAAAAAATTCAGTTTGCAAAAAAAAAAAAACAATGGCGCAATTTTCTGAGATCTGTAGTGTCTATATCTTTCAGAATCTGGGGCCGGGTGAGGGCTTATTTTTTGTGCCCTGAGCTGACGTTTTTATTGATACCATTTTGGGGTAGATACAATCTTTTGATCTCCTGTTATTGCATTTTATTGCAATGTTGCAGCTACCTTTAAAACGTAATTCTGGCGTTTTCATTTTTTTTCTCGTTACAATGTTTTACCGTTTCGATTAATTCTTTTTATATATTGATAGGTTGGGCGATTCTGAAAGCGTCGATACCAAGTATGTGTATCTTTGTTTTTATTGTTTTCTTTTGAATGGGGAGAAAAGGAGGTGATTTGAACTTTTATATTTTTTTAAGTTTTTAAATATTTTTAAAAACATGTTTTTTTTTTTTACTGTTTTTATGTTTCAATAGTCTCCATGGGAGACTAGAAGCTGCGATTGTCTCCTATGTGTAGCAGAAATGCTCACTTGCTGTGAGTGCCGACCACTGGGCGCTCCTACAGACTCATTGGTGACCCGCGGTCATGGGACACGGGTGCCGATGGGCGGGACTACAGACATCTGACGCGCCCAGGGGATGGGGACAGACTACTCGGCGCCCGGTCCTTGCTGTTGGTATTGGGGAATGCCGCGGTGGCCGGCTCCCGGGCTCGTACCCTGGGGTCACTCTTAAAAGCAAAGGAATCGGGAAAAGGTGTATGGGATAGGGGGAAATTGTTTGTGACGCCACCCGTGGTGTCTGGTGAGGATCACCAGCGCTGCTACAGTCCTCTGATCCGGTGGTCAGGCAGCTTGGTTGGCGCGGCTCCCCACAGGTGGAGCAGAGCCTCAGGGCAGCAGAAGGAGAAGGGATGCAGGACAGAGGGGACCCAGTCGGGTCAGAAGAAGAATAGGCACACTCACAACAGTTCACTTCAGTACCTTTACTGGTGGTGTTTCAGGCATGATCCAGGGCACTGTAGCATGAAGGGTGCATTTCAGGACTCTCCCCAGTGAGCGGGTGTGGGGCCTCCTGTTTCTTGCCTTTTCCTGATAAGTTTGTGACCTGCCTGGAGCTAGGCCTAACTTGGTCTCTGTCTTGCACCGGCTGACCTGGTGGTAGGGCCTTCTGTTGGAGATCACACTCCCTGGTCTCTTGGGCCTCTGTGATTCCTGACCCTGGGATAACGGTCAGCTTCTGGTGTTCCTGGGACATATAGTTCGCCAGGGGTTCCGGTTGTTTCTGCTGGTCCTAGAGATCCTTGCAGACACGGACCCGGTGTCCGGTAAATGGTCTTGGGGTGAGCTGGCTAAGCTCCTCTGCCCCCTATGTAGCTTGCTACTCCACTTGCCTTTGGCCGCTCGGGGCCCTCACTAGGCTTCACTCTGGCAGTAGGCCTCGCTACTCTTCACCGCTCTTATGGCGTTGGCACGCCTTAGGCTCACTAACTGAGCTCCCTGAGTCTGGGCTGGACTGTCAACCTGTCTGGCTGCAGCAGACTGACTTTCTCACAGACTCCAACTCTCTGTAGACTCCAGACTGACTGAACTGCCTAGCTCCTCCTTCCCTATTTATATCCCTAACGGGCTCCCTCTGGTGGTCTGAAGTGGAAGGTGGAGGTGTGTGTATGCTGTGAGGGCCTCTTGTGGAGGAATCCGTCCATGCACCCCTCTAGGATCTGTGGCATCAATGCACAGCAGGGCGCCACACATCCTTCCGCCGTGGCCATGTTAAATGCCGCTATCAGAGATTGACAGCGGCATTTAACTAGTTAACAGCCATGGGTATCTGGGGGGGAATCACCTCATTGCAAAGAGTAAATGGGAAAGGGAGGTGGGTACCCTCACAACAGAACAATGGGAGGCGATTCTAGAATATGTCCCGAAGATCTCTTTAAGCGAGCAGGCACGGATTTCCCAATTATACATAATACATAGGACATACAAAACACCGCTGCGCCTGTACAAGGCGGGCTTGAGGGGAGATTCCAATTGCCCTAGATGTGGCACGGACCAGGCCGGACTGCTACACATGCTATGGTCATGCCCACGGTTGGTGGCTTATTGGTTGTTCGTTGTCAGCAAAATTGAGACGGCTTATACATGTACAATTGACAGAAACCCGGTGCTGTGTGTTTTGGGGGAGGTGGATGGAATACCTGACTCAGAACATTACAAAGTGGCGATAGCGCGATTGCTATATGTGGCACGCAAACTAATAGCACGAAAATGGACAGATTCGGAACCCCCCACTAGGAGGGAATTTATTGCTCAGACACGTACGGTGATGCATTTAGAGGAAAGCATTTATAGGCGGAGGCATGGAGAGAGAACTTTTGGGAAAATATGGTCCGCATGGATGGCGGTAATATGATTGTCAATGTTCCCAGGTATGCCCGGCATAAGGAGTATTGGCGGGAGGGGGGAGGGGGGAGAGGGTTTTGACTGTATTATTACACGTTATGTGAATTGTTATATGTATATTGATAACTATTTGCTGTTAAAATTTTTGAAACCTAAATAAAAATAATTGGTTTAAAAAAAAAAAAAACAGCCATGGGTGGATCACTATTCCACCCGCTGCTGTTAGGGGCACACGACAGCTGATCAGATCAGCTGTCATGTGCCGGTAACATGCGGGCTCAGCGCTGGAGCCCGCATGGAGTGCAGGGATACCACCTTGGACGTACTCATACGTCCAAGGTGGTAAAGGGGTTAAAAAGGGCATTCATAGAACACCACTTTGATGTGCTATGTGAAAATGTTTACACACATGTTTTATTTCCACCCCAGCAATAGTTAAATCATGCATACAGTATCGGTTCTGGAATGTGTCCCTTCCTCCATATAGAACTATGTAGGAAGAATTTTAAATTCTGATAGCTTTCTGCAGTTTTCGTCCTGATCATTTATTTTGTCTGAACTCATAACTTTTCTCCCACACTATGTGGGCAGTCACGGGGCTATTAGGATGGAACTCATTCCAAGATGGCATCTGGTTCTCTGGCAGTGTCCTTGCACAGTTGTGTTGGCATATGTGGATCGACCGAAGCCCTGCCACATGTCTGCTGAGAGGATACATTATCTTAGACTCCTTTGTCCTTTTGGATCTCATCCCCTTCCCCTACAGATACTACACAGGTGTTACAATGAGACAGTGTGCTGATGAGAAGGATTTCTAGAGCTTCTGGCTAATCACATTGTTAAAGAACATCCCGTGCCTGCATCTACGAGAGAGACAGCCATGTTGGTTAGGAGCTCATATCTCCATCCAACGAGAGTGCACTGTATTTATGGGTCATACATTAATAACTTATTTGCAATAATAATAATAACAATTTCTGTATAATTAAAGTGTAAAACTTATGGATCACATATTTTTTTTACAATTAAATGGTAATTTCAATTAGAAAATCCCTTTAATTCTAAATTAATGTTGTTCTCTCATTTTCCAGTAAGTGATGACATATAGTCATATATCTCTAGGGTATGCCATAACTTTATGATCGAGAATGATGAACAATAGACTATTGGAATTAAGGTAACTGTGCACCTTGTGAGGTTGTGTGGCCCACAACAAAGAATAAGGGTTATAAAATCAATGAAAATCCAGAAGACAGGTTAGAGGATGGTCAGGGTGGTTTTTAATATCAACGTGTTTTGACGTTAACACACTTCGTCCTCAGGTGAACCGCAACAGTTGGACTGTTGTACTTCTCCTCAGAAGATGTTTGTTAACATAGAAATGTGTTAAGATTAAAAATCTCCCTGACCATCTTCTAACCTCTCTTCTGGATTTTCACTGATTTTAAAACCCTTGATCTTTGTTGTGGGTCACACAACCTCACAGGGTGCGCCCTGACCATCCTCTAATCTGTAAACCACCCTGACCATCCTCTAACAAGTCTTCTGGATTCTCATTGGAATTACAACACCAGGAGCAGTGATCGATGGGGGATCCAATGACTTGGACTCTCAATGATTCTGAAAAAGGTTGGAGGCCACGTGCTGGTGTAAGAGCTGTGACCTCTTAATTATTATTGCAATCAGCATTTATTTAAGGTCAAATGAGTATAGTAAGAGTGAGGTGAATATCTAGGCAAGTATAGTCTGAGATTCACGAATACCATGAGATCCCCGAGCTGGCTGCAATCGGCAGGTGGCAATCTAGGGGCGGCACGCTCATACTTGCCATAGTAGCAAAGCTAGTCCACTTCTAGGGCTCCAATTACCCTACCAAAGATCCTCTTTCCTGTGCTTAAAAGCTAAGCCACCTCTGGAGGACGTTACCATTATCACATCCTTTAGGCTGGCCACCAAAGCTCAGCCTATTCATCAACATTTTGTAACAGCTTCTATTAAATTAAAATTAGTCCACCATCACTTGCTGCCCACTTCCACATGACTCCCCAACAGCTGTGACAATCTGATTTGATTTAAATTGCCTTTCATTTTGAGTTTTTAATTTTTTTTTATAAAACCAGGCTAGAATCTATTAAAAAAAATGACACTAAACCCACAACTTACAAAGATTTATCCTTCAGCACCCAGGAAAGGTAAAAACCCCTGTGAAAGAAACCTCTAGGGAACCATGGCTAAAGCATTGCCCTTCCTTGAACTTAAAAATCCTAAGTACTAAGTCATTAAAAACAAAAATGTAAAATGTTGATTGGCATTTTTGCCAAAAATGGCAATCAACATTTACAAATTTTTTTTTAATTACTGTATTTTTCGGACTATAAGATGCACTTTTTTCCTCCAAAATTTTGGAGGAAAGTGGGGGGGTGCGTCTTATAGTCCGCACCTTCTATTCTATACTGTCTTGTTGCTGTGAGTGCTGGGGTTATGGGGGGGGCAGCAGTGGCAGAGGAGCGGGGTACAGGAGGCAGCAGCGGCTACTGCTGCCTACACTGTCCCCGCTGCTTAAGAAAATGAATATTCATTGTCCTTAATCACGGGCGTACAGCGTAGCTGCAGCGCAGCTCCTGCAGCGCTCGGCACTCATTTGTGCCCACTACTAAAGAGCATGAATATTCACCCCCTCTCCACTCCCATTGGAGTGGAGAGGGGGTGAATATTTATGCTCTTTAATAGCGGGCACACGCAACCGCCCTGCAGCAGGAGCCGCGCTGCGGCTCCAGTGTGCGCCCGCTATCCAGGAGCATGCAGTCACTGCTCCCCACGCACACAGTCCCAGCGTGGGGAGCATTGACTCTTCTGGCACAGCATCTCCCTGTGTGAGCGCGCATGTCAGTTACGTCATGCGCGGCTCACACAGGGAGATCTGTGCTGGCTGCAGAGGAGGACACAGCGCTGGAGGAGAGAAGAAGAAAGGTGAGTAGGAGTGTTTATTTTTTGTGTAATGGGGAAGGAGGTGCCAGGCATACCAGGATGTGGGGGTGCCAGGCATACCAGGATGTAGGGGTGCCAGGCATACCAGGATGTGGGGGTGCCAGGCATACCAGGATGTGGGGCTGCCAGGCATACCAGGATGTGGGGCTGCCAGGCATTCCAGGATGTGAGGGTGCCAGTCATACCAGGATGTGGGGGTGCCAGGCATACCAGGATGTGGGGCTGCCAGGCATACCAGGATGTGGGGGTGCCAGGCATTCCAGGATGTGAGGGTGCCAGGCATACCAGGATGTGGGGGTGCCAGGCATCCCAGGATGTGGGGGTGCCAGGCATACCAGGATGTGGGGCTGCCAGGCATACCAGGATGTGGGGCTGCCAGGCATACCAGTATTTGGGTGTGCCAGGCATACCAGGATGTGGGGGTGCCAAGCATACCAGGATGAGGGGGACCTTGCATACCAGGATGAGGGTGGCCTTGCATACTTGGATGAGGGGTGCCATGCATGCCAGGATGAGGGATGCCATGCATACCAGGATGAGGGGTGCAAAGCATACAAGGATGAGGGGGCCTTGCATACCAGGATGAGGGGTGCCAAGCATACCAGGATGAGGGGTGCCAAGCATACCAGGATGAGGGGTGCCATGCATACCAGAATGGGGGCTATTAGAACAGAATTAGGGGATATTACTCCTATAACCGTGTCAGCATCAGACCCTTTCCCCCTTAACAGGGCATTATGACCACATTTTTTGCTTACATTTTTTTTCCCTATTTTCCTCCTCTAAAACCCAGGTGCGTCTTATGGTCCGGTGCGTCTTATAGTCCGAAAAATACGGCACAAGATGAAATGTACAAAGGAAGGTTTCAGATAAAGGGTGCAGTGATACATAAAATTCACCTAAATAGGCTAAGCAGTCTAGTAATATAGCAAATATACAATTTGACAGTGAAAGAAGGAAAAGGGGGCGGATGGGCAGGAAATGTTTCTGCCATTTCTTCTGGTATGAGAAAGAGGAGGAGACAATTTGACAGGAATTTATACGCTTCCATAAGCTCTTCCCTACTAACAGTAATTAAAAACCAGGCACATATACTCCTGTTTCTAAAAGGGGAAACACCCAGCCTAATACAATCAATATAAATATAGGTAATAAAAACTCCAGGAGTTGAAGGTTACCCCTTCCTACGGCCATGTGTCCCATTTGCTTAGTACTGCAGGGGGTTCAGTTCTGGCCACATTCCCATCAGCCTGGAAGAGTCACCGAGCTTGTGCTACTCTCAAGGATAGTCACTCTGGATGACTGCTTCATGCCCTAAATAAACCCCTCTGGTCAGGATATGCCATCACAGTACAGCTCAGCATGCACAGTGCACGGGTGAAGCCAAGGTCTACATAGCTTCCTCTACTGCGCATGCGCTGGCCACCAGGAGAAAAGGCTTGTAATGACGTATCCTGGCCAGAGAAGAGAAAAGTGGTGGATTGCAGGACTCTTCAAGAATGAGGCACCTCCCTGTCACGCTAGGTGTAAGTGCAACACAGAGGGAAAAAGGAGAGGGAGCCCAGACACTAGGGAAAGGGGGAAGTGGTGACCTCCTAGTCTGGCCTAGCGTCAACCCTGTCTCAACTAACGTTTCTACATAACCTCCCCAGCTATCGCCGATCTCGTGCCTCGCGCTACTTTCCCTGGCGTAAGGCTACAGCTAGGGATGGAAGGAGATGAGCACTAGGCAACCTCCACTAAAACTCTAAAGACAACAAGGGTAGACAAAACAGGGGAAAATGGCTTAGCTTTAGATGAACTACAAATGTGCACACAGCCTCAAGCTCTAGAGAGGATGAGGTACTGCTCATGCTAAGCTTCACAAGTAGAAATGAATATAACCTACGGCGCCCTCTCAGACACACCAGGTATAGATACACCCAGGCCAGAGAGCAAATTAGCAAGAGAGAGGTAGTCACTCAGGCATAAAGACAGCCTCCTATCTAAGCAGCTGTCTGCAATGCCAAACGTGGAGATCTCCTGCAACCCACTGCAGGTCGACTGTCTGTCACCTCAGACACACCCGTGACAGTACTCCCCCCTCTATGAGTAGCCTCCGGACACTCAGGTCCAGGTTTCTCAGGAAAAGAGGTGTGGAATGAGCGAACCAATCTGGGAGCGTTCACCTCTGATGCTGAAACCCACATCCTCTCCTCTGGACCATAGCTTTTCCAGTGCACCAAGTATTGTAGAGAACGACGTTGGAGATGAGAATCTACAATCCTCAAAATCTCAAACTCCAGATTACCATCAACCATTACTGGGAGCGGTTGTAGAGGTGAGGGCTCAAGAGGTTCCACATACCTTTTGAGTAAGGACCTGTGGAACACATTGTGGATCTTAAGGGACTGAGGAAGTTCAAGACGAAATGCTGTTGGGTTAAGACGGCGGTTATTTTATAGGGACCAATAAACCTAGGTCCCAGCTTCCAAGAAGTAACTTTCAATCTTATATTCCTTGTAGACAACCACACTAAGTCATTCACATTCAGGTCCAGACCTGGCAAGCGTTTTCTGTTAGCCATACGTTTATACCTGTCTCCCATGGTCTTTAAATTACACAGAACGCCCTGCCATACCGAGGAGAGCGATGAAGCAAACCATTCCTCCTTAGGAACTCCTGAAGCTCCTCCCCCACTGAAGGTACCAAACTGTGGATGATAACTGTATGAAACGAAGAACGGTGACCTTCCAGTGGATTCTTGACAATGATTATTGACGGCAAATTCGGCAAAGGTAAGTAGGATGCCCAATCCTCCTGAAACACCTGAGATATGTCTCCAAGTTCTGATTGACATGCTTGGTCTGACCATTCGACTGAGGGTGGAAGGGAGAGGAAAAGGACAGCTGCTCCCCCAGTCGAGAACAGAATGCCTTCCAGAACTTGGAAACAAACTGGGTCCACTGATCAGACACCACATCGGAGGGAACCCCGTGAAGCTTCACAATCTCATTTATGAACACCTGAGCAAGCGACAAAGTGAACCATTCTACTGAACCTATCTACTACCACCAAAACCACCGTTTTGCCTGCTGAAACTGGTAGGTCAATAATAAAATCCATGGACAAATGTGTCCATGGCCTACTAGGGATAGGCAGCGGAAGAAGAGTACCAGACGGATGGGTATGCGAAACCTTAGAATGCGCGCAAATACTAAAAGCAGCTACATGTTCAATTACATCCCAATGCAACCCCGGGCACCAAAAACGACGAGAAAGGTCTGTGGTTGCCTTACCACCTGGATGCCTAGCAAGCACAGAGTTTTGATGTTCCTTGATTACTTTGCGGCGCAGATCAGATGGTACAAATAACTTTCCTGAAGGGCAGGAGGGAGGGGCGTCCCCTTGAGCCTTTAATACCTCACCCTCCAGTTCAGGATAAAGAGCCGAAATGACTACCCCTTTCTGTAATATCGAGGCAGGGTTCTCATGGTCACCACCACAAGGGAAGCTCTGGGACAAAGCATCAGCCTTGATATTTTTGACCCCTGGACGAAAAGTGACAACAAAATTGAACCTAGTAAAAAACAGGGGCCATCTGGCTTGCCTAGGGTTGAGACGTTTAGCTGACTGGAGATATGATAGATTTTTATGGTCAGTAATAAATAGGATGGACAGCCCCCTCCAACCAGTGTCGCCATTCCTCGAATGCCAATTTAATTGCCAAAAGTTCCCTATTACCCACGTCATAATTTCTCTCAGCCGAAGACAATTTTTTAGAATAGAAGGCGCATGGACGCCATTTACCAGGGAACGAACCCTGAGACAACACAGCCCCAACCCCAACATCCGAAGCATCGACCTCCACAATAAAGGGTTGAGAAACATTGGGTTGACTGGGTATAGGGGCAGTGGCAAAATGATTCTTTAAGGAAGAAAAAGCCTGGAGGGAAGCATCTGACCATTTGGAAAAATCAGACCCCTTCTTAGTCATGTCAGTAAGGGGTTTCACAATAATAATTAATTTTGGATGAATTTCCTGTAAAAAATTAGTAAAGCCCAGAAAACGTTGTAGGGCCTTCAAGTTCTCGGGACGTTCCCAGTCAAGGACTACACGGATCTTCTCCGGAACCATCGGAAAACCTGAAGATGACAACAAGTACCCCAAAAACTGCACCTCCTGAACAGCAAAAACACATTTTTCTAGTTTGACATAAAGTTTGTTATCCCTTAAAATCTGGAGCACCTACTTAATATGGCCCCGATGAGTCTCAAAATCAGGTGAATAAACCAAAATATCATCCAGATAGACCACCACAAACCTCCCCACCAAATGATGGAAATATAATTTATGAAATGCTGGAATACCGCAGGTACATTGGTCAAACCAAAAGGCATAACCAGACTCTCAAAATGTCCTTCCGGGGTATTGACCAGTGTCTTTCATTCACCCCCTTCTATGATAATAACCAGATTGTAGGCTCCCCTTAAATCCAACTTGGAGAATACCTTAGCTCCCACAACCTGGCTGAACAAATCAGGAATCAGAGGAAGAGGGTATGGATCACGGATGGTAATTTAATTTAATTCCGGAAATCTAAACAGGGACGTAGACCACCCTCTTTTTTCTTCCCAAAGAAGAACCCTGCCGCCACGGGCGAAGATTAAGGTCTAATAAGTCCCTTCTCCAGAGTTTCCACAATGAAATCCTTCATGGCTTGTATCTCAGAGTCGGAAAGATTATACAGTCTGGACTTCGGTAGTTTAGCTCCGGGGGTCAGGTTAACCCCTTTACAGCCTGTGCTGTATTTGTACGCACAAAGCTGTAACCCCCGGTTCAGTGAGGGCTCCGGCGGTGAGCCCGCACTGAACCGGGCACATGTCAGCTGATTATTACAGCTGACATGTGCCCGCAACAGCTGCGGGTGGAATCGCGATCCACCCGCAGCTGTTAACATGTTAAATGCCGCTGTCAATCTCTGGCAGAGGCATTTAACAGCGCCGCGCCGAAAGCGCATCACTTACCCCGCCCATCGGTGACCCCGTCACGTGATCGCGGGTCACCGATGCGTGGGCATGACAACCCTGGGTCTGCAGCAGACTCCAGTGGTTGTCATGAGCTGATCGCTCTGAGCGCCACCTAGTGGTCGGCGCTCATAGCACAGGAGCATTTGCAATTTGCATGCCTCCTTAAATACAAAAATCCTGTCCCTACCTTCTGAAAACCTGTCCAGGAGGACAACCTTGGGTTCAGGCTGGACAGGTCTACCTGCAGAGACCCCTACATTGGCGGCCTGTAACCGCTGATGCTGCTGCTGAACCTCACAGCAGAGGTCATTCACCTCCAGAGGCAGACAGCGGAACTGCTCTGCGAGCCCTGCAACTGATCTCATACCAAGCGAGAAAGGAAAAAAAAAGTGCACACCCAAAAACACACAAAGAAAAAAAAAATGTCAGTATTTTTATTTTTTTTCTTCCTAAACGTGCTCGGCCGGTTATAATGTCACGCTAACTGTAAGTGCAACACAGAGGGAAAAGGGAGAGGGAGCCCAGACAATAGGGAGAGGGGGAAGTGAGACCTTCTAGTCTAGTCTAGCGTCACTCTGTCTCAACTAACATCCTTATATAGCCTCCTCAGCTATCGCTACTGCTAGGGATGGAAGGAGATGAGCACTAGTCAACCTCCACTAAAACTCTAAAGACAACAAGGGTAGACAAAACAAGGGAAAAAGGCTTAGCTTTAGATGAACTCCAAATGTGCACACGGCCTCAAGCTCCGGAGAGGACGAGGTACTGCTCATGCTAAGCTTCACAAGTAGAAATGAATATAACCTATGGCGCCCTCTCAGACACACCAGGTATATATACACCCAGGCCAGAGAGAAAATTAGCAAGAGAGAGGTAGTTACTCAGTCATAAAGACAGCCTCCTATCTAAGCAGCTGTCTGCAAAGCCAAACGTGGAGATCTCCTGCAACCCACTGCAGGTTGACTGTCTGTCACCTCTGACACACCCGTGACACTCCCCTATGACCCTTCAGGGGTATTTAGCATGTGCCGCATGCTGCGCGTAAACCTCTTTTTTTTTAAACAAAAGTTCTTGTGTAGAAGTGACGCACCCCTGGGCCTGTGTCGCGCAGCGTTGCGCACGCGGGAGCTTACCCGGAGCCGGATCTGTTGAGGGTTGTAGTCTCGTGGCGGTGACCCGGTCCGTGCCCAGGGAGTCAGACTAAGTGGCGCTGTATTAGTGGTAGATGTTGTACGACTACGCCACCCGTTGAATGCAGCGAGGGAGCTGCCGCTGCAGGGCAGACCGCTGAGGCCGGTGGTAGGATTGTGCAGCGTGATAGTATCACCCCCAACGGGAGGGGTATGGCCTCAGGGCAGCCGACGTGGATGATGGGGGTAGCAGGAACCACTCGGAGACGGTACGGTGTAGTTCAGGGTCTTTACTGGTGACAAAGATAGACCCTCCCGGAGTACTGGCTAGCGATTGGGGCCTGGTCAGTCCTTGAGCAGATGGGATCTCCCCTAGCCAGGCGGAGTTGTAGGCCTCCCAAACTAACTGTACTCTTCTGGCTACCTTGCTAGAGGCGGGTATAAGTAGCCCACGTCCCTGAGTGTACCGTGTGGTGCTCACCCGTATGGCCGGTGACTCGGGGCCTTCTAGTAGCTTCCGCTCCACGACGGCGGTGCTGGTCCCACGCGTGTGACCGTGCCTTCGGGTTTCTTGGCCAGAGGACCTGAAATCCCCTGCCGGTCGGTTTCTGCTGCTGGATAGGAGTTAGTCCCCACAGCCTTGGACTCCGGGTCCGGTGATAGCTTCTCAGTCAGGGCGAGCTCTGCAGCTGCCAGCCCCTGACTCTTTGTAGTACTGCTCCCACAGAGCTCCTGTTGTTTCTTCCTATGCTGCTTCTCTTCTCTGTCTCTACTTCTTCTCTACTCACCAACCCTGCCTCAGCCCTAGGTTTATATAGGGGAAGTTCTTCCCCTCCCAGGACTGGGCAGGAGGTGTGGCATGCACAGGATCCCTGACCAAGAGACCTCCCACCTGCTCTCAGACATAATATTGCCGTTACTGTGGAAACCAGACCCCTGGGGTGCCACATTCCCCCCTAGTGAAATTTAGTACTCCGGGACTAAACATATTTTTAGAAAAACATAACAAGGTATAAACAATAATAATACAATAAGAAAAACACATAAAGATGGTTACGGCGTGTCCGCAACCGGGTGCAGTCTTTGAAGAAAAGCAAGGTGTCCATTTCACCAAAACAGGGAGACGTAACCAGGTAGGGGTCTGTCCTGCCCCGAGTCCTTAACAGTCTTTAGTCCATTCCTAGGTTACGCTCCAACCATGTACAAGGATTCCCGGTAAATCCACCAAGGACTCCTATAAATAACTAGAAACACATAATTATACACAAGCAACAAGAAAAACAGGTAACCACAAATAAAACAATTTATACACTTCAAATCCTCCAACGTGCGGGTAACTGGCCTCTAGTGGCCCTAGTGGACCTACGGAGCTGACTGTCTAGCCCTGAACTACAGGGTGTAGGAGCTGTCAAGGGTAAACTGGGCAGCTGTCTACCGGCTCTTTGGCTCACTAGGGGTACGGCAGGCTCACTATAAGCAGAGGGTTGATCCTCTTGTTCTGCTTGTGTGGAGTCTTCTGCCTCCTGGACCGGCTGCTCTTCCAGCTCTACCTGTTGCTCCGTAGGCACTTGGGATGCTGGTTGGAGGAACGTGAGGACGGGTACCACAACTGCACCACTGACTTGAGTCCAGGACCGAGGGAAGTCTCCGAGCACAGTACCAACCATATCTTCCCTTTCCTCTACGGGTCGATGGTCTTCTTGTTCCTCTTCAGGGTTCCGTAGCTGTTCAGGACACTTCTTCAGGTGATCCCGGGATACAATGGCTATGGTCTCCCCTCCGTCTTTACTGATGGTACAGACTTTCGGGTTCTCGTGGCTTGAGGGCAGTACGGTGTACGGGTCCTTCTCCCACTGGTCGTCCAACTTGTGGAGCCGTCTTTTCCTCTTCAAGACCTGCTCTCCGGGTACCAGGGGAACAGCGGGAGCATACTGGTTGTAAGTTTTCTCTTGTCTTTCCCTAGCCTGACAGAGACTTCGCTCCACGCTCTCCTGTACTTTCCGGTACTGCTGCTGCCTCTCTGTGTCCCAGTCTGCTTCTGGTGAAGTGTCCTCGGGTGTCAGGACTCCCATTTCCAGGTCAACAGGTAACTTACCAGGTCTCGCCCTCATTAGGTAAGCCGGGGTACAGTTGGTGGAACCTACCGGGATGTGGTTGTATAGGTCCACCAGATCGGGCAGCTTCTCAGGCCACAGACTGCGTTCTTCCATGGGCAACGTTTTCAGGAGATCCATTACCACCTGGTTCATTTTCTCACAAAGTCCATTAGTTTGCGGATGATAGGGTGTCGTCCTTATCTTCCGGCAGCCATACAGATTGCAGAATTCCTGGAAGACCTCTGCTTCAAAGGCAGGTCCCTGGTCCGTCAGCACTTGGTCCGGGTACCCGTGTGGACGGCAGAAGTGCTGCTGGAAGGCTCTAGCTGCTGTTTGAGCCATTAAGTCCTTAACGGGGACGACAACCAAGAACCGGGAGTAATGATCCACAATGGTTAACGCGTAGACGTAGCCACTTCTGCTTGGGGTCAGTTTTACATGATCCAAGGCTACCAGTTCCAACGGCTGCCGGGTGACGATGGACTGCAGGGGAGTCTTCTGGCTGGCACGGTCCTTCCTTCTTAGGTTGCACGGGCCACAGTCTCTGCACCACCTCTCGATGGTTCCCCTCATGCCTACCCAGTGGAACCGCCCACGCAGCAGGAACTCCAGCTTCTTCCATCCGAAGTGTCCAGCCCCGTCGTGGTATGCCTCCATCACCATGGCTGCGTCTCTCCGTGGCACCACTACTTGCCAGATTAGTTCATGCGTCCGGGAGTTAACCATTCTGCGGCACAACTTCCCCTTGTAAAGGAACAGTCGACTCTTCTCAGCCCACAGTTGCTTGGCTTCCTCCGGAGCGTCTGGGTCAAGGCGAGCCTCTGGCCGAGTCAGCATCTCCTTCACCAGCCGGACGGCAGGGTCACTGTCTTGCGTTTCCTCCCAGTTGTAGTGAGGCAAGGGGTTAAACGTAGCGGCTTGCTTACTCCTTACCCGATGGGAATACTGGATAGTCCCATGACGGTGGAACGCGGGGAGTTTGACTTCTTCCAGTCCCTCTGGATCTTCTCCTACGTCCGGTAGGTTTGGCATCCTGGACAGGGCGTCCGCGTTGGTATTGGAGCGTCCTGCCCGGTATTTGATTGTGAACTCGTAGTTGGACAGACGGGCCATCCATCTCTGCTCTAGGGCACCGAGTCTTGCCGTGTCCAGGTGTGTCAACGGGTTGTTATCCGTGTACATGGTGAACCGGGAAGAAGCGAGGTAGTGCTTAAAGCGTTCGGTGACTGCCCACACCACTGCCAGGAACTCTAGCTTAAATGAGCTGTAATTCTCAGGCTTTCTTTCGGTGGGTCGCAGTTTTCGGCTAGCGTAAGCGATTACTCGTTCTTTCCCCTGCTGGATCTGGGACAGTACGGCTCCTAGCCCGATGTTACTTGCGTCGGTGTAGAGGATAAAGGGCTGGCTGTAATCAGGGTACGCCAGGATTTCATCCCCCGTGAGGGCCATCTTCAGCTGGCGGAAGGACTCTTCTTCTAACTTCTCCCATTTGAAGGGCGGCTACTGGTTCTTGGCCTTCCGGGACTGGCCTATCAGGAGGTCCTGCATAGGAGCTGCCTTTTTGGTGAAACCGGGGATGAATCTGCGGTAATAGCCTACCAACCCGAGGAACTGCCGCACTTCCTTTACACTGGAGGGACTTGGCCATTCCTTAATTGCGGTGATCTTATCAGGGTCGGGAGCCACTCCGTCAGCGCTCACCACGTGTCCCAGGTACTGCACCTTTGGTTTCAAGAGGTGACACTTGGAGGGTTTTACCTTTAAGCCGTAGCTTGCCAGAGCTTCGAACACTTCCGCCAGGTGTTTCAGGTGGTCCTCATAAGTCTTGGAATATACGATGACATCGTCCAGGTACAACAGGACCGTCTCGAAGTTTCTGTGGCCCAGACAGCACTCCATTAATCGTTGGAAGGTTCCCGGTGCGTTGCAGAGTCCGAACGGCATACAGGTAAACTCGCTAAGTCCCATCGGGGTGGTGAATGCGGTCTTCTCCCGGTCCGCCTCTGCTACAGGAACCTGCCAGTACCCGCTAGTGAGATCCAAGGTAGAGAAGAAGTTAGCAGATCTTAAAGCAGCCAAAGACTCCTCTATCCTTGGTAAGGGGTACGCATCCTTGTGTGTGATACGGTTAATTTTCCGGTAATCTACACACATCCTCATGGTGTTGTCTTTCTTTTTGACTAAGACTAGTGGAGCTGCCCAGGGGCTACAGCTATCCCTGATCACCCCAGCCTCCTTCATGTCCCTAAGCATCCCCTTGGCGTGTTGGTAGTGTGCAGGGGGTACGGGTCGATACCTCTCTTTTATGGGAAGATGGTCTCCCGTGGGGATGTGGTGTTCTACCCCCTTGACTCGCCCGAAGTCTAACGGGTGTTTACTAAACACTCTCTCGTACTCTTGAACCACCCGATAGACTCCCTGTTTCTGGTGTGAGGGAGTGGAGTCAGTACCCAAATGTAGTTGCTGACACCAGTCCTCCATTGTTTCTTTAGAGCCGTTACCTTCCTCCGGGGAAGATGGAGGCAAGGGTTCTACGGACTGTATGGAATTTTGATTGATGGTATACAATTTGGCTAGCGTGGCATACCGGGGCAGGTACACTTCCCTCTTCCCGATATTTATTATGCGAACGGGCACCCTCCCATGGCGTACATTGACCACCCCCCGTGCTGTCAAAATGGTGGGCCTACTGTCTGAGTAAACTGGTTCTACCATTGCCTGGTAATCTCTACCTCTCAGACCAATAGCTGCCCGGCACCAAATCATCATTTCACTTTTTGGGGGCATGGCAATAGGGAAAGGGTCACACATTCTTACGCTACCAATCTCACCACCGGAGAGTTCTATCTGTTGCCGTCGCATCAGTGCCCGGATCTCTTTCTGGAGCACTCGCTGCTGGCCGGAGCTGGCGTTCTTGGCAACCTGTTGTAAAAGGAAAATCACCTCTGCAAGACAATTTTCCATTACATTAGTTCCTAGAGTTATCTTTGGGTGACTCTCGTGTTTGTCAATGTCTACAATGATCAGTCCCTGTGCTGCCAGTTCGACTCTACCGATTTTAATGGTCACCTCTTTAAATCCAATCTGTGGCACGGGCTGACCATTGCTGGCGATGATACTCAAGTCGTCGTCAGGGTAGCGGGTGATATCCGAGTCATTCCAGTACTGCTTGAAGAGCACGTACGGGATAGTGGTGACCTGTGACCCGGTGTCCAATAGGGCACTCATAGGGATGCCATCCAGTACCACAGGCAAGACTGGACGTCCTCCCACATATCTGTCGCGCCAGTTCGATGGGCCTGATGATCTTTTTCCTGGGGTTTGGCCCTCTACCCCAGGTTGTGCCAGTTTAAAGGACAGTACCTTGCCATATGTCCGGGTTGATTGCAGCGGCGGCAGATGGGTTGTCCGTCCTCGTTGTATCGGTCGCTGGGTCTTCCTCTGGCCGGTGGGGTCCTCCTTGGTCGACGCCACAGGATCTCCTCCGGTCCGGATGCCAGCTGGATCTTCCCTGGAGTGGAAACCTGTAAAGACTGCACAGTTCGGGTTAGCGCGGCAACGCTTTTAGCTAGCTCTTGGACCTGATGGTGCAGGTCTGGAGCCGGGTCATTGTTCAAAGCCTGCGCATCATCTCCCACAGGCCCTGCCGACAAGGGTGCCGCCTCCTGGTGGTAAGTGGTAGTGGGGCGTCTGTGGGTCACAACGCCACCTGGTGCCGGTTCTCGGAGCACCCGGATGGCTCTGTCCTTGAACTGTGCAAATCCCAGATGAGGGTCCTGTAAGGCCATTGCCCGCAACTGGGTTTGGTGGGCATTGCAATATAAACCCTCTATAAATTGTTCAGTCAACAGCCTGTCCTCGTCTCCCACGCCGTCAGGGTCGGTCTGCTTAATGGCTCTCAGGGCCTCTTGTAGGTTCAGGGCATAGTCCCTTATACTCTCATGTGCCCGCTGTTTGCACCCGTAGAATCTAAGCTTGATCTCGGCTGAGGTGCGGGTATCAAAGGTGTCCCTCAGCCGGGTTAGTATCTCTGCGACAGTCCTCCTCCCAGGTGGCCAGGACTTTACCTCCCTTTGGGCTGCCCCGGTTAATTGGGCCACCAGGATGCTCACTTTTTGCTCCTCTGTGAGGGGATACACCTGGAAGAGGCTATCCAGCTTTTCTCTAAAGTCATGCAGGGTATGTGACTCCCCTGAGTACTGGGGTAGCCAGGCTGCCCCCGGGATATAGGGCATGGTGAAAGACATGACCGCAACGGCGGTGGCGCTGGCGGGGGTTGAAGCGGTGAAGCTCTCCTCCGTATCCGACATCCTTCTCCCCCCTAGTGGACCGTGGCCTACCTTGCGATGATCCTCTTCCGTAGGCCGCGGCTCCGCAGTGGATCGTCAGGGTTGAGGACCTTCCGTCGCGCTCCTGTGACGTCAGCGTCTGCTGGGCTCCTTCCAGGACCTTACGCGACGTCTGGACGTGAGGCGGGGCTTCAGTTCTCGCGCACTTTTGGAGTCCACGCCCCTCTTCTTCCCGCGCGGCGTCTTCAAGATGGCGTCCAACGGCGGGAAAACTCCACGGAAGGCGGGAAGAAGGCTGAAAATGGCGCCGGATGGCGGGAATCTTCACCGATGGCGGGAAGAAGGCTGAAGATGGCGCCGGATGGCGGGAATCTTCACCACTGGTAAGTTTGAACAGTCTTTTTAAGGCACGCTGTACCCGGTGGTTGCGGGCACGAGATCCTGCCGACTACGCCAAAAGTTGACACACCCCTGGGCCTGTGTCGCGCAGCGTTGCGCACGCGGGAGCTTACCCGGAGCCGGATCTGTTGAGGGTTGTAGTCTCGTGGCGGTGACCCGGTCCGTGCCCAGGGAGTCAGACTAAGTGGCGCTGTATTAGTGGTAGATGTTGTACGACTACGCCACCCGTTGAATGCAGCGAAGGAGCTGCCGCTGCAGGGCAGACCGCTGAGGCCGGTGGTAGGATTGTGCAGCGTGATAGTATCACCCCCAACGGGAGGGGTATGGCCTCAGGGCAGCCGACGTGGATGATGGGGGTAGCAGGAACCACTCGGAGACGGTACGGTGTAGTTCAGGGTCTTTACTGGTGACAAAGATAGACCCTCCCGGAGTACTGGCTAGCGATTGGGGCCTGGTCAGTCCTTGAGCAGATGGGATCTCCCCTAGCCAGGCGGAGTTGTAGGCCTCCCAAACTAACTGTACTCTTCTGGCTACCTTGCTAGAGGCGGGTATAAGTAGCCCACGTCCCTGAGTGTACCGTGTGGTGCTCACCCGTATGGCCGGTGACTCGGGGCCTTCTAGTAGCTTCCGCTCCACGACGGCGGTGCTGGTCCCACGCGTGTGACCGTGCCTTCGGGTTTCTTGGCCAGAGGACCTGAAATCCCCTGCCGGTCAGTTTCTGCTGCTGGATAGGAGTTAGTCCCCACAGCCTCGGACTCCGGGTCCGGTGATAGCTTCTCAGTCAGGGCGAGCTCTGCAGCTGCCAGCCCCTGACTCTTTGTAGTACTGCTCCCACAGAGCTCCTGTTGTTTCTTCCTATGCTGCTTCTCTTCTCTGTCTCTACTTCTTCTCTACTCACCAACCCTGCCTCAGCCCTAGGTTTATATAGGGGAAGTTCTTCCCCTCCCAGGACTGGGCAGGAGGTGTGGCATGCACAGGATCCCTGACCAAGAGACCTCCCACCTGCTCTCAGACATAACATTGCCATTACTGTGGAAACCAGACCCCTGGGGTGCCACAGAAGCATAGGATAAAAGGTCTTCTTTAAGCCACAGACTTGAAAACACCAGAGCTGACATACTGTACATGCTTGTCTATGCTCATGCATCCCGGTGTACATTTCTCTGCTGTTCATAGAACATTCTGTAAGGTTGGACCCGTAAACAATTGATCACCAATTTGGCTTTTCTTTTTCTTTATGTTTGAGTCAGAGTTTTCATTTTTTACTTTGAATTGAACACACACTTCTACAATGCCCGAGCTACAAGTGACTCCGAGCCTCCAAGAGATTTCAAAGGCTACGAGAGCTGCTGTAATTTGTCATGCTGCATTATACCGCAGCGTTCAGTATCTGTTATGTTTTTATGACTAATTACCAGACCTAAGAAGGATGACATCTTGTACAAAATAAGCCTCCAGTCTACAGACGGGAGCTAAACTTTACTACCAGCGATGACCATATTACCGGAGCATGCTACACTACTGCAGCATAATATCATAACCCTGGTGGAAAGTACGAGGAGATAATGAATGGCTCGGGTCCATCTGATTCTTGTTGACTTTATTGTTGACATTAATTAGATAAGAGATGCAGCACCATATAAAGGACAGCTAAATGTAAGGTTCCTATGCCTATGAAGAGTTGGGTGATTGGAGGGGTTGGGTGGGGTAGAGGGTCAGGGAGCCTGGTGAGAGAAATGAGCTAAGAAAAATTGCTTATTTCCTATTAGAGGGAATTGTGTTTTCAGAAAATGACTTATTGTTGAAATCAAGTTTTTTATGTTAGGCTCATGTCTTTAAAAAAACAAATTGGTAATTTTTTATGTTCCTTGTCTTTGATCTATATTTATCCTCAGATCTTTCAGCTTTCATATTAGGTCAATAAACTTAATAATAAGCCGGCACTTGCTTTTCTTGTAGAGTTTACTTCTCAGCAGTCATCTCACTATCATCATCATTGGTGGTATCATTATCATTTGTGGTCACAGCTCCTCCCCCCTCCCTGCGCAATGACCTCTGCACAGATCACAAAGCATGTCCATAACACTCTCCCTTAGAAATTAATGAATATTTACAGCCTATTGATTCCTATGGCCATATGGCTGCTGTAATGCAGTTAACAGAAGCCCGGTCAAGATGATTGTCCCATAATCATGTACAGAATTTAGAATAAAATGATATAATTAAAGGAAATAACATAAGTGATACATTTCCTTTTAATGGGAATCTGACAGCAGTTTTTACTATGTAATCTGAGAGCAGCATGATGTAGATGCAGATACCCTGATTCCTGCAATGTGTCACTTACTAAGCTGTGTGCTGCCGAATCAATACAATCAGGATTTTATCAGCAGAAGATTACCACTAGAGGTGCATCGTGCCTCCTGGTCCAACCACACCCCCACCACTGATTAGCAGTCATCTGGAAAAATACTATTAAACTGCAGGTATAGGGGTAATCTGCAGGTTAATAACGTTGTGAACCTGCCCGGTGCCAGCACTTACACTTACGCTGCCGGGAGGAAATTAACTTTATTCCCCCCAGCAGCAGTCATAGGGGTGGCGCCAGTGCGGTTTTAGTGATTGCTCTGTGTATAGTGAGCAGCGGCTATATCCGCACCCCCCGCACTGACTGACAGCCGGGTCTAATGCTGAGCCGCTGTCAATCAGTGCTGGGGGTGCGGATACAGACACCGCTCTCTATATACAGAGCGGTAACTGAACCTGTGCCGACACCTCCTCTATGACTGGAACCTGAACGCTGCAGAGGGGAATAAAGTTAATTTCCTCCCAGCAGCATGAGTCTGAGCGCAAGCCCCGGGCAGGTTCACGACGCTATTATCCTGCAGATTAACTCCATATCTGCACGTTAATAGCCTTTTTTCAGGTGACAAGTTCCCTTTAATATACACTATACATTCAGTGCTGTGTTCGGGGTTATACACAGCTCAGCATTCAGAGCTCTGCTAGATCTGCAGCAGAGAAAACAGTGATTGTATCACAACTGCTGCACCCAGTAAACTAAGTGATACATTGCTGGAATCAGGGTCTCTGTCCCTACATCATGCTGATGTCAGATTACTTAATAAAAACTGCTGACAGATTCCGTTTAAGCCATCACATTTCAATTCCTTTTAAGATGATAGAGATTGTGTAAATAATCTTTAGCAAAAATTACCACTTATTTAGACTTATGTTCTTTCATGGTAACAGACTACAAACAAACCCTGTGTAGTCTGATCCTGGACTTTGTGCAATACTTATATCTGGTAGGTTATCTTTGGAAAATCTTATTTTGTTATAAAGGACCCCCAACAATGAACTAATTAAATGTTACTGTGACCTTCAGTGATGTGCTGTAAAAAGCAAAGGAACTAGATATACAGGCATTAAATTTCCCTACACTGCCTCCACAGGCCAAATGAAGTATAACACCATTGAAATTTAAACCTTTTAGCTGTCTGTATAATACACCAAAGTGCAAAGTCCTCAGGAGTAAAAGACACTCTTTGTAGCCACTCTCCCCACTGGCTAATGAAGTTCTAGAACCCCCTCTATAAACTCCAATTTCAGTAAGAAGGTGTGTATGAATGGGTTTTCTAAACCAGCATGCAGGAAAAATTCCACCATCAAGGATTTTTTTTTTGAATGACCAGACCCATATGTATTTTTTTTTTAGTAAACTAAATCTAATTTTTTTTCTCATTGTTTTAGTTTGCTAAACTTAATTTCTATTAGCCTGTAAGAAAATTCTGCACAGTTCATTTTATTAGGATTTTCACTTGGGTAAATTTTCTGTGACATATAGAAGATATAACCCTATTTATACAGGAGGCCGTCGTGCTGGAATAAGGACATAGCGATGCCAGGTTAGTTATCTATTCCTCTCATCCGCTCGGAAGGTGTTGCATTGTGATCCCAGACTTATAATCAAGTCTGTTTGACAAAAAGCTCAGGCCATTAGGGACCAATTTTCTAAATTCTCTGCAAGACAATGATTTTCCAACTGCACATACATATGCTGAATATTTACCTCTGTGTGAGCGCTCCGGTGTGCCCCCTCCTCTAGCAGGTCTATCCTCTTAACAAGGCGGAATGAAACCTTGCAGCTTTATAATGGAGGGAGGTCTCGCTTACTCTAGACTCGTGTCGGCTCATGGAGGCAATAAGAGATTTTCCACTGGTTCAACCAGAAAAATCACCGGAGCTCTGTAAATTATGACCTCCGATAATTCAGTAGTTCCGAAGATCAGGGTAAGGAATTTTATTCCTTTTTTATGCTGCTTATCTGGCAGAAGCATATTCCTTCTTCCCACCATTAACATCAGTACCTCTAATTTCTCAGATCTCAGACACCAAGACCAAATTCGTGGAAGGCCAGTTGACCTATCGGTAGGATTTTGGAAAGTGGGAGGAATGAATAGTGCTGGTGTCTTCATACCATACGAAGGGGAATTTTGGACCCTTGAAGGCCAATTTATACGAACGGACAATCGGAAATGAGCGTTCTTTGGAAGGCTCCTCCACCTATTTTCGGCAAATGTAAACATGCTGGCAATCACCCATCGAACGAGTAAAACGCTCATTCGTTGGGTCATTAGATTGCTAATGCCGGCAGTGAAATCATCATTATCGGCAGCGCGTTATCTTGTGTAACCAGGACATGAGCTGCTGACACCAATGATATTCTATGACTGCCGATCTGACAATCGGTGGTAATTCAATCGCCATGGATGGCTCGTCAAAAGGGACTCTTAGCCTTCAAGGTCCAAGTTTGACCTCAACTTCTGCACCACCTGTGGTTATGACTTTGGTTGATAATGCACACCAATTGTGTATAGCTTTATCCTGATCTTTCCCCAAAGGCAGATGTCAGAAGAAAGAAGGATTGGGCTGTTGGATGTCAACATGCTCAATCATTTTGTTTTCAGCGAAGACAAGCCACCAGATGAGCTTATCGCCTATGAGAACACATTTAACTTTTTAGCAACACAAAAATGAAAAAAGTAGCTATAGAAAACGGGTCATGCACGCTGAATAACAAAAAGGCTATGTGCCCACGATGCAGAAATGCTCAGGATTTTTTCCTGAGCGTTTCTGCATCTCCCTCGCAGAAAAAAACGCATGCGGATTGTACATGCGGATTGTACATGCGGATTGTACATGCTTTTTTCCTGCCAGGTACATGCGGATGTGAAGCGTTCTTCACTTGCATTTCCGCATGCGGGTTGACAAGCGCTTTCCAAGCGATTTTAGCATCACTTGGAAAGTGCTTGACAACTTGGTCACACTATATAAATCCATGCAACCGGCATGGATTTATATAGTGTGACCCGAGAGAATGTCAAAAAATAAAAAAATAAATGTATACTTACCCTCCGATGGCCCCCGGTGTCCTGCTTCACTCCGTTCTCCCTTGCCGGCAGCGGTAACTGAAGGACCTGCCGACGTCAGCATCGCGTGACCCGTCACATGACTCTGACGTCAGCGCAGGTCCTTCATTCCATCGCGAAGTGCGGGGAAGCAAGGAGGAGCGCAGCGCGGGCTTCCAGAAGGTAAGTATATATTTATTTTTTATTTTATTCTTTTTTTACAGCTTTTTTAATGGTACCTGGGTGTGGATGAGACTCTCCTCTCCTCTACACCTGGGTACCATCCACACATTAGAACGCGCCAATTACGCAAGTACAGATGCAGTCTTGCGGAATTGGCGCTTTCTAATGCAAGTCAATGGCGGCGAAAACGCAGCACTTACGCAAAATAATTGGTAGTGCTGTTTTTTTCCGCAATGATAATCCGCAGCGGAAATTTCGGCAGCATGTGCACAGCACTTGCGGATTATCATTGGGGGACATGGCAGGCCTTCTACCATGTGTTTTTTAAGCGTTTCTGCCGCTGCGGAAACGCTTAAAAAACGCATCGTGGGCACACAGTCTAAGGCTATGTTCTCACGATATTTGTTTGGTGCGTTTTTGATGTTGCATATTTTTGAAAAACGCAGGAAACCTATTTTACTTAATAGGTGCAGAAAATCTGAAATATCAAAAACTCACCACATACCCATTGTGGGAACGTAGCCTAAGGCTATGTGCCCACGATGCAGAAATGAAGCAGAAAATTTTTGTAGCATTTCTGCATCTCCCTGGCAGAAAAAACGCATGCGGATTGTACATGCGTTTTTCCTGCGTAATACATGCGGATCCACATGCGTTTCCGCATGCGGATTGACAAGTGCTTTCAAAGCGATTTTAGCATCACTTGGCAAGTGCTTGACAACTAATACGAACCAGTAGAAATAATCCATGTGGTCAAAAATACATTAAAAACAATTAAAAAGTGCATAAAAGCACAAAACTAAAGTTAAGACTTACTAAAAACACCATGATAAGTTTGGGGTCAAAAATACCCCCATCTCATCATATGATATGGCAAATCTGCCAGCACTGAAAATACAAGATATCACAAACTGTGTAAAGGGCCAACTGCAAAGAAAATCTGTGCAATATATGAAGGTCCAAGAAAATAAAAAAAAATACTAAATAGAGTAATAAATAATATAGCAATAAATATACAAATAATTATAAATATTACCAAAAAGCCAACAATGCATGTGTATGGGGGGGTTGGGAGTGATAGGTGTTGGATGAACGCGGCTGAAAACTAAGGAGTATGGTCAAAGAGATCAATATAAACGAGCAATAATAGTAATGAAAAAAACAACATTAAAATAATAATATAAAGGAGAAGAAGCAGAAGGAGAATGAGATCAAGGAAAAGGAGAATGAGATTGAGGAAAAGGAGAAGTAGGAGAAGAAGGAGGAGAAGAAGAAGAAGACGACGGAAAAAGAGAAGAAGAAAGAGAAGAAGGGGAAGAAAGAGGAGGAGAAAAAGAAGGAGAAGAAGGAAGAGGAGAAGGAGGAGGAGAAGAAGGAGGAGGAGAAGAAGGAGGAGAAGAAGAAGGAGGAGGAGAAGGAGAAGAAGGAGAAGGAGAAGAAGGAGAAGAAGGAGAAGGAGAAGAAGGGGAAGAAGGGGAAGAAGAAGGAGAATAAGAAGGAAAAGAAAGAGAAGGGGAAGAAGGAGGAGGAGGAAAAGAAGGAGAAGAAGGAGGAGGAGGAGAAGAAGGAGAAGAAGAAGGAGGAGGAGAAGTAGAAGGAGGAGGAGAAGAAGGAGAAGAAGAAGGAGTAGAAGAAGAAGGAGAAGAAAAAGAATAAAAAAAAGGGGAAGAAGGAGAGGAAGAAGAAGAAGAATAAGAAGGGGAAGAAGGAAATGAAGAAGGAGAAAAAGAAGGAGGAGGAGGAGAAGAATAAGAATAAGAAGAGGAAAAGGAAGGAGAAGAAGAATAATAAGAAGGGGAAGATGAAGAATGAGAAGAAGAAGAAGGGGAAGAAGAAGGAGGAGAAGAAGGAGAAAGAGATGAAGAAATACTAGAACTCCTTTTGTACCGCTATTGCAATTCTCTCGTTCCCTTTCATGTTTTCTTTGTCTATTGAAAACTTAATAAAACCTATCTAAAAAAAAATTTGCAAAATTAAAAATAGACTGGAGAAAATTGATGATGGTGAAAAAAACTGTTGTGGTTGCAATTTTTTTTGCAAACAAAGGAAGACTTCGTCAATCAAGCTGTAAAATAATGAAACACGTTTTTCCACCGACAGAGGTATCTTTTAACAATATGTTCCCCTTTAAACAACCAATATTAACTAATAATAACCCCTGCCAAAAAAATCTGTGTAGCGAGCTCAAAAAAAATGACGTAGCTTTAATTGTAAGACCAGAGTTCTCGCCAAACTTTCTCTTCTTCTACAAGACGTATTTTTGAATGAGGTAATTTATAATTGGCTGGAACAACCTTCTGCAACACAGATATAATATTTGCCAAAACGAGTTCTTCAATATGCACGTCAGGACACGGATGTCTCGATTTTCTTGGCACTGCTGAGAGAGGCCTCTGTGAGTCACTAGAAATCCCTTCCATGAATTCGAAATCACTTCATCCCGGGACAAAACGACTTCAATTTATTTAAAAATGATATAAAACATAACTCAGCAATTGTTTTATGCTAGACATAAATGCTCTTAGAGAATTTAATAAATCTACAATCCTGTTTGAAGCATATTTCAAATACTAAAAGCAATAATAATTTTCACAAAAATGATATTGAAAAAAAAAAAAAAACCTCCGTGGGAACGTAATGTGAATTGCATAGAGATAGTGAGCGAGAGGGGTGATTGGTGGGGCGTTCAGTATCTAAGCAAATTAGGAAACAGAAAATCTAAAAAAAAAATCTTGACACAAAGGGAGGTCATCTACCGAGAAACAAAAACGATACTTTGTATTAACACTATAAGATACAAAATATTCCTTATGGATCAGGTCCATGTTACCGTCCCAGGCGTGCAGGGTTAATGCAGTTGTGTGTGATGCTGCTGAAGAATACTGCCAAGAAATTTTCTGAAACTGGACAACCTCTTTAAACTGTTGCCCATAAGCATGCTCCTGTGCCCCCATGCAAAATGTCTAAAAGGGTCTTACTTGCAATGTGTCATTTAAAATACTGGTGTCTTATTTTGTTGCACAGAAGAAATTGTAGCATCGGTGGAATGCAAAGGCACTATAGTTGGCCAGAACCAGCTACAGTATCTGGTTAGCTTCGGAGCTGCACTTATGAGCCCTTCTTGCCTAAGAGACCGGCCACCACTCCAGTGGTGGCCGGTATCCTAGGCAGTGAGTAGGAAACTATAAAATTAAAAATAAGACATAAATTGCAAAATTGCTTCTTTTTACAAATACTTTGCAATTTTACCGAATTAAGATGACGATAAAACATTAGGGTCTGTGCACATGTTGCAAAATTGTTGCAGATTGAGTTTTTTTGTGCAGATTTTTCACAAAATCTGTAGGGTTTCCTGATGTAAGCAAAGTGAATGAGAATCCTGAAGTCTCATGCACACGTTGCTTATTTGTGACTTGCAGATTTAATTTGCAGAATGTCAATTCTTTTGGTGTTTTTGCTGCAGATTTCACCCATGCTAATGAGTGGGGAACAGCTCATCAAAAACACATCAAAAATGTAAAAAAAAAATAGGAAAAACGCACCTGTTGTATGCAGTGTTTTTCCTGCCAAGATATACAGAAATGGTGCAGAAAGTTCTGACGTTCTCACACTATCCAGATTCACTACAATATATCTGCTGCATTCCCTGCCTCGACTTTTACACAGCTATGATCGTCACTCTCGACTGGCTTTTCTGTATTATGTGATGTGATAGTTGCACGGCATTATAGAGAACCATGCACAACTGCGTCTTTGGTCACGTGAGTCTTCTCTGGCTGATGCAATCTTCCCCATTTTGTAAAATGGCAAGTCGCCTTTTTTTGAGAATTTGACAAGAATTTGATTCATATCAAATTGATTGGCTCATCTCTAAATAATATCTTCAGTTCAAGAATGGTCTTCTACAGTCAATTATGGTGCAGTCTACGTAGTTTGGTAAAGTCTAAGGAGCTCTCTCATAATTACCTTTTAAAGGGAACCTGTCATGTTCTCAAACACTATTAACCTGCAGATATAGGGATAATCTGCAGATTAATAGCCTTACAACGTTGTCCGGCCCTTGCACTTTACGTGCGGCTACCGGAAGAAAATGATCTTAATTTCTCCTGCTAGCTGCCAGCTTTCAGTCATAGAGGTGTGCTGGGGCAACTACAGTCAGAACTCAGTAAACAGTGAGCGGCAACTGTATACACGCCATTACAATTTTATTGATAGCTTGCTCTGCAGTTCATCCTTCCAGAGCGAGCTGTCAATCAAAGTGTTGGGGTGTGTTCACAGCGGGCACTCATAATGCTGTGAGTTATAAGTGATGACTGGAACCTCTCTGGGCACGCCTATACGACTGAAAGCCGGCGGCTTCCGAGAGGAATAGAGAATATTTTGTTTTAGTAATGCGGACAACTGGGTAACGCTATTATTCTACAGAATAAACTTATGGGTCCTGTACTTTGCTGTAACGACTCCCATGTTATATCTGCAGAGTAGCCACTAACTGGTGGCGTGAACTGGCAAGAGTAAAAAAATGGAGCCCAGGTCAGATTCAGAGAAGAATTTCAGTGACAAAGTCAGAGGCTCGAAAGAAAATTTTTGGTAAAGCTAGCATGCCGAATGGTAATGAACTGCATGAACCAACCCTGGGATTGGTCCTCTGATAGATCCCCTCCACCCTGATTGGCTGGCCAGAAGATCGTGACTCCTGAATGGTTAAACAGCCAAGCGCTTATCTTTCCCAGTATTGCCAAGAAGACTTGGTTTGCAGTGAATACCATTGCTGGAACATGGCAAGGTTAGTGGATGATACTCAACATGTTGAGTCAAAGGCACGAGGCAATTTATGTATGCAAGGTTCGAAAATGTAAACTGGATGCCATTAACACCCATATAAAACATCATTACCTATTAGAAATCTAGTTTTATTCTCCGGTGAGGTTATTTGTACTATAAAGCATATACAATGTATACAATTCCCATGTGGAGCGTAGCGGTCACGGGATAGACGGTCAAAGATGAGTCTGATTTATAAGTTACAAAAGGTTAACTATGACGGAGGACGAAAAACAAAAGGTGCCGAATCTTTTTGTTCTGATACATGATATATGAATCAATTAATAAGACCTGAAGCTATCTGTATAATTAGTAATATATGCACACCCAGCACTTTGCATATATGATGTTGATACCAATCTGAGTTCTATCGGTTATCATTGCGGAGATGACCTATTACTCTGAAAGTCCCGGGTTTTAATTAGGTGCCCAAATTCAAAAGGATGACATTGGTCTCGAGCTCTTTCAAAATCCTCTTCATTGTATAATTCACAACAATTAAGCTTAATTAACTTTGAAGACAATTACTTTAAAGGGATACAATCGTGAAAACGGTTTTATAGTAATGTCATAGTATTTGATGATACTGAATAAAAGTGCTGGCTGGCTCTTTTTTTTACTTTATTGATCTTTTTTTTCTTCTCTTTTACATTAGTTTAGGTTTCTGAACCATCTATAAAGAGCTCTAATAATTGCAGCCTAAACACCGAGATGTAATAATTCATTTATTAATATGAAATGATTGAAAAATTGTAAAAGGGAGACCTAGAATAGAACTGTTTGTAACTCAAAGATTAATGTTCAGTAGTCAATTCCTCATAAAAGAAATGGTCCCTTTTATCAGAACGGTTCTTCACCATAAGTACAAAATGGATCAATTGTGCATGGGTTTCATCATACAGTCTTGTCATTTGAAAAAAAAAAAGAGAAAATAGCTCTGAAACGCGTTGTGTGTAAGGTTTTAACAAATAAAGCATCGCTTATCTGATTAATAATAATCATTTTTATTTTTATAGCGCCAACATATTCCGCAGCACTTTACAATTTTAGGGGGGACTTATACAGACAATACCATATAAGCAGGGGCGGACCTACCGCCCATGCAGCCCGTTCATTGAACGGGGGCCCCGAGGGAGAGGGGGCCCCTCCAGCCTCCAGCAGGGCCTCCATCAGGGCATGACTGTCCTGACTCCAGTATGGGGCTCGACCGGTCGGGGCCCCCTCGGAGCCCCGTTGGGGCCCCCTTCTTGTGCGTCTCCTCATGGGGCCCCCGCAAGGCCGGCGTCAGCACCCGGTGCAAATTCCGGGGCCCTGAGCAGGCGGGGGGGCCCTCACTGTCGGGCACCCCGCGTGCTATAGGACCCGTGAGCAGAGGAGAGCGGTGTCAGTGCCCGCTCCCTGCCAGCTTGCTCAGGGCCCCGGCACCCGGCACAATACTTACCCCTCCCCGTGCCTCAGCAGCAGCTCCTGCATCCTCCGCGGCTGCTGCACTGTGAAGTCTCAGGTCAGAGGGCGCGGTGACGTCTTTACACCGCGCTCTCTCCTGAGCAGTCACAGTGCAGAGCGGGATGAGGCTGGCGACACTGGAGTCCGGAGCAGGGGCAGCAGGTGAGACGTGAGGTGAGTATTTGATTTTTTTTTTTATTGTATGGAGGCCTGTGGCAGTATAAGGGAGGGGGGTGAGGTGGGGGTGTGTGACTTCCTGCATGGGGCATTATAAGAGAGGGGGGGGTGACATCCTGCATGGGGCATTATAAGAGAGGGGGGGGTGTGACATCCTGCATGGGGCATTATAAGGGAGGGGGGTGTGTGTGACATCCTGCATGGGGCATTATAAGGGAGGGGGGTGTGTGACATCCTGCATCGAGCGTTATAAGGAAGGGGGTGGTGTCATCCTGCATGGGGCATTATAAGGGGGGGTGACATCCTATATGGGGGGGAACAGCCTGCATGGGGCATTATGTGGGGGGAACAGCCTGCGTGGGGCATTATGTGGTGGGAACAGCCTGTGTGAGGCATTATGTGTGGGGAACAGCCTGCATGGATCGTTATATGGGGGCCAGTATCCAGTATGGGGCGTTATATGGGGACCAGTATCCTGTATGGAGCATTTTATGGGGGCCAGTATTCTGTATGGAGCATTTTATGGGGGCCAGTCTCCTGTATGGAGCATTTTATGGGGGCCAGTATACTGTGTGGAACGATTCGCTGGTTTCTGAGCTATTGTGGAATTTACAATAGATATCACTCATGTAATGTAAGAAGTGAAATCTTTGTGACGCGCCCCTGGGCCTGTGTCGCGCTGCGGTGCGCACGCGGGAGCTTACCCGGAGCCGGATCCGTGGAGGGTTGTAGTCTCGTGGCGGTGACCCGGTCCGTGCCCAGGGAGTCAAACTGGACGGCAGTCTACTAGTAGTAAATAGTTGATGACTACGCCACCCGTTGAGTGCAGCCAGGGAGCTGCTGCTGCAGGGCAGACCGCTGAGGCCGATGGTAGGATTATGCAGCGTGATAGTATAACCCCCAACGGGAGGGGTATGGTCTCAGGGCAGCCGACGTGGATGATGGGGGTAGCAGGAACCACTCAGAGACGGTACGGTGTAGTTCAGGGTCTTTACTGGTGACAATGATAGACCCTCCCGGAGTACTTGCTAGCGAACGGGACCTGGTCAGTCCTTGAGCAGATGGGATCTCCCCTGGCCAGGCGTAGTTGTAGGCCTCCCAAACTGACTGTACTCATCTGGCTACCTTGCTAGAAGCTGATGTAAGTAGCCCACGTCCCTGAGTGTACCGTGTGGTGCTCACCCGTATGGCCGGTGACTCGGGGCCTTCTAATGGCTTCCGCTCCACGATGGCGGTGCTGGTCCCACGCGTGTGACCGTGCCTTCGGGCTTCTGGGCCAGAGGACCTGAAATCCCCTGCCTGACGGATTCTGCTGCTGGGTAGGAGTTAGTCCCCACAGCCTCGGACTCCGGGTCCGGAAAGAAGTCTTCTTAGTCAGGGCGAGCTCTGCGGCTGCCAGCCCCTGACTCCTTGTAACTCTGCTGTTTCCTATGCTGCTTCTTGTCTCTACTCCACTTGTCTGACTCTCCCTGCCTCAGCCCCGGGTTTATACAGGGGAAGTTCTTCCCCTCCCAAGACTGGGCAGGAGGTGTGGCATGCACAGGATCCCTGACCAAAGGACCTCCCACCTGCTCTCAGACATAACATTACATTACTGTGGAAAACCAGACCCCTGGGGTGCCACATTTGCATTGTACTATATATATATATTTCTCCGCCGTATCTCTGCATCATGAATCGTGGTATGTGTTAAAGGGGCCCACTGAGACTCTTTCACCCGGGGCCCACAAAAACCTGGAGCCGGCCCTGGGCCCCCGGCCCCATGCTGAGCGCTAAGCGCCGGGACATCTCAGCACTGCTTTCCTCTGTGTAGCAGTGCAGCGCTGCTGCGGCAGCGCCTTCATGATTCCCCTGACTTCCGGTCATGTGACGGTGCCGTCACATGGCCAGAAGTCAGGAGAACCTGGTGGCAGCGACGTGGACGAGCGCCAGGATTCTGCAGGGATCGCATGGGGGTAAGTATAACAAGTTTTATTTTATTTAAATACAATTAACTAGGAGTGGGGGGAATCAGAGATGCACGGGGGGATGAGAGATGCACGGGGGGGATGAGATGCACGGGGGGGATGAGATGCATGGGGGGGTGAGATGCACGGGGGGGTGATGAGATGCACAGGGGGATGAGATGCACGGGAGGGGATGAGAGCTGCACATGGGGGGGATGAGATGCACATGGGGGGGATGAGAGATGCACGGGGGGTGAGAGCTGCACATGGGGGGTGAGAGATGTACATGGGGGGGATGAGAGATGCACGGGGGGGTGAGAGCTGCACATGGGGGGTGAGAGATGCACATGGGGGGGATGAGATGCACATGGGGGGGATGAGAGATGCACGGGGGGGTGAGAGCTGCACATGGGGGGGATGAGAGATGCACGGGGGGGATGAGAGCTGTACATGGGGGGTGAGAGATGCACATGGGGGGGTTATGTTTACATAACTTTGTTGCCCTATGAAGGGCATGGGGAGGATGAGAGATGCACGGGGGGGATGAGATGCACGGGGGGTGAGATGCACGGGGGGGGATGAGAGCTGCACATGGGGGGGATGAGAGCTGCACATGGGGGGGATGAGAGCTGCACATGGGGGGGATGAGATGCACATGGGGGGATGAGAGATGCACGGGGGGGATGAGAGCTGCACATGGGGGGGATGAGATGCACATGGGGGGGATGAGAGCTGCACATGGGGGGTGAGAGATGCACATGGGGGGTTATGTTTACATAACTTTGTTGCCCTATGAAGGGCAGGGGGGGGGCCCAAAAATTTCTTGCACAGGGGCCCACTACAGTCTGTGTCCGCCCCTGCGTATCAGCATATCTCATATCGAAAGGAGCGAGGGCCCTGCTCGCAAGCTTACAGTCTAGGCTATGTTCACATGCAACTTTTTTAAGCAAATTAAAAGCTGCTTTTTACAGTAGTAACAAAAGCTATCAGATTTCAGAAATCTCATACACGCGTTTGGGTTTATTTTCCTCACTGAATTTGAGAACTGCAGCATTTTATATATCTGCAGCATGTCAATACATTCAGCTTTTTTTTCCGCATTTTTTCACCCATAAAAAGCCATGGGAAACTGTAAAAAAAACACAGCAAACAGGTTTTGCTGCATTTTATCAGGTTTTTTTTGGTGCATGAAACTAACTTTATGATACATGTAGACAGATCACATATGTATTCTGCACAAAATGAAAACACACTGCTAAAAACGCTGAAAACAGCTCAAAAATGCTGCAAAAACGCAGCAAGTTTGTGTGCGCAGTGCATGCTGTCAGGACTTTCCAGTATTGCTGGTGAGAGCAAGCGGTCACGTAACCGTAAGTAATTAAGTATGCAATTTAGATACTTCAGGCCACATTCCAACTTGATGTGCTCAACCAAGCACATCTAGTTGGAATGTGGCCCGGAGTGTGCAAATTGCTTACTTTCGGTTACGGTACCGCTCACTCTCACTGGCAATACCAGAGAGTGAAGCTGAACACATCTAGTTGGAATGTGGCCTGAAGTGTGCAAATTGCTTATTTGCAGTTACATGACAGCTCGCTCTCGCCGGCTATACCATAAAGTGAAGCTGAGCATGTCTAGTCATAATGTGCCCGGAAGCGTGCAGATTGCATACTTGCGGTTACGTGACCGCTTGCTCTCGCCGGCAATACCAGAGAGCAAGGCTGAGCATGCCTAGTTGGAATGTGGCTGGAAGTATTCAAATTGCATACTAGTGGTTTCATGATTGCCCGTTCTTGCTGGCACCGGAGAATCCTGACAGTATGCGCTGTGTATGTGTCACCCTACCTGGATGCCACAAGTGTAATAAAGCTGTGTCTGAGAGCAAGGGGGAGGTTCTCTGGTTAGGGGAACATTAGCATGCAATGCCTCCTGTCTCAGGCCAGTAGGGGGAGCAGGCTGCCCCTATAAAAGCTGGTACTGGGGACAGGGTTAGGGAGAACTGGATTGCCTGTCTCAGCTCTGAGACGTGTCCCAGAGTGGAGCAGGGACAGAAAGTTGATTGCACCTAAGAGGAAGTGTGGCAGTAGGAGAGAGCCACCAGCCAGAGACAAAAGGCGAAGAGAGCCTGTCTTGGCAGATAAAGACTTATTTTACCAGACTTTGGTGTCTGAGGCTGGAAGGATTCTACATCCCCCAGCAGAGAACCAGTCCGCAAGGGACTGTACATTCCTTGGCCTAAGAAGCCTGGAGGCCCTGCCACAACCGAAGGGACCAGTAAAGCCGTACAAGGCTGGGAGCAGAAAGGAACCCACGTCGCAGGCCATACAGGCGAGAAAGCACGAAAGCTCGGAAACGTGGGCTGTTATCCTATCAGGAACAGATAGTCAGAAGGAGCGCAGAAAGCACGGTAGGCCTACACCCTCACCCTGACCAGGGCCAATTTCCCCGTTGCTCTCAGACATCCAGGTCCCCTCCTAGCTGGGACTGTTTGTGGGTCAGTTTACACGTTTAGTAAAGACCCTGGACTGCAACCTGTTGTCTGTGTGCTCCTTGCTCCTCCAGCACTACCATCACTCCCACCATCCACTATACTGCCCTGGGGCCGCACTCTTCCCGTGGGGAGTCACACTACCATAGCTGCACACCTCATCAGCCCCAACGGTCTGCATGCAGCGGCGGTTCCTAATAACCGCAATCCACGGGTGGCGTAGTCGGACATAATCAATATAACGGACTACCACTGACCTGACCACCCTGAGCCACGGAACCGGGTTGCCACTACTACTCCCATCGTTCCCTATTGCCTGGATCCGAGTGCCCCACGGCCCAGGGGGCGAGTCAGCTTTGGCGTAGTCGGCAGGATTTCGTGCCCGCAACCACCGGGTACTGCGTGCCTGAAAAAGACTTTTATAACTTACCTGTGGTGAAGTTTCCCGCCGTCCGGAGTCGTTTCCCGCCATCCGGAGCCGATTCCCGCCATCAAACGCCATCTTGGACCTTTTCCCGCCGTCTTCTGCCATCTTCCCGCCATCTGCAGCTGTTTCCCGCCATCGGACGCCATCTCCAGGACGCCGCGCGGGAAGAAGAGGGGCGTGGACGTCAAATCCGCGCGAGATCCGAAGCTCCGCCCCACGCACCGACGCTGCGCAAGGTCCTGGAAGGGAGAGAGAGCGACGCTGACGTCATCGGAGTGCGACGCCAGGTCCTCGTCCAGAGCAGCAGCGGAGCCGCGGCCTACAGAAGAGGATCATCGGAAGGTAGGCCACACTTCACTAGGGGGGGAGGAAGATGTCGGACACAGAGGCGCCCACTACCACCAACGCAGCTGCAGCAGCGGTTATGCCCTTTTCCTTACCCTACATCCCGGGAGCGGCCTGGCTGCCCAAATACTCAGGGGAGCCCCATGCCCTAACTGACTTCAAGGAAAGGCTATACAGTTTGTTCCAGGTTTACCCCCTGACAGAGGAGCAGAAGGTCAGCATATTAACAGGGCAGTTAACTGGCGCAGCCCAAAGGGAGGTAAAATCATGGCCCACTGAGGAGAAAAGGACTGTGAAGGGTATTCTGGCCCGGCTGCAGGGTACCTTTGACACACGTACCTCCGCTGAAATTAAAATGAGGTTCTAAGGGTGTAAGCAGTGGGCACAGGACAGCATCAGAGACTATGCCCTAAATCTGCAGGAAGCCTTGAGGGCTATCCAACAAACTGACCCAGGCAGTGTGCAGGAAACGGACAAATTGCTAACAGAACAATTCATAGAAGGTCTGCTGTCCAGCGCCCACAGGGCCCAGCTGCGCCATGTTCTTTCAGAACCCCGACCTGACTTTTGCCCAATTTAAGGACAGGGCCATAAGGGTGCTCCGTGAATCTGCAACCAGTGGCGCTATAAACCCCCGGCGCCCTGCTATCACCTACCACCAGGAGGCGGCGCCCTCCTCTATGGACTCCGTGGAGGCTGATGCACAGGCCCTGAACCAAGCCCCGTCGAAAGGCCTGTACCACCAAGTCCAGGAGCTGACCAGGAGCGTTGCGGCGTTGACCAGGACCGTCCAGGCGTTGCAAGTGGACCCGTCAAGACCCATCAAGCTGGCTTCAAGTCCGGAGGATGTCCCGTGGCGTCGACAGAGGAGGATCCCGTCGTTCCGAGGGAGGCCCACAGACCGCTACGCAGAGGATGGACAGCCCATTTGCCGTCGATGCAACCAGCCCGGACACATTTCCAGGTACTGTAATTTAAACGGGTCCAACCTGGGGCAGAGGGCCAACCCCCAGGCATAAGATCACCAGGCCCTTACAATTGGCGTAATAAGTACGTTGGGGGGCGCCCGGTTTTACCCGTGGTGCTGGACGGTATCCCCATGAGCGCCTTGCTGGATACTGGGTCACAAGTAACCACTATCCCTTATGTACTTTTTAAGCAGTATTGGACTGATGCTGATATCACACGGTATCCAGACAGTAACTTGAGCATCATCGCCAGTAATGGCTTACCCGTGCCGCAGATGGGGTTCAAGGAGATGCCCATTAAAATTGGTAAAGTTGAACTGCCGGCACAGGGAGTGATTATTGTGGACATTGACCGTCATGAAAGTCACCCTAAAATAACTGTGGGTACTAACATAATTGAAAATTGTCTTTCAGAGGTAATTGTAATTCTACAACAGGTGGCGGTGAATGCTAGTTCCAGCCAACAGAGAGTCCTCAACAAGGAGATAAAAGCCCTGATGAGACGGCAGCAGGTAGAACTGTCTGGTAGTGAGATCGGTAGAGTAAGACTCAGTGATCCATTCCCCATTTCCATGCCTCCCAAAAGTGAAATGATGATCTGGTGTCGGACTGCAATCGGGTTGAGAGGTAGAGACTACCAAGCCATGGTAGAACCCGTGTACTCAGACAGCAGGCCCACCATTTTGACAGCCAGGGGGGTGGTTGATGTCCGTCATGGGAGGGTGCCCGTCCGCATCCTCAACATTGGGGAGAGGGAAGTACACTTACCCAGGTACGCTACACTCGCCAAACTGTTTGTTGTCGAACACCAAGCTATCAGGGCCGTGGAACCCTTGCCTCCATCTCCACAGGCGGAGGGTAATGGCTCCCAGAAACAAAAGGAGGACTGGTGCCAGAAACTCCACGTGGGTGCTGACTCCACTCCCCTGCACCAAAAACAAGGAGTCTACCGGGTGGTACAGGAGTACGAGAGAGTCTTTAGTAAGCACCCGCTAGACTTCGGCAGAGTAAAGGGGATAGAACACCACATCCCCACAGGGAGCCACCCACCAATAAAAGAGAGGCACAGACCTGTACCCCCTGCACATTATCAGAACGCCAAGGGTATGCTAAGGGAGATGAAAGAAGCAGGGGTCATTAGAGACAGCTGTAGCCCCTGGGCAGCCCCCTTGGTTCTGGTCAAAAAGAAAGACGGCACCATGAGAATGTGCGTGGACTATAGACAAATCAACCGTATCACCCACAAAGACGCATATCCGCTGCCTAGAATAGAAGAGTCTTTAGCCGCACTAAAATCTGCTAACTTCTTTTCTACTTTGGACCTTACTAGCGGGTACTGGCAGGTTCCTGTGGCAGAGGCTGACAAGGAGAAGACCGCCTTCACCACCCCGATGGGACTGAGCGAATTCAACTGTATGCCTTTCGGACTCTGCAACGCACCAGGGACCTTCCAGCGGCTGATGGAATGCTGTCTAGGGCACCGAAACTTCGAGACGGTTCTCCTTTACCTGGACGACGTGATCGTCTATTCGAAGACCTACGAGGACCATCTAAAGCACCTGGCCGAGGTGTTCGAAGCCCTGGCAGGCTATGGCCTGAAGGTGAAACCATCGAAGTGCCACCTGCTGAAACCAAAGGTCCAGTACCTAGGGCACGTGGTAAGCACGGAAGAAGTGGCCCCCGACCCTGACAAGGTCACGGCAATCAAGAGCTGGCCAAGCCCCTCGAACATCAAAGAGGTGAGACAGTTTCTCGGGTTGGTAGGCTACTACCGAAGGTTCATCCCCGGGTTCACTAAGATGGCAGCTCCTATGCAGGACCTCCTGATCGGACAGTCCAAGTCCAGAAGTCAAAAGCCACCCTTCAAGTGGGATAAACCGGAAGAGGAGTCCTTCCGCCAGCTAAAGATGGCCCTCACAGGGGACGAGATCCTGGCCTACCCTGATTATGGCCAGCCTTTCATTCTCCACACAGATGCCAGTAATGTGGGACTGGGAGCCGTACTGTCCCAAAACTAACAGGGCAGAGAACGGGTGATCGCGTACGCCAGCCGGAAGCTGAGGCCCACTGAGAGGAACCCGGAGAATTACAGCTCCTTCAAGCTAGAATTCTTGGCGGTGGTGTGGGCCGTGACGGAACGCTTCAAGCATTACCTGGCCTCCGCAAAGTTCACCGTGTACACGGACAACAACCCGTTGACACACCTAGACAATGCAAGACTGGGTGCCCTGGAACAGCGGTGGATGGCCCGTCTCTCCAACTATGACTTCGTGATCAAGTACCGGGCAGGCAAAACCAACGCCAACGCGGACGCCCTATCAAGAATGCCTCACTTACCTGAAGGTGACGAAGACCCAGAAGAGCTGGAAGAGGTAGAACTCCCCGCGTTTCACCGGTATGGAGCCGCTCAACACTCTCACCGCGTGAAGGAGGAGGATCTAACAACTATGATGATGAATCCCCTACCTCACCACAGCTGGGCCGAGACCCAAGATAGTGACCCTGCAGTCCGCCTGGTGAAAGATCTGCTGACCCGGGAAGACGCCCGCCTAGATCCAGATGCCCCAGAGGAAGCCAAGCAGCTATGGAAGGAGAAGAGCAAGCTGTTCCTCTACGAAGGCAAGTTGTGCAGAAGGATTGTCAACCACCGGACGCACGAGCTGACCTGGCAAGTCGTGGTCCCAAGGCGAGATGCAGCTATGGTCCTGGGGGCTTACCATGACAGAGCAGGACACTTCGGTTGGAAGAAACTGGAGTTCCTACTAAGAGGAAGGTTCTTTTGGGTCGGCATGAGAGGAGCTGTAGAAAAATGGTGCAGAGACTGTGGCCCTTGTCACCTGAGGAGGAAGGACCGCACCAGCCAGAAGACACCCTTGAGGCCCATCGTCACCACGCAGCCTCTTGAGCTGGTAGCTCTGGACCACGTCAAATTGGCTCCAAGCCGGTCCGGATACATCTATGCCCTGACAATCGTGGACCACTATTCCCGTTTTCTAGTGGTGGTCCCGGTAAAGGACTTGACAGCCCAAACAGCGGCCAGAGCCTTCCAGCAATACTTCTGCCGTCCACACGGGTATCCGGAACAGGTCCTGACAGACCAGGGTCCAGTGTTCGAAGCTGAAATCTTCCAGGAGTTCTGCAACCTCTATGGCTGTAACAAGATTCGGACAACGCCTTACCACCTCCAAACCAACGGGATGTGTGAGAAGATGAACAATATAGTCATTGATCTCCTGAAGACGTTGCCCCTGGAGGAACGCAGCCTGTGGCCAGAAAAGTTGCCGGACCTGGTAGACATGTACAACAACATCCCGGTGAACGCTACAAACTGCACCCCGGCTTACCTGATGCGAGCTAGACCAGATAAGCTGCCCGTAGACCTGGAGATGGGAGTCCTAATACCTGAGGACACCTCCCCGGATGCGGACTGGGATACGGAAAGGCAACTGCAGTACAAGAAGGTACAGGAGAGTGTGGAGAAGAGCCTGGCCCAGGTGAGAGAGAAGCAAGAAAGACTCTTCAATCAACACGCCCCTGCTGGTCCCCTAGAACCTGGTGAGCAAGTCCTGAAGCGGAAGAGAAGGCTACATAAGTTGGACGACCAGTGGGAAAGGGAACCCTACACCGTACTGCAGTCTGACCATGACAACCCAAAGGTGTGCGTAATCACCAAGGACGGAGGAGAAACCACTAGTGTCGTCTCCAGAGACCACCTCAAAAGGTGCCCCGAGCAACTCCGTAGTGCAGAAGAGGATCAGAGTGACCTTGAACCCGCAGAGGACAAGGAAGAAATGATCAGCACCGTTCTCGGAGAGTTCCCTCAGTCCTGGACTCGCATAAATGATACCATAGTGGTACCCGTCCTGCATTTCCTGCAACCGGCACAGCAACAACCAACACCAGAGCCGGAAGGTGAAGAGGAGCAAGCGGTTCCAGAGGCAGAAGAGCCTGTTCCAGCAGCCCAGGAGAGTCAACCCTCTGCTGACAGTGAGCCTGCCATGCCTGCGGTAAGCCAAAGGACCCGCAGACAGCTGCCTGCCTTACCTGTACACCCAGCTGGTAGCTGTACCCCTAACGCTAGTGGGGAAAGCCAGGTTAGTCCACCACCAGACAGTGGGCTACGTAGGTCAACCAGGAGCACAAAGGGGCAGATACCCGCTCGCTGGAGAATATAGTGTGCAATAAGATTGTAAATAACCCTGTTGCCAAATGTTAAAATGTTTGCCAAAGTTACCTGCATGTTTATTGATAGTGTGTTTCAGTTTCTTGCAGCTACCGTAAGGACTCGAAGGTTATGGACTTTTTATAACCGGGACCTTGCAAGGACTGCGTTCGGAGCTTAACCCAGGAATGAACTAAGACTGTGAAGGACTTGGGGTAGGACAGACCCCCACCTGGTTAAGGCTCCCCGTTGTTTTGGTGATATGGACACCCGGTCACAGGCCACACTGTGACCTAAAGAACTCAATTTGTGCGTCGTCTGTCTATTAATGTTTTATTGTTATGCATATTGTCTTTGTTTACTGTTTAGTCCCGGAGTACTAAATTTCACTAGGGGGGAATGTGTCACCCTACCTGGATGCCACAAGTGTAATAAAGCTGTGTCTGAGAGCAAGGGGGAGGTTCTCTGGTTAGGGGAACATTAGCATGCAATGCTTCCTGTCTCAGGCCAGTAGGGGGAGCAGGCTGCCCCTATAAAAGCTGGTACTGGGGACAAGGTTAGGGAGAACTGGATTGCCTGTCTCAGCTCTGAGACGTGTCCCAGAGTGGAGCAGGGACAGAAAGTTGATTGCACCTAAGAGGAAGTGTGGCAGTAGGAGAGAGCCACAAGCCAGAGACAAGAGGCGAAGAGAGCCTGTCTTGGCAGATAAAGACTTATTTTACCAGACTTTGGTGTCTGAGGCTGGAAGGATTCTACATCCCCCAGCAGAGAACCAGCCCGCAAGGGACTGTACATTCCTTGGCCTAAGAAGCCTGGAGGCCCTGCCACAACCGAAGGGACCAGTAAAGCCGTACAAGGCTGGGAGCAGAAAGGAACCCACGTCGCAGGCCATACAGGCGAGAAAGCACGAAAGCTCGGAAACGTGGGCTGTTATCCTATCAGGAGGAGATAGTCAGAAGGAGCGCAGAAAGCACGGTAGGCCTACACCCTCACCCTGACCAGGGCCAATTTCCCCGTTGCTCTCAGACATCCAGGTCCCCTCCTAGCTGGGACTGTTTGTGGGTCAGTTTACCTGTTTAGTAAAGACCCTGGACTGCAACCTGTTGTCTGTGTGCTCCTTGCTCCTCCAGCACTACCATCACTCCCACCATCCACTATACTGCCCTGGGGCCGCACTCTTCCCGTGGGGAGTCACACTACCATAGCTGCACACCTCATCAGCCCCAGCGGTCTGCATGCAGCGGCGGTTCCTAATAGCCGCAATCCACGGGTGGCGTAGTCGGACATAATCAATATAACGGACTACCACTGGCCTGACCACCCTGAGCCACGGAACCGGGTTGCCACTACTACTCCCATCGTTCCCTATTGCCCGGATCCGAGTGCCCCACGGCCCAGGGGGCGAGTCATGTACACTGTCAGGTTTCAGAAGTCTGCCGTCAAATAGACTGGCAGCAGACTTTTATCAGTAGACAGGGCAGTAGACGGTCTCTATATTATTACTAGGCAAAGAAAATATGAAAGGTAATTTTTATTTTTTTATTTTTAAATAAAGTTACTAAAAAATAACAGAGCAAAAATAATCACAATTAACACAATTGTATAATTTACTTACAAAGCTGTAAATAAACACATTTCTTCTCCTCGTAACCACAACGGCCTTTATAATGCTTTAATTAATTAGTGATCAGTAAATAGCAGAAATTCAACTAGCACAATTGCTCTTTTTGCACTTAAAGGGAAGCTATAATCAGAAAATGCTCCATTGTTTTCATATCACAATATTTATTAAAGAAGCTTTTTGCTATATGAGGTTTTAGACATATAACACCTCCATTTACAGCTGATAACAGAAGATTGACCAATCACTATAGCTATTGTCACAGCTCCCCTGCTCCTTCTCCCTTTATTGTCACCATTGCACATACTCATTAGATGCTTCAATGCAAAAGATAGGGTCGGGGTCTGACCATTGTGGCTATGTACATGTGTTGTTTCCTGAAACAACAGAAATGTTGAGTCTAATTGAAACCCAGTGGTCAGTGTGAAAATTTCTAAATTTTTATTTTTTTATACAGATATGGAAATAAAAATATTGCCAAAAATAATTGCTAAAATATTGCCAAACATATTGCCAAAAATAAATTTAACATAAAAGCCTGATTTAAACAATAGGTGATTTTCTGATTATTGCTTCCTGTTAAACCATAATAAACCATGTTAAAGTTATTACTAAATAAATGAGTCACTTATTTATCGATTTGTTGGCGCCAAAAATCATGTGTAAAAAAAATGAAAAAATTACAAATTTGTTACTGGTGACATTATTGTTGTATATTATACACAGGTGATGAAAAAAAATCATTTATAAGATGACCACTTTAGATTTATTTCCCAATGAGCGTCCCTTGAAAAAAAAAAAGGAGATCTGACATAAAAAAGGAAATATATTTTTTAGAATCCATTTGTCCAGAATGAGTGTGAGCCGCACATTATACCGTAGCTTAAGGGTACAGATCATCAAGAGACCACTGTAATTAGTATCCAATTGTAAAACCCACACATGGCCGACTCCGAGTACAACAAGCTGTTTTATTAGACTCTAAGCATGAGGGGAAGCAATGTTAAGCAGCGCTAATTTTACCTCTGGGAATTCTAAAATATTGCCGGGATTCTCTTGCAAGCATTAAAATGATATTAAAAATTAAGGGTTCCAGGATGGAGAGCAGAAGGTCACTTTCCATTTCAACTTTGGCCTTCTCCGGGCCCGTGGTGGTGGAGATACTATGTTAATTCTCCTGAAAATGAGTAAGAACACCAAATTATAAGATAAAGTTCTCAGCGAAAGGCTATGTTAGAATTAATAGTAGCTCGGTAATTGGGAATACATTAGACATTTTATACCTAAGGATGAAATTCTCAAGCTCCACTTTGACAATTTTCCCATTTGGTAAAGGAAAATTGTCTGCCGTTCAACCAACTTGCAGAACAAGATGGTCCTTCTGTCATGTTAGGTATGGGAAGGACCCAGCATATGACAACGGGAAAAGGGGGGAAGCCCAACAACTAGGGAAAGGGAGTGTGGAGACCCCCTAAGCAGATCTAACAACACCCTGACTCCCCTATCGTCCCTAAATAGGTTACGCACCTATCGCCGAGCAGGAAACCTTAGCCCTGGCTGACCCTAGAGCTAGGCCCTAGGTAGGGAGGGTGAGGAATGAGCACTAGTCAGCCCCACTGCAACTAAAGACAAATAAGGCAAACAGACAAGGGAATACACTTAGCTTTGAGAAGACACCAGAGAGGTCACGACTACAATCCACAAAGGAACTCCAAGAAGAATCTAGCCGACTGCCAGAACTCCAGACCTTAACAGATGAATATACTCTATCACCAGCGATTCTCTGGAGAAACTGAGGGTATTTAAAGATCCAGCAAGGGTGTGTTAATTAGAAGGTGGAGATCACTGCTGGGTCCTAGAGAGGGAAGGATGAGGAAAGGATCAAGAAGGTGTCTGCAAGGCCAAGCGCAGCGACCTTCTACAGCCAGATCCAGAATGACCGTCTGTCAAACCTGATAGACCCGTGATACCGTCTGATGGAAGGGCAACAGTCAAAAGGCCATTCCGCCTCCGAATTAAATACACAAATGAAGCTTCATAAAAATCTATTTGAGAAGACCATCCCTTTACAAAGTTTGGGTTTCCTTGTGATATTCTCAGTCTCAGTCTATGACAACATCAATGGTGTACAAGAAGAATGAGCAAATTTCGTCTAATATCTACGGGGGCCTTCCAATTCTCTTTTCAGCCTTCTTTTGAAATTTTGCATTTGTAGTTTGCAATTACTTTCCCGTAGGTAGAGATGTGATTAATTTTTTTCAAATTTAATTTAGGGCTCTAATTTCTTATCATGCAAATGCAATAAATTATGGTGACATGCAAGCTCTTACATGCTGCAATGCACATGACATCCACTAAGTGGTCACATATCAACACATATAGCATCAACATCTCCCAACAGAGTTTCATAAAATTATTTTTTTTAAAGCGATATTCCTATCTCCAAGATCCTATCCCAATATGTAGTAGGTGTAAAAATAATAATATTAGCAAATACCTCCAATTAAAAATATAGTACAGTTTTTCTGATTTGCTCTGTCTCTTTCCTCAAGTGCAGGGCATTGCAGGACCTTAGGTATCCATGTTCACGACCACTAGCAACTAGATAACTGTCACTATATCAGTGGTCATAACCATGGATACCTAAGGTCCTGCAATACCTGCACACGAGAAAAGAGACATAGCGAATCAGAAAAACTATTCTACATTCCTAATTGGAGATATTTCCAATATTATTATTATTATTACACTTACTACATTTTGGGATAGGATTTTGGAGATGGGAATACCCCTTTAAGTTCATTTTGCACATATCATGGGGTATGATGAGCCAAGGGGAAAGGTAAGTAAGGACATAATCGGAGCAAACGTGAGAAATAATTTAATCTTTTTTCACCATTTGTGGTCTTTCTGATCCTTAAAAGGTCAAGGTTAGACATAATTGCATCAGCCATGATTCAAATTCGGCAAATCCCCCATATTTAGCAGGGAACTTTTATTCGCATCGAAGTTATTTGATATGAACTTAATGTTCCTTATTATGCTCTGGGGTCTTTCCAGACACTAGAACAAACTAAATGTAGAATTTAAGAAAAAATAAAATTAATACCTCACTGCTCAATTGTCTTGTTGCACCCGCTGACCACCATTCGGTCCTTAACGGCTCATCTTTATGTCTTCATTAATCCTCACTCCCTGTTCTGCCTCCTTGGATCTAAGCCAGGCCTCATGTTCTGACTAAATCTCTGATGTCACTGCACGTTGTGATGTCATGACTCGCATCGTCAGATGCGCTGACTAGGCCTTGGTAAAGACATGTCATAACCATAGACTCTAGGGACCGATGAGGATGTCCGCAACAGGAAAAGGCAAAAATAAGAGGTCCAGGGGACTGTACAACGAGCTGCAGAACAAGTGTGTGGTGAGGCAAACCAATTTTTGACAGAACATACAGCATGGCACATGTGAAGATGTTTTATGTGCTGAATCCTATGTGATTTGTAAATCAGTTGGTTGCAATTAATTACTTGACAGGGTATGTATGGCACTATCATCAGAACACTGACCAAGCCCCAGATGAAGCCATCAGTTGTAGGGCGAAACCCTCCATGCATTTGTTTTTAAGAACTGTTTTAATTACTTTGTGAGTATAATAAATACCTTTTCTCTACTTATCCAGTCTAGTGGATCTACACTATATTCCATTTTATCGGTTTAGGTACCTTGTCACCTGGATTTATACACTTTAGTTCATCTGAATGGCGGCGACTGTTTCACTACAGATTTTCTATTGGACTGATTACTTGGAAACCAAGAACTCTATTCACATTATCCTTTATCTGTATTTGGGTAGGTTCATACCATCAATTTCTCCAAATTTTGGCATCAGTTTTTCTCATCCGTGCAGTCCAATTTTCTTCACGAACCCATACCCTTGCATTACAAATTTCGATCCAACACTCGGATCAAAAATCGGATATGTCTCAGATTTTTTTCTGCGGACAACCCGGTCGAATGAAAAAATCAGACTTGTGCACAGCCCCTTAGCATATAATAGGTGAAAACCAAGTAAATTGATCGTGTGCACGAGCCCTTAGGTGGGGAGCTCTCTCCAATTTCTACCCAATATTGTAGTGTGGTAGGTATTTTGCAATTTTACTTGTTTAATCTTTGGGATTGAAGGACTGATCCTTAAACCTTCATTATCTCCATTGGGCAGTGGCGTACCGCCAATGGCGGTAGACCACGCGACTGCTATGGGGCCCGTGAGCTGGGGGGGCCCATAGCAGTCCAGGGGCGTACATACCGCTGCTGGTGCAGCTGCGCCGGGGAGCCCGCCAGTGCAGCGTCTCCCTGCTCGTGGCGGGCAGGGAGCGATCCCTGCAGCTCCGCTGCTGACAGGACAGAATGGCAGCGGAGCTGCAGAGATCCGTGCTCTGCTTCCTGCCCGCCGCTTCATCCCTCACACAGGCACGCTCTGCTTGATGACATCATCATGCAGCGCGGGCCTGTGTAAGGGAGGAAATTGCAGACAACAAGGATGCTGCGGCCTGTGGGGGAAGGGGCAGAGAGGTAAGTGTTTTTTTTATTTTTACTGAAATGCTGGGGAGAGCAATAATGGGGCTGATGGGGCTGGAGAGAGCAATAATGGGGCTGGGGAGAGCAATGGTGGGGCTGGAGAGAGCAATCGTGGGGCTGATGGGGCTGGGGAGAGTGCTGATGGGTCTGGGAAGAGCAATGGTGGGGCTGGGAAGAGTAGTGATGCTGCAGCTTGGGGAGGAACAGGCAGAGAGGTAAGTGTTTTTTTTATTTTTACTGAAATGCTGGGGAGAGCAATAATGGGGCTGATTGGGCTGGAGAGAGTAGTGGGGCTGATGGGGCTGGGGAGAGCAATGGTAGGGCTGATGGGGCTGGGGAGAGCAATGGTAGGGCTGATGGGGCTGGGGAGAGCAATTGTGGGGCTGATGGGGCTGGGGAGAGCAATGGTGGGGCTGATGGGGCAGGGGAGAGCGCTGATGGGTTTGGGGAGAGCAATGGTGGGGCTGGGAAGAGCAGTGATGGGGCTGATGGGTTGGGGAGAGGAATGATGGGGATTAGTAGACCAATGACAGGGATGGGGAGAGCAATCACGGGTTGCTGGGAGAGAGCAATGATGGAGCTGCTGGGAGAGTAATGATGGGGGTTGCTGGGAGAGAACAATGATGGGGGTGCTCGGAGAGAACAATGATGGGGGTGCAGGGAGAGAGCAATGACGGGGGTGCAGGGAGAGAGCAATGACGGGGGTGCTGGGAGAGAGCAATGATGGGGGTGCTGGGAGACAGCAATGATGGGGGTGCTGGGAGAGAGCAATGATAGTGGTGCTGGGACAGAGCAATGATGGGGGTGCTCGAAGAGCGCAATGACGGGGGTGCTGGGAGACAACAATGACAGGGGTGCTGGGAGACAACAATGACGGGGTGCAGGGAGAGAGCAATGACGGGGGTGCAGGGAGAGAGCAATGACGGGGGTGCAGGGAGAGAGCAATGACGGGGGTGCTGGGAGAGAGGAATGACAGGGGTGCTGGGAGAGAGCAATTACGAGGGTGCTGGGAGAGCAATGACAGGGGTGCTGGGACAGAGCAATGTTGTGGGTGCTGGTAGAGAGCAATGACGGAGGTGCTGGGACATAGCAATGACGGGGGTGTTGGGAGAGAGCAATGATGGAGGTGCTGGGACAGAGCAATGATGGGGGTGCTTGTATATTTTCCGTGTGCATATAGCCTTACAGTTAATTGGGGAGAATCACAGAGAATGAATAATTTAGATTATTGGCTGGTGGAGATTATAGTTAATGGGGGCACAGTGCTGCTTATCACTTTATATTTTGATTACTAAGTGGCTAATAGTATATTAATGGGGGTTACAGATCTGTATTCAGGGGCGCAGTGCGGGGGAGACACATGTATATATACAATATATGTGACCTTGTTATTATCTAGGCTGGAGATCATCATAACAAGACGAATCGTGACTGGGAGATGTCGACATGAAGGTCTGACCAGATGGAGAACAAGCAGCAAAAACCGACTCTGATCAGACGAGACGTCAGCGGTAAGTGCCTGGATGTAAATATTATTCTGTATCTGCACTGTGTGACGTGGAGTGATAATGTTACATGTAAAATCCCTTAGGCTGCATTCTCACATTTGTGTGAAATGTCAGATTTTTTTATCGGATGGTCCACGGACTTGTAGAGTTTTATAGATCCATTCACATATCCATGAAAATCACGGATCGGAGAATGAGATCTAAGAGGGTCAGAGAATGTCCTGTTCTGATCCGATTTTGAGGATTAGAATAGGACATGCTCAATGCGTCTGAAAAACAGGGCAGCACACCGACACTGCACACAGATGCAGGAATGTAGCCGTATTATGTATAGCACAGTCCCTTAGTACATAGTGTACTCACTTATTATGTATAGCGCCATCCTTAGTTATATAGTTTCATCTTTTATTATGTATAACGCCCTCCTTTATTACCTACCATCCTCTCTAGCTCTAGGGCTCACAATTGGGGGATCATACTGCGTTGGGGTCAGCAAACTTTGCCCTGGGAGTTGAGGTGGGGTACAGTAGGGTCATTATACTGTGCATGTGGAGGAATTCACCATGTGGGTATCATACTGTGTTTGGGGGACACTTTTGTTGGTAGCACACTTTATGGGACAATGAAAGAGGGGCCTGGGACGTCAGCAGGAGGAAAATTACTATGTAAAGGCTGGAAGGTTGTGTGATCTGCTCTTCTGTGACCCCGACAATTATTTACATTTTTTTTATGGGGGGGGGGCCCAATTTGAACTTCTGCTATCCTATGTATGCCCCTGCCATTGGGATTTTGTTGGAATTGATGCAATAACACAATTTTTCTCTTTTATGAGTAGTGAGATGAGTATTATTATTTCTTTTCTAACCTTTCAGCAAAATACTAGCTGCAGCTGCCGCCGTCTTGCTGAATTTGTGGGGAGAGATTTGCTAAAAAAAAAATCCTAGAGAATATGAATTTTTGTAAAATTTGAGTATTTAATTCAACTTATATATACAGTATTTGCTCTAGTGAATGCATCACTCTCCGACCCTCATCCCTTCTTTTTTTTGTTTTCACTTCCAAATTCCTTTTCTTTATAGAAAAACAATAGTTAATAAAGAAAAAAACAAAACAAAATCAGGCTCAGACATTTCGTACTAAAGAGTTCATTATATTCTGCGACACTCGGCAGCGGAAACACGGTCCGCAGAGAGCTACTACTTTTTGTTAGTCACCCTCAGCCAACTTCAGACCTTCCATTTACAAAAATAACACCATGGAAATGACACTTGCAAAGTAACACAGTTAAAATGTATTATACACAAAGGCCGGAGCTATTTTACATACTTGATATAGAGCCTAAATTAAGCTGCAAAAAAGGGACCATGAATCTTTAAAGCCTCATTATCAAACCAACTCAAACCTCAAATCAAGAAAAATACATTTCATAAACAAAGGCCCAATATGACTTTAATAGGACAATAAATTTTCTTAGCATTTGCAATTGGTTTCCTTTCCACACTGCACGTTTTAATTCTACGCCAGGCTGGAATTAAAAGCAGAAAATAGCAACATAGATCTGACACTGTGTGTTATCCAGAGATCTCCAAATAAATACAGCTGATTAATCCTCCAGAGGGCCGCCGGCAAATTGCTCTACAAAGCGGTCAGGGTGCCTACAGCAGCCACGGGGTTAATTAAAGCCTGACTACAAAGACCCAATAGATAAGAACAAAACACAAATAATTACTATCGTGAAAACTATGCTCTTTTTGAGACTTTCTCGTAGACTTTTTTTTTTCTTCCGAAAAAAACGATTCGGAGTAATTTGGGAAGGGTTAGCAAACATGAAATGGTCGTGTTAATAAATAAGCGGCTAATCGTTTGGCAGGATAATAAAGAAACTCTAGAAGGAGGAGGTTAGGATGGTAATTCTCTCTCGAGAAAATTTGGATAACTCGTAGCGCCATTACAAAAAAATCAGATAGGGGTTATTGACGACATGAAAAATTCTTCTAAAAATGTTCCTTTTTTTATGAAAGTCCTCTGAGTTGTGAAATTTTTACTGATATTTCAATAGTTTGTTTTAGATTCTGTACAGAATAATCGTTTTTATCCATAAAAAGCAAAATGAGGATCATAGATTGTACATTAGGACTTGGACAACTTTACAGAGCAGATGGTTCAGTAAAAACTCTTTGAGAAGACCACTTGTCAAAGGGATACCACAACAGAAAGGGTTAACACGAAATCCTGCACTAATTAGAACTGCTTCACCATCCTATTAAACAGTGCTCTGTCATGGCAAGGGTTAATCAGTTCAGCTGATCGCCTGGAGCTCTACATCCTGAACTGCCTCATCTGTTCTGTGTTGGCCACTCTCCACTTGTATGTATGCCTCCCACGGGCACTTGGGAATTGCCAGTGATAGTTCTTACTTCCTGGTTAGGTATTACAGGAGAAATTAGGTGTTTGGAGTAGGCGTTTGGAGAGTTGTTCAAGAGAGTTCTGCGAGGAGTTGATTTGCATGCTTATCCCCATCCTATCCTATTTGGTTTCTCCTACCTATCCCACCCCTATGTTCCACTCTGTTGTTTTGTGAGTATATTTGTATGATTGTAGTGTTCTTTCATCTCTGGCTGTCTTCCCTTGTCTGTCTGGTTAGTGTAATCCTATACGGTTCACCCTCACTCCTCCCTGGGTGGGGGAGGGAACAGATAAGGTTTAAGATAGGAGAATAACAAAGTACATGACCCCAGCATCTCCACCTTTAGGAGTAATCCAGGTAACAGGGATAGTCTAGTCTAGTTTGAGAGATGAGGTAGGCGCCCACCGTCCCTAGTTACTATATGACACCGCCCATATTGCATTGAGAAATGGTCTTTTGATCAAGGGGTCCTCATAAAGAACAAGGTATTTATGCATAGAATGTGATTGAACTGAAGATCTGCCACTGAAAAGCTGACCTAGATAAAGTTATGGTCTTCTCAAAGAGGTGGTCTTTTAACAGGTTCTACTGTCGGGACAGATTAGAATGGGTTGGCAAAGTGGGTAGCCATTGAAAAAGAACGACTGTACATTTGCTGAGTGAGAGTGAGCTGCGGTAAAGAATTAGAGTGTTCCAGTAGAGCAGGGGTGCGGAACCTTTTTTCTGCCGAGGGACATTTAGATATTTATACCATCATGCGGGGGCCATACAAAATTATCAACTTGAAAATTACTCTGCTATATTTGGTCAAACATTTAATTAACTCCCCATAATGTGATGGCTGGAACTTCTTCTCTTTGGTGCGGCTGTCATGTTAGGTGGTACGGATGATGTTGCTACTTGAACCTGCTTTTCCAGATTTGCATCAGTCTGGAGTGAAGGGAAATCTTTGCAATGATAAATTTTGTAAAGAACTTGCAGCAGTAAGTCGTACTGAACACAAATGTATATTACACTGCAGGTCTCCTCACAGTGGGAGATCCATCACTGCTCACGTTACATTTATAGAATTCAAGCAGGGGGAGATCTCCAGTATACACCACATAGGCTATACTACCACACCTAGACTCATGGGAGACACCAAAATTGCTGTATTTATCACAAAGGAGACACAGAGACTGCTGTATACACATCATGTAGAAGACACCAAGACTGCTGTATACATCACACAGGAATCTCCAGGACCGAATGTACAGGGTGGGCCATTTATATGGATACACCTAAATTAAATGGGAATGGTTGGTGATATCAACTTCCTGTTTGTGACACATTAGTATATGGGAGGGGGAAAACTTTTCCAGATGGGTGGTGACCATGGTGGCCATTTTGAAGTCAGCCATTTTGGATCCAACTTTATTTTTTTCAATGGGAAGGTCATGTGCCACATCAAACTCATTGAGAATTTCATAAGAAAAACAATGGTGTGCTTGGTTTTAATGTAACTTTATTCTTTCATGAGTTTTTTACAAGTTTATGACCACTTATAAAATGTGTTCAAAGTGCTGCCCATTGTTTTGGATTGTCAATGCAACCCTCTTCTCCCACTCTTGACACACTGATAGCAACACCGCAGAAGAAATGCTAGCACAGGCTTCCAGTATCCGTTGTTTCAGATGCTTTCAGTTGATCACATCTCTGTTTTTTTTTAACAATTCTTCAGTCTGTATTCTGGTCAGCTGGGCCTAATGGGGGGTGGCAATAGAAAGAATGGGGACTCCCTTTAATAGATGTACAAAATTGTCCTTTCTTACCTCTTATCTTGTTCTTGGCTCGATAGCCAAATAAAAATGAATCAAGATGACTAACTTTTAAAAATACATGATTTTGTGATACTCTGTTGGGAGAAATTTATACTATATGTGTCTCTATATGCCAAACCATTGATTATGAATGATGTGAACTGGAGCCTGCTTTGCTTAGCAAAATTGCAAAAAATGAAGGGCGGGAACCTCTGTACTCACCATGTGGGTGATGAATGATTATTCTCTTGGCTTCTGCTCCCTGAACTAGCCCATATTAAAACTGTCAACAACCCTTCGGTGCCTTTTAGCCACCATGAATGGGAAGATTTTGGATCATGCCTGAGCCGGTTGATAGGGTTGGTGCAGGTGAACAGCTTTCTAATTGTTTGACCATTTTGGCCAAAGTAGGTTCTGTAGTGGAAAAAGAGGGAAGAAAACAGAATAGGAGCATTGGGTGTCTGCGGAAATGGCCCGAGTTCGGAGACAACATATTTACTATTGATTTCACAGCTCTGTCTTTTACTTTTATTTCCAATAGTCCTCGAAACCCCAAAACCTCTTGCTATCTGAATTATTAAACAATCATATCTGTGGCTGAAAATTGATTTGTTGGATGAGCCTATATTGATTAAATCGCATGAAACTAATGAGTTTGAGGTGAAAATCTGTATATACATGACGCGCCCCCTGGGACATATTCCTTTTTGAGGGGAATACCCGGCACCGGATCAGATGGGGGGGGTTGTAGTCTCCGAGCGGCTGAGACCCGGTCCCGTGCCCAGGGCGTCAAGCTATGTGTTATGTGGCAGTCCTTACTGATGTTATAAGAGTTCTTTTGTGTCGACTACGCCACCCGTTGTAATGCGGTCACTGTGGCCGCCGCTGCAGCAGGGTCCGCTGAGGCTGATGGTGGATGTGCAGCTTGGTGGGATAACCCCCAACGGGAGGGGTATAGCCTCAGAGGGGACAGGCGCAGAGGATGGGGGTTGTGGTGGTGCGGTGCAGCCGGCAATGAAGACAGACTCGGGTTGTGCAGTTAAGGGAGTTTACTTACTGCTGATGTTTCGGTCACTCCAGCTGTTAGTGACCACCCGAGCCGTGCTGCGTCCACCAGGTCCTGGATCCGGCCAACCCCCAAACAAGTCCGGAGCGTGGCCCTGAGCTCTCCCTCTGTCCTTTCTTCAGCCGTCCCCACCAGTGATCCACCTAGGTCCAGCTCCCTCGGGCCTTCTGTTGGGCAACCCTTGGCCTTAGGTTCCCTGACCCTCCATGTGGTATGCCTTCAGGGTGGATGTAGTGGGTGGCCGTGGCAGATGCTGCCCACAGCCTCCGGTCTCTGCCTAGGGATGTTTTTGCCCCCACCAGCTTGGGTTCCGGTACCCTTGTGCTGACTCCTCACCCGGTGCTCTAATTTGGGTTCTTGGGTCCCTTCAGTCTTCCCCCTCTGGGTCTTTCTCTTTCTTTCTCCTCTCTCTCTCTCCAGGGCTGCTGTTTCCTTCTCTCTCCTCTCCAACTGACTTGTTCTCAGCGTCTGACCCTGATTCTAAGTTGGTGCCCTCCTTATATATCCCTCTATGTGTGAGCTCAGGTGACCAGCACCCAATGAGCTCCTATCACTACCCAGACTGCTCCCCCTATCTGCCCCTACACTACATGGGATGTACCACCCCCCTCCCACTCCAGCCAGGAGCAGGCTCGGTTGTACCTGCACATTTCCAAGTGGGAGTACCGTCGGCCTGCTCCTCTGGAATGGGATGTATGTAGTGCATGCAGTCTATCTGAGCTCAGTTCCACACTCCATCCTTACCCGGGAGTGGAATATCACACCTCTGGGTTGAGGTGCAATACCCCTGTAGCAGCCGAATCCTCAGGGTGCTACATTCCCCCCTGGTAAATCACAGCACGTCCTCGGGCTGTAAAGACAAAAACACCAAAACATACAAAATTTTTATATGAACATATAAAACATATAAAACATTATATATATATAAAACTTTTTCATATAAACATTCTCGTCGTCTCTGGTTTCAGGTTCCTCCTCCGGACACTGTGCAACGTGTGTCCGGGAAAAGTGCGACAGTCTTTCTAGAAAAATGGTTTCTCCTATAAAACCGGTAGGGGGCGCTTTAGGACGCGCAACTATTTACAGGGGAATTTGGCCGTTCTCAGTCCCCGGCCAAGTAAAGGGAAAGGGATGGCTGCTCACAGTCCTCAGCCTGGTTTGGGTAGGGGACACACGGGTTAAACTGTTCACTGGTCCCAACGGGGACTAAACTTTAAAGCAGCCACGGTTACTTGGGTACCCCGACAGGTAACTATATACAGTCCTTTGTACTATCTCAGTCATAGTACCTTCTAGCCTTGAACCCGTTCGGGTCTTCTGGCTCCTCCTCCCTACACCGCAACTCCTCCTCTGTCAGGCGATGCACGTGGAGGGCGTAAGGTCCCTTGGCACACTTGTGCCGGGTGAACGTTACCTCGTCACCGACGTAGAGGTCACGGCCTTTGTGACCCTCTGGCAGGTGGGACTCGACGTCCCGTCGGGTAACGAAGACGTCACCCATGGTGTTCCGGTCCTTTATGAAGCCCCACCCATGCTGCGCATTAAACTTTATTACCGTCCCGATGGTACGGGGACGATTTGCTGCACAGGGGTCCCTTCTGGTCCGACTCTTTTGCTCCGCGCTGCGGGTCTGGGCCCATTGCTCTCTGACCCGCCTCTCCTCCCGTTCTCCCTTAAACTCTGCCAGCTGTTGACGGCAACTCTCTGTGCGTTCAGCTGCAGCTGCCCGAGTCTCTCCGGTGAACCCCATCAAATCTTCTCCCGTGGGGTCCCACACGAATTGGGCTTCTTCTAGTGGAGGCGAGACCCGAGTCACGGGCTTTGGAGCCGGAATCAGGGGCTCACACAGGGGACCTAACTTCTTTTGTCGCTCCAGTTCCAAGAATTCTTCGGGCCAGATGAAAGGCCGCCCGTCCGGCCACGCTAGCTGGCTGAAGGGGTCCTCTCCCAGATATGGCACCCTTGGTGTTTCGGGTGCGGGCGCGATGGTGGGGGCGCCCAGGTTACCCAGGCCTTGCGGCCAGGCCGGGGGCATCTGGAAGGTAAATGGAACTGTTAACACGGCGGCGCCCTGGGCTACCTGGCCTTGCGACCAGGCCGGAGGCTCCGCGGAGGTAGATGGCTCTGCTGGGGATGCGGCGCCCGGAAACGCTAGGCCCTGCGACCAGGCCGGAGGCTCCTCTTCCTTCGCCACGCTCCGGGTCACGACGCGTGACGTCACCGGGGTCGCGACGGCGGCTTCCGGTCGGGGCCTAGTCGGTGGCGGTGTCATGGCGGTCTCGGGTACGGCCGGGGGACCTTCGGGCTCTGCGACGGGGAGCTGGGGCAGATAAGCGGTCTTCCGGTATGGGGTATAGGCGTCCCCCTTACCTGCTGCCATGCGTCTCGCTCCCTCTTCTGCGCCGTCTCCGGCCTTGGGTCCTCCCGCGTCATCCGCAGAGGCAGTCGGTGTCTTCTTCCAAGGGAGCGGGTTCCGTGGACGGGTTCCAGCTTGCTGGGCCATCTCCCGGCCCCACTCCGCCAGGATCTCCCTCTGCACTCGGGCCATCCTCCGTGCGAGGCCCTCCAGGGCAGTCTGTGCACACTCCCGGTCTCGGGGGAGCTGTGCAAGGACCTCCACTAGGCCTAGTGGGGTCGTGGTGTCCAGCAGGCTCCTGACCAACGGGTCGGTGCTGCTCTGCTCTTCTTCCAGCAGGCTCCTGGCCAGCGGGCCGGTGCTGCTCTGCTCTCTGGACATCTCCGGGTGAGCTTTTCTGCTGCTCCTCTCCAGGCTTCCTGCCTCCGGGTGCGCTCGCTCCAGACTGCTCCAAGCGACACCCATCTTTTCTCTTCTCTTTCGTCTCCTCCCACTTCGAGGGCGGTCCCGGGGCAACTCGGTGACTGTCAGCTCCAGGGGGAGTTCTTTCACGCTGACAGACACCTCCAGCATCACAGTCTCTGTTGGTGGGGGCGGTTTCCACTTTTGGCGCCATTTTCTGTCCTGGCCCACGATGGGAGGTGGCCTCTTGCCCTCCTTTGGCACGCCCATAATGGCGTCCGCTGCTCTTCCAAGGCGGGAAATCTGCGGTTTTGGCGGGAAGCGTCGCCCAGTGGCGGGAAACTCTGCAGATGGCGGGAACAAGCTGGAAATGGCGGACAATCGGCGGGAAACGACTGGTGATGGAGTCCGATGGCGTGGACCCTCCGGAACCGGCGGGAGACTTCTTTCTGAGGTAAACTTGCACTTTTCTTCAGGCACGCAGTACCCGGGTGTTGCGGGCACGTAATCCTGCCGACTACGCCAAAGTTGACGCGCCCCCTGGGACATATTCCTTTTTGAGGGGAATACCCGGCACCGGATCAGATGGGGGGGGTTGTAGTCTCCGAGCGGCTGAGACCCGGTCCCGTGCCCAGGGCGTCAAGCTATGTGTTATGTGGCAGTCCTTACTGATGTTATAAGAGTTCTTTTGTGTCGACTACGCCACCCGTTGTAATGCGGTCACTGTGGCCGCCGCTGCAGCAGGGTCCGCTGAGGCTGATGGTGGATGTGCAGCTTGGTGGGATAACCCCCAACGGGAGGGGTATAGCCTCAGAGGGGACAGGCGCAGAGGATGGGGGTTGTGGTGGTGCGGTGCAGCCGGCAATGAAGACAGACTCGGGTTGTGCAGTTAAGGGAGTTTACTTACTGCTGATGTTTCGGTCACTCCAGCTGTTAGTGACCACCCGAGCCGTGCTGCGTCCACCAGGTCCTGGATCCGGCCAACCCCCAAACAAGTCCGGAGCGTGGCCCTGAGCTCTCCCTCTGTCCTTTCTTCAGCCGTCCCCACCAGTGATCCACCTAGGTCCAGCTCCCTCGGGCCTTCTGTTGGGCAACCCTTGGCCTTAGGTTCCCTGACCCTCCATGTGGTATGCCTTCAGGGTGGATGTAGTGGGTGGCCGTGGCAGATGCTGCCCACAGCCTCCGGTCTCTGGCTAGGGATGTTTTTGCCCCCACCAGCTTGGGTTCCGGTACCCTTGTGCTGACTCCTCACCCGGTGCTCTAATTTGGGTTCTTGGGTCCCTTCAGTCTTCCCCCTCTGGGTCTTTCTCTTTCTTTCTCCTCTCTCTCTCTCCAGGGCTGCTGTTTCCTTCTCTCTCCTCTCCAACTGACTTGTTCTCAGCGTCTGACCCTGATTCTAAGTTGGTGCCCTCCTTATATATCCCTCTATGTGTGAGCTCAGGTGACCAGCACCCAATGAGCTCCTATCACTACCCAGACTGCTCCCCCTATCTGCCCCTACACTACATGGGATGTACCACCCCCCTCCCACTCCAGCCAGGAGCAGGCTCGGTTGTACCTGCACATTTCCAAGTGGGAGTACCGTCGGCCTGCTCCTCTGGAATGGGATGTATGTAGTGCATGCAGTCTATCTGAGCTCAGTTCCACACTCCATCCTTACCCGGGAGTGGAATATCACACCTCTGGGTTGAGGTGCAATACCCCTGTAGCAGCCGAATCCTCAGGGTGCTACATACAGTTACAGGGATATAAAGCCATAGCGTACATGTCTGCTGTAGCCCAGGGGCACAGTGAACTGATCTAGTTACTTGGCCGCAGGTTTCCATGCTTATTGGCCTTTCTGGAAGCCAGATATCAAATTGTTTTGGGTAGATCTGTGACTGATCTGATGATTGATACACTAAAAGCATGAAATTAATACAGTCATGTTGTGTCAGCACACTCTTGCTGGCGTTTTTGAGATATTTCGATAATCATCTCGCTTGAGTTCCTCCTTTAGATACTGATGAACAAAAGCAAAATGTATACAGCTCTGTAGGTTATATTCCAGACCCCATACATCCCTGATTAACCCAAAAATCTAGGGATAAAGAGTTGGAACGTGTGTATCCTTCCGATGGATGGGAAACCTCAATTAATGGGGCTATCTTTTTAGGATATTGCATTCTTAAATGTTAGGCTTGTGTCACCCAGGGGTATATAGGGGACTCGGTACCCGGGCCTTTTACCTTGCTTAGGATGTCACGGCAGTCGGCTCCCGGGTCCGTACTCTGGGGTCTCTCTTGAAAAAGGGGTTTTTAGTGTACAGTTTATTTCGTGACGCCACCTGTGGTTTCCGGTAATGGTTACCTGCGCTGCTACAGACCTCCGGGGGTGATGAGATGGCAGCTGGGATGTTTCTGCTCCCCACAGGTGGAGCGGACCCCCGGAGCAGAGTTGATGGAAGGGATGCAGGTGAGAGATGGCCAGGTCAGGGGGAATGACGGACACGCACACAGGGGATTCGCTTTTGCCAAGAGTGTGCAAAGCAGTCATCAAAGCAAAAGGTGGCTACTTTGAAGAACCTAGAATATAAGACATATTTTCAGTTGTTTCACACTTTTTTGTTAAGTATATAATTCCACATGTGTTAATTCATAGTTTTGATGCCTTCAGTGTGAATGTACAATTTTCATAGTCATGAAAATACAGAAAAATCTTTAAATGAGAAGGTGTGTCCAAACTTTTGGTCTGTACTGTATCTTCAAGTGGTCTCTTGAGACTGCCGCTGAAGTTTCCCCTCCATCTTTACTGATGAGGCACACTTTGGTAATATCGTAATTTGAGACTGGGTGCCCACATAGCGTTTTACAAGCGTTTATGCTGCGGAATTTCCGCAGTATAAACGCTTGGGAAACGCTTGGTAATCCGCCCCCCATGGTCCCCAATGACAAGCCGCACTTTCAAGGCCCATGTTGCGGATTTTTCCGCAGCGTTTATGCTGCGCTCAAAAATCTGCAGCATGTCCATTAATTTTGCGGAAGCGCGGCGTAATCGCCGCCATTGACTTGCATTGGACCGCGTGACATCCGCATCACTGCATTTGCACATGCGGATATCACACGGTTCAATGTGCGGATGGTACCCAAGTCTGGAGAAGAGGAGACTCTCATCCAGACCTGGGTACCATAGAAACTGTAAAAAAAAGAATTTAAAATAAAAAATAAAGTTTATACTCACCTTCTGATGTCTTCCCGGTGTTTTGTCTGCTCCGTCCGGTGTCTTGCAATGTTCGCGTTGATGTGAAGGACCTGCCATGACGTCACAGAGTCATGTGACCCATCACATGGCTCAATGACGTCACCGCAGGTCCTTCACACCCCCGCAAGCAGTGCAAGACACTGGACTGAGCAGACAAAACACCGGGAACACATCAGAAGGTGAGTATAAACTTTATTTTTTTCATTTTTCACCATTCTTATTCTTTTTTTAACTAACTTGGTCACAGTACTATAAATCCATGCCGGTTGCATGGATTTATATAGTGTGAACAAGTTGTCAAGCACTTTTCCAAGTGATGCTAAAATCGCTTGGAAAAGTGCTTGATAACCCGCATGCAGAAATGCATGCAAAGACGCTTCACAAAGGCTTCTACATGGCGGGGAAACCGCATTTAAAATCCGCATGCGTTTTTCCTGCCAGAGAGAAGCGTAAAAAATATGCAGAATTTCTGCATCGTGGGCACTTAGCCTGAGGGTAGGATGGTGTATGGCTCAACCTCCCACTGGTCATCTAATTTATGGACTCATCTCTTCCTCTTGAGTACTTGTTCTCTAGGTGACAAGGGAACTGCAGGTGCGTGCTGATTGTAAGTTTTCTCCTGCTTCTGTCTCGCCTGGGACAAACTTCTCTCTACACATTCTTGCACCTTGCGGTATTGTTGCTGCCGCTCTGTGTCCCAATTTGCATCTGGTGATGTCGTCTCTGGTGTAAAGAATCCCATGTCTAAGTCGATGGGTAGCTTACCAGGTCTTGCTCTTACCAGGTAAGCGGGTGTACAGTTAGTGGAGTTCACCGGGATGTGGTTATATAGGTCCACCAAATCTGGTAATTTCTCTGGCCACAGGCTACGTTCTTCAAGGGGCAATGTCTTCAACAGGTCTATTACTACCTGGTTCATCTTCTCGCACAACCCGTTGGTCTGATGATACGGCGTCGTCCTGATTTTCTTGCAGCTGTACAAGTTACAGAATTTCTGGAACACCTCTGCTTCAAAGGCTGGACCTTGGTCGGTAAGCACTCATTAAGGGTAACCATGCGGACGACAAAAGTGTTGTTGAAACGCTTTGGCTGCCGTCTAAGCCGTCTGATCTTTCACTGGCACTACTACCAAGAACCTGGAGTAGTGGTCTACTATGGTGAGAGCGTAGACACAGCCTGACCGGCTTGGGGCTAGCATCACGTGGTCCAAAGCTACCAGTTCAAGTGGTTAGAATCATAGAATCATAGAATCATAGAATGGTAGAGTTGGAAGGGACCTCCTGGGTCATCTGGTCCAACCCCCTGCTCAAAGCAGGATTCACTAAATCATCTCAGACAGATGTCTGTCCAGCCTCTGTTTGAAGACGTCCATTGAAGGGGAACTCACCACCTCTCGTGGCAGCCTGTTCCACTCATTAATCACCCTAACTGTCAAAAAGTTTTTTCTAATATCTAATCTGTGTCTCCTCCCATTTAGTTTCATCCCATTGCTTCTAGTCTTTCCTTGTGCAAATGAGAATAAAGATGATCCTTCTACAATGTGACAGCCCTTGACATATTTGTAGACAGCTATTAAGTCTCCTCTCAGTCTTCTTTTTTGCAAGCTAAACATTCCCAAATCCTGCAACCGTTCCTCATAGGACATGGTTTGCAGACCAGTCACCATTCTGGTCGCTCTTCTCTGAACTTGCTCCAGTTTGTCTATGTCTTTTTTAAAATGTGGTGCCCAAAACTGTACACAGTATTCCAGATGAGGTCTGACCAAAGAGGAGTAAAGACCAATAATGACTTCACGTGATCTAGACTGTATGCTTCTGTTAATACATCCCAGAATTGTATTTGCCTTTTTTGCTGCTGCATCACACTGTTGACTCATGTTCAGTCTATGATCTATTAGTATACCTAAGTCTTTTTCACATGTACTGTTGCTTAGCTCTATTCCTCCCATTCTGTATATGCTTTTTTCATTTTTATTGCCCAGATGTAGTACTTTGCATTTTTCCCTGTTAAAAACCATTCTGTTGGTTGCTGCCCACTGCTCCAGTTTATTTAGGTCTTTTTGAATCCTCTCTCTCTCTTCTCTAGTATTAGCTATCCCTCCTAGCTTTGTGTCATCAGCAAATTTAATCAGTTTACCCTCAATTCCTTCATCTAAATCATTGATAAAGATGTTGAACAATACAGGTCCCAGGACGGAGCCCTGTGGTACCCCACTTGAGACATTCATCCAGCTGGATGTGAAGCCATTTACAATCACCCTTTGAGTCCGATCACTAAGCCAGTTATGAATCCACCTAACAGTTGCCTGGTCCATTGCATACTTGGTCATTTTTTCAATAAGGATGGTGTGAGATACTTTGTCAAATGCTTTGCTGAAGTCAAGATATACTATATCTACAGCATTTCCCTGATCCACCCAGTCAGTGATTCTGTCATAGAAGGAAATTAAGTTAGTCTGACATGACTTGTTAGTTATAAACCCATGCTGACTCTGGTTAATCACTTCATTCTTATCCAGGTTGTTTGGTGATTATGGGCTGCAGGGGAGCCCTCTGGCTATCACGGTCTTTCCGTCTCAGGTTGCATGGACCACATTCTCGACACCATCTCTCGATTGCTTTCCTCATGCCAACCCAGTAGAATCGCTCACGTAGCAGGACTTCCAACTTCTTCCACCCAAAGTGTCCTGCTCCATCGTGGTACGCTTCTAAGACCATTGGCACATTCCGCCTCGGGACTACCACCTGCCAGACCAGTTCGTGTGTCCGGGAGTTGATACTTCTTCGACACAGCTTTCCCTCGTAGATGAACAGTTTGCCCTTCTCCTTCCACAACTGTTGGGTCTCCTGTGGAGCATCTGGATCAGGGTGCGAGTCAGCTTGCATCAGCAACTCCTTTACCAGGTGGACAACCGGGTCGCTATCCTGCGTCTCTGCCCATCCATGGTGGGGCAATGGGTTGAACGTGGCCTCTCTGTTGGCGGAGCGCTTGTCCCTCACACAGTGTGAGCACTGGGTCACCCCGTGGCGATGGAAAGCGGGTAGCTCTATCTCCTCCAGATCTTCCCGGTCTTCTCCCCCATATGGCAAGTTGGGCATCCTGGACTGCGCATCAGCATTGGTGTTCTTATGCCCCGCCCAATACTTGATGGTAAACTCGTAGTTAGACAGTCGGGCCATCCATCATCCATCGTTGCTCTAGGGCACCAAGCTTCGCAGTCTCCAGGTGCGTCAGCGGGTTGTTGTCCGTGAAGACTGTAAATCTGGAGGCGAGGTAGTGTTTGAAGCACTCTGTTACAGCCCAGACTAAGACTAAAAACGCCAACTTGAAGGAACTATAGTTGTCGGGGTTCCTTTCCGTAGGATGGAGCTTCCTGCTTGCATACGCAATCACTCTCTCTCTGCCCTGCTGTACCTGGGACAGCACCGCTCCCAATCCCACGTTGCTGGCATCCGTATGGAGTACCAAGGGTTGTTGGCCATAGTCAGGGTAGGCCAGGACTTCGTCTCCCTTAAGAGCCATTTTCAGTCGAGTGAAAGATTAGTCTTCTGGTTTACCCCATTTGAACGGAGGTTTGGGGTTCTTGGCCTTCTTGGACTGGCCCACTAAGAGGTCCTGCATGGGTGCCGCTATCTTGGTGAAACCCTTGATGAATCTCCTGTAGTAGCCTACCAGCCCCAGGAACTGCCGCAAATCCTTGATAGTGGAGGGTCTTGGCCAGTCCTTGATCACAGTGACTTTTTCAGGGTCTGGTGCTACACCTTCGGCGCTTACCACATGAACTAGGTACTGCACCTTGGGCTTCAACAGGTGGAACTTGGACGGCTTTACCTTCAGGCCATAACCAGATAGGGCTTCGAACACCTCGGCCAGGTGCTCCAGGTGGTCTTCATATGTCTTTGAGTAGACAATTACATCATCTAGGTAGAGCAGGACGGTTTCGAAGTTTTTGTGTCCTAGGCAACACTCCATTAACCGCTGAAAGGTTCCTGGGGCGTTGCAGAGCCTGAATGGCATGCACTTGAACTCGCTAAGGCCCATCGGTGTTGTAAACGCGGTCTTCTCTCGGTCCGCCTCTGCCACAGGAACCTGCCAATACCCACTGGTGAGATCCAAAGTGGAGAAATAGTTAGCTGATGTCAATGCTGCTAATGATTCCTCAATTCTGGGTAATGGGTAGACGTCCTTATGTGTAATGCGGTTAATCTGCCTTAAATCAACACATATCCTCATTGTACCATCTTTCTTTCTAACGAGAACTAATGGAGCTGCCCAGGGGCTACAACTACCTCTGATCACCCCAGCCTCCTTCATCTCCCGTAACATTCATTTGGCACATTGATAGTGAGCTGGGGGTACAGGCCGATACCTCTCTTTAATGGGCAGATGATCTCCTGTGAGGATATGATGTTGGACCCCTTTTACCTGCCCAAAGTCTAGTGGGTGTTTGCTGAAGACACGCTCATATTCTTGGACCACCCGGTATACTCCATGCTTTTGGTGCAAAGGGGTGGAGTCAGTGCCTACTTGTAGCTTCTGACACCAATCCTCCATCTGCCCCTTGGAGCCGTTATCCTCTGCCGGTTTGGATGGAGGTAAGGGTTCCACTGCCTTTATTGCATTGTTACTGATAGTGAACAGCTTAGTAAGGGTGGCATACCGGGGTAAATGGACTTCTTTCTCCCCACAATTCAGGATGCGTATCGGTGCTCTCCCCTTGAGGACATCGACTACCCCCCTGGCTGTCAAGATGGTGGGCCTACTGTCAGAGTACACGGGTTCTACCAGGGCCTGATAATCTTGACCCCTGAGACCTATTGCTGCCCGACACCATATTAACATTTCACTCCTAGGGGGCATTGCAATGGGGAATGGATCACTCATTCTGCCACTGCCAATTTCTCCACCAGACAGCTCTACCTGTTGTCTTTTCATCAGGGCTCTGATCTCCTTCTGCCAAACTCGCTGCTGACTGGAACTGGCAGTCTCTGCGACCAGCTGCAACAAAAGAATAATTTCCCCAAGATAATTCTCTATCACATTAGTGCCTATAGTTATTATAGGATGACTTTCCCGGCGATCAATATCAACAATAATCATTCCTTGTGATGGCAGTTCTACTCGGCCAACTTTTATGGTCACCTCTTTATACCCCACCTGAGGCAAGGGCTGACCATTGCTGGCATAGATACTAAGATGTTCATCTGGACAGCGGGTAATGTCTAAATCAGTCCAGTATTGTTTATAAAGGATATATGGCATCGTTGTCACCTGGGACCCAGTGTCCAGCAATGCGTTCATCAGGATGCCATCAAGCACGACAGGCAGGACCGGCCGTCCTCCCACGTACTTGTCTCGCCAGCTTTGTGGGCCTGGTCGTCTTACTCCTGGGGGTTGGCACTCTGCCCCAGGGGTTGCTCGTTTAAATTACAGAATCTTGTGTAGTGCCCCGCCTTTTGACAGCGGCGGCAGATGGGTTGTCCGTCCTGGTCGTAGCGATTGCTGTTCCTCCCTCTGGTCGGTGGAATTCTTCTCTGCCGTCGCCACGGGACATCATCTGGACTGGAAGCCAGCTGGATTCTTTCCTTTGGAGACACTTGCATGATTTTGGTTAGTGGTGGCACACTTTTGGTCAGCTCTTGGACCTGAAGGCGTAGGTCTGCAGATGGGTCATTGTCTAGAGTCTGCGCGTCAGCCTCCACAGGTGCTGGGGGAAAGGACGCTACCTCCTGGTGGTATGTGATAGCTGGACGCCGGAGGGATGCAGTGCCGCCTGGGGTTGGTTCTCGCAGCACCCGGATGGCTCGGTCTTTAAATTGCGCAAAGTCCAGATCAGGGTTTTGCAGAGCCACAATGCGCAGCTGTGTCCGGTGAGCGTTAGACAGGAGCCCCTCAATAAACTGCTCAGTTAGCAATCTGTCCTCGTCTCGCACACTGTCGGGGTCTACCTGTTTGATAGCTCGCAGTGCCTCCTGCAGGTTTAGAGCATAGTCCCGTACACTGTCCTGCACCTTTTGTTTGCACCCATAGAACTTCATCTTAATTTCTGCTGCGGTGCGGGTGTCAAAGGTATACTTCAACCGAGCCAGTATTTCCTTGACAGTGCCTTTGTCCCTGCCCGGCCAGGACTTTACCTCTCTCTGGGCTGCACCGATTAGCAGGCCTATGAGGATGCTGACTTTTTGCTCCTCAGACAGGGGGTACACTTTAAACCAACTGCGCAGTCTCTCCTCAAAGTCGTTCAGTGTGTGCGACTCCCCTGAGTACTGGGGTAACCACGCCGCCCCTGGTATATATGGCATTGATAACGGCATTACTGTGGCGGCGGCCATGGCTGAATCCTCTCCTCGGTTGGGCATCCCCCCCCCTAGTGAACTTCAGCCAGGTCCTGGGCGTCTGCTGGCATACCAGTATGCTGCTCTGCAGGCAGAGGGATCTCTTACCAGGCTGTTCCGGATCGGGGCCTCCTGCTTCCCCTCGGCTGGCGGCAAATGACGTGATAACACAGTTCAGTACAGTCTATGGCACACAGGACCCGGTTATACCGGGCTTCGTGAATCCTGTTCATGACGCCAAGTTGACGCGCCCCCTGGGCCGTGGGGTACTCGGTGCTGGGCCGGTCGTTGCTAGGGGAGATGTCAAGGTGGGGGTGACCAGTCCGTGACCCAGGGCGGTCAATAAAAGGGGAATAAAGAAAAGGAAATATAGTTTTTATATTATGTTCGTGACGCCACCTATGGTATGCGGCTATATGGAGCCTCCGCTGCGGTGCAGAAACTCTGGAGCTGATGATGACGCAGCAGAGTTGGTTCAGCTCTCCACAGACAGAGCTCAGCTCCAGGACAGGAAGTGGTGATGTTATAGATGTTGCTGTGCAGTGTAGTGCAGGTGATGGCGCAGATAATGACCAGTCCACAACTTAATGGCGGTTTCCTCTTATCTTTACTTGCGGTGGTTAGGCAGACCGGGGCACGGGTACTAGCTGGTAGTAGAGGTCCGGGCGGCCTGGAAGCAAATTGGGGGATCCACCTAGACAGGTGGAGTTGTAGGCCTTCCCTTTTGCGCTATCTCTTTGGCCCTGCTGCTTATAGCTGTGCTATGGCCCTCGTCCCTGAGTAAAACGTCTTTGTGCTCACCCGTATGGCAGGCAGCTCGGGCCTTCCTGGAGTGTCGTTCCCACGTGGCGGTGCTGGGCCCTATGTGCTGCTGAGCCTCCGGGTGTCTGATGGGGCCAGGAGACCTGCAGTCTCCTGCCCTCCAGTTTCTGCTGCTGGGCCATCAGTGCCCCACAACCTCGGACTCCGGTGTCCGGTTCTTCTGCGCTTCTCTCTGGGGTGAGCTGCCGTGCAGCTCCACTCCCTAGGTCTTTCCTCGTCGACGTCCTGACTCCTGTCTGCTCTCCTCACACTAACTAACCCCACCTCCAGATCCAGTTGCTAAGGGGAGGAGCTCCCCTTGCTGGTCTGGAGCCAGGAAAGTGTTGCATGCTAGCAAAACCTGACTAGGGGACCCCTGCTTGCTTCCAGGCATGGCATCACCCCTTGTGAGGGAGTCAATGCCACTGTGGCAACCGGACTCCTGGGGTGCCACATATTCATCTCCCCTCATTGAAAATCTCTTGGCCAAACTGAGCACATATTTGGGGGTCAGGAGTAATGAGCATCGAGCTACAGGTAAAAATGTATATGGACACCTTATACAAGGGGAAGGTGCATGTGGCTATGAAAAAGTAAATGAACCATGTAATGAGTGGAAATGTCAGGATTCCCCCTCAATGTCATCCATATGTCCTAGTAGCACACATAAACAGAGGGTCATTGTTTCATCATTTTTCCCCACAATCTCTATAACACCATGGTTACGGCCTATTACATAAATATATGGTAAAACTAAGTGGTGATCATACAGCCAAAATCAAAATGAGGACACCCACTATGGTGCTGACATTTGCCACCCAGGACAGAAGGGTATTTCTTTGCTTCCTCTTACAAAATCTTTTTTATCATCTTTAAGACAAGTGCTCAGCCTGATGTATGATGGCAAAGGATGGAGGGAGGGGTCCTGAACAGGTTCTTGCCACAATGTAACAAAGGGTAAGGAATATATATGTAAGGAATATTTATATACAGTACAGACCAAAAGTTTGGACACACCTTCTCATTTAAAGATTTTTCTGTATATTCATGACTATGAAAATTGTACATTCACACTGAAGGCATCAAAACTATGAATTAACACATGTGGAATTATATACTTAACAAAAAAGTGTGAAACAACTGAAAATATGTCTTATATTCTAGGTTCTTCAAAGTAGCCACCTTTTGCTTTGATGACTGCTTTGCACACTCTTGGCATTCTCTTGATGAGCTTCAAGTGGTAGTCACCGGAAATGGTCTTCCAACAATCTTGAAGGAGTTCCCAGAGATGCTTAGCACTTGTTGTCCCTTTTGACTTCACTCTGCGGTCCAGCTCACCCCAAACCATCTCGATTGGGTTCAGATCTGGAGACTGTGGATGCCAGGTCATCTGGCGTAGCACCCCATCACTTTCCTTCTTGGTCAAATAGCCCTTACACAGCCTGGAGGAGTGTTTGGGGTCATTGTCCTGTTGAAAAATAAATGATGGTCCAACTAAACGCAAACCGGATGAAATAGCATGCCGCTGCAAGATGATGTGGTAGCCATGCTGGTTCAGTATGCCTTCAATTTTGAATAAATCCCCAACAGTGTCACCAGCAAAGCACCCCCACATCATCACACCTCCTCCTCCATGCTTCACGGTGGGAACCAGGCATGTAGAGTCCATCCGTTCACCTTTTCTGCGTCGCACAAAGACACGGTGGTTGGAACCAAAGATCTCAAATTTGGACTCATCAGACCAAAGCACAGATTTCTACTGGTCTAATGTCCATTCCTTGTGTTCTTTAGCCCAAACAAGTCTCTTCTGCTTGTTGCCTGTCCTTAACAGTGGTTTCCTAGCAGCTATTTTACCATGAAGGCCTGCTGCACAAAGTCTCCTCTTAACAGTTGTAGAAGAGATGTGTCTGCTGCTAGAACTCTGTGTGGCATTGACCTGGTCTCTAATCTGAGCTGCTGTTAACCTGCGATTTCTGAGGCTGGTGACTCAGATAAACTTATCCTCAGAAGCAGAGGTGACTCTTGGTCTTCCTTTCCTGGGGTGGTCCTCATGTGAGCCAGTTTCTTTGTAGCGCTTGATGGTTTTTGCAACTGTACTTGGGGACACTTTCAAAGTTTTCCCAATTTTTCGGACTGACTAAACTTCATTTCTTAAAGTAATGATGGCCACTCCTTTTTCTTTACTTAGCAGCTTTTTTCTTGCCATAATACAAATTCTAACAGTCAATTCAGTAGGACTATCAGCTGTGTATCCACCTGACTTCTGCACAACACAACTAATGGTCCCAACCCCATTTATAAGGCAAGAAATCCCACTTATTAAACCTGACAGGGCACACCTGTGAAGTGAAAACCATTTCTGGTGACTACCTCTTGAAGCTCATCAAGAGAATGCCAAGAGTGTGCAAAGCAAAAGGTGGCTACTTTGAAGAACCTAGAATATAAGACATATTTTCAGTTGTTTCACACTTTTTTGTTAAGTATATAATTCCACATGTGTTAATTCATAGTTTTGATTCCTTCAGTGTGAATGTACAATTTTCATAGTCATGAAAATACAGAAAATCTTTAAATGAGAAGGTGTGTCCAAACTTTTGGTCTGTACTGTATATATAATTACACTACACATCAAATCAGCAAACAATGTTGTCATGTCCCAACTCTGAAGTATGAATAATAGTGAGTACAGCTCTGGAGTGTAATACAGGATGTAACTTAACATCAGTAATGTAATGTACACAGTGACTGCACCAGCAGAATAGTGAGTGCAGCTCTGGAGTATAATACAGGATGTAACTCAGGATCAGTACAGGATCAGTAATGTAATGTATGTACACAGTGACTGCACCAGCAGAATAGTGAGTGCAGCTCTGGAGTATAATATAGGATGTAACTCAGGATCAGTACAGGATCAGTAATGTAATGTGTGTACACAGTGACTGCACCAGCAGAATAGTGAGTGCAGCTCTGGAGTATAATACAGGATGTAACTTAGGATCAGTACAGGGTCAGTAATGTAATGTATGTTTTTCAGTGACTGCACCAGCAGAATAGTGAGTGCATCTCTGGAGTATAATACAGGATGTAACTCAGGATCAGTACAGGATCAGTAATGTATTGTATGTACACAGTGACTGCACCAGCAGAATAGTGAGTGCAGCTCTGGAGTATAATACAGGATGTAACTCAGGATCAGTACAGGATCAGTAATGTATTGTATGTACACAGTGACTGCACCAGCAGAATAGTGAGTGCATCTCTGGAGTATAATACAGGATGTAACTTAGGATCAGTACAGGATAAGTAATGTAATGTATGTACACAGTGACTGCACCAGCAGAATAGTGAGTGCAGCTCTGGAGTATAATACAGGATGTAACTCCGGATCAGTACAGGATCAGTAATGTATGTACACAGTGACTGCACCAGCAGAATAGTGAGTGCAGCTCTGGAGTATAATACAGGATGTAACTCAGGATCAGTAATGTATTGTATGTACACAGTGACTGCACCAGCAGAATAGTGAGTGCATCTCTGGAGTATAATACAGGATGTAACTTAGGATCAGTACAGGGTCAGTAATGTAATGTATGTTTTTCAGTGACTGCACCAGCAGAATAGTGAGTGCAGCTCTGGAGTATAATACAGGATGTAACTCAGGATCAGTACAGGATCAATAATGTAATGTATGTACACAGTGACTGCACCAGCAGAATAGTGAGTGCAGCTCTGGAGTATAATACAGGATGTAACTCAGAATCAGTACAGGATCAGTAATGTAATGTATGTACACAGTGACTACACCAGCAGAATAATGAGTGCAGCTCTGGAGTATAATACAGGATGTAACTCAGGATTAGTACAGGATCAGTAATGTAATGTATGTACACAGTGACTGCACCAGCAGAATAGTGAGTGCAGCTCTGGAGTATAATACAGGATGTAACTCAGGATCAGTAATGTAATGTATGTACACAGTGACTCCACCAGCAGAATAGTGAGTGCAACTCTGGATCAGCACATGGTAATGTATACAAAAAAGACTGACCGGCACATCCAACAAGTGTGAACTGGTGCAAGCCAGGACAATCAAGTCCACCAATGAGGTACGCTTTGTTGTTGGCTGTTGCGCTTTCATGAATTGATCAATTTATGCACTAAGTACCCTTATTTTCTATAGCAGTAATGCAGTTCCAATATTCATTGCTTGCATATTATAGCATTTCAGAGTGCAGCTATTTTTTCTTAGCTTTATTCACATGATAAGTTATGTGATGCATTTAAAACGGCTCTCAATTTTTTTTTTGAAACACACTCTGATTATTTAAAAGATAATATTGAGTAGAAACGTGCCTTGTGATTGGAGCAAAACTTTAGATACTCATGGCTTCTTCTATACAAGCCTTTATAGTAGTCCTCTTCAGCCATTCTTCTGAAGCCCCTGTATGTGGCTTATGAGCTGTTAGCAGACACTATTGTGCAGTGCTGGCACCATTTATGTCACTGTATTCTACAATTTGGTATTCGTAATACAACCCCATTAATGACAGTTTAAACAATGGGTAAATCACCAGGTCATATCTGTATTAGTGAAAGTTGTTTGTAGCTGACACAAAGTTGTGGAAAAATCTCTATTTGTGGCTGCATTGTAGGATCATTTATGATACTCCTTTTCAGCACTGTAGGCGGTATTATTTAGGAACTAGCGGTACTGAGGAGCATCGACAACATGGAACGGAGTTTGCTGCTCACCGAGCAGACACTCAGTGGGTCAATACTGGGGGTGGAGCATAGAGGGGAAGTGCAGGCTGAACAGGCAGAGAGCTGGATAACAGTTAGGAGGGATAGAGGGAAGAAGTATAGGAAGGCTGGTTCAGAACCGGCATTATTGGAGCACGACAGATCCTCTGACCGCCGGGGGAGTGTATGCTCCAGTAATGAGGGGGAGGGGGGAAGTGTAGGGCAGGCAAGACAGGTTCTGGTAGTGGGTGACTCTATTATTAGGGGGACAGACAGGGCAATCTGTCACAAAGACCGGGATCGCCGAACGGTGTGCTGCCTCCCTGGCGCTTGAGTCCGGCACATCGCGGATCGGGTTGACAGGTTACTGGGTGGGGCTGGCGAAGACCCAGCGGTCATGGTCCACATTGGCACCAATGACAAAGTGAGTGGTAGATGGAGGGTCCTTAAAAATGATTTCAGGGACCTAGGTAGGAAGCTTAGGGCAAGGACCTCCAAGGTAGTTTTCTCAGAAATACTACCAATCCCGCGAGCCACACAGGAGCGCCAACGGGAAGTTAGGGAGGTGAATAAGTGGCTAAAGAGTTGGTGCAAGGCAGAAGGGTTTGGGTTTATGGAGAACTGGGCCGACTTCGCGGTCGGCTACAGGCTCTACCGTAGGGACGGGCTGCACCTCAATGGGGAGGGTGCAGCGGTGCTGGGGAAGAAGATGGCTAATAGGTTGGAGGAGTTTTTAAACTAGAGACGGGGGGGGGAAACCAAGGAAATAGGTGGGATGTGAGGCAAGCAAGGGGGAAGGGGAGAAGTGAATATAATGAGGGTGGAGAGGGGGGTGGGGATAGTACAGTTAGATCGTTAGAGAAGAATAGGATGCTAAATAACCCCAAAATTTTATCTTGCATGCTGACCAACGCAAGAAGCCTGACCAATAAGGCGGATGAGCTGCAGGCGCTTATATCGGAGGAGAGGTATGACATCGTAGGTATAACAGAGACTTGGCTAGACGATAGTTACGACTGGGCGGTAAATTTATTAGATTATAGTTTATTTAGAAGGGACCGGAAACAGGGGAAAGGCGGAGGAGTCTGCTTATATGTAAGGTCATGTCTAAAACCCAGACTAAGGGAAGATATAGGAGAGGGAGAAGAGGGGGTCGAGTCCATGTGGGTAGAGATAGAGGGAACTAAAAATAATAATAAAATATTACTGGGGGTCTGCTATAAGCCACCCAATATAACAGAGGAGAATGAGAATCTGCTATTAGGACAAATAGACAAAGTAGCAAAACATAATGAAGTGATTGTAATGGGGGACTTCAACTACCCGGATATTGACTGGGAAACAGAAACCTGTAGATCTCAGAAAGGAAAAAGGTTCTTGACAAATATTAAGGATAATTATCTCTCCCAACTAGTGCAGGAACCAACGAGAGGGAAGGCCGTGTTGGACTTAATATTGACTAATAGGCCTGATAGAATAACTGAGGTACAGATAGGGGGGCACCTAGGTAATAGCGACCATAATATTATCGACTTCAAAATGCCCTTCAGTAGGGTTATCAATAAGGGAACAACAAAAACATTAAACTTTAGGAGGGCGAAGTTTGATCAGCTGAAAGAAAGCCTTCAACTTATTGACTGGGACAAAGTTCTTAATCAAAGGAATACGAATAGTAAATGGGAAACCTTGAAAAGAAATCTGAATACTCAGTGCGAGAGATATATACCGTATGGGAATAAAAGGGCCAGAAATAAGAGGAAACCAATATGGTTGAACAAGAACGTAAAAGGGGTGTTAAATAGCAAAAAAGAGGCATTCAAGAGATTAAAACAGGAAAACAGTAAGGAGGCACTAATGTGTTACAAGGAAAAAACGAGAACCTGTAAAAAACAAATAAAAATAGCGAAGGAGGAAACAGAGAGACGTATTGCTAGGGAAAGTAGATCAAATCCCAAACTGTTCTTTACGTATATAAATAGTAAAAGGATTAAATCGGATAATATTGGACTGATAAAAAGTGAGGAAGGCAAAATCATAGAGAAAGATGAGGATAAAGCTAATCTATTAAATAAATTTTTTTCGACAACTTTCACAAAGGAAATCGAACTAACAGGAGAAATGAGAAGTGACAAACTTAATCCTCCACTAAGTATGACAAATCTAACCCAAGCTGGGGTACAGAAACGCCTCAGTAAGATTAAAATAAACAAATCACCAGGACCTGATGGCATACACCCACGGGTACTAAGGGAACTAAGTAATGTGATAGACAGACCGTTATATCTTATATTTAAGGACTCTGTTGAGACTGGGTCTGTGCCACTTGATTGGTGACAGGCGAATGTAGTGCCAATATTCAAAAAGGGAGCGAAAAGTGACGCCGGAAACTATCGGCCGGTGAGTCTGACGTCCGTTGTGGGCAAAATTTTTGAAAGCTTCATTAAAGAGGCAATTACGGAGCATCTTGATGCTAATAATCTATTAACCCCGAACCAACATGGATTCATGAGGAATCGCTCCTGCCAAACAAACCTGATTGACTTCTACGAGGAGGTTAGCTCTCGAGTAGATCAGGGGGAACCAGTGGATGTCGTGTATCTCGACTTCTCAAAAGCGTTCGATAGCGTGCCACATAATAGGTTGGTATACAAAATGAGAATGATGGGGCTGGGGGAAAATGTCTGCAAGTGGGTAGCTAACTGGCTAAAGGATAGAAGGCAGAGGGTGGTTATAAATGGAATATACTCAGATTGGGTAAGCGTCACTAGTGGGGTACCACAGGGGTCTGTACTAGGCCCAATGTTATTTAATATCTTTATTAACGACATAGTCAACGGGATAAATAGTAAAATATCAATATTTGCAGATGACACAAAGTTATGTAAAACAATTAATTCAAAAGAGGACAGTGCAGACCTACAGAGGGATTTGGATAAGCTGGGTAGGTGGAGCATTAAATGGCAAATGAGGTTTAACGAGGAGAAATGTAAGGTCATACATATGGGAAGGAAAAATGGAAGTCACCAGTACTCACTGAATGGGAAATCATTGGGGAATTCAGAGATGGAGAAGGACTTGGGCATCTTGATTGATAGCAAACTAAATTGGAGTGCCCAAAGTCAGGCCGCTGCTGTAAGGGCAAACAGGGTAATGGGATGTATCAGAAGAGGTATAGCTGCAAAGGATGAGAACATTGTTCTTCCACTGTACAAAGCACTGGTCAGACCACACTTGGAATACTGTGCTCAGTTATGGGCCCCAATATATAGAAAGGATATAAATGAGCTTGAAAAGGTACAAAGGAGGGCAACAAAATTAATAAAGGGAATGGAGGGACTGCAATACCCAGAGAGGTTGGCAAAACTAGGACTATTCAGCCTGGAAAAGAGAAGGTTGAGGGGGGACATAATAAATGTGTACAAATATGTTAGGGGACAGTATAGAGACCTTGCCAGGGATTTGTTTAAAAGGAGGGATATTACGGTAACAAGAGGGCACTCACTAAGACTGGAAGAGAAAAGGTTTCAGCACCAGCATATGAAGGGGTTCTTTACGGTAAGAGCAGTGAGAATATGGAATTCACTGAGTGAGGAGACGGTAATGTCGGATTCACTACACCAGTTCAAGCGGGGACTGGATGCATTTCTAGATACCAGGCAGATTTCAGCATATACTTAAAAATAAAATAAAATAGTAGGTTGATACAGGGATTCATTCTGACTGCTGGTTTCAGAGTCGGGAGGGAATTTTTCCTCAGGTGAAGATTGGCCAAATCATTTGGGGTTTTTGCCCTCCTCTGGATCAACTTTAGCAATTACAGAACTAACAGGTCGAACTTGATGGACGCAAGTCTTTATTCGGCTTTACAAACTATGTTACTATGTTACTATGTTACAATTGTAGCAGTATTATTCTGTTACATATTTGCATTTATCTATTAATCTATATCAATCGCACGGAATGCGATGAAGATGCTGTATCGGCTTGGTCATCGTGCGTCCATTAATATTGCTCACTGCTCGGCAGAACAAAGCCTATTCCCAGATTACTAATCAAGCATTTTTTTTTTTTGCAAATGGTCACTTTGAAGCATCACCTCTCGCCCGCCTGTCATGTACCCTCCTGGCGTTTTATATATGTCAAGCATTAAGAGTTAAAAATGACATTTTGCACAGATTTGTAGGATTCCGAGCAAGAAGGGTCTGTGGATGTTAAATAAACAATTTCTCCTTGCGACAAGCCCTGCCACCCTGTTCTCACCATGTCATATGGCCGGTGATGACTTACTGTCTCTGAAGCATGACCGAACGATTAGGGTAGCCGTGTCTGTGTATCTAGACAGTAATGGCAGCTCTCTTTCCATTTGCCATGCATTGAAACCTGAGCGCTCCGTTGGCCCGTGTATTTTCAGTTTGATGAATTCATTATTCTACATTTTTTCCCCCCCTCTCTCTCTCTCTCTTTAGAGCAGATCTCTTCCCGAAAAAGCCAGAGCTTTTCCTTTAAGTGTTCCATTTCTGTCTAGAGATTTGTCACAATGTCTGGGGCTGACTCATCTATTTCACAAAGCACTTCAATATGCATTTTGAAAACGTGGATACCAAGCTGAAAATCATCCTAGATCTTCTGTTTCTTTTTCCCATGCAGCGGAAACAAAAAATTGCATTTTTTTTTTTTCCTTTTTTCCGCACGCTAGTTTACTTCTATTTTGGGATTGGTAAGCAGAAATCAGGTAAGCTTTACTCAGCAAGAAGGTTCTCGTAGAAATAAAGAGCACAGGCAAAATAAGGAAATCACTACCGGTACAGAAACGATGCTTTTATGAAGTGTAAGACATCTGCGCTGAACACTTTGTATCGATCTGAGCTCAGTCTGCAACATTGTATCAAAATATTATTATTATGTTTATCTCAGAAACACTTTGCGATTCAACATGTTTTCAGAATTCAAAATATTTACCAAAAGTGTTTAAATAAGTCAATGAATTCTCTGCATGAGAATGGTGGGGCAATATATATTCATGGAGAATATTATTATTATTATTTATTATTTATTCCATGGGGCTTTACATGTGTGCACACAAAACAACTTATTTCAGGTATGTTCACACTATTCTTTTTTCTCAATGAGTTTTTGGAGCAAATTCTACCCCAAAGTTCACATCAAAACAGCTTCTGACTGGAAAAAAAAAGCATTAAAAAACTTCAATTTTTTGGTTTGATTTTGGAACACTTTTTTTGTCTATGGAAATTTTTTTTTGCATCCATTGATTCAGCAGATTCAAGCAGAAAAGACCCAAACATTGACATGTGCACTGTAGTCATATTTTTCCATTGCAATCAACTGGAAGCTTATTCAGAGAGTATTTGAAGCAGTTTTCCATGTGGATTTTAGAGCAGAATCCGCTCCAAAATCTACATAAAAATTCCACGTGAAAGAGCCTTTAAAGACAAAAAGCTACATCTTTTTCTGATTCAACTGATCTACAATAGTCAAATTTGGAACTTTTTTTCTAGCAATAAAGTCTCAAGAATTGACATGTTGCTTTTTCCTGATGTAAAAAAAAACAAGTGGAAAAAAAACAGCACCATGTGAACTATAGGCATTCTGTTGGGAAATTTTGATTGTGAGCCTGTTGAGGACAGTGATGATAAAGCGCTGTGGAGTATGGTGGCGCTACATAAGTAACATAAATAATAAATATGTCTTTTTTCCTCTGAAATTAATAGAAAGCTTATTCAAAGATTATTTGAAGTGGTTTTTGATCAGAATCTACTCCAAAATTCACATAAAATAAGCTCAATAGGAAGGAAAGGAACATCCTTTCCAGGGTAATGACTTGTATATTAGGCAAAATAAATAACCAAAAACAAAACTGCTCCTCCACACCTTGTGCTATGTTCACACGTAGCGTTTTTGATGCGTTTTTGGACTTTTGCATTGCTTTCAACTGTGAAAAATGCATTCACCAGGAAATGTCATTTTAAAATTTTACTGCCTTATCTGGCCATGGGGTGTGTGAGACATCATCAGACACATCCTGTTTAATTTATGAAGTAGGGACTCTGAAAGTCACAAACACTATTTTTATAAGGCCATCAGGCGGCCCTTACTATCCTTAAAGGGCCAGCAGTCGGCTATGCTTTGCTGCTCCCATTATTAAAGAGTGGGTCCCCTATACTGTTATTGCGCATGCAGCGACTGCAAGGGCTGCCAAAAATTTGGATGCACCCCAATACCCCTTTGAGAAGACATAGAGGAGGGTCTCAGTAAAAAAAATGTTCCCATTATGAAGGAGTGGGTCTCCTATAGTAGTAATGCCCATGCAGTGACTGCAAGGTCTGCCAAAATTTGGGAAAAACCCCAATACCAATTTAACCCTTTTACAGCCTGTGCCGTATTAGTACGCACAGGCTGTATTCCCCCGGTTCAGTGAGGGCTCCGGCGCTGAGCCCGCACTGAACCGGGCACATGTCAACTGATTATTACAGCTGACATGTGCCCACAACAGCCGCAGGTGGAATCGCAATCCACCCGCGGCTGTTAACATGTTAAATGCCGCTGTCAATCTCTGACAGCGGTATTTAACAGCGCAGCGCCGGAAGCGCGTCACTTACCCCGCCCATCGGTGACCCCGTCACGTGATAGAGGGTCACCGATGGGTGGGCATGACAACCCTGGGTCTGCAGCAGACTCCAGTGGTTGTCATGAGCTGGTCGCTATGAGCGCCACCTAGTGGTCGGCGTTCATAGCACAGGACCATTTCTGCTACATACAGGTGATCTGCTGATCATCTGTATGTAGCAGAGGCGATCAGACAAGTGCTGATTTTAGTCTCCTATGAAGACTATAGAAGCAAGCAAAAAGAAAAAAAAAGAATGTTTTTAAAAATATTAAAAAAATGTAAAAAATATAAAAGTTTAAATGACCCTCCTATCGCCCCATTCAAAATAAAATAATAAAAAAAAACCACATACACATATCACCACGTTCAGAATCGCCCAATCTATCAATATAAAAAAAAATTAATCCGATCGGTAAACAGCGTAACAAGAAAAAAATTCTAAACGCCAGAATTAAGTTTTTTTTAACGGGCGATCAAAACATCGGATCTACCCCAAAATGCTATCAATAAAAACTTCAGCTCGATGCGCAAAACATAAGCCCTCACCCGGCCCCAGATCCCGAAAAATGGAGACGCTACGGGTCTTGGAAAATGTCGCCTTTTTTTTTTTTTTACCAAACTTTGGAATTTTTTTTCACCAGTTAAATAAAAAAGAACCTGTACATGTTTGGTATCTACAAACTCATAATGACCTGGAGAATAATAATGGCAGGTCAGTTTTAGCATTTAGTGAACGTGGTAAAAAAAAATTTAAAAAAATTTAAAAAAACATCTATGGTATTGCACTTTTTTTGCAATTTCACCGCACTTGGATTTTTTTTCCCGTTTTCCCGTACACGATATGGTAAAACTAGTAATGGCGTTGAAAAGTACAACTCGTCCCTCAGAAAATAAGCCCTCACAAGGCTATATTGACCAAAAAATAAAAACGCTATGGCTCTGGGAACAAGGGGAGCAAAAAACGAAAATGCAAAAACGGAAAATCCCAGGGTTGCAAAAAGGTTAAAGACACATAGAGCTGGGCCACAGTAACGACATTTTCCCATTAGAAAGGAGTGGGTCTCCCATACTGTTTGCCTATGCAGTGAATGCAACAGCTGCCAAAAATGTGGAGGAACTCCAATGTCCGTTGCAAGAGACGTAGAGGTCGGAGGGCCTCCTGAAAAAAATGTTCCCATTATTAAGAAGTGTGTCTCCCATACTGTTTGCCTATGCAGTGAATGCAACAGCTGCCAGAAATTTGGAGGAACTCCAATGGCCCTTGCAAGAGACGTAGAGGTCGGAGGGCCTCCTGAAAACAATGTTTCCATTTTTAGGAAGTGGGTCTCCCATACTGTTTGCCTATGCAGTGAATGCAAAGGCTGGCAAAAATTTGGAGGAACTCCAATGCCCCTTGCAAGAGACGTAGATATGGTGATATGGTAGATATTGTGGTGATATGGTGGTGGTGGATGAGGATGAAGAGAAGGAGGAGGACAAGAGCAAATAGAAAAAATCAGGGAGTTTATACCCATGTGTGAAGACAGAGGTGCATGAGAATAGAGTTAGATCTCCCAAAAAAAGACACTGTATTTGAGTTTATGCTACGCTGCTATCATTCTGTAGTGTTGAGAAGTCTGGCCCAATCCAGCCCTTGTTCAATTTTATAAGAGTCAGCCTGTCAGCATTTTCAGTTGACAGGCAGATGCGCTTATCAGTTATAATTCCACCAGCGGCACTAAAAACCTGCTCTGACAAAACGCTAACGGCAGGGCAGCCCAGGACCTCCAAGGCGTAGAGAGCCAGTTCATGCGATGTGTCCAGCTTGGATACCCAATAATTATAAGGCACAGAGGAATCACGGAGGACGTTGGTACGGTCGGCAAGGTACTCCCTCAGCATATTCTGAAATTTTTCCCTCCATGGGAGAGTACCCCACTCCTCATGGCCTGTGCGATGGGAGGGTCTGAGAAAACTATCCTAGAACTTTGACAGTGTTCCAATGCCTCTGCTGGATTGCATTTGTGTCTCTCTCGCCTGTACTTCTTGGTTGTCCAACGAACTGTGACCTCTGCCGCCAGCATTTTCAGATGGGAATTATTTTAATATTTAATTATTTTAGGCCTGTCCGGCAAGGGAATAAGAGACAGAAAGTTCTCCTTGTAGCGTGGGTCTAGAAGTGTCACCATCCAGTAATGACTGTCACCCAAAATTTTGACAACACGAGGTTCACGGGAAAGGCAGCGTAACAAACTCATCCATGTGTGCCAGACTGCAAAGAGACAAGACTTTCATGTCCTCACCAAGAGGACGACTGACCATGCTCTCCTCCTCATCTTCCTCCTCTTCCTCCTCCTCCCTGTACTCAGGCCATCCACGTTGAACAGACGGTATGACAGTTGTGCAAGTAGTATCGTCTATAGAGCAGGAAACTAGCTCCTGTTCTCCCTCCTCCTCCTCATTTTCACCCAATCCATGTTGGGATGAGATGAGGCTGGGCTGTGTGGAATCACCCTGTATGGTTCCTTGCTCCATCTCATCGTGCTCCGCTTGCAATGCATCCTCTTTAATTGTAAGCAGAGAGCATCTCAGAAGACAGAGTAGCGGGATGGTGACGCTAATTATGGCGTTATCGCCGCTCACCATCTTGGTGGAGTCCTGAAAGTTTTGGAGTATGGTACAGATGTCTGACATCAATGTCCACGCCTGAGGTCTTATGTGTGGAGTCTGAACTGAATACAGACAGCCGTGTTGATGCTGCTAGTCAACAACTGCCCTCTTCTGCTCACAAATCCTTCCCAACATCTGCAATGTAGAGTTCCAATGTGTGGGGACATCACACACCATTCAGTGAGCTGGAAGCTGCAAACACTGCTGAAGCATGGCAAGGGCGACGAAAGCTGTAGCTGACTTTCTAAAATGGGCACACACACGGCATACTTTGACAAGTTGATGCGACACATCTGGGTAGGTTTTGAGAAACTGCTGAACCACAAGGTTAAGCACATGTTCCAGGCATGGTACGTGTGTGAGCTCGCCTCGCCTCAGAGCCGCCACCAGGTTCCGGCCATTGTCACACACGACCCTGCCTGGCTGTAGGTTCAGCGGTGTCAGCCACAAATCTGCCTGCTCTTTCAGAGCTGTCCACATCTCTTCAGCGGTGTGCAGTTTGTCACCTAAGCATATTAGCTTCAGCACAGGCTGTTACCGCTTGGCCAAGGCAGTGCTTCAATGCTTCCAGCTTGCGTCTGATGTGCTCATTGGAGATGGAGGAGGAGGAGGAGCTGCAGGAGCTGTAGAATGTGTGGGCAACCCTGATTGACCCAGGGCCCGCACTGTTATATGTGATATGTCTGACAGAGAACCACAGTTTTAAATATCAGACCTGTAATTCACGAATATTATTCTACGCAGAGACCTAGTGTGAATAGCTTCGCCGACACACTGCAACGAAATGGAAGGCAGAAATGGCTGATTTTGGAACACTGTTATATGTGATATGTCTGACAGAGAACCACGGTTTTAAATAGCAGGCCTGTAATTTACTAATATTATTCTACACAGAGACCTAGTGTGAATAGCTTGACTGCGCGGCCAGCCAATCACTGTAATGCCCACAACCAACATGGCTATGGCATTACAATGCGTGGCAAGCAATCTCTGCATGTTCATTTGCTCTCTAAAGAGTGCCAAACATGCCGGGAGGAGACCAGAGCTCCTGCCCGAGCAACCCGGAAATACTCACCGAACTTGTTGAGCACAGTGATGCTCGGATGAGTACTGAGCAATGGTGAGCACATTCGCTCGTCATCACTAGTCACCACTTCTGTATTTATCACTCACTCCTGGTTTTGGCTTACAAATACTTATGTAAAATACTGACAAAACCCTGAGCGTGTGACCCTAGCCTCTTGTGTTCGTGTTCTTGTGTTCACGCATAGTTTACTGGTGTGAATGTTTCAGGTTAAAAAATGTCTATGAAAGCAAACAGATTTGAAGTGGTGTAGGTGTTGTCAGGATCTGCCTAGTTTTTGGTAGCTTCTCCATAAGGGGGTCCTGGGGTGATCACCCGATTGCCGATGTGGATACATTTGGAAGCAAAATTCAATGAATTACACTTTGCGGTTACCTTCTTTGCTACTTTTAGAGTTGTCTCCTGGGATGATAAGTCCCCTGATGATGTAATCATCAGGACGGGAGGCATGTACAAACCCGTCAAGTAGAGTAGTAGCTAGTTATTTCTTTAAGGGTTAATTCCAAATTTTATTTTCCTTTATAGGATAGAGGATAAATTACTGATTGCTGGGGATACGACCACTTAGACCTCCTGCGATCCTGAGAACAAGGCTCGGGAACCCTGAAACTGGGATCTTCAGAGTTTCATCTGGAATGGTGCGGAGGTGCACATGTTCGTCTTCCACATCATTCATTGTCTATAGGACTTCCGTAAAAATCCAAGTGTTGACAATGAATTAAGTGGAGGTTTAGCATGCGCACATCTGTTCTAATCAAGATAGGGCTTTGTAGAGTCTGATCCTCAGGTTCCCCATTGTCTGGATGACTGGGGCCCGGGGGTCACACCACAAGTGATCAGTATGTTACCTCTTAACCTATGGATAGGGGATAACTTCATGCAGTGTTATCGGAATACACCTTAAGGCAATATTCACATGTTGCATTTTTGCTGCGTTTTTTTTACGCAGGCAATACCTGCTGTCTTGGTAATAAAGAAGCAATGTCAAATAAGGAGGTTTTGCTGCATTTTTTGCAGCGTTTTTTCTGTTTTTTTTTACTGCTTTTTTTTGTCAGGGTACATTTGTCTTTTGTGTATGCTGATAAAGTTTAGGGCTTAAAAAAAACCTGATTCAACTTTCTCAGGTTTTGGCACCAAAACTGCAGCAAAAGTGTGTTTTTTACTGCCTTTTTGCGCTGAAAAAAGCAGAAGGAAGTGACATGTTGCATTTTTCAAAAACGCAGCCCTTTGCCAAAAGAGTCAGGAAAATAAACCAAGGTGTGTGCAGGAGATTTCTGAAATCTCATAGACTTTGCTGGTACTGTAAAACGCAGCTGAAAATTTGCATGAAAAATGCATCAAAAAATGCTGCAAAGACGCAACGTGTGAACATAGCCTTAATCTTCCTTGAGTAATAATTTATCTTAAAGAATGTTTTATTACTTTGAGTTAATTTTGAATGACACTTAAAACACTTTGTGACTCGGCTCCAATGCCAAGAATTTAGCAAGCCTAGTGTTGACTCAAGAACCTGATTAGTGATTGTAGGTATTTCTTTAAATAAGTGCTCTGCCATTTCCAGTCCTCAGAAGGGATTCATTCATATCCTTTCCAGGCATCACCCACTTTTAGTAGGTTGGCCTTTCCTGATATTTGGCTGCTCCCTCTTGCTTTGGGTTGCATGGAAAATTGGAATCGCATCCAAATTATGTCAGAGTGTGATCCACGAGTCTTCACTAATTCCTCGGTCTGCATCCAGCCTGTGTTTCCACACATGAAACTTCACATGATACAATCATACATTTCTTTTATTTTTATCAGTGTCTTATAGCAGGCCTGCACAATATAGGGTCCACTAACACATAATGGGGCATTGAGGGGAAAATTGTGAAAGGGGACGTAGTATAGAAAGGAAGAAGCATTGGAGGGAGCAGTATGTAGAGGGGCACTGTGAGGTGACAATATGGAGAGGAGTAGTGTGAGGAGACATATTGAAGAGTGGCGGCGCCTGGGACATTATGGAGAGGGGCAGCGTGGGGAGACAATATAGAGAGGTGAGACAGTGGGGGAAAGTGGAGTGGTGTAGTGTGGGGTGACACTGAAGGTGGGTACAGCATGAGGGAGGACAGTGTTGAGGCCATTGTTCGTAAGAAAGGATAGAGTGGCAGCAGGGACGTAATGATCGTGGTCGCAGAGAGTGCAACCGGGCCTGTGTGGGCGGGTGGCCCACAGATGCCTGTGCCTATTTCAGCTGGATGAACACCCTAGGACGCGCATTCAACTGAAGTGTATTGCAGCGCAAAGACCCACCGACTCACTGCACTGCAATACAAGCCGCCGGCCAATCAGTCGTCGCTGATGTTGGTGTGCCCATCACGAGCATAGCATGGCAGTGACATCATGTGCTGCCTATGTCTGGCATGCCGAAATCACCTGCAGCCTATAGAAGAGGATGCCGCAAGTCGTGGGGAGAAAGGTAAGAAGAATTGTTTAATTTTTCTTAAAAATGTTTTGAAAAAGAACGGCAGAGCAAACATTATGCCATAAATGAGCTCAGAATGAGGGACATTATACAAAGAAGGGGACCAGGATAGGGGGTATTATACCAGGAAGTGGCCCAGGATGCAGGGCATTATACCAGGTTGGGGCTCAGAATGGTGGGTTTTATACCAGTATAGGGGTCATTATACCAGAAAGGGGCCCATGATGTGAGTCATTATACAAGGAAGGGGTCCAGGGTGGGGGAAATTATTCCAGGATGGGGGTCATTAACCAGGAAAGGGCTCAGGTTGGAGGACATAACACAAAGAAAGAGCCCAGGATGGGGGACATAATACCAAGAAAGAGTCCAGGATGGAGGACATTGTTATTGGATGGGGGGACATTATACCAGGAAGGCGCCCGTGATAGGGGGCAATTACCAGGATGGGGGACATTGTTAAAGCAAGGGGCCAGGATGGGGTCCGTACATCTAACATAGAGGTGGGGGCCCAGGTCCAAATTTTGCACTGAGGCCCATCAGATTCTAGATATGCCACTTTGTAGCAGTTATAATTTTTAAGGGAGGACAGTGTGGATGCAATGTACAGTGGTGTGAAAAAATGCTTGCCCTCTTCCTGATTTCTTATTCTTTTGTATGTTTGTCACACTTAAATGTTTCAAATCACAAAACAAATTTAAGTATTAGATAAAGATAACACAAGTAAACACAAAATGCATTTTTTTAAATAAAGGTCTTTATTATTAAGGGAAAAATAAATCCAAACCTATAGGGCCCTGTGTGAAAAAGTGATTGGCCCCTAAATCTAATAACTGGTTCGGCCACCCTTAGCAGCAACAACTGAAATCAAGCGTTTGCAAAAACTGGCAATGAGTCTTTTACAATGCTCTGGAAAAATTGTGGACCATTCATCTTTGCAAAATTGTTGCAATTCAGCCACATTAGAGGTTTTCTGGTGTGTTTTGAATCATTGTCCTGCTGCATAACTCAAGTGCACTTCAGCTTAAGGTCACAAATAGATAGCCGGACATTCTCCTTCAGAATTTTTGGTAGACAGCAGAATTCATGGTTCCATTTACCACAGCAAGTCTCCGGGTCCTGATCCAATTACCAGCCCCAGACCATCACACTACCACCACCATATTTTACTGTTGGTATGAAGTTCCTTTTCTGAAATGCTGTGTTACTTCTACGCCAGATGTAATGGAACATGCACCTTCCAAGAAGTTCTTGTCTCGTCTTTCCACAAAATATTCTTCCAAAAGTCTTGACGATCATCAAGATGTTTTTTGGCAAAATTGAGGCGAGCCTTTTTATGTTCTTTTTGCTCAGCAGTGGTTTTCGCTGGGAACATGCATGCCATTTTTGCCCAGTCTCCTTCTTGTGGTGGAGTCAAGAATACTGACATTAACTGAGGCAAGTGAGACCTGCAGTTCTTTGGATGTTGTGATGGTGTCTTCTGTGACCTCTTAAATGAGACGTCGCTGCGTTCTTGGGGTAAATTTGGTGAGCTGGCCACTTCTGGGAAGGTTACCCACTGTTCCATGTTTTCGCCATTTGTGAATAATGGCTCTCACTGTGATTCGCTGGAGTCCCAAAGCCTTAGAAATGGCTTTATAACCTTTTCCAGACTGATAGATATCAATTACATTGTTTCTCATTTGTTCCTGAATTTCTTTGGATCACAGCATGATGTCTAGCTTTTGAGAATCTTTTGGTCTACTTCACTTTGTCAGGCAGGTTCTATTTAAGTGATTTCTTGATTAAGAACAGGTGTGGAAGTAATCTGGCCTGTGTGTGGCAAGGGAAATTGAACTCAGCTTCCCAAAGATTCATAAACCACAGTTAATTTATGTTTTAAGGGGGAGGGAGAGCAATCACTTTTTCACACATGGCCCTGTAGGTTTGGATTTCTTTTCCCCTTAATAATAAAGACCTTCATTTAAAAACTGCATTTTATGTTTACTTGTGTTATCTTTGTCTAATATTTAAATTTGTTTTATGATCTGAAAAATGTAAATGTGACAAGCATGCAAAAGAAAAATAAATCAGGAAGGGGGCAAACACTTTTTCACACTACTGTATCCTAAGAAGTACAATATGGGAGTCATTTTTTGTGTAGGAAGCACAGTGTGGGACAATTATTTATTCAGGTGCAGAGCATGGGAGATTTTTTTATTCACGGAGCTTTATAATGATACTTTTATTTTTAAGACCACTATATTGGTAGATACTGCAGAAAACCGGAGAAGATGAAAGTCTGCAGAGATGAGCTGTGGGCGTGAAATCTCATCATAGTATCTGTACTATATGGAGACAAAAGGGATGGAAATTATTTCAATCAGAGAAAATGTCATCTGTAAGGTAACTAAAGTAAATGTTTATTTGCAATACTGACTGCATTTAATCAGTACGGTGATTCCTGAATGGTCCTCAGTCTGATGATGGCTAGTAATAACTCCCAGTATATCCTCTTACAATTGTTAAGGACATACTGGGAGGTACATGTCCATGCGATATAAGTGTATATGGGGTCGACCTGACATTGAAAATGATCGCTGTGCTAAGCTTTGTGCTGGTTTTATGTACTGTTGTCGGTTCTATTTCTGAATTTATATACAGATAGTGGTTCTGGTGCTGTCTTCATATTCTAAAAATGATTCTGGTGCTGGATGTATGTTCTGACAATGTTTTAGTGCTGAATTAAATGTTCTGGCCGAGTGGCCGTGGTTCTGGTGCTAGATTCATGCACTGAAAGTGGTTCTGGTGCTGGATTCATGTACTGATGGTGGTTTTGGTGGTGGATTCATGTACTGATGTTGGTTCTTTTCCTGTACTCATTTAGCAAGCCATATATGTTAATAGATGATATGCTACATGGCTATGTTACAATTTAAAACGCCTCAAAACTTGGAGTTTTGAGATTTTGAGGAGGATTTAGAGCGTTTCTGCTTAGTTTCTGCTACAAAAACTCATTGTAAGTTAGGGTGTGCTGAGTTTTTGGAGTAGAAACTGAACAGAAACTTGCAAAAACTTGGTGCTCATCGCGACTTCCACTTAGCGAGTTTCTTTGGTACCTCTCTAGTAAATTGACTTTATATTCTTCTAATATTATTTTACTGATCTATCCTCCTTTACCATTCTTTTACATTTCCTGAGATGGGTGGCATAAAATGACAAGCTTTCAAAAAGAAAATAAAACAGAATTTCTCAATACTTTGTCAGGAAATATTTATGTAATTTGTGTCTTTTGGTGGCCATTGAATGGTAGTTTCAGCTTGCCAAGGGTTTTGTTAGCATGTCACAATAATGTATCAATTGTATCATGAGAAAACATGAGTCCTTAATGAAAATCACAGAAAAGTAAAAGTGGACACATCTGTAATACTGCCAAATTGTCACTTTAGGAGAAGCATGAAACTTGGCCGATGACCATATTTTTAAGGAGTGGTTAGTGGAAAGACCCAAATGGGTGAGCAGGGCTTAATGGCATCAATATTATCGATGATTACATTCATGGCAGATATTGATTATTATATGACACTGAATGAAAAGAGTCAAAGGAAGTGCAGAGAGTGAAGCAAGTCATTTTTGAAAGAGTGAGATAATACGCAGACATTGATTGACGTCATCTGATGTTGAGTATATAAAGGGACTTATTCATTAAAAGTGGTGTGCGCAAAAGGTGGAAAATGTAGTCTATATAAATCAAGTTGACCATCATTTTTATTTTCTAAACTGTACTGGAAGCTGTAGGAAATTAACTTTTAGACCTTAATGTAAAGTCTCTGCTCCAAAAACTCTGCAAAAAGTCTCAATATGCACATACTCTTAGACAACTACTTAATTTTAAGTTTTTAAAAAATAAAAAAGGGACATTTACATTGTTAAGACCCAACTACTGACTTATTTTCTTGCCAAACAGACCAACCATATTTCCATTCAAAGTTTTTCCAAGTTTTTTTCTCACATTTGCTTCTACTTTCTTGTTGAGAATCCCAAGGATAGACTGTGTACAACTGTACAGTCCGTGGTGCCAAAGCCCGGCTTGAATTTCTCTTGTTAACATTTAGCCTTATCAAATTAATAATCCGTGAATTAAGTGTAACCCTCAGCGTAATGCCTGAGAACATCCTTGGAATGTATATTGAGAAGGGTGGAATCCCGCATTGCATTTCATGTCTGATATTATGGGACCATAAATCCCTCAAGACGTCCAAAGGTTATTCTAGACAGTTTATGCCACCAAGAGTGTTCAGTTTGATTCGGAAGAACTTGGTATCCTTGTATAAGGCAGGGATTTAGTAAAATCGAGCTTTTCATCGGAAGTCGCACAAAACCAAAAATTGCAAAAAAAACAAATACCGCTTTATCGACAGCTCTCGGTATGTGAATACATAATGTATCTTTCACCCCAACACAAGGAATTAGATCCAAAAAGAACCATGGTTGGTGGGTGGAACATAGGGTAAGATATCTACAGTATACACCATTTATTACTATATAATGCATGTCAAACTCTGGCAAATGGACCACATCTAGCCCGCAGGATAGTTATAATTGGCTCGCGACACCAGAACCACCACTCCTATGTGGGGCCATTATTCTGTATGGAGGACTATGTGGGGCCCATTATTCTGTACGGAGGACTATGTGAGGCCCATTATACTGTATGGAGGACTATGTGAGACCCATTATACTGTATGGAGGACTATGTGAGACCCATTATTCTGTATGGAGGACTATGTGAGACCCATTATTCTGTATGGAGGACTATGTGGGGCCCATTATTCTGTATGGAGGACTGTGTGGGGCCATTATTCTATATTGAGGACTATGTGGGGCCCATTATTCTGTACGGAGGACTATGTGAGGCCCATTATACTGTATGGAGGACTATGTGAGACCCATTATTCTGTATGGAGGACTATGTGGGGCCCATTATACTGTATTGGGGACTATGTGGGGCCCATTATTCTGTATGGAGGACTATGTGGGGCCCATTATTCTGTATGGAGGACTATGTGGGACCCATTATACTGTATGGAGCACTATGTGGGCCCATTATTCTGTATGGAGAACTATGTGGGCCCATTATACTGTATGGAGGGCTATGTGGGGCCCATTATTCTGTATGGAGGACTATGTGGGGCCCATTATTCTGTATGAAGAACTATGTGGGGCCCATTATTCTGTGTGGAAGACTATGTGGGGCCCATTATTCTGTATGGAGGACTATGTGGGGCCCATTATTCTGTATGGAGGACTATGTGGGGCCATTATTCTGTATAGAGGACTATGTGGGCCCATTATACTGTATGGAAGACTATGTGGGGCCCATTATTCTGTATGGAGAACTATGTGGGGCCCATTATACGGTATGGAGGACTATGTGGGGCCTATATACTGCATAGAGGACTATGTGGGGCCCATTATACTGTATGGAGGACTATGTGGGGCCATTATACTGTATGGAGGACTATGTGGGGCCCATTATACGGTATGGAGGACTATGTGGGGACCATTAGTCTGTATGGAGGACTATGTGGGGCCCATTATACTGTATGGAGGATTATATGGGGACCATTAGTCTGTATGGAGGACTATGTGGGGCCCATTATACTGTATGGAAGACTATATGGGGCCAATTGTACTGTATGGAGGACTATTTGGGGCCATTATTCTGTATGGAGGACTATGTGGGCCCATTATTCTGTATGGAGAACTATGGGGGCCCATTATTCTGTATGGAGGACTATGTGGGCCCATTATTCTGTATGGAGAACTATGTGGGGCCCATTATACGGTATGGAGGACTATGTGGGGCCTATATACTGCATAGAGGACTATGTGGGGCCCATTATACTGTATGGAGGACTATGTGGGGCCATTATACTGTATTGAGGACTATGTGGGGCCCATTATACGGTATGGAGGACTATGTGGGGACCATTAGTCTGTATGGAGGACTATGTGGGGCCCATTATACTGTATGGAGGATTATATGGGGACCATTAGTCTGTATGAAGGACTATGTGGGGCCCATTATACTGTATGGAAGACTATATGGGGCCAATTGTACTGTATGGAGAACTATTTGGGGCCATTATTCTGTAAGGAGGACTATGTGGGGCCCATTATTCTGTATGGAGGACTATGTGGGCCCATTATTCTGTATGGAGAACTATGGGGGCCCATTATTCTGTATGGAGGACTATGTGGGCCCATTATACTGTATGGAGGACTATGTGGGGCCCATTATTCTGTATGGAGGACTATGTGGGGCCCATTATTCTGTATGAAGAACTATGTGGGGCCCATTATTCTGTGTGGAGGACTATGTGGGGCCCATTATTCTGTATGGAGGACTATGTGGGGCCCATTATTCTGTATGGAGGACTATGTGGGGTCCATTATACTGTATGGAGGACTATGTGGGGCCATTATTCTGTATAGAGGACTATGTGCGCCCATTATACTGTATGGAGGACTATGTAGGGCCCATTATTCTGTATGGAGAACTATGTGGGCCCATTATACTGTATGGAGGGCTATGTGGGGCCCATTATTCTGTATGGAGGACTATGTGGGGCCCATTATTCTGTATGAAGAACTATGTGGGGCCCATTATTCTGTGTGGAGGACTATGTGGGGCCCATTATTCTGTATGGAGGACTATGTGGGGCCCATTATTCTGTATGGAGGACTATGTGGGGCCATTATTCTGTATAGAGGACTATGTGCGCCCATTATACTGTATGGAGCACTATGTGGGCCCATTATTCTGTATGGAGAACTATGTGGGCCCATTATACTGTATGGAGGGCTATGTGGGGCCCATTATTCTGTATGGAGGACTATGTGGGGCCCATTATTCTGTATGAAGAACTATGTGGGGCCCATTATTCTGTGTGGAGGACTATGTGGGGCCCATTATTCTGTATGGAGGACTATGTGGGGCCCATTATTCTGTATGGAGGACTATGTGGGGCCATTATTCTGTATAGAGGACTATGTGCGCCCATTATACTGTATGGAGCACTATGTGGGCCCATTATTCTGTATGGAGAACTATGTGGGCCCATTATACTGTATGGAGGGCTATGTGGGGCCCATTATTCTGTATGGAGGACTATGTGGGGCCCATTATTCTGTATGAAGAACTATGTGGGGCCCATTATTCTGTGTGGAGGACTATGTGGGGCCCATTATTCTGTATGGAGGACTATGTGGGGCCCATTATTCTGTATGGAGGACTATGTGGGGCCATTATTCTGTATAGAGGACTATGTGGGCCCATTATACTGTATGGAAGACTATGTGGGGCCCATTATTCTGTATGGAGAACTATGTGGGGCCCATTATACGGTATGGAGGACTATGTGGGGCCTATATACTGCATAGAGGACTATGTGGGGCCCATTATACTGTATGGAGGACTATGTGGGGCCATTATACTGTATGGAGGACTATGTGGGGCCCATTATACGGTATGGAGGACTATGTGGGGACCATTAGTCTGTATGGAGGACTATGTGGGGCCCATTATACTGTATGGAGGATTATATGGGGACCATTAGTCTGTATGGAGGACTATGTGGGGCCCATTATACTGTATGGAAGACTATATGGGGCCAATTGTACTGTATGGAGGACTATTTGGGGCCATTATTCTGTAAGGAGGACTATGTGGGGCCCATTATTCTGTATGGAGGACTATGTGGGCCCATTATTCTGTATGGAGAACTATGGGGGCCCATTATTCTGTATGGAGGACTATGTGGGCCCATTATACTGTATGGAGGACTATGTGGGGCCCATTATTCTGTATGGAGGACTATGTGGGGCCCATTATTCTGTATGAAGAACTATGTGGGGCCCATTATTCTGTGTGGAGGACTATGTGGGGCCCATTATTCTGTATGGAGGACTATGTGGGGCCCATTATTCTGTATGGAGGACTATGTGGGGTCCATTATACTGTATGGAGGACTATGTGGGGCCATTTTTCTGTATAGAGGACTATGTGCGCCCATTATACTGTATGGAGGATTATGTAGGGCCCATTATTCTGTATGGAAAACTATGTGGGGCCCATTATTCTGTATGGAGAACTATGTGGGGCTCATTATACTGTATGGAGGACTATGTGGGGCCATTATTCTGTATGGAGAGCTATGTGGGGCCCATTATTCTGTATGGAGGACTATGTGGGGTCCATATACCGTACGGAGGACTATGTGGGGCCCATTATACTGTATGGAGAACTATGTGAGGCCCATTATTCTGTATGGAGGACTATGTGGGGCCCATTATTCTGTATGGAGAACTATGTGGGCCCATTATCCTGCATGGAGGACTATGTATGCCCATTATTCTGTATGGAGGACTATGTGTGCCCATTATTCTGTATGGAGGACTCTGTGGGACCCATTATTCTGTATGGAGGACTATGTGGGGCCCATTATTCTGTATGGAGGACTATGTGGGGACCTTTAGTCTGTATGGAGGACAATGTGGGGCCCATTATACTGTATGGAGGACTATGTGGGGACCATTAGTCTGTATGGAGGACTATGTGGGGCCCATTATACAGTATGGAGGATTATATGGGGACCATTAGTTTGTATGGAGGACTATGTGGGGCCCATTATACTGTATGGAAGACTATATGGGGCCCATTGTACTGTATGGAGGACTATTTGGGGCCATTATTCTGTAAGGAGGACTATGTGGGGCCCATTATTCTGTATGGAGGACTATGTGGGCCCATTATTCTGTATGGAGAACTATGGGGGCCCATTATTCTGTATGGAGGACTATGTGGGCCCATTATACTGTATGGAGGACTATGTGGGGCCCATTATTCTGTATGGAGGACTATGTGGGGCCCATTATTCTGTATGAAGAACTATGTGGGGCCCATTATTCTGTGTGGAGGACTATGTGGGGCCCGTTATTCTGTATGGAGGACTATGTGGGGCCCATTATTCTGTATGGAGGACTATGTGGGGCCCATTATTCTGTATGGAGGACTATGTGGGGTCCATTATACTGTATGGAGGACTATGTGGGGCCATTATTCTGTATAGAGGACTATGTGCGCCCATTATACTGTATGGAGGACTATGTAGGGCCAATTATTCTGTATGGAGAACTATGTGGGGCCCATTATTCTGTATGGAGAACTATGTGGGGCTCATTATACTGTATGGAGGACTATGTGGGGCCATTATACTGTATGGAGGACTATGTGGGGCCATTATTCTGTATGGAGAGCTATGTGGGGCCCATTATTCTGTATGGAGAGCTATGTGGGGCCCATTATTCTGTATGGAGGACTATGTGGGGTCCATATACTGTATGGAGGACTATGTGGGGCCCATTATACTGTATGGAGAACTATGTGAGGCCCATTATTCTGTATGGAGGACTATGTGGGGCCCATTATTCTGTATGGAGGACTATGTGGGCTCATTATTCTGTATGGAGGACTATGCGGGCCCATTATACTGTATGGAGGACTATGTGGGGCCCATTATTCTGTATGGAGAACTATTTTGGGCCCATTATCCTGTTTGGAGAACTATGCGGGGCCCATTATACTGTATGAAGGACTATGTGGGGCCATTATACAGTATGGAGGACTATGTGGGGCCATTATACTGTATGGAAGACTATGTGGGGCCCATTATTCTTTATGGAGGAATATGTGGGCACATTATTCTGTATGGAGGACTATGCGGTACCCATTATTCTGTGAGGAGGACTATGTGGTGCCCATAATACTACATGGAGGACTGTGTGAGGCTCATTATTCTGTATAGAGGACTATGTGGGACCCATTATTCTGTATGGAGGACTATGTGGGGCCATTATTCTGTACGGAGAGCTATGTGGGGCCCATTTTACTGTATGGAGGACTATGTGGGGCCCATTATTCTGTATGGAGGACTATGTGGGGTCTTTTATACTGTATACTGGTTGGCCCGTGACTTTGTCCAAGTTTTTAATTTTGGCCCCCTATGTGTTTGAGTTTGACATCCCTGATATAATGTAATAGGGTTCTCAGCACCACTCAGGTCCACAGGTTTTTTTATGATTTATTGCAGCTTAGCTGCATTTACTTCAATGCAGCTGGACAGAACCTTAACATATGATTTAGGATATCTAGCCAAACCAGTCCTCTAAAAGGAAAAGACTTCCATCTGGAGACAGCTGTTTCAGGGTTTTCACCCTTCATAAGCACAGAGTAGGATACTGGGTTGCTGGATGCGAGGTCTGGAGCGCTTATTTCTCCTTATAGAGACCACTATCTGCCTGCTCCCTGGGAGTGCAATCAATATAAATTAACACATTGCACCTTATTGATTCCTATTTGACTTGCAATGACCACTCAACAGAAACGGTTGTGCTGCTGCCTATTCCGTGCCAGCCAATGAACCAAAATACCGCTACTGCATACTTACGAACAGTGTCAACAATAAATATAATGGTCAACAGGATGCGGTTTCTCCTTGTTGAGACTGCCACCTTGCATAGGGAGACTTATAGGCCAAGCAGTGCTCCAAGGGAAAAGGGTATGCAAATGAGCTTTTCTTAGGGGAAAAATCAATGGCTCCCTATTTCTACCTACTGGAAATAGCTACCCTGTATGTCAAAGTCCAACCCTTGCACATGATTTACATAATGTAGCCAAAGTAGAAACTTCTCCATAAGTAAAAGGATCTCCATATGCAGACAGCTTTTTCAGGTTTCTTGCCCCTTATTAGTACAGAATAAGATAGTTGGGGCCATACTTCTAGCATTTCCCCTGTGCCGCTGTATAGGCTATTGGCCAGTAAACACTGTTTCAAGGTATTCCTGCCTTCAAAGCCTTGCTTTTCCTACTGAGCAGTATAATGTTTTGAATAAGGCCATATAATCGTCCGAAACGTCATAAATGATCCAAACAGTGGATAATCTGTGAAATCTTTGCATCAATTACAGAGTGCCAAATTCATTGTCTCCTTGTGGAGACCACCAAAAGGCATAAAGAGATTAATAGGTGAATCAATGCTCTTAAGGACCAGATCTAATGACCACGTCAGTATTCTGTGGTCACTGGATGGAAGCCCTGAGGAGTGTCTCCTGTTAGACGGCATTCATGGCTCTTCTGACTAGTAGCCTGTTGCGATGTCATATGTGTGTCACGCCGCGACAATGACATTGCGTCAGGCCAGTTAATCAGAAGAAGAGCAGAAGAGCCATGGATACTGTCAGGTAAGAAGCGGTTCCCCCGCCTCCTGTCCATCGGCCATAGATTACTGACATGGTCAATGGACCAAGTCCCAAGTATCAATTTGCACATGAGCCGATGGACCAAGTCCCGAGAATTGATTTGCACATGAGCGATGATTTCATGCCAGTATGGCTAATCCAAAGAAGTGCGTCAGATGCCGAGAGGTAGGAGGTGGTTTCTTAGGGCTCCCGTACAGCCGCCACAGATATGTGATGTGACTAATGGACCAGGTGTCAAGAATTCTATTGCCTTCTACAGTTTAACCACTAGTGGCTGCTATTGTTCACTTTAATAATTGTGCTGCAGTTTCACTCCTTATCACTGGAGGCTGCTGTTGTGTTCTACAATTGCCCTTTTCCAATTTGACGGATTCTGAATCTATGGAATCTATTTTGTTTCCTGTTTGGGCCAACTTAAAGCCACATGAATCTCTCACTAATTTCTTGAGTATTGTGTCTAGCTATTAGCTTAGCTTCAGTCACCAGCTCCTGAACATTCTTACCCAGTCTGTTCTAATTTATCTGCGGATTGTTTCCTACAACTCCTTGCTATCTCCAAGAACTTTTACTACCTCTTGCTGTCCATGCTTGTGCTCCTTTGGCCACTGGTTTCCAGCAGTACTAAGCCAGTATCGTAGCACCAGGTCTTGTTAATCGATTCACATCAACTGAAATAATAACATGTCAAACCATATCTTTTTGACTTGCAGTGCCCTCCTAACAGTACCGTTGCACTACTCCCTAGACAGTGCCATTAGCAATGCCTCTTTGCAGTCCCAGCCAGTGCCCTTTATAATACAGTAGTCACCGGACCTCTCTGGTCACGATCACCAATAGATATATAAAGACACCCGCAATCGAACTGGATCCTTTTTACAATACTTCCACGCATAATAATAAAAGCTCTATAATATTACCTCCTGCTCCTCGGGCAATGTCGGTTCCTACTTCCTAAAAGAATTAGACAGCACCGTAAGGGCTTCTGACAATGCCGTCCTCTTCATCGCCCGGCATTAAACTCGCTATTACCGTTTTATATCAGCACTTCGGCAACGTATTAGTGTCACTTACCACACAAACATTAGAATATACAGGAAAATAGGTTCTCATTTATCTGATTTATACGGCGAGGTGCCGGAGGTCAAGCATTTCTTTCCTTCAGATTCTAATGTATCACCTCTGGCTAAAAAGATCTGTGTTTAATCACAATATACTCAACACTGCTTCTGACATAAGGGAATAACAGTAACGCGGCACTTTCTGCAAGCCTGGAATATCTGATTTACTGGAGAAATAAAATGATAGAAGAACTAAAGAGTACCATAAACTGCTCGCAAGTACCCTCCACTTAAAGACTCCCTGGTCGCCTCTTACCTCCAAGTTAAATAATCTGTCTAAGGCCTGAAAGTGGTGACTCCATTAATTCCTATTGCCTAAATATGCTTAACCTTTCCTACATAATGTGTCTTTTCGTAAGTGTGTTTCCCATCCTAAAGGAAGCATTAGAAAAGGCTTTATTAATGCCTCCTATTAACGGCTCGTGATAACCGTATTTATGATTTTTTTCCTTTTTTTTTTTGCAAGTCCTGGGATTCGTTGTCGACCCCTCTGGCACAAAGAGATTGCTTTGTGAAATATCACAAATTTAACAAGAGACTTTGGAGTAATGACTCCAAGCGTCAGTCCGGGGGCCGCTTTAAATCAGGGATGTTCTGACTGAACGGACTAATCAAATTAAGAGCAAATAGTAAAATAGGAATTCACCGTTGTATATATATCACGCCGGCAGCTTTCCGGTGGACAGCACCTGCCATTCTCTCCCGGTTTATTTACTGCCCCAGTGGAACCATTAAAGGACAGTTAAGGAACTGCAGAACACTGTAAGGATCCTGTAAACTTCACCAACGAGGACTAATCGTTAACGCTATAACAAATAACATCACTCACCCAATTCCTGCCAGACCCGAACAAATGAAGCAAGCAGATTATTGGGGTGATTCATTATACGCTGTCCCATGAAAGAGACAATACACGTCTATCTCAAAGCAATATATGGATTAGAGCTTAGCTGGCGAGAATTCACATCTCTGTAGGCTACTTGCGCACGCGTGCCATTTGGTTTCTACCATCTTTTATGTAACTTTTTTTTGTTTCCTATAGTGAAATGGAAAATATAAACCCTCTTGTAACAGAATTATAATGCTGCAGGGCGGCCAACCATCTGTAAATTCCGGAAGAGCTGGATTTTTGGACAATAACCTTAGCAGAAAAAATGGGTATCTGTCATTTTTTGTGGAAGACAGAGGATCTTGTGTACACCGGAGGTGGCAGGAAAAACTTCCAATCTTTACAGCAACATGTCCATAAACTTTACAAGCGTTTTCCAAAACTAGTCTAAAGTACATAAATAAGTTTTAGTTACCACTACAAACCTTTGATTTTCTGGTGGACTCTTTCGAGACAAGATGTCATAGACTTTCGATGGGATCATCCAATTGTGGCACCCCAGGGGTCTGGTTACCACAGTAATAGAAATATTATGTCTGAGAGCAAGTGGGAGGTTTCTCTGGTCAGGAGCCCTAAGCATGCAACACGGCCCATCCAGACCTGGGAGGGGAGGAATCTGCCCTTATAAACTGGGTCCGGGGCGGGATTAGGGAGTGAAGTCCCTGACAGAGCCTGCAGAACAAGCAGAGCAGTCAGAGCCTAGAGTGAAGTCCCAGACAGAGACGCAGTCTGGTCTGGAGGACAGCAGACACAGGGAAAGGAAGACCTAGGAGCTCTGTAGGAACAGTAGCTGAATACCAGGGGCTGGAGCTGAGCAGAGTTCGCCCTGGTTGAAGACACTAATACCGGACACAGAGTCCGAGGCTGTGGGGACATCCAGGTCCAGCAGCAGAATCCAACCGGCAGGGGATTCCATGTCCTCTGACCATAGAAGCCCGGAGGCACGGTCACAAGCAAGGGACCAGCAACGCCATTGTGAAGCGGAGGCTAACAGAAGGCCCCAAGTCGCCGGCCATACGGGTGAGCACCACACGGTATACTCAGGGACGTGGGCTACTTCTACCCGCATAGAGCAAGGTAGCCAGGAAAGAGTGCAGCTAGACGGGGAGGCCTACAACTCCACCTGGCCAGGGGAGATCCTGCTTGCTCACAGACAGACCAGGCCTCTACTGCTAACCAGTACTCCCGGGAGGGTCTGCTTTATACCATCAGTAAAGACCCTGAACTGCACCACACGTCTCTGTGTTTCATCGCCGCACCAGCACCATTAGTACCGGGACGCTCACACCATCACTCCCATCATCTCTCACATTAGCTGCCCTGAGGCAATACTTCTCCCGTGGGGAGTTATCCCATACTCGGCTGCGCAAACAACATCAGCCTCAGCAGTCTGCAGCGCAGCGGTGGTCCCCACTGACCGCAATCCACGGGTGGCGTAGTCGGACATTTGTTATTACCTAAGACTGCCACTGGTTTGACTGCCCTGGGCACGGACCAGGTCACCGCCACACTGAGACTACAACCCCCAACGATCCGGCTCCGGGTATCCCCTGCACAGCACAGGCCCAGGGGGCGCGTCAACTTTGGCGTAGTCGGCAGGATTTCGTGCCCGCAACCACCGGGTACTGCGTGCCTGAAAAAGACTTTTATACTTACCTGTGGTGAAGTTTCCCGCCGTCCGGAGCCGTTTCCCGCCATTGGACGCCATCTTGGGTTGTTTCCCGCCGTCTTCTGTCGTCTTCCCGCCATCCGCAGCTGCTTCCCGCCATCGGACGCCATCTTCAGGACGCCGCACGGGAAGAAGAGGGGCGTGGACGCCGAAAGCGCGCGAGATCCGAAGCTCCGCCCCACGCACTGACGCTGCGCAAGGTCCTGGAAGGGAGGAAGAGCGACGCTGACGTCATCGGAGCGCGACGCCAGGTCCTCTACCCCGATGATTGACTGCGGGGCCGCGGCCTACGGAAGAAGAGCATCGCAAGGTAGGCCACGGTCCACTAGGGGGGAAGGAGGATGTCGGACACCGAGGGGAGCTCCACCGCCACACCGGCCGCCAGCGCAACCGCTGCTGCGGTCATGCCATTCACCATGCCCTATATCCCGGGGGCGACCTGGCTACCCCAGTACTCAGGGGAGTCACATACGCTAAGTGACTTTAGGGAAAAACTGGATAGCCTCTTCCAGGTATACCCCCTCACGGAAGAGCAAAAAGTAAGCATCCTGGTGGCCCAATTAATCGGGGCAGCCCAAAGGGAGGTAAAGTCCTGGTCACCTGGGAAGAAGAGGACTGTCAGAGAAATACTAGCCCGTCTGAAAGACACATTTGACACCCGCACCTCAGCCGAGATAAAACTCAGATTTTACCGGTGCAAACAGCGGGCACACGAAAGTATAAGAGACTATGCTCTAAACCTACAAGAGGCCCTGAGAGCCATTAAGCAGGCAGACCCTGACAGCGTGGGAAATGAAGACAAGCTGTTGACCGAACAATTTATTGAGGGTCTACTGTGCAATGCCCACCGAACCCAGTTGCGGGCAATGGCCTTACAGGACCCTGACCTGGACTTTGCACAGTTCAAGGACAGAGCCATCCGGGTGCTCCGAGAGCCGGCACCAGGTGGCGCTGTGACCCACAGGTGCCCTGCTATCACTTATCACCAGGACGCGGCGCCCTTGTCTGCAGGGCCTGTGGGAGCTGATGCGCAGGCTTTGAACAATAACCCGGCTACAGACTTGCACCATCAGGTCCAAGAGCTGACTAAGAGCGTTGCCGCGCTAACCAGAACTGTGCAGTCTTTACAGGTCTCTTCTCCAGGAAAGATCCAGCTGGCATCCGGACCGTAGGACGTCCCGTGGCGCCGACTGAGGAGGACCCCACCGGCCAGAGGAAGACCCAGCGACCGATACAACAAGGACGGACGACCCATCTGCCGCCGCTGCAATCAACCTGGACATATGGCAAAGTACTGTCATTTAAAGGGGGACAACCTGGGGTAGAGGGCCAACCCCCAGGTATAAGATCATCAGGCCCATCGAACTGGCGTGACAAATACGTAGGGGGACGTCCGGTCTTGCCTGTGGTACTGGACGGCATTCCTATGAGTGCCCTACTAGACACCGGGTCACAGGTCACCACCATCCTGTACGTGCTCTTCAAGCGGTACTGGAATGACTCGGACATAACCCGCTACCCAGATGACGACCTGAGCATTATAGCCAGCAATGGTCAGCCCGTGCCCCAGATAGGATTTAAAGAGGTGACCATCAAGGTCGGTAAAGTTGAACTGCCGGCACAAGGACTTATCATTGTGGACATTGACCGTCGCGAGAGTCACCCAAAGATAACCCTAGGTACTAACGTAATCGAAAACTGTCTTGCAGAGGTGATTCTTATTTTGCAACAGGTTGCCAAGAACGCCAGTTCCAGCCAGCAGCGTGTCCTCCAAAAAGAGATCTGGGCACTGATGAAACGGCAACAGGTGGAACTATCTGGTGGTGAGATTGGTAGCGTGAGAATGTGTGACCTGTTCCCTATTGCCATGCCCCCAAAAAGTGAGATGATGATTTGGTGCCGGGCAGCTATTGGTCTAAGAGGTAGAGACTACCAAGCAATGGTAGAAACCGTCTACTCAGACAGTAGGCCCACCATTTTGACAGCACGGGGGGTGGTCGATGTACGCCATGGGAGGGTGCCCGTCCGCATCATCAATATCGGGGAGAGAGAAGTATACCTGCCCCGGTATGCCACGCTAGCCAAATTGTTCACCATCAACCAGAACTCTGTACAGGCCGTGGAGCCCTTGCCTCCATCTCAACCAGAGGAAGGTAACGGCTCTAAGAAACCAATGGAGGACTGGTGTCAGCAACTGCATTTGGGTACTGACTCCACTCCCTCACACCAAAAACAGGGAGTCTATCGGGTGGTTCAAGAGTACGAGAGAGTGTTTAGTAAACACCCGCTGGACTTCGGGCGAGTAAAGGGAGTAGAACATCACATCCCCACGGGAGACCATCCTCCCATAAAGGAGAGATACCGACCCGTACCCCCTGCACACTATCAACACGCCAAGGGGATGTTGCGGGATATGAAAGAGGCTGGGGTAATCAGGGACAGCTGTAGCCCCTGGGCAGCTCCACTAGTCTTAGTGAAAAAGAAAGACAACACTATGAGAATGTGTGTAGACTACAGGAAGGTCAACCGTATCACACACAAAGATGCGTACCCATTACCAAGGATAGAAGAGTCCTTAGCTGCATTAAAATCTGCTAACTTCTTCTCTACTTTGGATCTCACTAGCGGGTACTGGCAGGTTCCTGTAGCAGAGGCGGACAGGGAGAAAACCGCATTCACCACCCCGATGGGACTCAGCGAATTTAACTGTATGCCGTTCGGGCTCTGCAACGCACCGGGAACCTTCCAACGGTTGATGGAATGCTGTCTGGGACACCGGAACTTTGAGTCGGTCCTACTATACCTGGACGACGTCATCGTCTATTCCAAGACCTATGAGGGCCATCTGGAACACCTGGCAGAAGTGTTTGAAGCCCTGGCAAACTATGGCCTAAAGGTAAAACCCTCAAAGTGTCATCTACTGAAGCCAAAGGTACAGTACCTGGGACACGTGGTGAGTGCTGACGGAGTGGCTCCCGACCCTGACAAGATCACTGTGATTAAGGACTGGCCAAGACCATCCAGCATAAAGGAAGTGCGGCAGTTCCTCGGGTTGGTAGGCTACTACCGAAGATTCATTCCCGGTTTTACCAAGAAGGCAGCTCCTATGCAGGACCTCCTGATAGGCCAGTCCAGGAAGGCCAAAAACCAGAAGCCACCCTTCAAATGGGAAAAGCTGGAAGAGGAGTCCTTCCGCCAGCTGAAGATGGCCCTCACGGGGGATGAAATCCTGGCGTACCCTGATTACAGCCAGCCCTTTATCCTCCACACGGACGCAAGCAACATCGGGCTAGGAGCCGTACTGTCCCAGATCCAGCAGGGGAGAGAACGGGTAATTGCTTACGCCAGCCGAAAACTGCGACCCACGGAAAGAAACCCTGAGAATTACAGCTCGTTCAAGCTAGAGTTCCTGGCAGTGGTGTGGGCAGTAACCGAACGTTTCAAGCATTACCTTGCCTCTTCCAGGTTCACCGTGTACACGGACAACAACCCTTTGACACACCTGGACACTGCAAGACTGGATGCCCTGGAGCAGAGATGGATGGCCCGCCTGTCCAATTATGAGTTCACGATCAAATACCGGGCAGGGCGCTCCAATATCAACGCGGACGCCCTGTCCAGGATGCCAAACCTACCGGACGAAGGGGAGGATCCAGAAGAATTGGAAGAGATCGAACTCCCTGCGTTTCACCGTCATCGGATTACCCAGTATTCCCACCGTGTGAGGGGCCTGCGATCCGCTACGTTCAACCCCTTACCCCACTACAACTGGGCGGAGACGCAAGACAGTGACCCCGCAGTCCGTCTGTTGAAGGAGATGCTGACCCAGGCTGACGCCCGCCTGGACCCAGATGCTCCGGAAGAGACCAAGCAACTGTGGACGGAAAAGAGCAGACTGTTTCTCTACAAGGAGAAGTTGTGCCGCAGAATGGTCAATTCCCGGACACATGAACTGATCTGGCAGGTTGTGGTACCGAGACGGGACGCAGCTATGGTGCTGGAGGCCTACCACAATGGGGCAGGGCATTTCGGATGGAAAAAGCTGGAGTTCCTGCTGCGTGAACGGTTCTACTGGATAGGCATGAGAGGAGCCATTGAGAGGTGGTGTAGAGACTGTGGCCCGTGCAATCTAAGAAGAAGGGACCGTGCCAGCCAGAGGACTCCCCTGCAGCCCATCATCACCAGGCAGCCTCTGGAACTGGTCGCTCTGGACCATGTTAAACTGGCTCCAAGCAGAAGCGGGTATGTCTACGCCCTAACCATCGTGGATCACTACTCCCGGTTCCTGGTGGTGGTCCCTGTCAAAGACTTGACGGCTCAGACAGCAGCCAGAGCCTTCCAGCTGCACTTCTGCCGCCCACACGGGTACCCGGACCAAGTGCTGATGGAACAAGGACCAGCCTTCGAAGCGGAGGTCTTCCAGGAGTTCTGCAACCTGTATGGCTGCAAGAAGATAAGAACAACGCCCTATCACCCACAAACCAATGGACTCTGCGAGAAGATGAACCAGGTGGTGATAGATCTGCTAAAAACATTGCCCCTGGAAGAACGCAGTCTGTGGCCTGAGAAACTGCCCGATCTGGTGGACCACATCCCGGTAGGTTCCACCAACTGTACCCCGGCTTACCTAATGCGAGCAAGACCTGGTAAGCTGCCTGTTGACCTGGATATAGGAGTCCTGACACCCGAGGACAGCTCGCCAGAAGCAGACTGGGATACAGAACGGCAGCAGCAGTACCGGAAAGTACAGGAGAGCGTTGAGCGAAGTCTCTGTCAATAAAGAGAAAGGCAGGAGAGGACTTATAACCAACATGCTCCCGCTGTTCCCCTGGTGCCTGGAGAGCAGTTCTTGAAGAGAAAAAGGTGGCTCCATAAGTTGGACGACCAGTGGGAAAAGGACCCGTACACCGTACTGCCCTCAAGCCACAATAATCCAAAGGTGTACGTCATCACCAAGGATGGAGGAGAGACCACAGCCACTGTCTCCAGAGACCACCTGAAAAAGTGCCCCGAGAAGTTGAAAAGCACGGATGAAGATCAGGAAGACCCTCAACCCGTAGAGGAAAAGGAGGAAATGATCAGCACTGTACTCGGAGACTTTCCCCGGTCCTGGACACAAGTAAACAACGCTATCGTGGTGCCCGTCCTCACCTTTCTCCAGCCAGCCCCTCAAGTGCCTACAGAAGACCAGGTAGAGCTGGAAGAGCAGCCGGCCCAGGAGGCAGAAGAGTCCACACCAGCAGCACAGGAGGATCAACCCTCTGCTAGTAGTGAGCCTGCCGTGCCCCTAGTGAGCCAAAGAGTACGCAGACAGCTGCCCAGCTTAACCATAACACCTCCTACACCCTGTAGTGCAGCACCAGTTAGTGAGCTTCGTAGGTCCACTAGAGTCACTAGAGGTCAGATGCCCGCTCGCTGGAAAATATAAACTAATGCACTGTAAATGTACCTGTTTCTTGAAAATGTTTATGGTTTATGTTTGTTGCCTGTTATTAATTATGTTTCTCAGTTACCCTGCAGATTTCTATGGACTAACAGGTTATGGACACTGGATAACTGGAACAGTTTTGTAGATAGTTGCACCTTGGTGCCTCTTGCGAAGATGGCCGTGGAAGAGAAAACCTGTCTGGCGTGGCCTCCTTGCGGCCCAAAGTAGCTAGCTCCAGCCTTGCAGCCACGCCCAAGGCCAACGCAAGGGGTTTGCTTTGGACAGGTCCCCTACTTCGCTTAAAGCTTTACCTTGGGTGACATGGACACCCTCTTGTTTCAAAAACTTCACCTTGGGTGATATGGACACCCGGGTGCGGACACGCCGTGACCTTTAAAGAACTATAGCTTCTTGTAAATATGTTATTGTATTATCGTTTATACCCTGCATTTATGTTTCTTTGAAAATGTGTTTAGTCCCGGAGTAGTAAATTTTACTAGGGGTGAATGTGGCACCCCAGGGGTCTGGTTACCACAGTAATAGAAATATTATGTCTGAGAGCAAGTGGGAGGTTTCTCTGGTCAGGAGCCCTAAGCATGCAACACGGCCCACCCAGACCTGGGAGGGGAGGAATCTGTCCTTATAAACTGGGTCTGGGGCGGGATTAGGGAGTGAAGTCCCAGACAGAGCCTGCAGAACAAGCAGAGCAGTCAGAGCCTAGAGTGAAGTCCCAGACAGAGACGCAGTCTGGTCTGGAGGACAGCAGACACAGGGAAAGGAAGACCTAGGAGCTCTGTAGGAACAGTAGCTGAATACCAGGGGCTGGAGCTGAGCAGAGTTCGCCCTGGTTGAAGACACTAATACCGGACACAGAGTCCGAGGCTGTGGGGATATCCAGGTCCAGCAGCAGAATCCAACCGGCAGGGGATTCCATGTCCTCTGGCCATAGAAGCCCGGAGGCACGGTCACAAGCAAGGGACCAGCAACGCCATTGTGAAGCGGAGGCTAACAGAAGGCCCCAAGTCGCCGGCCATACGGGTGAGCACGATACAGTATACTCAGGGACGTGGGCTACTTCTACCCGCATAGAGCAAGGTAGCCAGGAAAGAGTGCAGATAGAAGGGGAGGCCTACAACTCCACTTGGCCAGGGGAGATCCTGCTTGCTCACAGACTGACCAGGCCTCTACTGCTAACCAGTACTCCCGGGAGGGTCTGCTTTATACCATCAGTAAAGACCCTGAACTCCACCACACGTCTCTGTGTTTCATCGCCGCACCAGCACGATTAGTACCGGGACGCTCACACCATCACTCCCATCATCTCTCACATTAGCTGCCCTGAGGCAATACTTCTCCCGTGGGGAGTTATCCCATACTCGGCTGCGCAAACAACATCAGCCTCAGCGGTCTGCAGCGCAGCGGCGGTCCCCACTGACCGCAATCCACAGGTGGCGTAGTCGGACATTTGTTATTACCTAAGACTGCCACTGGTTTGACCGCCCTGGGCACGGACTGGGTCACCGCCACACTGAGACTACAACCCCCAGCGATCCGGCTCCGGGTACCCCTGCACAGCACAGGCCCAGGGGGCGTGTCACAATAACATGGTGGCTAGCTGTCAACTTAGTTGGGAAGGACTTAAAAAATTAAAAGTTATATTCACCTCTCTTCAGCCTTCTCAATAACTGTCCTACCACAGCACGATCCTCCAAGCCAATCCTCTGTGGCCTTCTTCTCCTTCTAGCTGCTTTCAGGCCAACTCTTTTCAAGCACTGCTGTTGACTAGGCCCCATGTGAGCACCACTTGGGGCATGATGAATATTATTAACATCAAAAGTATGTGGATGGCCAAGGAGAGGTGAGTATAACAGTTCATTTTTTTTAATCCCTTCTCAACGAATTCAGCTGAATTTATTTTATGCAAATAAACCCTCCTCCCTTGACAGAATTGCGCAAATCTGCTAAAAATTAATTTTGGGAGATTTGCTCAATTTTAGTTGCTATAAGAGATAGACCTGATAAGCTGAATGGATTGGACATCATCACTTTTGTTCCAAGGGGAGTAGCGCTGAGGGTTTGATGTAATAAGCAATATGTATTTCTATATTTATCCTTTGTGTCAGGGATAACAGCCAAGGGGTCCACGCAAATCCCACTGATGTTACCACATTGTCACAGATGACACCAGGGAGATCACGCAAATCCACCCTTTGTCACCAGTTTGTCAAGGCAAAGCCTCCAATTGTTAGGACAATCATGTTTTTGATTGACAAGGGATGAACGCTCCAGTGGTTGCTTCCAATACTAGGCCATTATTGGGGGAACTCACAGTGAGCATGTGGTACATACACCTCCGATTCCAAAGCATGGAATATGTATATATCTAAAAAAAATATATATATATATACCCCGCTACAGTCACTGCCAGCTCCACAATACAATTACATGAAATAAAGGGGATAAGAAAAGAAAATTACTAAACCTAATTCACAGAAATGGCTCAGAGTTTAGTGGAGAGAATTACTCCTTAAGAAATTGAACAGAACCCACAGTAAGCTGTACCTTCCAAGACTGACAAATGATCAAACCCAATTTCTGCTTTTTATTATATCAAAGTTAAGCCCACATGCCTCCCCTTGGTGACCTCATGTGGGGGCTGGTTGTGGGATGTTGTGGGATGTTGTGGGATGTGCTAGTTCTTTCAGAATTTTATGAGATTCCCAACTTACAGGATATCTTCACCCCTGGAGGTCCCAGGCAGTAGATATTGTCATCATCTTTCTTATTGTGAGTTTACCTTTGTATAGCATCATCCACTAGATCGTTATTAAGTTGGAAGGGTTCAGCCGGCCTTACAGTGATGTGAGTGAATGCATAATGTTTGTTCCTTCTCTATGACGCCGAAAATATTTCTCCCATAAATATTGGATTGATGCAGGCTCCAATATTCATCACTGACCACTGGCTCCAAAAGGTCTAAGAAAGATTATTTGATCAGAGGAAGCTCTTTGGTTTGGAAGTTGGAAGTGTAGTTCCCCGCCTCTTTGTAAACGAATCTCAAACTTGGTATCTTTTCCCCAGCAATTTCCCCTGCTGTAATTACCTGGTCACTGTAGGGGCCCCACTTCAATGGAGGTTGAAATGTCAGCTCTCTCACTTCCCTAGCTATAATTAGTTTTCTTTCTTTCCTAGCTATAATTAATCCCATATCTTCAATGTGAGGGTAATATGTCCTCTCTGGAGATGTCTTATGGCTTTTATTTTTTTCTCTATGACACATTACCTCTGATAGTTTTGGGAAAGGTCCAGGAAAGCCCCTTCTTTAATTGGCAAAAAATACTGCACCATATGACAAAATATATCTCAACACTGAAACTGAAACACCAAGAAGAAAAAGTAATGAACTTCTGGAAATTCCAGGATGGAGACATGTTACTGATTTGAAGATGTTGAATATTGGAAACAAAACTTTCAAAACATCTCGATTTCTTCAGTATGAGTATATACAAGAAGAAATCCCCTCATTTACAGCCTTGGCTGCTATCACTGAGACTTTTTATAGTTGTCTGAGGAATGTTCTGCAGCGTTGAATGCATTTGGGCACGAAAATCCTCAAAATCCACAAACTAATCCACAATTATCAAGATCTCAAAGTAATCCTCAACAGAGATGAAAATGTAGAATGAAAAATCAGCGCCCTAAATCTATTTCTACTTCGGAAAATTGCTGCAATGCTTGTTTGTTCAAATCTCGTTTCCCCTAGTTTTTGTGAACTGTCCGGAACTGATGACATGTGCACATCACTGCTGCAGCCAATTACTGGCTTCATTGGTGATGTTAGAACTTTAAGCATGTGGCCACTAAGACCAGTGATTGGCTGCAGCAGTCATATGCAGCATTTGGTCGGAAAGTCATAAGTTCTGGACAGTTTCGAAAGCTGGCAGGAGGATCATTTGCTGGAACATTAGGGGAAGAATAGACAAGTGAATATATATATTTTTTATTATTATTCTAATGTATCCCTCACTTTTAAATAATGATGGGCAGCCCCTTCAAAGGGAAACTAGTGGTATGGCTGTATAGGTTCAAAAAGATTGACATCTGTTTTGTAATAATCTGATGTAACAGCACTGAGAAATCGAGCTTTGAAGCTCTATGCAAATGAAGTTGAAAGTGCATTGGGGTGTGGTTTGTCACTCAGAGTGCATGGACACACCCAAAGTGCATTTATTTATTTGTAACTTATTTGTTATTTTTTTTCCGAATTTTAATTGCGCATCTTTCCTCCTTTCATCTCTGCTTATTGCTAGTTTATGCAAGGGAATATAAATCCAATAAATGATCATTTTGTAGCCATTATAGAAAATGTGACCAATGACAAATGGAAGAATTTTTTTTTGCAATTCACTGTTCACATTGGACAATGGCTGGGCATATTTTTTACATGATAATCCTCCCTTATAAAATGCCCTATAGCACGGAGAATTGTCTAAGGGTCAGATGAGAGTTATGCAGATTTTAGCCCTAGGACCCAACTACCCTGGAGATTTGCTTAACCCTCTGGCCCCCACAAAAAGTCACCTGCTCCGCTATCTTTTATATCTCTTGATTGGTTCCTGCCAAAGTACTTCTAACCGTGAGATCCCGAATGACTGCTGTGATTATTAAAAGTAATTCTTAGCAGGTAATTGTAGACGCAGTTAAGATAATTTCCAGTCCGCGCCGGGTTCTTGGCTAGTTGTTTGCTAAGGGCCGTTTCCTGCTTAACATTACAGATGAATTTGAGTTCTAACATTGAAAATAGCTGAAGTGGAATTACAATATTAAAGTTGTACATTAACACTGCAGGCATGCAATCACAATGATTACTAAGATGGCATCTAATCTTTTCATAATTATTGCAGAGCATGACTGCAAAATCAATGACTGCAAACTCAGAACTGGTCATTATCCAGACAAGGCAGAAGACCAGGATTCGGATTTCACTGCCTCGTCTTAATAGCTCTAAAACAAATGTGTCATTTCTGTTCAGACGCTTTGTGCTGGGAAACAAACAACAAAATAATAATCGGGCAGATAGACAATTAGATCTACAACCCTCGTGGAACTTTCCTAAAGCGTTCTCATCCTACTCCCATAATCTAGTTGAGTGATGGCGGCAGATACTTAACCTACTTGGAGCTAAGAAGAAGAACAACACTTCATACACTCGAAGAATGCTAAAGAGTACCTATCATCAGAAAACAGTGGGCAGACCAGACTGATGATTTTATTAAACTCCAACGATTACAAATGCACAAAAGTCTCCCTAATGGGGGGGCCAAAGGACCTAAATTTCAAGCAAAAGTCTTGTCCACACTACTGGGTTGTGGGATCTTGGGATCCCACAACACTCCTTGGCCCTCCTTACAGTGAAAATGCAAACTCTTACATGTTATTGAGAGATCTCGCGCTTTGATCTAAATCTGCTGCGTCCTTTACTAAGAAGTTACCGATCGGTAACCGATGTATTGATGATACTGATCAATAACCACTTAGAAAAGGATGCAGCAGCGCTGGTTTAGATCAAAACGCCAAATCTATCTTGTGATAGCATGGATAGCACGAGCTTTCACGGTGTGGAGGGGCCACAGAAATTTTTTTATCTCACTTTGCATGCTAAAATCAAACAACCCAGAAGATCGGACCTAGCGTTTGCTAAAAAGTTAGGTCCTTATTTTAAGGACACTTTAGTGCATTTTTGATCGTCTTATTTAGTAAGATCAACAGGATGCCCAACGTTTTCTTAAATAAAAAAAAGGGCAGCCCTTGACTGGTGACTTGTAATCTTTAAAGTCAAATCAGAGAGTACGAACCGAAATCAGAGGATTAGAACCTGTTGAAAAGACATGTAAGAGTAGACAGTGGTCTCCTAATGCATACAGTGCATAATAAATTAGCAATATTTTTCTTTTCTCCAAACCCTTTAAAAAGCCTACACAATACAATAAAAATAACCGATACAGTAAAAATTTTCCAAAGGACAACCTCATCGAGAAGACCACCCCAAGATACCTAATATGCTAAAAATTCTCCAAAAGACTACCTTCTCCAGAAGGCCATCCTAAAATAGTAAAAGCTCTCAAAAAGAGGACAATTTTGAGACTACCCCAAAATCCCCAATACAATGAAAACTCTGAAAAAGACTCTTGAGAAAACTACCTCTTTATCTAGAACATCTCTCCTGTGACAGAAACTCAAATTCATCATATTTACATGGACTGTATTGGGGGAAAGAACCATACTACGTGATGTTCATTTCCAATGCAATTTTAAGATGTTTCGTTTGTAAAAACAGACATAATGGCCAACCATTTACACCTCCACCTTAGCTTGATGTTGAGTTTTTTTTCCATCCACATTAGACTGTGTTCACATTACTGCCATGGCTTCCAGATCTGATACATATACAAAAAAATCTGAAAAGTAATCAAAAAGATCCCAATAAATCCTGAGAGCCTTGACTGACTTACAAGAGAGTGTGCCAGGTTTCTGTCCAGATGTCGGTATTTTTTTAACAAGAATGTAGCTGCAGACTACACTATTCTTGGTAGACAGAGTGAAGGAACTGCACACCTAAAAGCACTTGGAGATGCTTCAAATGGGATTTATTGTCAGTATTTCATATCCATTGGTTATACCACAGTAAATAAATGAATTACCTCAACGTTTTGAGTGAAAACTCTTCATGAGATGCAAAGGCTATATTCAATATGTATAGGTCAAAGGGGTCCAGATTGCGGGGTGGGATTCCCCCAAACAGAAACAACCAGGTTCCTAATGTATCAAAACTTGCTGGATCCTGGTTGCCTTGATATAGCTGGATCCTGGTTGTCTCTGTTTGGGGGAATCCCACCCTGCAGCCTGGACTCCTTTGACCTATATGCATTTGCATTTTTTTGGACAATTGCAGTTCCTTTTTAAATAGTAATTTAGCAATATATATTTTGCTCCTATTAACATACAATGTTATACACCTTTTTACTATATTTTCTTGAGATGTTTGTGACGCGCCCCTGGGCCTACTTGTAGCGTTGCGCACGCGGGGACTACCCGGAGCCGGGCCTGTTGGGGGTAGTAGTCTCGTGGCGGTGACCCGGTCCGTGCCCAGGGAGTCAAACTGAGTGGCTGAGTATTAGCAGTAGATGTTGGACGACTACGCCACCCGTTGAATGCAGCTATGGAGCTGCCGCTGCAGGGCAGACCGCTGAGGCCGGTGGAAGGATTGTGCAGCGTGGATGGTATAACCCCCAACGGGAGGGGTATGGCCTCAGGGCGGCCGACGTGGATGATGGGGGTAGCAGGAACCACTCAGAGACGATGCGGTGTAGTTCAGGGTCTTTACTGGTGATAAAGATAGACCCTCCCGGAGTACTGGCTAGCGATCGGGGCCTGGTCAGTCTTTGAGCAGATGGGATTTCCCCTGGCCAGGCGGAGTTGTAGGCCTCCCCAACTAATTGTACTCTTCTGGCTACCTTGCTAGAGGCGGGTAAAAGTAGCCCACATCCCTGAGTGTACCGTGTGGTGCTCACCCGTATGGCCGGTGACTCGGGGCCTTCTAGTGGCTTCCGCTCCACGACGGCGGTGCTGGTCCCACGCGTGTGACCGTGCCTTCGGGTTTCTTGGCCAGAGGACCTGAAATCCCCTGCCGGTCGGTTTCTGCTGCTGGGTAAGGATTAGTCCCCACAGCCTCGGACTCCGGGTCCGGTGGTAACTCTTCAATCAGGGCGAGCTCTACAGCTGCCAGCCCCTGATTCCTTTTAGCACGACTTCCCCAGAGCTCCTGATCTCTCTTTCCTATAGCTGCTTCTCCTCTTCTTAACTCTCCTTCTTAACTCTCTAACCCTGCCTCAGCCCCAGTTTTATATAGGGGAAGTTCTTCCCCTCCCAGGACTGGGCAGGAGGTGTGGCATGCATAGGATTCCTGACCAAGAGACCTCCCACCTGCTCTCAGACATAATATTGCTATTACTGTGGAAACCAGACCCCTGGGGTGCCACATTCCCCCCTAGTGAAATTTAGTACTCCGGGACTAAACATACTTTTGTAAACATAACAAGTAAAAACAAAAACAGTACAATAAAGAAAGACACATTAGGATGGTTACGGCATGTCCGCAACCGGGTGCAGTCTTTGAAGAAAACAAAGGTGTCCATTTCACCAAAACAGGGAGACGTAACCAGGTAGGGGTCTGTCCTGCCCCGAGTCCTTATCAGTCTTTTAGTCCATTCCTGGGTTACGCTCCAACATATGTACAAAGGATTCCCGGTAAATCCACCAAAGACTCCTACAAATAACTGGAAACACAAAATTATACACAAGCAACAATAAACAGGTAAACATTAATAAAAGAGCTTGAACATTTAGATCCTCCACCGTATGGGCAACTGGCCTCTAGTGACCCTAGTGGACCTACGGAGCTGGCTGACTGGTCCTGAGCTACAGGGTATAGGAGCTGTCAAGGGTAAACTGGGCAGCCGTCTACAGACTCTTTGGCTCACTAGGGGTATGGCAGGCTCACTATAAGCAGAGGGTTGATTCTCCTGGTCTGCTTGTGTGGGGTCTTCTGCCTCCTGGACCGGCTGTTCTTCCAGCTCTACCTGTGTCTCCGTAGGCACTTGGGATGCTGGTTGGAGGAACGTGAGGACGGGTACCACAACAGCACCATTGACTTGAGTCCAAGACCGAGGGAAGTCCTCGAGCACAGTACTAACCATATCTTCCCTTTTCTCTACGGGTCGAGGGTCTTCTTGTTCCTCTTCAGGGTTCCGTAGCTGTTCGGGACACTTCTTCAGGTGATCCCGGGATACAATGGCTGTGGTTTCCCCTCCGTCTTTACTGATTGTACAGATCTTTGGGTTGTCGTGGCTTGAGGGCAGTACGGTGTACGGGTCCTTCTCCCACTGGTCGTCCAACTTGTGGAGCCGTCTTTTCCTCTTCAAGACCTGCTCTCCGGGCACCAGGGGAACAGCGGGAGCATACTGGTTGTAAGTTTTCTCTTGTCTTTCCCTAGCTTGACAGAGACTTCGCTCCACGCTCTCCTGTACTTTCCGGTACTGCTGCTGCCTCTCTGTGTCCCAGTCTGCTTCTGGTGAAGTGTCCTCGGGTGTCAGGACTCCCATTTCCAGATCAACAGGAAGCTTACCAGGTCTTGCCCTCATTAGGTAAGCCGGGGTACAGTTGGTGGAACCTACAGGGATGTGGTTGTATAGGTCCACCAGGTCGGGCAGCTTTTCAGGCCACAGACTACGTTCTTCCAGGGGCATCGTTTTCAGAAGGTCTATCACCACCTGGTTCATTTTCTCACAAAGTCCATTAGTTTGCGGGTGATAGGGTGTTGTTCTTATCTTCCGGCAGCCATACAGGGTGCAGAACTCCTGGAAGACTTCCGCTTCAAAGGCAGGCCCCTGGTCCGTCAGCACCTGCTCCGGGTATCCGTGCGGACGGCAGAAGTGCTGCTGGAAGGCTCTAGCTGCTGTTTGAGCCGTTAAGTCCTTGACGGGGACGACAACCAAGAACCGGGAGTAGTGATCCATGATGGTTAACGCGTAGACGTAGCCACTTCTGCTTGGGGTCAGTTTTACATGATCCAAGGCTACCAGTTCCAACGGCTGTCTGGTGATGATGGACTGCAGGGGAGTCTTCTGGCTGGCACGGTCCCTCCTTCTTAGGTTGCATGGGCCACAGTCTCTGCACCACCTCTCGATGGTTCCTCTCATGCCTACCCAATGGAACCGCCCGCGCAGCAGGAACTCCAGCTTCTTCCATCCGAAGTGCCCAGCTCCGTCGTGGTATGCCTCCATCACCATAGCTGCGTCTCTTCTTGGCACCACTACTTGCCAGATTAGTTCATGCGTCCGGGAGTTAACCATTCTGCGGCACAACTTCCCATTGTAAAGGAACAGTCGACTCTTCTCAGCCCACAGTTGCTTGGCTTCCTCCGGAGCGTCTGGGTCAAGGCGTGCATCTGGCCGAGTCAGCATCTCCTTTACCAGTCGGACGGCAGGGTCACTGTCTTGCGTCTCCGCCCAGTTGTAATGAGGTAATGGGTTGAACGTAGCGGATTGCTTACTCCTTACACGGTGGGAATACTGGATAGTCCCATGACGGTGGAACGCGGGGAGTTCAACTTCTTCCAGTTCCTCTGAATCTTCCCCTACGTCCGGTAGGTTCGGCATCCTGGACAGGGCGTCCGCGTTGGTATTGGAGCGTCCTGCCCGGTATTTGATTGTAAACTCATAATTGGACAAGCGGGCCATCCATCTCTGCTCTAGGGCACCTAGTCTTGCAGTGTCCAGGTGTGTCAACGGGTTGTTATCCGTGTACACGGTGAACCGGGAAGCAGCGAGGTAGTGCTTAAAGCGTTCAGTGACTGCCCACACCACTGCCAGGAACTCTAGCTTAAATGAACTGTAATTCTCAGGGTTTCTTTCGGTGGGTCGCAGTTTTCGGCTGGCGTAAGCAATTACCCGTTCCTTCCCCTGCTGGATCTGGGACAGTACGGCTCCTAGCCTGATGTTACTGGCGTCGGTGTAGAGGATAAAGGGCTGGCTATAATCAGGGTACGCCAGGATTTCATCCCCCGTGAGGGCCATCTTCAGCTGGCGGAAGGACTCTTCTTCCAGCTTCTCCCATCTGAAGGGTGGCTTCTGGTTCTTGGCCTTCCTGGACTGGCCTATCAGGAGGTCCTGCATAGGAGCTGCCTTTTTGGTGAAACCGGGAATGAATCTTCGGTAGTAGCCTACCAACCCGAGGAACTGCCTCACTTCCTTTACGCTGGAGGGGCTTGGCCATTCCTTAATTGCGGTGATCTTATCAGGGTCGGGAGCCACTCCGTCAGCACTCACCACGTGTCCCAGGTACTGCACCTTTGGCTTCAGGAGGTGACACTTGAAGGGTTTCACCTTTAGGCCGTAACTTGCCAGAGCTTCGAACACTTCCGCCAGGTGTTTCAGGTGGTCCTCGTAGGTCTTGGAATAGACGATGACATCGTCCAGGTATAACAGGACCGTCTCAAAGTTTCGGTGTCCCAGACAGCATTCCATCAATCGCTGGAAGGTTCCTGGTGCGTTGCAGAGTCCGAACGGCATGCAGGTAAACTCGCTAAGTCCCATCGGGGTGGTGAATGCGGTTTTCTCCCGGTCCGCCTCTGCTACAGGAACCTGCCAGTACCCGCTAGTGAGATCCAAGGTGGAGAAGAAGTTAGCAGATTTTAAAGCAGCCAAAGACTCCTCTATTCTTGGTAAGGGGTACGCATCTTTGTGTGTGATACGGTTAATTTTCCGGTAATCTACACACATTCTCATGGCGTTGTCTTTCTTTTTGACCAAGACTAGTGGAGCTGCCCAGGGGCTACAGCTATCCCTGATTACCCCAGCCTCCTTCATGTCTCTAAGCATCCCCTTGGCGTGTTGGTAGTGTGCAGGGGGTACGGGTCGATACCTCTCTTTTATGGGAGGATGGTCTCCCGTGGGGATGTGGTGTTCTACCCCCTTGACTCGCCCGAAGTCTAACGGGTGTTTACTAAACACTCTCTCGTACTCTCGAACCACCCGGTAGACTCCCTGTTTCTGGTGGGAGGGAGTGGAGTCAGTACCCAAATGTAGTTGCTGACACCAATCCTCCATTATTTTCGTAGAGCCGTTACCTTCCTCCGGGTGAGATGGAGGCAAGGGTTCCACAGACTGTATAGAATTTTGGTTGATAGTATATAATTTGGCTAGCGTAGCATACCGGGGCAGGTATACTTTCCTTTTCCCGATATTTATTATACGAACGGGCACCCTCCCATGGCGTACATCAACTACCCCCCGTGCTGTCAAAATGGTGGGCCTACTGTCTGAGTAGACTGGTTCTACCATGGCCTGGTAATCTCTACCTCTCAGACCAATAGCTGCCCGGCACCAAATCATCATTTCACTTTTCGGGGGCATGGCAATAGGGAAAGGGTCACACATTCTTACGCTACCAATCTCACCACCGGAGAGTTCCACCTGTTGCCGTCGCATCAGTGCCCGGATCTCTTTCTGGAGCACTCGCTGCTGGCCGGAGCTGGCGTTCTTGGCAACCTGCTGTAAAATGAAAATCACCTCTGCAAGACAATTTTCAATCACATTAGTTCCTAGAGTTATCTTTGGGTGACTCTCGCGCTTGTCAATGTCTACAATGATCAGTCCCTGTGCTGCCAGTTCGACTCTACCGATTTTAATGGTCATTTCTTTAAATCCAATCTGTGGCACGGGCTGACCATTACAGGCGATGATACTCAAGTCGTCGTCTGGATAGCGGGTTATAGCCGAGTCATTCCAGTACTGCTTGAAGAGCACGTACGGGATGGTGGTGACCTGTGACCCGGTGTCCAGTAGGGCACTCATAGGGATGCCATCCAGTACTACAGGCAAGACTGGACGTCCTCCCACATATTTGTCGCGCCAGTTCGATGGGCCTGGTGATCTTTTTCCTGGGGGTTGGCCCTCTACCCCAGGTTGTGCCAGTTTAAAGGACAGTACCTTGCCATATGTCCGGGTTGATTGCAGCGGCGGCAGATAGGTTGTCCGTCCTCGTTGTACCGGTCGCTGGGTCTTCCTCTGGCCGGTGGGGTCCTCCTTGGTCGACGCCACGGGATGTCCTCCGGTCCGGATGCCAGCTGGATCTTCCCTGGAGTGGAAACCTGTAAAGACTGCACAGTTCGGGTTAGCGCAGCAACGCTTTTAGCTAGCTCTTGGACCTGATGGTGCAGGTCTGGAGCCGGGTCATTGTTCAAAGCCTGCGCATCAGCCCCCACAGGCCCTGCCGACAAGGGCGCCGCCTCCTGGTGGTAAGTGATAGCTGGGCGCCTGTGGGTCACAACGCCACCCTGTGTCGGTTCTCGGAGCACCCGGATGGCTCTGTCCTTGAACTGTGCAAAGTCCAGATGAGGATCCTGTAAGGCTATGGCCCGCAACTGGGTTCGGTGGACATTGCAATATAGTCCCTCTATAAATTGCTCGGTCAACAGCCTGTCCTCGTTTCCCACGCTGTCAGGGTCGGTCTGCTTAATGGCTCTCAGGGCCTCTTGTAGGTTTAGTGCATAGTCCCTTATACTCTCATGTGCGCGCTGCTTGCACCCGTAGAATCTAAGCTTAATCTCGGCTGAGGTGCGGGTATCAAAGGTGTCCCTCAGCCGGGTTAGTATCCCTGCGACAGTCCTCCTCCCAGGTGGCCAGGACTTTACCTCTCTTTGGGCTGCCCCGGTTAGTTGGGCCACCAGGATGCTCACTTTTTGCTCTTCTGTGAGGGGGTACACCTGGAAGAGGCTATCCAGCTTTTCTTTAAAGTCATTCAGGGTATGTGACTCCCCTGAGTACTGGGGTAGCCAGGCTGCTCCCGGGATATAGGGCATGGTGAAAGGCATGACTGCAGCAGCGGTGGCGCTGGCGGGGGTTGAGGCAGTGAAGCTCTCCTCCGTATCCGACATCTTTCTTCCCCCCTAGTGGACCGTGGCCTACCTTGCGATGATCCTCTTCCGTAGGCCGCGGCTCCGCAGTGGATCGTCAGGGTTGAGGACCTTCCGTCGCGCTCCTGTGACGTCGGCGTCTGCTGGGCTCCTTCCAGGACCTTACGCAACGTCCGGACGTGAGGCGGGGCTTCAGTTCTCGCGCGCTTTCGGAGTCCACGCCCCTCTTCTTCCCGCGCGGCGTCGTCAAGATGGCGTCCAACGGCGGGAAAACTCCACGGATGGCGGGAACAAGGCAGAAGATGGCGCCGGATGGCGGGAAAACTTCGCGGATGGCGGGAAGAAGATAGAAGATGGCGCCGGATGGCGGGAATCTTCACCACTGGTAAGTTTGAACAGTCTTTTTCAGGCACGCAGTACCCGGTGGTTGCGGGCACGAAATCCTGCCGACTACGCCAAAGTTGACGCGCCCCTGGGCCTACTTGGTGTAGCGTTGCGCACGCGGGGACTACCCGGAGCCGGGCCTGTTGGGGGTAGTAGTCTCGTGGCGGTGACCCGGTCCGTGCCCAGGGAGTCAAACTGAGTGGCTGAGTATTAGCAGTAGATGTTGGACGACTACGCCCCCCGTTGAATGCAGCTATGGAGCTGCCGCTGCAGGGCAGACCGCTGAGGCCGGTGGAAGGATTGTGCAGCGTGGATGGTATAACCCCCAACGGGAGGGGTATGGCCTCAGGGCGGCCGACGTGGATGATGGGGGTAGCAGGAACCACTCAGAGACGATGCGGTGTAGTTCAGGGTCTTTACTGGTGATAAAGATAGACCCTCCCGGAGTACTGGCTAGCGATCGGGGCCTGGTCAGTCTTTGAGCAGATGGGATTTCCCCTGGCCAGGCGGAGTTGTAGGCCTCCCCAACTAATTGTACTCTTCTGGCTACCTTGCTAGAGGCGGGTAAAAGTAGCCCACGTCCCTGAGTGTACCGTGTGGTGCTCACCCGTATGGCCGGTGACTCGGGGCCTTCTAGTGGCTTCCGCTCCACGACGGCGGTGCTGGTCCCACGCGTGTGACCGTGCCTTCGGGTTTCTTGGCCAGAGGACCTGAAATCCCCTGCCGGTCGGTTTCTGCTGCTGGGTAAGGATTAGTCCCCACAGCCTCGGACTCCGGGTCCGGTGGTAACTCTTCAATCAGGGCGAGCTCTACAGCTGCCAGCCCCTGATTCCTTTTAGCACGACTTCCCCAGAGCTCCTGATCTCTCTTTCCTATAGCTGCTTCTCCTCTTCTTAACTCTCCTTCTTAACTCTCTAACCCTGCCTCAGCCCCAGTTTTATATAGGGGAAGTTCTTCCCCTCCCAGGACTGGGCAGGAGATGTGGCATGCATAGGATTCCTGACCAAGAGACCTCCCACCTGCTCTCAGACATAATATTGCTATTACTGTGGAAACCAGACCCCTGGGGTGCCACATTTGTATAGATGGTGCAATTTGGTGTCTGTCTACTCAGGATTATTATACTACTAAGGCTCAAGGCTCTGTCCTAGGACCCCTACTCTTCTCCATCTGTACCCTTGGCCTGGGACAGCTCATAAAATCCCATGGCTTCCAGTACCATCTGTACGCTGATGACAGCCAGATCTACCTCTCTGGCCCAGATGTCACCTCTCTGCTCTCCAGAATCGCAGCATGTCTATTAGTCATATCCTCCCTATTCTCCTCTCGCTTCCTCAAGCTCAATGTGGACAAAACTGAACTCATCATCTTTCCCCCATCTCGCATATCTTCCCCACCTGATCTTTCTATCACAATAAATGACATCACACTTTCCCCTGTGCCGGCAATCCGCTGCCTTGGAGTAACCCTTGACTCTGCCCTGTCCTTCAAACCGCACATTCAAGCTCTTGCCACCTCCTGTAACTTCCAGCTCAAAAATATTTCCAAAATCCATCCTTTCCTCAACCCTCAATCTACTAAACTGCTTGTGCATGCCCTCATCATCTCCCGCCTCGACTACTGCAACATCCTCCTCTGTGGCCTCCCTGCTAACACTCTCGCACCCCTCCAGTCCATCCTCAATTATGCTGCGCGACTGGTTCATCTCTCGCCTCGCTACTCCTCTGCTACCCCCCTTTGCAAATACCTTCACTGACTCCCATTTCCCCAGCGTATCCAGTTCAAACTACTAACACTGACCTACAAAGCCATCCATAACCTTCCTTCTCCAAACATCTCTGAACTAATCTCCCGATATATTCCCTTACGTAATCTCCGATCCCCCCAAGACCTCCTTTTCTCCTCCACACTTATTCGTTCTTCACCCAATTGCCTCCAAGATTTCTCCCGAATATCTCTCATACTATGGAATTCTGTGCCTCAACACGTCCGATTAGCCTCCACATTTGGATCCTTCAGATAGAACCTGAAAACCCATCTCTTCAAACAAGCTTATAGCCTGCCATGACCTTGCTTGCTGCCACCTCAACACCGGAGCTACTGCAACCCCACCAACCTACTGTCTCCTTCCCCGTTCCTGCAGAATGTAAGCCCAAAAGAGCAGGGTCCTCTTCCCTCTGTACCAGTCTATCATTGCTAGTTAGTTTACTGTAAGTGATATCTGTATTTGGTATGTAACCCCTTCTTATGTACAGCACCATGCAATCAATGGCACTATATAACTAAATAATAATAATAATACTAACAATTGTACAAATAGGACCATTTCTCCTTCTTGCAATATATGCTCTTTGTAGTTAAAAAAAAAAATTATATTAAAATAATAAAGATAGTTTAAGTTCTAAATAGACTCAATTTATTTGTAGGATTTTTGGTGTGCCAGCAACCTGTTTTATTACTCTATTCTTGGTATGAAAAACGTCTGAAAGGGTTTCTTCAAGAATGTAATAAAATGCTTTCCGTCATGCAAGTCAAACAGCAGCCAATCCTAGTCATCTGCCAGGACGGGCTGAAGCCTGAAGAAACACTGCTCCTGATACCTGTGTCTCAAGTGACAGAAGAGCTGTATCGTAAGCACACATACCAGTGAGCTGCAGGAGAAGGGCAGAGACAGGAGAAGAAGTAAATCTTCTTCTTGGCTGTCTGTGTATAAAGATTTTTTTTCTGCAGCCTTCAGTCCGCCATGCATAGTCAGCTGAGGAGAAGATTTATTCTTCTGTCACAGCCCTTCTTTGGCAGGTTGGGAATGTGGACTTATGATACACCTCCTCTGTCAGTTGACGCACAGGTCTCGGGAGCTTTATTTCTTCAGACTGCAGCCCGTTCTAACACATAACGAAGATGAGATGCCGTTTGAGTTACATGATAGGAGCCATTTTATTACATACTTAGAGAACCTCTTTAAAGCAACAGGGGAAAAAAACATCCAATGAGTCCAGCTTTTACAGGAGACTTCAAATGACTTAAGATCTATTGACCCACATTTTTGGATTCTTGGATTTAGTACACGTACACACATGTGCACACAGCCTGCATCTAGACAAATGAATCCTTCCTTAACTTACCACTTGATTTAACGTATCCCAATATGAGTGGCCCAAGATGAACAGCTCTGAAAAGAAAAAAAATGTAATTTTGTGATAATGTGTTGGAAAATGTTTATTGCATGTGAATCTATATGTGGCCAGCAAGACAGAAGTAGAATGGATACCTTTGAAATGTGCTGGAGAAGGATGTTATGAATACCATGGATGACAAGAAGAACAAATAAATCAATTTTGGGACAACTCAAGCCGGACATGTCATTCAAAGCAAGGATCACCAAGCTATGACTTGCCTACTTAGGAAACATCATAAGAGGAGAACAATCACTGGAGAAGGACATCATGGTCAGAAGAATAGAAGGAACAAGGTGAAGAGGAAGACCAGCAACCCGATGGCTTGATACAATCAAGATAACAACGGAGAAGACCCTGGTGGACCTATCTAGGCTTGCACAAGATCGATCTTTCTTCTGATCGTTCATCCGTCAAGTCGCCATTGCTCGAGATCGAGCCAAAGGCTGTTAAATAAAATAAATAAATAGTGGTTGTGATGTGAATTACAGCCTTTCCAGGGTTGAGACAAAGCATTTAATATGATGGTAATCAAAATTAAGGTAAAACATTTTTTAACTTCAGTAAACAGATTTTATGATGATCTCCAAGGTGATAAAAATCGGAATAATAAAAAAATAAGGAAAAAAGTAATGTAAAGCTATAGTCAAAAGATTAGAGTTATCCAACCTTTCTGGATATGGGGGAAAATGTAGAGTAAGGTATAGCAACACCAAATGTTTTTGATAATACCATTACATTAATTATATCAGGTCAGTGTTAAAATTGGTAATAGATTCCTGGTGAAAACATACTTCAAAATTGAAAACATAGGAACCTCCATTTTACTTGACATATAAACATAGTATTCAGAATATGGAGGCACAGGTAAAAGTTCAGGGCCAAAATTCAAAACTGACACAGTGGTCTCACATACCATGTGCCATTTATAATATTGATGTCTTCTTATGTAGCAGAGGGAAATATTGATATGAATTTAAAAAGTAAGTACATCAGCCTCATAAGATGAGTGATAAGGAAATTTGAAGAGGATAAATTAAAGGGTTTTTCTGCTATTATGGTATTAATGAATTATTCTTTGCATAAGTGATCAATATCCGATTAATGGGGGTTCGACTCTTGATTAGCTTATACCAGATCACACAGTGGTACAGAACGGATCAGCACATCTCTGTACACTTCTTAGTGGCCACCCCTAGGTACTGCATCCACTGAATAGGAGCTGAGCTGCCACTAAACACTATGATGGATCTGCGGTGATCTGCTCTGCACAATGTTTACATTTGCACTGCTGGAGCCAGTAACAGCTAACTGTGGGGGTACCTGGTGTCAGACACCCACCAATCTGTTATTGTTGACCTATCCTTTGGATAGGTCATGAATACCATAACTCTAGAACACCCCTTTAAGCAAGTTTGCAGTTGACCTGTTAGCGCGATCTGCCTCTGTTCTCCTCCTATCAATACATTTTTTAGTTTTTATTTAGTGCTCGTTGCAAAGGAGACCAACCACCAGTAGACAAACATACACAGTGCTTACAAGCTCTTTCCATCTGAGCTTGTAAGCACTGCCTTGAGGCTAATTGGGACTGCGGTAGCTCTTAATCCTGGCCAGTTTCAGCCCTACTTCACTTTCAATGCTGCACAGGTAAGTCAAATATAGCATCGCTGGAGTACACAATCCAAGCCACCAGAGTGACGATACAGCTGGCCTGAAGTGTCACTGGATCAAGCAACAAGGAAGTCAGGAGTCTGGGGAGCGATGTGCTCCTGAACAGGGCCGATGGCACAAACCCCTTAGAGTTAAAGAGGTTGTCCACTACTTTAACATTGATGGCCTATCCTTATCCAATTCAATGTCTGATCGGTAGGGCTGCGACACCCTGCACACCAGCCGATCAGCTGTTTTCAGCGTCAGCGACGGTCGGAACTGCTCAGTTACGGAGCAACACAGCACAGCTCCGTCAACTGTATAGTGGCCGCAGCGGAGTACTGCACATCCATCTCTTATTCAAATCAATAGGGGGTGGATGTGCAGTACCTGTCCGTGGCCACTATTCCATGGATGGAGCTGTGCAGCTCCGTAACTGAGCAGTTCTGACGACACCGAGAACAGATGATCTGGTTGTGCTGGGTGTTGCACCTCCAACTATCAGACATTGATGACCTATAATTGTTAAAGTAGTTTAATATAGTATATTTATATATATATATATACATATACAGGGTGGTCCAAAAGTAGGTGGACAGAAAGTGTAATAAGGTTATGAAGGGGGAGATTTATCAAACACTAAATTGCAGCCGCCTGTCTGGATCATCCTCCAATAAACCATGAATTAGACGTGGACGATAAGCTTTCCACCCAATAGATTTCAGGATTCGCATGATAGAAGCTCGTGAAATTCCCAATTCCACAGAGGCTCTTCTGTGGACTTTTCTGGACTCTGAACAAATGTTTCAGCAACAAGTTGTTTATTATCTTCTGTACAGACGGTTTTGGGTCGACCAGTTTTTGGAGCATTAAGGATTGAGCCGGTGGCATTGAATTTGTCACGAATGTGGTAAATGGTTTGTCTCTTTGGGGCTTGAGTACCAAATGTTTCAACCCAGTTTGCTCTAACGGTTTCAGAATTTTTTCCAATACTCTGTTAAAATCCATTTTCTTTGATCTGTATTTAAATTATTTGCCATTATGTGTTATCTGAATTATCTGAAAAGAAAACAGATTTGGGGGAGATCTATCTGTGAAAATTAGATCTGTGAAACTGGAGCAGTTGCCATTAGCAACCAATCAGATTCCACCTTTCATTTTCCAAAGAGTCTGTGTGTAATGAAAAGTGGAATCTGATTGGTTGCTAAGGGCAACTGAGCCAGTTTCACTTTACACCATGTTTGATAAATCTCCCCCTTCGTAATCGTATTACACTTTCTGTCCACCTACTTTTGGACCAACCTGTACATCTGTGTGAGTTAATAGGCACCAGACGTGTGAGCCTTTGGAACTTGCAGTCCTGTTACAGAAACAATAGTACCCTGCAGCTAATGAATCGCAGTGCTGCACCAAGCAATCCAAAAATAGCAAACAACTGGAATAGAGGAAGAAAAGTGACACCATCAGGCTGCAGTTAAAACAGTAATTTGTTCAAGCATACACATCAGGAGAGGCGGTAGGCAAGGGTGTGCGGGCAGGGGAGTAAAGGACTGGACAACGGCCATTTCGCACTGGTACTGCACTTCTACGGGTCAATGTGGACCTGTTTTTAACGCAGCCTGATGGTGTGTGCCACTTTTCTTCCTCGACTCCAGTTGTTTAGTAGGTATATACAGTACAGACCAAAAGTTTGGACACACCTTCTCATTTAAAGATTTTTATGTATTTTCAGGACTATGAAAATTGTACATTCACACTGAAGGCATCAAAACTATGAATTAACACATGTGGAATTATATACTTACCAAAAAAGTGTGAAACAACTGAAATTATGTCTTTTATTCTAGATTCTTCAAAGTAGCCACCTTTTGCTTTGATGACTGCTTTGCACACTCTTGGCATTCTCTTGATGAGCTTCAAGAGGTAGTCACCGCAAATGGTCTTCCAACAATCTTGAAGGAGTTCCCAGAGATGCTAGCACTTGTTGGCCCTTTTGCCTTCACTCTGCGGTCCAGCTCACCCCAAACCATCTCGATTGGGTTCAGGTCTGGTGACTGTGGAGGCCAGGTCATCTGGCGTAGCACCCCATCACTCTCCGTCTTGGTCAAATAGCCCTTACACAGCCTGGAGGTGTGTTTGGGGTCATTGTCCTGTTGAAAAATAAATGATGGTCCAACTAAACGCAAACCGGATGGAATACCATGCCACTGCAAGATGCTGTGGTAGCCATGCTGGTTCAGAATGCCTTAAATTTTGAATAAATCCCCAACAGTGTCACCAGCAAAGCACCCCCACACCATCACACCTCCTCCTCCATGCTTCTCGGTGGGAACCAGGCATCTAGAGTCCATCCGTTCACCTTTTCTGCGTCGTACAAAGACAAGGTGGTTGGAACCAAAGATCTCAAATTTGGACTCATCAGACCAAAGCACAGATCTAATGTCTATTCTTTGTGTTCTTTAGCCCAAACAAGTCTCTCCTGCTTGTTGCCTGTCCTTAGCAGTGGTTTCCTAGCAGCTATTTTACCATGAAGGCCTGCTGCACAAAGTCTCCTCTTAACAGTTGTTGAAGAGATGTGTCTGGTGCTAGAACTCTGTGTGGCATTGATCGGGTCTCTAATCTGAGCTGCTGTTAACTTGCGATTTCTGAGGCTGGTGACTTGGATAAACTTATCCTCAGAAGCAGAGGTGACTCTTGGTCTTCCTTTCCTGGGGCGGTCCTCATGTGAGCCAGTTTCTTTGTAGCTCTTGATGGTTTTTGCAACTGCACTTGGGGACACTTTCACAGTTTTCCCAATTTTTCGCACTGACTCCTTAAAGTAATGATGGCCACTCGTTTTTCTTTACTTAGCTGCTTTTTTCTTGCCATAATACCAATTCTAACAGTCTATTCAGTAGGACTGTGTATCCACCACACTTCTGCACAACACAACTGATGGTCCCAACCCCATTTATAAGGCAAGAAATCCCACTTATTAAACCTGACAGGGCACACCTGTGAAGTGAAAACCATTTCTGGTGACTACCTCTTGAAGCTCATCAAGAGAATGCCAAGAGTATGCAAAGCAGTCATCAATATAAGACATATTTTCAGTTGTTTCACACTTTTTTTGTTAAGTATATAATTCCACATGTGTTAATTCATAGTTTTGATGCCTTCAGTGTGAATGTACAATTTTCATAGTCGTGAAAATACAGAAAAATCTTTAAATGAGAAGGTGTGTCCAAACTTTTGGTCTGTACTGTATATATATATATATATATATATATATATATATATATATATATATATGCTAATATAGTATATTCTATAATGACGATTTATGATGTCCATGCAAATTTGAAAAGTTATCATGTCTATACTTTCTAAAAAGTCTTTTTATACTTTGTCTTTATAGCACTGAGCCAGTTTATAGGTTTCCCTCTAGTCTTACAGCTTTTATCAGTATTAATGGGCCCTGCTGCTAATCTCTAACAGTCTCCAATCTTCGCACTATTGATCCTCATCATTTTTATTTTGACAGTTTTTTTTCTCAAGACATAAAAAATTATGATTACAAATCTTGGCAGCCGTGATGTCTGCTCTGTTTAAGCCAGATATTTTAGTCTTATGGCTTTGCCTTTTCACCTTTTCGTGTATGACTGGCAATTACCACCCTGACCTGCTTGGTTTAACCCTATTGTGTTTCCATAAAAAACAATCCTGTTGGGCGATCAAACGATTCCAAAAAGTATTATACTTTTAATTATTTATTAATCGGGGCATTATATAGGTTATGGAAATGTAGCTTGAGAAGGATCTCTTGTTTTTTATAGTCCCCTGAGCATTGATGGAGTTATTTGCCTTGAATAATCCTCCTCTGCCCCCTACAAAAAAAAGTTGATCACGGAGTGTCCTTGTGCTAGAGAACTCAACGATCATCTGCAATCTTCAGGGAACTTAACAGCAAGGATTTCATTTTCCTCTAGCACCACCACAGGAGAAATAAAGAACTACAGGAAATCAATGGGCTGTTTACTGAATTCATGGAGAGGCCAAGGTCCTCCAGAAGAATCGAGACACTCTTTATACCTGCATGTTTAATTACCAGCCTGAATGAGGTCTCCTGTCTATTAAATCAGGTTGGTCTAACGGGACATTTCAAAATGGGTTTCCTAAACCAGACAACTCCATCAAATACGGCATCTCCATTACGTCTTAGAAGTCTTTGTTGAAGAAGAATTAGGCCAATTTCACGCAAACATATCACAAGTATATTTTTTGCTCCCGATTGTCCTGACCCAACCATGAGTTTAACTATTCAAACTGACAGCACCCTAACAATCCATATTATTAAACACCAGGTTGGGCTGGGAAATCATGGGGTCAATACTGTTTGTATATACTTTCCTTTAAAAACCTTTTGTAAAAATACAATAAAGAGAATTATTGTTAACACTGAAGAGAACTATACAAAAAGGCTTTCTACCTGGTTAAGAGCTGCATGGCGGGTGCTTTATGTGCCATACAATCGCACCGGCCTCTAACAGAAGCAATTACTGCCATCTTTGTACTCCTATAGAGTCCATCTCATGGATGAGATTCATAAGAGATCAGTAATTTCACAATATACTGCAATACTAGGGTACTTCCGCAAGTGATCAAGGGATTAAGTTTCCAAAGAGACTTAAAAATGTGAAAAAAAAAGTTAAAAATGACCAAAATATATAACAATAAAAAAAAATCTCTAAAAGCTTAGAAAACCTCCCCATGAACAATCTGACGGTGGATTTCCTGACTGAAACTTGTCAGCCATCATATATGAAGGCGTTGAGTTCGGGTAAAGAGACCCACTGTTGGTCCATGCTTCACAGACCACGACACACGGATGAATGAATTAGGATTCGCTAATTACTATAGAAAATGTATTGGGGGTTTTCTCAGATTGCTAAACCTCTTACCGACCTCACACTTAAGGGGGCGGATCTTAAGGTTTGGTCGTTGGATGCTGTTGGCTCCTTTGATAAATTAAAAGAGTGCTTCATATCTGCTCCAGTTTTGATTCAATCCGCTCTCCAAAAACCATTCATCGCAGAGGTGGATGCCTCAGAGGTTCGGGTAGGGGCTGTTTTGTCTCAAGGTTCCAAAACTTTGACCAGCTTACGACCTTGTGCATTTTTCTCTAAGAAATTTTCATCTGCTGAGAAAAATTCTTATGTTGGGAATCGCGACCTGCTCGCTGTCAAGTTAGATTTGAAGAATGGAGATATTTTTGAAGGAGGCTACACATCTGGTTACTGTGATGACGGATCATAAAAATTTAGCTTATATTGAATCTGCTAAACGTTTAACCTCAAGACAGACCATATGGCCTTATTTTTTTCTAGATTCAATTTTTCCATCACATTCAGACCGGGGTCTATGAATGTTAGTGCTGATGCTTTGTCACATAGCCTTGATTCAGTTTCTCCTCCAGAACCTCCATCCTCCATTCTTCCTCTAGGAATTGTGATTTCTATGGTATCCTCAGAATTGGAAGCTGAAATTTGTGAGTTCCAGTCTTTGGCCCCATCTGCTACTCCGGAATCTAAATTATTTGTGCATGTGTATCTAAGATTGCAATAGTATTGGTAATAATTTGCGCTACACTAAGAGACAAGAACAAGGGATGTAAATAGGTCGATAAAAGTGAAAAGGATGTGAGAGGGATAAAACAGTATCGGTTTATTGGATAAAGTTTAAAAGTAGAGAATTAAAATTACATAAAATAAGGCAGATAAAACACGAGCAGTAGTGGTATAGGCTCGGAGTCTTAATTGAAATCCAGTTGGTCCAAATAATAACTGATACAATAATGATATACACCAATTTTGTATGGTAGTGGTCTTCCCTTGTAGGGAACAGAAAAAGGGGGGACAAATTAGTATGAGAAAATGTAACCCTATAGAGAGTGTGCGTAGGTATTTAGGTACCAGCGGTTATTACCTGGATGTCTGATATTTCTGATATATACCGGTGGCGGGATCGTCCACACTTGCTTATAAAGGGGTGCTAGTTGGAATAAATTAGGGTTATTAATAAAATAAACGGAGAGGGTGGTCTTTCAATTAGAGTATATTATAATTATCAGTCTCTAGGATGGGGCTGTAGTTGTAGTTAATGTCTTGTTCATGAAAATTGTAAGCAGGAGATGGAGCAAATGCAGTGATGGTTCCTGCCGCGAGCCTAGGTAGATGAAAATAGGCAGATATAGTGACAACCTAGTCAGGTAAAATGTGTGTGGAACCAATAGGAAATACCTGCTATCTGAGAGTTGAATGGCAGCTAAGCGTCAGGGTAGTGGAGGGTACTGTAGAGAGTTGTTGGTAGTTGTGGTACCTGGCTAAAGAGGCAAATAATTGTTAAACCGGTAACACTGTAGGGTTACCATTAAGAGTACGATGCGTGGTGACTTACTGATGTTAAGGCTGAGGTGAGTAACTAACTTTACAGGAGGGACAGTGGGCCATGGGTGGCACAGCGGTCCAAAATGATGTGCCCTCAGGGAGGGGGTATATCTCGAACACTGCGCACTGTGGGGTACCCAGATAAATGGAGTGTATGGGTACCAGTCGCATTTTCTTCTCTGATGGTAATAGACGGTGGCAGATTATACCTTTGACTCGTCTAGCATAGCACTTTTAAACTTTATCCAATAAACCGATACTGTTTTATCCCTCTCGCATCCTTTTCACTTTTATCGACCTATTTACATTCCTTGTTCTGGTCTCTTAGTGCAGCATAAATTATTACCAATACTATTTTAACCTTATGGTACCAGTCCCGGTACCTTTGGACAAGTAGTGGCTCTTGTCCCAATTTGCTGCAGGCCTATTAGACCACCTACAAGCGCCACTGTTTTTCACTTTAATTGCATCTAAGATTGCATCTATTGCAGGAGTTTCATGATTCAGTCCCAAGTGGTCACTGCTACACAGAAAGCTGTTGTTAGACTCTTTTGGTGGCCATCCATGCTTAACGATATTAGGGATTTTGTATCTGCCTGTGAGATTTGCACATGCACTAAAGTCTGTCATAACCGGCCGCGGAATTAGCTCCATTGCCTAATCAAGAAAGACCGTGGACTCATTTGTCGACGGATTTCATTACTGACTTGCCTGTGTCTGGTTAAAAACTGTAACTTGGGTGGTAGTAGACCGATTCAGTAAACAAGCTCCCTTTGTTCCATTATCTGGATTACCTAATGCTGAAATGCTTTCCAGGTTATTTATTAATTATGTGGTGACTTTGCATGGCATTCCCTTAAACTTTGTATCTGATGGGGGCTGCAATTTTTCACAAAATTCTGGAGAGCTTTCTGTAGGAAATTGGGGATTGATTTTTTGTTTTCCTCTGCTTACCACCCTGAAACCAATGGTCAGACAGAGAGGACGAATCAATCGTTAGAACAAATTTTAAGTTGTTTTGTTGAGGCTCAGCAGGAGGACTGGTCCTCATTTTTGCAACTTGCTGAGTTCGCCTTTAACAGTCAGGTCAATCAGTCCACTGGAGTCTTGCCTTTCTTTTGTAATTATGGTTTTCATCCTCATTTTGGTGAATTTTCTAGTATGAGTTCTGGATGTCTTGAAATTGAGGTGACCATTCAGAAACTTGAGGATGTTTAGAGGGAGGTTCAGAGGAATATTGGGGTGGCTCAGAGTCATCAAAAACGTAAAGCCGATAGGAGACGTTCGGTGGGTTCCATTCTCAAAGTTGGTGATAAAGTTTGGTTATCGTTCAAGAATATTAGGTTAAAAGTAACTTTTAGAAAAGTTGAGTCCTAAATTTATTGGCCTGTACGAGATTCTAGAGGTAGTCAATAAAGTTGCCTTTAGATTAAAGCTTCCACAGTCCCTTCATGTCCCCATTGTTTTCCACAGATCCCTGTTAAAGAAGTTTGTCACTTCGGTGTTGTCTGTCTCATCCTCACCTCCTCCAGTCTCTGTTGATGGAGGTTTGGAGTAAGAGGTGCAGAGGATCGTGGATTCTCGGAGGGTTCGAAATTCCCTCCAATATCTTGTTCATTGGAGGGGATACGGACCCAAGGAAAGATCCTGGGTTCCAGCTCGTTTGGTGAAGGCTGAACGTCTGATCGGAGCTTTTCATCGTTGGTTTCCTGGGAAACCTGGGAGTCCCATGATCCCCCGTAGAAGAGGGGGTTCCTTCACAATTCCTCCACGGAGAGTATCTGGGAACCAGTGATGGACAGCTCTGTGATCCTATCCTGTGCTGGAGTATGCTGAGCTGTCGGTGTTATGATTGACAGCTCAGTTGACCTATCTAAGACGGGGAGACGCACAGATTACTACAGGTGCTCCCTGTTCTTAGTAATTGCCCTGCTATTTAGGTGAGCTGTCTGGCCCAGATCACTGCCAGTCAAAAACTTCTGCTCTCTATTGTGTATTTGCCTGATTCCTGTGCTGTGAGTTCTGATCTACTGCTGCCTGACCTTTGGACCGTATTCTAACTTCCCGTTTGTTATTGCCCCTTTACTTATCTATTTCTCTGGTATTCTGACTCTGGACTGTGACCTGACTTACGCCTTTGTCTTTTCCCTTAGTTTACTATATGCTCTCTTGGTACTGACCCCGGAACTTCTCACTTCTCTGCCTTACGGCCTGTCTATGAGTAGCGATTCGCGTCACAATGAGGGTGTTGATTTTTGGCATGGGAACCCGCTGCTGGTCCGTGCTTCACAGACCGTGACACACGGATGTATGATTACAGCGTAAAGCCTCAGCCATACGTTTATGTAACACGGCCCGTCTGTGGACCGTGTTGCATGGACTGGCTGTGGGTCTCTTGACTTAAAAAGGACAGTCTCATACATGAGGGTGTTAAGTTTGGTTAAGGAGACCAACCTCTGGTCCTTGCTTCATAGACCGTGACACATGGATGCAGTGTCGGACTGGGTAGGCAAAGGCCCACCGGTAACATTGATTCTTGTGGCCCACTTTTCAACATCAAGCAAAAAAAACTTAAATCTAGTACACAAATTTACTTTTGCTTCTATGTAATATTAATTTGGCTAGCTTTTTTAGTGAATAATTAGATGATTCAAAATTTGCAGAAAAAGGTATCAAGTGTAATAGCACTATGCATTAACACTCCTTCATAAGGGCCCACCGGAGGATTCTACTGTTCCCCCGTGGGCCAGTCCGAGCCTGCACGGATGTTAGAATCCAGTCTAAAGTCTTAATCAGATGTGTATGTAACACGGTTTGTGCATGGACCGTGATGCAAGGATTGGCTGCAGTTCTCTTGACCTGAACTTAACAGCCTCATATATTCCAATTAGGCCAGGTGACCAGCGGCTAGTCCGTACATCACGGTCCATACACGGAAGTCTGAATGATGCTTAAGACTCAGATAAGTCAATACTGCATAACGGACATTTTCTTATTACTGGTACAACCAGCACAGGCATATTAAAGACATTTTGCCAAGTGAACCCACTCAGCTGAAAGCAAGGAAGAGGCGCATTAGTAAAGTGGATTCTTGCTTCAGGAATGAAAATTAGCCACTGGTTATAAGGATGAAACAAATGAAGCTGATTTAATGCAGCGCACAGTGCCTTTATCCTAAGTTTGAGCAATTTTTCAAATCAGTGCCACAGGGCATGTAGAGACTTTTAGTTCCTGATGAAATTGCAAATGCAGCGGCACAATAAAGCAGTTCAGAATTGTATCTGAAATGCTAAACACCAGCACTATACATGACAATGTTTAGCTGAATTTAGTCATTGACCTTTAGAAGTGTTTTGTGTTAACCAATTTGACATTTTTGTTAAAAGAAACACATCTGCTGCGTTATATGAAAACATAGCTAAAAAGACAAGCAAGCTTATTTATCAAATCTAATGCTGCACGTGAAAAGAGGGCTGTGAGCCCGCCATATGAGAGGAGGTAATCAACTTTGCTTCTTATTAGCGATGAACAAATCTTTTGAAATTTGAATTCACCAGGTTTGTAAAAAAAATTTAAAAAAATTTAATTTGAGGCAGATTGATTTGCCGCAAATTGCAAGCAATGGCTTTCTAAAGATCCATGCAAAAACAATCCTTTTTTGAGAATATATATATATATTTTATCCTACTCAGGGTAGGGTTTCCAGCAGCAGCATAGTATAGCTATAAACACAATAAACAGAGGCAGTGGATGTGTGGCTACTTATCAGCAGTGGTAGCAACTGCACAGTATAGAACATGATGGGTCAGCCAAGGTGATGTCCGGATGTGTAGGACCAGCATTGGCAGCCTCAGCAACAACAGTTTAGTATAGATATAGAAGACTATGGATAGGCAGATGCGTGGCTGCATGTCAGCAGTGGCAGTGGCACCGCTCGTACAAATAGTAATATGTCCGGCGGTGTAGCAGCCCCGGAAGTGTAAGCATCACAATACAGTTAAAAATGATGGACAGCAGGAGATGTCTGGCTGTGAAGAGGCATTGGCAGCAGCAGAACATTATAGGCCCCAATGGACAAGCAGGCAGATGCTGGAGCCGATCTCATCATTGTCATCAACCATGATGATTCATTTTGACAAATGTAAAGACTTCCACACTTGAGGAGGACAATCTGGTCTGCCTGAACGTGACAAATCCACCTGCCGCTCTGATTACCCTCTCTAGCAATATATGGCAAACTGATCCAATTTGCTGACTCAGAAGTCCATGGGGTCAGGGCTTAAGTTATCTGTTGGAGAAAGAGCACAGTACACAGTGTCGGACTGGGATGCCAAGGGCCCACCATTAACCAAGTCCAGGGCCCCACTTTTCAGCTACATGCAAATGTGACATTATCCTCACTCACAAATGTATATAACAATGAACTGGGTAGATTGTTACATGAATAAAATGCTGCCTTTGTCTGTACGTAGTGATTCAAGCATATTGTGCCAAGTACTGTTCATATAAGAGGGTGGTGGCCCACCGGAGGATTCTCCTGTTCTCCTGTTGGCCAGTCCAAGCCTGAGTACAGGTATGACTGAACCTGGCTGTCTCCATTTGCTGTTGTGCATGAAATTGGTGCAGTAGCAGATAAAAAATTTGGTCCATCACGTCATATATCCTGTAAACCACTAAAGGCTATATCCCGTACAAGTGATCTAGTTAGCATTTTTGGGGTGAAAGCATACTTTTAAAGAAATATACCTTCTTGAGGAATATGGTGGCCATGGCCAGGAGAATGCCTGGGCAGTTCAACTATTTTTACATTGTGAAACATGCCCTCCAGGCTTTGAAGAACAGTCTACCTGAGAATGGCCAGTAAACACTGTTGCTGCTGCCTCAGCTACTTGTTGTCGTTTTAGTGCTGGCACAGACAGGGAAGCATTGACTCTTTTGGGAGGGAAAACAGGTCTCTTGGTCCCTCTCGGAAGCTGGAAATAATTCCATTTTGCCTTTAAAGTGAGGGTGTAAAGCATGGCTATCCACACGTCATCCTTTTGTTTGAGGCTAACAAATGTCCGTTATCCTACAAGTATTCCGGCATACAGCTTGCCATGCTCGTCAGCATGAAAGGGGACCCTGTTGGTTCACTGTCCGCACCTCTCTGTGATGGCTGGTCGTCATAGTCAGAGTTGTCATCGTCATCATTAATTTCACACTGACTGTCAACCTCATCCCCTGCCTGTGCCTGGGATAACTCAATGTCCACCTCCACATCCACCTGCTGCTGCTCTTCCTCATCCCCCTCATGCTGCATATGATATTGTCCTTCAAAGACGATGCGGGGTGGTGAGGAACATTTGTAGAAGTTGCTGTTCTTCCTCAATCCCTTGTTGCATCCTTCATCATTGTGATTGTTGTTTCTATTATAAATATGAGGAGAGGATATTGCTGATGTCGAAGTTGTCCCTACAGAATATAGTCACCGCTTTACGCTGCTGGTACAGATATGTAATGTTGAATACCATCGTGTTGCAATGTCGCAAATTAAGCGTTGCTCAGGTAGACTGTTCTTCAAACTAAAAGTACAGATAGCTGAGTGATGAAGCGATTAGTGATGAGTAGTGTTGAGCATTCCGATACTGTAATATCGGGTATCGGCCGATATTCGCGGTATCGGAGTTCCGATACTGAGTTCCGATATTTTTACAATATCGAATACTGGAATCGGAACTTCCCATAATGCCTGCGCTCTGCAGTGTCTCTGAAGGATGACAAGCTGGATGGCAGCGCTCAGCTGCGATCCAGCCTGTCATCAGAATGCCATCCCAGAATTCTCCTGATTGTTTAAAAGCCGGCGGGCGGTAAAAAGCCGGCGGGCGGTAAAAAGCCACCGGCTTTTAAACAATCACACAGCCTCATACTGCTTCCCCGCAGCCTCCCACCCCGATCCTCCACTCCCCTCGCCACCTCCCATCCCGATCGTAAGTTAGGACCGGGCGGGGAGCGCAGCACCAGGGAGCGGGGAGCGAAGGACCCGGGCGGGGAAGCCGGCAGTGAAAAGACTTCACCGCGGCTTTCCCGTTCTGTGCTGCGCTCTCCCGCCGGTTATTTCAAATGAACAGCTGAGGTATCCGATCAGCTGTTCATTTGAAGTAGCCGCGGTGCTCTGCACTGACTGCATTGCATGAACTCACATGAACTTTCCCACGGCCGCACAGGTCAGCCACACCTCCCAGACCATCAGACCGTCATGATTGGTGTGTGCGGGATGTGTGCGGGATGTGTGCGTGCAGGCAGACATAGGCCGATGTGACACTACTACTCGCATCGGCCTATGTCTGTCCCCCGTCCACTCGTGCCAGCAGGATCAGCTTGATGGGAGCAGTAGTTCCCATCAGCCTGATCCTGCTATTTAAATTGCCCTTTAAACTGGCCCATATGTTATTTAGTCCCCCATAGTTTTCTATTTTTGCCCCTATACATGTTTTATTTAGGCCCCCATTTTTTTGGGGGGGGGTTGTTGGTCCCCAATAAATTTTAAATACATTTCATTGGTGGCCAGTGGTTACCTAAAATAAATTAGTTTATACATTACCTGTCCCCGCCGATCGCCACCTAAAATAAAGTAAAAAATAAAAAACTACACCTATACTCACCTAGACACCTAATTCCCCGAAGCCATCGATCGCCTGTAATAAAATAAAAAAATAATAAACCTCAACCTTATCCTTACCCCTCCGTAGTAGTCCACGAGTGTCCCACGAAGATCTCCAGTTTAGAGCAGCCACATAGAATGTGACCGCTCTGAACTGCTGCCGCCTCTAGAATGCCGGGGCCGTAAAGCAGCCCCGTCATTGCATAAGCGGGTTCGCTGGAGTTCAGGCAGCGCTGCTCCGGTGACCTCCTTTACGGCCCTGCTGTACCATAAGAAATTCCCACGGTACAGCAGTGCCGTAAAGGATGTCTCCGGAGCTGCGCTGACTGAATGCACTCTGGTGACCTCAGTCAGGGGCTCCCGCTGCCGGGAGCGGACGTGTTCCCGGCAGTGTGAGCTTACAGCAGCCATGCACAGCTGTCACAATCTCCAGATGTGACAGCTGTGCATGGGAGATCAGCGCAGGAACGTGGACAGGTAACTATTTTTTTTAGTAAACTAAGAATTAAATAAAATGGTGTGTTTTATTTCAAATAAATTATTTTTTTCTCAGTGTAGTGTGTGTTTTTTCTTTTTAACACTTTGTAGGTTAGTAATGGGGGTGTCTTATAGACGCCCATCATTACTAACCTGGGCTTCATGGCAGCTGGCGCTGACATGAACCCCACCACTATTACCCCCTGCTACCGCACCAGGGCAGCATGGAAGAGCGAGGCTAAGTGCCAGAATTGGCGCATCCTATGGTACAACTAGGCAGCTGGGGGCTGGAATCTGCAGCGCAGGGAGACCCAAGCTTTCTGGGTCCCCCCCGCTGCAAATTGCAGTCCGCAGCCACCCCGGAAAATGGCGCGTTCATAGAAGCACCATCTTCTGGCGCTGTACCCAACTCATCCAGGGCCCTGGTGCGGTGGCTCACTGGGTAATAAAGGGGTTAGGGCCAGCTTGGCATTATCAGCTGGCCCTAAGCCTGAAATTCATGGGGTCACGCCAATATTAGACATGACCGCCATGAATTTCTAGTAAAGTATTTAAAACAAACACAACACCCAGAATAAAGTCCTTTAATTGAAATAAACACACAATTCTTTATTGTTCTAAATTAAACCATACTTACCATCACGCCCATTCCAGCTGAAGTCAACGATCTCCTGCAATAAAAGAAAAATAATAAAGCAACATCATCCTTACCTTTCCATGGTTCCCAGGACAGCTTCAGCTCTGCTACATCGAGATGACAGGCTGGACCGCAGCAGAAAGCTGCCATCCAGCCTGTCATCCCGCAGACACTGAGAAGCGCAGGCATGCTTGCGCTCCTCAGTGTCAGGCTGTGACGGCATAAAGATGAGCCGAGTCTCTCACGCTCACCGGATGCGCAGGAGAATTCTCCCACGCTGTCAGTGACGTGCATGAGGTGAGCTGAGTTCATTGTCGGCTCATCTGGATGCCGTCACAGCCAGACACTGAGGAGCGCAAGCATGCCTGCTCTTCTCAGTGTCTGCGGGATGACAGGCTGGATGGCAGCTTTCTGCTGCGGTCCAGCCTGTCATCTCGATGTAGCAGAGCTGAAGCTGTCCTGGGAACCATGGAAAGGTAAGGATGATGCTGCTTTATTATTTTACTTTTATTGCAGGAGATCGTTGGCTTCAGTTGGAATGGGCGTGATGGTAAGTATGGTTTAATTTAGAACAATAAAGAATTGTGTCTTTATTTCAATTAAAGGACTTTATTCTGGGTGTTTGTGGGTTTTTTTTAACTTTGACTATGGGGTTAGTAATGGGGGTGTCTTATAGACGCCTCTCCATTACTAACCTGGGCTTGATGTCAGCTGGCATTATAAGCTGACATCAACCCCAGCCCTATTACCCCACTGCCACCGCTACAGGGCAGTGGGAAGAGCGAGGCTAAGTGCCAGAATTGGCGCATCCTATGGATGCGCCATTTCTGGGGCGGCTGACGGCTGGTGTTTCTAGCCTGGGAGGGGGCCAATATTCATGGCACCCTTCCTGGGCTATTAATATCAGCCTCCAGCTGTCTGCCTAGCCTTTGCTAGCTATTAAAATAGGGGGGACCCCACATCATTTTTTTGGGGGGGGTCCCCCATTTTAATAGCTAGTATAGGCTAGGTATTCAGCTGGGGGCTGATATTAGTAGCCTGGGGAGCTCCGTGGGTATTACCCCCTTCCCAGGCTTCAAATATCTGCCCCAGCTGTCTGCTTAACCTCCGCTAGAGCCTAAAATTACGGGGAACCTCACGCCAATTTTTTTTTTAATAAATCCTTTATTTTAACACTAAATGACAAGTACAGTAAGCAACACTGTCACTGTACTTCATATATATGTGACTGACATGTTTCTATCTATCTAATCTATGTGTGAAGCTCTATTCTTTCTGTTCTAAATTGTTGGGTACCGGTGTATGCCGCTGCTGAATTGCCGGCTTTTCATGTTTCACTGTGAGCACTGTTCCGATCGATTTGGGCAACCACCTCCCCCAATACATTCTACATTATTGTTAGTTGTTTTCCTTCATGTAGAATTAACCTTCAAGGAAAGAAAGGGTTTATTTTCATTCCGATATTTGTGTCCCATTGACTTGCATTGGTTTCTGGTATCGGAATCGGCGATATCCGATACTTTTTGGGTATCGGACGGATCCAATCCGATCCGATATTTCCTGATATCGGAAGGTATCGCTCAACACTAGTGATGAGCAAACACGGTCGCCACTACTCGGTACTCACCCAAGCATCATGGTGCTCGACAAGCTCGGCGCTCGGCGAGTATTTCCGGGTTGCTCGGGCGGGAATTCGGGTCCCCTCCCTGCATGTTTGGCGCTCTTTAGAGAGCCAATGAACATGCAGGGATTGCCTTCCATGCACTGTAATGCCGTAGCCATGTTGGTTGTGGGCATTACAGTGATTGGCTGGCCGCACAGCATCATCAGGTCTATATAAGACCTGGCGCCGCCATGCTCGTCACAGTCACTCCGGATCAGACAGTGTAGGGAGAGCTGCTGCTGTGTCAGGGAGAAATTTGCTTGAGTATTAGGTAGGACCATGCCAGCCAGGCATGGTCGTGTGTGACAATGGCCGGAACCTGGTGGCGGCTCTGAGGCAAGGCGAGCTCACACACGTACCATGCCTGGCCCATGTGCTTAACCTCATGGTTCAGTGGTTTCTCATATCCTACCCGGAGCTGCCGGATCTGCTTGTTAAAGTACGCCGCCTGTGTGCCCATTTTAGAAAGTCAGCTACAGCTTCCGCCGTCCTTGCAGTGTTTCAGCAGCGGTTGCAGCTTCCGGCTCACAGACTGGTGTGTGATGTCCCCACGCATTGGAACTCTACACTGCAGATGTTGGGAAGGATTTGTGAGCAGAAGAGGGCAGTTGTTGAGTGCCAGCATCAACAAGGCCGTCGACATTCAGTTCAGACTCCACACATAAGACCTCAGGAGTGGACATGGATGTCCTCCAAAACTTTGAGGACTCCACCAAGATGGTGAGCGGCGATGACGCCATAATTAGCGTCACCATCCCGCTTCTCTGTTTTCTGAAGCACTCTCTGCTCACAATCAAAGAGGATGCATTGCAGGCGGAGAACGATGAGATGGAGCAAGGAACCATACAGGGTCATTACACACAGCCAAGCCTCATCTCATTCCAACATGGATTGGGTGACAATGAGGAAGAGGAAGAGGAGGAGGAGGAAGGACAGGAGCTAGTTTCATGCACTATAGACGGTACTACCTGCACAGCTGTCATACTGTCTGTTCAGCGTGGATGGCCAGAGGACAGAGAGGAGGAGGAGGAGGAGGAGAACATGGTCAGTCATCCTCTTGGTGAGGACATGGAAGTCTTGCCTGTTAGCAGTCTGGCACGCATGGCTGAGTTTATGTTACGCTGCCTTTCCCATTACCCTCGCATTCTCAAAATTTTGGGTGACAGCCATTACTAGCTGGTGACACTTCTAGACCCACGTTACAAGGAGAACTTTATATCTCTTATTCCTGAGGCGGACAGGTCTACAAAAATGGGGCTGTACCAGAAGGCCCTTGTTGCGGAACTATTAAAAGAATTCCCATCTGAAAACGCTGGCGGCAGAGGGCACACTTCTTTGGACAACCAAGGAGTACAGGCGAGAGAGACACAACTTCAATTCAGCAGAGGCAGGGGAACGCTGTCAAAGTTCTGGGAGAGTTTTCTCAGACCCTCCCATCGGACAGGCCCCGAGGCGCGGGGTACTCTCACAAGGAATGCAAAGTTTGGGAAGATGGTGAGGGAGTACCTTGCCGACTGTACCAACATCCTCCGTGATTCTGCTGTGCCTTATAATTATTGGGTATCCAAGCTGGATACGTGGAATGAACTGGCTCTCTATGCCTTGGAGGTCCTGGCCTGCCCTGCCGCCAGCGTTTTATCAGAGCGGGTTTTTAGTGCCGCTGGTGGAATTATAACTGATAGGTGCATAAGCCTGTCAACTGAAAATGCTGACAGGCTGACTCTTATAAAAATGAACAAGGGCTGGATTGGGCCAGACATCTCAACACCACCGAATGATAGCAGCGTAACATAAACTTAAATCCAGTGTCTTTTCTTGAGAGGTGTATTCCCATGCACCTTTTCACACCCACACATGGGTATACGCTTCCTGACTTTGGCTATTTGCTCTTGTCCTCCTCCTTCTCCTCATCCTCCACCATATCACCAGGGTGACCGTGGTCCGTGATGCAACACCCACCTAATTTTTTTAAAGGGTGTTTATGATGCCCGTAAAAAAAATTTTTGATACAGTATGTTCATGTATACCCCCCAGGGGTAAATGTTTGTCAGCCCATACGCTTAGTGCATGGGCATTACAAATATAGGAAGCCCGCTCCTTTCTAATGGGAACATTTTTCTATGAGGCCCTCCTCCAAATCTCTTCCAAGGGGCATTGAAGTGCCTCCAAATTTTTGGCAGCCCTGGTATTCACTGCATAGGCCAACACTATGGGAGACTCTCTCCTTTCTAATGGGAACATGTCGTACCTTGTTACTGTGGCCCTGCTCCATGTGTCTTTAAATTCTTAGTGGGGTTTTTCCTAAAATTGTCAGCCATTGGACACACTGCATACCCTATAACTGTATAGCAGACTCTCTCCTTTCTAATGGGAACATGTTGTACTTGTTACTGTGGCCCTGCTCCATGTGTCTTTAAATTCTTAGTGGTGTTTTTACAAAAATTGGTCAGCTGTTGGACTCACTGCATACCCTATAACTGTATAGCAGACTCTCTCCTTTCTAATGGGAACATGTCGTACGTTGTTATTGTGGCCCTGCTCCATGTATCTTTAAATTCTTAGTGGGGTTTTTCCTAAAATTGTCAGCCATTGGACTCACTGCATAACCTATAACTGTATAGCAGACTCTCTCCTTTCTAATGGGAACATGTCGTACCTTGTTACTGTGGCCCTGCTCTGTGTGTCTTTAAATTCTTAGTGGGGTTTTTCCTAAAATTGTCAGCCGTTGGACTCACTGCATACCCTATAACTGTAAAGCAGACTCTCTCCTTTCTAATGGGACCATGTCGTACTTGTTACTGTGGCCCTGCTCCATGTGTCTTTAAATTCTTAGTGGGGTTTTTCCTAAAATTGGTCAGCCGTTGGACTCACTGCATACCCTATAACTGTATAGCAGACCCTCTCCTTTCTAATGGGAACATGTCGTACCTTGTTACTGTGGCCCTGCTCTGTGTCTTTAAATTCTTAGTGGGGTTTTTCCCAAATTTTGGCAGCCCTAGCAGTCACAGCATGGGCATTACCACTTATAGGAGAACCGCTCCTTTATAATGGGAACATTTTTTTTACTGAGACCCTGTCTCTTCAAAGGGGTATTGGGTTGCGTCCAAATTTTTGGCAGCCCTTGCACTCACTGGGTACGCAATAACAGTGTAGGAGACCCGCTTGTTAATAATGGGAACAACAAAGCATAGCCGGCTGTTGGCTCTCTAACAATAGCTAGGGCCGACTGCTGGCCTTTTAAAAATAGTAAGCGCCGTCTGATGTCCTTATAAAAATAGGCTTTATGACTTTCAGAGTCCCTCCATCATAAATAAAACAGGAAGCGTCTGATGATGTGTCACACACCACATTGACAGCTAAGGTTGTAAAATGTTAAAATGACATTTCCCGGTGAATGCATTTGTCTTAAAAAAAAACGTAAAAAAAACAAAACAATAGGATCTTTCTTTAGTATAAAAAACAGCGTCACCAATTTAACAACAATGTAATCACATTGTTCAGCTCATGCACCTCCTCCTCCATCTCCGAAATGACCACATCAGTCACAAGCTAAAAGCACTGCAGCACTGCCTTGGCCAAGCGGCAACAGGCTGTGCTGAAGATAACATGCTTAATGCTTAATTGACAAACCGCCCAGCGCTGCAGAGTTGTTGAAAGCTGTAACACAGCAGCCTGATCTGTGGCTCTCACCGCTGAACATACAGCCAGGCATGGTCGTGTGTGACAATGGACGGAACCTGGTGACGGAGAAATGACAGCCGGGGTAGATACAGTTTCCCTCTATGCCAGTCCTTTCACCGAGCTAAAGAATATGGCTGTGGTGAAATACAACTCCCACTGAGAAGCTGTTTCAGATTGAAAAACATTGTGCCCACCAGAGGATTTGATTCTGAGGGCTAACCTTTCTCCCCCACTCAAGAGCCCCATAGCAGCTGCAAAGTTAGCGCTATCATGAATTTTCCTGAGGTAGAAGCCAAGGCACACCAGAGGATTCTCTGGTGGGACAGTCCAACCCTGCCGAGAAGCAGTCCTGGCTAAGAAAAGTGTGTGGAAAGGTTCCCGGACACTCTATGGCTGCTTTTTTAATGTGGATCGGCCATGCTTATGCATGTTATTTCTCAAACCGCATTACAGATCAGGCCATTGTCCAACTCTGTATTCAAGAAATTAAATGCGCAAAGAAATGTGTGTGGGTCAAAGCACCACCGACAAGGGCGAGTTGATGTTGGACGGGCTGCCATTGCTTCTGCAACAAGCTGCATTACAGGACTTCCTGTGAGAAATGACATGCAGGGTAGATAGGGTTTCCCTCTATGCCAGTACTTTCACCGAGCTAAATACAACTGTCAGCAAAAAAAAGTTGTGGACTGGCTCCGTACCGTCCCTGGCCACATTCACCTGTCCACGTGTTTGTGGTTAGGCGGTTCTTCCCAGTAAGTGCACTGGGGAGGGCACGGGTAATGTTGTGGGACCCATGCTTGTGGAAGGTGGAGGCGATTCCGGGAAATATACTGGCGGCTGGGGACCGAGTATGGACACCCGGTCGCCGCCGGCATGAGGTTGTGAAAAGCTTCCGCCTCCACGAGCTTAAAAGGCCACATTTCAAGTGCAAGCAGCTGTCAAAAATTTGGCAGTATAGTATTGCAGCCTGTGGGTGGGTGCGCTTGCATTCCAAGGAATGGGGTAGGGACAACTGAACGCTGCAGTGGGACAAGGACGTGGACGGTGATTGTTGCAAGTCTGCAACGACAGGTGCATGGCGGGAGGCATCTTCGCATGTGCCAAGGATCACTTATGATGGGCACACTTTTAGACAGTGACCTGGAAGGCAGAGATGCTTCCAGAGTTCTTCCCCATGCTGTTCCCATGTCTTTTCAGCACTGTATGCATGTGTCTGATGATGTGTCACACACTACATGGCCAGATAAGGTTGTAAAATGTTAAAATTACATTTCCTGGTGAATGCATTTGTCTTGGTTGAAAGCAATGCAAAAGTGCAAAAACGCATCAAAAACGCAACGTGTGAACATAGCCCAAGGTGAGGAGGCGTATTTTTGGTTTTGGTTATTTATTTTGCCTTCTATACAAGTCATTACCCTGGAAAGGATGTTCCTTAACATATTTCCCAGGAAAATCCATTTTGGTTTTGTTTTTGTATGTTTTATTGTGAGTCAGTAAAAGTGGCGTAATACTCTGACAACGTTATTAACAGCAGTGACCTGGGAGTCAGAAATGCTTCCAGGGGTCTTCCCCATGCTGTCCCCATGTCATTTGAGCACTGTTCCCATCGATTTGGGCAATTTTTAGGCCCTCTGCAGACCGCCGGGGGAAGCCACCTGAAAAATGCTCGAGTTTCCCATAGACTTACATTGGGCTCGTTGCTCGGGTCGAGCACCCGAGTATTCCAATTTGCTCGACCCGAGTAACGAGTACCCGAGCATTTTAGTGCTCGCTCATCACTAGAAGCGATCCATCCGTATAAAAACATAATTTATTAAAAAAAATATATAAAACATAACAATTTGCACTTATTCTCAGTACAGCCCACTAACGCTTCAGATCCAACATCAGCCTGATTTGTAAGTCCCGTAGACTTTCTCTCTTCTAGCCTTTCTGTTGCTCTGTCAGTGCACACGCGCTGCCTCCCATACCTCTGGTACTTCCGGGGATGCTCACACACTGACCCGCAAGCCTCCTGGTTTTCGTGTCACAGAGCATCTCCAGGAAGATCCACTTCATTAGAGGTGGGGGGTCACGACATGTGCCGCAAACGTCAGTAGTAACTCTCACCCCTATTCAGCTGATTGGATGGTGCCTCATCTAAATACACGTTCGACTCTCACCGTGACACGCCCCCGTAAGAAGCTGGTGGCGAAACGCGCGTCAGGGGAGGGGACGCTGAGTACAACTTTTCACTCCCACTTTGATTCCTTTACATACAGATATATTAGGTCTATATCAAGGGATTGTTGTTTTGTCAAGGGTATGGGAGGACACGGAGGTGTATAGTCTATTCTGGCACCCTGTCTCACTTGAGTTTATCCTCTTTCCCATTTTCAAACTGTCACTACCTGACCATACACTTGTTTTATTATTGATTGTACTGAATACTAGCCTTTGAATACTGCATTCTTCTAGCCATAACATTTCTGGGCTGTGCAATATAGTTTCTACTTTAGGCTCCATACATCTGGTGTCAATCTAAACAGCCATAGTGTGTAGACTGTTTCTTTTGATTTGATCTTTATGTGAATCCCTAAGCTTGTAAACATTGTAGATGGAGGGGTCACGGTACTATTATTGAAATACCCAGTCTTTGATTATACATTTTTTTCATACCTTATTTGTATTATTACAAATTTTTTCAGCATCCCCTATATGGCATTCTGCTTTTTTATTGTTGTTTTATATTTTGTTTCAATAAATTATGTTTTTATACGGATGGAATGCTTCATCACTCACCTATATGTAGGTTTAGTCTGGGTTATTTGTGGTTGAATCTAGTTAGAAGTGCCATTTTATAATATTAGTGGACTTCAGTGCTTAATAAGACTGCCTGGAGGGCACGCTTCACAACGTAAGAACGGATGAAATGCCCATGCATTCTCCTGGCCATGGCCACCACATTCCTCAAGAAGGTATTTTTTTTAAAGGAGTCTTTCACCCTCAAAATGCTAACTAGACCACCTCTACAGGTATCTAGAGGACTGTAAAAATCATACCTGTGGTATAGCTTTTAGAGGTTTAGTTGGCATAAAAAAATTGTTTTTATGCAAAGGAGGAGGCCTCGGTGCATCCTTTGCTTGGCCAAGAGCTTAATTTACAGCATGTAAAAACCAGTAAGGAGTAAACCATTTTGGTTTAGTATGTAGCAATATCCTGCAACTATATCTTAACATGGAATTAGGCAAGAGTGTACGTACCTTAGAGAAAAAACATGCAACTGTTATGGGGCTCTTGGAGAACTTAGCACAAAAAAGGTCAAGAAATACCATAAGACAAAAAAGTAACATAAAAGAAACTGCAAATGATGAATCAAGCCTCAAGATATGCCCTAGCTGAGTTCTATATGGGGTAATGGATTCACCGCCAAAATTTTTTTTAATTTCTTCGTAGAAAAAAACCCAAAACAATGCTGATGAAAACTACAAGTTTAGTGTTTGTCTGCACGATGTTTCCCATTAGTTCCTCTAGTAAATACAAATAATCAAAAGAATTCCAAAATGTAGGCACCTCCTGGCCTCAAATATTGCAATGTCATTTTTTCCCTTTGTAAGGGCTCATGCACATGCCCGTATTTTCGATCAAAGTGCTGATAAAACATCAGATTGCACTCGGACCAATGTTATTCTATGATGCCGTGCACATGTCTGAAGTTTTCACCGAACCAATCCGTGGGAAAAAAAAAAATCACAACATGTCGGAGTTTGATCCGATATTCTGATTGCACTCGCCAATGCAAGTCAATGAGTCCGTGGAAAACATCGGACTGCACTCGGATGACATCCATGGACTGACAGAATGGAGAAGATGGAGAAATTTTTGTTTCCATCTTCTCCTCATTCGAGAGAATCGGATCACACTCTGATCAAAGTCTGATAAGAGCCTTAACCTCAAAATAATAGACACCAAAATTGGAGAACAAAATAAATGTTACAAAATAAAAAAGGTTTACCAGCAAATAACTAGTTAAATGCTATCAACCAATGAGCGCTGACAACCTCCCCAACCCTCTCTCATAGCCGGCACACACTATCTAATGCACTAAACAAATTTTACAAGTTCCACTCTGCTGAAACCTTGCCGGGAAAATCTCTTTTCCTCCCCAAACACGGTATTCCAGGTAGTGTAGCAAAACCACTTAAATCATGGTAAATTACGCACCACATGCTGGTGGCTGGGTCATGGGAAATTATGAAGCTACGTGACGTCTCATTTGTTGTGCTGAAAACAAATGTAAATAAATTACTGGCTGAATCTCATTTACATCGAGAAAATTCACCCGGCTGCATGACAAGACTGCAAATTCGACTGATTTTTTAACAGTCCTTTACAGAGAAGTGTCCCTCATTAGGAAGGCAAATGGTAGGGGACAGGGTGCCAATACCATCACCAGGAGGTACCCCATGTCTTGGAGATATATCATGTCATATATATATACTACAGTTCTGCTAAACCCTGTAGACATTGAGGTTTGTAGGCCATGAACTTCAAAATTTGGGACTGAAACAATTCTAAAAAGGATGGGCTAATCGTTTCTAAACACATAAAATTTGTTGATAAATTTCTAAAGTTTGGAGATTCTAACAAATTCAAATTTGTGATAAGCCGACCAGTGCAAATCCAGTAAAATGGCATCCATTTTGCTGGATTCATATGAGCCAGGAAGTAGATTAAAAACAAAAATAATACTCACTTAGCCAGGCTCGGACTGGCCCACGGGAAAACAGGAGAATCCTCCGGTGGGCCACCACCCTCTTATATGAGCAGTACTTGGCACTATATACTGCCAGGAGGGATATATTAAGAACGTCACATTTTAATGAAAGTCTTAATAAAAAGCCTATGAAAATAATACACAATTAATAAATTAGCCACATTTCTTGACCTGTATGCACCAGAAAATCTAATTTAGGCCAACTAAGACCAGATTTAGATTTGAGTAAAAATTTACACAAATTTCTTAGTAAATTATAGTAAATTTGAAGGACTATGAGTGTCTTTCCTAATAAGCACCATCTACTTTTTCATAAAAATCCGTTTGAGTGGTGGAAAAAGTTAAAAAGTTGCAAAATATTGTGCAAATTTTATAAAAGAGTGATGCTAAAGGGGTTGTCCACTACTCGTTTGATCCCTTCTCAATCCCTTTGTTACCCCCTTATAAAATAATACACTTATTCTCCCCTGATTCCGTTCCAGCAATGTTGGCCCTGGCTCTCTCCGGGAATTATGTGAAATTGTTATGTCACACAATCCCCTGGAGAGCAAATGCCAACACCGCTGCAATGGCGCTAACATCGGAGGTGAGTATAGGTGTTATTATTTTACAAGGGGAAATTTTTTTTAAGTGGTTTTATGGAGTCACAGAGATTTTTATGGCTATGTGAGCACGATGCGTATTTGAAGCAGAAATTTCCTGAGCGTTTCTGCATCTCCTTGGCATTTTTGACACATTTTTTAAGCGTTTTTTTATGCATTTCTTAAGCGTTTTTTGAAGCGTTTTGTACATTAATGAATGCTTTTTGGAGCTAAATAAACTTATTTGGTGGGACATTGCTTAAACCAGGGGTCCTCAAACTTTTTAGACAGGGGGCCAGTTCACGGTCCCTCAGACCATTGGAGGGCCGGAATATAGTTTTTTTAAAAAAACTATGAACAAATTCCTATGCACACTGCACATATCTTATTTTGAAGTAAAAAAACAATACAGGAACAAATACAATATTTAAAATGAAGAACAAGTAAAGTTAAATCAACCGGTATTTCAATAGGCAGGTAAATGTCCCCAATAGGCAGCATAGGTCCCCAATAGGCAGGTAAATGTACCCAATAGGCAGCATAGGTCCCCAATAGGCAGGTAAATATCCCCAATAGGCAGCATAGGTCCCCAATAGGCAGGTAATATCCCCAATAGGCAGCATAGGTCCTCGATGGGCAGGTAAATGTCCCCAATAGGCAGCATAGGTCCCCAATAGGCAGGTAAATGTCCCCAGTAAGCAGCATAGGTCCTCAATAGGCAGTTAAATGTCCCCAATAGGCAGCATAGGTCCCCAATAGGCAGGTAAATGTCCCCAATAGGCAGCATAGGTCCCCAATAGGCAGGTAAATGTCCCCAATAGGCAGGTAAATGTCCCCAATAGGCAGCATAGGCCCCATGCAGGATGTCACCCCCCATATAATGCCCCATGCAGGATGTCCCTTTCTCCCACCATATAATGCCCCATGCAGGATGTCCCTTTCTCAAACCATATAATGCCCCATGCAAGATATCACTCCCCTGTCTTTATAATGCCCCATGCAGGATGTCACCCCCCCCCCCCATATAATGCCACATGCAGGATATCACTCCCCTGTCTTTATAATGCCCCATTCAGGATGTCACCGGCCAATATAATGCCCCATGCTGGATGTCACCCCCCATATAATGCCCCATGCAGCATGTCACTCCCCCATATATTGCCCCATGCTGGATCTCACCCCCCATATAATGCCCCAAGCAGGATGTCACCCCCCCATATAATGCCCAATGCAGGATGTCACCCCCCCATATAATGCCCCATGCTGGATGTCACTCCCCCATATAATGCCCTATGCAGGCTCTTCCCCCCCATATAATGCCCTATGCAGGATGTCACCCCCCAATATAATGCCCCATGCAGGATGTCACTCGCCCATATAATGCCCCATGCTGGATGTCACCCCCCATATAATGCCCCATGCAGCATGTCACTCCCCCATATAATGCCCCAAGCAGGATGTCACCCCCCATATAATGCCCCAAGCAGGATGTCACCCCCCCATATAATGCCCCATGCTGGATGTCACTCCCAAATATAATGCCCCATGCAGGCTGTTCCCCCCCCATATAATGCCCCATGCAGGATGTCACCCCCCATATAATGCCCCATGCTGGATGTCACTCCCCCATATAATGCCCCATGCAGGATGCTCCCCCCCATATAATGCCCCATGCATGATGTCCCTTTCCCCCCCATATAATGCCCCATGCAGGATGTCACCCCCCCATATAATGCCCCATGCAGGATGTCACTCCCCCATATAATGCCCCATGCAGGCTGTTCCCCCCCATATAATGCCCCATGCACGATGTCACCCCCCATAAAATGCCCCATGCTGGATGTCACTCCCCCATATAATGCCCCATGCAGGATGCTCCCCCCCATATAATGCCCCATGCATGATGTCCCTTTCCCCCCCATATAATGCCACATGCAGGATGTCACCCCCCATATAATGCCCCATGCAGGATGTCACCCCCCATATAATGTCCCATGCAGGATGTCACCCCTAATATTATGTCCCATGCTGGATGTCACCCCCCATATAATGCCCCATGCTGGATGTCACTCCCCCATATAATGCCCCATGCAGGCTGTCCCCCCCATATAATGCCCCATTCATGATGCCCCTGCCCCCCCCATATAATGCCCCATGCAGGATGTCACCCCCCCATATAATGCCCCATGCAGGATGTTACCCCCCCATATAATGCCCCATGCAGGATGTCACCCCTAATATTATGTCCCATGCCTCCATACATTAAAAAAAAAAAAATCCACTACTCACCTTCGCTTCTCACCTGCAGCTGCTGGGGTCCGGACTCCAGCGTCACCGGCGTTGTCCCGCTCTGTGCTGCCTATGACGGCCCAGAGGAGGGCGCGGTGGAAAGACGTCACCGCACCCTCTGACCTGAGACGTCACAGGAAGCACAGAGCAGGAAGACAGCGGATCTACGGAGGCACGGGGAGAGGTAAGTATCCGGCTGATGGGTCCCTGAGGAAGCGGGAGGGAGCGGGCGCTGACACCGCTCTCCTCCACCCACAGCCCGGCAGGCCGGATAAAAATCCTCCACGGGCCGCATGTGGCCCGCGGGCCGTAGTTTGAGGACCCCTGGCTTAAACCTTGGATTACCATCAGAACTGGTGTGATTATATTGGTTAAGTTGAATGATTAAAGAATGTGTCTTGTATTTCAAATAAAGTGTTTATTCTGTGTCTGTGTGTTTATTTAACTCTTTACTTTACTTTAATTTAGCTTGGTCATGAAAAGGTCTGATTGACACCTTGTCATAACCAAACAAAAGAGCTAGGTGTCAGCTAGTCCCATTCAACCAATCTTCATTAGAATTTCTATTCATGTAATTTATGCGGCTGCTGTAAGCTGCTATTTTTAGCCTAGGAAGGTGCCATTTGCAAACATTTTCCCTGGTCATAATTAACATCTCACAGCTGGTTCCTTAGCCTCTATGTCCCCACGAACAGCAACAAACAGCGCTTTGGACGCAGCATATTTTTGTTGCGTCCAAAACGCGGTGTTCTAATGCCGCACTTTTGCTGTCGGTACATGTGAATCCACCACATATAATGACACATCAATCGGTCAAAATCTGCAGTGGAGACTAGCGTGTCCGCTACAGAAATTGACACGCTGCGGGTGAGAGTTTGGGTATGTGACTACGGTCAGGAGCCGCTGCAGGTTTGACACTGCATGCTTATATAGTGTCAAATCCACAGTGTCCAGATTGTAACATCCCTGGTGGCGTGCTTGCATAGTGCACCACCTCCCACCATGCAAGACCGCAATCTTACCCATCAGTCCAGCCTGCAAACCTTGCTCCAGTTAATGCTGTGTGCATGTCTCTTGACTGACTGCTTAGGGCGGCGGCCCGGTTACTTCCTGATTCTTATAGCTGCTGTGGGCGCACCCCTAATGCGTCTCCAGCCTATTGCTGTGAGTCACTGGATATTTAAACCCCCTCCACCCAGAAGGAGGTGCCTGAGCAACACTAACTATCAGTGTGCTCCTTGCCTCTGAGTTGCCAGGTCTTGTCCTGTATCTTGTCTGTTTCTGCATACCCAGGCCTGTTATCTCTGACTTCTAGTCTGTTTTTGCCACCCTGGGGGCTGTATACCCAGGCCTGTTATTTGTGACTTCTAGTCCATTTCCGCCACCCTGGGGGCTGTATACCCAGGCTCGTTCCTGTATCTCGTTGCAGTATCAGTTCCTGTCTGAACTGTCTCCTAGCCTGTTACCTGTTTGTCTTTATGTCCGTACCCTCCCTTTTCCTGCAGTGTCTGAACCTGCACCTGACTCCAACTCTTTGTCTCTGTACTTCTGTTTGTGAGTTTTGTGTCCACTCGCTATCTCATTGTAAGTACCTTGTGTGTATCTCATTCTGCTTGTCCCTTTTCCCTTCCTCCGTATCTACCTCCTGTGTTCTAGCCATCTTCCTGTATTTTCCGATCTGTTCCATGTGAACAGAGCCCTGTCCTCTCTGCCTGCTACGTCAGCCGTGTTCTGCTCTGCTTGCTCACCGCTCCGGCGGTTTTGCTCTGCTCTGCCTTGCCCACCGCTCCGGCGGTTCCTCTCTGCTCTGCCTAGCCCACCGCTCCGGCGGTTCCTCTCTGCTCTGCCTTGTCCACCGCACCTGCGGTTTCGCTCTGCTCTGCCTTGTCCACCACTCCAGCGGTTCCTCTCTGCTCTGCCTTGTCCACCGCTCTGGCGGTTTCACTCTGCTCAGCCTTGTCCACCGCACCTGCGGTTTTGTTCCGCTCTGCTTGCTCACCGCACCGGCGGTTTCGCTCTGCTCTGCCTTGTCAACTGCACCTGCGGTTCCGCTCTGCTCTGCCTTGTCCACCGCTCCGGCGGTTTCGCTTTACTCTGCTTGTCTACCGCATCTGCGGCTCTGTTCCTGTCTCCCAGTCTGTAATGGACCCTATCCAGCCTGCACTCCAACCTGCTAGTACCTACCTGTCTGCACTCCAGCCGTGCTTGCCAGTATCCCCCTGTCTGCACTCCAGCCGTGCTTGCCAGTACCCATCTGTCTGCATACCAGCCGTGCTTGCCAGTACCCACCTGTCTGCATACAAGCTGTGCTTGCCAGTACCCACCTGTCTGCATACCAGCCGTGCTTACCAGTACCCACCTGTCTGCATTCCAGCCGTGCCTGCCAATACCCACCTGTCTGTATGCCAGTCTAACCTGCCTGTTCCTGCATTCCCCGGTGTGGGTCAACAGCTGTGACCGGGGTCTGACCTGGAGTAGCACCTGGTCCCTCTGCTCGGTTCCTCCTTGGTTCACGGAGTCGACTGAGCCGCCATGCGACCTTGGTCGGATCGGGTTGATACTTAGTTACGCCCCTCCAGCCACTCCTCGGTTCATGGTACAGTGGGATCACTAATCACGCTCACGCCAGTCAGTCCGGGCGTGAGCGTAACACAGATGTTACAGCATAGTGGATGGGATATCTAGAAATCCCATGTTACCTATGCATGCATCAGAGGCTGCGGATCACCCGTGGACACTGACATGCAGCGTGTCTTTCAGGACCGCAGCATGTCAAATTCTCTTGTGATGTCGCTAGTCTCCGCAACAGAAATTTGACCACTAGAATGTATTGAATGCGGTAAATACGCATGGTTGAGTGAACACATGTGTATTTACCAGTGTTCAATAGAATGCAACATTTTGGACGCAGGAAAAAATATGAGTCCAAAGCGCTGCTACGTCCAGATTGTAGGCACAGAGCATAAAATGAAAAACAAAAAAATGGCGCGGGCTCTCGCGTCATTTTTATAACCAGCAAAGAGAAAGTCGACCGCTGGGAGCTGATTTTAGTAGCAGGGGAAGGGGCGATTAGCCAACAATGTTCCCTGGATATTGATATCAGCCCACAGTTGTTTGTTTAGCCTTTACTAGCTAGATTACAGGGGGACCCCAGAAAAAGATTGACGTGGGGTCCCCCTATAAAATCTAACCAGCAAAGGCTAAACCAGACAGCTGCGGGCTGATATTAATAGCCAGGGAAGGGGCCATGGATACTAGCCCCCTTCGCGGCTATTAAAATCACCCCTTAGCAGTCCCAGAAATGGCGCATCCATAAGATGCGCCAAATCTGGCACTTAGCCTCCACTCTTCCCACTGCCCTGTAGCAGTGGCGAATGGGATAATGGGGTTGGGGTTCACGTCAGCCTTGTATTGGTGGCTGACGTGAAGCCCAGGTTAGTAATGGAGGGCGTCTATAAGACACCTCCATTACTAACCGCATAGTAAAATGGTCTCCGTTTTTTCAATAAAAGACATGGCAAGAATAAAGTATTTTAACGAAATAAAAAACACACGCTTCTACAATTTTTTTCATTACCCTCCCAGTCCCCGAATCCCTCGATCTCCTGAAAAAAACATAAAATAACAAACAACCATATCCCTCACCTGTCCGCAGTCAACGACGCAGTCCAAGTACCGCCAACGATTGTCCCACGACGATCCGGGTAACATCTACAGCAGTGACATCAGCCATCACTGATGTCACTGCTGTAGAAGACAGCATTGTATACTGACCGGAATTTGAAATAACCCCTGTCAGTATACACTGTGTGCAGAATTATTAGGCAAGCTGTATTTTAGAGGATTATTTTTATTATTGATCAACAACTATGTTCTCAATCAACCCAAAAGACTCATAAATATCCAAGCTTAATATTTTTGGAAGTTGGAGTGTTTTTTTTTAGATTTGGCTATTTTAGGAGGATATCCGTTTGTACAGGTAACTATTACTGTGCAGAATTATTAGGTAACTTAATAAAAGCCAAATATAATCCCATCTAACTTGTTTATTTTCACCAGGTAAACCAATATCAGTGCACAAAATTTAGAAATAAACATTTCTGAGATGCAAAAACAAAAACCAAAAAAATTAGTGATCAATATAGCCACCTTTCTTTATGATGACACTCAACAGCCTTCCATCCATAGATTATGTCAGTTGCTTGATCTGTTTTCAATCAACATTGCGTGCAGCAGCCACCACAGCCTCCCAGACACTGTTTCGAGAGGTGTACTGTTTTCCCTCCCTGTAGATCTCACATTTTATGATGGACCACAGGTTCTCTATGGGGTTCAGATCAGGTGAACAAGGGGGCCATGTAATTATTTTTTCTTCTTTTAGACCTTTACTGGCCAGCCACGCTGTGGAGTAGTTGGATGCATGCGATGGAGCATTGTCCTGCATGAAAATCATGTTTTTCTTGAACGATACCGACTTCTTCCTGTACCACTGCTTGAAGAAGTTGTCTTCCAGAAACTGGCAGTAGGTCTGGGAGTTGAGCTTCACTCCACCCTCAACCCGAAAAGGTCCCACAAGTTCATCTTTGAAGATACCAGCCCATATCAGTACCCAACCTCCACCTTGCTGGCGTCTGAGTCAGAGTGGAGCTCTCTGCCCTTTACTGATCCAGCCTTTGGCCCATCAAGAGTCACTCTCATTTCATCAGTCCATAAAACCTTTGAAAAATCAGTCTTAAGATATTTCTTGGTCCATTCTTGATGCTTTATCTTATGTTTATTGTTCAAAGGTGGTCGTTTTTCAGCCTTCCTTACCCTGGCCATGTCCCTGAGTATCGCACACTTTGTGCTTTTTGATACTCCAGCAACGTTGCAGCTCTGAAATATGGCAAAACTGGTGGCGAATGGCATCTTGGCAGCTTCACGCTTGATTTTCCTCAATTCATGGGCAGTTATTTTGCGCCTTTTTTTGGCCAACGCGCTTCTTGCGACCCTGTTGGCTATTTGCCATGAAACGCTTGATTGTTCGGTGATCACGCTTCAAAAGTTTGGAAATTTCAAGACTGCTGCATCCCTCTGCAAGACATCTCACAATTTTGGACTTTTCAGAGCCCGTCAACTCTCTCTTCTGACCCATTTTGCCAAAGGAAAGGAAGTTGCCTAATAATTAAGCACACCTTAGATAGGGTGGTGATGTCATTAGTCAACACCCCTCCTCATTACAGAGATGCACATCACCAGATTTACTTAATTGGTAGTTGGCTCTCCAGCCTATGCAGCTTGGAGTAGGACAACATGTATAAAAAGTATCGAAGTGATCAAAATACTCATTTGCCTAATAATTCTGCACACAGTGTACATGCTGCAGGAGGTCACTGGGGTTGATCAGTTGAAGATCAGCTGATCAGCCCCGGTGAGCTTACCACCCTGGGAACACTCTTGCGAATGCTCCCAGGGTCAGGTGACCATCAGCTGATCGGTCACGAGACCGCTCAGCTGATCGGTGATGTCAGCGCAGGTCCTGGAAGCACAGTATACTGCGGGGAGTGAGCCGCTTCCCGCAGTATACCGCCGGCCGCCAGGAGGAGAGGATCACCGCCAGGGGCCGCCGGACAGGTGAGTATAGAGGTTTATTTTTTTATATTTACTTTTTTTTCCTTTTTTTTACAGCGGGCTGGGCAAAGCAGACTACTGCTCCTCCCATCCATGCCACTCTCGCTGATAACAGCGAGAGCGGCGGTTGGATGAGAGAAGATGTAGTCCTCCTCTCCCAACCCGGGTACCACCCGCAGCACGTTTCCAGCGCGAATTCACGCTCAATGACTTTCATTGAAACACGGCATATCCGCAGGTATAAATATTATACCTGCAGGTTTGCTGCGATTCAATACAAGTCAATGGGCGCAAATTTGCGGCGGAAACGCCCAAACAATGGTCATGCTGCTGTTTTTACCGCAATGCGATTCCGGAGCAGAAAATTCCGCATCATGTGCACAGCACATCCGGATTCACATTGCTATACCTGCCAGACCTATTAACAAGCGTTTTCCCAGCATTTCCGCGTCAGGAGAACCACCGCGAAAACGCATTGAGTGAACTTAACCTACATGGTAACATTTCAGTAACTTTTTCCCTTATCTTTTCCTGAACCTCCTTTGATTGTGGCATCAATTCTGGAGAAAACTTTTGCTAGGTTTTTAACTCTTTTGGCTAAGTTTTATAAGTAGCGAAATTTAAATCCAACCTGTCTGGTTGGAGAAATGCCTGACCAAGACCAATCAAAATCTTATCATATGATATGGATTTCTGGGAAATTCCACATCACTTGAATGCTGTTTTCGGCAGCGTAGAATGCTCACAGAGCGCAGTGCGAATGATGTGAGGATTCACAAGTCTGTAGTCACGTAGAGTGACTGCAGACTTGTAGTTTTAGACCAGACAACCCCTTTAAGGTTAAGCTCCCAGAGTGAGTATTTCTTGAATGCTTGATTTTGCAGATTTTCTGTAGCATTTCTGCACCTATTAGCTAAATTCGGTCACTTGGGGTTTTTTTTTTCATTGTATTATTGAGTGCGCTTTTTACGTGCGTTTTTATCATTTTTGCTCCTGTGTTTTTTGTCTCTTTTTGGAATGTCATGTTTTAAAGAAGCCCTTTCACCAAATTTTTACTGTTGAACTACACACATCATGTAACTGTGGCTGCAGAGAAGAATAAAATGTTTAGTTTTTTTTTTTTTTTAATTATGCCATTTCATTGTGGAGATATTAGCAATCAAATATTTTGCACCTAATGAGTTAACTTTAGTTAAGCCCAAGTGGGTGTTATTAGATATTTTTTTCACTGGGGGCGTGTACTTCTGCCTCCTTTATGACACTGACCAATCATAAGTAGACAGCAACATAGAAGTGCAGAAGGACCAGTGATAATGTCATCAGGGTCATATGACCTGACTCCACAGGTTCTGCCAGCCAGAGTGTGCAGTCAAAATAAGCATTGAAGATATATCACACAGGACAGAAGTGTGGAGCTATCAACTCCAGTTAAACCTTGCAGCGTTTCTTGCAGCATTTTTTGCACTTTCTCATTCCTTTGTATGGGTGAAAAAAACCATGTGCATGAAGTTTCTAAAATCTCATAGTTTTTGCTGGTATTACAAAACACAGCAAAAACGCTGCGTACGAACACAGCCTAATCCACAGATTACACCTTTGGCCTTGCACCGTTTTTTTGGTTGTTTGTTGGTGCGTGCAAAAAATGTACGTAAAATTCACATAAAAGTACAGGAAATATTAGAGTATTTTAAATTCGGGAATGTTGCAGATTTCAGGTTAGCAGTCTGTGCATAAAATCCGTACCAAATATGCAATGCCTAAGGGCCTGTGCACATAATGCAAATTTGTCACGTTATTGTCATATTTTGTTTTTTCTGCGCAGATTTCTCACAAAATCTGAAGGGTTTCCTGATGCCAGCAAATTGAATGAAAATCCCGAAGTCTCATGCACACGTTGCTTATTGTTGACCTGCAGATTTGTTGCAGATTTAAATCTACAACATGTAAATTTTTTAGCGTTTTCCTGCAGATTTCACTCATACTAATGAGTGAGAAAAAATTTGCACCAAAAATGCAAGTAAAAGATATGTTAAAACGCAACAAAAATGCGGCAAAAACGTGTCTATTTTTTGCAGCATGTTTCCAGCCAGGAAATGCAAAATAGTGCAGAAATTTCTGCACCGAATACTTCACGTGTGCACATACCCTAAACACTGGTTTCACACATCCGACTTCCATGGCCCTAGTGAGAACTGCAATGTCTGGACCAAAAGTGAATCTTCTGACCTGGACTCAATGGCTTCATATATGTCTATGTTGAGTTTGGGTCCGGAGATTTGCAGCCAATCCAGACATCACTTTCTATACTCGAACCATGAAGGATGGATGTGTGAAATTGGCCTCAGATGGGAAAACCCCATTAAAAAAATGAATCAATAGTATGAAAGCAATTTTTCTTCTTTTTTTTTTAATTTCTCTTTGTCCATTTAACGGAACAAATTTGCATTACTGGGGGTGATATGCACAGAAATATATGTTGAAAATGTGCAGAAATGGAATTCGTAGAATTGCATTTATAAAGAAGAACTGTGGTTAGGAAGGGATGCAGCCATTAATGAGAATACATAAGGCTGGGTGGGGCTGAGGCTATCACTCTTACTGCCTGACCAAAGTGCAGAAAATGTAAATGAGGTGTCGAATGCAGGACGGATTGCGCTCTACCAAATAAATAAATTAATAAATAAAACGCTATATTTAACTCACTTGATAAAGCATGGTCTAAAGGAAAAAAAGCACTAAGTGCCAGATAGTCCATTTTTTAAAGGGCCAAGGGCTAGCCGAACATTTTCTAAAATCCCTTTTGAAACAAAAGCAAGAAGTATGAACACGTGCATTAGTTTTTATAACCTTTCATTACACCTTTTTCATTGTATAGTATTGGAGTAGACCAACTAGGTGTGTCTCTGCTTTTGTATTTTTTTTATCCTGGACAAGCTCTTGAAGGCCAAATTCCGAAATCTGTGTACTGTGGTCCAAGTACAGACTGCAATGCCTGGACTGGCCCCGAGCCTCCTGACTTGAACTCTACAGCCCCATATATGCCGATGAGTAGGTCAAGTTCTGGACAGGAAACCCATAGCCAGTCCATGCATTACTGTGCGTACTAGAACCGTGCCATACTGTAACATCCCTGGCGGCGTGCTGGCATTGCTTCCCATCTCCCACCATGCAAAGCCGCCAACCTACTCACCAATCCAAGCTGGGCACTGTGTTCCTCTGCTGGCTGTGCGCATGTGTCTTGGCTGCATGTTTAGGGCAGCGGTGGCAGTGGCAGCACTTACTGATTCTTAAAGGAACAGTGCGCGCATTCCTAATGCATCCCCAGCCTATTGCTGTGAGGCACTGAGTACAGCCCAGTGTGAGGTGCCTGAGCAACACTATCTTCCAGTGTGTTCTGTGCAACTGAGTTGCCAGGTCCTGTCCTGTATCTTGCCTGTTTCTGCCACCCTGGGGGCTGAGTACCCAGGCCTGTACCTGTGTCCTATTTCTATCCTGTTCCACCACCCTGGGGGCTGAATGCCCAGGCCCGTACCTGTATCTCGTTCCTGTGTCAGTTCCTGTCTGAACTGTGTCCTAGCCCGTTACCTCTTTGCCACTATGTCCGATACTTCCCTTTATCTCCTCTGTCTGTTCTAGTACCTTTCTCATATACTGCAGTGTCTGTACCAGAACCTAGCTCCTACCTGTTGTCTCTGTACTCCAGCTTGTGAGTGTGTCCACTCGCTACTTCATAGTAAGTACCCTGTGTGAATCTGGCTTTGTCAGTCCCGTTTCCCTGTTCCAGTATTTATCCTCTGTGTTTTACCTATCTTCCTACCTAGCCGCCCTCTGTGGCATTCCGGCCTGGCCGCCCTTTGCGGCATTCCTGCCTGGCCGCCCTCTGCGGCATTCCTGCCTGGCCGCCCTCATCATTACTTGAGTTTGCCGAGGGTGCTCTGGTATACACTGAGTATCGTGGGTGCTTGAGGAACATGTTCGAGGAGTCCCCACAGCCACATGTTTCATGGCTGTTAGACAGCCACAAAACATGCTGGGATTACCTGACAAACACGGGCAATCTACGCATTTTTGTGGCTGTCTAAGAGACGCAAAACATGCGGCTGCACAGACTCGAACAAGTCCCTCGAGCACCCGCGATACCCGGTGCATGCCCAAGCACCCTCAGCAAACTCAAGTAACGAGCACTTTCACTCACCACTACCTACCGATTCATCATTGTTGTTTCTCCACTTTTCTGAAATAATTTGCTCCTTTTTAGTGGCTTTACTATTTGTGCCTTATTTTCTATAGGTTTTGCAATACTTTTTAAGTTGTCTTTCCATTTTTTGGTCTTTAGTTTATTTTTCCTCGACAACTTTGCTTATCCAGATGTTTTGGACAGATTCATTAAAAGCGATTTTAATGCATTTTTTGGTGCTGAAAAGTCACAAAAACATCACGAAATTAAAGAGCATTTTTTTATTTTGCACTGCATTCATGAGCCTTGTGCGACATTTTGAAGAACTTGGCGCAAAAAACATAAGCAAATAACACTAGACAAAAAAATAACAATGACTTAAAAAATCGTAACGGATGAATTAGGCCCTATGGGTTGTGCAGTTTTAATGGATCATTGGTGTTTGTATGTGGTTCATGGCTGCCACTTAGGAACAAACTCAACCCCATGGGGCCCTCACTAGTCAGCTGGGAACTGAGATTAGCTGTGAGCTTTGTACCTACTATCTGCTGAACATAGTTCTTACTACCTTAATGTTCAGTAAAAATAAGTTTATTTTTGGACTGTGGTCTCCCTCACTAAACTCCATAACACCTGGTCCTGGCCAGCCGAATACAATGGCACCATGTGTTCTGCAGAGATGTTTCACCAAAATAACACAAGTCCACACACACAGCTAGGACCCCCATTTTCATGTACAGTGCCGGGACGTAGAAGACGAGTAACTCGCCCACTGCTACCAGCCTGCGCCACCTTACACATGACACATTAAAGTACATGTGGGTGTCATGGGGGTTATGACAAATCTGAGATACAAAAATCATATAATTGGTCAATCTATTTAAAATTTAGCTTGGTTTCATGCACTGAGTAGGCCGCATCTATCAAAACTCTTTGTTGTCCAGAGCAACCAATCAGAGCTCAGCTGATATTTATCCACAGAAGTTTAAGAAATGAAAGCTGTGCTCTGATTGGTTGCTACGGGCAACCAAAATTATCTCATTCTTAGGCAGTTTTCATAAATAAGGTTGGTGGGTTTTGGAAAAAAAGCTACTGTAGATTTTGATGCAGCTTTTTGATGTAAAACTGGAGGTGGTTTATAGACCCTTCCTATATTTTTCCTTTTGAATCTATTTCTGTCTCGAAATATTTGTCGCATTTTTAGACAACTTTTTAAAGCATTTGTGACTTTTGGCTCTGAAAAGTTACAAAAGCTGGTTATAGGGAACCTGACAGGTCCCCATGCCCTACAACCCCGCTAGCATTTGTATATTTGTTGTTAAATACCCTGTCTGACCAGCCCTTTATAAGGGTTAACACCTAAATACATGTTTAAAAAAAAGTCTTTATAAATTTTTCTTTTCATATGCTAACTAGTCCTTTGACTAGTAGATGAGGCATTTGTTTCTCCAGACCAGTTGGCTTTCATAGCATGGTATCATGTACCTGTGGGCGTGTGAGGAAGACATGAGGGAAGAGTAGTACACCCGGCTTCAGAGGCGCAATGATGTGGGCGATGAAAGCCGCACGTATGTACAAAACTTGCTGACAGCTGGCGATGACATGGGCTCTTGCAAATCAAGTTATCATGCCGACATGCTGTAAGGGCTGACTAGTCTGGAGAAAACAAAGTCCCATCGACTAGTTAAAGGAATAATTAGCATATGAAAAGTGAAGTTTAGACTACGTTCCTGCAATGAGTTTTTGGTGAGTTTTTTATGCTGCGTACTTCCGAAAAAATGAAAGTAACCAATTTTACTTAATAGGTGTAGAAAATTTGCAACATCAAAAACTCACCAAAAGCTCATCATGGGAACGGAGCCTTAGGAAGCTTTCACATTGCGTTCATGGGTCCCATTGCGTCTGAATGTCCTCCTCCTGTAGGCATCCACTCCTGAACATGGTGCACGTCAGAGTGCACGTTCTCTCTGCCATCACCATTACAGTCTATGGCCCCGTCAATGCATATGTCCGAACCCTGTTTTGCGGAGGGGTTTCCGACGTATGCCCCTGTGGCACCCCAGGGGTCTGGTTGCCACAGTGATAGAAATTATTACGTCTGAGAGCAAGTGGGAGGTTTCCTGGTCAGGAGCCCTTAAACATGCAACACCTCCTGTCCCAGACCAGATAGGGGAGGAACCTGCCCTATATAAACTGGATCTGGGGCGGGGTTAGGAAGTCAGAGCCTGGAGTTCATTCCAGACACAGGGAAAGTAACAGCGAGGAGCTCTGTAGGAGCAGGAGCTGAAGACCAGGGACTTGAGCTAAGCGGAGTTCGTCCTGGCAGAAGACGCTAAGAACCGGACACAGGAGTCCGAGGCTGTGGGGACTTATATATATCCAGCAGCAGAAACCCGCCGGCAGGGGATTTCAGGTCCTCTGGCCATAGAAGCCCGGAGGCTCAGTCAAGAGTAAGGGAGCAGCACCGCCATCGAGGAGCGGGGGCTATCTGAAGGCCCCAAGTCAACAGCCATACGGGTGAGCACCACACGGTACACTCAGGGACGTGGGCTACTTCCACTCGCTTACAGCAAGGTAGCCAGGAAGAGTGCAGATAGACGGGGAGGCCTACAACTCCACCTGGCCAGGGGAACTCCAGTTTGCTCACAGACTGACCAGGCCTCTTATGCTAGCCAGTACTCCCGGGAGGGTCTGCCTTATCATCATCAGTAAAGACCCTGAACTGCACTGCAAAGCCTCTGAGTCGTTCCTGCTGCGCTCGTGCACCATCACTCCCATCATCCACACTCACTACCCTGAGGCTATACTCCTCCCGTGGGGAGTTATACTACACTCTGCTGCCCTCCCAACATCAGCCTCAGAGGTCTGCTCAGCAGCGGCGGTTCTTATTGACCGCAATCTATGGGTGGCATAGTCGGACATTGCATTATACTGATACAGAGACTGCCACAACCTTGGTCTGACCACCCTGAGCCACGGGACCAGGTCGCCAATACTACTACCAGCATTGCCCTGAAGTCCGGTCCCGGGTGCCCCACGGCCCAGGGGGCGAGTCACCCCAACGGGGCCCATGAGCTCAATTTGAAAGCGCCCTTAGGTGGCAGACAGACGACCGTATTTCTCATGCGAGTATCGCATTGGAATCCTTGGACTGACCGTCGGCTCTCCTGACTTGAGCGTGACAGCTGCATAGAAATACATCACGCTGTCACGCTCAGGAGAGATGATGGGCCAGTCCATGCACTGCGATGCGATCCTCGCACGAGAAATACAGCCGTCTGACTGCCCCCTTATAAAGACTTTTTTTTAAGCATGTATTTAGGTGCTAAACGCTATAAGGCGTCTTTTCAGACGTCCATGTCTCGAGTACGTGTGGTGACTGTTTCCACACGTACTGGAGACACTGACACATGTAGACCCATTGAAATGAATGGGTCTGCGCATATGTCAGTGTGTCTTCATGAACTGTGTGCCCATGGGCAAAACACGCTGACTTGTCCGTTTTTTACCCGCAGCACAGGCCGCAAAACGTCCCACACACGTGCACACTGATGACACATGGATGACATCCGTGTGCCATCAATGTGACGTACACGGCGACTGGGAATCAGTGGTACAGTTAGCGCTGTTCCCAAGCTCCAGGTGCTGAACGCTGCCCTCATCATTGTCCCCTGCTTGCACTGCGATCAGATCGAGCAAGGGACAATGTTGAGAGTAGTATTCTGCTCCTGCTGTGTCCTGGTGTAAAAATAAGAATAAAGTAAAAATATCCTTATACTCACCTGTCTTGATTCCTAAGCATCGATACGTGTGCTCCTGATGCGGTTGCCACACGTGTGTCACACAGGTGCACACAAACATATGGGCTGGTTTTTCCAGTACCGGAAATATCTGAACGTCTGAAAGACGCCTAAGGCTGTGTGCACACGGTACAAATTTTTCAGTGCAGACTTGTCACAAAACCTGAAGGGTTTTCTGATGCACTCAAAGTGAATGAGATTCCTGAAGTCTCTTGCACGCGTTGCTTATTTGTGACTTGCAGATTTAAATCTGCAGCATGTCAATTATTTACAGATTTCACCCCTACTAATGAGTGGGGAAAAATGTGCACCAAAAACACAGGTAAAAAATGCAGCCAAAACACGGCAAAATTGCAACGTGTGCACACAGCCTAAATGGCTGGTCACATTGGGTACTACACAACAAATATAAATATGCTGGTTGGTTGGTTGGAGGGCATGGGAGACCTGTTAGGTTACCATAAAAGATAAAAGACTATTTTTAATTTTGCGCCAAATTCATGAACCATTTTGAAGAATTTGGGGCAAACCACATCAGCGAATATCACAAGATTAAAAAAAATATATATATATGACTTCAGACTTCAATAAACTGCAAACGATGAATCGGAGTCTATAACCGGCATCTCAGGAACAACTTATCGGCATGCACTGGACTAGGTCACGATTTATTTGTTGTGGGATGAACAAGCAGCCCATGAAATAATTATTTTTAATTGTGCATTGCCAAAGCTATCAAGCCAAAAAAAACAGAACGCTGCCACTATTGTGATTAGATCCGCGGCGGAGCCAGAATCCTTCACTGTAAAGCAGCCCAGCTGTCCCAAATTGTCTTCTGATGGCCAGTTTGCCTTGTGCCATCAAGCATGCCAAACAATGGGCCACAGACTAAAGAGGGCTGAGGGCTTGTTGTTTTCAGCCTGGCATCAATTACAGCCTGAAAGCTGTTTCGAGAACTTCATCATTAACAAATCGCTTCCTGAAATTGTTATGAGGTGCTTCAAATATGCAAATAGCAAGCTGCTCGCGGGTAATATCGCCGGCAAAAAAAAATAAATAAATAAAAAAATAAAAAATGTAAAAAAAAAAAAAATAATTAAATAAATAAAAATCTGCAAATCAAGACTCCCACATTTATTAATGGATATTGCTTTCAACCGCTCTGATTATGCATTACTGCAAATTGGTTTCTCAATGTGTGACTCCATAACAGAGATGCAGCAGTCATTCATACAGACAGCGGCAACAGGGTAGAACGCAGCGTGATGAATCTCCAGCTGAACTCTTGCCGTGCGGCTCTGTAATGATTGCTGTCCAAGTGGAAGACATGGCTTCTTTTCTTCTATGCCATCAACCCACTTAATGAGTTATCCAAAACAGCAGGACGCTCACATTCAAGTCTATGGGGCTTTTTTTTTGGACATTTCCAGATATTAATTAACCCCTTTAATGAAAGAGGAGCCGCATAACAAATACACACCTGTAACAGATATCAGCCAGAGCGGCCACTGTATAGTAGTCTAGGGTGATATTATATCTGCGGTAGGTCGATGCAAGTGTATTTTATTATTCTGGGAAGGAATTAAATGGAACCTGACAGCAGCATTCACCAGATAACATTTTCAACACGACAAGTTCCCTTTAAGAATCATATCAAAATGTATATTAGAAATGTTATAATTTTTCATGATAAAGAGATTAAAGGGATTTTCCAATTTTGGAAAAAAAAACATTCTCTCTGTCTACAGTTTGTTTAACCCCTTCCCAACATATGGCATATAGTTACGTCATATGTTGGCTCCCTGATTTTGATGCAGGCTCGCAAGTGGAGCCTGCATTTTTCCCGGCAGTTGATGGCTGGTGATGATCTCTGACAGCGGCATTTAATACGTCACGGCAGAGGAGTACGGCATTCTATGCGCCCCTTAGTGCGACCGTGATTTTTTACTATACACAGCAGTGCGAATACACTGTAATGTATAGTACAAGCGATCAAATGATCACAAGTTCAAGTCCCCTAGGGAAAAAATATGAAAAAACAATGTAAAAGTTCAAATCATCCCCCTTTTGCCCCATTAGAATAAAGCAATTAAAAATTCACATATTTGGTATTGTTGCATTTGTAAAAGTCCGATCTTTTAAAAAATTTTAATAAATGAATCCGATCGGTAAATGACATAACGAAAAAAAATCAAAATTCCAGGACTAGTTTTTTTTGGCCACAGCAAAATTGCAATAAAATACAATAAGAGGCGATCAAAACATCATATCTACCAAAAATGGTATCAATAAAAACGTCAGATCAGGGCACAAAAAATAAACCCTCACACAGCCCCAGGTCCGAAAAATGAAAATGTTACTCCTCTCAGAAAATGGCGACACAAAAGTATGCATGTTTGGTGTACTGACGTGGAGAAGTGGAGGATCATATTGCCAGCTCAATTTTACCTTTCAGTGAACATAGTAAATTAAAAAAACAAAAAAAATAGTGTCTCCAGTGCTGACATCGCATTGAAAGCTCAGCGGCTCTGCCTGAGTAGATGGCTAAGCCCATAAGCACTGTAGAAGATAACGGACACTGGGAGCAGCGGCGGAGACTCAATGATGTACCCAGGGAGGGCGAGTAAAGCACAGATTGTTTTTATCATGAAAAGTTATGATATTTCTAATAAACATTTGACATGATTCTTAAAGAAAATTGTATCTTTCTGCAGGCAGGATGTTATAACGCAGGAAGAGCTGATGCCATTTTTGTGGGAATAGTTTCTGCTTTCATTTTTTTCATTGAAGTCCCTGGTGTCTTTACTGTATGCATAAGAGTCCAGTGGGCGGTCCTATTCAGATTGACAGTCTTACCTGTATGACTGCGCATGCGGAGACAGCTGTCAATCACTGAGTAGGACCGCCCACCGGACTCATATACATACAAACATCAGAGATGTCAGGGAATAAAATAGAAGTTATACTGAATCTTTTCCAAGAATCCTGTATATCATTCTGCTCAGCTTCTCCTTCTCTGTACCGAGCTGTCCACAGATCGAGCTGCAAATACAATTTGACAGGTTCTCATTAGATCTCTGTTTGCGACCAGTGGATGGAAGCATTCTGGTTTACATACAACGGTTTCAAAGTTGTCAAGATCCATCATCTTCACTTTTGTACATTGTTCAGGCAGTAATCAGTAAACTAAACATCCTCCAGAATGATACCTTTACCTGTTCTGATTCATTTTACATATTCTGATGCATTTTACCTGAACTGATGCATTTTACCTGAACTGATGCATTTTACCTGTACACGTCTGATATTCACTGTTCAAGTTAGGTCCGATATCGACTAGTTGCAGGTCTCCTGACCTGAACCCAAAAGCCTCATATATGACTAGGAGACCTGCGGTTGGTCCAGATATGGATGAAACCTGCTTACAGGGAACCGGTCATCATGAAAATGCCGTCCAATCTGCAGGCATCATGTTATAGAGCAGGGGGAGCTGAGTAAATTGACATACAGTGGGTACGGAAAGTATTCAGACCCCTTTAAATTTTTCACTCTTTGTTTCATTGCAGCCATTTGGTAAATTCTAAAAAGTTCATTTTTTTCTCATTAAAGTACACTCTGCACCCCATCTTGACTGAAAAAAACAGAAATGTAGAAATTTTTGCAAATGTATTAAAAAAGAAAAACTGAAATATCACATGGTCATAAGTATTCAGACCCTTTGCTCAGACACTCATATTTAAGTCACATTCTGTCCATTTCCTTGTGATCCTCCTTGAGATGGTTCTACTCCTTCATTGGTGTCCAGCTGTGTTTAATTAAACTGATAGGACTTGATTTGGAAAGGCACACACCTGTCTATATAAGACCTCACAGCTCACAGTGCATGTCAGACCAAATAAGAATCATGAGCTCAAAGGAACTGCCCAAGGAGCTCAGAGACAGAATTGTGGCAATGCACAGATCTGGCCAAGGTTACAAAAGAATTTCTGCATTACTCAAGGTTCCTAATAGCACAGTGGCCTCCATAATCTTTAAATGGAAGAAGTTTGGGACCACCAGAAGTCTTCCTAGACCTGGCCATCCAGCCAAACTGAGCAATTGTGGGAGAAGAGACTTGGTGAGAGAGGTAAAGAAGAACCCCGAGATCACTGTGGCTGAGCTCCAGAGATGCAGTAGGGAGATGGGAGAAAGTTCCACAAAGTCAACAATTACTGCAGCCCTCCACCAGTCGGGCCTTTATGGCCTCTCCTCAGTGCATGACATATGAAAGCCCGCATAGAGTCTGCTCAAAAACACATGAAGGACTCCCAGACTATGAGAAATTAGATTCTCTGGTCTGATGAGATGAAGATAGAACTTTTCGGTGACAATTGTAAGCGGTATGTGTGGAGAAAACCAGACACCGCTCTTCACCTACCCAATACAATCCCAACAGTGAAACATGGTGGTGGCAGCATCATGCTATGGGGGAGTTTTTCAGCTGCAGGGACAGGACAACTGGTTGCAATTGAAGGAAACATGAATGCGGCCAAGTACAGAGATATCCTGGAAGAAAACCCCTTCCAGAGTGCTCTGGACCTTAGACTTGGCCGAATGTTCACCTTCCAACAAGACAATGACCCTAAGCACACAGCTAAAATAACAAAGGAGTGGATTCAGAACAACTCTGTGACCATTCTTGACTGGCCCAGCCAGAGCCCTGACCTAAACCCAATTGAGCATGTCCAGAGAGACCTGAAAATGGCTGTCCACCAACATTCACCATCCAACCTGATGGAACTGGAGAGGATCTGCAAGGAAGAATGGCAGAAGATCCCCAAATCCAGGTCTGAAAAACTTGTTGCATCATTCCCAAGAAGACTCATGGCTGTACTAGCTCAAAAGGGGGCTTCTACTCAATACTGAGGGTCTGAATACTTATGACCATGTGATATTTCAGTTTTTCTTTTTTAATAAATTTGCAAAAATTTTAACATTTCTGTTTTTTTCAGTCAAGATGGGTTGCAGAGTGTACTTTAACCCATTAACCCCCGAGGGTGGTTTGCACATTAATGACCAGGCCAATTTTTACAATTCTGACCACTGTCAATTTATGAGGTAATTACTCTGGAACGCTTCAACGGATCCCCCTGATTCTGAGATTGTTTTTTCGTGACATATTGTACTTCATGATTGTGGTAAAATTTCTTCGATATCACTTGCGTTTATTTGTGAAAAAAACGGAAATTTGGCAAAAATGTTGAAAATTTTGCAATTTTCAAAATTTGAATTTTTATGTCCTTAAATCAGAGAGATATGTCACACAAAAGAGTTAATAAATAACATTTCCCACATGTCTACTTTACATCAGCACAATTTTGGAACCAACATTTTTTTTTGTTAGGGAGCTACAAGGGTTAAAAGTTGACCAGCGATTTCTCATTTTTCCAACAAAATTTACAAAACCATTTTTTTAGGGACCACATCACATTTGAAGTTACTTTGAGAGGTCTTTATGACAGAAAATACCCAAAAGTGACACCATTCTAAAAACTGCACCCCTCAAGGTGCTCAAAACCACATTCAAGAACTTTATTAACCCTTCAGGTGCTTCACAGGAATTTTTGGAATGTGGAAGAAAAAAATGAACATTTAAGTTTTTTCACAAAAATGTTACTTTAGACCCAATTTTTTTTTATTTTCACAGGGATAACAAGAAAAAATGGACCCCAAAATTTGTTGTGCAATTTCCCCTGGGCATGCAGATACCCCATATGTGGGGAAAAACACTGTTTGGGCGCACGGCAGGGCTCGGAAGGGAAGGAGCGCCATTTGACTTTTTGATTGTAAAATTTGCTTGAATAATTAGCGGACGCCATGTTGCGTTTGGAGATCCCCTGTGTGCCCAAACATTGGAGCTCCCCCACAAGTGACCCCATTTTGGAAACTAGACCCCTCAAGGCACCTATCTAGATGCATAGTGAGCACTTGGAACCCCCCCCAGGTGCTTCACAAATTGATTCGTAAAATGAAAAAGTGTTTTTTTTTTCACTTTTTCATTTTTACGAATCAATTTGTGAAGCACCTAGGGGTTCCAAGTGCTCACTATGCATCTAGATAGGTGCCTTGGGTGGTCTAGTTTCCAAAATGGGGTCACTTGTGGGGGAGCTCCAATGTTTAGGCATACAGGGACTCTCCAAATGCAACATGGTGTCCGCTAACAAATTGAATGGAAAATCGGCCCAAATTGTTAGCGGACACCATGTTGCGTTTGGAGAGCCCATGTGTGCCCAAACATTGGAGCTCCCCCACAAGTGACCCCATTTTGGAAACTAGACCCCCCAAGGCACCTATCTAGATGCATAGTGAGCACTTGGAACCCCCAGGTGCTTCACAAATTGATTCGTAAAAATGAAAAAGTGAAAAAAAAACACTTTTTCATTTTTATGAATCAATTTGTGAAGCACCTGGGGGTTCCAAGTGCTCACTATGCATCTAGATAGGTGCCTTGGGGGGTCTAGTTTCCAAAATGGGGTAACTTGTGGGGGAGCTCTAATGTTTGGGCACACAGGGACTCTCCAAATGCAACATGGTGTCCGCTAACAAATTGAATGGAAAATCGGCTCAAATTGTTAGCGGACACCATGTTGCGTTTGGAGAGCCCCTGTGTGCCCAAACATTGGAGCTCCCCCACAAGTGACCCCATTTTGGAAACTAGACCCCCCAAGGCACCTATCTAGATGCATAGTGAGCACTTGGAAACCCCAGGTGCTTCACAAATTGATTCGTAAAAATGAAAAAGTGAAAAAAAAAACACTTTTTCACTTTTATGAATCAATTTGTGAAGCACCTGGGGGTTCCAAGTGCTCACTATGCATCTAGATAGGTGCCTTGGGGGTCTAGTTTCCAAAATGGGGTCACTTGTGGGGGAGCTCCAATGTTTGGGCACACAGGGGCTCTCCAAACGCAACATGGTGTCCGCTAACAATTTGAGCCGATTTTCCATTCAATTTGTTAGCGGACACCATGTTGCATTTGGAGAGTCCCTGTGTGCCTAAACATTGGAGCTCCCCCACAAGTGACCCAATTTTGGAAACTAGACCCCCCAAGGCACCTATCTAGATGCATAGTGAGCACTTGGAACCCCCAGGTGCTTCACAAATTGATTCGTAAAAATGAAAAAGTGTTTTTTTTTTCACTTTTTCATTTTTACGAATCAATTTGTGAAGCACCTGGGGGTTCCAAGTGCTCATTATGCATCTAGATAGGTGGCTTCGGTGGTCTACTTTCCAAAATGGGGTCACTTGTGGGGGAGCTCCAATGTTTAGTCACACAGGGCCTCTCTGCGATCACCTCCCCTTGCCACCGCAATGCTGCGATCGACTTCGCGGGGATTAATGTGCTGGGAGCGGTGCGTGACCTCTCCCTGCACATAGTACCGGGTGTCAGCTGTGACAATCAGCTGACACCAGGCGGCGATCGCGCCCGCACAGCCTGTGTGCGCGCGCGATCGCCATGACGTACTAATACGGGTCTGGCTGTTAAGTCCCAGGGCACAGACGCGTATTAGTACGTGTAATGTTGTTAATGGGTTAATGAGAAAAAAAATGAACTTTTTAGAATTCTCCAAATGGCTGCAATGAAACAAAGAGTGAAAAATGTAAAGGGGTCTGAATACTTTCCGTACCCAATGAATAGTTTTGTGAGAAAAGATGCAATATAACCTGTGTTTTCATCATTTAATCCTCTACTCTTCCTGGAGTTTTTGGTCCAGTGGGCGGTCCTATCAGTGACTGACAGCCTTCTTTGCATAAGTGTGCATACAGAGAGAGCTGTCGATCACTGATAGGACAGCCCACTGGACCAAAACCCCAGGATCAGACTTGCCAATTAAACTCTATGAAATGGATGTCCTAGAGAAAATATCCATATGGCACCTGTGATTTAGGTTTACATTCCTCTTGTTAACACAGGAAACTGTATGGTTTATGATATTTTCAATTGTTGATGAATAAATTTGACGTTATACGGATGTAAAAAACGGTCATACGAATGACAATACAACTGAAAAATAGTCTATTTTTTCTGGATGAAAAAAAGATGATTTTTCATACTCTTGTCATACGAACATGTTTCAATGTTGTTTGTTGTTTTTTTTTTGGGGGGGGGGGCAGATGGCTAAAAAAAACCTCACGGATATATGAAAAGCCCCATAGACTAATAGACTATAATGGGTGTGTGTTTTATGGAAAACAGGAATGTGAAACTTGAACGTATTTACATGCACTAGTCTGCTCCATGTGCACTAGTACATAGACTAACAGAGTCAGTGCTCGGTCCGCTTTCCATACAAGCAGCCCATGGGCCAAAAATATGTTCCATGAAAAGGGAGTGTTGGAAAGTGTGGTTCTGGGCTGTGGGAGAATACAATTTCTCGCAAAGGTACCATCCAGGGCCACAGGGAGTATCTCTGGGTTTAAAAAATGGAAATACTGAATTAATGTCCATCTGATAAACTGGAAAGAGCCCTGTAACGGTATGGGATGGAGGCAGCTTCCTGTGCCTCTCTAATACAAATTCACCACAATGTGTCTAGCAAGGACTCTAATTTTTTAAAGGTTTCTTGTAGTCAGCGCAGAGAATCTGGATAAATGAATTAATCTTGCAGCTCAGGAGCGTCTATGAAAATCAATGTTTTGCATGTTTGTCCCATATTCCCTGATTATTTACTGAGTGCCTTCAGATTTTAACTTCTATAAATACATTTAGCCTTTCTCGTGAACCTGCCTCCGGGATTAACAACCCCCCCAAAAGTTCAGCTGAATATTAGCTGTGTTAAATTCTGCAACTGCTGAACACTGAGGAGCTAAGGAGAATTTTAGAAAGAGGCAAGTAGTTATACTCTCCCAGACATCCAGTATATCTTGGAGGAGACGCTTTCTTTAAATTGATCTACCAGGTTTGATAAGTAGTGGATTGGTGCCATTGGGAAGAATGTGTTGTCTACCGCTTAAGGTGCTGAACCAGGATTTCAGTGGTCTGAGATAGGCCAAAACCTTGGTCCACAGGAGTAGCAACTTGTCTCTCAGCAGTGAGGAGGAGAGTGATTGGAAGGTTTCTGAATAGGGATGAGCGGACTCATGCAAGTTCAGGTTCTGGTACCTGACCCGAACTTTAGTCCAAAGTTCAGTTTAGGTACTAGAAATGTACCCAATCAATGAAAACATTGGTGACCCAAACTTTGGAACTTTAAAATTCTCTCTCTCTCTTTCTTTCTGGACCGGACTTCTCCCGGAACTCCGAAAATGAGAACGTACTTCCGGGAGAAGTCCGTGTTATAAGTTTTGCACTGTATTCACTCATCTCTATTTCTGAACTGGAGAGGTGGACCAGAGGTCAACGGTAGTGACTATGTGGCTTTTGAGGAGTTGCGGAGTACAGATGATACTATCAAAAACTGACCTTGACGAAGGCTCAGCTGTCTTGCCAAATGAAGCCTAGTTAGCAAGTCATGGAGAGGACAATGAGCTAGCCAATTGACCAGTAGTTGTCTAGGATTGATAGATAGGTGCAGAGTAGGAATTAGCCATGCAAAAATTTCACGTGGGCTACCACCTAACTGGTAATTGTGGAAGATGCATTGGCCACCTGTGTGGATACCTTTTTAACTCAGCTGGTGCTGTGCAAATGATCATTCTGGTGGAGAGCTAGTATTGGTAATCTTTTACCCAGGGTGATATAGTCACGTTCTGAAGAGGAGCAAAAATAAATTCTTTGGATAAGTTGGGTTGAGAGGAATAGTCTGCTTGCCCAGTATTGTGGCCTACAGGCAGAGTTTTGGAATGTGTTGGGCTGTTTGGATAGTGAGAGGGGTGGTATAGTTAGAACCCTTGTTGTAGAGGGATGCCCGTGAAAGGCTGATTAGATGTCCAGGTGTAAAAAAATTGTGGTTTGGACATCTTTGGCATTGTAACTTGAATGCCTTAAAGGGACTATGAGAGGAACATATGATAAGTTGTACCTTTACTAGCCTAACCGTTGAGAGTCAGGTAGCAAAGGCAGTGGCACATTAGACAGTGACAAAAAGTTAGAACTCTTGACCCTCAGGGAACTGTGATATACAGACCTTGAAGACCACAACTGTTCAGATCTAGGAACAGTGACAGAAGAAGAAAAAATTACCAGAGGGCAGGTTCTGGAATTAGAATGATACCCACTGGGATGCAGGTGTATTCGTGCCTGGGAATACACAGTGCGCAGTATCAGTGACTGAGGTAGTGATGTAGGTAGTGGCTTGGTATCAGTCACAAGATGGAAAGAAGAATAGAAGAGTAGGTTGACCAAGTGTTATCAGCCCTGAAGAAATCCTAAGAAACAGTTTATGAACTCAGCTAACTGTTCTCTGAGGAGGCGCTTGAGCTTAGCAATTAAACATTCATGAGGCACATAGGCAGATGGGTTACACTTCAGTGTGGTACATAAGCATAGCATCTCAACCTTAAGAAGGATCATGGAGACACATAGTGGTACTCACGGAGAGGCACAGTACTTAGAGTCGTTGGCTGGAACAGTATAGTGTAGGTGAGCTACTCAATAGTGGCTTTCTCTTTAAAGTCATTGCATTTTTTAGGAGGCTCTACTCCAGTTTGTCCCTAGAAAAATCTGTATGGAGCCTCTTGGTTTTAACTAGCTTGTCCAGAGTAGACTCCAGTTTTGTCTACCATCTCAGTAGTTGGCTAGTAGAGCTATGCTAGAAGCTCCAGGTGCAGTTTCTGGCTCTCAACAGAATGGGGGTCATTACAGTCTCAGTCATGCCCAATTCCCCAAGTCTGAGCGTCACTCAATTAAAAAAGGTAGAAATATTTTCAATCAACTTTCCATCCCCACCCCAAAAAAAAATTGTACTACAATACAATTACCACCACTCTATAAATGGAGAAGTATCGGCTGACTCTCAGTATGACATTTTTAGTACTTGTTGACTATAAAAATGAAATTGGAGTGCCAAATTATTCTTAAAATTATTTTTCCAGACTCAGTTGACTCTCAAAATGACTTTTTCAGTACTAATTGACTTTCAAAATAACTTTCATGGCCCCAATAAATTGGACCAAAATATTTTGAGACAGGAAATCATTTAAACTTTCCAGGCTCAGACAGATCTTTTAGGTGGGTGGCTAAAAGAATTTAATTTGTAATCCTCAGGGCAGGTGCAAACAAGCATATTTGCGGTTCGATTGCCATCCGACAAAATATTGGATCACACACAGATTAATATTATGCTATGAGGCAACGCAGATATTCGATTGTTTCCTGAGACATTTTTCGGATGCCCGATTTTTTTTTCCTCCTCTGTCCAAGGAAACAAATCGCTGCATGACTGAGTTTGATCCAATATTCAGATCACACTCGGCCACGCAAGTCAATGAGTGTGTGGAAAACATTGGACTGCACTCGGATTACATCTGAGTGCAATTCAATTTCCGTGCCTCACATAATGGAGAATTTGGTGAAATTGTTTTCCCCATCTTCTTCTCATCCAAGAGAATCAGATCACACTGTGGCCACACTCTGATCATACTCTAATCAGAGTTTGATCAGTGTAATTTTCAGAATCAACTCGATTTTCTAGGATGAGAGAATCTACCGCAATCTATGTAAAAATTGAGAGCCACTCCAATTAAATTTGGAGGTCAGAGTAGAAGCTCTCTGTCAGTGCCTTGGGACTGTGGGCACTAACTAGGTCCCTAGAACTAGGGGTGCTCTAGTCTATCCTTGTCCCCCGGATTACTCCTGAAGGTGGAGATGCCAGGTTCATGTGCCTTGCTATGCTCCTATAGCAATCCTTATCTGTCCCCTTCCCCACCCAGGGAGTTGGGAAGCCGAAGCGCATAGGAATACACTAATCAGACAAACAAGGGAAGACAGACAGGGATAAATGAAAATAACAATCATACAAAATTCACACACCAAACAACAAAGTGGAACATATGGAAGTTAAAGGAAGGAGAAACCAAATAGGAGAGGATGAGGATGTGCACACAACAAAAATTCCAACAACAATCTCATGAACAAATCTCCTAACGCCAACTCCAACCTCAAACTACACCTCCAACTACAAACCAGGCAGTAAGAACTAACACTGGCAATTCTTAAGTGCCACTGGCGAGCATATATAGCAGAGGGGAGTGGCCAACACTGAACATCTGAGACAATCCAGAAAGGAAACTAAACAAATTAACCCTTGCACTGCTAGCAAGGAAAAACCTGCACTGTTTAATAAGATGGTGAAGTACTTCTAACCAGTTCAGGAGTACGTGAAAACAGACGCCGCGATCTTCTGGTCCCTCTCTGTCGCAGTATCCCTGTGACACTGTAACTTTTTTAATTTCCTCCTGTCCAAAAAATTGCCATTCAATTTTCACTGCTCTTGAAAAGACACTTTTAAAATATTTTTTCACCCATTTTTATTCAAAATTGTCAATAATATTTGTTGCCGTACTGATCGTTAATAAAAGACTCACACAATTCATATCAGTGCAACCTCTCGTTTCAGATTTAACCTGTCCATGAAAAAAAAAAAATAAAAAATTCCGACACAAGGACGTTACCACATTTGCCCTTATTCAGTTTTCTCTATAAACAACAAAAAAAAAATCATCTGAACAAACATTTCTCGTCTCTGTCTTTTCTTCCGCATTAGCAATCTTTTATGCGAGACGAAAGGGTCACTAAGAAACTGAGCGGAACCTAGAATTTTTTATGCTCCTATTCCATCAGGTTTGTAATTGGAAATAAAGTGAAATCCTAAGGCCTGGAACTCTTATTTCTTCATAATGTTACACACTTAATTGCTCCTGTCATTTACCAACACGATTATGTTGTCTACAAATGGAGACAAATAATAGATTTTAGTACTTATGCAGAGACTTAAACTGCATGCAGAGAGCCACAAACTACACCATTAAACCGGAATTACAGCTTGAAGTCAGAAACAAAAATTTAACCCCAGTAATCATTATCCCCTCAAAATAAAAGACCACATGAGTCAGATTCAGCCTGAAATCCAATTTTTAACCAGCAGAGATTCAAAGCCTTTTATTATGTCAGCGTGATAGTTTTGTTACAGTGAAAATCTGTAAAGGAAATATTTCGAAAACAATGTCAGCTAGTAAAATAAGAGGGGTGGGATGTAGAAGGGAAAATCCGGTTTTCAATTTAAGGCAGCAAACTCCTTTTTACTAGTTCTTTGTGTTCGACAAACTTTCAAGGTGACACTTTCTAGGGGTGTCCGATACAGGATAATTAAAGACAGTTTTTGCGATGTATGTGTACACTATTTTATTACTCCCATGAATCCAGGATTATCAATGAAGTAACTTATTACACAGACTTGATTACAAATATTTTACCGTTTTGTGTATACAGCTCCTCTGCACATCTATAGTTACAGACAAAAGATACATGTAAGACTGATGCTATGGATTCCAAAAAAAAAAAGAGAATCCTCTTGGATTCCATCTAACGCACTGTGTTGGTTCATACAATGCAAATTGGAAGTTTTTAGGTGTTTCTTTATGTTAACTAATTTACAATAAGTGTTTTTTATATCACTAAATACAAGCACTTTTAGGGATTTTTTTTATTGCCTTTGATCATTTTACGTTTTTTGCCTTTTTTCTTAAAATCGCTGCATTTTTTTAGAAAAGAATTTTTTTCTGGCATTTTTTTTTTTTAGTAATAGCAAGTTAACCAATCACAGCTCAGCTTTCATTTCATATTTTACCCTTTAAAAATGAAAGCTGAGCTAAAATTGATTGCTACGGTCAACAGTCAGTCTTTGTTTTAGACAGTGGTAGTAATGACATGCCCGTGCTTCTGCTTAGACACATATGTACTGAAGGAGGGTGTGAAAGTGCATCTAAAGAGGGGCTCCTGGTAGATGTTGTTGATGGTTCTGCACAGATTTTATGTGTGTAAATGTTGAGACTGAGGTATACAGACTTTTATATTAGGTGTTACTCGCACGCCGCTAGGTTCAGATAGGGCGAGATGGGTTTCATAAATTCATTGGAATCCTGGGGGAACCGTTACTCAGGGCGACCATAGACCATGTGCTGCAGCTTCTCTCAGGCACACGATAGATTCAATTGCTGACCAGACACATCTGACAAGAGTCTTTTTCAACAGTTTAACAGTGGAATTTAATCTGAAGCACGGCCAGTGCAATTCAGGGATATTACAGCAACAATCTTCATTACAATACAGACTGAGTTTCTTGAGCAACCGGCTCCAGTAACAATACAGTAGTTTCTTCACAAAGCACAGAATTACAGTCTCTCCAGTAGCATAATTCAGCATAGATTAGATCTCTTAGCAGCACACTTATATGCATGCATAACCACAGGCTTTTCCTTCACAAGGACACAATAGTACACAGCATTTTTGATCCTGCATGGAGATGGAAGGGGGAGGGTTTGATGAGGGAGATGATCCCTGTGACACAATTCCTTCCAGCCCTTATCTTCCTGCCCAATAATACTCTGCACTGTTAGTTCAGGGAGTCTATCCCTTATCTTCCTGCCTGATAATACTCTGCACTGTTAGTTCAGGGAGTCTATCCCTTATCTTCCTGCCTGATAATACTGTGTACTGTTAGTTCAGGGAGTCTATCTGACCTGTACCTAGTTTCTCTCCTGATCTGAATCCTGTTCAGTTGCCTTTTTTCAGATACAGATAACACACTATCTTTCTTTTCGGCTTCAGCCCAACTACAATAACAAGTTCCTCACAATCCCCCTGGGGCTCTGCTAAAACACTCCCTGTCTCCTGTGACTGTGTTAACCCCTCTAGTTGCTGAATGCTTCTGAAGCAAAACACTTCCTGTCTCCTGTGCTTGTGTTATTTGTAACAGTTGCTGGATGCTTTGGAAGCAACAGCACTACTTCTGCATGTCACATAGGCCTACAATGCATTTAAAGGGAATGTGTGAAAAAGGAAATGACCTCATATTTCGGGTTCTGTTCAGACTTTGCCCGTAAAGTGCCCATAAAAAGTGTGTGAACTTGAACAAAAACAGCCTATACATAATAGGTCACTAATCTTAAAAACAGCAGGAGAAGGTTATTGAAGGTGGGACTTATGAATACATATCTATTATTTCCCAAACTGCATCAATATACCACATACATGTCAAGGGCTCAACCCTATATATGGAGTCCTTAATCAGATGCTTTACACATATTACAGTATGATATTCACAAGGTTAACAGTGCTAATCCCCCTCACAGTTTGAGTTTATATACAGTTATATGAAAAAGTTTGGGCACCCCTATTAATCTTAAGCTTAATGTTTTATAAAAATTGGTGTTTTTGCAACAGCTATTTCAGTTTGATATATGTAATAACTGTTGGACACAGTAATGTTTCTGCCTTGAAATGAGGTTTATTGTACTAACAGAAAATGTGCAATCTGCATTCAAACAAAATTTGACAGGTACATAAGTATGGGCACCCTTATCATTTTCTTGTTTTAAATACTCCTACCTACTTTTTACTGACTTACTAAAGCCCTTTTTTTGGTTTTGTAACCTCATTGAGCTTTGAACTTCATAGCCAGGTGTATGCAATCATGAGAAAAGCTACATAAAGTGGCCCTAACAAGTTGTTCTCCTGTTTGAATCTCCTCTGAAGCGTGGCATCATGGGCTCCTCAAAACAACTGTCAAATGATCTGAAAACAAAGATTATTCAAGATAGTTGTTCAGGGGAAGGATACAAAAAGCTGTCTCAGCGATTTAACCTGTCAGTTTCCACTGTGAGGAACATAGTAAGGAAATGAAAGAACACAGGGACAGTTCTTGTTAAGGCCAGAAGTGGCAGGCCAAGAAAAACATCAGAAAGGCAGAGAAGAAGAATGGTGAGATCAGTCAAGGACAATCCTCAGACCACCTCCAGAGAGCTGCAGCGTCAACTTGCTGCAGATGGTGTCACTGTGCATCGGTCAACTATACAATGCACTTTGCACAACGAGAAGCTGTATGGGAGAGTGATGCGAAAGAAGCCGTTTCTGCAAGCACGCCACAAACAGAGTCGGCTGAGGTATGCAAAAGCACATTTGGAGAAGCCAATTTCTTTTTGGAAGAAGGTCCTGTGGACTGATGAAACCAAGATTGAGTGGTTTGGTCATACAAAAAGGCGTTATGCATGGCGGCAAAAAAACACACTATTCCAAGAAAAACACTTGCTACCCACAGTAAAATTTGGTGGAGGTTCCATCATGCTTTGGGGCTATGTGGCCAATGCCGGCACCGGGAATCTTGTTCAAGTTGAGGGACGCATGGATTCCACTCAGTATTAGCAAATTCTTGACAATAATGTTCAAGAATCAGTGACAAAGTTGAAGTTACGCAGGGGATGGATCTTTCAGCAAGACAATGATCCAAAACACTGCTCCAAATTTACTCAGGCATTCATGCAGAGGAACAATTACAATGTTCTGGAATGGCCATCCCAGTCCCCAGACCTGAATATCATTGAACATCTGTGGGATAATTTGAAGAGGGCTGTCCATGCTCGGCGACCATCAAACTTAACTGAACTGGAATTGTTTTGTAAAGAGGAATGGTCAAAAATACCTTCATCCAGGATCCAGGAACTCATTAAAAGCTACAGGAAGCGACTAGAGGCTGTTATTTTTGCAAAAGGAGGATCTACTAAATATTAATGTCACTTTTCTGGTGAGGTGCCCATACTTATGCACCTGTCAAAATTTGTTTGAATGCAGATTGCACATTTTCTGTTAGTACAATAAACCTCATTTCAAGGCAGAAACATTACTGTGTCCAACACTTATTACATATATCAAACTGAAATAGCTGTTGCAAAAACACCAATTTTTCTAAAACATTAAGCTTAAGATTAATAGGGGTGCCCAAACTTTTTCATATAACTGTAATAAGCTGATACTCCATTCCAAAATACTTTTTCAAGACAATAACATGATCAAAGATAGGACTTATCTGAAATATGTATTTAGGTTGCCCCCATCATTCCTCCAAACTCCTCGACGCGTTTCCCCGTTGTTTAGTGGTTCATCAGGAGAAGATCATCCTGCAGAGTGACCTATTATGTATAGGCTGTTTATGTTCAAGTTCACACCTATATATTATATATCAAGTAGTGAAAGATTATCATCTTCAGTAAGAAGGTGTGAAAATAGGAAAAATTAATCATGGTGAATGTATATTTCTGCCTGCACTAGGTCACTTTTTATGGGCACTTTACGGGCACTTTATGTATGTTATATTTGTCAAATATGACTATTAAAGATTATCTTTCATAATAAATAGATAAAAGGGCTTTTTGTGTTAGTTGGTAAAAGATATTCCCTTTATATATGGAATCAAGACTTTGTGATCTTCTGTTCAGACTTTGCAACATCTCCTTTTCATCAGACAGGATTATAATGACTGATAACACCTCTATATACAGTAGATGACACAGGATCCACCATTCACAATAGGTGATGCCACAGCTCACCTCCTCCTCCTCCTGTACAATGACTGATAACACCTCTATATACAGTAGATGACACAGGATCCACCATTCACAATAGGTGATGTCACAGCTCACCTCCTCCTGTACAATGAATGATAACACCTCTATATACAGTAGATAACACAGGATCCACCATTCACAATAGGTGATGTCACAGCTCACCTCCTCCTGTACAATGAATGATAACTCCTCTATGTACAGTAGATAACACAGGATCCACTATTCACAATAGGTGATGTCACAGCTCACCTCCTCCTGTACAATGAATGATAACTCCTCTATATACAGTAGATAACACAGGATCCACCATTCTCAATAGGTGATGTCACAGCTCACCTCCTCCTGTACAATGAATGATAACTCCTCTATATACAGTAGATAACACAGGATCCACCATTCTCAATAGGTGATGACACAGCTCCTGGCTTTCACAATGACCTTTGACTAGAAAAGTCTGTCGAAGTCAATAAAGATTAGAGCAGATTAGTCTTAGGTCAAAGTGAACATTTTTTTTTAACATTTTTTTTTTCAAATACAGATAGTGATATATAAAATTAAAAAAGCAGCATTAGAATTAAAAAAAAAATACATTTAACATAAAAACTTAATTTAAAGTCGGTCATTTTCTGATGATACATTCCTTTCAAATGGCCATGACTATAGTTTCAAAGTTAAAGTTCAGAAGAAATTTGCTCCTGGGAGGCGAAGACGCTCTTTGTTTTCAAGTCGGGTGATAAAATTGAAGTCTCTGAATGAAGAAACTGTCTCTCACACAAAACCTCATCCGCCTGATATCATACAGAGGTCAGATTTAGTATATCCCCATCTATATATGAAGATAAAGAAAATTTTGCACAGTCCTGAAAATCGCAGGTCGTTACATAGTAAAGCTAGTCCATGCCGGGGTTTATTGATGTGAAACTGAGCGTCGATGTTTATGTTATTGCATAAAATGTAACATAAAAGTCAAAATATCCTTTGATATCATCATAAAAGTCAATCTGCAAACGGCAGAACAATCACAAGCAGAAATCACTGAGCTGTGATAGTCAGAATGTCACTGAGTACAATGACGGGAGGACTCGGGAAGGAGCGGGTGCAAGGCTATACTGTACACGAGTGGCTGTTATTGGTGTAATTATGGTACGTGATAATATCTGTTATGATAAACCTTAGCTAATCATCTCAATTTACACTGGTCAAGATCAGCCTCCAAATTGTACGCATGTCCTCTTTATTATAGCAATTCCTTCCATGTATATAAAAAGTCTCAAATCAACAACAAAAGTCACTGGACAAGGTCTTCAAATAGAGGAACATTTCATTAGCAACGAAGTCATGGCTCATACATAGTTTGGTCTATTCTGTAGTAACATAGGGATGCGAAACCTGGACGATAAAGAAATAAGACAGAAGAAGAATCAACACCTTCGAAATGTGGTGCTGGAGAAGGATGTTATCAATACCATGGATGGCAAGAAGAACAAACAAATCAATTTTGGAACAAATCAAGCCAGAGATGTCACTCGAAGTAAGGATCACCAAGCTACGACTTGTCTACTTGGACTCATCATACGAAGAGAGCAATCACTGGAGAAGGACATCATGGTCAGGAGAATAAAAGGAACAAGACGAAGAGGAAGACTAGAAAGCCGATGGCTTGATACCATCTAGATAATGAAGGAGAAGACCCTGGTGGAAATATCTAGGCTGCACAAGATTGATCATCCTACAGAGCATTAATCCATGAAAAAGAAAAAAACAGTGCTAGATCAGCTCACCAAATAGTTGGGTGTAGTAGAAGTGGGTTGTCAGAAGCCACGCACGGATCTAGTCAGAGCAGCTGCACATGTACAAATCCATGAAGACGCCAAGACATTAATCCAAGAAGACGTCATGGCTCGAGATTGAGTTGAACGCTTTTGAAAAATATATATATTTATATATATATATAAAAAGTCTACTAAGATTCATATGTTTGCTAATAGGGAGCAGTGTTATTAAAACCAGTGCATAAGCAGCAAATATATTACATTTTCTATGTAAGACCAATAGTTCAACCCCTTAAAGAGGTTCATCACTGATGTCAAAAATTGTGATATATACAATATGTATGCCCTTAGTAATATACTCTAGTGTGTAGGTCTCTTTATACCATGACTCCTCACTAAGTAACCCTTCTGTGTTGGCACTCTCGTCCATAACTGGTGTCATATGGATGGGCAAGTGTTGCAGATACATCACTTAGCCTCCTCCACTGAAAAACACTGAGCTTTAACACTGAGCCAGCGCTAGATTTCTTATGGCGCCTGCACTAAATTTCTTATGGTGCCCGTGCTAGATTTCTGATGGCACAAGCATAATGGAAAGGTGCTATGTGTTTAATATTAGTTCTAAAGTGGCTAACACCTTTGACGTGAAAAGTTTCTTGGTTCTTAAATTAGACCCCCTTATTAGTAAATTAGACTCCCCTGATGAAGCTTGATGCGAAACGCAGGGCCTTAACTTATACAGCCTTGGCTATTTTGGTTTGTACCTTTTGAGTATCCATCCTCAATACTGCGATTGCACAAAATAATAATCTGTATTGAAAGTTTTGTCATTATCACTTAACTACCTGTAGTATTTTATATGTCTGACTTTTGTATGTCTATTTTTGAGCTTTTAATTATTTTGTTATCCAATAAAGAATATATTCCTATTGATTTTGAGCCTTGCACATTTCTATATGGGTATCTTTCAATTAGTAGTTAACCTAGTAATGAATGATAGTAGACAACAGTAGTGAGCTGGCCGGCTCTGGCTGTTCTGTGATAATTGATATAGAGCCTGTTACAGAAGTGATTACACAGGATGATGTTGCCACCTTGTGGCCAGAGGTTGCACCTGCGCAGGGTGTGATGACAGAGAAAAAGACTGAGCCTCCTGTGTCCCGCCCTAGAGAGTCACGTGACCAAAGTGGGAAGCAGGAAAAAAGCGCGCGAAGAGTCTGCTGTGGTCTGTGAAAAGAGCCAGGACGGTGTGCAGGCCCTCGTGTGTGGTGCAGGAGAGACTCTCAGCGTGATTTCTTCTATCTGACACCATATCCTCGGAGCCTTCCCCAGCTTCTGCACTGCTGAAGGATTCAGCTGTTACACTCCCTGCTACTGGAGTGTGGACTACATAAGGGGACCCACCAGAGCTTCTATCCGGATCAGAGAGACTGTAAGCGGGACCTCTGGCGAGAGGCCGAAGTACCCCTTCCTTTCTTTCCGCGAATTCTGCTGTTCCTGTTTTTTTTTTCCGGCTGGGACGCCCTCCTGCAAAGACAGACAGGCCTGCGACGGGGGACACATCCTTCTGGAGTAAAGGACTGGTAACGTGTGAGTAGGGACAGTGAGGGTCAGCTTATCAGTACACGTTATTACTGTGCATATTTACGGTTGTCATTTATTGTTTTTTTTCTTTGCTGTGTTAAAAATGTATACGAGTAAAGATACGGTTATCAAGATAGAGTCTGTGTGTGGGGATCTTGCTGGGCCAGATCATAGATACCAATGCGCGGCCTTGCCCGCGGTCACTTCATCTGGCGTAGTCGGCAGGATCTGTGACCAACAGGATTCCCACCCAGGCCACGTGTACAGTCAGAAAGCCCCGCCAGTGTCTATTGTGAATCAGGTCAGGAAATTTGGCGGACGAAACTACCCTGTACCAGAGTGGGCGGAACAAGTCCGGATACTGGGGGAAATGTATAATATTGACCCTAAGACCTTGGCAGAAATGGCGGTACTGACGCTAGAGGGGGAGGCATGGACGACAGTCAGACTGGAGACGGTCAGGGGCCAGCGTACAGTAGATGATTTGGTGCGGGTGCTGGAGAACACCTATGGGCCGACCACATACCAGGGAACACTGCGACACATGTTCTTTAGACGGACGCAGCTTGAATGGGAGGATATTCCCCAATATGCGAACGCCCTTCAGGTACTCCTTGAACAAACCTGTGGAAAAGGGGAGCAACTAGCTGGTATGGCTTCTCGTGACCTGGTACTGAGAAACCAATTTGTAATAGGACTGAGAGACCAGTATCTTAACCGCACGTTACAGGACTTGATCCGGATGATGCCGGCTCTTACTTTTGCTGAAGTCAAACAGGAAGCCATAGAACGTTCAAGGGGACCCGTCATGGATGTGGGGATTCAAGGTGCTGCGTACAGATCCATATCTGACATTAAAAATCCGAACAGTGACACGGAAGACCTGAAACAGATGGTAGCAGACTTACAGAGACAGATATTACAGTTAACATTAGACCAACAGGGAGACCAGCGAAGACAGCCTAGTCGTCCCGTGAGACAGTGTTGGTCATGCGGTGATCCTCGCCATAGGGCAAATCGTTGTCTTCAACACTTCCCTCCGCAACAACCTCCGTCGCACCAACGAACAAACCCTCAGTCACCCCAGCGAAGGGAATTTCGATCAGACCAGCGAATGGAACCCCAGCCTGACTCCCCTACTGTGATACCTAGAGAGATGGATATCACTAATACTGTCGGAGACACTGACCCCGGGGATGTAGAGACTGAATGCATGCCTACCCCTGTCCGTCCGACTGACGCACTTGAACCGATTACCTCCTCTACTGACATGTCGACTGGGAAAGAGAGTGGGGTGACTGATAGGAGAGAGGGGATCCAACCCGTTAGGCGGACAACGAGGACCACTGCAGGGGTACCTCCAGGACAGTCCTACAGAGACAAATATGTGTGGCCCTCTTCCCAGCCGCCCTCTGTCACATCCACAGCCATCGCCGCCCTGGAGCCGGTCGTTGGCAGGGACTGCCAACCTTTGAGTGGGGGGGCGTGTAGTGAGCTGGCCGGCTCTGGCTGTTCTGTGATAATTGATATAGAGCCTGTTACAGAAGTGATTACACAGGATGATGTTGCCACCTTGTGGCCAGAGGTTGCACCTGCGCAGGGTGTGATGACAGAGAAAAAGACTGAGCCTCCTGTGTCCCGCCCTAGAGAGTCACGTGACCAAAGTGGGAAGCAGGAAAAAGCGCGCGAAGAGTCTGCTGTGGTCTGTGAAAAGAGCCAGGACGGTGTGCAGGCCCTCGTGTGTGGCGCAGGAGAGACTCTCAACGTGATTTCTTCTATCTGACACCATATCCTCGGAGCCTTCCCCAGCTTCTGCACTGCTGAAGGATTCAGCTGTTACACTCCCTGCTACTGGAGTGTGGACTACATAAGGGGACGCACCAGAGCTTCTATCCGGATCAGAGAGACTGTAAGCGGGACCTCTGGCGAGAGGCCGAAGTATCCCTTCCTTTCTTTCCGCGAATTCTGCTGTTCCTGTTTTTTTTCCGGCTGGGACGCCCTCCTGCAAAGACAGACAGGCCTGCGACGGGGGACACATCCTTCTGGAGTAAAGGACTGGTAACGTGTGAGTAGGGACAGTGAGGGTCAGCTTATCAGTACACGTTATTACTGTGCATATTTATGGTTGTCATTTATTGTTTTTCTTTGCTGTGTTAAAAATGTATACGAGTAAAGATACGGTTATCAAGATAGAGTCTGTGTGTGGGGATCTTGCTGGGCCAGATCATAGATACCAATGCGCGGCCTTGCCCGCGGTCACTTCACAACTATTAGTCAAACTACAAAATTCCCTGCATGTTCGGGAAATACACAGGGGTTTATTTTCCTGTTTCGTTTCCAACTGGAATAAGGGTGAAGAGGTTAGTCTTAGGATAAGGATGGGACTTGATGATCTTTTTGACCTACTGCAATCAAAGCAGAAAGGGAGAAGGCTCCTGCTTCAGCCAGTTATTCTACAGCCAGACACAGTGAGGAGGAGGAGGAGGAGAAAATATGACTTATCTTCTTTTGACAGAGAAGATTTCTTCTCTAATAATCATCTGAAATAATCCATTATATCAAAATAATTGCTTACCTTTGGTTGCTTTGGATATTTTACAAGTGAGACCTGCAAAAAAAAAACAGAAAGATTTTGGTAATGTGCATAAGTTGTTTTGATCTTATATTAAGATATCGGAGAAAAAGAGCAGAAGCATGGCTCCCTGACTCGTGTAGCCAACTGTTATGGCTAGTAGTAGTCTACATGACATGCGATGTGCGACTCAAAATAAGGAAAAGAGAGGTCACCCCTTTATCAGTCACCTAGTATAGTGTCAGTCATATTACACCTAACATAGTGGCAGCCGCAGCACCTGAAAAGTAACAGCCAGTTTCTATCATTCTAGCTGCACTGCCTCCAAAATAGCGACAGTTCATAGAAAAAGTGCCTGACACAGTCTGGCAAAGTGATATACATAGAAAGAAAGGTGCCCAACACAGTCCCCTTATTATACTGCCATTTATATGGCAGTACTGGAGTTTTAGTTTCCGTGCCCCTAAAATAATAACAAATGCCATGTTCCTACAATGGCGCCATTTACATTGTCACTATAAGAGTATACACAGTCCCCCTCATATAGTGATACTCACAGTGTCAGTGTCCTTTATTTAGTACCCTCAAAATACAATAAACATCCCTATCTTTTATAATGTTATGTTCTGCTACCAAAGCTAAGGAAAGAGAGGAGATCTGTCCCTACTATAAGACTCAGCTGAATCCCTACGATGTAACAGGGAACCTGATCCTGCGATCAGACCTGCTAAAGTCCTAATCTAGTCTGTACGGAGACCTATAGATGTGAGGAGGGAATCCCTACAAGTACTAAGGACTGGGAGGAATATGGGACACCTCCTAACAGAAATAGTAGCAGACAGACGAACAAACAAAATAGATAGAACATAGAGGTCCGTAGACCAAGCAAACTAACAGAGTTAGATACAGAGCACAGGCTAGCTAGAAAGTAGATATACAATGAAGTCCAGCAAAGCCAGAAGGGCGGAGCAGGATTAAATAGGCCAACAAGGTCATGTGACCAGCAAAGGAAAAAAAACCTAACAGCAAGGTTCTAACAGTACCCCCCCTTCTAAGAGGATCCTCCGGATCCCCTAGGACCAGGCTTATCAGGAAATCTCCTGTGAAACGCTCTGATAAGTCTGGACGCGGAAACATCATCTGACCTCACCCAAGAGTTATCCTCGGGTCCGAAACCTTTCCAGGCCACAAGATACTGCAAACTACCTCTATACCGTCTAGAGTCAAGGATGCGAGAAATTTCATATTCCCCGTCCTCCACCACCGGAGGAACAGAGGCAGAGGCGTCACCATCCGACACAACAGCTTTTTTTAACAGAGAGACATGAAAGACCGGATTAATTCTCCAGGAGGTAGGAACCTCCAACCTAACAGCAGATTGGTTGACAACCTGAAGCACCTTAAAGGGCCCTACAAACTTGGGACCCAATTTCTTAGAAGGAATCCTCAACCGCAGATTCCTAGAGGACAACCAAACCATGTCACCAACAGCGAACAAAACCTCCTGTCGTTTCCTATCAAAGTAGTCTTTAGATTTTCTGTTGGCCTCCTGAAGATTACCACGCACATCCGTCCAAACTCTTTCCAAATCACCGGAAAAATTCTCCTCCTCAGGCACGGCAGATCCCAACTTGGAGAACGACCCAAACGACGGATGTCTCCCAGAACAACAAAAAAAAGGCGAACAACCAGCAGAAGAAGATGTATGATTGTTCAGAGCAAATTCGGCAAGTGGCAGAAACTCAGACCACCCCTCTTGATTGTCTGCCACAAAACAACGCAAGAACTGCTCAACATCCTGGTTTTTCCTTTCTGTCTGGCCATTAGATTCAGGATGATATCCGGACGAAAACGACAAATGAATTCCCAACCTGTCACAAAAGGCACGCCAAAAACGAGCCACGAACTGAGGACCCCTATCAGAAACAATGTCAGTAGGAACGCCATGAAGTCTGACAATTTCCTTGACAAAGGCCTTAGCGAGAGTTTTAGCGCAGGGCAGTTTGACGAAGGGAACCAAGTGACACATCTTGCTAAAACGGTCCACGACCACCCAGATGACAGTAAAACCCTCAGAGGGGGGAAGGTCAGTTATAAAGTCCATAGCCAAATGTGTCCAAGGAGCACTGGGGACCTCCAAAGGACAAAGCAACCACGCAGCAGGAGTATGTGAGGACTTAGATCTAGCACATATAGTACATTGGCGCACCCACTTAATGACTTCCTTCTGCCATCCAGGCCACCAAAAACTGCGACCCACCAGTCTCTTGGTCTCAGAGATTCCGGGATGACCTGCCAACCGAGATTCGTGACACTCAACAAACAAATCTCTCCTAAAGGTCCCAGGCACAAACAACCTCCCATGAGGAGTGTTAGATGGGGCATTCTCCTGAGCTTTAAGAATCTCATCTTCCAAAACGGAGTCTAAAGCAGCTATCACAACACCTTCTTGTAAAATGTTTTCCTCTTTCTCAGCACCGACTATGGGAGAAAAACTGCGAGACAAGGCATCCGCCTTAACATTCTTAGTACCAGGGATGTAAGTAACGGAGAAATTAAACCGCGAGAAAAACAGTGCCCACCTAGCCTGACGGGCATTCAGGCGCTTGGCAGCATCAAGATATATCAGATTTTTATGATCCGTAAGAACCTGAACGGGAAATTCCGCACCTTCCAAGAAGTGGCGCCAGTGTTCAAATGCGAGTTTAATAGCCAATAATTCCCGATTACCAATATCGTAATTCAGTTCAGTCTCCGAAAATTTTTTTGAAAAAAAGGCACAGGGATGTAATCCATCCCGGTTATCCTGAGACAATACTGCGCCAACCCCCACAGAGGAAGCATCAACCTCAACCAAAAACGGCCTAGTAACATCAGGCTGCATAAGGATGGGAGCAGAGGTGAACCTCTCCTTGAGATACACAAAAGCTTCAATGGCCTCAGAAGACCACTGAACCGCATCAGCACCTTTCCTGGTGAGATCAGTCAGAGGTTTGACAATACTAGAAAAATTTTTTATGAATTTTCTGTAGTAATTGGCGAAACCCAAAAACCTCTGTATCGATTTCAAACCAATAGGCCTAGGCCATTCCTGCACAGCCTGAACCTTAACCGGATCCATCTCAAAACCTTTGCTGGAGATAATGTAGCCCAAAAAACTAATTCTCTGTACAGCGAACTCACATTTCTCCAGCTTAGCAAAAAGCGAATTGTCCATTAATAACTGTAATACCTCACGCACGCTCCGCCAATGAGACTCCAGATCTGGCGAATAAATCAAAATGTCATCCAAATACACAACCACATTTTTACCGATCAATGGTCTAAGGATGTCATTAATCAGATTCTGAAAAAATGCAGGAGCATTAGTAAGACCAAAAGGCATAACCAGATTCTCAAAATGACCCACAGGAGTGTTAAAAGCAGTCTTCCATTCATCACCCTCCTTCATGCGCAACAGATTGTATGCCCCCTTAAGGTCAATTTTAGAGAACCACTTGGCCCCCAATAACTGGTTAAACAGATCAGGAATCAATGGCAGTGGGTAAGGATTGCGTACCGTAATTTTGTTAATCTCACGAAAATCCAGACAAGGACGTAAACCGCCGTCCTTTTTTTTTACAAAAAAAAAATCCAACCGCCACAGGAGACTTAGAGGGCCTAATGTGACCGGCGGCCAAACTTGTCTGTATGTATTCCTCCAAAGCCTTCCTCTCAGGAATGGTAAGGTTAAATAAACGACTTTTAGGAAGAGTCGCTCCAGGGACAAATTCAATAGAACAATCATAGTCTCTATGGGGAGGCAAAACCTGCGATTCCTTCTCAGAAAAAACTCTCCAAAAATCCTGAATAGGAACAGGCAATTCTCCCCTATCCAAAGCTGCAATACGCCCGTTACAACACTTGTCATAACATTTATGGCTCCAGGATTTAATTTCACTGGTAGACCAATCCAGTACAGGATTGTGAAATTTTAACCAGGGCAAACCCAATATTACTGGAGAAGGCAAGTTATTCAACACTACCAAATCCAATTTCTCATGGTGAACACCATTAATAGTGAGAGGAAATTCACTGACCTTGCGAGTAATATTCTTCAAAGGGGAGCCATCCACAGAAACCACAGCAATGGGGGATGATAAAGGTTCAGGTTTTAAATTGAGTTTTTCCACGAATCCCCCATCAATTACATTCAGTGTAGACCCGCAATCAACAAACACCCGAAATTCCATTAATTTTTCCTGAGCAATCGTGGAAGCAGCTAAAAATATACCCTTGGAATTTAAACAGGCAATACGGGCGTGACTGACCATTTTTTTTTCTTTCTTCATACGAAGCTCACAGCCTTTAATCAAATGACCAGATTTTCCGCAATAGAAACACAAGCCTTCTGAAAAACGACGGTCTTTTTCTTGAGAGCGAGGTGCCACCGATCCAATCTCCATCGGTTCACCACTGTTAGTACACACATTATCATAACCAGAAACTGACATAGCAGAGGATTTACTCTCATTAACCCTTGCACGCAGTCTTCTATCCACCCGTATAGCTAATTGCATAGCCTGTTGCAAATCCTCAGGTGTAGGATAAGCAATTAGCAGGTCTTTAACCCTTTCACTGAGCCCAGCAAGAAATAGACTTTTCAGAGCAGAATCGTTCCACCCTGTTTGAGTGGACCAACGACGAAAATGAGTACAATATTTTTCGACATTACCTGATCCTTGTTTTAAACGTCTCAACTCAGTCTCAGCTGATGCCACACGGTCAGGATCATCATATAATAGTCCTAAAGCAGAAAAAAAACTATCCACTGATCTGAAGCATGTATCACTAGGTTGCAAAGAAAAGGCCCACTCCTGAGGCTCTTTGCGCAAAAGTGACATTATGAACCCTACGCGCTGGGATTCATCCCCAGAGGACTTGGGTCTCAAACGAAAATACAATAAGCAAGCATTTTTAAATGAAAAAAATTCTCGATGTTCACCAAAAAATAAATCCGGCAAACATACCTTAGGCTCCAAGAAATATGCTCCAGGACAGTTACTCACGTGCTGACGGAGCTCGGCCACTTCCAGAGAGAGTCCCTGCAGGTGTTTAGCCAAATCCTGAACCGACACCATGATGGAACAAAAAAAAAAAAAAAAAATTCTTTCCTTAGAGAATTTGCAGGCTGGACTTACTGTTATGTTCTGCTACCAAAGCTAAGGAAAGAGAGGAGATCTGTCCCTACTATAAGACTCAGCTGAATCCCTACGATGTAACAGGGAACCTGATCCTGCGATCAGACCTGCTAAAGTCCTAATCTAGTCTGTACGGAGACCTATAGATGTGAGGAGGGAATCCCTACAAGTACTAAGGACTGGGAGGAATATGGGACACCTCCTAACAGAAATAGTAGCAGACAGACGAACAAACAAAATAGATAGAACATAGAGGTCCGTAGACCAAGCAAACTAACAGAGTTAGATACAGAGCACAGGCTAGCTAGAAAGTAGATATACAATGAAGTCCAGCAAAGCCAGAAGGGCGGAGCAGGATTAAATAGGCCAACAAGGTCATGTGACCAGCAAAGGAAAAAAAACCTAACAGCAAGGTTCTAACATATAATGTCACTCACATTGTACCCAGAATATTATCAGACACAGTGCCCCTATATTAGTACCCCTTTCAGCACCCTTAAAAGACTCACTGACTGACACTGACTGTTGTGTTACAGTAGAACTAATATAGTACCTGACATATTGTAACATACCTGGTGGCGTTCTTGCATAGTGCTCCATCCCCCACTATGCAAGATCGCAAACTTGATCCCCAGTCCAGTCTGCTAGCCTGGCTTCTTTCCATGCTGTCTGCTTGCCTCTGTTCTGGCTGCTAAAGGGCGGCGCCCGATCTCTTCCTGCTTCTTGTAGCTGCTGTGGGCACACCCCTAATGCGTCCTCAGCCTATTGCTGTCTGTCACTGGATATTTAAACCAGCTTCACCTGGAAGCTGGGGCCTGAGCAACGTGTTCATTCAGTGTGCTCTTTCACTCTGAATGTGCCAGGTCCTATTCTGTGTTTTCTTGCCTGCCTGCCTGCCTGTCTGCCTTCCTGGAGGCTGTATTTCCAGGCCTGTCTAAACACGCTCCTAGCCTGTTCGTCCCGCCCTCTGGGGGCCGCATACCCAGACTCGCTCCTGTATCTCGCTACAGTAACAGTTCCTGTCTGAACTGTCTCCTAACCTGCTTCCTGTTTCTCTCATGTCCGTACCTTCCCTTTCTCCTGCATTGTCTGAACCAGCACTTGGCTTTACCTTGGCTCGTTCCTGTATTTGTTGCAGTAACAGATCCTGTCTGAACTGTCTCCTAAACCTGCTTCCTGTTTCTCTCTATGTCCGTAGCTTCCCTTTCTCCTGCATTGTCTGAACCAGCACTTGGCTTTACCTTGGCTCGTTCATGTATTTGTTGCAGTAACAGTTCCTGTCTGAACTGTCTCCTAACCTGCTTCCTGTTTCTCTCTATGTCCATACCTTCCCTTTCTCCTGCATGGTCTGAACCAGCACTTGGCTTTACCTTCGCTCGTTCCTGTATTTGTTGCAGTAACAGTTCCTGTCTGAACTGTCTCTAACCTGTCTCCTGTTTTTCTCTATGTCCGTACCTTCCCTTTTTCTGCAGAGTCTGAACCTGCACCTAATTCCTACTCGTTGTCGCTGTACTTCCGTTTGTGAGTTTAGAGTCCACTCGCTACTTCATTGCAAGTATCTTGTGTGTATCTGGTTCTGCCTTTCCCTTCCAGTCTGTTCCGTGTGAACAGAGCCCTTTCCCCTCTGCCCTGCCTTGCTCGCCGCTCCGGCGGTTTCTGTCCGCTCTGCCTTGTTCACCGCTCTGGCGGTTTCTGCCCGCTCTGCCTTGTTCACCGCTCCAGCGGTTTCTGCCCGCTCTGCCTTGCTCACCGCTCCGGCGGTTCTTGCCTGCTCTGCCTTGCTCACCGCTCTGGCGGCTCTTGCCTGCTCTGCCTTGCTCACCGCTCTGGCGGTTCTTGCCTGCTCTGCCTTTGCTCACCACTCCGGCGGTTTCTGCCTGCTCTGCCTTTGCTCACCGCTCCAGGCGGTCTCGCTCTGCTCTGCCTATGCTCACCGCTCCAGGCAGTCTCGCTCTGCTCTGCCTTAGTTCACCGCTCCTGGCGGTCTCACCCTGCTTTGCACTTGCTCACCGCTCCAGCGGCCTCGCCCTGCTCTGCTCTTGCTCACTCGCTCTGCTCCGCTTGTCTACCACATCTGCGGTTCTGTTCCTGAGCCCCAGTCTGTATTGGACTGTGAAGCCCAGCTGTGCTTGGTATCACAAATCCCAGAAGGGTGTATTGAAGGATTCCACCACAAGAGGCCCCCATAACCATTCACACATCTCCACCTTCCACCTCAGACCACCAGAGGGAGCTCCTTAGGGAGATATATAAGGGAAGGTGGAGCCAGGCAGCAGTCAGTCTTGAGACTACAGTCTGTGTGAGTTAGTCTATTCTGGTATAGCAGTGAGTCCAGTACAGCCTGAGAGGAGTTACCACAGAGGACAAAAGCCTGTTAAGCTCCTGCAATTGCTATCCTGCAGTGGAGCTTATCCAGATCGAGACTCGGTGCAGCTCAGTGAGGTGAGCTTTAGGTGTGCCGGCGCCATAAGATCAGTGAAACGCGGCCCGCTACCGTTAGTGTGAGTAGCCTATTGAGGGTCCGAGTAGGCCGAAGGCGAAGGAGTAGAGAGTTAGCTCATAGGGGGCAGAGGAGCTTAATTAGCTCACCCCGAAGAAGTAGTTACCGGACACTGGGTCCGAAGCTTGCCGGGATCTCCACAACCCAGTAAGATAAACCGGAATCCCTGGAGAACTACAAGTCCCAGGATCGCTAAAGTGCTGATACGTACCAGAGCCAGGAAACACATAGGCCCCGTAGGTCGGGAGCGTGCACTCCAAGAGAAGGCCCTACCACAAGGTCAGCCAACGCAGGACAGAGACAAAGTTAGGCCTAGCTCCAGGCAGGTCAGAAACTTACGCAGCAGCAAGAACCAGGAGGCCCAAAACCTGCTCATTGGGGAGGATCCGGACATACACCCTTCACCCTACAGTGCTCCGGGGAGTGCCTGAATTTCCATCAGTAAAAGGTACTGAAGTGACTTTTGTGTCCGTCCCTGTTCTTGCTCTGGCCCGGCGTAGTCTCTTTGTCCTGCATCCCCGTTCCTATACTGCCCTGAGGCCCAGCTCTACCTGTGGAGAGAAATACCATCCAGCTGCCCTATCATCAGCCTCAGTGGACTGCGCAGCGCTGGTGATCCTCACCAGAAACCACAGGTGGCGTCACGAACTCTTTCTTTTATAAACTTAACATCGATTAACGCCCTTTTAAAGAGAGACCCCAGAGTACGGGCCCGGGAGCCGTCCACCGCGACCTCCTTAAGGCTAAAGGCCCGGGTAACCGAGTCATCCCCCATCCCCTGGGCTTGTCATTCTCTTTCTGGCGTCACGAACAGGATTGCGTGCCCGCTGCAACGACGAAGTGTTTAGCCCGTTGCCACCGGGTACTGTGCGCCTTTATTTAGAACTGTGTACGTAAAGTTGAGGTGAAGATAGCCGCCATTGTTGGGCCGTTGAGTGAGAAGAAGGGCGTAACCGCGGGAAAATAAGGGGCATACCTGCAAAAGAGCGCGAAGTCCCGGACACGCCCCACGCCTTGACGTCAAATCAGGAATGGCCAGGTCCTGTACGGAGCGTCGCTGAACGCTCTGTCGTAGGACGCAAGCGACGCAAGGTCCTGAAGATAACCGTCACCTGCGGAGCTGCGGCCTACCAGAAGAAAAACCAAAAGGTAGGCCACGGTTAACTAGGTGGGCGCTAAGATGTCCGTCGAGCAGCAGAACGCCGACCTACCGGTCAACGTCCCTGAAGTTCAGCCCGCACCCGATAATGAGCAGGCCGAAGCCGCCGCTCCACCGGCAGCTCCTGTAACACCTGTAATTCCTATGACTTCACCGTACATTCCTGGAGCAAAGTGGCTCCCCCAGTACAAAGGCAAACCAGATACCCTGTCTGGATTTAAACGGAAGATATGTGGTATCTTAGACATGTATCTTAGCCGCCGTTGTATTAGGACAACTAACCGGTGCTGCGGAACGGGAAGTGGAAACATGGTCAGCCGCAGACCAGTAGTCAGTGTCCGCAATATTCCAAAAACTACAGACTGTATTTGAGGACCTTACTGAGGCAGACCTCCGGATGAGGTTCTACAGCTGCTCCCAACAACCTGAGGACAATGTTCGGGACTACGCCTGGCGTCTCCAAGGAGCCCTGCGGGCTCTGAACCAGGTTAGTCCAACCAGCGTTGAGAATGAGAACAAAATGCTGAAGGAACAGTTTGTCCGGGGACTGAAGTCTCCAGAGGAGAGCAGGACTGTGCGTTGGTGGTCCCTGGATCATCCAGATGCCACCTTTGACAATCTCAAGGATATGGCTATAAAAGCACTGCAGCCCCTGGAAACAAATGCCATCCAACGTTACCAGGGTGGGACTACTCCAGTGCCTGCTACACCCACCTTTTCCCCAGTGGCTGCTGAAGCTAAGGTTCCAGCAACGTCCCCTAAAGAACTGGACAGTCTGCGCTCTGAGGTGCGTCAGTTGAGCAAAACCCTGACCACCGTGCTGAGTGCCCTGCAGCTGCGGACAGAGCCCGAGGAAGGAGGGAAGATCCTGCTAGCCGACAGCCCTGAGGATGTCCCCTGGATGCGGAGGAGGAGGAGGCCAACACCACCCTCGCCAAGGACCAGTGACCAGCGCCGTCCGCCGAGGGAACCAACCTGCTACCGATGCCGCAAGACCGGACACCTCGCCCAGAAGTGTCCTTTAAACGAGAAAACCCTGGGTCCGAGGGCTGCCACCCAGGAGTAGATTCACCAGGCCCATCAGACTGGTACAACAGGTTCATCGGAGGAAGACCTTTCCTGTCCATTGTGTTGGACAGGATCCCGACGCATGCCCTGCTGGACACAGGATCTCAGTAACCATCATGCCTGAAGTCCTCTACAAGAGGTACTGGTCCATGGACGATCTACGTCCGCCAGCTCCAAATTTGTCTGTATATGCCTCAAATGGACTCCCCCTTAACCTACTTGGGGTTAAGAATGTGACTGTAAAAGTGGGGAGAGTGGAGCTGAAGGACCAGGGACTAATTGTAGTGGAGACTAACCCTGATGACAGCAACCCATATATGGTAATTGGCACTAACATTGTTGGTAACTGTTTGGGAGAGGTTGTGTTCTTACTCCAACAGATCGCTGACACTGCCAGACCGAGACAAAGGAGTGCGCTACAGAAGGAGATCCGCGTCCTGATGTATCAACAGCAAGTAAGGTTGACAGATGGTGAAATCGGTAACGTGAGGGTAACAGACCCCATACCCATTGTCATCCCCCCAATGAGTGAAATACTCATCTGGTGTAGAGCTGCCATAGGTCTTAGAGGACAGAGCTACCAGGCGATAGTAGAACCCCTTTGCTCTGAGCATAGACCCACGCTCTTAACCGCTAGGGGAGTGGTAGATGTACGTAATGGGAGGGTGCCTGTCCGTCTCCTCAATTTAGGGGAAGATGAGGTCAAACTGCTACGTTATGCCACTGTTGCCAAATTACATGCTGTCAATAATAACTGCATCCATGAGGCGGAGTCCTTAACCTCACCAGACAAAGTAGAGGATAATGACCCTGCAACCCAGGTGGAGGATTGGTGTCAACAGCTCCATGTTGGGACAGACACCACTCCTGCCCATCAAAAACAGGGAGTACACCGGGTGGTTCAAGAATACTCGCAGGTGTTCAGTAAACATCCACTAGACTTCGGGAGGATTAAGGGGGTTCAACATCATATCACCACAGGCAACAATTCCCCAATCAAAGAACGTTATAGGCCTATACCCCCAGCTCACTACCAGAAGGCAAAAGAAATGCTGCATGACATGAGGAAGGCGGGAGTGATAAGGGATAGTTGTAGTCCCTGGGCGGCTCCCCTAGTGCTGGTTAGGAAAAAGGACGGGAGCATGAAAATGTGTGTAGATTACCGTCAAGTAAATCGCATTACACATAAAGATGCATACCCTTTACCACGCATAGAGGAGTCCCTAGCTGCCTTAAAGTCTGCAAATTACTTTTCCACCCTTGACCTCACTAGTGGATACTGGCAAGTAGCTGTGGCTGAGGAGGATCGGGAGAAGACGGCCTTCACCACCCCGATGGGACTCTGCGAGTTCAACAGCATGCCGTTTGGACTCTGCAATGCCCCCGGAACGTTCCATAGATTGATGGAGTGCTGCCTGGGACACCGCAACTTCGAGACTGTGTTACTTTACCTGGATGACGTAATTGTGTACTCCAGAACGTACGAGGACCACTTGAAACACCTGGCAGAGGTATTTGAGTCACTGTCCCAGTATGGGATGAAGTTGAAGCCCTCAAAGTGCCACCAGCTCAAGAAGAAGGTACAGTACCTGGGACACATTGTCAGTCCAGAAGGCGTAGCACCAGACCCGGAGAAAGTCACAGCCATCCAGAAGTGGCCGGAGCCGAAGAACCTCATGGAGGTGCGTCAGTTCTTGGGACTAGTCGGATACTACCGGAGGTTCGTAAAGGACTACACAAAGAAAGCAGCTCCTCTGCAAGACCTCCTGGTAGGGCAGTCCCCCAAAGGCAAAAACCCTCCATTCCACTGGGGTAAGGAGCAAGCAGAGTCGTTTCAGGAGATGAAGGAGATCCTGACAGGTGATGAGATCCTAGCTTACCCTGACTACAGCCAACCGTTCCTGCTGTATACGGATGCCAGCAACGAAGGCCTGGGCGCTGTCTTAAGTCAGAAGCCGAATGGGCAAGAGAAAGTCATCGCATACGCAAGCAAGAAGCTCTGTCCGACTGAGAGGAACCCAGAGAACTATAGCAGTTTCAAGTTGGAGTTCCTGGCCTTGGTCTGGGACATCACTGAAAGATTCAAGCACTATCTGGCTTCCAGCAAATTCACTGCCTTTACTGATAACAACCCCTTGACCCATCTTGAAACAGCTAAGTTGGGGGCTCTGGAACAACGATGGATGGCTCGGCTGTCAAACTACCAATTTACAATCAAATACCGGGTGGGCCGCAAGAACGCCAACGCTGATGCCCTGTCTAGGATGCCTCACCAGTCAGACACAGAAGAAGAAGTGGATGACCTGGAAGAGATAGAGCTACCTGCCTTTCACCGGAGTGGGATGATCCATGAGCAACAAGCCTCCAGGAAGCCGCATGAAAAGACGTTAAACCCCCTTCCTCACCACAGCTGGAAAGAGACCCAGGACAGCGACCCGGTTGTTAGCCGCATACAACAGCTGATAACCCAAGAAGGTGCCTCCCTGGAGAAAGATGTGGAACGAGAGAAGCCGGCTGTTTATTTACCGTGAGAAGCTGTGCCGGAGGTACGTTAATCCAAGAACCCATGAGATGGTATGGCAGACAGTAGTCCCTAAGACAGATGGTATTACAAGCTTACCACGATCAGGCGGGGCACTTCGGCTGGAAAAATCTAGAGACCCTGCTGAAGTGTCGATTCTACTGGGTAGGAATGCGCAGCTCCGTTGAAAGGTGGTGCCGGGACTGTGGACCCTGCGGCCTAAGAAGGAAAGACTTCAGCAGCCAGAAGGCACCCCTGCAACCCATCAAGACGACTCGACCCCTGGAGATCGTGGCCCTGGACCATGTCAAGCTGTCCCCCAGCAGGTCAGGGTACTCCTATGCTCTGACCATGGTGGATCATTACTCACGTTTCCTGGTGGTCGCCCCTGTCAAAGACCTGACAGCAGAGACAGCAGCAAAGACGTTCCAAGTGTACTTCTGCAGACCCCATGGATATCCTGAGCAGGTACTGACTGACCAAGGCCCGGCCTTTGAGGCTGAATTGTTCAAGGAGTTCTGCCATCTCTACGGGTGTAAAAAGATAAGAACTACACCTTACCACCCAAAAACAAACGGTCTCTGTGAAAAGATGAACAACATCATTATCGACCTGCTAAAGACCATACCACTTGAGGAAAGAAACCAGTGGCCAGACCTACTACCAGACCTAGTGGATCTGTACAATCATATACCAGTCAGTTCCACCAATTGCACTCCGGCATATCTCATGCGGGCAAGGCCAGGAAAGCTGCCCTTGGATTTGGAGCTTGGTGTTGTTGAACCTGAAGCTGATATGACCACTGAGGACTGGGACACCACCAGACAAGAGCAGTACAGAAGGGTACAAGCTTGTGTCAAGGACAGTCTTACTCAGGTGAGAGAAAAGCAGGAAATGCAATACAACAAAAACGCACCCGCAGAACCTTTCACACCTGGTGAAACAGTACTAAAAAGGAAAAGACGTAACCACAAACTTGATGACCAGTGGGAAAAAGACCCCTACACTGTGTTACCGTCAAGGTTTGACAACAAAAAGACCTGTATAATTAGTCGTGATGGAGGAAAAACATCTACAACAGTGTCAAGGGACCACTTAAAGTTGTGTCCAGAATTACTGAAACCCCAAGAAAAAGTGCCTCTCACAATCCAGGAAGAACCTAAAGAAGCGGTGATACACCCTGACCTTGGAGACTTCACAGCTGATTGGCCTCAGATCGGAGGTGCAGTAATCATTCCAGTACTCCAATTCTATGAATAACCAGAAAACCCTCCACAGCAAGCTGTACCTGTAAGTGCTGTAGAAGACCCAGCTCAAGAAGTATCCCCGGATGAAGGATCCCCGGCAGGAGCGGAGCAAGAGGGCCCAGCCAATGGTAGACTTGCCAGTCCAAGAGAGAGGTTAAGGCAGTTTTACAACATGGTCACACGTAGAACTGGTAGAGTAACTGAGGATACAGACACTGACACCCCACCACCTATTGCACTATGCAGATCAGTACGCAGCACATGAGGTAAACCTCCTGCTAGGTACACACAGTAGATGATCAAAATTGCTGAAAGTGTAGATAGTTACCCCTGGGGTATTGTATATTAAAATGTAATGTACTGCATAATTGTGTATTTCCCATGCAAATGTACATTATTTTGTGTTTTGCTTATTTTTGAACAGTTTAAGTGATATGGACACTCTGCCTATTTAATTCTTTATGGCTACATAATGAACTGCGTGGCTGAGGACTGTGTGCAGCCCAAAAACTGCTTTTGTATATAATTGCGCTCCCTGGAGTGCCCTTTAGGTGACCTTAGAAGCAAAACCTGTCTGGAGTGGCACGTGTGGAGGTCCAATACGGGATCTTCATGCCCTGCAGCCACCCCAGGGCCTACGTAGAGGGTTTAGGACAGGTCCCTCAAAAACCCACCAAAGTACTCTACCTTGTCAGATGGACATCCTGTATGGGAACCTCACCACAAGAGACTTGGATTCTGAGGACACTCTGTAATTGTTATTGTTATGCAACGTTTAAGATTCGTGCCTCCCATAAAGGGAAGATTGTTTAGTATTGCTTATATTTCCAATTGTTATTGTTTTATAAAATGTACTTAAGCCCGGGAGTGCTGAGTTTAACTAGGGGGGAATGTGAAGCCCAGCTGTGCTTGGTATCACAAATCCCAGAAGGGTGTATTGAAGGATTCCTCCACAAGAGGCCCCCATAACCATTCACACATCTCCACCTTCCACCTCAGACCACCAGAGGGAGCTCCTTAGGGAGATATATAAGGGAAGGTGGAGCCAGGCAGCAGTCAGTCTTGAGACTACAGTCTGTGTGAGTTAGTCTATTCTGGTATAGCAGTGAGTCCAGTACAGCCTGAGAGGAGTTACCTCAGAGGACAAAAGCCTGTTCAGCTCCTGCAATTGCTATCCTGCAGTGGAGCTTATCCAGATCAAGACTCGGTGCAGCTCAGTGAGGTGAGCTTTAGGTGTGCCGGCGCCATAAGATCGGTGAAACGCGGTCCGCTACCGTTAGTGTGAGTAGCCTATTTAGGGTCCGAGGAGTAGAGAGTTAGCTCATAGGGGGCAGAGGAGCTTAATTAGCTCACCCCGAAGAAGTAGTTACCGGACACCGAGTCCGAAGCTTGCCGGGATCTCCACGACCCAGTAAGATAAACCGGAATCCCAGGAGAACTACAAGTCCCAGCATCGCTAAAGTGCTGATACGTACCAGAGCCAGGAGACACATAGGCCCCGTAGGTCGGGAGCGTGCACTCCAAGAGAAGGCCCTACCACAAGGTCAGCCAGCGCAGGACAGAGACAAAGTTAGGCCTAGCTCCAGGCAGGTCAGAAACTTATGCAGCAGCAAGAACCAGGAGGCCCAAAATCTGCTCATTGGGGAGGATCCTGATATGCACCCTTCACCCTACAGTGCTCCGGGGAGTGCCTGAATTTCCATCAGTAAAAGGTACTGAAGTGACTTTTGTGTCCGTCCCTGTTCTTGCTCTGGCCCGGTTCTCTTTGTCCTGCATCCCCGTTCCTATACTGCCCTGAGGCCCAGCTCTACCTGTGGGGAGCTATACCATCAAGCTGCCCTATCATCAGCCTCAGTGGACTGCGCAGCGCTGGTGATCCTCACCAGAAACCACAGGTGGCGTCACAAACTCTTTCTTTTATAAACTTAACATCGATTAACGCCCTTTTAAAGAGAGACCCCAGAGTACGGGCCCGGGAGCCGACCACCGCGACCTCCTTAAGGCTAAAGGCCCGGGTAACCGAGTCATTCCCCATCCCCTGGGCTTGTCAGGACCTTATCCCGTCTGTGCTCCTACCTGCTAGTGCCTCCCTGTCTGCACTCCAGCCGTGCTTGCCTGTACCCCCGACCCGCATACCAGTCGTGCTTATCAGTACCCCCTGCCTGCATACCAGTCGTACTTACCAGTGCTCGCCTGTCTGCATACCAGCCGTGCCTGCCTATACCCACCAGTCAGTGTGCCATCCTAACCTGCCTGTTACTGTATTCCCCGGTGTCGGTCAACAGCCGTGTCCGGGGTCTGACCTGGAGTCGCACCCTCCCTCTGCTCGGTTCCTCCCTGGTGCACAGGCGTCGTATGCCGTCGTGCGACCTTGGACGGATCGTGTAGATACTTAGTTACGCCTCTCCAGGCACTCTCCGGTTCATGGTCCAGTGGAATCACTAAACACGCACATGCCAGTCAGTCCGGGCGTGTGCATAACACATATAATCCCTAAAATAATGCTTTTCACAGTGTCCATAAAATAAAACAGAATGCCCCTAGGTTAGTGTCATTAACAATGTTCTGAGAATAGTATAGGGTAGTTCCGTGTCCTTTGATCAAACCAGAGATAGTTCCACTAATGCAGCACCAGGCACAGTCCCCATAGAATAGTACCAGGCACAGTCTACCTACAATAGCACCAGATACCAGGCACAGTCACCATAGAATGGTACCAGGCACAGTCTCCATAGAATAGTAGCAGGCACAGTCCACCTACAGTAGCACCAGATACCAGGCACAGTCACCATAGAATGGTACCAGGCACAGTCCCCATAGAATAGTACCAGCCACAGTCCCCCTAGAATAGTACCAGGCACAGTCCTTATAGAATAGTACCAGGCGCGGTCCACCTAGAATAGTACCAGGCACAGTCCACCTAAAATAGTACCAGGCACAGTCACCATAGAATAGTGCCAGGCACAATCCACCTAGAATGGTACCAGGCACAGTCCCCATAGAATAGTACCAGGCACAGTCCACCTAGAATAGTACCAGGCACAGTCCCCATAGAATAGTACCAGGCACAGTCCCCATAGAATAGTACCAGGCACAGTCCACCTAGAATAGTACTAGGCACAGTCCCCATAGAATAGTACCAGGCACAGTCCACCTACAATAGCACCAGATACCAGGCACAGTTCCAATAGAATAGTACCAGGCACAGTCACCATAGAATGGTACCAGTCACAGTCCACCTAGAATAGTACCAGGCACAGTTCCCATAGAATAGTACCAGCCACAGTCCCACTAGAATACTACCAGGTACAGTCCCCATAGAATAGTACTAGGCACAGTCCACTTAGAATAGTACCAGATAGTCCCTCAAATATAGTACCAGGCAAAGTCCACCTACAATACTACTGAGTACTAGGCACAGTGCACCTACGATAGTACCAAGCACAGTCCACCTAGAAGAGAATCAGACACATTTTCCCTAGAAGAGTACCAGGCGGAACCCCCTAATCTAGTGTGGCACCCCAGGGGTCCGGTTGCCACAGTGGCATTGCCTCCCTCACAAGAGGTGATGCCATGCCTGAAAGCAAGGAGGGGTCCCCTAATTAGGTATACTAGCATACAACACTTTCCTGGCTCCAGACCAGCAAGGGGAGCTCCTCCCCTTAGCAACTGGATATGGAGGCGGGGTTAGTTAGTGTGAGGAGAGCAGACAGGAGTTGAAGTCAGGACGTCGACGAGGAAAGACCTAGGGAGTGGAGCTGTGCAGCAGTTCACCCTAGAGGAGAGGAGCGCAGAAGAACCGGACACTGGAGTTCGAGGTTGTGAGGCACCGAAAGCCCAGCAGCAGAAACCGGAGGGTAGGAGACTGCAGGTCTCCTGGCCCCATCAGACGCCCGGAGGCTCAACAGCACGATAAGGCCCAGCACTGCCACGTGGGAGTGACACCCCAAGAAGGCCCGAGCTGCCTGCCATACGGGTGAGCACAAAGACGTTTTACTCAGGGACGAGGGCCGCAGCATAGCTATACGCAGCAGGGCCAAAGAGATTAGTGCAGAGGGAAGGCCTCCAACTTCACCTGGCAAGGTGGATTCCCAACTTGCTTCGAGGCCGCCCGGACCTCTACTACCAGCTAGTACCCATGCCCCGGTCTGCCTAACCACCGCAAGTAAAGATAAGAGGAAACCGCCATTAAGTTGTGGACTGATTATTAACTGCGCCATCCCCTGCACTACACCGCACAGCAACATCTTTAAAATCAATACTTCCTACCCTGGAGCTGAGCTCTGCCTGTGGAGAGCTGAACCAACTCTGCTGCACTAACAACGGCTCCAGAGGTTCTGCACCGCAGCGGCGGCTCCATATAGCCACATACCACAGGTGGCGTCACGAACTGTATATAAAAACTATAAATCCCCTGTAAATATCTCCTTTTATTGACCGCCCTGGGTCACGGACCGGGTCACCGCCACTGTGACATCACCCCTAGCAACGACCGGCCCGGCACCGAGTACCCCACTGCCCAGGGGGCATGTCACTAGCACTAGGCACATTTCCCCTCGGATTGTACCAGGCACAGTCCCCCTAGTATCAGGCACATTCCACCCAGAATAGAACTGGGCACAATCCCCCTAATATAGTACCTGGTACAGTCCCCTAGGATAGTACCAGCCACAGACACTTTCAATAGTACCAAGTACATCCCCCTTAGAATAGTGCAAGGCACAGTCCACTTTAAGTAGTACCAGGGGGACTGTACCCCTAGAATAGTACCAGTCACTGTCCCCTAAGATAGTACCAGACTCAATCCACGTAGAATAGTGCCAGCCACAGTTCCCCACAATAGTACCATCCACAGTCCTCCAGGATGGTAGCAGCCACAGTCCCCCCTAGAATAGTAACAAACACAGTCCCCTAGGATAGTACCAGGCACAGTCCTCTAGGATTTTACCATCTACAGTGCACCTAGAATAGTACCAGGCGCAGTCCTCTAGGATGTTACCATCTACAGTGCACCTAGAATAGTACCAGCCACAGTCCCCCTAGGATAGTACAAGGCACAGTCCACCTAGAATAGAACCAGCCACAGTCCCCTAGGATAATACAAGGCACAGTCCACCTAGAATAGTACCAGCCACAGTCCTCTATGATAGTACCAGTCATAGTTCCCTAGGATAGTACCAGCCACAGTCCATCTGGAATAGTACCAGCCACAGTCCCCTTGGATAGTACCAGCCACAGTCCCCCTAGAGTAGTACTAGGTTCAGTATAGTGTTGCTTACATTGTGTCTAGAATAACAGCACACAGAGTGTCCTTAACATGGTGAGGCTCTAAGTGTGCTGTGAATACTACGATCTAAGAGGTAAGGTTCCTCCTTGTGGAAAGTGACAAGCCAGGCCTGTCATGTTAGTATGAGGAGACTTAAATGCCTTGCATGCTCCTCTGGGAAATGAAATATGCAAATTGTCTCTTCAGCGAAGAGACACGATGTTTCAGGTAGGTGCAAAGTATGAGATCTGGTTTTGCTAGGTGAGAGGCTAAGACTGGGATCTAAGGGGTAAGGTTTCTCCTTGTGGAGAGTGACAAGCCAGGTCTGGCATGCCAGTATGAGGAGACTTAAATGCCTTGCATGCTCCTCTGAGAAATTAAATATTTAGATTGTCTCTTCAGAGAGGTGGAGGACTTGAGCTCTAATGCCAGTCCTGGCTTATCACTCTGCAGAAGGAGAAACCTTACCCCTTAGAACCTTGTCTTAGCCTCTCACCTAGCCAAATCAGATCTCATACTGATGACGGGCAATACCCCGAAACACCGTGTCTGCAAATTCAGATTCTGGTTTCGCTTTTATCCTAAGTGATATTGCAAGGCTCGTTAAAGGGTCGATATTGACTTGTAGGATTGCAACTTCCAATAAGTGGTGTTACAGTTCAAGTACTCTTCCTCGCTGAAGTGACAATTTGCATAATGAATACTAGCAGAGATAGTGTCTCTAGAATAGTATGATGCTAAGTTCCCCACAGTGTAATGTCACTCAACTTTTCCTTAAAGTGATACCAGACAGTGTCCCAAGAAAGGTACCAGTCACAGCATCCCTAATTCAGAGCCATTGAAAATGTCCTTACAATAGTATCAGGCAGTGTCCTTAGTTCAGAGGCATTTCCAGTTTCCAAATTAGTGCCAAACTCAGGGTCTTTATAGCAGTACTACATCTGCATTATAACTTCCAGAAATGATCAGATTTAACTTAAAAATGTATATATGCACATCTTATCTGATCATAACAGAGCATGTCTTAAATTTATTCCCACGTTTTTTCAACACCACAAAATAAGGAAATTTCTAAATTGATAATACGGAATTTAACAATCCCCGGAAATTCTTTATTTTCTGTAAATTGAAATACTGTCAGTAACATCTTCATGCTGATGTCTCCAACCCTTCACTAACCCCTGAACTGCTGAGCGGCGAGTATAAAAACCCCAGTTCTATCACACAACAGTATCAAGTCCTTAGCGTTCCCACCACCCCCCCCATCTTCAAATCATTTGTGTGTGCTGCCAGCCAGAACTCCCGCTTTTCCAAAGTTCCATTTTCCCTCATCCCCTTAGCGTCCTGCATCTGTGTCCGACCGTTTTCATTGAATATTTAGAATATATCAATGTCATTAAATTTAAATTTAAACTAGGCTATAATACTTTTTTGGCTCAATACACTGGCCTAGTGAAGCTAAAAATTAAATTTGCAAGGCCGATGACTGTCCCCCGTGTAAGCGAGATGTGTAGTTTTTATGGCTGCATACTGTATCATGGCATTAGACATAAAACGAGAAGTTTACTATAACAGAGATATTTTCTGCTATTAATTGCGCTAAGCCGGGACAGTGAAGTCATAAAGATACCCGCTCCCAATCTGGGCTTAAATCTATGTCACTTTGATTCAAGCTTCACCTTTTATTAATATGCTTCAAATGCTACCCAGGGGTAGATGTTTTATTCCTCCTATGGCCTTTTCTGGATTTGACAGTTTTTAGTGCTGTCGGGAAGAATTAATCATAATTGCAATCTATCAGGAGCAATAACAAGATTATAATATACATAATCTATTTCAGAAATTCCGTCCGCGCGAGGAATTTTTGTAAAGTTAGTGGACTGCGACCGGACGGCTCTTACTTACCAAATGTACGTCGTACTGATGAAGGATTAGGCAAAAATGGTACTAATCTATGCCGGCCGTCATTAAATCTTCATGCAAATGTGACCTTACAAATGGAGGACTACTTAGGACACGAGAGCTAAATGAGATCAGAATCTGATGGAATTAACTGTGTACTTTACTGCACCGATTTTAAAAAGTACCGGGGAAATTGGCAAACCGATGGCAAGCTCTAGCCTTAAAGTCAACAAATATAGAATTAGAGATGGACACATTTTTCACAATTCACATCAGGGATGTGTTAATGCAAATCGGACTAAAAATTTGAGTCAGACTGAATCAATTCTTCGTAAATCAAAAGTGGCCCAAAAAGATGTTATTATGCGCCAAGGACTCCCCGGACCACAAAGCATTATAAAGAAAGGGGAAAAAAGGGTTAAAAAAGAATGAAAAATGATATTCACATGTCAAATTGCCACCAAAGATGTGTGTCGAGCATTAGTCAGAGCCAGAAGACCTGAAGCGAAGACTGGAGGACTGGGTGGTGAGTTGTGCCCGCAGTCCAAGTGACAGGTGGGCCAAGAAGAGGTGAGTATAATATTTTATTATTTCTAAACCTTTCCTGGCCCTGAAAAATATCCAGCAAAACGGTGTCCAACTGGTCAACATTTTGCAGAATTCGTGTAAATGAAATTTACAGAATTTTGGATTCAGACAAATTCAAATATTTCATGAAATTCGTGATGAACTTGATTCATTATGAATCAATATACTAAACTCTACATTGAATATCTATATTACAGATGTGCTCACCTTTACTTTTACATGAATTTCATTAAATGGGTTTTCTCATTTCAGAAAACCCTTGTCCCCCAGCTGCAAACATAAACAATGCCTTACTCATCCTCCCCAGGTCCAGCACTGATCCAGGTGTCTGTTATAGTCTGCAGTGCTGACATCAAATCAACAGCGCGGTGGCACATAAATGAGCTGACGATTGGCCGAACGAGTCGGGAAGATCTCAGTTTTTCGTCCGCAGCACTGTTAAGTTGACGTCAGTGCTACAGACAATAACAGACATTGGGACCATTGGCAGAGACTCAGTGCTGGACCCGAGGACGGTGAATATAGCACATTTTGTTTAAAATAAGTTGCATCCTGGGAAACCACTTTAGCAACCCCAAATACTCAGAAAACAAATGTAATGCATTATACTTGCTTTCAAAATCCTCGACAGGATGCAGTTCACAGTCAACCAGTGGTGGCCACAAGGAGACATAAAGATCATGAACCCGAGTCCCAACAGAGTTGATTTTTTTGTGAAGCTGGTCATCTTTAATACTCATTAATTGGGATATATAAAGCCAAGAGGAATGGTAAGGAGGGAAGTACAGTACATCTCTATTACCCACAACATAAACAACACCATTAACCTAAAGGTGGTTTACTTTGTTGGAGAAAGTCTCTGGCAGCCATGATAAATGGCCAACCAAGTCATAAATTTTTGGCTTTAGTCTTTGAGAGTGAGTCACTGCTTCTTATTGGCTCTCCCAGGTGGCTGTATGACCAGTTTAAGGTAAGTTTAATACTAGGGTCTCTCAGAGGTTAACTCCACCCAGGATAGATTTATGCTGGATTTTCCTAAGGGTTTGCACAGTAAGGATCCACAACAGATTACAAATTCAAGAAATTAGATGAGATTTTACTAGTCTTATTCAAATGCTACAAATGTTTTCCATGATTTTTAAAACCTACCATTTAGTCGCTCATACATAGCTTGATAATCAGCCAAACAATCATGGCCAATAATTGACCATGGAAGCCACCAGCCAAGGAATGTGTAAACACTCGTTCATTGGCTGGTCACATTTTTTATGTGGAACCAAAAACCGTTGTTAGCAGCACATCATCACATGTAAACAGGGGATGTAGTGCCAACAACATTCAAACTGTATAGAGACCAAACAGTGGTACTAACAATTGTTTTCCCCCATGAAGATTGTGTCGGCCAACGTAAAGAGCCTTTAAATGAGGCATTATATCGTCAATCCTTTATTCTTGTGTACGGTAAATCTGTCCTTAGTCTAGACTTTCCTCCAATGACTATATCAGGCTACTGGCAGTACATATTCAAAGATAAAGTATGTACAGAATAGTATATGCTTATATAAATTCCAGTGGGAACATCTATCTAAAGGACAAAGATAAGATGTCTAAACAGACCACCAACTTCAAAACCAGTTCAATGTGAAGGACGTCATCAGAGAATCAAGGATCTTGACTGATAAGTTCTTATCCTGGCAATGCCAAAACTTAGAATCTATCTTAATACCTGACGATGCCAGGCACTAGGGATGAGTGGACCCATGCAAGTTCAGGTCTGTCGGGTTTGAACGAAATTTTGTCCAAAGTTCAGTTTGGTTCCAGAACTGAATCTGAACTTGAATCTGAACCGGAACCATACAGAAATCAAATCTCTCTCTCGCTCTCCAGGAGAAGTCCGTGTTCGAAGTTCTGCACTGGACACTAGATCTACTTTTAACACCATGTAATTAGCATAAAAAACATTTGACTATGATAAGAAAACTAAAAAAACCTTACATGGTTCAACACTGGTAAGGAGGATCAACATAAACCAATGACTGTTAACTTTCAAGGGGGACATTCGATGCACTTTCCTGATGAAGTGACCCAACAAGTCATCGTGTATATTGTGTGTCGCTATATTTTATTTAAATCCAATAAATAACCACTTTGGATGAATGGTTTGGAATGACTTTGTTCTTCATTTTGTGAAGTGGTGTCATTCCATGTGAAGAGAGTCCTATCATTGGTGCATACTGATGAAGTCAAGCCTGGATCTTTCCCATTTTCTTTGCGTAAAAAAAAAATAGGAACATTTTTTCTTTATCGTTAAATATGTGAATATTTGACGCCATCCATGAGTTTATGATACAAAATGATGTGGTGTGATGATATATGAGAAGACATGAGATAGAAGATATAATGGAATATATGAAAACCAACAGTATTTAATTGCTGATTGTTAATACCAGCTGTAGACACAATATCACCATCACTTATATTACTCAACCAGGTGCATGTATATAGCTCTATTGCTTTGAAAGTCTATGTGGTTGTAGAGAGGCAATCATTTTCTTTAAAAATATTGGGGATGTTCCATTGGATGCCATTTGATGAAGGCATTCTTCAATGGCAAAATATTTATTTAAAAGGGTTGCCCACCTATGATTTATTTTATCTTCTGAAAGAAACCAGAATGCTTTACTGGTGGCAGCAGTGACCAATGCATCACCACCGCAGCCAGTGATAGATGGGACAAAATTTATAGGACTAGTCTCTTTTTAGAGAGGCTACAACTATTTAACAGATTGCAGTAGCAATATGACGGCACATTGAGTCTCTAGTATGAAGCAGTACGGTCTCCATTTAACGCACCACAGGCTCCATGCAGTAGTCCTAGGTGGATATTATCAAGCTATTTAGCCAAATGAGAATTGCGATTTATTTGCATACTTCCGGCCACATCCCGACTAAACGTGTCCAGCCTTGCTCAATACACTTGCATTGAGCGAGTCTATTTGGTACGTGACCACATGTATGCAAATTGCATACTTGGGGTCACGAGCCCGCCTATTCCTGCACCGCATGCACACAGCGGGCAGACTTGTGAGGATTCATAAATCTGCAGTCACATAGAGCGACTGCAGACTTGTACCCTAAGGTCGGACAACCCCTTTAATGGCAAGTGGAGGTTGAAGCCATGGTGAAGGGTTGGGAGCTATACAAATTAGAGAGTTGCATATATCTTAACTACAATATACTAAAACTTTATTCACTTAAAGGGAACCTGTCACACAATTCTTGCTGCCCAAACCACAGGTAGCATAAATAATTTTTCACTGAAAGGCCAGTACATTAAAGTTAGAAGATTCGGCCCGGACCATAGCCGGAGATGAGACTAGTCCGGCACTGACCCTGGTTGGCTTCTCTCTGTGCCCTCCAGGTTTTTTGCTATGAGAAAGACCTGTCATTCACCCGGAGTAACACCAGATTTTATTTTAAAAAAATGTGAAAACGCCATAGTATAGCTTTGACTGTGATATGACAAGGGATGCGTATGACTGGGATAGGACAAGGGATAGGTATGACTGAGATAGGACAAGGGATGGGCATGACTGGGATAGGACAAGGGATGGGTATGACTGTAACATACTGGGGGATGGGTATGACTGTGATAGGACAATGGATGGGTATGACTGTGACACACTGGGGAATGGATATGACTGTGATAGGACAAAGGATGGGTATGACTGTAATAGGACAAGGGATGGGTATGACTCTGATAGGACAAAGGATGGGTATGACTGTGATAAGACAAGGGATGGGTATGACTGTGATAGGACAAGGGAAAGGGATGGGCATAACTGTAATAGGACAAAGCATGGGTATGACTTGACATACTGGGGGATGGGTATGACAGTGATAGGACAAGGGATGGGCATGACTGGGATAGGACAAGGGATGGGCATGACTGGGATAGGACAAGGGATGGGTATGACTGTAACATACTGGTGGATGGGTATGACTGTGATAGGACAAAGGATGGTTGTTACTGTGACACACTGGGGATTGGTGTGACTGTGATAGGACAAAGGATGGGTATGATTGTGATAGGACAAGGGATGGGTATGACTGATAGGACAAGGGATGGGTATGACTGTGATAGGACAAGGGATGGGTATGACTGTGATAGGACAAGGGATGGTTATGACTGTGATAGGACAAGGGATGGGTATAACTGTGATAGGACAAGGAATGGTTGTGACTGTGACACACTGGGGGATGGGTATGACTGTGATAAGACAAGGTATGGTTATGACGGTGACACAATGGGGGATGGATATGACTGTGATAGGACAAAGAATGGATATGACTGTGATAGGACAAGGGATGGGTATGACTGTGATAGGACAAAGGATGGGTATGACTGTGATAAGACAAGGGATGAGTATGACTGTGATAGGACAAGGACAAGGGATGGGTATAACTGTGATAGGACAAAGCATGGGTATGACTGTGACATACTGGGGGATGGGTATGACGGTGATAGGACAAAGGATGGGTATGACTGTGACACACTGGGGGATGGGAATGACTGTGATAGGACAAGGGATGGGTATGACTGTAATAAGACAAGGGATGGGTATGACTGTGACATACTGAGGGATGGGTATAACTGTAATAGGACAAGGTATGGTTATGACTGTGACACACTGGGGGATGGGTATGACTGTGACAGGACAAAGGATGGGTATGACTGTGACACGACAAAGGATGGATATGACTGTGATAGGACAAGGGAAGGGTATGACTGTGATAGGACAAAGGATGGGTATGATTGCGACACACTGGGGGATGGGTATGACTGTGACATACTGAGGGATGGGTATAACTGATAGGACAAGAGATGGTTATTACTGTGACACACTGGGGGATGGGTATGACTGTGATAAGACAAGGGATGGGTATGACTGTGATAGGACAAGGGATGGGTATGACTGTGACACACTGGGGGATGGGTATGACTGTGATAAGACAAGGAATGGGTATGACTGTGATAGGACAAGGGATGGTTATGACTGTGACACACTGGGGGAAGGGTAGGACTGTGATAGGACAAGGTATGGGTATGACTGACACACTGGAGGATGGGTATGACTGTGATAGGACAAAGGATGGGTATGACTGTGATAGGACAAGGGATGGGTATGACTGTGATAGGACAAAGTATGGGTATGACTGTGACATACTGGGGGATGGGTATGACGGTGATAGGACAAGGGATGGGTATGACTGTGACAGACTGGTGGATGAGTATGACTGTGTTTGGACAAGGGATGGGTATGACTGTGACAGACTGAGGGATGGGTATGACTGTAATAGACTAGGGGATGGGTATGACTGATAGGACAAGGGATGGGTATGACTGTGACAGAGTGGGGGATGGGTATGACTGTGATAGGACAAGGGATGGGTATGACTGTGATAGGACAAGGGATGGGTATGACTGTGATAGGACAAGGGATGGGTATGACTGTGATAGGACAAGGGATTGGTATGACTGTGATAGGACAAGGGATGTGTATGACTGTGACATACTGAGGGATGGGTATAACTGTAATAGGACAAGGGATGGATATGACTGTGATAAGACAAGGAATGGGTATGACTGTGATAGGACAAAGGATGGGTATGACTGTGATAGGACAAGAGATGGTTATTACTGTGACACACTGGGGGATGGGTATGACTGTGATAAGACAAGGGATGGGTATGACTGTGATAGGACAAGGGATGGGTATAACTGTGATAGGACAAGGGATGGTTATGACTGTGACACACTGGGGGATGGGTATGACTGTGATAGGACAAGGTATGGGTATGACTGACACACTGGAGGATGGGTATGACTGTGATAGGACAAAGGATGGGTATGACTGTGATAGGACAAGGGATGGGTATGACTGACATACTGGGGGATGGGTATGACGGTGATAGGACAAGGGATGGATATGACTGTGACAGACTGGTGGACGAGTATGACTGTGATTGGACAAGGGATGGGTATGACTGTGACAGTCTGAGGGATGGGTATGACTGTAATAGACTAGGGGATGGGTATGACTGATAGGACAAGGGATGGGTATGACTGTGACAGAGTGGGGGATGGGTATGACTGTGATAGTACAAGGGATGGGTATGACTGTGATAGGACAAGGGATGGGTAAGACTGTGATAGGACAAGGGATGGGTATGACTGTGATAGAACAAGGGATTGGTATGACTGTGATAGGACAAGGGATGGGTATGACTGTGATAGGACAAGGGATGGGTATGACTGTGACAGACTGGGGGTGGGTATGACTGATTTGACCTAGGATAGGTGTGACTGTGACAGAGTGGGGAACTGGTATGAATTTTCATGGCTTTCCCATGGAGCATTTACAATAAGACTCCATACTCAGCTGGTGTCATTAAAGGGGTTGTTCCATTTGAAAGATTATACTTAGGCACAGGGACACCTAAAAATATTTACTCAGGCTAGGTTGAACCTTGCCTATTGATGCTGCTCTTTTTTTTATATCAAAGGCTGCAGCCATAACATCTGGGTGACAGGACTGGAACCAATCATTGATCTCAGCAACTCGTTCCATATACAGCTGTCAAAGTGATGTGACTGATGCAGCCAATCAACAGGGACCAGTGCAGCGGTGAGACACAAGGCTCTACCCCGGAAGGGCGAGTAAAGCTCAGTTTGAGGGTTTTTTGCATCTCTAGACCTGTGGATAAATAATTTTTGAAGTGGGACAACCCCTGTAAGGTGGGCCAGTCACACCTCAAATAAGAATAATAATATAATAATTTTTATCTATATAGCGCCAAAATATTCCGCAGCACTTTACAATTAAGTAGGGACATGTACAGACAATATAAACAATACAATGTATCACATTTCAAAAGTTACAGGATGAGTGAGGGCCCTGCTCGCAAGCTTACAATCTATATGGAAATGGGGGGATACAATAGGAAGAACATGGTCATCAGCCAGTATCTGTCTAAGAGCAGCTACAGTGCGGTATTTGGTGCATGGAGGATGTGGAGACAGATGAATACGCAGAGGCAGATTAAGATTAACATTTAGGAGGGAACAGGGGAGAGTTAGGTTGGTGAGTGGAGGTGGTAGGCTTGTCTAAACAGATGTGTTTTTAAAGCATGTTTAAAGACATGGGGGCTAGATATTAGTCAGATCGTTTGGGGCAGTGCATTCCAGAAAACTGGCGCGGCACGAGAGAAGTCTTGGAGACGGAGGTGTGAGGTTCGGATCAAGGAGGATGTCAGTCTTAGATCAGTTGCAGAACAGAGGGCACGGGGGGGGCAATAGACAGAAATGAGGGATGAGATATAGGGCGGTGCAGGAGCGTGGAGAGCTTTGTGGGTGAGATCAATCAGTTTGTATTGTATTCTGTGGTGAATGGGTAACCAGTGCAATGACTGGCACAGGGTAGAGGCGTCGGTGAAGCGGCCTGATAGAAATACGACCCTGGCTGCTGCATTCAGAATGGATTGGAGAGGAGAGAGTTTGTTTAGAGGGAGACGGATTAGAAGAAAGTTGTAGTAGTCCAGACGAGAGTGAATAAGAGCGACAAAAGGAGTTTTTGCAGTATCAAAGGTGAGAAAAGATGGGATTCTGGAGATATTTTTAAGGTGCAGTGATTGTATATGGGGAATAAAGGATAGTTGTGTGTCAAATATGACTACAAGACAGCGAGCTTGCTGCTTGGAAGTTATGGTGGCACCACCCAAGGAAATTGAAAAGTCAGGTATACTGTAGGTAGGTTAGTAGAGGGAGGAAACACAAGGAGTTCAGTTTTGGAGAGATTTAGTTTCAGATAGAGGGAGGACATGATGTTAAAGACAGCGGACAGACAATCACTGGTATTTTGTATTAGGGTAGGGCTGATGTCAGGGGAAGAAGTGTATAGTTGGGTGTTATCAGCATAGAGATGATACTGGAACCCAAATCTGCTGATGGTTTGTCCAATAGGGGCAGTATACAAAGAGAAGAGGAGGGGACCTAGGACTGAGCTCTGCAGGACCCCGACAGTAAGGGGAAGATTAGAGGAAGAGGTGTAAGCAAAAGATACCGTGAAGGAGAGGTCAGAGAGATAGGAGGAGAACCAGGAGAGAGCGGTGTCCTTGAGGCCTATAGAGCAGAGCATATAGCATAGAGGAGCTGGTGATCCACAGTGTCAAAAGTGAAAAGAAGAAGAAGTAAGAAGAAAATATATACTGTATGATGAGCAATGGATAGCGACAATATAGAGCAGAGGTAGAGAAGGGGATAGAATAGACTTATAAATACGATACGATTACAAAGGATAATGAATAAGTATTATTATGTTATGAAGTATATATAAAAAATGGGATGAGATAAGAAAGGATAAGAAGTTGATATTATTAGGTATAGGATAAGATCAGTATATCAAAGTATACTAAATTACATACAGTATGTTATTACATGTTACTCACCTGTCCTGGCTCCAGCGCCGGTCTGAACATCTTACTTTCTCAGCAGCCATCTCTGTGTGCTCTAAGGAGCAGCATGCACCTTCTCTAATTAATTCTTTCAATGCCTTTAAAGGCTTATTTTGTCAGCTGCACACTGCCTGAGTATGCAGGTAGTAGCACGTGCGTTATCCTTACCTTGCCATTTGTCAAATCTAGCACTGCTATCACTGGGTTATACTAATGTTACACTAAGTGTACAAGCTGACAAACACTCGGCTCCACTGCATTAAGGTGCTAGTCTGCTGTCTCGGCTATGCTATTCCCTTGTACTGCCCACACATCCTGCCCTTGCTTCAAGGTACTGATGCTTGCCTACATACATTACTCTACTATGTGCTTTCTGCAACCTGGGCTTCGCATTATCAAGATGCCAGACTACATACATTGTCCTTCTGTGCCAAATTGCTGCCCAAACACTCACCTCTGCTATTCCAAGTTGCCTGTCCATGTCTCCCACCAGGCTGATTCACATGCAATGCAGCATATCCAGTTCTGCTGATTCACATGCCTTCTAGCATTTCCAGCTCTATCGATCCTCGTAGTTTGACATGTCGTACGACCTAACCCACTCTGCTGCTCTAACGCCTCTGGTCCGTACTGCTCAACCATACCAACGGCTTAGGGAACCTACATGACCATGTATATAATAGTGTATTGATACGGTAGCATAGGTTATTGAATTGGTAAGGAATGGCATAGGAAATTGGTTGAAATAGGTGGGATATATGAGTATAAGATAGAACATAAAACGTTAGGGGTATTGATAAAGGGGTGTAGGGCAGAGTTAGGCTAGATTGTAGAGTAGGGACGTAGGGTTAGCAATAGCATGTGTTATGGGAAGGAATTGTATAACAGAATAGAAAGTTGTTGGACGACATCAATCAATCAATCTGTTAAAAATGGGTTTTATTCTCTACAGCTGCACCAATTTGCTAATTATCAGTCTTATCAGATGAGTTATGGCTATAATACAGCACTATTATATCATGGGACTCAGCTGGTTGTATCTACAGTAGGAAATATTACACTCCATGTCCCATTATAGGAAAATACTACACAACAACCACAAGACGGGCGACTTTTCCCGCTGACAGTGAAGTTTGATTGCTTAATTTGCTGCGAATCAGTGTCCATTAGTTTAAAGCACCGGGTGATTTTTAGCAAATAATCAGTTTGTCAGCCGCAGAGCAGGATAAAATGCGCTGTTTACAATAGGTCCTGCGCCGACGTGATATCCATTAGCATTTTCAATGATGTGAATGAATGGTTGTCTCTGATTGCTGCTCTCTTCTGCTGATTCTCTTTTGTTTCGGTAAAGTGTATTCACAATACATTTTTAATTGGCTGTGCAAAAGGAACTTTGTCTAATTTGCTTCAGCGCGAAAGAATGAAAGGCGAGAGAGAGGGAAATTTATGCAGAGGAAATATTGTATCCGCCGAAGTCTAAGCTACAGTGACAGACAAAATAGAAGTATGAAAGGATTGGTAAATCATTCTATATTCTCCTGGTTAAATGCCATATGTCAATCCTTATCAAAATGCACAATCGTTAAAAGACAAAGCTATGGATCCAGGAATAGATAAAAAGTTCAGTGAGGATTACAGTTAGAAAATCAGACTGCAATGTTTTATATCATGGGGCCTTACATATACAGACATGTAGATGTATATATATATATATATATATATATATATATATATATATATATATATATATATACTGCATACAGTGGTGTGAAAAAGTGTTTGCCCCCTTCCTAATTTCTTATTTTTTTGCATATTTGTCGCACTTAAATGTTTCAGATCGCAACACAAATTTAAATATTAGACAAAGATAACACAAGTAAACACAAAATGTAGTTTTTAAATGAAGGTCTTTATTATTAAGTGAAAAAAAATCCAAACCTACAGGGCACTGTGTGAAAAAGTGATTGCCCTTAAACCTAATAACTGATTGGGCCGACCTCACCAGCAACAACTGCAATCAAGCGTTTGCGATCACCTGCAATAAGTTTTTTACAACATTCTGGAGGAATTTTGGCCACTTATATTTGCAAAATTGTTGTAAATCAGCCACATTGGAGGGTTTCCAAGCATGAACCGCCTTTTTAAGGTCATGCCACAGCATCTCAATCAGATTAAGGTCAGGACTTTGAATAGGCCTCTCCAAAGTCTTAATTTTGTTTTTCTTAAGCCATTCAGAGGTGGACTTGCTGGTGTGTTTTGGATCATTGTCCTGCTGTATCACCCAAGTGTGCTTCAGCTTGAGGTCATGAACAGATGGCCGGACATTCTCCTTCAGGAATTTTTGGCAGACAGCAGAATTCATGGTTCCATTTACCACAGCAAGTCTCCGGGTCCTGAAGCTGCAAAACAGCCTCAGACCATTACACTACCACCATCATATGTTCTTTTTTGCTCAGGAGTGGTTTCTGTTTTGGAACTCTACCCTGCATGCCATTTTTGCCCAGTCTCTTTCTTATGGTGGAGTCATGAACACTGACCATAACTGAGGCAAGTGAGGCCTGCAGTTCTTTGGATGTTGTTGTGGGGTCTTTTGTGGCCTCTTAGATGAGTCGTCGCTGTGCTGCTTGGGTAATTTTTGTAGGCCGGCCACTCCTGGGAAGATTCACCACTATTTCATGTATTCACCATTTGTGGATAATGGCTCTCACTGTGACTTTATAACCTTTTCCCGACTAATAGATCTCAATTACTTTGGTTCTCATTTGTTCCTGTATTTCTTTGGATCGCAGCATGATGTCTAGTTTTTGAGGATCTTTTGGTCTACGTTACTTTGTCATGAAGGTCCTATTTAAGTGATTTCTTGATTGAGAACAGGTGTGGCAGTAATCAGGCCTGTGTGTGACTAGGGAAATTTAACTCAGCTTCTCAAAGATGTGAGAAACCACAGTTAATTTATGTTTTAAGGGGGAGGGAGGGCAATCACTTTTTCACGCAGGGCCCTGTAGGTTTGGAAATATTTTTCCCTTAATAATAAAGACCATCATTTAAAAATTGCATTTTGTTGTTACTTGTGTTATCTTTGTCTAATATTTACATTTGTTTTGCGATCTGAAACATTTAAGTGCGACAAACAGGCAAAAGAATAAGAAATCAGGAAGGGGGCAAACACTTTTTCACACTACTGTATATATAAAGATAGACAGACATATGAAATAGATAGATAGATAGATAGATAGATAGATAATAGATAGATAGATAATAGATAGATAGATAGATAGATAGATAGATAGATGGATAGATGGGTTTGGATGCATGGATGAATGGATAGATGGATTAAATAGATAGAGATAATGAAACTCATTTACATTACCCTGGTCCAGAATCGTTTTACTCATCTCTGATAGATTAGTATAAGTTAGGTATTGTCATGCACATGGGTGGCACACATGGACCCACTGTGCCATGAGCCGGGCTTGCCTAGGAGGGGCATAACTAAGCGGCTACCTAGTGTTCACTGGAGTTTCTAATAGTGGAGTCAGGCTTGGGCTGTAGGTAGCTGCCAGGTACCACTCCTAGTCAGTCCCCTGTACCAAAGCTGCCGGCCCCAAGGGTCGGGTTCACTGACACAGACTTGGAGTCACAGACAAGGCTGGATTCAGAACCTATGCAAACAGGTACGGCTTTAGAGTTTAGGTAGCACCGGAGTGGCTTCGCGGTACAGGTACCGCTTGTGAGGTTTCAGGATGTAAACACTACACAGGAATACGAGAATAGGTTCAGGATTATGAACTAACTTCACTAGATTAGGAGGGGGACCTCGGCAATACACAGTCGCACACACAAGAGATGTAGGGAAACTACAGGGGTTGCTCAGACACCTCCCTACTGGGGAGGGTGCCTTTCATACAAGATGCCTCCCAGCTCTGAGCAAGCAGGAGACGAGGAAGTCACTGCGCAGCTGGGCAGTGAATATGTCGGCGTCCCTGCATGGAGGAAGAAGTGAAACCATGCAGGGGTGATGGCATAGGTGTTACAGATAGATAGATAGATAGATAGATAGATAGATAGATAGATAGATAGATAGATAGATAGATAGATTGCCCCAAGTGGTCCTTGAAAAAACAGTACAATTCTCTTTGACGAAAAGATTAAAAACAGAAAGTGCACACAAAAAAAAATATATGGGTATTTACATAGGTTTTTTTTGCTGTTTAATTTTAATTTGTCTCATATTACTATTTAAAAAAAAAAGTATATAAAACAATCTGTGGGTTCCCAGAGATTCTCTGTAGCAGAGCACAAAGATAGTTGAGCCCTGCACCTTCACGTTGCGAAGATGGAACAGAGCTGGGGTTTTTTTCTCTCCAAGATTGACACTGTTCAGAAAATCATTAATTTCTTGGTTTAGGGTTCTTTTAAAGTTGTTGTTTAGCTTTTTTTTTTTTTTTTTTTTAAAAGTATCCTTAAAGTGTAACTGAACAGATAGCTCGTAACTTCATACTTTCCAACATTTCAAGCCCAACCTCATTCTCACTGGGAATTACCCAAAATGGCAAACAACATCCGTTTTGGCGCAAGTTTTGCATAAACTCTGCAATTTTATATCGTTATAAAAAAAATGACTTTATGAAAAAGAAATGGCCACAAAAAATGTTTAGATCCAGTTTTCTCAGACTCACTATCTCCATGATATGTTTATTATTCGCTGTCCTTATTTCTCTTCTATCCCCTAAAACCATGATAAACATCCATGATAAAAATAAAATGCTCATTTGCTTTGCTCCCAGCTCTGACTCCGTTTTTTAATACTTGAGCAGTCAGCTTCTCCTGGCATCGTCCAAAAAAGCGAAGGAAACTACAAGAATTTGATGCACAGCATCAATTAAAGAAGCCATCTGACAAGGAAGAAGTCAATGCCGGGGATTTCTTGAAGGCCACATAAAACATATCAGTCGCTGCTATAAACCCTGATGGATTCCACATGGCACATATAAACATTTAATTAGAAAATAATGAAACTGAAAGAGTTGCATACAAATCTACGCTTGATTAAATATGACATGGTCCGTGATTACTGCCCGTCCAAGAAAAAAAAAAATGCCGGTTATTTTTAGATATTTCCATCAGTTTGTTTCTCATGAGCCACACTGTAAGAATAAATAATTTTCATGGACACTTCACAAATAATAATCGATTAAGTTTAATTAATTGCTGTTTTCATCTTGGACATAATAGCTGTCAGGATGTGTTTATAGCCGTCCTCATCAACAGCCCAATGACGATTTTTTTGCAAAAAAATAAATAAAAATAAAACAGATTTATTAAAAGAGATCAATGCCCCTACATTAAGACCTTGCACCATGGAGGTGACTGTGGCAGTTTCAGTGATTTTTCTCGTCATTTTTTTTTTACATTATAGCAACCATTTTAGGAATAGAAGGATGAGTGTAATGAGTTCAATATTCTATAAAACATAGTGTATGGACATAAGAAAGGCTCTGTTCACACTTTTTTTCTTTTTCGCTTCCATCATAGGTATACGTCAGAGTAAAGCTAACATGGAAGTTTCCAATGTATGCAACCAGATAGGAATACAGCAGCCTCTAGATAGATAGACAGAGAGATAGGTTGGACAAGACCAGTCGAAAGTTTGAATACATCTGTTCATGCAATGGTTGTTTTTTTTGCTCTTATTGAAAAGTACACATTATAGATCCAGACTGAAGTCAGCAAAACCACAAAGGAAAATATATGGAATCAAGGAGTAAAGAGAAATGTGTGAAACCATAATATGTAAAACCTTAGAATCCTCTTTGTACCCCGTACCCTTTTAGTCTGATGCCAGCTTGAAAGTTTTACACCATCTTGGCTTTCTCTACAGCAGCTTCATCAGATAGTCGCCAGGAATAGACTCCATTATACAGGTATGCTTCATCAAGAGTTCATTTCTGGAAACTACCAGCCTTCAGAAAATGCTTGCAACCATCAGGTTAGTTTTGCCGATTCAGGGTTGGTAAACAGCTTCATAAAGTGTTGATTTCAGTTCCACAACTGTGCTAAGCCAGAATATTGCTAGAACCACTCAAGTAAGCAAAGGAAAATGACTGTCCATCATTACAATAAAGCATAAAGGGTGGTCAATCTGCAAAAAAATAGTTAGAACTTTGAAAGTATCCACAAGTGTAGTCATGAAAACAATCAATCACTATTATGAAACTGACTCTTATAATGACTGCCCCTGGAAAGGAAAACCAAGAATTACTTTTGCTGCAGAGGATAAGTTCATCAGAGTTACAAGTCTCAGAAAACACAAATTGTCAACACCTCAGTAATAGCCCTTATAAACAGTGCACAGATAGCAGATGCATCTCTACATCAACTGTTTTAGGAGACTGCGAGAAGCAGGGCTTTATGGTTGCATTGCTGATAACAAACTTCTAATAAGGATTTCAAGCAAGAAGAAGACTTTTTGGGTAAAGTAACACAAGGACTGGAAATCCTTTCTGTGGTCTGATGAGTCAAAATTTTATTTTTTTGGTATCAACTACTATGTCTTTGTGAGATGCAGAAAAGATGAGTGGATGGTTTCCACCTGGGTGGTGCTCTCTGTGAAGCATGGAGGGGAGGTGTGTTGGTGGGGAGCTTTGTTGATTATATGTTGGTGATTTATTCAAAATTCAATTCACACTTGCCCAGCATGGCTACCACAGTGTTCTGCAACAACCACCATCCCATTTGGTTTGCACTTTGTGGGACCATAATTTGTGTTACAAAAGAACAATGACACAAAACACCTTCAGGCTATGAAAGGGCTGTGACCAAGAGGGAGCGGGATGGAGGCTTTGTCAGATGACATGGCCTCCACAATCACCCAACCTCAACCCACTGGAGATGATTTGAGATGAGTTGTATGCAGAGTGAAGGCAAAGTGCCAACAAGCGCTTAACACCTCTGGGAAGCGATGACTGTTGGAAGCCATTTCAGGTGACTAACTGATGCCGATGCATGAGAGGTTGCCATGGGGGTGTAACGCTGTCATCAGAGTGAAAGGGGGAGACTTTGAGGAATCTAAGGTTTAACACATATTCTGGTCTTCACACATTTCTTTATTTTTTGTTTCCATATCTGTTTCTTCTTGGTTTTGCAGCCTTCAGTCTGAATATACAATGTGCACATTCCAATAAGAAGAAGAAAAACCAATTCATGAACAGGTGTGTCCAAACTTTTTACTGGTGCTATAGATGGATTGATACTTTAAGATAGATATATCGATAGATAGCAAACATTGTTGGATCAAATCTGCAAATCTGTACTCGAGACCCTTTGTAAGAGTGCTGGAGGCCAAAACCCATTCTTCAATGATCTCTAAAGAAGGCTCATATGCCTTATATTAGTCATCCAGCACAAATGGTAATAACCACAGTAACAATTTGGCATTGCATGGGATAAACCTATAACTGGTTTAGATATGGTCACATTTTCAGATTACGTAGGTGGTCTACATAGACAGCAGCTCATGACATACAGTATACCTCTAATCGAAGGCTGCGAAATAGAGCTCACTGCATAGGTGTACAGTGGGACATGCTACTAAAAGGTTCCTATTGGAAAAAAAAACATTGTGTTGGGTAAAAATTTATAGCAACGAATACAGACTTGCTGAAAGGGGAAGTCCACTACTAGTACTACCCCTTCTTGATCTAAATGTTTGGCCCCGATAAAATAAAAAAGCTTATACTCATCTCCCATGCCGGCGCCTTTCCAGTGTTGTCGGCACTCGCATTTCCGGGGCTCTTGTGCGGTTGTTGTGACATGTGAGCCCGGCGCCCAAAAAGCTCTGGCATCACTGTCCCCGCCTTCTGTCGAATTGAACATGAAGAGGAAGTCTGTGCTGCAGCTAATCTCTTACTTCTTCATGTTCAATTTGTACGAAGGTGGGGACAGTGACGCCAACGCTGATTGGGCGCCGGGCTCACGTGTCACAACAACAGAATGGGAGCCCCGGGGAGAGCGAGTGACAACACTGCTGAATGGCACCAGCATGGGAGCTGAGTATAAGCTTTTTTAATTTATCAGGGCCAAGCGTGGGGTATGACAAGGAGTTGTCTAAGTAGTGGACAACTTATTGAAGGCTAAAAGATCACTCTTTTGGCTTTCCTAGGTTGAGTGAAGCTCTATTGATATGTATCACATATATAGCTGGGTGGTTTCATAATAGTTATGCACTAAACATACGTCACAGAGGGGTCTCCATCCTATGCAGATCCTATGACCAATTAAAGAACTCTACATGCAACTGTATACATGAGCTAGATAAATCACAGGACAATCACTGACTTCTCATGTCCAAAAGACACTGATAAAGTTACATCATTGTAGTAGAGTGGGGGCTCCATTCAATTTTAGTAGGGAAACCAATTGTTACATGCTGAAACTAAGGTAAAAAAATCAACCATTTAAACAATGATGGTGTTTCTTCATAACCAGAAGCTTAAAATTTGGAAAAGGCATTCGGAGACACATTGACCACCAAGTTTGACCACTAGTAAAAGTTAGGGTCATTGATTCCTCTCTATGCCAACCTAAGTTCTTGTGGCCTCATGTCCTCTGACTGTAGCAATCTGGATAGTAAGGTGGATATTAATAAATAATATTGCAAATTTATAGCTGATTTCCCAAGTCATTTTCTAACAATGCCACCAAAGAGAATAGTGGCTTTCAAACCTGATGGCATCTACACCATCATCCCAGGATTTTGTAAATCTCTTCTTGAGAAATGAGCAAAGAATAAAGGAAAGGTTTGGAAGGATTTTGGATAAATATGAACGAATTTACACCCAAATTTTTTTTGGTAAAATTGAAATTTGAAAAACAATATTGTCAAAGGGAACGATTCTGCAGTACAGAATTAGCAGAAATGAGCAGAGTACACCGCTCTACTTGCTGATTTGGGCTCTGAAGGAAAGTATTGTAGACACTTTGATAATAAAACATTAGAGAAGAAAGCCATCAGGTGATTGCGAGCGAGTCGAGGCTTGGCAGAAGCTTTTTTTTATGGCGCAGTTCAGTAGAAGAGAAAAATAAACGTACAAATCACTGAATCCATTAAAGGCATGTCCACAAAACCCACATATGATTTACTCAGGTTCACAAGAGCCAAACAACCTAACTTTTTATGTGAGATTTAATGCCAGGCTTGTTTTTGTGTTTGGCTGATGGGTTTCTGAACATCAAGCTTATGAAAAGAGCCAAGGGCTAATTTAAAGTAATGTCCTTTTCGGGGATATAAAAGCTCAACGATTTCCATTCTCTCTGATTAAAGGGACAGTGATGGAATTTGTCAAGTAGGGAATATAAGAGATAATATTATGCTACAGAAACAAAAAGTTTTAGGGTATGTGCACACAGAGATTTTTCGAGTCTGTCAAAAACACCAAATTTTCCACTTTAAGAAACACTTTTTTGGAGTGTTTTAGGAGGAGTTTTTCGTTTTGTGAAATGGTTTTAAAGAACTTTTGAAATGTTTTCGAAGAGTTTTCTCTTAAAGTGTTTTTTTTTTGCAGCTTTTTCATTGGACAGTGCCAAATATGGAGCGTTTTCCACCAGGAGCCACTTTACCACTTTATTGAAGTGCAGTTTTTATTTTACCACTAGGCGCTTTTTAAATCTGGAAGACGAAGAGGAAAAAAATGCTCAAAAGAAGTGAATTTTCAAGCATTTTTTGAAGGTGGCTCACTCAATTTTTTTTTAAGTGGTTGGTTTTTATTTTAAAAAAAAAAAGTGCCACACCTCTTCACAGGCTGTGTGTGGTATTGCAGGTCAGTCCCAGTCACTTCAATGAAACTGAGCAACATACAACCCCAAAAAACAAAAGCCATGCGACTTTTTCTGGAAAAAAGCAGATATGTTTTTCTAATTCTGGACAACACTTTTAATCATTGAATAATGACTATCACCTTTTCTACAAACTCTAGGAAAACGTTGTTGTGCTTGCTGTCAGCCTACCTGACATGATCTTCAACAGCAGCAGCAGACATTTCTCTCCTGTCCTTGATCTGAAGGGTAGACAAGGTAGGCAAACGCCTAGGGTGGCCACTTCACAACAGGCGGAGGAGACACATTTGTTTAATTTGAAAATAAATGTTGCAGGGAGCTGCACAACACAAAGACTTTAAGCCTGCTGGTTTGAATGGAGCCTTATTGATATGATTTACATATATTGTATTCTGGGAGAGGGGTCTCAATACTTAAACCTTTATGGCCAGATGTCTTCTTTACTGTTCATTCAACAGACATGCAGATCCCAGCAGATAAGCGTACCATACATGGGTATAACTAGATGAGTCATATGGAAGCAAGTGTACACCAAAACAATCATTAGCTTCTTATGTCCAGAAGTCACTTGCTTATAAAGTTACATAACTATAGTAGAGTCCTCATTCCAAATTTTTCTATGGAACCCCATGGTATAATATAATCAAGATTCATCAGTACCCAGTACCCTTTTCTTACCAATATACTGTCCCTCCTCCCCCCACACTAACTGCCTGTGAAATGGAAGCTGAAGAAGTGTTAGTTGTAATTAGAGATGAGCAAACCCAAATTTAAAAGTTAGTGTCGGGTGCTAAACGCCGGACAAAGACTTCTCCCGGAAGTCCATTGCAATGTTCGGAGTTCTGGGGGAAGTCCATTGCAATGTTCGGAGTTCTGGGGGAAGTCCATTGCAGAGAGAGGGAGAGAGAGAATTTTCCAGCTCAAAAGTTCGGGTCCACGTACTTTTCAATGGGGTTCGGGTTCTGGTTCAAGTTTCGGTACAGTTCTGGTACCAGAACCCAAACTTGCATGAGTCCACTCATCTCTAGTTGTAATAAAGCACATAGGTATGAGATAAGCACATCGATTTGATGTGAATTGAATTTGTGGGAATTTCAATGGACCCGGCAAATACAAATAATTTGCAATTTGCTTCACACGAATAGCCAAAAATGGCCATCTTATCTTACACAATGCAGAAGATTGCACAAGCCATAGAAGGATCACATGAACCCATGGCTTTTCCATAATGATTTGCAGCAAACAGAAAGAGCTTTAGGTGTGTTTGTAATGAGACAAAGCTCAGCTCTGCTGTACTGTGTTAAATATAATCACACAGCTCTGTGGTGTGTTCAGGAGAGCAGACTGTTAGTCATTACAGGTCTCACACTGGTAACGCCCCCTTCTATTTAAAATAAGGTCTGGAAGCAGATTCTCAGGGAGATCTATGTCCGAGCCATAGATCTTAACAGCTCATTTGAAATATTAAGAAAAATTTGGATTTTTCTGGAATAAGACATCGGATCGCAGATATCAAGGTATCAATTTATTCAGCTTCCTATAACTTGTGTGCACATATAGATGACTTAGGAGGACTGAATCTACTGACAGATTCCCTTTAACTGCTGAATAATGTATAAAAACAGATACCATAAGGATGAAACATGGATGTAAAAAGCCAAATGCAAATGACAAAATTGATGAAAATCGTCCTTTTTTTATGGATGAAAGTTGGATGACTTTTCATATACTCCGCTGAACCTGGCTGGACTACGTGCAAAACCAACAGCAAGTGTCTACAATTCCTGCAGCACCACCTCTGGGGAAATAAAGTATGACATGGATCTCACTGAAATCAAAAGGCTCTTTACTGCAAAGGATATTGAATAGAGCCTGAATTGATCAGCAAGTTAGAAAGATAGATAGATATCAGGGCAGCATGGTGACTCAGTGGTTAGCACTGCAACCTTGCAGCTCTGGGGTCCTGGGTTCAATCTCACCAAGGACAACATCTGCAAGGAGTTTGTATGTTCTCCCCGTGTTTGCGTGGGTTTTCTCCGGATTTTCTGGTTTCCTCCCACACTCCAAAGACATACTGATAGGGAATGAAGATTGTGAGCCCCAATGGGGACAGTGCCGGTAATGTCTGTAAAGCGCTGTGAAATTAATGGCGCTATATAAGTAAGTAAAATCAATAAATAAATAAATATTGTTTCAATATGAGGAAAGTTAGGGAAATTTGCTGGCTTCCACCATTTTACACAATGCAGAACATTGCATCAGCCAGAGAAAGGTCACCTGACCTTATGGCTTTCCCATAATGCTTTCCAGCAGTCACATCATATGGTATAGCACAGCCAATCAGGAAGAACTATCATAGCCTGTATAAAAGACAAGACAGGGAATGCGGCAGCTATTTTGTGGTGAATCTGGATAGTGACAGGACGTCACAGTTTAGCAATAGAGACATTGAAAGACAGCCATAAAACACTGAATAATCTATAAGGCTACGTTCACACATTACATTATTTTGCCACAATCTAAAAATTGCTGCTAAAATTCAACGTGTGATCACAGCCAAGAGATCAGCATAGCAGTAAACAATATTAGCATGTGAGGAAAAGAGAATAGTGTCATATAAGCTTTTTGTAGCGCCGGCGTCCCTGCCCTCTGCTAGGCAGGGACGCTGTTCCCCTCACCTCTCTGCTCCGTGCCCGGCGTCCTCCTCCCGCTCTGCTGGCAGCGCGTGCTCCTTCCCGGCCACTGTGCTTAGGGCGCGCGCGCGCGCTCTCCCTCCCTCTTAAAGGGGCCGTGCGCGCCGTCCTAAGGAGTCCCCGGCCAATGGCCGGAGGACTTCACCATATATAAGGCACCTCCTCCAAAATGGAGGTGCCCGAGCAATGTTGTTGCACTGTTCACTACTCTGCTTCAGCCCTCAGGTCCCGTTGCCAGTTACCTGCCAGATACCTGCCAGATTCCTGCCAGCTTGCTTATCTGCTACCTGCCTGCTAGTCTGAGGTCCGACGGTCTGCCTTACTACTCCTGTCAGTCTGTCTAAGGACCAGCCTGTCCGCTCACCTGGGAGCGCACTTCAGCCACCTGCCTGCTTGCCTGAGGTCCGACGGTCTGCCTTCCAACTCCTGTCAGTCTGTCTATGGACCAGCTTGCCTGCTCACCTGGGAGCACACATCTGCTACCTGCCTGCTAGCCTACCTGGAGGCTCCGCCGTCACATGCTGTGACCACCCGTTCATCCAGAGACTCTCGCCTGCTCACCTGGGAGCTCACGTCTATCATCAGCCGCCACAGGTCGTACCAACCCTTTACCCAAAGACTGCCCCGGTCACTTGCCGTGACCATCTGCCCGTTCATCCAGAGACTGCCCCGGTCACTTGCCGTGACCATCTGCCCGTTCATTCAGAGACTGCCCCGGTCACTTGCCGTGACCATCTGCCCGTTCATTCAGAGACTGCCCCGGTCACTTGCCGTGACCATCTGCCCGCTCATCCAGAGACTGCCCCGGTCACTTGCCGTGACCTCCAGCCCGTTCACTCAGAGACTGTCCCGGTCACCTGCTGTGACTTCCTGCCCGTCTTCCCTGGTCGCCACCCGCTCCCTTACAAGGACCGCCCCCTTGTATAGTAGCTCAGAGGTTCCGCCTCCCAGACCCGTTACAGTTTGCTCAGGCCATGGAACCCGGTGGCACCCAAGCTCCCTCGCTCTCGGACCTGTGTCATGAACTGTCCCGTCAAAGGTCCCAACAGGAGTCCATCCTGGGTCACCTGCGGAATGTCAATACTCGCCTGGACACTCCGACTGCTCCACCAGCAACCTCCGCCAGTGCCATGTCTCGCAATCCGGCAGCTCCGCTGCCCACTAATACCATGGTATCCTACCCCGGACCCCGGCTTTCTGCACCTCCTCGCTTCGTAGGCGACTCCGCCCAGGCTCGGGGCTTCATAAATCAGTGCACCCTGCACTTTGAACTATTGTCCCACCAGTTTATCTCCGACCGAGCCAAAATTGCATTCATCATGTCCCATCTCACCGGGGAGGCCCTGGCCTGGCTAAATCCTCTATGGGAGAGAGGAGACCCCCTGGTGTCCAACTTGCCTGCTTTTCTCACGGCTTTCCGGAAAGTCTTCGACGAACCCGGACGGAAGACCTCATCCGCATCATCACTGCTACGCCTCCGTCAGGGAAGTCTCACCATGGGCCAATATGCCATACGGTTCCGTACCCTTGCCTCGGAGCTGGCCTGGGATAATGACTCTCTGGTATCCGTCTTCTGGGAGGGTCTGTCCGGCCGTATTAAAGATGAACTTGCCGGTCGGGACATCCCTACCACTCTCGATGACCTAATAACTCTTGCCACCCGGATTGACCTACGGTTCCAGGAGCGTGCCAAAGAGGTCACCCGTGAGAGGAGGTTACCACGTCTAGCTCCTACTTTTCAGAAACCCGTCACTCCCTCCGTCTCTACCCAGGTACACTCTCCTGAGCCTATGCAGGTCGACCAGACCAAGATGGTCAAAACCCGTCAGGACTTACGCCGTGCCGAGGGGAGCTGCTTCTACTGTGGCAGTAAGGAGCACCGGATCCGTACCTGTCCGGAGAGGTCGGGAAACGCCTGTGTCTAGGTTCGCTCAGAGAGGTCGACCTAGACAAGAATAAATCCTCTCCATCTCTGCTGTTGTCAGTCTCAATCGTCTGCGGGGAGAACCGTTATTTCGAACTAGCCCAACTTGACTCTGGAGCAGCCGGGAATCTTATTTCACAGTCCCTGGTAGAGAAATACCGCATCCCCACCAAACCTCTGGCTATACCCTTGTCTGTTGCTGCCGTGGATGGGGGTCTCTTACCACGCCCCATCCAACTCATCACCGAATCCATTACTCTGCAGGTGGGAATGCTGCATTCTGAGAGTATCTCCTTTCATGTTCTGCCTGGACTCTCCCACGCCCTCTTGCTAGGCCTACCTTGGCTCCAGAGACATGCACCCGTGCTTGACTGGCAGACCGGAGAAGTCCTTCGCTGGGGACAGGACTGCCATAAGACCTGTCTGGTTCCCGTCCATCCCGTCCGTCCTTCTCCTACCCCAGCTAATCTACCTGGACTTCCGATTCCTTATTGGTCTTATGCTGATGTCTTTAATAAAAAGGAAGCAGAGACACTACCCCCTCATAGACCATACGACTGCCCTATCGATCTGTTACCTGGTACTACTCCTCCCCGTGGGCGTATTTATCCATTATCCGCTGCTGAGACCCGGTCGATGTCCGAATATATTGAGGAGAATCTGGCCAGGGGATTCATCCGGAAATCTACCTCCCCGGCGGGAGCAGGCTTCTTTTTCGTCAAAAAGAAGGACGGCTCTCTCCGTCCCTGTATAGACTATAGAGGCCTTAACCAGATCACGGTGAAGAATAAGTACCCCCTTCCGCTCATTCCGGAGTTATTTGATCGTCTGAGGGGGGCTAGAATCTTCACCAAACTGGACCTCCGTGGGGCGTACAACCTGGTTCGTATCCGTCAGGGGGATGAATGGAAGACGGCATTCAACACCCGGGACGGCCACTATGAATATCTGGTAATGCCCTTTGGTCTCTGTAACGCTCCTGCCGTCTTTCAAGAGTTGGTCAATGACATCTTCCGGGACCTTCTCTACTCCTGCGTAGTGGTGTACCTGGACGACATCTTGGTCTTCTCTCCGGATCTCCAGACTCACCGGAGGGACGTTCGTCAGGTCCTGCTCAGGCTCAGGCAGAATCACCTCTTCGCTAAATACGAGAAGTGCCTCTTTGAGCAGACCTCGCTTCCGTTTTTGGGCTACATTATTTCTCAGACCGGCCTACGAATGGATCCAGAGAAACTGTCTGCCATCGAGAAATGGCCCCGACCGGAGGGGTTGAAGGCCATTCAGCGATTCCTGGGCTTCGCTAACTACTACCGCCTCTTCATACCACACTTCTCTTCCCGGACTGCCCCAATTTCCGCGCTCACCCGTAAGGGTACTAATCCCAAAGAGTGGCCGCCCGAAGCAGAGGAGGCCTTTCTTTCCCTAAAACAGGCCTTCTCTTCCGCCCCGGTGCTGCATCGCCCGGACGGCAACAAGCAGTTCTTCCTGGAAGTTGACGCCTCCTCCTCTGGAGCCGGAGCGGTACTTACTCAAAAATCATCTTCCAGGAGAATGGTAACTTGTGGCTTCTTCTCCAAACTCTTCTCCTCTTCTGAGCGCAACTATTCCATAGGAGACCGAGAGTTATTGGCCATCAAGCTGGCGTTGGAGGAGTGGCGTTACCTACTCGAGGGGGCTTTTCACCCGGTAATAATTTACACTGACCACAAGAACTTGGCTTACCTCCAGCATGCCCAGAGACTTAACCCGCGCCAAGCCCGGTGGTCCTTGTTTTTTGCTCGCTTTGATTTTGTTCTTCATTTTCGCCCGGCTGACAAAAACGTCAAAGCAGACGCCTTGTCCCTATCCTTTCTGGTGTCCGAACTCGAGGAAGAACCTAAACATATCATCGATCCCGCCAGAGTAATGCAGGTGGCTCCCGTGAGTCTAAATCGTCTCCCTCCCGGTAAGACGTTTGTTTCAGTACCTGATCGGAAGAAGATCCTACACTGGGGCCATTCGTCTAAACTAGCTGGCCACGCCGGTCAGAAAAAGACCCTCCAGCTTATTGCCCGGCACTACTGGTGGCCTACCCTGCACAAGGACGTAATAGACTTTGTTTCTGCCTGTGTGTCCTGCGCCCGCAACAAAGTCCCGAGACACCTGCCAGCCGGTCGCCTCTTTCCGCTTCCTGTGCCTGCTGCCCCCTGGCAGCATATTGCTATGGACTTCATAACTGATCTCCCCGTCTCCGCCGGTTGTACGGTCATTTGGGTGGTCGCTGATCGCTTTTCCAAGATGGCTCACTTTATTCCCCTGCCAGCCCTCCCGTCTGCACCCGAGCTGGCTAAAGACTTTATCCGCCACATCTTCCGTCTTCATGGCCTGCCCCTCCACATCGTGTCGGATCGTGGGGTACAGTTCACCTCACGTTTCTGGAGAGCCACTTGTAAACTGCTAGACGTCACCCTGGACTTCTCTTCCGCTTACCACCCACAGTCCAATGGTCAAGTGGAGCGGATCAATCAGAACCTGACCAGTTACCTCCGGCACTTCGTTAATGCCCATCATTCAGACTGGGTGGATCTCCTACCATGGGCCGAGTTCTCTTATAACAATCACGAGAGCGAATCCTCCTCCAAATCCCCGTTTTTTGTAGTCTTCGGTCAGCATCCTCGGATTCCTTTTCCTGTCTCCACCTCTGTGGACAACCCGGCTGCGGAATCTCTCGTTAGCAAATTTTCCTCCATTTGGGAGAGTACCCGATCCGCACTCCTTCAGTCGTCCGAACGGATGAAAAGACACGCTGACAAAAAACGCCTGGATCCTCCACAATTTCGTCCTGGAGATAAAGTCTGGCTCTCATCTAAATATGTCCGACTCAAGATACCTTCTTACAAGTTAGGGCCTCGGTTCATCGGTCCTCTGGAGGTCATCAGTCAGATCAACCCGGTGGCCTATAAATTGAAACTCCCGGCCAACTTACGGATCCCTAACTCCTTCCATGTATCTCTCCTCAAACCTGTGGTTCTTAACTCTTTTTCCAAGTCTACAGGTACGCCTCCTGCTCCGGTTTCTGCTGAGGACGGGTTTGAGGTAGAGAACATTCTTGCCACCAAAAGGGTAAGAGGAAAGACCTTTTTTCTAGTAGATTGGAAGGGGTTTGGTCCTGAGGAGAGAACGTGGGAGCCCCGGGAGAACATCCATGCCCCTCTTATCCTAGCTAAATTTCTGTCTGGCCTAAAAAAGGGGGGGCCTAAAGGGGGGGGGTACTGTAGCGCCGGCGTCCCTGCCCTCTGCTAGGCAGGGACGCTGTTCCCCTCACCTCTCTGCTCCGTGCCCGGCGTCCTCCTCCCGCTCTGCTGGCAGCGCGCGCTCCTTCCCGGCCACTGTGCTTAGGGCGCGCGCGCGCGCGCTCTCCCTCCCTCTTAAAGGGGCCGTGCGCGCCGTCCTAAGGAGTCCCCGGCCAATGGCCGGAGGACTTCACCATATATAAGGCACCTCCTCCAAAATGGAGGTGCCCGAGCAATGTTGTTGCACTGTTCACTACTCTGCTTCAGCCCTCAGGTCCCGTTGCCAGTTACCTGCCAGATACCTGCCAGATTCCTGCCAGCTTGCTTATCTGCTACCTGCCTGCTAGTCTGAGGTCCGACGGTCTGCCTTACTACTCCTGTCAGTCTGTCTAAGGACCAGCCTGTCCGCTCACCTGGGAGCGCACTTCAGCCACCTGCCTGCTTGCCTGAGGTCCGACGGTCTGCCTTCCAACTCCTGTCAGTCTGTCTATGGACCAGCTTGCCTGCTCACCTGGGAGCACACATCTGCTACCTGCCTGCTAGCCTACCTGGAGGCTCCGCCGTCACATGCTGTGACCACCCGTTCATCCAGAGACTCTCGCCTGCTCACCTGGGAGCTCACGTCTATCATCAGCCGCCACAGGTCGTACCAACCCTTTACCCAAAGACTGCCCCGGTCACTTGCCGTGACCATCTGCCCGTTCATCCAGAGACTGCCCCGGTCACTTGCCGTGACCATCTGCCCGTTCATTCAGAGACTGCCCCGGTCACTTGCCGTGACCATCTGCCCGTTCATTCAGAGACTGCCCCGGTCACTTGCCGTGACCATCTGCCCGTTCATCCAGAGACTGCCCCGGTCACTTGCCGTGACCTCCAGCCCGTTCACTCAGAGACTGTCCCGGTCACCTGCTGTGACTTCCTGCCCGTCTTCCCTGGTCGCCACCCGCTCCCTTACAAGGACCGCCCCCTTGTATAGTAGCTCAGAGGTTCCGCCTCCCAGACCCGTTACACTTTTCAGAACAATTAGAGGCCTTGAAGTACTTTAGATTCCCAGCTGATCGAATTTCCAAGGAAATTTAGGTGAACTCAAATTTTAAAAGATTCCCTCCTCACTAATGGATAGGTGATAACTTTGCTGAGTTGGGATAACCCCTTTAATTCTGAATGAGGTTATTTGAAAATAGTCTTTCTAATCCAGATCGCCCCTTTATATACCAATTCACTGAAAGCAAGCCGAGATCTTAAAAAGGTTGGTGGACTGCAACACAAAATGTATTACAAAGTTTTTGTCAAAGTTACATCTGTTCTAATAACTTCGCATTAAGTTGAGGATCTGCTCCAATTGAGAATGCGTGTCATTGTCATGGGTGGTATGAATTACACAAGAGAAGTTATGTTTGCCAGGAATTCCTAATATTGGGCATCCAAACGGGACGGCAGGGGCAGAAGTTAATAGTTCCTTCTGTCTTGCTTGTTGTTTTCTATCACCATTTAAAGGCACAGGATTTCTGCAGTTGCTAAGGATAAGGCTTAGGATGGTTTAAGCTTGAGATTCATGTGAAACTTGACTGTGGCAGAAGTCCATATTGGCCAGCTGTTTTGTAGACATGATGACAGGTGTCCAGTCTTTTTTTTCCATTTGATCATGGAATGTAATACGCCTTCAAACACATTCGCACTTGCAGCTTCTTGTGTGTTTGCATTAAGTGCGGCGATGGCCTTTCCATAAGTAATTGCAGTGTATCCAAAACAGTCTGTCACATAGTCCAAAAAGTCCAAGCAATGCAACTATTACATTAAACGCTTCTTCTAAAATATGACATCCAGACCCAAAACTTGAAGCTTCTGGACCACCATCTACCATGTTCCTTTTACAACACTGGCTTCTTATATGACCGGATGGCATTTAGTCATCACAGCTACTCCTAAACCCCCTCATAGTTTTGACCCGCAATCAGTTAAACCTAGGAACATAGGAAAGCACAGGTACCATAGACTTGATGGCCTACTCTAGGAGATTTGCTCTTATTCTAGGAGTCTCCCAGATATTCCCAAACAGGTGGCAAGTACTTTAAAGTGGTTTTCCGATTTTAAAAAAAACCCTTGTTACTCGGCTGCAGTTTGTTTAAAAAACAAATAGTCTTTATTCACTCTCTCCAGGTCCAACGTTGAGTCTTCCAATGACTTTTGTTGTTGTCTGCTGTGCTGATGTCACGTTGAGAGCGTTGCAGCCAAAGTGGTTCTGAGCAATTTGTGCCGTCAACTTGGGCAGAGCCGCTGACCTCAGTTATTGGCTGCCTAGCTGTCGATTAGATGTCAGTGTTGCAGGTAATAACAGGAACCAGGCGTAGCGGTAGAGACTCAGCTCTAGACCAAGGGACGGTGAGCAAAGCAGGTTTTTTTTTTAAACAAACAGCACCGGGATCCGAAGTTCTCCGAAACCGAATAAAAACCCTTTCTCACACCAGAAATGATTACTACTATTGAATAACTTTTATATCTGTACCTGCTCCTTGAAACTGGTGTAGTTGGTGCTTTACCAGATAGATGGATTTGGGAGTGACACATGTTAATATATGGCCTGCTTAATAAATAGAAATGTCTACCCTAATCGTTCTACTGGAAACGTTAAGGACTAGTGTTGAGCGAGCACTAAAATGCTCGGGTGCCCGAAGCTCGGGCCAAGCTCGCCGTGATACTCAGGTGCTCGACCCGAGCAACGAGCCCAATGTTAGTCTATGGGAGACCCGAGCATTTTTTCGGAGGCACCCCCGGCAGTCTTTTAAAAGCCTAACAAGTGCCCAAAACGATAGTGACAGTGCTCAAATGACATGGGGACAGCATGGGGATCGCCCCAGGAAGCATTTCTGACCCCCAGGTAACTGCTGTCAACAACGTGGTCAGAGGTATTAGGCCACTTTTAATGGCTCACAATAAAACGTTCAAAAACAAAGCTGAAACTGCTTTCCTGTGAAATATGTTAAGGAAGTTCCTTTCCAGGGTAAAGACTTGTGTACAAGGTAAAATAAATAACCCCCCAAAAAAATACTCCTCCACACCTTGGGCTATGTTCACAAGTAGCATTTTTTATGTGTTTTTGCACTTTTGTATTGCTTTCAACCGTGACAAATGCATTCACAGGGAAATGTCATTTTAACATTTTACAACCTTATCTGGCCATGTGCTGTGTGACACATGCATACAGTGCTGAAAAGACATGGGAACAGCATGGGGAAGACACCTGGAAGCATCTCTGACACCCAGGTCACTGCCTAAAAGTGTGCCCATCAGAAGTCATCCTTGCCGCATCAGAAGATGCAGACTTGCAACTATCCCCGTGCAAGTACCTCCCCCATTCCTTGCAATGCAAGCGCAAATATGCAGCCAACCACCCACCCACCCACCCGCAGGCTGTAATACTATACTGCTAGCTTGCACTTGAAATGGGGCCTTTTAGTTTGGAGGAGGCCGAAGCTGGCCACTACCTCATGGCTGCTTCGGCAACGAGGTATCCATACACAGTCCATAGCCGTCCGGCGGCCGGGTGTCCACGCTCAGTCCCCAGCCGCCAGGGGGCAGCCGGGTGTCCATACTCGGTCCCCAGCCGCCCCGCGGCCGGGTGTCCACACACGGTCCCCAGCCGCTTGGGGGCGGCCGGGTGTCCATAAAAGGTCCCCAGCCACCCCTATTTCTCCTGTCACCTTCCCACACACTTTTCTTAGCCTGGCCTGCTTTAGGGCAGCATTGGACGAGCCCACCAGAGAATCAGACTCCTCCGGTGGGCCCTGGCTTCTCCATCAGGGGAGTTGAGAGTGCCAAGGTGAGGAGCATGATGATGATAGAAGTTAGCATCTGCTTTGTTTTCTTGGAATGCAAGCGCATGTATGTAGTAGCGGCTAGGGCTGAGGTGGTCAGCGTTTTGGCGCATATCCTACCTCCTCCGAGGATTGCTGGATGTTTCCCTGCTACTATCCCAGTTCTATGACTCCCGTTAAAACAAAGCTTCAGGTGATAAATGATGGATGAGGTGGTGGCAAAGGAGAAAGAGCAGGAGGAACAGGGACCATTCACATCAATATCAGGCCAGTCAACCACATATGTCTTGTAGGATATGTTTCTGTAACAAAAGGAGAGATTCGGCTACACAGTTATAGGGCATACAGTGAGTGCAATTCCTACCAAAAATTTTGAGGCACTCCAATGCCCCTTGGAAATGACATGGAGGTCAGAGGGCCTTAAACAGTTTATTCCATATATAGCAACTGGGACTCCTGTACACTGTTGGCCTAAGCAGTGAATGGAAGGCTTTCCAAAAATTATGAGGAACTGCAATGCCCCTTGAAACAGACGTGGATTACAGTGTACTAAAAACCTTCTACCCATTATTGGGGAGTGGGTCTCCCTTAGTTTTCGCCTTTGCATTGAAAAGCAAAAGCTGACTAAAATTAGGAGGAAATGCAATGCCCGTTGGAAGAGTCGTGGAGGTTAGAGGTAATTAAAAACAACATTTCAATGCCCCTTGGAAGAGCTGTGGAGTTCAGAGTGGCTTAAGAAGACGCTTTTAATGCCCCTTTGAAGAGACGTGGAGGTCCCAGTAGCTTAACAAGACGGTTTGAATGCCCCTTGGAAGAGACGTGGAGGTCACAGTAGCTTAACAAGATGGTTTTAATGCCCCTCGGAAAAGTGGTGAAGGTCCCAGTAGCTTAACAAGATGGTTTGAATGCCCCTTGGAAAAGTGGTGGAGGTCACAGTAGCTCAACAAGACGGTTTTAATGCCCCTCGGAAGAGACATGGAGGTCCCAGTAGCTTAAGAAGACGGTTTTAATGCCCCTTGGAAAAGTGGTGGAGGTCACAGTAGCTTAACAAGACGGTTTGAATGCCCCTTGGAAAAGTGGTGGAGGTCGCAGTAGCTTAACAAGATGGTTTGAATGCCCCTTGGAAGAGACGTGGAGGTGCCAGTAGCTTAACAAGACGGTTTTAATGCCCTTTGAAAAAGTGGTGGAGGTCACAGTAGCTTAACAAGATGGTTTGAATGCCCCTTGGAATAGTGGTGGAGGTCAAAGTAGCTCAACAAGACGGTTTGAATGCCCCTTGGAAGAGACGTGGAGGTCCCAGTAGCTTAGCAAGACAGTTGTAATGCCCCTTGGAAGAGACGTGGAGGTCCCAGTAGCTTAACAAGGCGGTTTTAATGCCCCTCGGAAAAGTGGTGGAGGTCGCAGTAGCTTAACAAGACGCTTTTAATGCCCCTCAGAAGAGACGTGGAGGTCCCAGTAGCTTAACAAGACGGTTTTAATGCCCCTTGGAAAAGTGGTGGAGGTCACAGTAGCTTAACAAGACGCTTTTAATGCCCCTTAGAAGAGACGTGGAGGTCCCAGTAGCTTAACAAGATGGTTTTAATGCCCCTTGGAAAAGTGGTGGAGGTGACAGTAGCTTAACAAGATGGTTTTAATGCCCCTTACAAGAGCCATGCAGTACAGCATCTTAAAAATATTATTCCCATTATTGGGGAGTGGGTCTCCCACAGTCTTTGCTTATGCCTTCCAAGCAAAAGCTGACAAAAATAAGGATGGAGGAACTTTCAATAATGGCAACACGGACCACGGTCACCCTGGTGGTATAGTGGTAGTGGAGGCTGAGGATAAGGAGAAGAACATAAAACAGCCGAAATGAGGAAGCGTATACCCATGTGTGGGTGTGAAGAGGTGCATGTGAATACACCTCCCGAAATAACACAGTGGATTTGACTTTATGTTACTCTGCTGTCATTTGGTGGTGATGAGAAGTCTGGCCCAATCCAGCCCTTGTTCATTTTGATAAGGGTCAGCTTGTCAGCATTGTCAGTTGAGAGGCGAGTGCGCTTATCAGTTATAATTCCCCCAGCGGCACTAAAAACACGCTCCGATAACACGCTAGCGGCAGGGCAGGCCAGGACCTCCACGGCGTACAGAGCGAGTTCATTCCAAGTGTCCAGCTTGGATACCCAATAATTAAAAGGCACAGAGGAATCACGGAGGACGCTGGTACGGTCGGCAAGGTACTCCCTCACCATCTTTTGAAACTTTCCACTCCTTGTGAGAGTACCCCGCGCCTCAGGGTCTGTCCGAAGGGAGGGTTTGAGAAAACTGTTCCAGAACATTGACAGTGTTCCCCTGCCTCTGCTGGATTGGAGTTGCATCTCTCTCACATGTATGCCTTGGTTGGGCAATGAACTGTGACCTCTACCGCTAGCATGTTCAGATGGGAATTTTTTTAACAGTTCTGCAGCAAGGGCCTTCTGGTACTGCCCCATTTTTGTAGACCTCTCCACCTCAGGAATAAGAGAGTGAAAGTTCTCCTTGTAGCGTGGGTCTAAAAGTGTCACCAACCAATAATGACTGTCACCCAACATTTTGACAATGCGAGGGTCACGGTTAAGGCAGCGTAACATAAAGTCAGCCATGCGTGCCAGACTGGTAACGGGCAAGACTTCCGTGTCCTCACCAAGATGACGACTGACCATGCTCTCCTCCTCCTCCTCCTCCCCCCTGTCCTCAGGCCACCCACGCTGAACCGACGGTATGACAGTTGTACAGGTACTACCGTCTACAGCGCATGATACTAGCTCCTGTTCTTCCTCCTCCTCCTCCTCTCCCTCATTGTCCCCCAATGCACGTTGGGATGAGATGAGGCTGGGCTGTGTGTAATCGACCGCTATGGCTTCTTGATCCATCTCATCATACTCTGGCTGCAATGCCTCCTCTTTAATTCTCTGCAGAGAGCGTTGCAAAAGACAGACAAGTGGAATGCTGACGCTAATGATGGCGTCATCGCCACTCACCATCTTGTTGGACTCCTCAAAGTTTGTCAAGATGGTACATATGTCAGACATCCAGGTCCACTCCTGAGGTCTTATGTGTGCAGTCTGACCTGAATATCGACGGCCTTGTTGCAGCTGGTACTCCACAACTGCTCTCTTCTGCTCACAAATCCTTTGCAACATGTGGAGGGTAGAGTTCCAACGTGTGGGGACATCACACACCAGTCGGTGTGACGGAAGCTGCAAACGCTGCTGCAACACAGCAAGGGCGGCAGAAGCTGTAGCCGACTTGCAAAAATGAGCTGACAGGCGGCGTACTTTGATGAGCAGATCTGGCAACTCTGGGTATGATTTAAGAAACCGCTGAACCACGAGGTTAAGCACATGAGCCAGGCATGGTACGTGTGTGATCTCACCTCGCCTCAGAGCCGCCACCAGGTTACGGCCATTGTCACACACGACCATGCCTGGATGTAGGTTCAGCGGTGTCAGCCACAGATCTGCCTGCTTTTTCACAGCTGTCCACAACTCACGAGCAGTGTGAGGTTTCTCACCTAAGCTTATGAGTTTCAGCACAGCCTGTTTCCGCTTGGCGGAGGCAGTACTGCAGTGCTTCCAGCTTGTAACTGATGTGGTGATATCTGAGATGGAGGCTGAACATGAGGAGGAGGAGGAGGATGATGATGCGCAGGAGCCGTACATTGTGCGGCAACTCTGACTGACATAGGGCCCGCAATCCTCAGTGTGGGGAGGATGTGTTCCGTCCCAAGGTCCGACTGGGTCCCGGCTTCCACTATGTTTACCCAGTGTGCCGTCATGGAGATGTACGTCCCTGGCCAGAAGGACTTGTCCACGTGTCCGTTGTCAGGTGGACTCTCCCAGCAACTGCATTGTTGAGGGCACAGCAGATGTTTTGGGACACGTGCTTGTGTAGTGCGGGGATGGCACACCAGGCAAAATAGTGTCGGCTGGGGACCGAGTACCGAGGGACGGCCACCGCCATAAGGTTGCGGAAGGATTCGGTCTCCACCAGCCTAAAAGGCAGCATTTCCAACGCAAGCAGTCGTGAAATGTGCAAATTTAGGACTGTGGCCTGTGGGGCGTTGGGTGCGAATTTCCGCTTTCGTTCAAAGGTCTGGGATATGGACAATTGAATGCTGCGGTGGGACGTGGACGTTGATGCTGTTTCTTGAGAAACTGCCATAACAAGTGAAGACTGAGAGGAGGGGGCATCTTTGCATGCAATATGGAGAGGGGATTGCCTTGCACACACAACAGTGGGTTCTACTGCACGCACAACAGCGGAAGAAGCAGTGGTGACACCCGCTGACACTGGTCGTGGACCCTGGGGTTCGCCCCACAAAGTCGGGTGCTTTGCTGCCATGTGCCTGATCATGCTGGTGGTGGTCAGGCTGGTAGTTTTGTCACCCCTGCTGATGCTGGCATGGCAGGTGGTACAAATGGCCTTTTTGGGGTTATCAGCAGAGTCTTTAAAAAAAATTCCTGACTCTGGAAGACCTATAGGTTGTACTGGCAACGTCCCTCGTGTTGGTGTTACGGGGAACTGTTGCCTGCCTTCTGTGTGCGGCCACCACACTGCTTCTTCCTGCCTGTTGGGGTACTCTGCCTCCCTCACCCTGTGTGCTGCTGGGCTCGCTCTGCATGTCCTCCTGCCACGTTGGGTCAGTTACTAGATCATCCACCACCTCCTTGTCTTCCACTTGTGCACCACGATCCTCCTCCTCACTTCCTGGCAATTGTGTCTCGTCATCGTCCACCTCTTGTGACAAATTGCCAGCGTCAACTTCCTGTGGCCGTGGCTGTTCAAATATTTGGGCATCACTACATGGGATCTCCTCTTCCACCACTTCAAGCAGAGCAGGCGAGGGGCACAAATCTGGAAATGGACCAGTGAACAGCTCTTCAGACTGTCCAAGTGTGGGATCAGTTGCTGTCTGACGACACTCGACATGGTGGGAGGAAGGAGCATCTGGGTGAGGAGGAGTATGCAGTCGAGACTCACGGCTACTAAGAGTTGACCGTGTGGAAGACAGACCGGAGGTGGTGGTGCCCAGGTAACTGGAAGTATTTTCTGCTATCCAATTAATAGCCTGTTCACACTGATCAGTTCGCAATACTGGTGCTGTTCTGTGCTTCCCTAGTAATTCGGTCAAGAAGTGGGAGCGAGAAGATGTGGCTGTTGGTTGTGGCACATTTTCACCTTGGCCACGGCCCCGTCCTCTGCACGCACCATTACCAGAACGTCCAGTTCCATGTCCCTTGCCACGCGCCTTGCCCATTGTAAAGTAAGTAAAATAGCTTACACTCGCACTATCAATGGAAAAATGGTAATAAAAAGTAGATTAGAACCGTGGAAGAGGAAAACCACAGTTCTATTTCTCTGGCCTACACCCGACTCTTTTAAACTATCTGAACAATCAGGGAGAAACTATTACTGTTTTTTTTTACGGAAAAAATACCAAAAGCTGAATAATAGAGATTTTTTACCGTGGAATGGCAAAACCACAGTTATTGTTTACTGGGGTATACCAGACAATTTTAAATAGATATATTTGCGGCTGAACAGTGAGCGACACACTCAAACTGTTTTTTTTAGGTAAAAATGGCCCAAAAGTGGATAATACAGAGGTTTGAACCGTGGAACTGCAAAACCACACTTCTATTTCTCTGGCCTACAACAGACTATTTTCAACAAATATATTTGTGTCTGAACAATCAGGGAGACAGTATTAAATTATTTTTTTTACGGCAAAAAATGCCAAAAGCAGGATAATAGAGATTTTTTACCGTGGAACGGCAAAACCACAGTTATAATTTACTGGTGTATACCAGACTCTTTTAAACAGATATATTGGTGTCTGAACAATCAGGAGACACTATTATTGTTTTTCTTTACGGAAAAAATACCAAAAGCTGGATAATAGAGATTTTTTACCGTGGGACGGCAAAACCACAGTTATAATTTACTGGTGTATACCAGACTCTTTTAAACAGATATATTTGTGTCTGAACAATCAGGAGACAATATTACTGTTTTTCTTTATGGCAAAAAATGCCAAAAGCTGGATAATACAGAGATTTGACCCGTGGAACTGCAAAACCACAGTTCTATTTCTCGGGCCTACACCAGACTATTTTCAACAGATATATTGGTGTCTGAACAATCAGGAGACACTATTACTGTTTTTCTTTACGGAAAAAATACTAAAAGCTGGATAATAGAGATTTTTTACCGTGGAACTGCAAAACCACAGTTCTATTTCTCGGGCCTACTGTTTTTCTTTACGGCAAAAAATGCCAAAAGCTGGATAATACAGAGATTTGACCCGTGGAACTGCAAAACCACAGTTCTATTTCTCGGGCCTACACCAGACTATTTTCAACAAATATATTTGTGTCTGAACAATCAGGGAGACACTATTACAGTTTTTTTTTTTACAACAAAAAATGCCAAAAGCTGGATAATAGAGATTTTTTACCGTGGAACGGCAAAACCACAGTTATAACTTACTGGTGTATAACAGACCTTTTTAAATAGATATATTTGCCGCTGAACAGTGACCGACACACTCAAACTGTTTTTTTTTAAGGTAAAAATGGCCCAAGAGTGGATAATACAGAGGTTTGAACTGTGGAACTGCAAAACCACACTTCTATTTCTCTGGCCTACACCAGACTCCTTTAAAAAAATATATTTGTGTCTGAACTGTCACAGACACACTTTTTTTTTTGGGGGGGGGGGACACCAAAACGTTAATAAGATGGGTATTTGTTCAGTGTGAAGGAGAAAAAAAAAAAGAGGATTTAGATGAAAAAAAAAAGGATTTTTCCTGGCCACCGAGACCTGGAGCTAAGTCCAGCAATTTCAGCAACAGGAGCACACAGGACTGTAATGCAGCGTTTGCTGTTATAACCTCTGTGTCTCCTATACAGCCTGCCTGCCTGATATCTGGGATGGATATTAGTCCTGAGAAGGACTGTTTGATCTGGCAGCCTTTACAGACCCTACACTAACTATTTCGCAGTATAAATCTCTCCCTAGCTCAGCAGCACTCTCCCTACACTGTCTGATCCCAGCCGTCTGTGTCCAAGATGGCGGCGCCCGGTTTTAAATACTCGAGGTGACGCTGTGCGGCCAGCCAATCAATGTAATGCCCACAACCAACATGGCTGCGGCATTACAGTGACTGGCTGGCAATGCTCATTGGCTCTGTAAAGAGTGCCAAACATGCAGGGCGGAGACCCGTGCTCCTGCCTGAGTAACCCGGAAATGCTCGGTGCTCGCCGAACATCCCGAGTATTGTGATGCTCGGGCGAGTACCGAGCAGTGTCGAGCATGTTCACTCAACACTATTAAGGACTCCAATTTCTCACGATAAAAATTTAACATTTAACATATTATTAGTGATGAGCGAGTATGTTCTATTAACCCTTTCGCCAAGTTTGCTCAGGCGAGCACCGAGTAGTTACAGCTGCTCGGTGATACGTTTGAATCGCTCCCGTGTGCATGATTTGCGACTGTTTGACAGCTTTAATACATGTGAGGAATGTCTATTTCTTACACATTCCTCACATGTATTATAGCTGTCAAACAGTTGCAAATCATGCACACGGGATTGATTCAAACATAACACGAGCAGCTGTAAATACTCGGTGCTTGCCCAAGCATACTCGGCGAAAGGGTTAACAAAACATACTCGCTCATAACTACATATGATGTCTACTGGGGGTGGACACCCAGATGCAGTCTACTATGTTTGACTGTTTGCCTCCAGTATGCATACACGCCCGAAAATGATGGTTGCCAGAGAGCACGTTGGCTCTGTCGGCACCATTATAATCTATGGCACACGCATGGTCGACGCATACGTCTGGATCCTGTTTTGCGGGAGGTTTGGACATAAGCCCTGAACGAGTGCCTAAACGCAATGTGAAAGCACCCTAACCCAGGATCTGACATCTGATTGGCTCTCCAACCTCCCTGCTGCTTTTGTCAGCCATCCATTCCTTTCTATCTGTCTTGTTCTTTATCTAGCTATCTCTTTCAGCAGGGAGAAAGTAAAGGACTACAGTGATCTAAAATGAGTGGAATGTGCAGACTGCAAGAGAGCTACAGAACAAAATCTTTTTATTTCTTTTTAGATAAGAAAGTTGTATTTATATGCCCAGAAACTGTTAGAATAGATACTTCAAGGAATACTTTATTAACAGGCATTACGTATTTTGGCAAAGAGCTTTCCTGGCATAATCCAAGCCTATTTATTAGTCAAATTGCTGTACAGAATCATAATTCATTACAAAAACTGCATTTTAATTGCCAAAAAAAGACACTTGGTAATGGCTTCATACTACTATGGCTACTGATTGGCATTGTTGATTTGTTAACTCAGCCAATAATTTAGGCACGGAAATCCAATCTACAAAGCTTCTTTGAAAAACAATGGAAGACAGTTTGAAACTCAGTAGGGTGTCAATGAAAATTTATATTTTAGAGGAAAAAAATAAGAAAATGTATACAATACATTTACTAAAATCTAAAAGGTATGAAAGAGTCAAAAAGAAAAAAAAAAAGCGTAAAAAAAACTAATTTTCTCCAATATCAAGATCCCGGTAGCAAAGCGAGGGCCGGAGCAAATCCAAACTAGAGGCACAGCTTCCAATGAAGTAGATATTTTAGATGTTATTAACATTTTTTATATTTTCTGAATCAGATCTGATGCGGTAACCATCCAAGTGTTAAATTGAAAGCATAACGGACTGTTACCACAATCATAAATAAGTAAATATAATTACCGTACTTATACCAGATGATGTATTAACACTGCCGAAGAGCAAACCTGGCGCCAACAACAAACCGCACTGAAACCAATGTGATTTTTTACTTTCATAAAAAGTTCAATTTCTGCAATATAATCGCACAAATAAAATTGCGCTACATAAATCCCCCAAATTATTCATGCTTTGTTCTCTTGTATCGATGCACTAAAGTACCACAATACCCAAATAAGAAGACAGCTTTATTGATCGTTATTTTTCTAACTGCTAAAGGAACAAATATTACCTCGAATCCAGCCATACTGTGTTATTGCATTACTTTTCAGCTGTTGGGAAGCAGTGGCATCTCTCCATACCCCTCTTTATTGAACCTCTGCTTGATCAGAATCTGCCTATTAATTGCTGTTTTACAGCGATGAAAGAGTTAAAACCACCATTGGATGGAGATCGTTTTTTTAGAGAACTTTCTTCCTGAACTCTTTTACCTCCAAGGGTTCCCAGCTGGAAACATGGAGTACTTCTTGGATCTATTTCGTATTTTTAAATGTTTTTAATCCTAGACCCTACATGAATTTATATGGATATTATACTAGGAAATAGCTAGGTATTACCCTGCCTGGGTTTTCTTCCATAAAGAACAACAGATCCTTGAACTACTTAGTAAGCAGGTGTCCAGTAAAACAAGAGTCAAATCCACCATTTAATGAAGTTCATCTTTAGAGAGCTTCCTAAACTTTTACCTCCTATCCCACTGGTCCCCAGCTAAGACATGGTTATATAGCTTGAAAAAAAGAGTTAGGTCCATTAAATTCAACCTTTGTTGCTAAAAAAAAAAAAGATGGAGAATTGCTGGAGACTGGGGAACCAATCACAGAGAAGGAACTAAGGGTATTAGGGTATTTTTTACTTTATTGTAGGGCTTTATGGATTATTCCCATATTAGCTACTAACAGCTGAGATGGGAATATCAATGTCCAAGTGCCGGTCACCAGAGTTCGAGCTGGAAAGAGTCAAGTGCGAGTGAGCTACGACTTTGTAACTCTGGCCTATGTGGGAGTTAAGTAAATAGTGTAGTACAACCTGCTCGAATCCCACCTGGTGGCTACATATTCCATTTGATATTCCAGTCTCAGCCATAAACAGCTAAGATAAGAATGACCATTTAAATCTAAAATAGGAAGCCAGAGATGGACCGAGATCTGACCCCAATATAAATATATATGGTATTATCGGTGTATGCTAACGCGTTGGCCCTTGTCTCCAGAATGGTCAGACTGTAGCCATCCCAGCTATCATTCTGTACACATATTAAGGACAAGACTTTTCAGATCTTAGTTGGGCTATATGGGCCAAGAGGGCATTTACCATGTTATTTTTTAAGCTGAAATTGTCAATATCATTAACCCCCATTTTCCAGACCTCCTGAGATAAAGAGAAGCAATGTCCCAGGATTACAATAAGCTTCTACAGTGATGTAGGAAGTCCAGCATACGGACGATCTCAACTTCCATTCCATCGTAACACTATCCGGGCCATTGATACTCTCATCAAAAGCATCCACAAAGTTCATAATTAGTTTAGCACACAAACCTCTGCAGTTGTCACTGTTACCCTCCCATCACCTGGTTAATCCCACAATTTGCTCGCACATACTTGAGCACTCACGGTCAGCAGTCCATCCTCATTATCACGTCATTTATAGCACATAATCAAGGGGAGCGCTATAAAAAGACCTCGTTTCAACAAGTGCGGGTCATATCGGGTTTAATGTTGAGTAAAATCCATTAGGATTTTTCGATAACCGGGTACATTCTGGATCTAAAGGGTTTTAAGGAATTATTTCACACCTGTTACCTAGACATCAAAAGTGGAGAAGTGGAGATTGAACTAAAATTACAAAGTCTACGGCAATTGTGAAGATATCCAAGTACAAAGTGGCGCTCAACTATCTTCTAATCTTTAGGACCATGTATGTTGAATGAAGAGGCAGGGCATCTTGTGTCACAAAAGAACCAGTAGAGATTTTCAAATACATGTCTTTAATTCTAGCGATAAGAGGGAGTTACCTCCCAAAACGTTATCACCAATTCAGTCGATTGGATGATAATAAGTTGATTAAACTGGAATACCTGTATAAGTGGTAAAAACCTCTGCAGGACCCTCAACCGTAAAGGGTGTAAAAATGGAAAGCTCTCAGTAGCAAAAGTAATAGGAGACCTATTTCATATTTACTATGGGGCCTCTATGTTCACTACATGAACCAGCTAAAGTGGAATTAAAACTCCCAGCATGCTAACGCCAAGGCAAAACGTTGTAGTTTCACAAGATATTTAACCCCATAAGTTAGAGATCAATGCACTAGAGCAGGGTCAGTTTCTAGCGTGCCCTTACAGACTTTGCTGTCCAACTGCCCCAATCTCAAGTCTTTTGCAGGCTCTAACAGGTTTTACTCCGGGCTCCATCCATCTTCCCATCAACTTTGACCAGCTTTCCTCTTCCTGCTGAAGAAAAGCATCTCCACAGCATGATGCTGCCAGCCTGCCACCAACATATTTGATGGTGGGGATGGTGATTTCAGGGTGATGTGCAGTGTTAGTTTTCCGCCACACTTTTGCATTGAGCCAAAAAAGTTCTAATTTGGCATCATTTGACTAAAGCACCTTCTTCCACATGTTAACTGTGTCCCCCACATGGCATGCGGAAAATAGTTCTCTGGTCAGATGAGACCAAATTAGAGCATTTTGGGATATATGCAAAATGCTATGTGTGGTTGAAAACTAACACTGCATATCACCCTGAAAACACCATCCCCACTGTCAATCATGGTGGTGGCAGCATCATGCTGTGGAGATGCTCTTCTTCTATAGGGACAGGGAAGCAGGTCAAAATTCATGGGAAGTTGAATGGAGCTAAATACAGGGCAATCCTGGAGGAAACCTGTTAGAAGCTGCAAAAGACTTGACACTGGGGCTTAGGTTCACCTTCCACCACCACAATGACCCTGAACATCTTGCCACAGATTCAATGGATAGTTTAGATCAAAGCATATTTACATGTGTGAATGGCCCAGTCTCAGTCCAGACCTAAATCCCATTGAGAATCTGTGATAAAACTTGAAAATTGCCGTTCACAGATGCCTCCATCTAATCTCACTGAGCGAGAGCGAGTGTGCAAAGAAGAATGGGCAAAAATGTCACCTCTAGATGTGCAAAGTTCTACGACAGACCCCAAAAGACTGCGGCAGTAATTACAGTGAAAGGTGGTCTTACAAAGTATTGACTAAGAGGGACTGAATACAAATGCACAGCACAATTTTCAGATTGAAATATTTTAAAAACCCATGTATCATTTCCTTTTCACTTGTTACTATGTTTGTGGGTGTAACGTGAAAAAATGTGGAAAACTTCACGGGATATGGAAACATTTTCAAGACATCTAATACAATGTTATGAGCACTAGTCACTTAGTGTTGAATGCCTCTTGTACAGATAATATTGCCCCTTCCATCAGCTTCCTAATGTCACTTTCACCAGTACACACTTTGTACTTGTCAGCTTGACTTTATATTTCTGATATTTCTTTCCTCCGGAGACGTTGGGCGCGGAGCACTAGTCTCCTCCACTCTTCACACCGCGATAGGAATCCCAGCTGCTTCTGTCCAGTGCTCAGTAAGCTCCATGCAAATCACATTACAACCCAATATGCTGTCAAATGTCAAACATCCTCCTTACAAATCCTGGCTGGAGACTTACACAATGGCAGGGCAAAAAAAGAATAATATACGCACTTTACTTGCATCCCGACCTTAGTGGTTAAGAAGTAGTTCTGAAGGAATAACACAAATATGGTCAATTGTGACTCATCCCATAGGGAATGGGGTTGTTCCGAGATAAGATAAAAGGATCCATTTTTTTTTTTAACAGAAACAGCGCCACTCTTTTTGCATTGCCTTGTCTGGTATTGCAGTTCTGTCCAACTGAAGCAAATTAAGAGTTTGCCCCCTACTATGGAATATTCGTAGGATAAGTCATCAATATCATATTGGTGGGGGTCCAACAGCCGGCACCAATGACGAATCAACTGTTTGCTGTGCAGCCATTTTTTAAGGTTACCTTCTTGCTTGCTCAGGGCAGAGCTATGAATACATTTCCCCATCAAGTCTGTGCAGTTCTTAAAAATAGTATTTACACCGGTAGTGCCATCTGTTATTGGGTTTCAACATTTGCTAATTTTTTTTGTACATGAAAACATAAACATCTGCAAAATATTAACCTGATAATTACCAAGTGACTTAAATTTAGGGTAGCTTGGTCGCACGCCAATATAAGCCATTGTAACTTTATGATGAGGGATTAAAGCTCTTGCAATCTAGCAGTATCAGGTCCGGACCCCCTGATGTCAGTCACAGCCAAGGATACTGGGGAGAAGACAGTAGTAGTTTATTACCACTTCTGTCTTCTTTTTTTGCCAGCTACATAGTGCTCAATTAAAACCTAAAGAGATGAACTAGAATATAAGTTGGTGTGCATGCAGCGTGTAGGCGCATGTTCAGACTGACCACTAAACAGACAAAACCTAAGATAATAGCAAAATAAATAAATACCCTGCAATAAATAAATAAATAGAAATAGTGCATGAAAATAATATAGGGTACTTAGTTAAAATAATTTTGATCAAAAAAACATAAAAGCCATCCCACCACGTCAAGGTAACGTACAATGTACCAAATAGCAGATACTCCAGTTGGACCTAGCAATCACATGATCGTTGAGTGTCTGCCTGGCTTAGGTCCTAGCTGACCCAGATCAGCGCTGCCAGTGTAGTGGGCTGCTTTCCCCTGTAACTGGGGCTCTTATTTCTATGATGGGATCAAAGCACAATAAAGGGAAGAAGTTATGTCCCACAAAGATCTTTTATGAAATTTTTGCGGACAAATTATGTAAACAATGTAGGAATTCACAGTCAACAATAGGCACTCACTTAGCACAGGCACAGGTCTTTGTGCAAAACAAGGTAAGGTGTACTGCGTTTCTCCACAATCCAAATCTTCAGCCCAAAATGTATGATAAGCCACACAGTCCTTTTGTCAAAGTAGGCACACTGCATTAACTTGGTTGTACTCACGCCAAAGCATGGGCATTAGCTGTCACAGGCACTGTCTGTAAATCAACACTGGCTTCTCTTCAGCTCCACTATCACAGAGAAGTGTTCACCTCCCAGACAGCTCATATATACTGGTCACTCACCAGCTCCAACACACAGACTGCTCAGCTCTCCTAGCTGACCGGCCACAAGATTAACACAGGATACATATACATATATTTATATATACAGTATATACAGTACAAACCAAAAGTTTGGACACACCTTCTCATTTAAAGATTTTTCTGTATTTTCATGACTATGAAAATTGTACATTCACACTGAAGGCATCAAAACTATGAATTAACACGTGGAATTATATACTTAACAAAAAAGTGTGAAACAACTGAAAATATGTCTTATATTCTAGGTTCTTCAAAGTAGCCACCTTTTGCTTTGATGACTGCTTTGAACACTCTTGGCATTCTCTTGATGAGCTTCAAGAGGTAGTCACCGGAAATGGTTTTCACTTCACAGGTGTGCCCTGTCAGGTTTAATAAGTGGGATTTCTTGCCTTATAAATGGGGTTGGGACCATCAGTTGTGTTGTGCAGAAGTCTGGTGGATACACAGCTGATAGTCCTACTGAATAGACTGTTAGAATTTGTATTATGGCAAGAAAAAAGCAGCTAAGTAAAGCAAAACGATTGGCCATCATTACTTTAAGAAATGAAAGTCAGTCAGTCCGAAAAATTGGGAAAACTTTGAAAGTGTCCCCAAGTGCAGTTGCAAAAGCCATCAAGCGCTACAAAGAAACTGGCTCACATGAGGACCGCCCCAGGAAAGGAAGACCAAGAGTCACCTCTGCTTCTGAGGATAAGTTTATCCGAGCCTCCCGCGTCAGAAATCGCAGGTTAACAGCAGCTCAGATTAGAGACCAGGTCAATGCCACACAGAGTTCTAGCAGCAGACACATCTCTTCAACAACTGTTAAGAGGAGACTTTGTGCAGCAGGCCTTCATGGTAAAATAGCTGCTAGGAAACCACTTCTAAGGACAGGCAACAAGCAGAAGAGACTTGTTTGGGCTAAAGAACACAAGGAATGGACATTAGACCAGTGGAAATCTGTGTTTTGGTCTGATGAGTCCAAATTTGAGATCTTTGGTTCCAACCACCGTGTCTTTGTGCGACGCAGAAAAGGTGAACGGATGGACTCTACATGCCTGGTTCCAACCGTGAAGCATGGAGGAGGAGGTGTGATGGTGTGTGGGTGCTTTGCTGGTGACACTGTTGGGGATTTATTCAAAATTGAAGGCATACTGAACCAGCATGGCTACCACAGCATCTTGCAGCGGCATACTATTCCATCCGGTTTGCGTTTAGTTGGACCATCATTTATTTTTCAACAGGACAATGACCCCAAACACACCTCCAGGCTGTGTAAGGGCTATTTGACCAAGAAGGAGAGTGATGGGGTGCTATGCCAGATGACCTGGCCTCCACAGTCACCAGACCTGAACCCAATCGAGATGGTTTGGGGTGAGCTGGACCGTAGAGTGAAGGCAAAAGAGCCAACAAGTGCTAAGCATCTCTGGGAACTCCTTCAAGATTGTTGGAAGACCATTTCCGGTGACTACCTCTTGAAGCTCATCAAGAGAATGCCAAGAGTGTGCAAAGCAGTCATCAAAGCAAAAGGTGGCTACTTTGAAGAACCTAGAATATAAGACATATTTTCAGTTGTTTCACACTTTTTTGTTAAGTATATAATTCCACATGTGTTAATTCATAGTTTTGATGCCTTCAGTGTGAATGTACAATTTTCATAGTCATGAAAATACAGAAAAATCTTTCAATGAGTAGGTGTGTCCAAACTTTTGGTCTTTACTGTATATATACACTGTATATATAACATTGGAGGGACAAAAGTCTTAAAAAAGCACTCACCTCCACAAAAAATAAACAATTATTTTTATATAACACGCATTTTATTTTTATTATATACAAATACCAAAAAGCTTACAGATATTATTTACAATGATATAATAACATGAAGAATTAATTCAACGGGTTATTTAGGGTGTAATGTGAACTGAACAGTAAAAAAAATATAAAAATAAAAAATAAACTAGACCAAAATATTTATTTCTATATTTGGAAATAAAAAAATATTCCCATGACTAGGGGTTGATCTGCAGTGCCCCGCTACGGTCACTATACATTTGCTGTAGTTGTGCTTTTCTGCTTCACAATTAAGCACATCCAGCCGCTGTCGGCAGCAGGAACAGCTGATCAGCGGGGTTCCTGCGTGTCGCACCTCCACTGCTTTGCTTTTGATGACCTAACCTAAAAACAGGCCATCAATATTAAAGTACCGAACAACCCCTGCAAAGGGAGTCTGTCAGCCCAACCTGACAGTATGACCTAAGCACATAGCTTTGTAGGGGATAGAGCCCGTATAAAAAGGTCACCTTTACTTTTCTAATAGCTACTTCCATTTTTCAGAAACTGTAGTTTAATCAAATATGCTAATGGCGAACTTTGGGTGTGGCCAAAGAGGCTCTGCACCATTCCGCCCACTGATTTTCTTTGCCCTGCCTCCTTCCTGATGATTGACAGCACTAGCTTGACTGAAATGAGCTCTGTCTGCAAAGAAAGCTTGAAAGTTGGTGCTGTCAATCACCAGTGAGTAAGGTGGGGCATGCACAACAAATGGGCCTCTTGGCCACACCCAGAGTTCATAGAACAGCCTAACTAGAATATTTGATTAAACTTCCTAGGCATCCTAGTGCCGTCCGAATTTTTTCACGGACCCAGAGACATGAATGGACCAGTGACATCCAATTCTTTGAGGACAAAGGTGCATGCTGCAATTTTTTTCCTTCTACCACTCAGTCCGTGGAAAAAATGAGACATGTGCACGTCCCCATAGAATAACATGGGTGCAAGGGCTATCCGTCAAAACCAAGGATAGCACTCGTCTGATTAAAACGGTCGTCTGCACAAGCCCTTTAATAGGGGCTGTATCCCCAACAAGGCTATGGGCTTAGCTTATACTGTCAGTTTGGGCTGACGAGACTCCCTTTAGGTCACTTACAACTGAAACTCGTTTGCAATAAGACAGTCTCCTGAACATCGCAAATCCTAAGTAGGGTGCCACTTTAAAACAAATAATACCCTAAAATAGTCATGTGACTTTAATGCAACTTGCAAAGTCATGCAGCTAAAGATGGGTGCATATACTCCAGAGGAATTCAAGTCTAGTATACTGCTAAAAAATATTAAGATTTGAGTGTCCTCGGTGATTGATACTTTTTAATGGCTAACCAAAAAGATGATAACAAATTGCAAGCTTTTAAGACTACTCAGGTCTCTTCATCAGGCATAGTATAACACAAAATCTGAAGAGTCACATATTTATGCACAACAGGACACAGAAATAATGCAATAGATGAGAGAAATGATGTGAGACAGAACTATCATTATGGGAGAGGGATAAACAGTCGTGGTCGTAAATATTGGATCAATTCAAATATAAGGAATGTGAAAATTTTAATGTCCTGTGATTGAGGTCTGGTCCATGATTGTGACCTGATTGTGACTGGGTAAGGACTCTTTCACAGGTCAATGTCTCCGGTACATGTGGTGACAGTTTCCACATGTACCGGAGAAACTTATACACGTAGACCCATTCAAATGAATGGGTCTGTGCACATGTCAGTGTGCTTCCACGGACCGTGTGTCAGTGGGCAAAACACGCTAACATGTCCATTTTTTACATGCTCCACAGGCCGCAAAACGTCCCACATACAGTACGTGCACAGTGATGACACATGGATGACATCTGTGTGTCATCAGTATCACACGTACCGGCACCATTGAATCTGCGGTACAGTTAGCGCTCTTCCCAGGCACTGGGTGCTGAAGGAATCTCTCATCATTGTCCCCTGCTTGTGCTGCGATTAGCGCAAGCAGGGGACAATGTTAACAGTTGTATTCAGCCCCCGCCGTGTCCTGAAAGTGTAAAAATAAGAATAAAATAAAAAACATTTATACTCACCTGTCCAATCATGCTGTAATCCATCTGACCAGCAATTCTGTCTACGTTGGCTGTAAGCTTCCACACCCACTGAGGATCAGGGGAGAATGACTCGCTGCAGCGCTGAGCTCAGTGAGTGACAGGAAACCGCTCACTGAGCTCAGCGCTGGAGCAAGTCATTCTCCCCTGGTTCTCAGCGTGTGCGGTCACTTCAAGCCACCGCATATACTGATGCAGAATTGCTGGTCAGATGGATTACAGCAAGGGACAGTATCTCAGACAGATGAGTATTCTTCGTTTTACAGTTACAGGACATGGTGGCGGCTGAATACAACTGTTAACATTGTCCCTTGCTACCACTGATCGCAGCGCCATCAGGGGACAATCAAGACAGATGCCTTCAGCCCCTGGCTCCTGGGAACAGGGCTAACTATACCCCTGATTCCCAGGTGCCGGTATGTGTGCTCCTAATGTGGCACACGGGAAGCAGACGGTTGCTACATGTATGCCACACAGATGCACACGGACATCTCTGGTACTGATTTTTGTATTCTTCAGAATGCAGATTTTTTATAATTTTCTCTGTGCAAATTCAGCAAAATACCCCAGATCCCAGAGCACAATAAGGGTCAATCAATTCATAAAGAATAAATTCGCTGTGAATTGAATTTCCTGGTGAAACCCACGCGATTCTGAATCTCACCAGATCTTCTCATTTCAACCTGCAACCAAAGTCTCTATGTCGCCCTTGCCTCATAGACACAGGTGAGAAGGTCAACTTGGTGCAGTTTGTGATCTCTGACCATCAGTCCAATTGGGCTAGGTTATTAAAAATGAATCAAATGTTTCAGTTAAAGGGGTTGTGCAGTATTTTAGATTAACCCCCCATGTATCCCCCCCAGGTCCCTAAAACTTTTTGTAAATACCTTCTGCTGTTGATAATGCCTGTGAGCGGCGCTATCGGTGGCCGCTCACAGGCATCATGTGACCCCAGCGCCGACATCACGACAAGTGAGGTGTGACTCACTGCTGTGGTCCCCGCGGTGGCTGCTGTGTTGTGGGTGGGGTTACCCCCCGAGTCACACCCGGCATCCACCGCGCGCTTTCCCAATGAATTGCGCGGTGGATGCCAGGTGTGACACGGGGGGTAACTCTGCCGACAGCCTGGCATCCACCTGGAACCAGAAAGATCGTGACCCCAGGCTGCTGCCAGCACTTGTCGTGACATCAGCGGATGTCAGAGCCGGCTGCAACCGGGGGTCACATGATGCCTGTGAGCGGCCACCGATAGCGCCGCTCACCGATAGCGCCGCTCACAGGCATTATCAACAGCAGAAGGTATTTACAAAAAGTTTTAGGGATCTGGAGGGGGATAGATGAAGAGGTAATCTAAAGTACTGCACAACCCCTTTAATTACAACCTTCATGGAAACCATCTTCTTTTGATGTTCCAAATTACTAAACCTGAAAAATTTATGTATCCCATAGTTAAACAACATCCTATTAACTTGGAACTTCAAAAAAGTGTAAAACTAATCCGATTCCTAAAATTAAATCTACTTCACTATTCAAGCTCTAATCACTGTTTTCTGCCTTTTGCACCCAAAGTAGCATGCACAAAGCTTGTATGGTACCAATACCGCACTGTACTGCTTGTGCCGCCACATGGTGTTTCTGCAGAGGATCGCATGCCAGAAAATTATTCTTAACACCTAAACAAGCTTTGATCATTGTTTTCCTTTCCATGCCACAAGAGTAGAATGCACAGAGCTTGCATGGCCACATACTCAGTCCCTACAGCTCCATATGTCTTGTGCTGCCATATGGTGCTTCTGTGCAATACCGAATGCCGTAAAATGATTCTTGAAACATAAACTGGTTTACTAGTCAAACTTTCATCACTGCTTTCAGCTCCATGGCCCGAAAGAAGAATGCACAGAACTTGCATGGCCACATACTCAGTCCCTACACCTTCATACTTCTTGTACTGCCATATGGTGCTTCTGTGGAATACCGTATGACATAAAATGATTCTTGAAACCTAAACTGGTTTACTGATCAAACTGTGATCACTGCCCCAAAAGTAGCAAGATTTTATGTCTCCATACTTCTTGTGCCGCCATATGGTTCTTCTGTAATATCTTATTGTATTATGGAAATCTCAAAAATATCAAATAGACTCTATTGGATACATTTGAGATTTCTGACTCATAAACCTTTTTTTTTGGTACAGTGTTGCTCCATATACCTCTATGAGTGCCTTAATATGTCATACAACTCAGAGCCTTTCCGGAGCCATAATACCGCCATCTACAATGGGCTTCATAGAGGACAAATCTCTTTACAGCCAAGTAATATAAAACCATTCATAAAACCCAAATGTCAAAGGCAACCTACAAAGTATATAAAATGTTTATCTTGGAAGTGAAACAATATCCGTCAATTAAGAGGCAGATCAAAGAACGGAGATATGTTTGGCATGTGCCGTCTACTCACATCGAGCCCAACTGCCAACTCTCATTTACCACAACTATGTCTTTGCGGGTTTAAGCTAAGCCGCTGATCTATAATTAATTGCTTCTTTGATCCATAATGTTTCCTAATTATATCCCCAATAAAATTCCCAATTAATTTCCATGATTTCAGTCAGGATGATAGAATGTAATTATAAGCAGAACGAGTTGAGTTACGGTCTTACTTATGGTTCGTATGAGCAGTTAATTATGGTTCATTTTCACCCCCCGTCCCAAGTCCCTCCCTATAATAACACGTTCCAACAAATCACCGCAGACGACTGCAGATTTCTCACCGATTGTCACTAGTTCTCTTTTCGGGTGTAAATTATTTGCACTTAGTTTGGGTTTAGCGGACACTAGAGAATTCTCTCGATGAAAAGCTGCTATAAGTAATGGAGAAAAGTAATCCCATCGCCTACCATCCACAAATTCTGTGTTCTGACAACTATGGAAATGGAAGTATTTTTTTCGCGTTTTTGGAGGCTGAAAAATTGGAAAGTTTTTGAAGTGGAATCCGATTTATGAATTGTTCTTTTTCCTGATGCATTTCTTGAAGAGTTTTTGAAGACTTTTTTGAAGCATATTTTACTTCTTGACAGTGACTAATTTTTGAGCGGACGAGGAACCTGCAAATAATCTGCTTCAGTAAATTGCCACTTCATTTTTTTTGAGGTTCGAAAAATGCCTGAACAATAAAGTAGATTTTACATTGAGCAAAATAGCGTATAAGAAGAATTTTGGAGAGGATCAATTTCAAAATTCTTCTAAAATCCTTGTGGGAACCCAATGATTTTTTTCGTACACAAAAAATTGATCGATTTTCATCAGTGATTTTGATCAGAATTTGGTCAGAGTGTGAATCATTATTATTTATTTTTACCATCAGAGTTTCATCATTATTTCTCGTATGCCAAAAAAAACTGATGGAGGTTTTTCAAGCTTGTCCTATTAAACAGTCAGTGAAAAATGGACGTGGATGGAATCAGAGTGCTGTATGATTTTTTCATGGACCCATGGACTTGAATTGGCAAGTTTGTATCTTGGTTCGAACATGTCGCAGAGTTTTTGTATGGATCATTTGGTCTGCAAAAAAACATACACCTATGAACAGCTCCATAGACTATAAAGGGCACGAGTTCTACCCTTGAAAAATACACATTGAACCAATACGTGAAAAACTGATGTCTGTATGAGCCCTAATTGTATGTTAATACAGGTTTTTAGAGGCAGAAAATTTTGACTCGTTTTTCACGAGGAATCCACATCTGGAAAAGCAATTTTTTTTTATTAAGTGTTTTATGAGCCGGTTTTTAAGAGTTCATTTTCCCCATAGTGTCTTGCAGCCTTTTGACTTGAGACCATCACATTTGGAGAATATTCCATTAGGAATCAACCTCAAAGAAGTGACATATCCTTTCTTTACTCAGCGGTGAGGATTTTAAAACATTGCCAGAAAAAAAAAGCCTCTAATAACACTCACTATATGAACAGCAAAGGGAATTTTCCATGGAAAGAAGTATTTGAAGTATTTTTTAATACTAATTTTGGAGCAGATCTTCTTCAAAATCAGCCTCAAAAGACCCTATGTGAACCTAGCCAAAGGTAAATAAACGTAGAGAACAAGCGTTTGGAAAAATCCAGAGGGCAGTACTGAGCTGTGTGCATGTAAATCAAGCTTTGGGGTGAGGTAAAAGACTTGTTAGAAAGCTCAGCACGATTTTTCTGTGTCTGCCTCGGCTTGTTTCCCCACTCTGCTCCTTACTCCTCCTCTCTTTTCCATAGAGTATAATATGAGGTGTAACCTGATAGTTCAGTGTGCTGGCAGTCTGTCTTTTCTGAGCAAGATGGATTTGAGCTGTTTTTTTCAGAGTGGATGAAAAGAACAGGAAGCAGGGGGATGGAAAGAAGTGGATCATAAATGGGGAAGAAAGAAGCTTTCTCTAATAAGGTATATTACAAAGTTTCTTCTATTTGCCATTCAAAGTTTGTTGAACGTACAGTTTCCATTTAAAACTCCATATTTTTGTTGAGGAAAAAATCTGCAAAATAAAACCAGAGGATGCTGCAGATTTCTAAACCCATCTTAGATTTGGTGCAGAAATTATCCACCATGGATAGGTGCCTTCGCACAGGGTAAATACACACGCTGTAGATTTTGTTGCAGAAAGTTCTTCGGCTGCCCCATTCAACTGAAACATGAATGGAAATAATTTTCACTGTTGGAAACCCCCATTAGGGTCAGTAGTAGTACACATCATTACATATTTTTTTTGCTGATGATTTTTCTTCAGGATTTGCGTCAGAAAATCCTCATCGTAATTCAGTACCAGTTAAGTGGACGAGATTTCAGCAAATCTCATCTAGACGTTGCAGAAAATTTTGCCACTCAAAATTGACCTGCGGTACGAATTTAAAAATCCGTAGCAAGTGGATTGACCACTACCCTAGGTATGACTTATACTCAATGATAGATTTAAAGCGGTTGTCCGTAGGATAGGTAATAACCTGCTGATCAGCGACGTCCGACCTCTGTCACTGGAACTGATCAGAAGAGGGAATTTTATTTCCCACAATGAGGCACTTTAATACCTGTTAGCAGCAGGTTGGATGCCCAACCGCTGCTCTATTAATTATCTATGGGGCTGACAGAAAAAGTTGAGAGAAGCACTGTCATGACAGTTCAACAGGGATAAAAGTGCCTCATTATTTTTGATTGGTGCAGATCCCAGCAGCCGGATCCCCATCGATCAATGAGTTATCACCTATTCTCTGGATATGTGATAACTTTAATCATTGGACAACCCCTTTAAAGGGGTTGTCCACTACTAGGACAACCCTCTCTTGACCTAAAATAAAAAAGCTTATACTCACCTCCTGTGCGGGCGCCGTGTCTCTGCTTTCGAACATCAACAGGAAGTCAGGGCTGCGGCTGATCTCTGACTTCCTCTTGATGTTTGATTCATACGAAGGTGGGGGCAGTGATGCTCATGTGTCATAACAACCACACAAGAGTCCCGGGAACGCAAGTGCCGACACTGCTGGAGCGGCGCCGGCACGTGAGACGAGTATAACCCCAAGCGTGGGTAGGAGAAGCCACCACCAGAATTTTCCATCTTAGATGGCGAAACCCAGAATCTTCATGAGAGGCCCATTGTGATCTTTGCTGTAGTGCCCCCTCTCTTCTGCGTACGCCTTTGCTCTGAGGACAATTACAACTGAGAGTATAAAAAATGCAATGTATAGATAAACCCTCCAGCCAGTAACAAGTGGAGCCCCTCTCTCAGTGTGACCGGGGTTATTAATAGATGCTGTAATGGTGGTTGCTGTAAGAAGCTGGCATGCCGTCCCGTGTCCTAATGCTGGGGTCATTTCCAGTTATCTGTCATGCAGATCCCAATGATGTAATTGTGCCACATTCATCTGCAACGTTCACACGATACTACACACTCTTTCATCTTCTCTAGCTGTAATGACATCTTGTACTCTGACTGCTCGGACTTTGATCAGCTGAATGAATAGTAGATATACGTATATATATATATATATATATATATATATATATATATATTCATGGAGTAGTAGGGGTATAAAGCTACCCAATTATGTAATATAAATGCATGTATACTTTATGTATGGTTTTATTTTTCTATTGTTAATAAAAATCGACCTTTTTCAGATGAATTTTGCCTATGTGTAAAGCTCTTCTTGTTGGAGAAATTAGGTAATTATTGCTTTACGGCCGTATAAGTATAAGATATTTTTGGTGTATCTACTATTTTCTAAAGTTGGATAAAAAGAGCCACGGAGGCCCAAGTATTGCAGCAATATTGTGGACACTAAGATGGGGCCATATTGCGGCACTATGAATGTTGTAGAATATTCTCCTTTCCAGTGGACTAATTTGACCTTTCTGGGCCCTAAGGCAAAATCTACATTATAACATTGTCTTTAATAACATTGGTCTTCACATAAGGGACCTTTGGGCTTCCTTATGCTCCAGGACCGGGGTGCATCTATAATCCCTGCACTTACAATAGTTATGCCCCTGCACCTGTGCATGAAGCAAGTTCAGGGTGTACACCACATGTTGATGTGTCACCCTGGCCTGGATGCCACAAATGTATAATAAAGCTGTGTCTGAGAGCAAGGGGGAGGTTCTCTGGTCAAGGACCATTAGCATGCAGCACCTCCTGTCCCAGGCCAGTAGGGGGAGCAGGCTGCCCTTACAAAAGCTGGAACTGGGGGCAGGGTTAGGGAGAACTGGACAACCTGTCTCTGAAGAAAGAGGTGTCCCAGAGCAGGGACAGACAGTTGTGTTGCAGCCTAAGAGACCGTGTGGCAGTAGGAGAGCCACGAGCCAGGGACAAGAGGCGAAGCGAGCCTGTCTTGGCAGATAGAGAAACTAATCTACCAGACTTTGGTGTCTGTGGCTGTGAGGATTCCAAGTCCTACAGCAAATAACCAGTCCGCAGGGGATTGTATGTTCCTTGGCCTAAGAAGCCCGGAGGTTCCGCCACAGCAGAAGGGACCAGCAAAGCTGTACCAGGCCGGGAGTAGAAAGGGACCCAAGTTGCAAGCCATATGGGCGAGAAGACACGGCGAGCTCAGGAACGTGGGCTATTACACCACGAGGAGGGAAATAGCCAGAAAGAGCGCAGAGAGCATGGTAGGCCTACACCCTCACCCTGACCAGGGCCAGCTTCCCACTTGTTCTCAGACATCCAGGCCCCCTTCTAGCCGGGACTGTTTTTGGGTCGTCTCACCTGTTCTAATAAAGACCTTGAACTGTTTAAGAGGCCTCCGTTTCCTGGCTATTGCGGTCGGAATCATCCCCTCCATCATCCATCTATAAACTGCCCTGGGGCCATACTTCTCCCGTGGGGAGTTGTACTATTCAGTGCTGCACATTTACATCTGCCCCAGTGGTCTGCACTGCAGCGGCGGTTAGCCCTGACCGCAATCCACGGGTGGCGTAGTCGGACATTGCAAAACATATATAAGACTGCCACTGGTCTGACCACCCTGAGCCACGGGATCGGGTTGCCACCACTACCCCCAGCATCGTATAGAAGGCCCGGTCTCGAGTACCCCACGGCCCAGGGGGCGAGTCAGCTTTGGCGTAGTCGGCAGGATTGTGACCAACCCGCCACAAACGGGTATTGCGTGCCTGAAAAAGACTTCACACTTACCTTAAAAAAGAGGTTTCCCCCCATCCGGAGCTGTTTCCCGCCATTTTCAGCCATCTCCCGCCATCTTCAGCAGTTTCCCGCCATCTTCAGCCATTTTCCCGCCATCTGCAGGACGCCGCGCGGGAAGAAGAGGGGCGTGGACGTCCAAACCGCGCGAGACCTGAGGCTCCGCCTTACGCACCAACGCTGCGCAAGGTCCTGGAAGGAGTGAGAGCGACGCTGACGTCATTAGGACGCGACACAAGGTCCTCGTCCGGAGCAGCACCAGCGGAGCCGCGGCCTACAGAAGAGGATCGTCGGAAGGTAGGCCATGCTTGACTAGGGGGGAGGAAGATGTCGGACGCGGAGGCGCCCACTACCACCAGCGCAGCTGCAGCAGCGGTGATGCCATTCTCCCTGCCTTACATCCCTGGAGCGGCCTGGCTGCCCAAGTATTCAGGGAAGCCCCATGCACTAACTGACTTTAAGGAAAGGCTGTACAGTTTGTTCCAAGTTTACCCCCTGACAGAGGAACAGAAGATTAGCATACTGACAGGGCAGTTAACTGGCGCAGCCCAGCGGGAGGTAAAGTCATGGGCCGCTGAGGAGAAAAGAACTGTAAAGGTCATTCTGGCCCGGCTGCGGGGTACCTTTGATACACGTACCTCCGCTGAAATTAAAATGCGGTTCTACGGATGCAAGCAGCGGGCACAGGACAGCATCAGAGACTATGCCCTAAATTTGCAGGAAGCCTTGAGAGCCATCAAACAAGCTGACCCTGGCAGCGTGCAGGATACAGATAGGCTATTAACAGAACAGTTCATAGAAGGTCTGCTGTCTAGCACCCACAGGACCCAGCTGCGCCTCATGTTCTTTCAGAACCCTGATCTGACCATTGCCCAATTTAAGGACAGGGCCATAAGGCTGCTCCGTGAACCCACAACAAGTGGCGATATAAACCCCGGGCGCCCTGCTCTCACCTACTACCAGGAGGCGGCGCCCTCCTCTATGGACTCTGTGGGGGCCGATGCACAGGCCCTGAACCAAGCCCCATCAAAAGATCTGCACCACCAAGTCCAGGAGCTGACCAGGAGCGTCGTGGCGTTGACCAGGACCGTCCAGGCGTTGCAAGTGGACCCGTCAAGACCCATCGAGTTGGCTTCAAGTCCGGAGGATGTCCCGTGGCGTCGACAGAGGAGGACCCCGTCGTTCCGAGGGAGGCCCACAGACCGCTACGCGGAGGATGGACAGCCCATTTGCCGTCGATGCAACCAGCCCGAACACATTTCCAGGTACTGCAATTTAAACGGGTCCAACCTGGGGCAGAGGGCCAACCCCCAGGCATAAGATCACCAGGCCCTTACAATTGGCGTAATAAGTACGTTGGGGGGCGCCCGGTTTTACCCGTGGTGCTGGACGGTATCCCCATGAGCGCCTTGCTGGTTACCGGGTCGCAAGTAACTACTATCCCTTATGTACTTTTTAAGCAGTATTGGACTGATGCTGATATAACACGGTATCCAGACAATGACTTGAGCATCATCGCCAGTAATGACTTGCCCGTGCTGCAGATGGGGTTCAAGGAGGTGACCATTAAGATTGGTAAAGTTGAACTGCCGGCACAGGGAGTGATTATTGTGGACATTGACCGTCGTGAAAGTCACCCTAAAATAACTGTGGGTACTAACGTGATTGAAAATTGTCTTTCAGAGGTAATTGTAATTCTACAACAGGTGGCGGTGAATGCCAGTTCCAGCCAACAGAGAGTCCTCAACAAAGAGATAAAAGCCCTGATGAGACGGCAGCAGGTAGAACTGTCTGGTGGTGAGATCGGTAGCGTAAGAATGAGTGACCCATTCCCCATTTCCATGCCTCCTAAGAGTGAAGTGATGATCTGGTGTCGGACTGCAATCGGGTTGAGAGGTAGAGACTACCAAGCCATGGTAGAACCCGTGTACTCAGACAGCAGGCCCACCATTTTGACAGCCCGGGGGGTGGTTGATGTCCATCATGGGAGGGTGCCCGTCCGCATTCTCAACATTGGGGAGAGGGAGGTACACTTACCTAGGTACGCTACACTTGCCAAACTGTTTGCTGTTGAGCACAAACCTATCAGGACCGTGGAGCCTTTGCCTCCATCTCCACAGGCGGAGGGTAATGGCTCCCAGAAACAAAAGGAGGACTGGTGCCCGAAACTCCATGTGGGTGCTGACTCCACTCCCCTGCACCAAAAACAAGGAGTCTACCGGGTGGTTCGGTAGTACAAAAGAATCTTTAGTAAGCACCCGCTAGACTTCGGCCGAGTAAAGGGAGTGGAACACCACATCCCCACGGGGAGCCACCCACCAATAAAAGAGAGGCACAAACCTGTACCCCCTGCACATTATCAGAACGCAAAGGGCATGCTAAGAGAAATGAAAGAAGCTGGGGTCATTAGAGATAGCTGTAGCCCCTGGGCAGCCCCCTTGGTTCTGGTAAAAAAGAAAGACGGTACCATGAGAATGTGCGTGGACTATAGACAAATCAACCGTATCACCCATAAAGACACGTATCCGTTACCTAGGATAGAGGAGTCCTTGGCCGCCCTAAAATCAGCTAACTTCTTCTCTACTTTGGACCTTACTAGGGGGTACTGGCAGGTTCCTGTGGCAGAGGCTGACCAGGAGAAGACCGCCTTCACCACCCCGATGGGATTGAGCAAATTCAACTGTATGCCCTTCGGGTTCTGCAATGCACCGGGTACCTTCCAGAGGCTGATGGAATGCTGTCTAGGGCACCGAAACTTCGAGACGGTTCTACTTTACCTGGACGACGTGATCGTCTATTTGAAGACCTACGAGGACCATCTAAAACACTTGGCAGAGGTGTTCGAAGCCCTGGCAGGCTATGGCCTGAAGGTGAAACCATCAAAGTGTCACCTGTTGAAACCGAAGGTCCAGTACCTAGGGCACGTGGAAAGTGCAGAAGAAGTAGCCCCCGACCCTGACAAGGTCACAGTAATCAAGAGCTGGCCAAGCCCCTCAAACATCAAAGAAGTGAGGCAGTTCCTCGGGTTGGTAGGCTACTACCGAAGGTTCATCCCCGGTTTCACTAAGATGGCAGCTCGAATGCAGGACCTCCTGATAGGTCAATCCAAATCCAGAAGCCAAAAGCCACCCTTCAAGTGGGACAAGCCGGAAGAGGAGTCCTTCCGCCAGTTGAAGATGGCCCTCAGGGGGGATGAGATCCTGGCCTACCCCGATTATGGCCAGCATTTTATCCTCCACACAGACGCCAGTAATGTGGGGCTGGGAGCCGTACTGTCACAAAACCAACAGGGCAGAGAAAGGGTGATCGCGTATGCCAGCCGGAAGCTGAGGCCCACTGAAAGAAACCCGGAGAATTACAGCTCCTTCAAGCTAGAATTCTTGGCAGTGGTGTGGGCCGTCACAGAACGGTTTAAGCATTACCTGGCCTCCACAAAGTTCACCGTGTACATGGACAACAACCCGTTGACACACCTGGACAATGCAAGACTAGGTGCCCTAGAGCAGCGGTGGATGGCGCGACTCTCGAATTATGACTTCACGATCAAGTATCGGGCAGGCAGAACCAATGCCAACGCTGACACCCTATCGAGAATGCCTCACTTACCTGACGGAGGCGAAGACCCAGAAGAGCTGGAGGAGGTAGAACTCCCTGCGTTTCACCGGTATGGAGCCACTCAATACTCCCACCGCGTGAAGGATGAAGACTTAACAACTGTCATGATCAATCCCCTACCTCACCACAGCTGGACCGAGACCCAAGATAGTGACCCTGCAATGTGCATGGTGAAAGACCTGTTGACCCGAGAAAACGCCCGTCTAGATCCGGATGCTCCAGAGGAAGCCAAGCAGCTATGTAAAGAGAAGAGCAGGCTGTTCCTCTATGAAGGCAAGCTGTGCAGAAGACTCGTCAACCACCGGACGCACGAGCTGACCTGGCAAGTCGTGGTCCCAAGGCGAGATGCAGCTATGGTCCTGGAGGCTTACCATGACAGAGCGGGGCACTTCGGCTGGAAGAAACTGGAGTCCCTGATAAGAGGCCGGTTCTTCTTGATCGGCATGAGAGGGGCTGTAGAGAAGTGGTGCAGAGACTGTGGCCCTTGTAATCTAAGGAGGAAGGACCGCACCAGCCAGAAGACACCCTTGAGGCCCATCGTCACCCAGCAGCCTCTTGAGCTGGTAGCTCTGGACCACGTCAAATTGGCTCCAAGCCGGTTACGATACGTTTATGCCCTGACAATCGTGGACCACTATTCGCGATTTCTAGTGGCGGTCCCTGTAAAAGACTTGACAGCTCAAACGGTGGCCAGAGCCTTCCAGCAATACTTCTGCCGCCCACACGGGTATTAGGAACAAGTCCTGACAGACCAGGGTCCAGCATTCGAGGCCGAAATCTTCCAAGAGTTCTGCAACCTCTGTGGCTGTAAGAAGATTCGGACAACGCCTTACCACCCACAAACCAACGGGATGTGTGAGAAAATGAACAATATAGTCATTGATCTCCTGAAGACGTTGCCCCTGGAGGAACGCAGCCTGTGGCCAGAAAAACTGCCGGACCTGATAGACTTATACAACCATATCCCGGTGAACGCTGCAAACTGCACCCTGGCTTACCTGATGCGAGCCAGACTAGGTAAGCTGCCCATAGACCTGGAGATGGGAGTCCTAACACCCGAGGACACCTCCCCAGATGCGGACTGGGATACGGAAAGGCGACTGCAGTACAAGAAGGTACAGGAGAGTGTGGAGAAGAGCCTGGCTCAGGTGAGAGAAAGGCAACAGAGACTCTTCAACCAACACGCCCCTGCAGGTCCCCTAGAACCTGGTGAGCAGGTCCTGAAGCGAAAGAGAAGGCTACACAAGCTGGACGACCAGTGGGAAAGGGAACCCGTACACAGTACTGCAGTCAGATCACGACAACCCGAAGGTGTGCGTGATCACCAAGGATGGAGGAGAAACCACTAGTACCGTCTCCAGAGACCACCTAAAAAGGTGCCCCGAGCAACTACGGAATGCAGAAGAGGATCAGAGAGACCTTGAACCCACAGAGGACAAGGAAGAAATGATCAGCACCGTTCTCGGAGAGTTCCCTCAGTCCTGGACTCGAATCAACGATGCCATAGTGGTACCCGTCCTGCATTTCCTGCAACCAATGCAGCAACAATCTACACCAGAGCAGGAAGGTGAAGAAGAACAAGCAGCCCCAGAGGCAGAAGAGCCTGAACCAGCAGCCCAGGAGAATCAACCCTCTGCTGACAGTAAGCCTGCCATGCCTGCGGTAAGCCAGAGGACCCGCAGACAGCTGCCTGCCCTGCCTGTAAATCTAGCCAGTGACTGCACCTGAGCGTTAGTGAGAAAAACCAGGTTAGACCACCACCAGACAGTGGGTTACGTAGGTCAACCCGAAGCACTAAGGGGAAAACACCTGCTCGCTGGAAAGTGTAGAGTGTAATAGCAAATGTAGCTATCCTGTAAAATGTTGAATTATTTGAAATGTAATTGCATGACCAGTAACTACGCGTTTTCTCAGTTTCTTTCAGTTAATGGACTAACAGGCTATGAACTGTGAGTAACCGGATTTCCCTGTAAATATGTTTGGAGCTTGACCAACGGAATGAACAAGGACTGTCAAGGACTCAGGGCAAGGACAGACCCCCACCTGGTTAGAGCTCCCTGTTGTTGGTGAAATGGACACCCGGTCACAGACCACACTGTGACCTTAAGAACTCAACCTGTGCGTCGTTTGTCTACTAATGTTTTATGGTCATGCATATTATTCTTGTTTCTTGTTTAGTCCCGGAGTACTAAATTCTACTAGGGGGGAAGGTGTCACCCTGGCCTGGATGCCACAAATGTATAATAAAGCTGTGTCTGAGAGCAAGGGGGAGGTTCTCTGGTCAAGGACCATTAGCATGCAGCACCTCCTGTCCCAGGCCAGTAGGGGGAGCAGGCTGCCCCTATAAAAGCTGGAACTGGGGGCAGGGTTAGGGAGAACTGGACAACCTGTCTCTGAAGAAAGAGGTGTCCCAGAGCAGGGACAGACAGTTGTGTTGCAGCCTAAGAGACCGTGTGGCAGTAGGAGAGCCACGAGCCAGAGACAAGAGGTGAAGCGAGCCTGTCCTGGCAGATAGAGAAACTAATCTACCAGACTTTGGTGTGTGAGGGTGTGAGGATTCCAAGTCCTACAGCAAATAACCAGTCCGCAGGGGATTGTATGTTCCTTGGCCTAAGAAGCCCGGAGGTTCCGCCACAGCAGAAGGGACCAGCAAAGCCGTACCAGGCCGGGAGTAGAAAGGGACCCAAGTTGCAAGCCATACGAGCGAGAAGACACGGCGAGCTCAGGAACGTGGGCTATTACACCACGAGGAGGGAAATAGCCAGAAAGAGCGCAGAGAGCACGGTAGGCCTACACCCTCACCCTGACCAGGGCCAGCTTCCCACTTGTTCTCAGACATCCAGGCCCCCTTCTAGCCGGGACTGTTTTTGGGTCGTCTCACCTGTTCTAATAAAGACCCTGAACTGTTTAAGAGGCCTCCGTTTCCTGGCTATTGAGGTCGGAATCATCCCCTCCATCATCCATCTATAAACTGCCCTGGGGCCATACTCCTCCCGTGGGGAGTTGTACTATTCAGTGCTGCACATTTACATCTGCCCCAGCGGTCTGCACTGCAGCGGCGGTTAGCCCTGACCGCAATCCACGGGTGGCGTAGTCGGACATTGCAAAACATATATAAGACTGCCACTGGTTTGACCACCCTGAGCCACGGGATCGGGTTGCCACCACTACCCCAAGGATCGTATAGAAGGCCCGGTCTCGAGAACACCACGGCCCAGGGGGCGAGTCATTGACATCACAGAAGCTGCTCATGTTGATTGTGTGGATTAGATGACTCCTCTTTATGTAAAAGTTAACATTTTGCTGATTTTAGTACATCCTGCTAATATTCAAACAGAATAAAGTTCCCAACATACATTACACTATAAGTCAGCCAAACGTACTGATATCGATGGGATCGGCCAACAGTTTAAAGAGGTTGTCCAGTACACTACATAATGCTCCATCTATTTAAAAAGTGGAAAGAAGATTTTTTTGTAATTACCTTCCATTGTTTTTGCTGCCTGCGAGCGGCGCTAGCGCTGCCCACTCACTAGGCATCGTGTGACCCCGCGGGTGTGACCCAGTGACGCGCTCCCCCCTGATTGATGGGCTGTGGATGGGGTTTCACCAAACGTCAGTGCCCAGAATCCACCGTGCGCTTTCCCAACGAATGCAGAGGAGAGGGAAAGAGTGCGGTGGATGCTCCTACAACCATACATTAATAACCTCTTGTGCTGATATTTAGTGAGCCGTCGCCTTTAAGATATAATTATGAGGATCGCCAAATCATATGTTAAAAACAGGATTCAGGAAACTCTTTGGATAGTTGTGGGAGTTTCCAATATACTTTGTATTTAAGCTCCTCATCATTTTCCAGTTCTCCATTAGCTGTCAAAATCTATTAGTCGTTGCTCAGTGGTCAAAAGGGTATTTTTTAGCAGCTGGACCTTAGTGAGAAAGGAGCGCTTGTTGGGATCTTGCAGACATTCTTCGATAGATGATTTTTTTCTCACAATAAGGCCTCATTCAGATGATTATTTCAATCAGCGTTTGATCGGAGTTTGGTCCATGTGTTGTCAGGTTTTCTCGTAGTTGGAGATAAAAACTAAAAAAAAAGTTTAAAAGTTTCTCCATCTTCTCCTTTCTGATAGTTTGTGTTACCCGAGTTTTTTTCATGACTTGCATTGCATATTTTGATCCGACCTCAGGATCAAATTCGGACATGTCTTCCGATTTTCTGAGGACTGCTGGGTCCACGAAAAATCATGGACATGTGGATGACCCTACAGATTATCACAGGTACAAGTGCTATCCGTGAAAAACATAGATGGCACTCTTGCGTGAATATTGGAAGTGTGAATAAAGCCTAAGGCACAGAAACCTTGGTGGTTTCAGTCAATATAAAGAGGAGCTGGCACTAGGTCAAAAGTGTTAAAATTTTTGTGTTGTGTACAGACGGCATCTTTTTGACACCGATGAAGCTGTTGAGTTCTCCCAGGTGATGTTGCTTAAGGAAAATGCCGGCAGTCAATTTCCTAAAGCGGCTTTGCTGATGGCTTTTCCATTGTTCTTGTGGTGTTTCCACTCTAAAATGTGCGGTATCGAGAGTGGGTGGCTTCTGAGCAGAAGCTGACCAAAGAATGGGTTTCCGAACCTTGAAGCAGTTCAAAGAAGTGACATAAGATGGAACATGTGCACAGTAATGTCGTTTTTACACTGCTGTGCATTATCTTTATTTTATGGTGCACTTTTGAGGTGCTTCAAAAATGAACCATAAAATCCGTCTGAAAAAGACGCCGTGTGCACATAGCTTAAATTAGCTTTCTCTCAATTTCAGAGACATCAGCCCTTCTGTTTAGAAATACTTTTTATGGTCTTCACAAAGGGGCTTTGGCTCATAGAGTATTAATACAGAGAAGACAAAAGACAACCCTACAGATAATCCTGTGAGCCACGGCATCTTAGTAAAGAACATAAAAATTTTCACTAGAAGATAAAAAAAAACGGAATACTTAGGGGAGCTTACAAAATAAAATAAGAGCATGAGGCCACTTTTGACCTGGTCACAGGTGAGTCTTAAGTGGTAAACAAGTTTAAGGATTACAGTTCCTACGAGAAGTTGGAGGTTAAAGGGGTTTTCGACTTTCAGAAAAGTGGATCCCTAACTAGTGATGAGCGAGTATGTTCGGTTAACTCTTTCGGTGAGTATGCTCGGGCGAGTACCGAGTATCTTCAGCGTGCTCGGTGATATGTTTGAATCACTCCCGTGTGCATGATTTGCAACTGTTTGACAGCTTTAATACATGTGAGGAATGCTTGTTTCTTAAGCATTCCTCACATGTATTAAAGCTGTCAATCAGTCGCAAATCATGAACACAGGAGTGATTCAAACATATCACCCATGGTGATAAGGGTTTACCTAACATACTCGCTCATCACTACTCCTAACGCTCTAAAATACCTAAACAAACAACCAGAGCAGGTATTCACTCTCCCCACGTCCAGAGCCTGCTTTCTGCTGCTGCTCAGATCTTGGTGTTCTGGCTAAGCGGTAACGTTATATCGATAGCACACATCACCACTGCAGTCAATCACTGAGCTCAGCGGCTCGTGCTGTCAACTCAGGAGGAGCTGCTCAGCTCAATTGTTGACTTCAGTGCTGTCGATGTAACATCAGTGATGCAGACAATAACAAACACCGGGAGCGGCGGCGGACACTCAGCACTGGATCCGGAGAGGGGGAGTATAGCGCTTTAATTAATTTTTTTTTTTTTTAAGCAAACTGCAGCCAGGGATCAGGTTTTTTTTTTTTTTTTTTTAAGCTGGAAAACACCGTTAAGCATTTACATTTTTTAGTTTTGCATTATAACTAGTGTTGAGCGAGCATGCTCGACACTGCTCGGTACTCGCCCGAGCATCTCACTACTCGGAATGTTCGGCGAGCACCGAGCATTTCCAGGTTACTCAGGCGGGAGCTCGGGTCTCTGCCCTGCACCTTTGGCGCTCTTTACAGAGCCAATGAACATGCAAGGATTGCAAGCCAGCCACTTTGATGACGCAGCCATGGTGGTTGTGGGCATTACAGTGATTGGCTGGCCGCACAGCGTCACCTCGAGTATTTAAAACCGGGTGCCGCCATCTTGGACACAGTCGCCCGGGATCAGACAGTGTAGGGAGAGTGCTGCTGAGTTAAGGAGCGATATATAGTGCGAAATAGGTAGTGTAGGGTCTCTAAAGCCTGCCAAATCAAACAAACAGTCCTTCTCAGGACTAATCTCCATCCCAGATATCAGGCAGGCTGTATAGGAGACGCAATGGTTATACCAACAAATGCTGCATTACAGTCCTGTGTGCTCCTGCTGGTCAAATTGCTAAACTTATCCCCTGGTCTCAGGGGCCAGGAAAAATCCTTTTTTTTTCATCTAAATCCTGTATTTTCTTTTTCCTCAGTCAGACTGTACAAATACGCGTCTTATTAACCTTTTGGTATTCCCCCCCCCAAAAAAAAAAATTGAGTGTGTCTGTGACTGTTCAGACACCAATATATCTGTTTAAAAGAGTCTGGTGTAGGCCAGATAACTAGAACTGTGGTTTTGCAGTTCCACGGTTCAAATCTCTGTATTATCCTGCTTTTGGCATTTTTTCTGTAAAAAAAAACTGTAATAGTGTCTCCCTGACTGTTCAGACACAAATAAATCTGTTAAAAAGAGTCTGGTGTAGGCCAGATAACTAGAACTGTGGTCTTGCAGCTCCACGGGTCAAATCTCTGTATTATCCTGCTTTTGGCATTTTTTCCACAAAAAAAAACTGGAATAGTGTCTCCCTGACTGTTCAGACTCCAATATATCTGTTTAAAAGAGTTTGGTATAGGCCAGATAACTAGAACTGTGGTTTTGCAGTTCCACGGTTCAAATCTCTGTATTATCCGGCTTTTGGCATTTTTTCCGTAAAAAAAACAGTAATAGTGTCTCCCTGACTGTTCAGACACAAATATATCTGTTTAAAAGAGTCTGGTGTAGGCCAGATAACTAGAACTGTGGTTTTGCAGTTCCACGGTTCAAATCTCTGTATTATCCTGCTTTTGGCATTTTTTCTGTAAAAAAAAACTGTAATAATGTCTCCCTGACTGTTCAGACACATATATATCTGTTTAAAAGAGTCTGGTGTAGGCCAGAGAACTAGAACTGTGGTTTTGCAGTTCCACGGGTAAAATCTCTGTATTATCCTGCTTTTGGCATTTTTTCCATAAAAAAACCAGTAATAGTGTCTCCCTGACTGTTCAGACACAAATATATATGCTTAAAAGAGTCTGGTGTAGGCCAGATAACTAGAACTGTGGTTTTGCAGTAACAAGGTTCAAATCTCTGTATTATCCTGCTTTTGGCATTTTTTCCGTAAAAAAAAACAGTAATAGTGTCTCCCTGACTGTTCAGACACAAATATATCTGTTTAAAAGAGTCTGGTGTAGGCCAGATAACTAGAACTGTGGTTTTGCAGTTACACGGTTCAAATCTCTGTATTATCCTGCTTTTGGCATTTTTTCCGTAAAAAAAAACTGTAATAGTGTCTCCCTGACTGTTCAGACACCAATATATCTGTTTAAAAGAGTCTGGTCTAGGCCAGATAACTAGAACTGTGGTTTTGCAGTTCCACGGTTCAAATCTCTGGATTATTCACCTTTTTGCCTTTTTTACATAAAAAAATAAAAAACTTGAGTGTCTCGCTCAGTGTTCAGACACGAATATATCTGTTTAAAAGATTCTGGTGTAGGCCAGAGAAATAGAACTGTGGTTTTCCTCTTCCACGGTTCTAATCTCCTTTTAATACCCTTTTTCCATTGATAGTGCGAGTGTAAGCTATTTTACTTCATTTACAATGGGCAAGGCGCATGGCAAGGGACGTGGAACTGGACGTTCTGGTGATGGTGCGTGTAGAGGACGGGGCCGTGGCCAAGGTGGAAATGTGCCACAACCAACAGCCACATCTTCTCGCTCCCACTTCTTGACTGAATTACTAGGTAAGCACACTACAGCCACAGTATTGCAAACTGATCAGTGTGAACAGATTATTAATTGGATAGCAGATAATACTTCCAGTTACCTGGGCACCACCACCTCCGGTCTGTCTTCCACACGGTCAAGTTTTAGTAGCCGTGAGTCTCGACCACATACTCCTCCTCACCTTGATGCTCCTTCCTCCCACCATACCGAGTGTCGTCAGACAGCAACTGATCCCACACTTGGACACTCTGAAGAGCTGTTCACTGGTCCATTTCCATATTTGTGCCCCTCGCTGCTCAGCTTGAAGTGGTGGAAGAGGAGATCCCATGTAGCGATGGCCAAATATTTGAACAGCCACGGCCAGAGGAAGTCGACGCTGGCAATTTGTCACAAGAGGTGGACGATGACGAGACACAATTGCCACGAAGTGAGGAGGAGGATTGTGGTGCGCAAGGGGAAGAGGAGGAGGTGGTGGATGATCTAGTAACTGACCCAACGTGGCAGGAGGACACGCAGAGCGAGGCCAGCAGCACACAGCGGGAGGGAGGCAGAGTATCCCAACAGGCAGGAAGAAGCAGTGTGGTGGCCGCACACAGAAGGTGGACAACAGTTCCCCATAACACCAACACGAGGGACGTTGCCAGTACAAGCGTTAGGTCTTCCAGAGTCTGGAGTTTTTTTAAAGACTCTGCTGATAACCCCAAAAAGGCCATTTGTACCACCTGCCATGCCAGCATCAGCAGGGGTGACAAAATTACCAGCCTGACCACCACCAGCATGATCAGGCACATGGCAGCAAAGCACCCGACTTTGTGGGGCAAACCCTAGGGTCCACGACCAGTGTCAGCTGGTGTCACCACTGCTTCTTCCGCTGTTGTGCGTGTAATAGAACCCACTGTTGTGCGTGCAAGGCAATCCCCTGTCCATACTGCATGCAAAGATACCCCCTCCTCTCAGACTTCACTTGTTATGGCAGTTTCTCAAGAAACAGCATCAACGTCCACGTCGACGTCCCAAAGCAGGATTCAATTGTCCATATCACAGAGCTTTGAACGAAAGCGCAAATTCGCAGCCAACGCCCCACAGGCCACAGTCCTAAATTCGCACATTTCATGACTGCTTGCGTTGGAAATGCTTCCTTTTAGGCTGGTGGAGATGGAATCCTTCCGCAACCTTATGGCGGTGGCCGTTCCTCGGTACTCGGTCCCCAGCCGACACTATTTTGCCCGGTGTGCCATCCCTGCACTACACAAGCACGTGTCCCAAAACATCTGCCGTGCCCTCAACAACGCAGTTACTGGGAGAGTCCACCTGACAACGGACACGTGGACAAGTGCTTGTGTCCAGGGATGGTACATCTCCCTGACGGCAAACTAAATGGAAGCCGGGACCCAGTCAGACCTTGGGACGGAACACATTCTCCCCACACCGAGGATTACGGGCCCTATGTCAGTCAGAGTTGCCCCCACAGTGTACAGCTCCTGCGCATCATCCTCCCCCTCCTCCTCATGTTCAGCCTTCATCTCAGATATCACCACATCAGTTACAAGCTGGAAGCACTGCAGTACTGCCTCAGCCAAGCGGCAACAGGCTGTGCTGAAACTCATAAGCTTATGTGATAAACCTCACACTGCTTGTGAGTTGTGGACAGCTGTGAAAGAGCAGGCAGATCTGTGGCTGAGACCGCTGAACCTACATCCAGGCATGGTCGTGTGTGACAATGGCCGTAACCTGGTGGCGGCTCTGAGGCGAGGCGAGATCACACACGTACCATGCCTGGCTCATGTGCTTAACCTCGTGGTTCAGCGGTTTCATAAATCGTACCCCGAGTTGCCAGATCTGCTCGTCAAAGTACGCCGACTGTCAGCTCATTTTCGGAAGTCGACTACAGCTTCTGCTGCCCTTGCTGTGTTGCAGCAGCGTTTGCAGCTTCCGGCACACCGACTGGTGTGTGATGTCCCCACACATTGGAACTCTACCCTCCACATGTTGCAAAGGATTTGTGAGCAGAAGAGAGCAGTTGTGGAGTACCAGCTGCAACAAAGCCGTCGATATTCAGGTCAGACTCCACACATAAGACCTCAGGAGTGGACCTGGATGTCTGACATATGTACCATCCTGACAAACTTTGAGGAGTCCACCAAGATGGTGAGTGGCGATGACGCCATCATTAGCTTCAGCATCCCACTTGTGTCTTTTGCAACACTCTCTGCAGAGAATTAAAGAGGAGGCATTGCAGCCAGAGTATGATGAGATGGATCAAGAAGCCGTAATGGGCGATTACACACAGCCCAGCCTCATTTCATCCCAATGTGCATTGGGGGACAATGAGGGAGAGGAGGAGGAGGAGGAGGAATAACAGGAGCTGGTATCATGCGCTGTAAACAGTAGTACCTGTACAACTGTCATACAGTCGGTTCAGCGTGGGTGGCCTGAGGACAGGGTGGAGGAGGAGTAGGAGGAGAGCATGGTCAGTCGTCATCTTGGTGAGGACACGGAAGTCTTGCCCGTTACCATTCTGGCACGCATGGCTGACTTTATGTTATGCTGCCTTAACCGTGACCCTCACGTTGTCAAAATTTTGGGTGACAGTCATTACTCGTTGATGACACTTTTAGACCCCAGCTACAAGGAGAACTTTCACTCTCTTATTCCTGAGGTGGAGAGGTCTACAAAAATGGGGCAGTACCAGAAGGCCCTTGCTGCAGAACTCTTAAAAAAAATTCCCATCTGAACACGCTAGCGGCAGAGGTCATAGTTCGTTGACCAACCAAGGCGTACAGGCGAGAGAGATGCAACTCCAATCCAGCAGAGGCAGGGGAACACTGTCAACATTCTGGGACAGTTTTCTGAGACCCGCCCGGCTTACAGGCCCTGAGACGAGGGGTACTCTCACAAGGAGTGGAAGGTTTCAAAAGATGGTGAGGGAGTACCTTGCCGACAGTACCAGCGTCCTCCGTGATTCCTCTGTGCCTTTTAATTATTGGGTATCCAAGCTGGACACTTGGAATGAACTCGCTCTGTACACCTTGGAGGTCCTGGCCTGCCCTGCCGCTAGCGTGTTATCGGAGCGTGTTTTTAGTGCCGCTGGGGGAATTATAACTGATAAGCGCACTCGCCTGTCAACTGACAATGCTGACAAACTGACCCTTATCAAAATGAACAAGGGCTGGATTGGGCCAGACTTCTCATCACCACCAAATGACAGCAGAGTAACATAAAGTCAAATCCACTGTGTTATTTCGGGAGGTGTATTCACATGCACCGCTTCACACCCACACATTGGTATACGCTTCCTCATTTCGGCTGTTTTTTGCTCTTCCCCTTATCCTCAGCCTCCACCACCACTATACCACCAGGGTGACCATGGTCCGTGTTGCCAGCATTGCAAGTTCCTCCGTCCTAATTTTTGGCTGCTTTTGCTTGGAAGGCATAGGCAAAGACTATGGGAGACCCACTCCCCAATAATGGGAATAATGTTTTTAATATGCTGTACTGCATGGCTCTTGTAAGGGGCATTAAAATCATCTTGTTAAGCTACTCTGACCTCCACTTCTCTTCCAAGGGGCATTAAAACCGTCTTGTTAAGCTACTCTGACCTCCACGTCTCTTCCAAGAGGCATTAAAACCATCTTGTTAAACCACTCTGAACTCCACGTCTCTTCCAAGGGGCATTAAAACTGTCTTGTTAAGCTACTGTGACCTCCACCACTCTCCCAAGGGGCATTAAAACCGTCTTGTTAAGCTACTCTGAACTTCACGTCTCTTCCAAGGGGCATTAAAACTGTCTTGTTAAGCTACTGTGACCTCCACCACTCTTCCAAGGGGCATTAAAACAGTCTTGTTAAGCTACTCTGAACTACACCACTCTTCCAAGGGGCGTTAAAACCATCTTGTTAAGCTACTCTGACCTCCACGTCTCTTCCAAGGGGCATTAAAACTGTCTTGTTAAGCTCATGTGACCTCCACCACTCCTCCAAGGGGCATTAAAACCGTCTTGTTAAGCTACTCTGACCTCCACGTCTCTTGTAAGGGGCATTAAAACCATCTTGCTAAACCACTCTGACCTCCACGTCTCTTCCTAGGGGCATTAAAACTGTCTGGTTAAGCTACTGTGACCTCCACCACTCTTCCAAGGGACATTAAAACCGTCTTGTTAAGATACTCTGACCTCCACGTCTCTTCCAAGGGGCATTAAAGCCATCTTGTTAAGCTACTCTGACCTCTGCGTCTCTTCCAGGGGGCATTAAAACCGTCTTGTTAAACCAATCTGACCTCCCCGTCTCTTCCAAGAGGCATTAAAACTGTCTTGTTAAGCTACTGTGATCTCCACCACTCTTCCAAGGGGCATTAAAACTGTCTTGTTAAGCTAATGTGACCTCCACCACTTTTCCAAGGGGCATTAAAACTGTCTTGATAAGCTACTCTGACCTCCATGTCTCTTCCAAGGGGCATTAAAACAGTCTTGTTAAACCACTCTGACCTCCACGTCTCTTCCTAGGGGCATTAAAACTGTCTGGTTAAGCTACTGTGACCTACACCACTCTTCCAAGGGACATTAAAACCGTCTTGTTAAGATACTCTGACCTCCACGTCTCTTCCAAGGGGCATTAAAGCCGTCTTGTTAAGCTACTCTGACCTCTGTGTCTCTTCCAGGGGGCATTAAAACCGTCTTGTTAAACCAATCTGACCTCCCCGTCTCTTCCAAGAGGCATTAAAACTGTCTTGTTAAGCTACTGTGACCTCCACCACTCTTCCAAGGGGCATTAAAACTGTCTTGTTAAGCTACTGTGACCTCCACCACTTTTCCAAGGGGCATTAAAACTGTCTTGATAAGCTACTCTGACCTCCACGTCTCTTCCAAGGGGCATTAAAGCCGTCTTGTTAAGCTACTCTGACCTCCACGTCTCTTCCAGGGGGCATTAAAACCATCTTGTTAAACCAATCTGACCTCCCCGTCTCTTCCAAGAGGCATTAAAACTGTCTTGTTAAGCTACTGTGACCTCCACCACTCTTCCAAGGGGCATTAAAACTGTCTTGTTAAGCTACTGTGACCTCCACCACTTTTCCAAGGGGCATTAAAACTGTCTTGTTAAGCTACTCTGACCTCCACGTCTCTTCCAAGGGGCATTAAAACAGTCTTGTTAAGCTACTCTGACCTCCACGTCTCTTCCAAGGGGCATTAAAACCATCTTGTTAAACCACTCTGACCTCCACGTCTCTTCCAAGGGGCATTAAAACTGTCTTTTTAAGCTACTATGACCTCCACCACTCTTCCAAGGGGCATTAAAACCGTCTTACTAAGCTACTGTGACCTCCACGTCTCTTCCAAGGGGCATTAAAACCGTCTTGTTAAGCTACTCTGAACTCCACCACTCTTCCAAGGGGCATTAAAACCGTCTTGTTAAGCTACTCTGACCTCCACGTCACTTCCAAGAGGCATTAAAACTGTCTTGTTAAGCTACTGTGACCTCCACCACTCTTCCAAGGGGCATTAAACCGTCTTGTTAAGCTACTCTGACCTTCACGTCTCTTACAAGGGGCATTAAAACAGTCTTGTTAAGCTACTCTGATCTCCACGTCTCTTCCAAGGGGCATTAAAACCGTCTTGTTAAGCTACTCTGAACTCCGCGTCTCTTCCAAGGGGCATTAAAACCGTCTTGTTAAGCTACTACGACCTCCATCACTCTTCCAAGGGGCATTAAAACTGTTTTGTTAAACTACTCTGAACTCCGCGTCTCTTCCATGGGGCATTAAAACCGTCTTGTTAAGCTACTGCGACCTCCACCACTCTTCCAAGGGGCATTAAAACTGTTTTGTTAAGCTACTGCGACCTCCACCACTCTTCCAAGGGGCATTAAAACCGGCTTGTGAAGCTACTGTGACCTCCACCACTCTTCCAAGGGGCATTAAAACCATCTTGTTAAGCTACTGTGACCTCCACCACTCTTCCAAAGGGCATTAAAACCGTCTTGTTAAGCTACTGTGACCTCCACCACTGTTCCAAGGGGCATTAAAACCGTCTTGTTAAGCTACTCTAACCTCCACGTCTCTTCCAAGGGGCATTGAAATGTTGTTTTTAATTAACTCTAACCTTCACGACTCTTCCAACGGGCATTGCATTTCCTCCTAATTTTAGTCAGCTTTTGCTTTTTAATGCATAGGCAAACACTAAGGGAGACTCACTCCCCAATAATGGGTAGAAGGTTTTTAGTACGCTGTAATCCACGTCTGTTTCAAGGGGCATTGCAGTTCCTCATAATTTTTGGAAAGCCTTCCATTCACTGCTTAGGCCAACAGTGTACAGGAGACCCTTTTGCTATAAATGGAAAAAACGGTTTAGTTAAGGCCCTCTGACCTCCATGTCACTTCCAAGGGGCATTGGAGTGCCTCGAAATTTTTGGTAGGCATTGCACTCACTGTATGCCCTATAACTGTGTAGCCAAACCGCTCCTTTTGGTACAGAAACATATCCTACAAGACATGTGTGGTTGACTGGCCTGATATTGATGTGAATGGTCCCTGTTCCTCCTGCTCTTTCTCCTTTGCCACCACCTCATCCATCATTCATCACCTGAAGCTTTGTTTTAACAGGAGTCATAGAACTGGGATAGTAGCAGGAAAACATCCAGCAATCCTCGGAGGAGGTAGGATATGCGCCAAAACGCTGACCACCTTAGGCCTAGTCGCTACTACATACATGCGCTTGCATTCCAAGGAACAGAAAGCTAAGGAGATGGATGGCCTCATGATCATGAATAATTTACTCGTTGTGTAGAAGGCCGACCACTGCTGCTGTCTACCTTCTGAACTTTGTGTTGAAGCCTGATTGACCCAGGACCCGCAATCCTCTATGTCTGGAGGACGTGTTGCATCCCAGTGTCCAACTGTGTCCCGGCTTCCACAATATTAACCCAGTGTGAAGGCGTCAGTCAGATGGACCAACCCTGGCCACATTCACTTGTCCACGTGTTTGTGGCTAGGCTGTCCTTCAAATAGGGGCGGCTGGGGACCATTTATGGACACCCGGCCTCCCCCAGATGGCTGGGGACCGTGTGTGGGCACCCGGCCGTAAGGTGGCTGGGGACCGAGTATGGACACCTGGCCGCCCCCTGGCAGCTGGGGACCGAACGTGGACACCCGGCCGCCGGGCGGCTGGGGACTGAGTATGGATACCAGGCCGCCGACGCAGCCATGACATGGTGTCCAGATTCCGCTTCCACATGCCTAAAAGGCCCAATTTCAAGTGCAAGCAAGCAAGCAGTATGGTATTACAGCCTGGGGGTGGGTGGCAGGCTGCATACTTGCGCTTGCATTGCAAGGAATGGGGGAGGTACAATTGAACACTGCCCTGGGACAAGGACTTGCTCGTGGATAGTTGCAAGTCTGCATCTTCTGATGCAGCAAGGATCATTTCTGATGGGCATACTTTTAGGCAGTGACCTGGGTGTCAGAGATGCTCCCAGGGGTCTTCCCCATGCAGTTCCCATGTCTTTTCAGCACTGTATGCATGTGTCACACAGCACATGCCCAGATAAGGTTGTAAAATGTTAAAATGACATTTCCCAGTGAATGCATTTGTCATGGTTGAAAGCAATACAAAAGTGCAAAAACGCATAAAAAATGCTACTTGTGAACATAGCCCAAGGTGTGGAGGAGTATTTTTGCTTTTGGTTATTTATTTTACCTTATACACAAGTCTTTACCCTGGAAAGGAAGTTCCTTAACATATTTCACTGGAAAACCGTTTCAGTTTCGTTTTTGAACGTTTTATTGTGACTCCGTAAAAGTGGCTTAATACCTCTGACCACATTGTTGACAGCAGTGACCTGGGGGTCAGAAATGCTTCCTGGGGCAATCCCCATGCTGTCCCCATGTCATTTGAGCACTGTCACTATCGTTTTGGGCATTTTTTAGGCTTTCTACAGATTGCCGGGGGTGCCGCCGCAAAAATGCTCAGGTCTCCCATAGACTAACATTGGGCTCGTTGCTCGGGTCGAGCACCCGAGTATCACGGTGAGCTCGGCCCGAGCTTCGAGCAACCAAGCATTTTAGTGCTCGCTCAACACTAATTATAACGCAAAAAGGTAACTTTGTTATTGGTTGCATATAAGAATCTGCAGCTCGCCCGGATTACAATTGAAAAATATTTATCAAGACCTGGCATCTTTACACTAGATACGTAATCTTATGTGAAAAAGGGATAATTGACTCCCACAGGTACCAGGACCTGGGTACAACCACAATCTCTGAACCCCCTTCATTTGTGCACCCTTTCTAAACACAGGAGAAGAAAATCTCTTTCTTATCCTGAACTTCACAATCAGGCTATGTTCACATGAAAGTATTCAAAAATTAGTTTTTCAAGTGGAAGTTGCTTTTGGAAATGTTCTTTTTTTTTTTAGAGGAGTTGTTTGTTCTTTCGTTGTTTTTAGTTTCAGTTTTGGTTGAGTTTTTTTTTTCCATGAAGCGTTTTTTTGCAACCTTCTGATTTTACAGTGTCTAGTTTGGCGTGGCTTCTGCTATCTGCTTCAAAGAAGCGGCATGCACTTGTGGCGCCCCTGAGGGTTCAGTCGCCACAGAGGTACTGCATCTCAACCAGAGGTGTGGTATCTCACTCTCAGGTAAGGATGGAGTACTGCCCGGTACCCAAACACCTGCATCCAACACTACACTACTCCAGACCAGCAGGAGGGGCAAGATGCATTGCTGCACTGCTGAGCCCTGACCCTGGCTGGAGTGGGGGGAACCAAGAGAGGGGGAACCATGTAGTGGGTGTGGGTGGAGGAAGAAGATCAGGGGAGCACTTGAGAAGGAGGATATAAAAAGAGAAGCCATCTTGTGAGTCCTGTCCAGTCTGAGGGAACAGTGAGGAGAGAGTGTGTGGAGCAGGAGCTCTGCAGGAGCTCTGCTCAGGAGGTGGGCCTAGTGAGAGAGGCCCAGGATAGACTGAAGAGAGGAGAGGAGCAGGAAGGAAAGCTCCAGAACAGAAAGGATCCCAGGGGCACGGGCAGTGCGGATGCCACCTGTGTGCCCGAACCCACCAGGAGTGGAAGGATCAGGCCGCAGAGAGGGGACCGGCCTCTAAACTAGCAGAGTTCTTCAAGTCTCAACTAGATAACCAGAGGATGCAGCATTTCAGGTGCTGCTCCCAACAGCCACATCTAATCGCTAAAAAGGTGACCATAGAGGACCCAAGAGACAGAGAAGATGCGGCCCGACAAAGTCCACTGTCGCTCCCTTGGGACACTGGGTGTGAGGCGCAGGGCAGGAGGGTGAGAGCCAGCGCAGGAAGACGACCAGAAAAGGCACACAGAACGGGGTCCCGTTACGTACTCCGGAGGTACCTGGGGGTTTGCTGAACCCCTCCCAGGGTAAACACAGGACAGCGTGGGGAGTTACCCTGGCCCTGGTAACTTGGAGTCTAAAAATCGTGAGTAAAACCCTGAAGACTGCACCCCACTGTCTCTGCGAATTTTTACTGTGCCATCATCCCCTGCACCACCCTGCACAACAGCAACATCTATTACATCCCCACTACTCTGCCCTGGAGCTAAGCTCTACCTGTGGAGAGCTGAACCAACTCTGCTGCATTAACAACAGCTCCAGAGGACCTGTTCCGCAGCGGCGGCTCCATATAGCCGCATACCACAGGTGGCGTCACGAACATTTCATAAAAACTATAATCCTTTTCTTTAAAACCCTCTTTAATTGACCGCCCTGGGTCACGGACCGGGTCACCGCCACTGTGACATCTCCTCTAGCTCTCCCCCCCCTTCTAATATGGAATTTTCTCTTTGTATATTTGTATATAATTTTCGTATATATTCCGTATGCACCATTCCATGAATATACTTGTATATACCAACCTGTATTGATACACCCTTTTTTTGTCTTTTAGTAGCGACTGAATTGAATAAGGCCGAGTGGGCCGAAACGTCTTCACTATTCGCTATATTCTTTGTATTGTCGCCTTCTACCACTGGTCTGGATTAAGTATTTCTACTTATGCTGTTTTAATAAACCACACTTTGCATCTATACGAGAGTGCGATGTATTAACTCTACTATACTCAACTTGGGCTTACTGGCCCATTACATCTGCACCTCAACCTGTGACAGAGAACACGCCAATCTTACCCCCCCATCTCCTCTAGCAACGACCGGCCCGGCTACCGCGTACCCCACGGCCCAGGGGGCGCGTCACACTTTTTTCAGGCCTTTTTTAAAACTTTTTCAGGAAAACATTCTCTTATGAAAATCAAAGTAGATTTCCTATAGAAATAAAGAGGAAAAACTTTCCAAGAACTTTTAAAGTGATCTTTGAGGAAGATTTGGATCACATCCACTCCTCAAAAAAGCCGGTGTGAATATAGTCAAAGTTTTTTTTTTACCTACACTGACACACATATTTGCCAATTTTTAGGCAAAGTCTTTGGAGTGGTGGAATTTAGGCAGAGTAAATCCAATTTTATTCTTGTGGCCAAACCCTTTTCAAGCCAAACCTCTCTATGACTCTTCCATTCTCCCTCCAGATCTTTTCAGAAATAGCCCTTTCTTGCAGGTTTCATAGAACCATAGGATCATAGAATGTTAGAGTTGGAGGGGACCTCCAGGGTCCTCGTGTCCAACCCCCTGCTCAATGCAGGAGTCACTAAACCATCTCAGACAGATGTCTGTCCAGCCTCTGTTTGAAGACTTCTATTGAAGTCACCTCTCGTGGCCGTCTGTTCCACTCATTGATCACCGAGAGGGTGTTGGATTGCCAAAACTTTTATAAGTTCACAAGATCTCCCAAGAGCTTTTAGGATATTCCAAAAGAGTTAGCAATTAGGATTATACATTTTTACAAGCCTAGCAGTATAGATGAGCGAATGGATTCAGAAAACCCTGGTCAAGCGGCCAGGTAGGAAAGCCGTGGCCACCGGACAGGAGCCCTGCGAACCGCCTCTTATTTCCTGGCATCTTTGTTTCCTCTTTTGATTAACCATCCTGTGTGCAACAATAGTGTCACGCCAGGCTGGCTAATCAAAACAGGAGCCGCGGATGTAGGTAGGAGGTGGTTCACAGTGCTCCTGCCTAGCAGACACGGAATACTGACCTGGCAGCTGGACCAGGGTCTTGCGAATCTATTTGCTCAACTCCGTCCAGCATCAAGAGTCCCCCCAAAAAAATAAAGTCATCTACTATTTAGCCAAAGTTTTTTTTTTAACTAAAATTTAGTGAGTTACTCATAACAAAACAAGAATTGCCCGTTTTCTCCACCGCCCGTTACTCTGCGTAAACTCCACATAAAAAGCTTCCTTTGTCTAGTAGGAAAAAAAAAAACGTTTCATCCATCTGCCGGAAAATAAACCACGCGCCTGTAAAGACAATCACATAGTATGTCACATGACCTTTACCGTAATTTCTATTAAAATCATTTCATGTTTGGTTGCCTCTGCCGTGCCGGGACTCATTTGTATTGTTTACAGCCATGCATTGCGTTCACTATTTAGTGCGAATCCAAGGTTACCCGTTAGTCCACTCACTGGTTAAATGGAATGCAGCCCATTGTATCCGTGCATGTGTGTTTAAGGGGAAAAAAAATCTCCGTAGGAAGCAGAGGCAGCCTTGACTATCAATCATGGTATGATAAGGAATATTAATTCTGGAGTGTAGAAAGTATAAATAATGCATGGGGGGAGGGGATCAAGGATTTATTGCTGGTCAAGTCATGACAGATGTGGGCAGGTAGTGATCCTTGCAGGGTGCTGGCTGCTGCTTCCCTGACATAACACTGTCCTTTTGCTTCTTAAAGCTTTCAAGGGTAATAAAGCCTTCCCTTCCCCTTTAAGCCTTTGTCCTGTGCATTTACTTAGTTGCATGTGTATGGAATACAAATACTTAAAAAAAATCTCTAGCAAGAGTGGACAATAACAGGACGCCAACAATAAAGCGCGACGGAAACTCAACTCAAAAAATTAGAAGACCCCACGTCTATCGTCCAGCTCGTCAATTTTGCAAATTGGAAGTCGCAAACAAGCAAAAGATTAGAAAACTTTGACGCGTAGTATTTCTACCATGACAGTAATTGTTCCCTCATGTATTAAGGAAAAAAAAAAAAAAAACATTAATATGAAATATAGAAGGAGCCAGCGTGCGATGTAGAGACGGCAACGAGAGCAAGCATTGATTTTTGTCTTAAAGATACAAAAGGTGATATAATGAATGCACATTTACAACTCTGCATTACCTCTGCCCCCTTGTTAATCAGCTCCCCAGGTGACGGCAGCAATGCCCCCGCGCTTGCGTTACCTAAATCAAATGTACTCACAGGTCCTAGGATCTCCCAAGAGTTTGGTGCAGTTTCAAGGACAAATTGTCTTCAAGGAAGTCATCCCAGCACACGCCAGCAATCAGATCTGATTACAAGGACACCCTACTTAAATGTGCAGAGATCACGGAAAGTTCCCTGATGAAGAAGACATCACCGTCTTGTCAGGCTTTGCAGGGTTAAAGACTTTTTTCTTTTTTTTTTTGCTCGCCTGGATTTGCTCTCTAGTTGTCTATACACACAGACAGGCGGCTGATGCTGGTTTGCAATCCTGCAGAAAGAAGCCCTAGCTGAAAACCAATGGCATCACATTTCAATACTTAGTGCCAGGCGTTTGGGGGCAATGCTGGCTTTGACAACTTCATGCCATTCGTGAAAAGAGCAGACTTAAGTGCTAAGAAGAACAGATTTCATTCATTCCGGTGACACTGAGATGTTTCCACGGCCATATGGGTAATTCTTCCTTCCTCTAAATACTGTAATTTCTGCCCAAAGCACAGACGAGAGGGACAAGCAAAGAAAACACAACTTGTTCTATTACCTCTGCACAGAATTTTATCAAGGATGGAGTCAGAAGTGCACACTGGGCAATGAAAGTCGTAACTAAAGTCCCGGAGTGGTATCGGCCAGAGTGCCCCCAGAACAGTGCTATATGCAAACAGACACTTTACTGAGGAAGAGAACAGGGTCTCTTGTGTCACCTGTGGGAAGGAGCAATCGTATGAGTCATCATCGGCCCTTTAAATAGTATTGTCACATGGATTAATCAGGTTGTCCGGTCTTAGGCTACAAGTCTGCAGTCACTCTATGTGACTGTTGACTTGTGAATCCTCACATTACGCACATTGTGTGCTGTAAGGATTCTCCATTTCCTGCGCTGGAAGATTTGTATACTTCCAGCCACATTCTGACTAGACATGGCTTGACTCAATCAGTTCCCTTGCACTGAGTTAGGCAGCACACGTCTAGTCAGCATGTGACCGCATGTTTGCAAATTCACTACAGTACATGCGGACATGCACCCACCAGCATTGGAGAATCCTTACAGTGCTCTGGTCAGGCAATTCACAAGTCTGCAGTCAAAAAGATTGACTGCAGACTTGTAACCCAAAGCCGGACAATCCCTTTAAGTTATAAAGCTAAACCATAAGCGCAATTTGCAGATAGCTGTTATGGGGTTCTCGTCTACATTGGTGCAAAGCAGGAGAACTGGTTGGCGGGATGAGAGGTATAGATAGGTGAGTCTAAGGCCAACTTCAGACATCCAAATATCATGGTCTGAGTATGGACCACGATGCACAGACTGGCCACGAGAGTCCCAACAGCCACACAGGTATATATGAGGTGGTCGAATTCAGGTCAGGAGATCCAAGGGGAGTCCGTGTATAGCTGTCTGTGCGTAGGCCAAAATATAGGGATGTGTAAATTCTGCCTAAGGGTATGTGCCCACAATCAGGCTATTGCAGCGCTATGGACGCAGCGTATTTTCGCTGCGTCCAAAACGCTGGGTCCGATCCCGCAGGTAAATCTGCATGTGTTCATTGAACACATGTGGAGTTACCGCACCCTATCCATTTTATGGGGGAAATTTCTAGTTTCCGCAACAGAAATTGACATGCTGCGGTTCCTAAAACCGTGTCGCCAGTATGTTTACGTGGCGGCTAACAGAAGCACAGTGGGCATGGGATTTCTATAAATCCCATCCTCTTTGCTTCTACTGTACAACGCAGCACAGGTTAGCTGGGTCCAAACCGCTGCTGGAACGGATTGTGGGCACGTACCCTTAGGGATAAAACATATTTCTTAAAAGAATCGGTTGGATTAGAGAGATTTATAAGCCATAAAATGCTTTCTAGGAAATAATAATAATATATGATGGCAGTATATCTCCAGAGAGAACGAAAAGATAGGCCGATAAAATTCAAAGGGACGAATCCTTCTCTTCCTCAACTTCAGCTGTTGGAGGGATAGTCAGGAGGCCACCATACACATCAGAGTGTTGGCCGAGCTGATATCGGGGGAGTTTGACCTACTTTTGTCCAATGTGTATGGTGGCCTTTAGAGGAAACATTAATTATCAAATTATTTTAAGTACAAATAATTATGTTTTTTACGTTATTTTAGACAGAGAATAGGTATTGAGAAAACTCAACTCCTTCTCTCTCCTCTTTCTCCCTGCACAGTAACAAGAATTGTCAGAAAATGATCTATATGTTCATTATCAAACTATAATTTTTTTAAATATTTATTGTAAAGCTTGTGGAAAACAATAGGTGATGATGATGCAATTTAGCTTCACCTCTCTCCTTCTCCCTGCGCAGTGCTCCCTGCATATGTGACAGAGCATGCCCACTACACTCCCCCATAATAGTCAATACATTCCTCTCTGACTTTTATTCACAGCTCAGCGCACGACGGCTGCTTCCATAATCACATCACTAAATCTGAATTATAAACATACAATCATACAATAATGAAAAAGCAGGTTTGAAAAATAGAATCGGTGCGTTTAATCAAGATCATTTTTTAAATGATACGTTTCCTTTTGGTGTAGTCATTAGAGATGAGAGAATCAAATTGTAACTGATCAAACTCGAAATTCGGATTCTGTAGACTCGCACAAATTTCGCAACAGTGCTGCAAAGTGTTAAAATATATATATATATAAAAAAACATTCACTTGATTCCTTAATGAATTTCATTAGACAAAACAAATCCATTGATTGATTCAAGCAAATCTATCAGAAAGAATTTCTGAAAATGTGCTCATCTCCGTTAGTCACTTAAATAGGCTTTCTAGAACTTTAATATTCATGACTAGGGATGAGTGGACCTGTGGAAGTTCGAGTTCATCCCAACTTTAGTCCAAAGTTTGGTTCGGGTACCAGAACTGTACCCAAACTTAAACCTCAACCCGAACCCCATAGAAATCAACGGGGACCCGAACTTTGGAGCTGGAAAATCTCTCTCTCTCCTTCCGGAACTGTAAAACAGACTTCCAGGAGAAGTCCGATGTTCGGAGTTCAGCACCGGACACTGGGTGTCTGGCACAAACCCTGAACTTTACAATTCAGGTTCGCTCATCTCTATTAATGACCTATCCTTTAACTAGGTCATCAATATCAGATTTGTGAGGGTCTGACTCCTGGCGTCCCACCAATCAGCTAATTGAAGGAGGGCATGTCACACGAAAAGTGGGACCAACATAATAGTGAGTGCAGCTCTGGAGTATAATTCAGGATGTAACTCAGAGTCAGTAGAGGATCAGTAATGTAATGTATGTACACAGTGACTGCACACGCAGAATAGTGAGTGCAGCTCTGAAGTATAATACGGGATGTAACTCAGGATCAGTACAGGATCAGTAATGTAATGTATGTACACAGTGACTGCACCAGCAGAATAGTGAGTGCAGCTCTGGAGTATAATACAGGATGTAACTCAGGATCAGTACAGGGTCAGTAATGCAATGTATGTACACAGTGACTGCACCAGCAGAATAGTGAGTACAGCTCTGGAGTATAATACAGGAGGTAACTCAGGATCAGTACAGGATCAGTAATGTAATGTATGTACACAGTGACTGCACCAGCAGAATAGTGAGTGCAGCTCTGGAGTAAAATACAGGATGTAACTCAGGATCAGTACAGGATCAGTAATGTAATGTATGTCCACAGTGACTGCACCAGCAGAATAGTGAGTGCAGCTCTGGAGTATAATACAGGATGTAACTCAGGATCAATACAGGATAAGTAGTGTAATGTATGTACACAGTGACTGCACCAGCAGAATAGTGAGTGCAGCTCTGGAGTATAATACAGGATGTAACTCAGGATCAGTACAGGATCAGTAATATAATGTATGTACACAGTGACTGCACCAGCAGAATAGTGAGTGCAGCTCTGGAGTATAATACAGGATGTAACTCAGGATCAGTACAGGATAAGTAATGTAATGTATGTACACAGCAACTCCATCAGCAGAATAGTGAGTGCAGCTCTGGAGTATAATACAGGATGTAACTCAGAATCAGTACAGGATCAGTAATGTAATGTATGTACACAGTGACTGCACCAGCAGATTACTGAGTGCAGCTCTGGAGTATAATTCAGGATGTAACTCAGAGTCAGTAGAGGATCAGTAATGTAATGTATGTACACAATGACTGCACACGCAGAATAGTGAGTGCAGCTCTAGGGTATAATACAGGATATAACTCAGGATCAGTAATGTAATATATGTACACAGTGACTGCACCAGCAGAATAGTGAGTGCAGCTCTGGAGTATAATACAGGAGGTAACTCAGGATCAGTACAGGGTCAGTAATGTAATGTATGTACACAGTGACTGCGCCAGCAGAATAGTGAGTGCTGCTCTAGGGTATAATACAGGATGTAACTCAGGATCAGTACAGGATCAGTAATGTAATGTATGTACACAGTGACTGCACCAGCAGAGTAGTGAGTGCAGCTCTGGGGTATAATACAGGATGTAACTCAGGATCAGTACAGGATCAGTAATGTAATGTATGTACACAGTGACTGCACCAGCAGAATAGTGAGTGCAGCTCTGGAGTATAATACAGGATGTAACTCAGGATCAGTACAGGATCAGTAATGTAATGTATGTACACAGTGACTGCACCAGCAGAATAGTGAGTGCAGCTCTGGAGTATAATACAGGATGTAGCTCAGGATCAGTACAGGATCAGTAATGTAATGCATGTACACAGTGACTGCGCCAGCAGAATAGTGAGTGCAGCTCTAGGGTATAATACAGGATGTAACTCAGGATCAGTAATGTAATGTATGTACACAGTGACTGCACCAGCAGAATAGTGAGTGCAGCTCTGGAGTATAATACAGGAGGTAACTCAGGATCCGTACAGGGTCAGTAATGTAATGTATGTACACAGTGACAGCACCAGCAGAGTAGTGAGTGCAGCTCTGGGGTATAATACAGGATGTAACTCAGGATCAGTAATGTAATGTATGTACACAGTGACTGCACCAGCAGAATAGTGAGTGCAGCTCTGGAGTATAATACAGGATGTAAATCAGGATCAGTACAGGATCAGTAATGTAATGTATGTACACAGTGACTGCACCAGCAGAATAGTGAGTGCAGCTCTGGAGTATAATACAGGAGGTAACTCAGGATCAGTACAGGATCAGTAATGTAATGTATGTACACAGTGACTGCACCAGCAGAATAGTGAGTGCAGCTCTGGAGTATAATACAGGATGTAACTCAGGATCAGTACAGGATCAGTAATGTAATGTATGTACACAGTGACTGCAGCAGCAGAATAGTGAGTGCAGCTCTGCAGTATAATACAGGATGTAACTCAGGATCAGTACAGGATAAGTAATGTAATGTCTGTACACAGTGACTCCACCAGCAGCATACTGGGTGCAGCTCTGATCAGCTGCTAGTCAGTGTGGTGATTGCGGGTGTGGTGGCTGCAGATCCTGCTGTGAGCTACTGATCTCTGAGAAACCAACACCTCTCCACCTGGGGACCTGCTTTCTCTCTTTCTCAGGGAGGGAACGGGTTTCTGGGATGAGTGATGGAGCCAAGTCCCAGGCTTCTGCTTCCCGAACCAGGCCGGTGGGGGGCAGAAGAAACCAGCAACCGGCCTGCACATCAGAGGACTCGGGGGTGAGACGCTGCACCAGGAGTCGCAGCAATGTGGCTCCTACTCCCCCCGGGATTGTGGAGACCCCCAGAAGCCGCAAGGCTTCCAGCATGGAGGAAAAGCCTGACAGCGGCGTGCAAGATGGCGCTCCTTCCGGAGGAAAGCTGAGTGCTCACGGAGGTGAGGCCGACCTCCCTGAGGGGGGGTGGGCGCAGCAGGGACCCCGGGAGTCTGTGTCCACCTATGCCTCCCGGGTCATGATCCACCTCCGTGAGTATGAAGATGCCAGTAAGCTCATCAGGAGGCTCCGGGAGGAGCTGCGCTGCACAAGCGCCAAAGCTGCGGGGGCCTCCAAACCAAGGAAGGCAAAACTCCAAGCCGAGGTAAAAAGACTGAGCAGTGAAATTCAACGCCTGGAACTTAGGAAAGCCACCATCAGAGAGCAGAGTGGTCCTTTCAAAGAAAAACTTATAAATGAAGACCGCTACAGAGAAATGGCTGATACCAGAGAGCAAAGGCAGATAGGGCTGCAGCCTGAGAGCCAGGTGGATGATGAGAGTGATGATGACCAGCAGCAAGCCCCACCTGGCAGCCTGCAAAGTCACCCGCAGGCCACGTGCAGCGAGCTCCCTGCAGGACAGGCGACAGTGACATCCGGTCGCAGTTCTGCCGGCTCTGGGGAGGACAGTGACAGCAGCGGCCAGGGAGGGGCGCTAATGGCGGAGATTAAGCTCCTGGAGTCCCCAGTGTGCCTCCAAAACTTCCATCTTGGTGACGATCTACCAGAAGAGGCACCTGTGGGCCACAAAAAGGCAAAGAAGACCAAGCCAAAGCTGCAGGAGGCGGTAAGATACGTATATGCCCCCCTCCCTGTACCCCCTGAGTCGGCGGCAGTCTCAGCTCGCTGTATAAGCCCCGTTGCCCAGCCCAGCCCGGGTTCTGCTGTGGATCCGGTGCAAAGGCGCGGGGAGATTACAGAGCACGGTAGTGAGGCGCAGAGCTCCGTCTCTGCTTGTAGTAGTGGGGACGTAGCAGGAGGTGCATCAGCCGAGAGGCTGGACAGCGAGGGCGGCCCGGCGGCAGGCGTTCCGTCAGGCCACGATGCTGTGGTGCGCTCCTCAGTGGGAGGGGGGAGCAGCCCGGTGTCGGGGGCAGCTCCGGTAGCCTCGGCGCCTCTGAATGCTGTTGCCGCTGATCACTTAGTTGAGAAGCGGCGGCAGTGTGAGGGGGCAGTTGGGGCTGAGCGTTCCGGTCCTCCCACGAAAGTGCTATTTTGTGTTGGCGTCGCTGGTCCGGAAGATCCTGATGCTAAAGATCAGCGGCGCCTAACTGCAGCTAGAGATCAGCGGCACATTATACCAAATGCCAAACAGCGGAAATTACCGACCGATGATGTGGAAGGCACACATCAGACCGGGGGTGAGGTCGCCTCCAGCTCTATGGAGGTGACTGAGCCCCTTGTGCCTGATGCGGAGGTCAAAATGTCATCCACCATTGTTACTGGTCCAGCAGGAATGAATGTGGTGGTGGAGGTGAATGAGGATAATTCATTGTCTAGTGGTGTGGTTGCTGGTTTGGTGGAGGGTGAGATGGAGGTGGGTAATGGTGATACTGTTGGGGCTGATGTGGTCACTGGTCCGATTGCCCCCCCGGGGGTGGCAACACCTGTCCAGAGTTATGCCAGTGTCACCTCCGGGGCAAATAGGGCATCCTCCTCGTCTCCGGGCTTTGGGGACGGCATGTTGCAACGGCGCCTTCTGGAGGCTCTAAAGAAGGGGGAGAGATCACTAATGGTAGAGGGTCGAGAGGTTGATCTATCCTTCTGGATAGAGAGGCATGGCCTCGGGGCCTTCCGAGAGCAAAAAGGGGGAGATACAGTGTGGTCCCTCCCAACAGCCGGGCCAGGCAGTGTGCGTAGGAATGTGGTCCGTCTTCGGTGGAGGGGCAGTGATGCATGCCCGCCAAGGTCTAAAGTTGTGGAGCTCCTGCTGAGGATGGGCTTCAAGGCGATTGACATCTACGCCTTGATACATCCCTATTCCACGCCTGAGTTTGATGTCAGCTTTGTTCGGCCGGAGGGGCTTGAGCTCTTCTGGGCGAATTATGAGTTGGCAAAAAATGAGCCCGGCTGGCGAGACTTTGCCGTTCAAGCAGTGTCTCGCCAAAACTAGATCAAGAAAGTGACCGTGATGACTTGTAACGAGTCGCTTTCTTGCTATGACATCATGACGTGGCTTGGTCGGTATGGAGAGGTGGTGGAGATGCCAAAGAAAAACCACGACGAGTTTGGTATCTGGTCAGGGGCCTAGACGTTTATGGTAAAATTTAAGCGTTCAGGTGGTACGGTTGCCCACATTCCATCGTCTGCCTTCCTGGGTAGGGATCGTATCCTGGTCTTCGACCAGGGGCAACCGAAGCTCTGTCACAGGTGCGGCGACCCCACACACTTCAGTGCAAACTGCACCGTGCAGAAATGCGCGTTGTGTGGGGGTGTCGGCCATCTTGCCGCCTCTTGTGTGGAGATTAGGTGCCACCTGTGTGGTGAGTTAGGCCACCCATTCAGCCGTTGTCCTCGCTCCTTTGCTAATGCAGTCGAGACCCCGGTGGGAGTAAACCGTGAGGCCGATTCTGCTGGAGAGGGGACTAGCAGGGGTGGGGGAGCTGAGGGGCCAGGGAAGAAAAGCAATAAAAAGACGCCTGCCCAGCTGAGGCGTCTAGACAAGCGCAGACAGGAGAGGGAGCGGGGCGAGTCCCAGACTACCGGGGCAGCCCCTGTCCTGGATGCCAGTGTTGCTGCTGAGGCCCCGAGGGATGATGAGTTGGATGAGGAGGTCAGGAGGATCCACAGGGAGGAAACTGCCTCTGCTTCAGAATCCTCCCATTATGAAAGTATGGATGAGGATAATAAGCGGTGGCTAGAGCACAAGCGTAAGCTCGGCACCAAAAAGAAGAAAAAGAAGGGAGATAAAACATCTTCTCCCGCTCTGACCAAGGTACCTAAGGAAGGTAAAACCGACTCCCCTCTAGTTGGTCTTTCTAACCGGTTCCAAGCCCTTGATAACATCTCTTCCTCTGAGGAGGAGGCTGAGGGTGAGGTTCCGGCTTCAGCGGAGCTTACAGGGGGCGCCGAGTCTCCTTCTCCTGGGGATGAAAGGTCCTTGGGGGGAGGGACTGGCCCAGAGTCCGGAGACGAGGACGAAAAAAGAAGGAAAAATGTGGGAATGGACACCTCTGTGTCATTAAAGAGGGGGAAGGATTCCTCCTCTGAGGCAGAGGATAAGGGGAGTGGGAAGAAGAAAGCCATCTAACTCAATCACCAATGATGGCGGTACCCACTCCGTTGACGCTGGCGTCCATTAATGTCGCCAGCATTAAGTCAAACATGGCTAGATTTGCGGCCTTTGATTTTCTCAGCTGGGTTGAAGCTGACATTTTCTTTTTGCAAGAGACCAGGCTGCCAAATATGGAAGAGGTGTTTATAGCTAAGAGGGAGTGGAGACTCGGGCCCTCCTATTGGTCTCTTGCGGCCGAGCCGTATAGTGGAGTGGCGGTCCTTTTTACCGCACCGGTAGAATGCCGACGGGTTATTGAGTTAGAAATGGGGAGGTGCCTGATATTAGATGTCCTCATGAAGGGACAAGAGCTTCGGCTCATTAACATCTATGGTCCCCAATCTAAATGGGACCGGAAGTGTCTCTTTATGAGGATCAAGCCCTACCTTTTTACAAGTCGGCAGGTCGTCTTTGGAGGGGACTTCAACACTGTCACGAGGCCCCGGGATAGAGGAGGTTCCAGAGACAAGCTGACTTATGATAGCGTCGCCCTTAATAGTATAGCTAGTGAGGCTCGCCTGGTGGATGTCCACATCCGGCACACCGCAGGCCATGAGGGGTTCACCTATCATAGAGGTAACTGTAGGTCCAGGATAGACAGGTTTTATTTAAAGGAGGAAGCCGTCTCTTCAGCAGTATCTGTTGTTGAGGTGGAGTTCTCCGATCACTGTTTGATTTTGTTTTCCCTGAATATTACAGAGACCCCCCGGATGGGAAGAGGCTTTTGGAGGCTCAATTCGTCTCTCTTGGAAGAAGCGGAGATAAGACAGTCCTTTGAGGATTTTCTTCAGAGCCAGGTACCCTTACTGGATCTTTGTAGTAGTAAGTCAGAGTGGTGGGAGATGTTTAAGAAAAGGGTGGCGAGATTCTTCCGCCAGCTCTCGAGCCTCAGGAGCCTGGACAGGTACCGCCTGTATCAGGGCCTGAGGAGGAAACTCGAGCATCTTGTCTCAACTGGAGGTAGCCGCGAGGAGATCTCCAGAGTGAAATCTTTGCTAATGAGGTGTCAGTATGATAGACACGCATCTTTGGTTTTTGAGAAGGATTACGGGAAGTACCGCTCGCCCGACCCTTATAGAAACTGCAAGATGTCAGTGAATAGTAAAGTTGTTACAGGACTGGTTGACACTGCGGGGTCCCTGAAAAGATCCAGATCAGGGATCCTGGAGGTCGTCAGATCCTTCTACTCGCACCTCTTGGGGAAGAGGGATCTGGATTGGGATGAGATGTCGGCTTTTCTGGCTGAAGTCGACCCCTCTCTTGGCGTTTTGACAGAGATGATCAGGGAAGAGGAAGTTAAGTTGGCGATTGAAGGGCTTGCCCTGAAGAAATCTCCCGGTCCGGATGGCTTAACATCTGAATTCTATAAGACCTTTAAGGACGCCTTGGTTCCCCTCTTGACTGAGGTATTCAATGAGTGTCTTTCCTCGGGCACTCTGCCAAAGTCAATGAGGAGGTCTGCCCTGATCATCTTGTCAAAGGGTAAGGACCCATCTTGCATTGAGAATTGGCGTCCCATAGCGCTTCTCAATGCAGACAGGAAGGTTTTGGCAAAGGTGCTGTTTAATCGGCTGGTGAAATTTGCACCCCAGCTCCTTTCGGGGGCCCAGCATTGCTCTGTTCCGGGCCGCAGTACAATTAGTGCTGTACTCTGTGTCCGAGAGGCGGTGGAGCAGGGTAGGGCTGGCCACTGGAAGGGGTACATGCTGTCATTGGACCAGGCAAAAGCGTTTGATCGGGTTAATCATGAGTACCTCTGGTCTGTCCTTCTGAGGTATGGCCTGCCGGGGGGGTTTGTTGATTGGCTTAAGACCTTGTACTCTGGGGCAGAGAGTTTCCCGCTTGTGAACGGTTGGATTGGCAGCTCTTTTGAGGTTGGGTGTGGTGTTCGCCAGGGTTGTCCCTTGAGCTCGCTACTGTACGTGTTTGCGATTGACCCACTTCTTAGGAGGGTGGAGCGTGGACCGTTGGCTGGGATCGGGATGGACCGGGCAGCACCGGAAGCCACTCTGAGAGTGGTGGCGTATGCCGATGACGTCACCGTTTTTGTTTCCTCTGATGGGGAGGCAGAATGGCTGATGTCAGAGGTAAATCGCTACTCGGAGGCATCCGGGTCTAAGATCAACCGGGATAAGTGTGAGAGTCTCTGGCTGGGAGGAGGAGATCCTGGTTTTGATCTCCCGGACACCCTTCCAGAACCCAAAGTCTCTGCAAAAGTTCTTGGCATCGAATTTGGACAGGGGGATTACCCCAAACAAAATTGGGACAGCAGGCTAGAGATCGCCACTCAGAAGGTGAACCAATGGAAGGGTTGGTCTTTGACCCTAAGGGAGAGGGTAAACCTGATCAAAACTTACCTGCTCCCTTTGCTGATCTATCTGGGCAGTGTGTGCATCTTGCCAGAGCCTCTCTGGACTCGGGTCTACAGTTTGTTCTTTCAACTGTTATGGGGGAATAGACTGAACCTGGTCAAGAGGGAGGTTACTTACCGTACGAGGAGACTAGGAGGGTTGGGTATGGTCAACCCTGTGGTATTCCTTGTGAATACCTTCATTAAGATCAATATTGCAAACCTCTGGAAAGAGAGGGCTCCTCCGTGGGTATTCTCCTGTAAGGGATGGTTTCAGCCTTTCTTCCAGGAATGGGAGACAGGAGGGCAAGTGAAGGATCTCCGCACACCGCATGGACATCTCCCGGCTTACGCTACCGTGGTTCTGAAGGTAATTCGCCGGTGGGGTCTGGGAATGTGGGAGGTCAGGACTCTGCCAAGGAAGCTCCTTGACAAAAGGGTTCTGTTGACCCATTTTCAGAGGCCTCTGGCGCTCAGGGATTGCCCAAGTCGGGATCTTGGGGTGGGTCTGCATCTTTTGAATTCTATCAGGATCCCCTCGAAGGTTTGGGACTTGGCTTGGCGCTGCTTCCATGGGAAACTGTGTGTGGGGGACAATCTGAAGTGTAGGAACTGTCCTCGGGAGCATTGTGGTACCATGCTTGAAAGCATGGACCACTTCCTGCTTCGTTGTCCCTTTAACACAGAGGTGTACAAGAGGGTGGGCGCCTCCATTGGCTGGCCCCGGCTGGCCGGTCTCTCTTATGCGGAATGGGCCTATGGAGCATTCGGGGACCTGGGTGGTCGGGACCGCTGCACCTTATTTCTAGTTAGCGCAGTGGTTAGGTATCACACGTGGAACGCACGGTGCTTAGTATCGACGCAGCGGAAAATCCTCCCAGTGGACGATGTGTTTAGGACCATACTCGGTGACCTGGTGAAGGTGCGTTCTCTGGAGTATGAGACTGGGTACACGGAGGGCCGCTCTCCTCTAGAGGGGCTTTTCTTTTAGTGTGCCCTAGTCTGGTTATCTCCTCTCCTGGTGGTGGGCTGCTGCTGACACCATAGATTTTTGTTTTATTGATCAGTAGACAGTGATGTAGGGCTGCAGGCGCCGAACTTGGGCTTTGTCAGTTGTGGTTATTGTATTGTTTGTTTCTGTATATATTGTATATATGGGTTTGGGTGTAGGTGTTAGGTTGGGTGGAGGGAAAAGGGGGGAGGTGGGTTCATCTTGTGGGACACTGGTTATTTGGGTGAAAAACTGGCACTGCCTGATCTGGCCTATGGACGTTGGACATGGACTGAGGCATGAGGCGCAGGACCAGCTCTCAGGTCAGTGCCGGGGAGGGACTGGTGGGCTCGAGTGTGGGGAGTTTTGTTTTGTCTTGTATATATTTGTATAGTTAGTATTTATTTTATTTTATTTATTTAAAAAAAAAAAAAAAAAAAGAATGTATATATTAGTTTGTATATAATTTGTCGGTTATTGTCTATTATATTGTTATTATTTGTTTGGTAACCGGACCAGATGTCACAGTGTAGGTAGTTATTATTGTGTATATATGTATAATACGTGTGTGAGGAGAGAGGGAGCGGCTGGACCAGTTCATTACATTGTTCATTTTCTGGTTATTAATTTTGTTATGTTTCTGTTATTATTATTGTTATGTTTTTCATTTTTATAATAAAAGATCTACAGGGTGTAACTCAGGATCAGTAATGAAATGTATGTACAGAGTGACTCCACCAGCAGAATAGTGAGTGCAGCTCTGGAGTATAATACAGGATGTAGGTCAGGTTCAGTACAGGATCAGTAATGTAATATATGTACACAGTGACTGCACCAGCAGAATAGTGAGTGAAGCTCTGGGGTATAATACAGGATGTAATTCAGGATCAGTACAGGATGAGTAATGTAATGTATGTACACAGTGACTGCACCAGCAGAATAGTGAGTGCAGCTCCGGAGCATAATACAGGATGTAGCTCATGATTAGTAACGTAATGTATGTACACAGTGACTGCACCAGCAGAATAGTGAGTGCAGCTCTGGAGTATAATACAGGATGTAACTCAGGATCAGTACAGGATCAGTAATGTAATGTATGCACACAGTGACTGCACAAGCAGAATAGCGAGTGCAGCTCTGGAGTATAATACAGGATGTATCTCAGGATCAGTACAGGATCAGTAATGTAATGTATGTACACTGTGACTGCACCAGCAGAATAGTGAGTGCAGCTCTGGAGTATAATACAAAATGTAACTCAGGATCAGTAATGTAATGTATTACACAGTGATTGCACAAGCAGAATAGAGAGTGCAGCTCTGGAGTACAATACAGGATGTAACTCAGGATCAGTACAGGATCAGTAATGTAATGTACGTACACAGTGACTGCACCAGCAGAATAGTGAGTGCAGCTCTGGTGTATAATACAGGATGTAACTTAGGATCAGTACAGGAGCAGTAATGTATATACACAGTGACTGCGCCAGCAGAATAGCGAGTGTAGCTCTGGAGTATAATACAGGATGTAACTTAGGATCAATACAGGAGCAGTAATGTATGTACACAGTGACTGAACCAGCAGAATAGTGAGTGCTGCTCTGGAGTACAATACAGGATGTAACTCAGGATCAGTACAGGATAAGTAATGTAATGTATGTACACAGTGAATCCACCAGCAGAATAGTGAGTGCAGCTCTGGAGTATAATACAGGATGTAACTCAGGATCAGTACAGGGTGAGTAATGTAATGTATGTACAGAGTGACTCCACCAGCAGAATAGTGAGTGCAGCTCTGGAGTATAATACAGGATGTTGCTCAGGTTCAGTACAGGATCAGTAATGTAATATATGTACACAGTGACTGCACCAGCAGAATAGTGAGTGAAGCTCTGGGGTATAATACAGGATGTAATTCAGGATCAGTACAGGATGAGTAATGTAATGTATGTACACAGTGACTGCACCAGCAGAATAGTGAGTGCAGCTCCGGAGCATAATACAGGATGTAGCTCATGATTAGTAACGTAATGTATGCACACAGTGACTGCACCAGCAGAATAGTGAGTGCAGCTCTGGAGTATAATACAGGATGTAACTCAGGATCAGTACAGGATCAGTAATGTAATGTATGCACACAGTGACTGCACAAGCAGAATAGCGAGTGCAGCTCTGGAGTATAATACAGGATGTATCTCAGGATCAGTACAGGATCAGTAATGTAATGTATGTACACTGTGACTGCACCAGCAGAATAGTGAGTGCAGCTCTGGAGTATAATACAAAATGTAACTCAGGATCAGTAATGTAATGTATTACACAGTGATTGCACAAGCAGAATAGAGAGTGCAGCTCTGGAGTACAATACAGGATGTAACTCAGGATCAGTACAGGATCAGTAATGTAATGTATGTATACAGTGACTGCACCAGCAGAATAGTGAGTGCAGCTCTGGTGTATAATACAGGATGTAACTTAGGATCAGTACAGGAGCAGTAATGTATATACACAGTGACTGCACCAGCAGAATAGCGAGTGTAGCTCTGGAGTATAATACAGGATGTAACTTAGGATCAATACAGGAGCAGTAATGTATGTACACAGTGACTGAACCAGCAGAATAGTGAGTGCTGCTCTGGAGTACAATACAGGATGTAACTCAGGATCAGTACAGGATAAGTAATGTAATGTATGTACACAGTGAATCCACCAGCAGAATAGTGAGTGCAGCTCTGGAGTATAATACAGGATGTAACTCAGGATCAGTACAGGGTGAGTAATGTAATGTATGTACACAGTGACTGCACCAGCAGAATAGTGAGTGCAGCTCTGGAGTATAATACAGGATGTAGCTCAGGATCAGTACAGGATCAGTAATGTAATGTATGTACACAGTAACTGCACCAGCAGAATAGTGAGTGCAGCTCTGGAGTATAATACAACATGTATCTCAGGATCAGTACAGGATAAGTAATGTAATGTATGTACACAGTGAGTGCACCAGCAGAATAGTGAGTGCAGCTCTGGAGTATAATACAGGATGTGACGCGCCCCCAGGGCCGTGAGGTACATGGTGCCGGGCCGTTAGATGCTGGGGGACTGTCACAGTGGCGGTGACCCGGTCCGTGACCAAGGGCGGTCAATAAAAGGGGTTATGTATAGGGGATTATAGAGTTTTTATAGAGTTTGTGATGCCACCTGTGGAATGCGGCTAAAGGGAGCCGCCGCTGCGGAGCAGATCCTCTGAAGCTGATGTTGCTGCAGCAGGGATGGTGTGGCTCTCCACAGGAAGAGCTAGCTCCAGGGCAGTGTAGATGATGTTGCAGGTTGTGCTGGGCGTTGTAGTGCAGGGGTTGATGGTGCAGCATGAAACACAGAGACAAGGAAGTGTAGTCCCAGGGTCTTTACTCGTGCTGATTAAACAAGCCGGGACTAGAGTACTGGCTAGAAATGGAAGTCCGGGCAGCCTGGAAGCAAGTAAAGAATCCTCCTTGCCAGGTGAAGTTGGAGGCCTTCCCTTTCCACTAAACTCTTTGGCCCTGCTACTTGTAGCGGTGCGGTGGCCCTCGTCCCAGAGTGCGGCGTTTCTGTGCTCATCCGTATGGCAGGCAGCTCGGGCCTTGCTGGTGCGTCGCTCCCACGTGGCGGTGCTGGGCCCTCTGTGCTGCTGAGCCTCCGGGCATCTGATGGGGCCAGGAGACCTGCAATCTCCTGCCCTACGGTATCTGCTGCTGGGCCTTCAGTGCCCCACAACCTCGGACTTCGGTGTCCGGTCCTCTGTGCTTTTCTAGCTAGGACGAGCTACCTCAGCTCCAGTCCCTAGCTCTTGTCTCCTCGACGTCCTAAACTCAAGTTCCTACACTGACTCACTAACCCCGTCCCCAGATACCAGTTGCCAAGGTGATTGGGCTCCCCTTGCTGGTCTGGAGCCAGGAAGTGTTGCATGTTCAGTATCCCTGACTAGGGGACCCCAGCTTGCTTCCAGGCATGGCATCACCTCTTTAGAGGAAGGCAAAGTCACTGTGGCAACAGGACCCCTGGGGTGCCACAGATGTAAATTAGGATCAGTAGTGTAATGTATGTACACAGTTACTGCACCAGCAGAATAGTGAGTGCAGCTCTGGAGTATAATACAGGATGTAACACAGGATCAGTACAACAGGTTGGTGATCTTTAACAGTAGATATCACTAGTACTAAAAAAAATGATGTCTTAAACAATCCCTTTGGATTTGCTGGATGAGGTAATAGATTGAGGCCAATGTCTCCCCCCTCCATACAAACCCCAATAACTGGTGCTCTTTTATTACAATTATTATTTTAGCACTAATAATAGCAATCACCACAATTATAATTTTTATACTCTTTATCATTACATCAATAGTCTCTACTCACATCCCAATCTTTAACCCAGAAGAATTCTCTTATACCTAATAAGAACGGCTCAATCAGTTAATAAAAATGGGACACATTGATAGCAAGTAAAAAAAAAACTAATTATACAATTAAATTAACAAACGAAGTAATGTATTCTGCGCAGAGTAATTTCTGACCAGCAACACCCTGCAAAAAAACCCCTAGGGGGCTAAAGCTATTCCAGATGCTGGTGTGTGGGATTCAGCTTTATGTATCCATTGAGGCATATACAGCCGAGATATGTTTAGCCAAAATGCAAGACGTGATCTAGTTTGTAAAGTATAAACAGTAAAAGAAATTAGCTGGAGATGAAGTCACAGAAATCTCTCATGCAAATTGTAAAAGATGATAGGAACAAAAAACAACAAAAAGACTAAATAAGAGGAAAAATAATGAGCGTATGTCTTATTTGCGGAGGGTTTTTGACTGAATTACACCCTTATAAATGCCCCTCTGTTATAAGAAGTGTGCTTGAATTTACAAATCCAATTTTGTCATTTTTTATGACCCACAGACCCCATGTCAAATCTGCCACAGGAATAGCCAAAACTCAGAAGTGTTGTCACATGTGACATTAGAACAGCTAAAGAACTCAGTCTACACATCCTGCTATATAAGCAGAGTACAGGTGGCCTTAAACTTTGCTATCTTAAAGGAGTTGTCCACACTCCACAAAGTATAGGTTATACCTTATAGTTCGCTGGGGGTCCGGCCACTGGGACCCCACCTATCCCAAGAACAGGGTTCTAAGATGCTCCGCTACAAAGGAGCAGTTGCCCCTTATGTGCACCACTTCTTCATTTATTGTCTCTGAGACTGTCGGAGGTACTCAAGTACAGGGCTTGGCTTTTTGGTCGTACCATAGTGTAGATGGCAACCACTTTGGAGCCCTGTTCTTGTAATCTGTGGCAGTAAGACCCTCCAAAAAAAGCAAGTTATAATCTATTTTTAAGATGATTAATGACTTGTTGATTTGGGGAAAACCCCTTTAATAGAAATGTATTCAGAGGAGCAAAGAGTGCTCCACCAAATAATCAAACATATGCTCCACTCGCCCTTTAATAAGGAGTAGTGTATATGAACTCTACCAATTGACATATATTTAAAGGGTTTGCCCAGTCTTAGCGTACAATTTTGCGGTCACGATACGTGACTGCAGACTTGTGAATCCTCACAGTGCACACGCTATGCGCTGTCAGGATTCTCTGGGAGAAGTGGGTGCATGACTGCAAGTACGTGATTGGCATTCATGTGGTCACGTGCCGATTAGATGTGCGTGACATCACTAAATGCAAGTATATTGAGCGAGGCCGGAACAGGTTTGGTCGGAATATGGCCGGAAGTATACAAATCACGTACTTGCAGTCACATGACCATCCACTCTCGGCTGTTAGAACTCTCCTGTTAGGTTTTTTCTATCTTGCTGGTTACATGGCCTTGTTTGCCTATTTTATCCTGCTCCGCCCTCCTGGCCTTGCTGGACTTCATTGTAATTTCTACTCTTAAGTTAGCCTGGTGCTTAGTTACCTTTCTCAGTCAGTTTAGCTTGGTCTTTGGACCTTTATGTTCTATGTTGTGTGTTTGTCTTTTACTGCTACAATTTCTGCTAGGAGGTGCCCAACTTTATCCCAGTCCCTAGTTCTTGTAGGGATCCCTCCCTTGCATCTATAGGTCTTCGTACAGACTAGCCGAGGACTTGAGCGGGTCTGATCGCAGGATCAGGTTCCCCGTTACATCGTAGGGATCTAGCTTAGTTCTATTGTAGGGACAGATCTCCTTTCTTTCCTTAGTGCTTGTAGCAGATCATAACATCGGCGTCAGCTCCAGAGAATCCTCACAAGTCTGCAGTCTTGTAGAGTGACTGCAGACTTGTACCCTAAGATTGGACAACCCCTTTAAAAGCTATTTTTGTTTGGCTGCTGGTCTCATCAAGATTTGTTGGATCTGCCAATGGTCTTCAGATAAATATGTTATTTCTATGACTAGCTTTAATTTGCAGACCCCTGCAGTCTAGACTTTATCAGACACTATCAGACTTCATCCCCAAGACCTCAGCAAGCAGACCTTAGTTACCACCACCTAAACATCATCATACAGACTTCATACCTTGCATGATCCTGTTGAATCAACACTACTTACACATTAGACAGCTGTCAGTTGAACGTTGATTTGGCCAATTGTAAGGTCAGCAGCTATCTCATCCAACTCTTCCCTATACTAGAGCAGTCGCTCTCCAGTGTCCTCTATGAGAGACATCTTTGATGGTGGCTTATCTCTAGAGAACAAAAGTATCTGCAGGCCGAAATCAGACATACTGGATCTTTAAATTCCTTGGCAATCATCTGTTTGAGGCCCGAGACTGTTGCTATTGGCAGTTTTAGTCTACGTTACTCTAATGTGTACTGGGGTCTTTAGAAGTCATCAGCTATCAGTTCAGTAATCTTGTTCAACTTCCTGCCCCAAAAAAATCCATTGATAATGCATGTTTTCTCAGTAAAAAGGGAAGAAAGCTATTCTCACACTCCTTTAGTGATGGCTTATCGCTCAGAAAATGAAATAATTGGGCAGATTTCCCCAACATCTGCCATTGGGAGAGAATTGGGAAACCCATTTGCACTGTACATGGTCTTCCGGTCTTACAGAAGTCATCTGGTTTGGTCAATATGCTGTACATCTATTTTGTATGCCCATCTTTAAAGAATTAAAGACTTTTCTCTTCCAATTCTATGTACATTGCAAGAAGAAAACCGTAGCATGGTTTGGCCGATTTTTCGGTCGGCAGCTATCTCGTCCAATTCTCCCCTACGCTCTCCAATGTCCTCTATGAGAGACATCTTTGGTGATGGCTTATCTCTAGAGAACAAAATTATCTGCAATCCGAAATCGGATATGCTGTATCCCTAACAATCATCTGTCAGAGGCCCCTCAACAAATTAAACTGTTGTCTGAAACCGTCACTATTGGCAGATTTGGTAGATGTTAGTCTAATGTTTATGGGCGCCTTTAGAGGTCATCAGATATCAATTCGGTCATCTTGCTCAACCTCCTACCCCAAAAAAGCAACCGAGTATGCATGTCTTCTCAGTGAAGAGTTGAGTAAGCTGTTCTCGCACTCCTTTGGTAACGGCTTATAGCCCTTAGGCTCACCTGGTGAGGTGGATCCTCAAAGCCCAAGGTCTAGGTGAGCACATGGGCCATGTACATCAGTGCAGCAGGGAGTTGAGGCACGCAGGAAGCAGGTATTTAAGTTACTGGAAACCGTAGGCAGATAAGGAAACAGGTTGCAGAGGTCCTAGAGACTGCAGGCTCAATGGAGACCGGGAACAGGTAGGAGAGGTCTGGAGACCACAAACAGGTAGCAGAGGTCTTGGGAACCACAAGTGGATAGGATACCAGGAACTGGCAGCAGAGGTCCCAGAGACCGCAGACAGGTAGCAGAGATCCTGGAGATTGCAGACAGGTAGCAGAGGTCCTGGAGACCGCAGTCAGACAGGAGATCGGAAACAGGTAGCAGTGGTCCTGAAGGCAGCAGGCAGGCAGGACTCTGGAGCACTTAGAAGTCTTAATACCAAGACACAGGTGTGTGTCTTAGTAGGCCTTATATAGACTCAGATAGATGATCACATGGAATCACTCCGGCCATCTGCAAAACCTTATGTGGAGCCCAACAGCGTTCAGCGGACCAAGAAGAGGGGAGCAAAACCAGGAGCGGGAACAAGTGTGCAACAATCGTTCAAATAATAAAATACAGATTTCCCCAACATCTACCATTGGGAGAGAATTGGGAAATCCCTTCACACTTTAGATGGTCTCCCGGTCTTACAGAAGCCGTTGTGTTTGGTCAATATGCTGTACATCTAATGTGTATGCTCAACTTTAAAGAGTTAAAGACTTTTCTCTTCCGAGTCTACGTACAATGCAAGAAGGAAACTGTAGTATGGACAATTAAAGAAGACCAATGTGCCAAAAAGTAGCTTTCTCACCCCCAAAAGTCAAAAAATTGTCCCTTTTGCCAAGACATTCCGCAACACTCCGAAAGAGTACGATGTATAAGAATCAGATCAGCCGAAACTGGAGAGTGGCTGCTCTAATGGGTATAGCTGTCATATATGTATAGGCACCTAGTGGTAGGAAAATGAGCCAACCCTATGCCAGGACCCCTCACACTTATTTTGTAACCAGTAGGAAACAGCCTAGAAAAAAAAACGTCTTCTCCTGCCGGTGTTTATTATACAAGCATTTCTAAGAACATCTCCAATTCTCCAACAATTTCTTTGATTTATGTTCAAAAACACACAGGGCATGAAATGATTTCTGCAATCTTACATTTCCCCAAAGAACGGTGCGGCCAGCAGATATATTCTAAGACATCATGTTGGATCCCTTGTTCTGTCTCCTTTTTAAAATAAATTTATGATAATCAATTATATCCGCTTCAAAGGAACTGCCACTGGATTCCCCATCAGAAAATCTGTTTGAAAAAAAAAAAAACTCTTTTCTTCCCCTACATTTAAGGTACCACAGGGGATAGTGCCCATGCTGACATACAAATTGAAAGAAAATGTGCCAAATTCTGCAAAAAATGACATCCATCAAACGCCGCTTGTGTCATAGGTGTTCTGTGAAGGAGTAACCTTCCCTTCCTTCATATGCAGAAGACGCGGACTCTATGAGATAAAGAACTCATTAACGTTTCACAAGGAATCATGTTACCTGTAGTTAACTAGCAGCTGTTTTACTGTATCGCTGTGTTCCCTATGTTCAAGCAGTTTATGATCTTTGCCTATTGGTCATGTTATCAGGGAACAATTTACTTCGTCTGCTGGGAAATAAAGAATTTTAATGTTTCACTAATGACCTACAAGTCCTGTATGTTTAAGGAAAAACTCTAGTGAAAAAGTTCAAAATCCATTTATTCATTCCTATAGAGTCATATTCTTATAGTTATTATTATTCATTTATTATAATATTTACTTACTTAATATTTACTTACAATAGAAATGAAACATTGCATAGCCAATGGACATGTGAAGACTAAGAAACCACCATCAGAGAAGTTCGACTATAAGTTAAAATGGATGTAACCTTACTGGGAGCTAGAGAAGTCATTCTACTGCTTTTAAACATAGGCACAGATAGTAGAAGCTTCTTGCATCTTTCTGTTAATAATACTGGTGTCACGCCAGTAACTCACACGTCTTCTCACTTTTGTCCTTCTCACTGCGTTTACCGCTCTGCTTCTCCTCATGTCAGGCCATCTCTTTGAGTTGCCTCTTGCAGCACTCCCAGCACTGCTGCATCATCCAGCTGCATCCACCTGGCTATAGAAAGGCTCAGCCAGACTCTGCAGGAATTTAACCATGTTGTGTTCTGCAGAGTTCAGCTTCCCTGGAATATATTAAGCAGCTCTTCCCTCTACTCTTTGCCTGAGATTTGGTCACAGTTTGAAGTTTGCATTTAGTTCCCAGTCAAGGTGTTTTGTTGTTTGTCTCTCTCGTTACCGACCCGGCTTCTCTTTTCATTCTGTCTGATCTCTCAGCTCCTGACCCCGGCTTTGTATTTTAAACCTGTGCTACTCGCCCCAACCTCGGACTTTCTGACCATGCCTTTGTCTTCGCTCTCTGTGCTTCATATTTTGCAATTGACCCATTGGTCAGCTGCTTCAAGTCTGGGGACTGCCCTGGAGTGGCACCTGGTGACTACCCTAAAGGCCCAAGCCTATCATCACCATTAGAGGCTCTAGTGAAGGCCAGGCAGTCACTTAGTCACACCCTTCCAGGGTAAGCCTGGCCAGTGGCGCAGTGACTGCACACCCACTGTCGTCACAGCTGGTAAAGCAATGTTGTGTCCCATTTGCTTAATAAAGTGTATAGATAACACTATCTCTCTCTGCACTTCCCTGTAAATTATATTAGCACAAATAATGCTTTCTCTATGTAAAGATAGTACTGTGTCCTATCCTCTCGTTGAAAAATGTGCAAGCACAGATAGTGTTGACTTTCTCCCTGTGCATGATGTAGAGACAGATATTATTACTGCATCCCCCTTTCTTCAAGTGAGTGTGTAGGCACAGACAGAATTGCCTCCTTGTTTTCTCATGAAAATGATATAGGCACAGATAGTACTGCAAAACTGCTTCCTTCAATACATGATAGTTGTTCCATTTTATCAATTATGAGTGCCTATTATAAATTATCCAGGTGCAGATAACCTGCCTCCTTGTTCTCTCAAACTATACTATAGGTTTTATTGTATACATTTTTGGGCATAGATAGTGCTCCCTCTGTATAAATTATAGAGAAATAAATAATGTTTGTCTTCCTGTCTTTCTTAAAATAAGGAATGCAGTGTTAATGCTAATGCTAGGAAGCTAGAGGTTAGCCTACCTGAGGACTCACAGTGAAACTAAAAGATTGGTACTGCAAGTGATAAACCTCACCATCATCTCTCACCTCAACTACTGCAACCTCCTGCTCTGTGGCCTCTCTTCTACCACTTTTGCACCCCTCCAATCTGTCCTAAACTCTGCAGCCTGACTAATCCACCTGTCCCCCCGCTGTTCCCCGGCCTCTCCCCTCTGCCAATCCCTGCACTGGCTCCCCATTGCCCAGAGACTCAAGTTCAAAACCCTAACAATGGCGTACAAAGCCATCCACAACCTGTCTCCTCCATTCATCTGTGACCTAGTACATACCTGCACGCAACCTCCGATCCTCACAAGATCTCCTGCTCTACTCCCCTCTTATCTTGTCTTCCCACAATCACATATAAGATTTCTCCCGTGCATCCCCCTTCTCTGGAACTCTGTACCCCAACACATCAGACTCTCGCCTACCATGGAAATCTTCAAAAGGAACCTGAAGACCTACCTCTTCTGACAAGCCTACAACCAGCAGTAACCACCGCTCCGCCATACCGCTCCACGACCAGCTCTATCCTCACCTACTGTATCCTCACCCATCCCTTGTAGATTGTGAGCCCTCGCGTGCAGGGTCCTCTCTCCTCCTGTACCAGTCGCTGACTTGTTTTTGTTCAAACTACTGTACTTTTTGTCTGCTACGTATACCCCTTTTTCACATGTAAAGCGCCATGGAATTAATGGCGCTATAATAAAAAATAATGATAATAATAATAAACCGTAATAATAATAATAATAATAATAATAATAAACAGTCACTCTGTAACGGTGTCCCAGGCGGTAGTCGTGGGGGAGGGCCTCATCTTCCACGCCTGGGCACACCACAGTGTTTTGAGTGCAAATGTGCGACGGTACTTCAGATTCTGAGATCTCCACAGTCCCTTCTGATGCACTTAGTGTTTAATTCTTTCAATCAGGAAAACAAACCAGCTTTTGCAAACAGTGTCCTTTTTATGTGTCACTATGGCTGCTGTACCCCACTTCTTGGTTAGCTCTGTCCAAGGGGCGCTCTTAAGGCCCCGTCACACTAAGCGATGCTACAGCGATCCCGACAACGATACGACCTGACAGAGATTGTTGCTGCGTCGCTATGTGGTCGCTGGTGAGATGTCAAACAGTCAGATCTTCCCAACGACGCAGCAACGATGCAGCGACCCGTAACGATCTGTATAACGATGCACACCTACAGTGCCTACAAGTAGTATTCAACCCCCTGCAGATTTAGCTGGTTGACACATGCGGAATTAACTTGGCATTGTGACATTTGTACTGTAGATCAGCCTGGAAGTGGGAAATGCACTGCAGCAAATTTATTTATTTATTTATTTATTTTAAAAACGTTAAAAGTTACTTCAGAGTGTCATTTATTATTCAACCCCTCAAACCACAAGAATTCTGTTTGGTCCCCCTAAAGTATTAAGAAGTAGTTCAGGCACCAAGAATAATGAGCTTCACATGTGTGGATTAAAGATCTCTTTTGCCAGCCTTTTCTGACTATTTAAGACCCTCCCCAAACTTGAGAACAGCACTCAGACATGGTCAACATGGGAAAGACAAAGAAGCATTCCAAGGCCATCAGAGACAAGATCGTGGAGGGTCACAAGGCTGGCAAGGGGTGCAAAACCCTTTCCAAGGAGTTGGGCCTACCTGTCTCCACTGTTGGGAGCATCATCCGTAAGTGGAAGGCTTATAGAACTACTGTTAGCCTTCCACGGCCTGGACAGCCTTTGAAAGAGTCCGAAGAGTCAAGGCTAACCCAAGGACAACAAGGAAGGAGCTCCGGGAAGATCTCATGGCAGTGGGGACATTGGTTTCAGTCAATACCATAAGTAACGTACTCCACCGCAATGGTCTCCGTTCCAGACGAGCCCGTAAGGTACCTTTACTTTCAAAGCGTCATGTCAAGGCTCGTCTACAGTTTGCTCATGCTCACTTGGAGGACTCTGAGACAGACTGGTTCAAGGTTCTATGGTCTGATGAGACCAAGATCGAGATCTTTGGTGCCAACCACACACGTGACGTTTGGAGACTGGATGGCACTGCATACGACCCCAAGAATACCATCCCTACAGTCAAGCATGGTGGTGGCAGCATCATGCTGTGGGGCTGTTTCTCAGCCAAGGGGCCTGGCCATCTGGTCCACATCCATGGGAAGATGAATAGCACGGCCTACCTGGAGATTTTGGCCAAGAACCTCCGCTCCTCCATCAAGGATCTTAAGATGGGTCGTAATTTCATCTTCCAACAAGACAACGACCCAAAGCACACAGCCAAGAAAACCAAGGCCTGGTTCAAGAGGGAAAAAGTCAAGGTGTTGGAGTGGCCTAGTCAGTCTCCTGACCTTAACCCAATTGAAAACTTGTGGAAGGAGCTCAAGAATAAAGTCCACATGAGACACCCAAAGAACCTAGATAACTTGGAGAAGATCTGCATGGAGGAGTGGGCCAAGATAACTCCACAGACCTGTGCCGGCCTGATCAGGTCTTATAAAAGACGATTATTAGCTGTAATTGCAAACAAGGGTTATTCCACAAAATATTAAACATAGGGGTTGTATAATAATTGACCCTCACTTTTATGTTTAAAATTTAATAAAATTCAACTGAGCAACATAACTTTTTGGTTTGTAAGATTTATGCTTCTGTTCATAAAACCTACTCTCGTTTGCAGTTTGAAGGCTCTAACTTATTTGCATCTTATCAAACCAGCTAAATCTGCAGGGGGTTGAATACTACTTGTAGGCACTGTATGTGTTTCTGTGTCTGAGTCGTCAACAAGGTCGTTGATAAGGTGTCAAACACACCGATGCATGCTACCCAGCGGGACCTCAACGATCAAAGAAATGTCCAGACCATTCCGACACAACCAGCGATCTCACAGCAGGGGCCTGGTCGCTGCTACGTGTCAAACGTAGCGAGATCGCTGCTGAGGTCGCTGTTGCGTCACAAAACTTGTGACTCAGCAGCGATCTCGCTAGCGATCTCGCTTAGTGTGACGGGGGCTTTAGAGCCGATACCCCTATCTCAGTGCCCACAGCCAGCTGCTACCTTTTTTTTTCTATAAGATCTCCTATCAGCTGGCCAACACGAATTCCGGACTTATAAGCTTTCCTTGCAGGAGTCCCCACTTGCCTGTGATTCTCTGCAGCCTCTGTATGTTACATCTTCATCTTGAGCCCAGTATATTCCACCTCTGCTCCACCTGTCCTTTTCACTGTCCTCCCATACACTCTACAAACTTCCTATCCTTCAAATACTACCCAGAGATCCCCCAAATCCTCCTACCCACTATGGGTCAGTCCTAGAGTTAACCCTGTGATACCTAACCAACAGCGACTGCTGCCAAAGAAGGATAACTATATATACTGCAATGCAGTACAATGCATTAAAATGACAGGGGTTGTCAGAGGAGTGGAACGCCATCTTCATCATCCTCACAACTCCATATACAACCTGAACAGCTCAGGAAGAGAAAAGCCAGTTTAGTAACACTCAAGCACTGCGCCTTTACAGACTGTTCTGCAACTGTCAAGTTTACCGTGCTACTGTTTGTGTTTGTAACCATCAAGCGTTATGTGAGGACTTCTGAAGAAGTAAAGACCACTGTTGTTTGCCATGTTCTACGCTCATCATGAGTAAAGGGGAACTGCCTATCGATTCCTTCCAGGTGCAATCAGGGGGAAACCCTGGTCCTCAACATTTTCTGACACCAGTAAACATCAGCAGTATGGTGAAGGGGTGGATGCCATCCAATCCTTTCTGAAGCAGCTGCCGGGAGCAGAAGGAGAGCAGATCAACAACTAGGTGACAATTAAAGATGAGCAAAAAGATTTGCACTACTCTGTTGTGGCATCCACTATGGTACTCCAGGGTAGTGCAAACTTAATTGGCCAGCACTCAAATGCTGGCATCCTAAGTGCCTTTTGCAATAACTAGGTGCCTCTTGCTGTAGCGCAACTCATGTCATAACATCAAAGGGGTCTTTTGATGCAGACATTCGAGTGTCGGCCAAAGAGGTTCACACTGTCTGGTCCCGAAGTACTAAAAGTGGTTGTCTGGGACTTTAACATTAATGGCCTATTCTTAGGATAAGTCATCAGTATTTAAATCGGTGGGAGTGTGACACCCGGCACCCAAGCCAATCAGCTGTTCCAGGTGTTGGCTGCCATTGGAGCTGCTCAGTTACGGAGCAGCACAGCACAGCTCCATTGAAGGAATAGTAGCCATGGTCAGGTACTGCACATCTACCGTCTATTGATTTGAATAGGTGGTGGATGTGCAGTACCCAGCCATGGCCACTATACAGTCAACGGAGCTGTGCTGTGCAGTTGCGTAACTGAGCAATTTCAGCCGCCACTGATCGGCCGGGGTGCCGGGTGTCGCACCTCCACCAATCAGACATTGATGACCTATCCTAAGGATAGGTCCTAAAGTCCCAGACAACCCCTTGAGTGAATGTTAGACCCGGGCAGTGTGTTCTTGTGTACATCTTTTTTATTAGCCACCAGTATCTTGCAGTATCTAGTGTCCCACTAGAGTTGCTCTTTAACCGAGTTGAACATGATTCAAAAAAATGAGGCTGCTTTCTTGCGGAAACAGCGCAACGCCTGTCTATGGTCCGTGTGTGGCATTGCAGTTCAGCTCCATTGAAGCCAAATTGCAATACCATTTCCAACCTTTGAACAGGTGGGGCACTGTTTTTATAGAAGCATCCTCAACATTCTCTTTAAAAACACTATCTTCATTGAAAGTCACTAAAAAATAATAACATAAAAATAATACTACAAACTAAAAAATGTCAATATCAGTATAACATATCCTCGTTCCGAAAGACACAAGAAACAATATCCATCTTCACAGCGCTTTGCAAAACTCTCTCGTGTACGACGGCAGCCTACAAAATCCATCCTGCAACAAAAAAAAAATTGTTTCTTCCCTCCAAAGGAGGCCCATATTAGATTATAAAGAATGTAACAGCGAGCATAAAATCATAATATTATGAACCCTTAAAATCATTATTTTCAGAAATGGCTTAAAGGATCTCTGTTCACTGGGAAATCTTCGGCTATTTCTCCTACTTAGAAGAAGCTCAATCAAAAGATTCACCAAGTGCCCCCTCGAGAAAACAGCAGATCTACATTTAAATGGAGATATATTTTCAAATGCACACTACCTGGAAGGCAGAGGCTGTCAAGGATTCTTACCCAGTTAATATAAAATACTTTCAGATATATTTCTCCGACGTCTCCACCCTCCCTTTTGAGGCCTCTGAAATATGCATTTTCCCATTTACTTGCTTGCCCAGTTTTGATTTTTCTGTCTTGTAAATTAATATTAATCGCTTAACCAATGACATGTTTTATTGTGCTAACAAATCTCCATTATGCATTTATCGTGCTCATTTTCGCCGGAGAGCGCGATAGGCATCTTATGTTTGCTGGTCAGATGCACTAAATAATTAAGCAATCTACTGTCATCAAGACCCGGTTTTGTAAGATAGCAAAGTTAGAATGTATCTGAGGCTTCGACATGATGACCTACCGGGTCTAATTATAAAGAACTTACATTTTCCGGGGCTGTTTCGGAGATATAAATATGTAATGATTTATTTATTACTGAAAATGAGATAAGTAGCTTCTTTTGCTCAAAATGAATTATGGTCATCATAATTAGAGCTTTGTCTAGACGGGAAAGTTACAATTACTGATACGTAAAAGTCCTTGTGAAGAACACCTTAAAGGTATCTTGACCAAAAACTCATTATTTAAATATTTTCTCATTTATCATTCGAGCAGTCCTTTCAAGTTAGATTTCCTAGGACTATTTTTCGAAAATGATTTTGAGGGCCATCCTCCATCCACAGAGAACATGAACAGGTCCACTATTATAGAAGTTGTCCACTACAAGGACAACCCCTTCTCATACTCCATGCTTGGCCCCGATAAAATAAAAATGCTCATACTCACCTCCCATGCTGACGCCGTTCCAGAGGTGTCAGCACTCACGTTCCCGGGGCTAACATGTGGTTGCTCTGACACGTGAGCCCGGCGGCCAATCAGTGCTGGTGTCACTGGCCCCACCTTCGGACAAATCGAAAATCAAGAGGAAGTTAGGGCCGCGGCTGCTCACCGCTGGAACGGCACCGGCATGGGAGGTGAGGATAAACTTTTTTATTTTATCGGTGCCAAACATTTAGATCAAGAAAGGGTTATCCTAGTAGTGGATAACCCCTTTAATTATATTGTAATCTTTGTTGTAATCATTGCAAACCTAAGTCATGTCTATCATACATTTGGGCTACAAGTCTGCAGTCACTAGGTAAACTTCCGGCCACATTCCGACTAGACTGTTTCCAGCCTCGCTCAATACACTTGCATTGAGCGAGGCCATGCATGTATGCAAATCATATATTTGCAGTCACACACCCTCCGTTCCTGGCGCCAGCACGGAGACTCTAACTTTCAATGTTACAACATCAATACATAAATGAGACATGCTAATAAAACCATCAACGGGCTGCTAAGTAAATCACGACTACTGTATGGCCACATATAGACGCAATAGCCTAAAAGTCTCCCGGCAGAGTATTGTGGTAGTGGTGGAGGTGATAGTCTGTCACTAGGACTAGAAAGGGTTAAAAGCATGTTCCCAAAGTTAGAACCCTCTGGGGCTGCAGTTTGGCCTAGGTGAAGTTAAATGTGACAGCCAGCCCAGTAGAGGGAGGGGGAACTCAGTGCTAGTGTCTAGTGCAGGAAGTGAGCACAGTCAGTAGTGTGCAGTACTTCAGAAAGTTAGCAGGCTCTGTAAAGGCTGCTAGGGTACACGTGAGTGTGGCGCCCCTGCGGGTCCAGTTGCCACAGAGGTACGGCATCTCATCCAGAGGTGTGGTACCCCACTCTCCGGTAAGGAGGGAGCACTACCTGGGACCCAACCACTCATATCCAACACTACACCACTTCATAAGGGAAGGTCCAGATAGCTCCTAAGAGAGAGCACAGGCCTGGTCCCTGTTAAGAAGGTGGAACTAAGTAGAGGAGGTGGGTGGAGGAAGTAGTTTAGGGGAGTACTGAGAGAACAGTATAAAAGAAGGGTAGAAACATCTAGAAGGAGTTAGGAGTTCCAGAGGAGTTGAGTGAGGAGTAGGGCCCAGTCAGAGAGGCCCAGGAGGAGAGTGAGGAGAGAACACCGGAGCAGTGAGAGGGGCTCCAGAGATAGAAGGGATCCTAGGGGCACGGCGAGTGCGGGATGCCACCCGTGCGCCCGAGTTCACGTTGATTGTGGAGGGATCAGGCCGCAGTAGGGGACCGGCCCCAGACTAGTGGAGGACTACAAGACTCAGTTAGCACACCGGAGGTTGCGGTATCTTCATGTGCCATAGCCAAAACTCACGCACAATCGCTGAGAAGGTGGCCATATAGGACCAAGGGGATAGACCGGACGTCGCCCAACAAGGCCCGTGGCCACTGGATCGGGACACTGAGTGTGTGGCGCAGGGCAGGAGGGCGAGAGCCAGCGCAGAGAGACGACCTGGGAAGGTACATAACAAAGGGGTCCCCTTCAAGTGCACTCAAGTTATCTGAGAGTTGGCTGGATCACTTCCCCGGAGGACACAGGATGACGTGGGCGGTTATAATTCGGCGGTTGTAACCTGGAGCATCTTGACAACTGTGAGTAAATACTTGAAGACTGCGCCCCACTGTGTCCTTGACTTATATACTGCGCCACGTGCCTTGCACTACACTGTCCCTGCCGACAACATCGACTTCATCAAGTCCTATATACTGCCCTGGAGCTTAGCTCTGCCCGTGGAGAGCTGAACCATCTTTGCTGAGTCACCATCAGCCTCAGTGGATCTGCACCACAGCGGCGGCCCCCCGATAGCCGCATACCACGGGTGGCGTCATGAACATTATCCCCAACTGACTTTTCATTGATTGACCACCCTGGGCCACGGACGGGGTCACTGCCGCCATGACTATCCCAAATAGAACCGACCAGCCCGGCTACCGAGTACCCCATGGCCCCAGGGGGTGCGTCAACTTTGGCATCACGAACAGGATAAACCGACCCGTTAACCGGGTCCTGTGTGCCACAAAGACTATGTATAACTGTATAAACTGCAGCCATTACTGTAGCACATGCGGAGTTAATGATATGTGGGGTGTCCCATCATGGGCGGAGCCTCGGAAACTGCACCAAAATAGGTCCCTCCCACTTGCATAGACTGTACCAGAGTTGTCTGTCACTCAGGCTGAAAGGTGCCAGCCTTCCCCTTTGCATCAGACTGAGGGGGGAGATTGTCGCCTCCCCCTGCTGAGGGCTGTGTGATCCCATCCATCCATTGCAGCTGCTGCAGCTCTGTGCTGTGTGATTCCATCCATCCAGCTGCTGCAGCCCTGTGCTGTGTGATCCCATCCATCCATCCATGCATCCATCCCAGCTGCTGCAGCTCTGTGAATACAACACAAGTGTGAGAATGCTGGGCATGGTTGTAAAGTTCAACCTGGAAAAGGGCTGGGGCTTTATCCGGGAGCCTCAGGTAGCCATGGACCTATTTGTCAACCGGCGTGACGTGGAGTCCCACCTACAACAGGGATACCCGGGACGGGATCTGTAGCCTGGTGACCGAGTCACTTACGCCCGTCACCGTGGAGAATGTGGGTGGTACGCCCTGAATGTGCACAGAGAGGAGGAGGAGGACGTACCCCTGCCATCAGAGGCTGATGACCCGGCAGGGCCATCTAGTGGTGACCATATGCTACCCCGGAGGGAGCACTACCACTGAACTGAACTCATAATCAGAAAATTGTATATAGTTACCAGGAAGGGTACTGGTATAATCTTTGTGTGTTTAAAGGAAAGTTTTTGTACCTTTTGTATATACCCGGTTTAAAGAAAAAGGACTTTGTGGTTAAGGACAGCGATTAACCCAAAAACTTATATTGTAAAAAGTTAGCACTTCTTAAGGTGCTTCTTGTTGCTTTTATAGACCACTGAACAAAAACCCATTTGGCGTGGCCGAATATGTGGTCCAACGAGTGGATCAGCTTTGCCCTGCAGCTATGCCCAGTGCCTACGTTGGGGTTTTTTTGTGGACGGGTCCCCCACATTGCACTTACACCAGTGAGATGGATACCCCGATAAGGATCTCACTACAGCCTGCAGGACTTGCTTGATAAAATGTTATTTAAAGTGATCTTATATTGTTTTATATGTAACGTTTAAGAAAAAGTGCCTCCCATAAAGGGAAGAAGTTATCTATTTACCGTTTTTACCTGTAAAAGCATTTTAAAATTTTGTCTGTCTTAAAATTCTTGTTTTATTCTGTTCCAGCCTGCGGACGTGCTATGTTTAACGGGGGGGGGGAATGTGACGCTCCTGCGGGTCCAGTTGCCACAGAGGTACTACATCTAATCCAGAGGTGTGGTACCCCACTCTCAGGTAAGGAGGGAGCACTACCCGGGACCCAACCACTCACATCCAACACTGCACCACTTCATAAGGGAAGGTCCAGTTAGCTCCTAAGGGAGAGCACAGGCCTGGTCCCTGTTAGGAAGGTGGAACTAAGTAGGGGAGGTGGGTGGAGGAAGTAGTTTAGGGGAGCACTGAGAGAACAGTATAAAAGAAAGGTAGAAACATCTAGAAGGAGTTAGGAGTTCCAGAGGAGTTGAGTGAGAAGTAGGGCTCAGTCAGAGAGGCCCAGGAGGAGAGTGAGGAGAGAACATCGGAGCAGTGAGAAGGGCTCCAGAGATAGAAGGGATCCTAGGGGCACGGCGAGTGCAGGATGCCACTCGTGCGCCCGAGTTCACGCTGATTGTGGAGGGATCAGGCCGCAGTAGGGGACCAGCCTCAGACTAGTGGAGGACTACAAGACTCAGCTAGCAAACCGGAGGTTGCGGTATCTTCTTGTGCCGTAGCCAAAACTCACACACAATCGCTGAAAAGGTGGCCATATAGGACCAAGGGGACAGACCAGACGTCGCCCAACAAGGCCCGCGGCCACTGGCTCGGGACACTGTGTGTGAGGCGCAGGGCAGGAGGGCGAGAGCCAGCGCAGAGAGACGACCTGGGAAGGTACATAAGAAAGGGGTCCCCTTCAAGTGCACCCAAGTTATCTGAGAGTTGGCTGGATCACTTCCCCAGAGGACACAGGACGACGTGGGCGGTTATAATTCGGCGGTTGTAACCTGGAGCATCTTGACAACAGTGAGTAAATACTTGAAGACTGCACCCCACTGTGTCCTTGACTTAATTACTGTGCCACGTGCCTTGCACTTCACTGTCCCTGCTGACAACATCGACTTCATCAAGTCCTATATACTGCCCTGGAGTTTAGCTCTGCCCTTGGAGAGCTGCGTCACCATCAGCCCCAGTGGATCTGCAACGCAACGGCGGCTCCCCTATGGCCGCATACCACGGGTGGCGTCACGAACATTATCCCCAATTGACTTTTTATTGATTGACCGCCCTGGGCCACGGACCGGGTCACTGCCGCCGTGACTACCCCAAATAGAACCGACCGGCCCGGCTACCGAGTACCCCAAGGCCCCAGGGGGCGCGTCATGAGCCTAGTATCTTGGACAGTGGATCGCCAGAGAATCCCTCCACAATGGTCTCTTTAGTCGGACTGGGAACCTCGAGGAAGTCGTCGGGGACCAGGGTGCACATTCTGTCTGTGAGGCTTCAGAAGAAGTCAGAACTCAAGCTCTAGGAGGTGGAGTGAATTGTGATCCAGATATAATGTGATTGGTGAGGAAGAGTCTCTAGGGCTAGAGAACAAAGTAACAGATATGCTTCACCTAAATCGGGAACCAGGGCTGAAGTTGTATCCAGTACCTGTGGGAAAGATGACAACCTCTTGGGCCTTATCCTTTATACCTGACTGTAAATACTGTCAGTTATCAAGAAAAGTTCTGGTTGTTTTTATGAACTCTGTGTCCTCTGAATTGATCACTGCCCTGGTTACAGAAGAGGAATTCCTGGAGTCAGAAGTGGCCGGCTGGCCAAAGCGAGGACACACTTTGTCTGTAGGGTGCCAAAGTGAGCATGGGTTACAGCTCGCACACGACTACCTAGTTTGGGCACGTTACAGTGTAGCAAAATTATGTTTTTTTCTTGTGGGTCCTGGGTTATAATATCAGATCTTGATAGGTTTTGGAGACTAGCATTGTAACCCCATTGTCTTAAGAATTTCTATTGAATACAAATTCCTGATGGCAATTATGATTTTTGAAACCTCATCAGCTGATGCTCAGGTGTTTTCCGAGTATCTTCAGCGTGCTCAGGTGTTATGCTTTAGTCACTCCGTGCTCATGATTTGCGACTATTTGACAGCTTTAATACATGTGAGGAATGCCTGTTTCTGTGACTAAAACATAAAACCCGAGCACGCTGAAGATACTCAGCGAGCACCCGAGCATGCTCGCCGAAAGGGTTAACAGAACATACTCGCTCATCACTGCTAGAGACCTATGTGCATGTGTATGGGGGATTTTGGAAGCTATAGTTGTTGGCTCATAAGAGTTTTTGCCTACCGATCAACATCTTTGACGGTAGAATAGGGTACTTAAATCCAACCTCCTAGTCTTGACTTGAGAATACCAAAACTAGGTGGGAATGCAAACTTTTTGGGCTTGGTTTACACAAACCAAGCTCTTTTTTGGTTTGGGACATTCCCAAACTTGATGGAATTGTTTCTAAAAAATCAATACAGTCCTGGCAAATTTGAGACTGTTTATCCAACAGCTATCTAACATGAATGGCCAAACCAAGAGAGCTGATTAAAACAAATAATAGCGAAATTGTTAAAGGAGTCAGATCATATAAGTTCACCACTATCACTGTTTGGTTTTGGAAAATGATAGTCTATGGCAATACAGTATGGCCAAATGTTTTACATTTTGAATTTTTTTAGTGCATTGCAATGTGCAAGAAATCATATTTCATGTTTCATATATTTCTTGGTATAATCATTTTTCTGTCACAAAAAAAAAAAAAAACTGTCTCATGACCACCAGCCAAAAAGCGATCTGTACTATCATTACACCTAGATATTGCGTTCTTTCCACGGGACCAACTCAAACAGACAGAATTAGTTCATTTTATTTTCATTATATTGGCACATAAAATGTACATTAAGAAAGTGGGGATGCCAGAATTATAAAATAACACAGTTTGTCTCCAAATCTGTAGAAAATGGGATAAATTACTCTCCATTATTTCCCTTATCTCCCGGTGGTTAACTCAGGACTAGTGTTGAGCATTCCGATACTGAAATATCGGGTATCGGCCGATATTCGCGGTATCGGAATTCCAATACTTAATTCCGATACTTTTGCAATATCGTATACCGGAATCGGAAGTTCCCATAATGCAATGAGACATTTTCATTTTATTCAGCCAATGAGGATCCTAAGAAGTGTGGGCACATCCTGTTAGGCATGTAGGCATCTTAACTAATGGCATGGCTGTGATTGGCTGCTGAAATGATGTCATGATGCACTATAAAAGCCACCGCCGCCATTTTGAGCTCACTCTGCTGTGAATTCAGTTAGGGATAGGACGCTGTTGTTCTGAGGGACAGTTTTAGCTACCTATTTGGTCTATTCTGCTTTACCCAAGCTACTTTATAAATCGCTGTGCCTTGCAGTGCTAGTGCACAGTTCTCTGTGCTGTTCACCGCTGTCTGCAAGGTCTGTGTGTGTGAGTGCAGCTCACCCTGTAGTGTGTGCTTCAGCCAAGTCTGGTTGTAGTGCACTCAGTGTGTGTCACTGCCTCATACATTGTCCTTTTTTGCCAATTCATAATTTTTCCTGATATCTCCTATTAGTGTGGTGGTTCCATCCATATTCAGCTAAATTGGTTCCAAACACACTATATAGGAGTAGATAGAGAAATTTTTTTGGTCTTGCAGCGCTAGTGCACAGTGCTCTGCATCTGTACTGTTCACCGCTGTCTGCAAGGTCTGGTGTGTGAGTGCAGCTCACCCTGTAGTGTGTGCTTCAGCCACGTCTGGTTGTAGTGCACTCAGTGTGTGTCACTGCCTCATACATTGTCCTTTATTGCCAATTCATAATTTTTCCTGATATCTCCTATTAGTGTGGTGGTTCCATCCGTATTCAGCTAAATTGATTCCAAACACACTATATAGGAGTAGATAGAGGAGCCTTTCTGCAGCATTGGGCCCTGCAGCCCCAGCCAGATTAGTATTAGCCTATTTTTTGCAGCCTCATCTATTGCATTGTAGGTTACCTTCCTACATTGTAATAGCTACAAAAAGTTTGTGATACTATCGTTATTACATCTTTAGGCACATCCAGTGTCTTTTTGTGACAAAAAAAAACCTAAATAAAGTTCACCAAACACTCCACTTTACAGTTGTGTAGGCCACATTAGCTCATATTAAAGTCTAGTCCACACTTTATAAAATTAGTGTTTCTTATACCTGTTAGCAGCTGTTCAGGAATAAGCACACTAAGCCCTTAGTACTTTTCTGCCTATCTTTATCAGTCTACCAAGATGAAGAAGGCAGGGAGTAAGGCATGTGGTCGTGGGCGTGGGCGTGGGCGTGGAGTTTCTGCAGGGAGAGGACGTGAGGATTCTGTGCCTGCAGGGAGAGGACGTGGGGATTCTGTGCCTGCTGCGGGCACCAGTGACTCCGCATCCCCCAGTTTTACCAGGGAACAGTCCTTTATGCGCAGCTTTGTAGGAGCTAGCCGTACCCCACTGCTGCGCGAGGACCAAATTGAAGCCGTTGTCGGATGGATGGCAGCTAACGCATCGACTTCAATTAGTTCCAAATCCTCTCAGGTCCTGAGCACTGAAGAGCACCCATCTGTCTCTTCACCACCTGCCAAATTGCCCAGGCAGTCAGAGAGCCCTGGACAGGAGCCATCTCTACTTCTGTTCTCTGAATCTCTTGGCTTGGAAAGAGGGGGCCAGCCAAGCAGAATTCGAGAATTTGAAGAAGAGGTAGTATGCAGTGATGAGCAACCGTTTTGTCTCTCTGAATCTGAAGAGGCGGGTGGGCCAGTGCCTATGGTCAGCAGCACACCTCAGTACGCATCTGATGATGAGACTCAGGTGCCACTTTCTGGTGCGTACTGTGCTGTCGAGACTACCCAGGAGAAGCAGTTGTTTGAAGAGGGTGGTGTAGATGATGAGGTCCTTGACCCATCATGGCGTGAGGGACAGGAAGGTGGTGGGAGCAGCTCTGAGGAAGAGATTCCCCGAACGGCCCAAAAAGGAGGGAGAGGGAGGGGGCAGACTTGGTTGCCTGTAGCCTCCACTTCGGCACCCATTAGGAGCATGGCTCTTCCAAAATCCAAAGCGGGCGCTCCCAAGACTTGCAGTGCCTGGTCCTTTTTTGACACAGTTGCAGATGACATTTGCTTTGTCAAATGCAAGCTGTGTAATCAGAAGGTGAAAAGAGGGAAAAGTGTCAGCAACCTCAATACCACAAATATGTGGAAACATGTGCGGACCAAGCACGTGGTGGAGTTACACAAACACACTGAAGACCTAGGCCAACCTACAGCGCCACCTACCACCTCTTCAGCTCGTGTTGTAGCCTCTTCCTCCAGCTCACACACAGCTGGTTCGGCTTCCTCACAGGATCGCCATGGAAGAATCTCTGGCACTGTTGTACAGAGACACAGTGTAATTCCACCCACAGCACCACTTTCCCAGTCATCCTCACACTCCCAGGCCAGTCTACAGCCATCGTTAGCACAGGCATGGGAGAAAAGGCGCCCATACTCGGCAAACCACCCCCGAGCACAGGCTCTGAATGCTGGCATTGCTAAACTACTGGCCCTTGAAATGCTATCATTCAGGCTGGTGGAGACTGACACATTCCGTAACTTTATGGCATTGGCAGTCCCACAATACAACGTGCCCAGCCGCTTTTATTTCAGCAGGCAAGCCGTCCCTGCCCTGCAACATCATGTGGAGGGAAAAATTAAACATGCGCTACAAAACGCCGTCAGTAGCAAGGTCCACCTGACCACTGATGCGTGGACCAGTAAGCATGGACAGGGACGATACCTTTCCCTCACTGCCCATTGGGTAAATGTTGTGGAGCCGGGTACAGATCTTGAGAGTGGCGCTGTACGTGTTCTGCCAACTCCAAGGATTGCAGGAATCCAGTCTGTACACATTGACTCCTCCTCATACTCCAGTTCCTCTGAATCAGCGCTGCAGGAGCCATCACGGTCTACCTCCACATCGACCCGTGAACGGTTACCTGTTATGATGACCGATATGAGCACAGCCGTGGCCAAACGTCAACAGGCCGTATTAAAATTAATTTCTTTGGGGAATCGAAGCCACACAGCGCAGGAGCTCTGGAATGCCATCAAGCAGCAGAGTGACGTGTGGTTTGTGCCAGCGAATCTCCAGCCAGGCATGGTAGTGTGTGACAATGGCCGAAATCTGGTGGCAGCTCTGGGCCTAGGCAACCTCACTCACATCCCATGTCTGGCACATGTGCTCAACTTGGTCGTGCAGAGTTTTTTGAGGGACTATCCGGATCTTGATGCACTGCTTCACAAGGTCCGCATAGAGTGCGCTCACTTGCGGCGTTCCAGCAATGCAAGATCACGCATTGCAGCTCTGCAGCGCCGATTATGTCTTCCGGAACATCGCATCATATGTGACCTACCCACCAGGTGGAATTCAACGTTACATATGTTGGAGAGGTTGTATGAGCAGCAGGCAGCAGTAATGGAGTACCAGTTGCAGCAGGCGCAAACAAGTCGCAGTGCGCGCCGTTCACACTTCACCACCACTGAGTGGGCCTCTATGAAGGACATTTGCCACGTTTTGCGTGCCTTCGATTATTCCACGCGGATGGCGAGTGCAGATGATGCACTAGTCAGCATGACTATCCCCCTTATCTGCCTGCTTGAAAAAACACTGCAAGCACTAAGGGACGAGGTTTTGGAAGAGGTGGAGGATGAGGAGTCACAAATGCCATCTGCTTCTCTACAGTCTGCGCAACGTGGTTCCTCACAAAGGCCTAGGCAGGGGACACTTTGTGAGGAGGATGAGGAGGAGTCAATGGATGAGGAAGACATCTGTCCAGAGGAGGGAGGTACACAATGCTCTAGTAGTCAGTATCTAGAGCGAGGGTGGGGTGATGCAGAGCAGGCAGAGATCACGCCTCAAGCAGGGGACAGCGTTTCTTGGCCAGTTGGCAGTCTGCAGCACATGGTTGATTTCATGCTGCAGTGCCTGAGAAACGACCGCCGCATCGCCCACATTCTCAACACGGCTGATTATTGGGTGTCCACCCTCCTAGATCCTCGCTACCGGGACAACTTACAAAGCCTCATAACACCGTTGAACCGGGAGCGTAAAATGCGGGAGTACCAAGACGCACTGGTGCATTCCATCATGTTCTCCATTCCAACCGAGAGCAGTGCTGCTAGTGCTTTACAAAGCAGCTCAGTGCGTCGAGGCAGTGGAGGAAGCTCTGCACAAAGAGGGAGCAGAAGCAGCGCCTCAGCACAAGGCAAGACCAGTATGGCCGAAATGTGGCAAAGTTTTGTGTCCCCGCCGCCACAAATGTCTACACCATCACAGACGGCTCCAGTCAGCAGGAGGCAACGTTTCCGTCAGATGGTGACAGACTACATGTCTTGCCCTCTTAGTGTACTCCCAGACGGCTCTTCTACCTTCAAGTTTTGGGTCTGTAAGCTGGATACATGGCCAGAGCTTAGTCAGTATGCACTGGAGGTGCTAGCTTGCCCTGCTGCTAGTGTATTATCGGAACGCGTCTTTAGTGCCGCAGGTGGTGTACTAACAGACCGTCGCATGCGACTATCCTCCGATAACGTTGACCGGCTTACTTTTCTCAAAATGAACAAGGCCTGGATCTCTCATGAATTTGCCAGTCCTCTTCCAGAATAAATAATTGGTTGGCAACAGTATCCAGGTCTCCTGTTCTGTTCATGTTTCTACCACCTGAACTGTAATCCCTGAGCTCCAACACCGCCAGTTGGCGCTCGGAAGTGCCGTCTGCACAGTCAACACTTGCTACCATGTTATTGGGGTTCAGTAACGTCAGCTGTTCCCCTGCTGTGCGGACGGCAATTTCTCCTGCTCTGTCCACATTCTCACTACTACAGATTTTAAAGTTGCTCCAATTACACCTCTGGCTCCTCTGTTTTCAGTATTATCCCTGAGCTCCAACACCGCCAGTTGGCGCTCGGAAGTGCCGTCTGCACAGTCAACACTTGCTGCCGTGTTATTGGGGTTCAGTAACGTCAGCTGTTCCCCTGCTGTGCGGACGGCAATTTCTCCTGCTCTGTCCACATTCTCACTACTACAGATTTTAAAGTTGCTCCAATTACACCTCTGGCTCCTCTGTTTTCAGTATTATCCCTGAGCTCCAACACCGCCAGTTGGCGCTTGGAAGTGCCGTCTGCACAGTCAACACTTGCTACCATGTTATTGGGGTTCAGTAACGTCAGCTGTTCCCCTGCTGTGCGGACGGCAATTTCTCCTGCTCTGTCCACATTCTCACTACTACAGATTTTAAAGTTGCTCCAATTACACCTCTGGCTCCTCTGTTTTCAGTATTATCCCTGAGCTCCAACACCGCCAGTTGGCGCTCGGAAGTGCCGTCTGCACAGTCAACACTTGCTACCATGTTATTGGGGTTCAGTAACGTCAGCTGTTCCCCTGCTGTGCGGACGGCAATTTCTCCTGCTCTGTCCACATTCTCACTACTACAGATTTTAAAGTTGCTCCAATTACACCTCTGGCTCCTCTGTTTTCAGTATTATCCCTGAGCTCCAACACCGCCAGTTGGCGCTCGGAAGTGCCGTCTGCACAGTCAACACTTGCTACCATGTTATTGGGGTTCAGTAATGTCAGCTGTTCCCCTGCTGTGCGGACGGCAATTTCTCCTGCTCTGTCCACATTCTCACTACTACAGATTTTAAAGTTGCTCCAATTACACCTCTGGCTCCTCTGTTTTCAGTATTATCCCTGAGCTCCAACACCGCCAGTTGGCGCTCGGAAGTGCCGTCTGCACAGTCAACACTTGCTGCCGTGTTATTGGGGTTCAGTAACGTCAGCTGTTCCCCTGCTGTGCGGACGGCAATTTCTCCTGCTTTGTCCACATCCACTGTACTACACATTTTAAAGTTGCTCCAATTACACCTCTGGCTCCTCTGTTTTAATTCTTATCCCTGGGCTCCAGCACCGCCAGTTGGCACTCGGAAGTGCCGTCTGCACAGTCAACACTTGCTGCGGTGTTATTGGGGTTCGGTAATGTCAGCTGTTCCCCTGCTGTGTTCACGGCAATTTCTCCTGCTCTGTCCATATTCACTGTGCTACTTATTTAAAACTTGCTCCAATTACACCTCTGGCTCCTCTCTATTTTTATTCTTATCCCTGGGCTCCAGCACCGCCAGTTGGCGCTCGGAAGTGCTGTCTGCACAGTCAACACTTGCTGCCGTGTTATTGGGGTTCGGTAACGTCAGCTGTTCCCCTGCTGTACGGACGGCAATTTCTCCTGCTTTGTCCACATCCACTGTACTACACATTTTAAAGTTGCTCCAATTACACCTCTGGCTCCTCTGTTTTCATTCTTATCCCTGGGCTCCAGCACCGCCAGTTGGCGCTCGGAAGTGCCGTCTGCACAGTCAACACTTGCTGCCGTGTTATTGGGGTTCGGTAACGTCAGCTGTTCCCCTGCTGTGTTCACGGCAATTTCTCCTGCTCTGTCCATATTCACTGTGCTACTTATTTAAAACTTGCTCCAATTACACCTCTGGCTCCTCCGTTTTTAGTATTTACCCTGGGCTCCAATACCGCTAGTTGCTGCTCAGAAGTGCCGTCTGCACAGTCAACACTTGCTGCCGTGTTATTGGGGTTTGGTAACGTCAGCTGTTCCCCTGCTGTACGGACGGCAATTTCTCCTGCTTTGTCCACATCCACTGTACTACACATTTTAAAGTTGCTCCAATTACACCTCTGGCTCCTCTGTTTTCATTCTTATCCCTGGGCTCCAGCACCGCCAGTTGGCGCTCGGAAGTGCCGTCTGCACAGTCAACACTTGCTGCGGTGTTATTGGGGTTCGGTAACGTCAGCTGTTCCCCTGCTGTGTTCACGGCAATTTCTCCTGCTCTGTCCATATTCACTGTGCTACTTATTTAAAACTTGCTCCAATTACACCTCTGGCTCCTCCGTTTTTAGTATTTACCCTGGGCTCCAATACCGCTAGTTGCTGCTCAGAAGTGCCGTCTGCACAGTCAACACTTGCTGCCGTGTTATTGGGGTTCGGTAACGTCAGCTGTTCCCCTGCTGTACGGACGGCAATTTCTCCTGCTTTGTCCACATCCACTGTACTACACATTTTAAAGTTGCTCCAATTACACCTCTGGCTCCTCTGTTTTCATTCTTATCCCTGGGCTCCAGCACCGCCAGTTGGCGCTCGGAAGTGCCGTCTGCACAGTCAACGCTTGCTCCAGTGTTATTGGGGTTCAGTAACGTCAGCTGATCCCCAGCTGTGTGTCCGGCAAATTCTCCTGCTTTGTCCACATCCACTGTACTACGGATTTAAAACCTCCTCCAAATACACCTCTGGCTCCTCTGTTTTTAGTATTTACCCTGGGCTCCAGCACCGCCAGCTGGTTCTCGGCAGTTCCATTGGCTCTTGTACCTTCTGCTACCCATCCGGGTTCCAGTACCGTCAGCTGGTCCTCGGTAGTTCCATTTGCTCTTGTATCTTCTGCTACCCATCCGGGTTCCAGTACCGTCAGCTGGTTCTCGGCAGTGTCTTTGGCACGGGTACTCCCTCCTGCCCAGCCTGGTTCCAGCACGCCAGCTGTTTCCGGGTAGTGTCAACGTCACTTTGCCTCCAATGCGTTGTCCTGTCGTGTTGCGGTCGGGTTAGCCGACTCTATGGTGCCTGCAGTTTAGGTGACTCCTATGTGGGCTGCGGGATCTGGCAATGAAGGCTGGTTCCATAGTGCCAATAGGACAAGCACCCCCTGTAGGACTGTGGGTTTTGGTAACTGCGGCCGGCTCGCGGCCTTGAACTTTTTTTTACATGGGTACCTTCTGCTACCCATCCGGGTTCCAGTACCGTCAGCTGGTTCTCGGCAGTGCCTTTGGATTAGGTGCCTCCTTCTCGGTATCCAAGTTCCACCAACGTCTGCTGGTCCTTGGTAGTGCTTTCTGGCACAGGTACCTCCTGCTTAGTAACCGAGTTCCAGTAACATCAGCTGGTCCTCGGTAGTTCCATTGGCTCTTGTACCTTCTGCTACCCATCCGGGTTCCAGTACCGTCAGCTGGTCCTCGGTAGTTCCTCAGCTTTCTTGTACCTTCTGCTACATTTCCAAGTTCAAGCTTTTTGAAATGGTTCTTGGTAATCACTCTGGATCTCCCTGACGAGGACCCTGAAGACGAGGACCCTGAAGACCAACCCTAAGAAGACGAGGACCCCGAAGACAATGACCCTGAAGACGAGGACCCTGAAGACCACCCCGAAGAAGACGAGGACCCTGAAGACCACCCCGAAGAAGAAGAGGACCCTGAAGACCACCCCGAAGAAGACGAGGACCCTGAAGACCACCCCGAAGAAGACGAGGACCCCGAAGACGAGGACCCAGAAGACCAACCCGAAGAAGACGAGGACCCCGAAGACGAGGACCCCCGAAGACGACGACCCTGAAGACCACCCCGAAGAAGACCAAGAAGATGACCCTGAAGAAGTTGACCAAGAAGACAAAGAAGAGAAGACAAGCACCAAGATACAGAAGAACAAGAGACAGAAAACCAAGAAGCAGAAATACAAGAAGCTGCAGAACAAAAAGCGGAAGAACATTAAGCATAAGACTAAAAATCAGAGCAAAAGATAATATCTAAATTATAAGCAGAAGATGACTAAGCAGTGTATGGGGGTGAGTCCGTTCCTCCTCGTGGTGCCCCTGGAAAAGACCTGCTGCTGCAGGCCAAACTGAACGCGGACAAATCCTGTTGTAAATCTTTTGTGACGGGCAGAACGAAAGGTGTAATGTCCAACCTTTTATAGATAACAACTACAGGAATGCCTGTCACAAATAAGAATATGATGAAGAAGAAGAATATGAAGAAGATGAAGAAGTAGAATATGAAGAATGTAAAAAAAAGAATAATACGAAGAAGGTGAAGAAGAAGAAGGTGAAGAAGAAGTGGATGAAAAAGATGCTGAGGATGATGAAGGAGAAAGTGTGGGAGAAGTAAAAAAGAAGGTGAAGAGCATGGAAGTAGTGAAACATAAATATCTGACAAAATATAAAAATACTTAACATAGTTAATATTTCCGTAACTCAGAACATAATAAAAAAATAGTAATTCCTGCTATTCCATTTGACTGGGCTAAACCTCTATGCCTTTATTGTCTCCCCCACCTCCCCCAATACATTCTACATTATTCTTAGTTGTTTTCCTTCATGTAGAAATAACCTACAAGGAAAGAAAGGGTTTATTTTAATTCCGATATTTATGTCCCATTGACTTGCATTGGTTTCCGGTATCGGAATCGGCGATATCCGATACTTTTTCGGTATCGGTCCGATCCAATCCGATCCGATATTTCCCGATATCGGAAGGTATCGCTCAACACCACTCAGGACACATCAGACGTGGAACTAAAAACACAAATAATTGCGGCACATTCATGTTTATGACTAGCTAAATAACAACATAAGAAGATAACTTCACAACAGAATCTTAAATATTCATAAAACAGAGAATATAGATGATTAGAATTTGATTTCCCGTGATGGATAAAGCTCATGGTCCAAGGAGTTGACTACATTAATATCGTTGCCGCCAATTGCATCCTTCTTCATGTGTCTATTGCGTACTACCCAACATGGACTGTCTTCTCAAGATTGACTTTTGGCTGTTTTGACTTCAACATCCAGTCCCTATATCTTACCTCTGGCTAACATACTCTACAATCCGATAATGAGCCAAGACACAGGGATATAAGTTTGATCTCTAATTTTTTCCAGAAATTCCAAAAATCTAATTTGTTCACCCTACATCCTTGCCCCATAAATGTATATCTGGATGCCAGAACTTGGTCTCATGAATATGTTGATAAGACACTGTTTTACTGAAGGTTTGTTCAACACGAAGGAGATTTGCCAAATTCTCTGGGAATCCAGATCTTCCCTTTTAATGGGAGCCTTCCAGACATTTTGGGAGTGTTTGTAAGTATGTATAACTTATCTGGGAAGATTAAAGTTTTTTTTTCCTCTATATAAGTGATAAATGTTAGATTATAGTTTCATAGTTACTAGTGATGAGCGACCATGCTCGCTCCTGCTTTGTACTCGCCCGAGCATCTCACTGCTTGAGATGCTCGGCACTCTACGAGTATTTCCGGGATGCTCAAGCGGGAGTTTGAGTCCCCACCCCGCATGATTGCCCGCCACTCACTGTAATGTTGCAGTCATGTTGGTTGTGGCATTACAGTGATTGGCTGGCCGCACAGCGTCATCGGGTCTATATCAGACCTGACGCCGCCGTGCTCATCACAGTCTACGCTTCAGACAGGCAGAGTAGGGAGAGCTGCTGCTGAGATAGGGAGATAATTGATGGTTTATTAGGGAGGTATTAGGTATTCCACAGTTATATATACTCATTTGAACTAACAGTCCTTCTAAGGACTACTCCAGCTGAATATATTACTGGTGATAGCAGAAGTTAGGCAGGCAGAGTTTGTGGACACTGTATACAACAGAAAATAATCCATTGCACGTTCTGTCTGCTACTGTTACAGATATCCATAGCCCTAGATATCAGGGCTAATTTTATTTTTTGCTCTTAATCCTGATTATTTATATCTATAACGCCACTGCCTAACACCATGCTCATCAGACGTAATCTGATACTGATGTGGTAATACTCGTCACATTTTTTGGAGCGTGCCAAATATTACACTCTAGTTAAAGTCTGCCAGTTGTGTGTTGTTCAACCTATTTACACTTGGTCGCTGACCAATACCACATTTGTAAGGCCACTGCCGAAAATCGTGGTCATCGGACGTGAGCCGATATTACTGCTGTAATAATCGTCACATTTTTTGGAGCGTGCCAAATATTACACTCTAGTTAAAATGGGCAAGGCGAGTGGCAAGGGACGGGGAAGTGGACATGATGCTGATGGTGCATGCAGAGGCCTAGGCCATGGGCAAGATGAAACTGTGCCTGCTGAGGGAGCACAACAAACACCCACATCATGTCGAACTACCATCCTGTTCCAATTTCTAGGGGGCCACGGAACATCAAACACCACTCAGCCAGAGCAGTGTGAAAAGATTGTTGGTTGAATAGCGGATAATGCTTCCAGTCAGTTTGGCACCACCACCATCCTGTCTTCCACACGGTCTAGTCTCAGTAGCCGTGAGTCTAGACCACATATTTCTCACCCTGATTCTCTTTCCTTCCACCATGCCGAGTGTCTGGAGACAAGTGATTCAACACTTGGACACTCTGAAGAGCTGTTCACTTTTCCATTTATAGATTCTGGCATCTCGCCCAGCCCGCTTCAAGTGGGGCAAGAGGAGATCGCATTTGGTGATGCCCAAATATTTGAGAAGCCATGATCACATAAAGGCGATTGTGGGAAAGTGCAATTACTGTCGCAAGAGGTGGATGATGATGATAAGACTCAATTGCCAGAAAGTCAGGAGGGGGTCCAAGGTGCACACGTGGAAGATGAGGTGGTGGACGATGAAGTTACTGACCCACCCTGGCAAGGTAACATGCATTGTGAGGACAGCAGCACAGAGCAGGAGGGAGGCATAGCACCACAACAGGCAGGAAGAAAGAGTGGGATAGCCACAGACATGGAAGTTTCCAGTCCAACTGCTAGGTCTTCCCGAAAAACTGTCCAGTTAACCCAATAAAGGCCATTTGCAACATCTGCAATGCCAGCATCAGCAGGGGCAGAAAAACTACCAGCCTGACCACCACCAGCATGCTCAGGCACATGACCACAAAGCACCCGACTAGTTGGGCTGATCGGCAAGGTCCAGAAACAGTGTCTGCAGGTGACACCACTGCCTCTTCCCCTGTTGTACGTGCACGCTAAGCCTCTGTCCATGATGCAGGCGAAGATGCTTCCCACCCTGCACCTGTCATTGCACACTTGCAACCATCACCATCAGCAACCACGTCCATGTCCTTGTCCCAGGGCAGCGTTCAGTTGTCCCTACCCCAGTCCTTTGAACACAACGTGTGCCATCCCCGCCTTACGTAAGCACATGTCCCAGAACATTAACCGTGCCCTCAACAACTCAGTTACTGGGAAGGTCCACCTAACCACGGACACATGGACAAGTGCTTGTGGCCAGGGACGGTACATTTCACTGATGGCATACTGGGTTAATATACTGGAAGCCGGGATCCAGTCAGACTCAGGGACAGAACACGTCCTCCCGACACTGAGGATTGCAGGCCCTGGGTCAATCAGGGTTGCACCTGCATTCTACAGCTCCTGCACCTCCTCCTCTTCAGCCTCCATCTCCGAAATGACCACATCAGTCGGCAGCTGGAAGCACTGCAACACTGCCTCAGCCAAGCAGCAACAAGCTGTGCTGAAGCTGATATGCTTAGAGGACAAACCACACACTGTTGCGGAGTTGTTGACAGCTGTAACAGAGCAGGCAGATCTGTGGCTGGCACAACTGAACCTACAGCCAGGCATCGTTGTTTGTGACAATGGCTGAAACCTGGTGGTGGCTCTGAAGCTTGGCAACCTCGCACACGTACCATGCCTGGCCTATGTGCTCAACCTAGTGGTTCAGCGGTTTTTCAAAACCTACCCGGATCTGCCCAAGTGCTTGTCAAAGTACACCACATGTGTGTGCCCATTTTAGAAAGTCATCTACAGCTTCCACCGTCCTCACCGTGCTTCAGCAGTGTTTGCAGCTTCAAGCTCACTGAATGGTGTGCGATGTTACCATGTGGTGGAACTCAACCCTGCATATGTTGGGAAGGATTTGTGAGCAGCAGAGGGCAGTTGTGGAGTACCAGCTTCAACATGCCCATCGGAATTCAGGTCAGCCTCCTCACATAAGTGCTGATGAGTGGGCATGGATGTCTGACATCTGTGCCATCCTTCAAAACTTTGAGGACTCCAAGATGGTGAGCGTTGATGGCACCATAATTAGCATCAACATCCCACTTCTCTGTCTACTGAAATGCTCGCTGCTCACAATTAAAGAGGAGGCATTGCAGGCAGAGCATGTTGAGATGAAGCAAGGAACTATACAGGGTGATGCCACACAGCCCAGCCTCATCTCATCTTAACGTGGAATTGGGTGATAATGAGGAGAAAGAGTAAGAGGAACAGGAGCTATTTTCCTGCGTTATAGATAGTACTACCCATACAACAGTCATACCGTTTACTCAGCGTGGATGGCCTGAGGAGATGGAAAATGAGGAGAAGGTCCAGGAGGAGGATGAGGAGGAGAGCATGGACAGTCTTCCTCTTGGTCAGGACAGGGAAGTCTTGGCTGTTGGCAGTCTTGCATACATGACTGGTTGGTCACACTTCTATACCCAAGCTACAAGGAGAACTTTCTATCTCTCCTTCCCATGGCGGAGAGGTCTAATAAAATAGTGCAGTACCAGAAGGCCCTTGTTGAGGAATTATTAAAAAAATTCCAATCTGAAAACGCTGGCGGCAGAAGTCACAGTTCGTTGGACAACCAAGGAGTACATGTGAGGGAGACACAAATACAATGCAGCAGAGGCAGGGGAACACTGTCAAAGGTGTGAGACAGTTTTCTCAGACCCTCCAAGTGCACAGGCCCTGATGCCCAGTGTACTCTGACAAGGAAAGAAACGTTTTGGAAGATGCTGAGGGAGTACCTTGCCAACTGTACCAACGTCCTCCGTGATTCCTCTGTGCCTTATAACTATGGGGTATCCAAGCTGGACACGTGGCATAAACTGGCTCTCTATGCCTTGGAGGTCCTGACCTGCCCTGCTACTAGCGTTTTGTCAGAGCGGATTTTTAGTGCCGCTGGTGGAATTATAACCGTTAGGCGCATTCGCCTGTCAACTGAAAATGCTGACAGGCTGACTCTTATGAAAATGAACAAGAGCTGGATTGGGTCAGACTTCTCAACACAACCAGATGATAGCAGCGGAACATAAAGTCAAATCCAGACATGGGTATATGCTTCCTGATTTTGTCTATTTTCTGTTGTCCTCCTCCTTCTCCACCACCATATAACCAGGGTGACTGTGATGGAACACCCTCATAATTTTTTTTAAGGGTGCTGATGAAGCCCATAGGAATTTTTTTTAGAGACCTACCTCTAACATTCTGTGTGTTATACAGTATGTTCATGTATACCCCTCAAGGGGTAAATGTTTTTAACTTATGCACTTAGTACCTTGTAGATTGTAAGCCCGCAAGGGCAGGGTCCTCTTCCCTCTGAACCAGTCTATCATTGTTAGTTTGTTTACTGTAAGAGATATCTGTATTTGGTATGTAACCCCTTCTTATGTACACCACCATGGAATCAATGGCACTATATACAGTAAATAAATAATAATAATAATAGTGCATGGGCATTACCAGTATAGGAGACCCACTCCTTAACAATGGTGAAAAAAAATTAAAAGAGGACCTCCTCTTTGTCTCTTCAAAGGGGTATTGGAGTGCGTCCAATTTTTTGGCAGCCCTTGCAGTTACTGCATGGGCATTACCACTATATGAGATCCACTCCTTAACAATGGGAACAATTTTTTTTAATGAGGCCCTCCTTTACATCTCTTCAAAGGGGTATTGGAGTGCGTCCAATTTTTTAGCAGCTCTTGCAGTCACCGCATGGGCATTACAACTATAGGAGACCCACTCCTTAATAATGAGAACAATTTTTTAATGAGGCCCTCCTTTTTGTCTATTCAAAGGGGTATTGGATTGCGTCATAATTTTTGGCAGTTCTTGCAGTCACTGCATACGCAATAACATTATAAGAGACCCACTCCCTAATAATGGGAGCAACCAAGCATAGCCGGCTGATGGCCCTCTAACAATAGTGAGGGACAACTGCTGGCCCTCTAACAATAGTAAGGGCCACCTGATGGCCTTGTAAAAATAGGCTTTGTGACTTTCACAGTCCCTCCTTCATAAATGAAACAGGATGTGTCTGATCATGTCTCACTGACCACATGACCAGATAAGGGAGTAAAATGTTAAAGGTATTTTTCACCTTTGAAAACAATGCGAAAGTGCAAAAACGCATCAAAATTGCTACGTGTGTACATAGCCCAAACTGTGGAGGAGCATTTTTGTTTTTGGTTATTTATTTTGCCTTATATACAAGTCATTACCCTGGAAAGAATGTTCCTTAAATTTTTTTTCCCAGGAAAATCCATTTTGGCTTTGTTTTTGTATGTTTTATTGTGAGTCCATAAAAGTGGCGTAATACTCTGACCACGTTGTTGACAGCAGTGACCTGGGAGTCAGAGATGCTTCCAGAGGTCTTCCCCATGCTGCTCCCATATCATTTGAGCTCTGTTACCATCGATTTGGCCAATTTTTAGGCCTCCTCCAGACCTGCGGGGGGGGGGGGGCACAAAAATGCTCAAGTTTCCTATTGAGTTACATTGAGCTCATTGCTCGGGTCTAGCACCCGAGCATTACGATTTGCTCGACTCGAGCATCGAGCACCCAAGCATTTTAGTGCTCGCTCATCACTAATAGTTACATAATTAATATGGCTGGAAAAAGACACATGTCCATCAAGTTCAACTGAGGGATGGGAAATGTATAACCATAATGAGCAATCTGCCGCAAACAGCAAATCTTTCCCTTCTGATTCCAACTCTCGATCCACTGGATCAAGCATTCAGAAGAGAACATTACACATTTATATAATTATTTATGCTACTTTCTTCTTCTAAAAAAAGCTCTCTTGCAAAGTATTCCTCACCACAGTTTTAAAAATAATGAAAATAAGAGATTAAGGACCCCCATCCTAAAGATGAGTGAGGTAATAAGTGATAAATATATTTGGTGGCAAAACTACTGAAGGAGGGGAAAATTGGAAATTTCTTTAGATTCTGTGTAGAGATGAGCGTTGTTCTACTCGAACTGTTCGCCAATCTCAAATTCGAGCTGTTTTGGGCGGTGTTCGAGCCGGTCGGCGAACACGAACAATTTGAGAAAAATTCGGCTGTTCGAGGTTATGTTCGATAACTGTTCGTGCACCAAAATCATAACTGGATTTTTTCTCAGTAATGATGAAAATTAATGTTAATACGCAGTTTGAGTGTACAGCGGGGCGGGGGGAGGGGCAGGGGATGGATCTCTGCAGGAACAATGAAGATCTCCATTTTTTTTTCTCTTTCCCGCATTTGCAGTGGGGAGGTGCAATCTGTCAGCCTATCAGCAGCGCACACACGGAGCGAAGTGCTTTTTTTCACACAAGCAAGGGCATGTGTGATTGGCAGTGTATGTCACATGTCCTTGCCCTATAAGACCAAGCCATTTTCCCCGTCGCCACCATTTTCTCACTGCTGCAGCTGCGTGTTAGACGGCACCGCTGTTGCTGTGTGCGCTATACCTTGTTAATTTCAAGCCAATTTTCGCACAAATATACAGATAGCTTGGGAGTAGGGAATAGTTGTGATTGCAGTCCTTTTAAGGACTAGGTTACAGCATTTCCTACGACTTTTATCAGGCAGGTCTGTGCTCTTAAATAGATAGATTGTGGGAGTAAAGACTAATTGTAATTGGAGTCCTTTTCAGGACTAGGTTACATCAGTTCCTATCAGTTTTTGCCAGGCAGGTCTGTGCCAGTGCTGTGCAAGTTTTTTTCACAGCATTTGGCTGAATCTAGCAAAGCTAATCCTTTTTGGCCTATTGCAGAGTGTGTTAGTCAGTGGAGTAGCCTATCTGTGTTGCAAGATATACCACCTGTGTATAGAATACCAATTTTTTTACTGCACCTAGTGAAGTAAAATCTTTTGGGCATAGCATCATTCTATTAGTCCATCTATACTGACCTCCATCAGGTTGCAAACTGAATATAATTTTTTTCTGCATCTAGCTCTGAAAAAATATTTGGGCTTCTAGCAGTGTGTGGGACTTGGTCTATTAGTCCATCTATACTGACCTCCATCAGGTTGCAAATTAAAAATAATTTTTTTCTGCATCTAGCTCTGAAAAAATATTTGGGCTTCTAGCAGTGTGTGGGACTTGGTCTATTGGTCCATCTATACTGACCTCCATCAGGTTGCAAATTAAAAATAATTTTTTTCTTCATTTAGCTCTGAAAAAATATTTGGGCTTCTAGCAGTGTGTGGGACTTGTTCTATTAGTCCTTCTATACTGACCTCCAGCAGGTTGCAAATTGAATATAATTTTTTTCTGCATCTAGCTCTGAAAAAATATTTGGGCTTCTAGCGGTGTGTGGGACTTGGTCTATTAGTCCATCTATACTGACCTCCATCAGGTTGCAAATTAAAAATAATTTTTTTCTTCATTTAGCTCTGAAAAAATATTTGGGCTTCTAGCAGTGTGTGGGACTTGTTCTATTAGTCCTTCTATACTGACCTCCAGCAGGTTGCAAATTGAATATAATTTTTTTCTGCATCTAGCTCTGAAAAAATATTTGGGCTTCTAGCGGTGTGTGGGACTTGGTCTATTAGTCCATCTATACTGACCTCCATCAGGTTGCAAATTAAAAATAATTTTTTTCTGCATCTAGCTCTGAAAAAATATTTGGGCTTCTAGCAGTGTGTGGGACTTGGTCTATTAGTCCATCTATACTGACCTCCATCAGGTTGCAAATTGAATAAAAAAAATTTCTGCATCTAGCTCTGAAAAAATATTTGGGCTTCTAGCGGTGTGTGGGACTTGGTCTATTAGTCCATCTATACTGACCTCCATCAGGTTGCAAATTAAAAATAATTTTTTTCTGCATCTAACCCAGCCAATAGTTTTGGCCTAATACCACAGTTTGGCCACTCAGCTCTGCTCGGTTACCATCCATTGTTTTTTTGTGCAAACAACTCCAGAGTTGTGAATTAGTTAACCACCAAAATGAGTGGAAAAAGGCCTGCTGCTGGTGGAAAGGGGAATAGGCGTGTTGGGAAGGGGAAAAAAGGTTGTGTCCGTGGGGTAGGTGCAGAAGAAAGACCATCTTCCAGACAAACTAAAATGTCTACTTCTTTTAGCGGACAATGTGATAAGATCCCTTTCTTACGGCCACGCCAATCGCTACAAATTCCAGATGAGGCACAAAAACAGCAGGTGCTTCAACGGATATCAAGTGCTCCTTTAAGTGGGCTCTCCTCCACATCAACTTCAACATCACAAATACTCCAGTCCTCAAAGGTGTCACCCAAATCGCACTTGCTTCCTCACAGCTCCCAAATCTCCAGCTGCCCGTCTGAGTATGAGGTAGAACAGATGGTTGAGTCTGCAGAGCTGTTTACTCATACTATAGCCTGGGAATCAGAGGTCGACTCCAGCGCTTCTGTGAATCCAGACGAGGAAATGATCTGCACTGATGCCCAGAATCTTTATGAGTCGGATCCAGGACCAGACGCAGAAGGTTCTAACCATAATGTAGACCCTCATTCCCAAACTGTAACTCCTGTTGGTGGAGACAATGAGGAAGACAATGATAAGACTCAAATACCTGATTGGAGCGACAACTTTAGTTTTTTGTCAGGGCAGGAACAGGTTGGCTCTGAGGACGACGGGTGTGATAACGCACAGGGTGATGATGATGAGGTCGGAGATCCCACTTACTGTCAACCCACAGTCAGCCAAGAGATGAGGTCAGCAGAGGAGGTGGAGGAAGATGCTAGTGACGACGAGGTCAGGTTGCGCCTTCCTGGACAGAGACGTAGTACTGGAAGCACGTCAACAACTGCATCCTCAAACACAACTCTGCCTCTCACCACAAGTCGTGGTGGCTCTTCAGGTCGCATGGGTGCTAAGCCTTGCATAGCCTGGGCATTTTTTCAGATCGATAAAGATGACCCAACTCGTGTTATCTGTAACATTTGTCAGCAAAAGCTAAGTAGAGGCCAAAAAATACATAGTTTGAGTACTTCATGCATGAACCGGCACATGGACATGAAGCATAAGTTGCAGTGGGAAGCTCAGTGTGCTACAATGCGGTCTAGCCGGCCGGGCCAACCACCGTCTGCCATATCTTGTGCATCCGCGGCCTCTTCATCCTCTGTGACTGGGGGGACAGCAGTCACACCTGTTTTGGGGCGCAGACCTGCCACCTCTTTACCCGCAACAGCCAGCGTGATTGGCAGGTCATCATTTTCTTTGGAGGTGGTAACACCAGCTGGTCTTGAGCGCTGTCCGACATCGATAGCACCACCTTTGGATCAAGGCAACCTAACATGTCCGCCTGCATCTTCCTCACAGACCGGCAGTTTGCCGGGGACACCCTTATCAACCCCGTCTAAGCACAATAGCCAGCCCTCGGTCCCTCAGATGTGGACAAGTAAAAGACCATTTCCTCCTAGCCATGAGAAAGCTAAGAGGTTGAATTTCACCATCTGCAAGCTCTTGGCTACAGAAATGCTGCCTTTCCGCCTGGTGGACACAGAGGATTTTCTAGACCTTATGTCCGTCGCAGTGCCCCAGTACCAGATGCCCAGTCGGCACTACTTCTCAAAGAAAGGTGTGCCTGCGCTCCACCAGCATGTCGCACACAACATCACCGCTTCTTTGAGAAACTCTGTGTGTGACAGGGTGCATTTCACCACAGACACTTGGACGAGTAGGCATGGACAGGGGCGTTACATGTCGCTGACTGGGCACTGGGTAACTATGGTGACAGCAGGACAAGGGGCTGCTGTCCAAGTCTTGCCGTCCCCACGAGTTGTGCGTCAATCCTCTTTATGTCATTTTTCCTCCACTGCTTCTGCCTCCTCAACCTCCTCTCGGTCTTCCAACTGCACCCAAAGCCTGTCTGGTCATGCCACAAGCTTTCCAACTGCGCAGAAGGGATCCTGCACACCTCCTTACTATGCTGGCAGTAGGGCTCAACGTCATCAGGCGGTTTTTACATTGAAATGTCTGGGAAATGTGAGTCCCACAGCTGAGGAGTTGTGGTCAGCTCTGGAGAACCAATTTCATGAATGGTTGTCTCCACTGGACCTGAAACCAGGGAAGGCCGTGTGCGACAATGCTGCAAACCTGGGTGCAGCCCTTCGCCGGGGCAATGTCACACACGTGCCTTGTATGGCTCACGTGTTGAACCTGGTTGTCCAGCAATTTTTAGCCCACTATCCCAGACTAGATGGCCTTCTGCAGAGGGCACGGTCGCTGTGTGCTCACTTCCGCCGTTCGCATCCCGCAGCTCAGCGACTTACATCTCTACAGAAGTCGTTGGGCCTGCCACTTCACCGGCTAAAATGCGATGTGCCTACCCGGTGGAATTCAACTCTGCACATGTTGCAGCGACTGTGGCAGCACCGACAAGCCCTGGTGCAATACGTTCTGACGTATAGCCTGGGCCAACGAGATTCAGAGGTGGGGCAAATCACGCTGGAGGAGTGGTCTCAGATCAGGGACCTATGCACCCTTCTGCACAGTTTTGAAATGGCGACGAAGATGTTTAGTGCTGACGATGCCATTATCAGCATGACTATTCCGGTGATTTACATGCTGGAGCACATGTTAAACAGAATTCGGAGTCAGGTGGTGGCACAAGAGGAGGTGGAGGAAGTAGAGGAGGAGGAGTTGTATGCGGAAGGGCTAACATCTGCAAGGTCCAGACGGTCGGCAGCACCAGGGCGGCAGGCATGTGAGGGTGGGGGAGATGATTTTACCAGGGCGCATGGTAGCAGCCAAACTAGTGAGGAAGGTGCAGGAGCCCAGGAAGAAGTGGAGGACGAACTGATGGAAGACTCATCAGATGAGGGAGACCTTGATCACATTTCTGTTGTGCGAGGTTGGGGGGAGAGGACAGAGGAAGGAAGCATGATTGTTACCTCGCCACCAACACAACAGGGACTTGGTGCTCCTGGATGCGCAACACACATGAGTGCCTTCTTGCTGCACTACCTGCAACATGACCCTCGAATTGTGAGAATTAGAAATAATCCTGACTACTGGGTTGCCACACTGTTAGATCCCCGGTACAAAAGTAAATTTGCAGAAATTATTCCTGCCATAGAAAGGGATGCACGCATGCAGGAGTATCAGCAGAGACTGTTGCAGAATCTTACATGTGCTTTTCCACAAAATACCAGTGGTGCACGTAGTGAATCTCACAGTTCCAACTTGCCAACCGTGGTCTGTATGGAATTGTTCAATAAAGGGCCCAAAATTAAGATAACATAGATGGGAGAGGTCTCTATGAATAGGAATTCCTAAGTATTTGATACCCTGTGAGGGCCAGGCAAAGGGAAAGTTGGACTGGATGGAATCCTATATGGATTTGGGGAGGGAGACATCGAGGGCCTCAGACTTCGCTGCATTGATTTTAAAATTTTACCATGTAACAAAGTGATCTATTTCAGCCATAACAGCAGGGATGGATATATGTGATTGAGTGATATATACTAGGACATCATCAGCAAATAGAGAGCACTTGTACTCGGTGCCTCCCACCTCAATCCACCTAATATTGGGGTTATGGCGAATTGATGAGAGCAGGTGCTCCGTCACTAGGATGTATAAGAGAGGGGACAGAGGACATCCCTGCCTTGTCCCATTGGTGATTGTGAAAGGTGATGAAAATGTTCTGACGCACCCCCTGGGCCTTGGGACACCCGGAGCCGGACCCTTTTTGGTGGATGCTGGTGGTTGTAGTCTTCGTGGCGGCGATCCGGTTCCGTGGCTCAGGGCGGTCAAACCAGTGGCGGAACTATTTATGTGGTTTTGATGTTTAAATGTCCGACTACGCATCCGTGGATTGCGGTCAGAGTGAACCGCCGCTACAGGGCAGACCGCTAAGGCTGGTGTTGTGGGTGCAGCAGAGCGTAGCATAACTCCCCACGGGAGGAGTATAGCCTCAGGGCAGTGTATGCGGAGGATGGGGGTGATGGTGCAGGGCAGCAGCAGTAACGACACGGAGTCAGTGATGCAGTTCAGGGCCTTTACTCACAGTTCTTATTATCCAGACCACGTCTGCAGGTAACGGCTGCCCACGTCGTACTGTGCTCACCAGGTGAGGGGCTCAGACAACTCCCAGATAACTTTGGAGCGCTTCACAGGACCCCCTTTGTGTGTCCTTTGTCTGGCCTTTCTTACCAACACTTCTGTCCGGCTGCCTCGGGCCTCCTCTTGGTAAACTTGGCGCCAGTTTCCCTGACCCTATGTGGTGCCTTCCTAGCGGGTGGAGCAAGGGGCTGCGCCACATAAAATGTCAGAGCCTCCGGTTTCTAGCTGAGGGTCGTTTCCTGCCTCCACTAGTTCGGGGACCGGTCTCCCCCTTTGGCCTGACCCCTCCACGCGGGTGGATTCGGGCGTGCGGTGGCGACTCGCCCGTCCGCACCCCTGGGATCCCTTCATTCCTCGTTCCTGGAGCCTTCTCCGCTCCTCTTCCTTCCTTCTCCCTCTTGCAGGCCTGGGCCTCTGTTACTAGGCCCGCCTCCGGAGCAGAGCTCATGCAGAGCCCCTGCTCCCTGCCACTTCTGCTCAGACTTCTCTGCACTGAACTAAGATGGTGCCCACCTTTTATACTCCCTTCTCAATGCACCCAGGAACTGCTTCCTCCCTGCTCCTGCACTGCAGGGTTCCCCTTCCTCAGTGTTCCCTCCCCCCACTCCAGCCAGGGACAGGGACTGTCGTGCCCATCTCAGGGGCATATTGGTCGCCCTGCCCCACGGCAATGTGGTGTAATGCATGCAGGTGTCGGGTCCTGATCCACACTCCATCCTTATCTGAGAGTGAGATATCACACCTCTGGGTGAGGTGCAATACGTCTGTAGCAACCGAGCCCTCGGTGCTACAGTTCCATTTATCTTCAGCCTAGGTGACGTATTGTGATACAGGGCCGTGATTTTGGCTATAAAAGGGTCCCCTAGACCCCTACCCCAAGCTTTTTAAGAGAATCATATATGGCGTGCCAGGAGACTCTATGGAATGCTTTCTCAGCATCCAACGAGAGTATCTACTTACAAATTTTTAACTGCATCTAGCCCAGGAAATACTTTGTGCCTAGTAGCAGTGTCTGCTAGTCAGCGGATTATCCCGGCTGTTAAGCAAGCTACACCACCTGTAGTTTGGACACTTAATTTTTTCAAAGGAAATGCTTCGGGACCACGGGATACTTAGTGAAGAGCATCAGGAGGCACCCCAAGGCATAGGGGCTGGGACTGGCACTAGGATGCCTTGCGGTGGACAGCCGAGCTCGATCCTTATAAAAGCTTTTTAACTGCAGCAGCTTTAGTGGACGCTACTGGAGCTGGAATTACGCGGCTGCTGGCATGAGACTTGCCCTCCAATAGATCCTTGTAAATGGATTTAAAGTGTATTCATTCAAATTAGAGGGACAATTTAAATTAAAAAGCTTAGAGCTGCCTCCACCACAGGGGGGCTCGCTCGACCCACCAGCGGACAGGCACCAGTATTGGGAGAGGGGGGCTGGCCGTCAGGGTTCACCGCGGCTCTGGCACAAACCCGGCGACACGGAGGTGGCACGGGCAGGAGCGGACTGGCCGTCTCGGCTTCTCACTTTTTGGATTTTAGAAGGGCATGACATGCCTATATCTGTGTCTCCCCCTCCTTTTACTCCTCCACCTCTTTTCTTTTCGCATGACTATATGTACTTGTCACTTTTCCATGTGTTAGTTGTGTCTTCTGAGCAGTTTGTCAGCTTTTGGACACCTTTGAAGGTGTTTTCTATGTGTTTCTATGTGTTTTTGTTTGCCTGCCATTGGTTTTAACGGTGTTCGAAGGTGTTCGACGAACAGTTCGACGAACAGTTCGGCGAACACACGGGTGTTCGACGAACCGAACTCGAACACTACGGGGGTGGCTCAACACTAATTCTGTGCCCCACCCAATTATTTAGCACCAAACCAGTTGCAATGAAGAGATTCCACTATGGCAGAGAGATCAATAACAAGATACCGTACTTGCCGAAAAGATCAAAATCAGTCTTTCACTATTTCCTCCAAAGATCAGTTGTCCTGGGGTTAACTATAATAGTATTCCATAATTCTATTAAATTTCTAGAATGTTTTGACCCCCCAAATCAGAATTTGGGGGCTTCTTTAGTGGATATATGTACATTTACTCTTTTCAATTGAGTGCAGCATCTAATATACCCCCTAAAAAATAGAATCCTTTGGGGAAACAATTGCTCTAAGTCTCCTGTAAAATTAGCTGAAGCAGGTCTCAGTCATCGTGACTCACAAACTATAACAATTTTGATTTACTTTTGCAACTAAAAATACTTCAGTACAGAATAATTTATTACATGGTAATTTAGTATGAATTGGAAATTGATGAGTCAGGAATTTATACTTAGGATTTACATTGTGTCACTCAGCCTGCACAGTCTTCTTATGTAGGATCAGGATTTCAGGCAAGGCATCCTCCAATGGAAAGAATTTTTAGAACCTCAAGGGCTACACAAAATGCAATCTTTCGGATGTGGACATAAGCCGATTCTCAAGGGGTGATGAAATCTGCATTTATTTCATATTTCTAGAATACCCTATCTTGATACCCTAAAAATCCCTCATGGGATAACCAATTTCAGGTTCTTCACCTCCTAACAATCCTTTGGATATACTCTCTGAGTTCTCAAGCCCGGGTGACCCAAGAGAGCAGAATGCCTACAAAAATTTCAACGATGAGAAGGAATTTCTACTTCTTGAACCAGTCTTTGACTCGTAGAGTCGGGAACTTTTTTTTGAACTTTTCTTTCCAATAATTAACCTCAGTCTTCAAAAAGATAAATCTGTGCTAACTCTAGCTTTGTTTAGTCTATTGTATATGACATGTGACTGCAACTATTAGGACTTGAATGGGTCGCCCATCACATTCTATGAACTAAACTTTGAACCTATATACTATAGATATTCTGGTGAACGCAAAATCAGTTTCTTCAAAAACGTTGCTTGAGACCACAAAAGGGCTGCGGGTAAAGAGCAGAACAATGTGAACGCTATAACAGTATCTGCATTTTGGTTAATTGTTGCTCTCCTGCAACAATTCCACAAAGTGCATAACCATATGTTCAATTCTGGGTGTTAGAGAAGGGAAAAAAAACAAATTACCATAGAGTGAAGAGGCACACTGTGTGCTCCAGGCACTCTCGCTAATTCATTCACATGTCAATACAATCTCTATGTATTTAATTTTGATTTACTAAAGGTACTGCGGGCTGGAATTAGAAGGAACCATGGCCCAGAATAGATTTTATGCATGTCTGTATCTTTTCCCAGAGACTCATCTCTATGGTCATCTACAAACTTTATCCTATATAGACCTGACCCTAAGTGAGATTGATAGAAGTGCATACACTTGTTTTATTTTTGCCGCTCCCCGATTCAGGGATCTTCTGTATTTTGATGATTCAATTCAGAAAATATATTTTTTTTATATTGATTAAAAAGTCTAAAGTTTTTCCTATCAGCTGCCCAGCAATGGGAGAGTTAAGGAAAGTCATTCATGTCCTACTTCTTTTGTTGAAACTATTTAGTCTATTGCCCTTTCCCTGTATCTAAATACCCTTAAAAAAAGGCAAAGTGGCATGTTGATGCCCCTCCTGACACTCAGCACCAAAGATAAATGTCTTAGTTGTCCCGCCCCTAGCTACACTAAGTAGACGTATATGGCTACGGGTAACCATTCTTCACTGATGTGCTGTCACACACTATCTGTAATATTTATTTAGTGTTTTGTAGCTTTCTCTCCATATCTCTATTGCCGTAATGTCTTCTCACTATCCAGATTCAATTCAAAGTGAATGCCGCTGAACTTCCGGCCTCGGCTTTTATACAGACTCTGATAGTCCTTCCTGATTGGCTGTGCTGTACCAAGTGATGCGATAGCTGCAAAGCATTATAGGAAAGGCCTCGACTGAGGTCATGTGAGCCTTCTCTGGTTATTGCAAACTTCTGTTTAGTGTAATATGGCGGTGGCTATTTTTTAGCGAGAACCGAATTGCAAAATGTTCAACTTCCCTGAATCCAGTGAATTTGCGAAAATTCAACACTAATTTGATTAGCATTGAATTGGTTCTCTCATCCCATTGCCAAGTAATTTTTTTTTTTACGACAGAGAAATTATTAAAGGGGTTGTCCTCTTATGGCTCAGCAACTGCATAACTTCAGGTCATTCTGAGAGTTCTCATTTAACCCCTTTCTGGCCTGGGGCGTATTAGTACACCCCAGGCCATCACCCCCGGTTCAGTGAGGGCTCCAGCGGTGAGCCCGCACTGAACCGAGCACATGTCAGATGATTATTACAGCTGACATGTGCCCGCAACAGCTGCGGGTGGAAATGCGATCCACTCGCGGCTGTTAACCAGTTAAATGCCGCTGTCAATCTCTGATAGCGGCATTTAACAGCGCTGCGTCGGAAGCGCGTCACTTACCCCGCCCATCGGTGACCCCGTCACGTGATCGCGGGTCATCGAGGGGTGGGCATGACAACCCTGGGTCTGCAGCAGACCCCAGTGGTTGTTATGTAAAGATCGCTATGAGCGCCACCTAGTGGTCGGCGCTCATAGCACAGGAGCATTTCTGCTACATAGAGGTAATCTTTTCATCACTTCTATGTAGCAGAGGCGATCAGACAAGTGCTGCTTCTACTCTCCTATGGAGACTATAGAAGCAAGCAAAAGTGAAAAAAAATGTTTTTAAAAATATTTTAAAAAATTAAAAAAATATAAAAGTTTAAATCATCCCCCTTTTGCCCCATTCAAAATAAAATAATAAAAAATAAACCCAACATACACATACACATATTTGGTATCTCCGCGTTCGGAATCGCCCGATCTATCAATATAAAAAAAGAATTAATCCAATCGGTAAATGGTGTAACAAGAAAAAAATTCCAAACACTAGAATTACGTTTTTTTGGTCGACACAATATTGCAATAAAATGCAATAACGGGCAATCAAAACATCGGATCTACCCCAAATAACCCCAAAAATAAGCTCTCACCCGGCCCCAGATTCCAAAACATGGAGTCGCTATGGGTCTCGGAAAATGGCGCCATTTTTTTTTAGCAAACTTTGGATTTTTTTTCACCACTTAAATAAAAAAGAACCTATACATGTTTGGTGTCTACGAACTCGTAATGACCTGGAGAATAACAATGGCTGGTCAGTTTTAGCATCCAGTGAACGTGGAAAAAAAAAAACAACTGTGGAATTGCATTTTTGTTGCAATTTCACCACACTTGGATTTTTTTTCCCATTTTCCATTACACGATATGGTAAAACTAGTAATGGCGTTTAAAAGTACAACTCGTCCTGCAAAAAATAAGCCCTCACATGGCCATATTGCCCAAAAAATAAAAATGCTATGGCTCTGGGAGCGAGGGGAGCAAAAAACGAAAATGCAAAAATGGAAAATCGCGAAGGGGTTAACTAAAAGCTTGTGATTCACTTGGACGTTGTGCACATGGAACCAGCGGGGTCAGCATTGCAGATAAGCTGTACTAAATACCACGTAGTGAACCTGTAGAAAGGTCCCTTGAAAACAATTCCACTGGTGGTCCCAGGCACACCATTCAGACAAGGCTATAAAGATACGTTATTGATTTTTTTTCTATGTGCCCCTTGAAATATCTATCATGTTACCCAAAATATCAATATGCTTCAAGACCAGGACAAAACTCCAGGATGGTAGAAACGTTTTACAGTGGCTAAAGCTTAGGGGGTCTCCTCAATGACATTCATATGCTCTAATGTGGGCAGAGGTTGGACTAACCAGTGGGTTTCTATTCTATTCTTTGCCATTCGGTAAGTCAACTATTTCAATAAATCATTTTTTATTTCAGGTTTTCTTTTAAAAGTAAATTTGGACATAGCCGCCCCATAGAGCAGGAAAAGTTAAATAAGTAACCACATGAAATCAGCTCTCCAAGAGAAACATTGCTGAAACTTCTTTTAATGGCCTGTCAATAAATATATAGGCGCAAGTAGAGGACTACCCAAACTGGTGCCAAGAGTCAATTTCCATTAGTATTAGTCATTACGCTCCTGAAACTTTTCCAGATTTATCCAAAAGAACAACAAAGTAACGCCTCTTAATGGTCATATTAAAAGGATAGTATTTAGACCACGTTCACACATTCAGTATTTGGTCAGTATTTTGTATCAGTATTTGTAAGCTCAAACAAGGAGAGGAACAATCAGAGGAAAAGTATAATAGAAACACGTCACCACTTCTGTATTTATCACCCAGTCCTGGTTTTGACTTATAAATACTAATGTAAAATACTGACCAAATACTGAACGTGTGAACGTGGCTTTAAGGTGAGTCTCTTCAGCCGTGTTTGCTGTTTAGTCTACTGAAGATTACTAGGACAGCCATACAATTCTTGAAGACTTTCTTGCAATGTTCCCATTTAGGGTCAGACTATAAAAAATCGGCTTTTTTCCAGAAGACTCCACCAGTTTTGTGGCTTTCATCTTCCAGTTACCCAAAAGAATTCTCCAGCTGCAAAGCACAATAGTTGGAACTTGTTTGCTTCCAGAATTGGTTACAAGGGCGACTGGATCACCCGCAGTCCTGACCACATCTCCTGTTGTCACTTGGGTGACTTGTAGGATTACAACAGCCGGAGAGCCACAAGTTGGAGGCATCTTGCGCTTGCCATGATTTTCAGAGTTGGGAATACTGCAGGTACACTGAGCAATTCTACCTTGCCCGACCAGAATACTAAATTCAGATTACAAGAGTCATGTAGAAAGCCCAACACACTGCAGCATTTCATTAATTAATTCCTTTTAATTATCTGATAATTCACAGTTAAACTATTCATACTTATAATCAGCAGGGGGCATGTTAACCATCGCTGGCATACTTTATATGTGCATAGCATTATCAACTCAGAAACACTGCTACCCTGCTACAGTACCACCTACTATAATGCTACACTGCTACATTACTACACTGTTACAGTACCATGCTGCTATACTGCTAGACTGTTACATTACTACACTGTTACAGTACCATGCTGCTATACTGCTAGACTGTTACATTACTACACTGTTACAGTACCATGCTGCTATACTGCTAGACTGTTACATTACTACACTGTTACAGTACAATGCTGCTCTACTGCTACACTGTTACATTACTACACTGTTACAGTACAATGCTGCTATACTGCTACACTGTTACATTACTACACTGTTACAGTACCATGCTGCTATACTGCTAGACTGTTACATTACTACACTGTTACAGTACCATGCTGCTATACTGCTACACTGTTACATTACTACACTGTTACAGTACCATGCTGCTATACTGCTAGACTGTTACATTACTACACTGTTACAGTACCATGCTGCTATACTGTTACATTACTACACTGTTACAGTACAATGCTGCTCTACTGCTACACTGTTACATTACTACACTGTTACAGTACAATGCTGCTATACTGCTACACTGTTACATTACTACACTGTTACAGTACCATGCTGCTATACTGCTACACTGTTACATTACTACACTGTTACAGTACCATGCTGCTATACTGCTAGACTGTTACATTACTACACTGTTACAGTACCATGCTGCTAGACTGTTACATTACTACACTGTTACAGTACAATGCTGCTCTACTGCTACACTGTTACATTACTACACTGTTACAGTACAATGCTGCTATACTGCTACACTGTTACATTACTACACTGTTACAGTACCATGCTGCTATACTGCTACACTGTTACATTACTACACTGTTACAGTACCATGCTGCTATACTGCTAGACTGTTACATTACTACACTGTTACAGTACCATGCTGCTATACAGCTACACTGTTACATTACTACACTGTTACACTGTTACATTACTACACTGTTACAGTACCATGCTGCTATACTGCTACACTGTTACATTACTACACTGTTACAGTACCATGCTGCTATACTGCTAGACTGTTACATTACTACACTGTTACAGTACCATGCTGCTATACTGCTACACTGTTACAGTACCATGCTGCTATACAGCTACACTGTTACAGTACCATGCTGCTATACAGCTACACTGTTACATTACTACACTGTTACAGTACCATGCTGCTATACTGCTACACTGCTACATTACTACACTGTTACAGTACCATGCTGCTATACTGCTAGACTATTACATTACTACACTGTTACAGTACCATGCTGCTATACTGCTAGACTGTTACATTACTACACTGTTACAGTACCATGCTGCTATACTGCTAGACTGTTACATTACTACACTGTTACAGTACCATGCTGCTATACTGCTAGACTGTTACATTACTACACTGTTACAGTACCATGCTGCTATACTGCTAGACTGTTACATTACTACACTGTTACAGTACCATGCTGCTATACTGCTACACTGTTACATTACTACACTGTTACAGTACCATGCTGCTATACAGCTACACTGTTACATTACTACACTGTTACAGTACCATGCTGCTATACTGCTAGACTGTTACATTACTACACTGTTAGAGTACCATGCTGCTATACTGCTACACTGCTACATTACTACACTGTTACAATACCATGCTGCTATACTGCTAGACTGTTACATTACTACACTGTTACAGTACCATGCTGCTATACTGCTAGACTGTTACATTACTACACTGTTACAGTACCATGCTGCTATACTGCTAGACTGTTACATTACTACACTGTTATAGTACCATGCTGCTATACTGCTAGACTGTTATATTACTACACTGTTACAGTACCATGCTGCTATACAGCTACACTGTTACATTACTACACTGTTACACTGTTACATTACTACACTGTTACAGTACAATGCTGCTCTACTGCTACACTGTTACATTACTACACTGTTACAGTACAATGCTGCTCTACTGCTACACTGTTACATTACTACACTGTTACAGTACAATGCTGCTATACTGCTACACTGTTACATTACTACACTGTTACAGTACCATGCTGCTATACTGCTACACTGTTACATTACTACACTGTTACAGTACCATGCTGCTATACTGCTAGACTGTTACATTACTACACTGTTACAGTACCATGCTGCTATATAGCTACACTGTTACATTACTACACTGTTACACTGTTACATTACTACACTGTTACAGTACCATGCTGCTATACTGCTACACTGTTACATTACTACACTGTTACAGTACCATGCTGCTATACTGCTAGACTGTTACATTACTACACTGTTACAGTACCATGCTGCTATACTGCTACACTGTTACAGTACCATGCTGCTATACAGCTACACTGTTACAGTACCATGCTGCTATACAGCTACACTGTTACATTACTACACTGTTACAGTACCATGCTGCTATACTGCTACACTGCTACATTACTACACTGTTACAGTACCATGCTGCTATACTGCTAGACTGTTACATTACTACACTGTTACAGTACCATGCTGCTATACTGCTAGACTGTTACATTACTACACTGTTACAGTACCATGCTGCTATACTGCTAGACTGTTACATTACTACACTGTTACAGTACCATGCTGCTATACTGCTAGACTGTTACATTACTACACTGTTACAGTACCATGCTGCTATACTGCTAGACTGTTACATTACTACACTGTTACAGTACCATGCTGCTATATTGCTACACTGTTACATTACTACACTGTTACAGTACCATGCTGCTATACAGCTACACTGTTACATTACTACACTGTTACAGTACCATGCTGCTATACTGCTAGACTGTTACATTACTACACTGTTAGAGTACCATGCTGCTATACTGCTACACTGCTACATTACTACACTGTTACAATACCATGCTGCTATACTGCTAGACTGTTACATTACTACACTGTTACAGTACCATGCTGCTATACTGCTAGACTGTTACATTACTACACTGTTACAGTACCATGCTGCTATACTGCTAGACTGTTACATTACTACACTGTTATAGTACCATGCTGCTATACTGCTAGACTGTTATATTACTACACTGTTACAGTACCATGCTGCTATACAGCTACACTGTTACATTACTACACTGTTACACTGTTACATTACTACACTGTTACAGTACCATGCTGCTATACTGCTACACTGTTACATTATTACACTGTTACAGTACCATGCTGCTAGACTGTTACATTACTACACTGTTACAGTACCATGCTGCTATACTGCTACACTGTTACAGTACCATGCTGCTATACAGCTACACTGTTACAGTACCATGCTGCTATACAGCTACACTGTTACATTACTACACTGTTACAGTACCATGCTGCTATACTGCTACACTGCTACATTACTACACTGTTACAGTACCATGCTGCTATACTGCTAGACTGTTACATTACTACACTGTTACAGTACCATGCTGCTATACTGCTAGACTGTTACATTACTACACTGTTACAGTACCATGCTGCTATACTGCTAGACTGTTACATTACTACACTGTTACAATACCATGCTGCTATACTGCTAGACTGTTACATTACTACACTGTTACAGTACCATGCTGCTATACTGCTAGACTGTTACATTACTACACTGTTACAGTACCATTCTGCTATACTGCTAGACTGTTACATTACTACACTTACAGTACCATGCTGCTATACTGCTAGACTGTTACATTACTACACTGTTACAGTACCATGCTGCTATACTGCTAGACTGTTACATTACTACACTGTTACAGTACCATGCTGCTATACTGCTAGACTGTTACATTACTACACTGTTACAGTACCATGCTGCTATACTGCTAGACTGTTACATTACTACACTGTTACAGTACCATGCTGCTATACTGCTAGACTGTTACATTACTACACTGTTACAGTACCATGCTGCTATACAGCTACACTGTTACATTACTACACTGTTACAGTACCATGCTGCTATACTGCTAGACTGTTACATTACTACACTGTTATAGTACCATGCTGCTATACAGCTAGACTGTTACATTACTACACTGTTACAGTACCATGCTGCTATACTGCTAGACTGTTACATTACTACACTGTTACAGTACCATGCTGCTATACTGCTAGACTGTTACATTACTACACTGTTACAGTACCATGCTGCTATACTGCTAGACTGTTACATTACTACACTGTTACAGTACCATGCTGCTATACTGCTAGACTGTTACATTACTACACTGTTACAGTACCATGCTGCTATACTGCTAGACTGTTACATTACTACACTGTTACAGTACCATGCTGCTATACAGCTACACTGTTACATTACTACACTGTTACAGTACCATGCTGCTATACTGCTAGACTGTTACATTACTACACTGTTACAGTACCATGCTGCTATACTGCTAGACTGTTACATTACTACACTGTTACAGTACCATGCTGCTATACAGCTACACTGTTACATTACTACACTGTTACAGTACCATGCTGCTATACTGCTAGACTGTTACATTACTACACTGTTACAGTACCATGCTGCTATACTGCTAGACTGTTACATTACTACACTGTTACAGTACCATGCTGCTATACTGCTAGACTGTTACATTACTACACTGTTACAGTACCATGCTGCTATACTGCTAGACTGTTACATTACTACACTGTTACAGTACCATGCTGCTATACTGCTAGACTGTTACATTACTACACTGTTACAGTACCATGCTGCTATACTGCTACATTACTACACTGTTACAGTACCATGCTGCTATACTGCTACACTGTTACATTACTACACTGTTACAGTACCATGCTGCTATACTGCTACATTACTACACTGTTACAGTACCATGCTGCTATACTGCTACACTGTTACATTACTACACTGTTACAGTACCATGCTGCTATACTGCTACACTGTTACATTACTACACTGTTACAGTACCATGCTGCTATATTGCTACACTGTTACATTACTACACTGTTACAGTACCATGCTGCTATACTGCTACACTGTTACATTACTACACTGTTACAGTACCATGCTGCTATACTGCTACACTGTTACATTACTACACTGTTACAATACCATGCTGCTATACTGCTACACTGTTACATTACTACACTGTTACAGTACCATGCTGCTATACTGCTACACTGCTACATTACTACACTGTTACAATACCATGCTGCTATACTGCTAGACTGTTACATTACTACACTGTTACAGTACCATGCTGCTATACTGCTAGACTGTTACATTACTACACTGTTACAGTACCATGCTGCTATACTGCTAGACTGTTACATTACTACACTGTTACAGTACCATGCTGCTATACTGCTAGACTGTTACATTACTACACTGTTACAGTACCATGCTGCTATACTGCTAGACTGTTACATTACTACACTGTTACAGTACCATGCTGCTATACTGCTAGACTGTTACATTACTACACTGTTACAGTACCATGCTGCTATACTGCTACACTGTTACATTACTACACTGTTACAGTACCATGCTGCTATACAGCTACACTGTTACATTACTACACTGTTACAGTACCATGCTGCTATACTGCTAGACTGTTACATTACTACACTGTTACAGTACCATGCTGCTATACTGCTAGACTGTTACATTACTACACTGTTACAGTACCATGCTGCTATACTGCTAGACTGTTACATTACTACACTGTTACAGTACCATGCTGCTATACTGCTAGACTGTTACATTACTACACTGTTACAGTACCTTGCTGCTATACTGCTAGACTGTTACATTACTACACTGTTACAGTACCATGCTGCTATACAGCTACACTGTTACATTACTACACTGTTACAGTACCATGCTGCTATACTGCTAAACTGTTACATTACTACACTGTTACAGTACCATGCTGCTATACTGCTAGACTGTTACATTACTACACTGTTACAGTACCATGCTGCTATACAGCTACACTGTTACATTACTACACTGTTACAGTACCATGCTGCTATACTGCTAGACTGTTACATTACTACACTGTTACAGTACCATGCTGCTATACTGCTAGACTGTTACATTACTACACTGTTACAGTACCATGCTGCTATACTGCTAGACTGTTACATTACTACACTGTTACAGTACCATGCTGCTATACTGCTAGACTGTTACATTACTACACTGTTACAGTACCATGCTGCTATACTGCTAGACTGTTACATTACTACACTGTTACAGTACCATGCTGCTATACTGCTACATTACTACACTGTTACAGTACCATGCTGCTATACTGCTACACTGTTACATTACTACACTGTTACAGTACCATGCTGCTATACTGCTACACTGCTACATTACTACACTGTTACAGTACCATGCTGCTATACTGCTACACTGTTACATTACTACACTGTTACGGTACCATGCTGCTATACTGCTACACTGTTACATTACTACACTGTTACAGTACCATGCTGCTATACTGCTACACTGTTACATTACTACACTGTTACAGTACCATGCTGCTATACTGCTACACTGTTACATTACTACACTGTTACAGTACCATGCTGCTATACTGCTACACTGTTACATTACTACACTGTTACAGTACCATGCTGCTATACTGCTACACTGCTACATTACTACACTGTTACAATACCATGCTGCTATACTGCTAGACTGTTACATTACTACACTGTTACAGTACCATGCTGCTATACTGCTAGACTGTTACATTACTACACTGTTACAGTACCATGCTGCTATACTGCTAGACTGTTACATTACTACACTGTTACAGTACCATGCTGCTATACTGCTACACTGTTACATTACTACACTGTTACAGTACCATGCTGCTATACTGCTAGACTGTTACATTACTACACTGTTACAGTACCATGCTGCTATACTGTTAGACGGTTACATTACTACACTGTTACAGTACCATGCTGCTACACTGCTAGACTGTTACATTACTACACTGTTACAGTACCATGCTGCTATACTGCTAGACTGTTACATTACTACACTGTTACAGTACCATGCTGCTATACTGCTACACTGTTACATTACTACACTGTTACAGTACCATGCTGCTATACTGCTAGACTGTTACAGTACCATGCTGCTATACTGCTAGACTGTTACATTACTACACTGTTACAGTACCATGCTGCTAGACTGTTACATTACTACACTGTTACAGTACAATGCTGCTATACTGCTACACTGCTACATTACTACACTGCTACATTACTACACTGCTACATTACCATGCTGCTATACTGCTACACTGCTACATTACTACACTGTTACAGTACCATGCTGCTATACTGCTACACTGTTACATTACTACACTGTTACAGTACCATGCTGCTATACTGCTACACTGTTACATTACTACACTGTTACAGTACCATACTGCTATACTGCTAGACTTACATTACTACACTGTTACAGTACCATGCTGCTATACTGCTAGACTGTTACATTACTACACTGTTACAGTACCATGCTGCTATACTGCTACATTACTACACTGTTACAGTACCATGCTGCTATACTGCTAGACTGTTACATTACTACACTGTTACAGTACCATGCTGCTATACTGCTAGACTGTTACATTACTACACTGTTACAGTACCATGCTGCTATACTGCTAGACTGTTACATTACTACACTGTTACAGTACCATGCTGCTATACTGCTACACTGTTACAGTACCATGCTGCTATACAGCTATACTGTTACATTACTACACTGTTACAGTACCATGCTGCTATACTGCTACACTGTTACATTACTACACTGTTACAGTACCATGCTGCTATACTGCTAGACTGTTACATTACTACACTGTTACAGTACCATGCTGCTATACTGCTACACTGTTACAGTACCATGCTGCTATACAGCTACACTGTTACATTACTACACTGTTACAGTACCATGCTGCTATACTGCTACACTGTTACATTACTACACTGTTACAGTACCATGCTGCTATACTGCTACACTGTTACAGTACCATGCTGCTATACAGCTACACTGTTACATTACTACACTGTTACAGTACCATGCTGCTATACTGCTACACTGTTACATTACTACACTGTTACAGTACCATGCTGCTATACTGCTAGACTGTTACATTACTACACTGTTACAGTACCATGCTGCTATACTGCTACATTACTACACTGTTACAGTACCATGCTGCTATACTGCTAGACTGTTACATTACTACACTGTTACAGTACCATGCTGCTATACTGCTACACTGTTACATTACTACACTGTTACAGTACCATGCTGCTATACTGTTACATTACTACACTGTTACAGTACCATGCTGCTATACTGCTACACTGTTACAGTACCATGCTGCTATACAGCTACACTGTTACATTACTACACTGTTACAGTACCATGCTGCTATACTGTTACATTACTACACTGTTACAGTACCATGCTGCTATACTGTTAGACGGTTACATTACTACACTGTTACAGTACCATGCTGCTACACTGCTAGACTGTTACATTACTACACTGTTACAGTACCATGCTGCTATACTGCTAGACTGTTACATTACTACACTGTTACAGTACCATGCTGCTATACTGCTACACTGTTACATTACTACACTGTTACAGTACCATGCTGCTATACTGCTAGACTGTTACATTACTACACTGTTACAGTACCATGCTGCTATACTGCTAGACTGTTACATTACTACACTGTTACAGTACCATGCTGCTATACTGCTACACTGTTACAGTACCATGCTGCTATACAGCTACACTGTTACATTACTACACTGTTACAGTACCATGCTGCTATACTGCTACACTGTTACATTACTACACTGTTACAGTACCATGCTGCTATACTGCTACACTGTTACAGTACCATGCTGCTATACAGCTACACTGTTACATTACTACACTGTTACAGTACCATGCTGCTATACTGCTACACTGTTACATTACTACACTGTTACAGTACCATGCTGCTATACTGCTAGACTGTTACATTACTACACTGTTACAGTACCATGCTGCTATACTGCTACATTACTACACTGTTACAGTACCATGCTGCTATACTGCTAGACTGTTACATTACTACACTGTTACAGTACCATGCTGCTATACTGCTACACTGTTACATTACTACACTGTTACAGTACCATGCTGCTATACTGTTACATTACTACACTGTTACAGTACCATGCTGCTATACTGCTACACTGTTACAGTACCATGCTGCTATACAGCTACACTGTTACATTACTACACTGTTACAGTACCATGCTGCTATACTGTTACATTACTACACTGTTACAGTACCATGCTGCTACACTGCTAGACTGTTACATTACTACACTGTTACAGTACCATGCTGCTATACTGCTAGACTGTTACATTACTACACTGTTACAGTACCATGCTGCTATACTGCTACACTGTTACATTACTACACTGTTACAGTACCATGCTGCTATACTGCTAGACTGTTACATTACTACACTGTTACAGTACCATGCTGCTATACTGCTAGACTGTTACATTACTACACTGTTACAGTACCATGCTGCTATACTGCTACACTGTTACAGTACCATGCTGCTATACAGCTACACTGTTACATTACTACACTGTTACAGTACCATGCTGCTATACTGCTACACTGTTACATTACTACACTGTTACAGTACCATGCTGCTATACTGCTACACTGTTACAGTACCATGCTGCTATACAGCTACACTGTTACATTACTACACTGTTACAGTACCATGCTGCTATACTGCTACACTGTTACATTACTACACTGTTACAGTACCATGCTGCTATACTGCTAGACTGTTACATTACTACACTGTTACAGTACCATGCTGCTATACTGCTACATTACTACACTGTTACAGTACCATGCTGCTATACTGCTAGACTGTTACATTACTACACTGTTACAGTACCATGCTGCTATACTGCTACACTGTTACATTACTACACTGTTACAGTACCATGCTGCTATACTGTTACATTACTACACTGTTACAGTACCATGCTGCTATACTGCTACACTGTTACAGTACCATGCTGCTATACAGCTACACTGTTACATTACTACACTGTTACAGTACCATGCTGCTATACTGTTACATTACTACACTGTTACAGTACCATGCTGCTATACTGTTAGACGGTTACATTACTACACTGTTACAGTACCATGCTGCTACACTGCTAGACTGTTACATTACTACACTGTTACAGTACCATGCTGCTATACTGCTAGACTGTTACATTACTACACTGTTACAGTACCATGCTGCTATACTGCTACACTGTTACATTACTACACTGTTACAGTACCATGCTGCTATACTGCTAGACTATTACAGTACCATGCTGCTATACTGCTAGACTGTTACATTACTACACTGTTACAGTACCATGCTGCTAGACTGTTACATTACTACACTGTTACAGTACAATGCTGCTATACTGCTACACTGCTACATTACTACACTGCTACATTACTACACTGCTACATTACCATGCTGCTATACTGCTACACTGCTACATTGCTACACTGTTACAGTACCATGCTGCTATACTGCTACACTGTTACATTACTACACTGTTACAGTACCATGCTGCTATACTGCTACACTGTTACATTACTACACTGTTACAGTACCATACTGCTATACTGCTAGACTTACATTACTACACTGTTACAGTACCATGCTGCTATACTGCTACATTACTACACTGTTACAGTACCATGCTGCTATACTGCTAGACTGTTACATTACTACACTGTTACAGTACCATGCTGCTATACTGCTAGACTGTTACATTACTACACTGTTACAGTACCATGCTGCTATACTGCTAGACTGTTACATTACTACACTGTTACAGTACCATGCTGCTATACTGCTACACTGTTACAGTACCATGCTGCTATACAGCTACACTGTTACATTACTACACTGTTACAGTACCATGCTGCTATACTGCTACACTGTTACATTACTACACTGTTACAGTACCATGCTGCTATACTGCTACACTGTTACAGTACCATGCTGCTATACAGCTACACTGTTACATTACTACACTGTTACAGTACCATGCTGCTATACTGCTACACTGTTACATTACTACACTGTTACAGTACCATGCTGCTATACTGCTAGACTGTTACATTACTACACTGTTACAGTACCATGCTGCTATACTGCTACATTACTACACTGTTACAGTACCATGCTGCTATACTGCTAGACTGTTACATTACTACACTGTTACAGTACCATGCTGCTATACTGCTACACTGTTACATTACTACACTGTTACAGTACCATGCTGCTATACTGTTACATTACTACACTGTTACAGTACCATGCTGCTATACTGCTACACTGTTACAGTACCATGCTGCTATACAGCTACACTGTTACATTACTACACTGTTACAGTACCATGCTGCTATACTGCTACACTGCTACATTACTACACTGTTACAGTACCATGCTGCTATACTGCTACATTACTACACTGTTACAGTACCATGCTGCTATACTGCTACACTGCTACATTACTACACTGTTACAGTACCATGCTGCTATACTGCTACATTACTACACTGTTACAGTACCATGCTGCTATACTGCTACACTGTTACATTACTACACTACTACACAGCTACACTAGTACCCTGCTGCAGTGCCATGCTACTATATGGCTGCAACAGCTACACTAATGCACTGATACATTACTACACTAACTACACAGCGGGTACTCCCAGCAATATACAAATCTGACAAATGATGGAATCAAAACACCCAAATCACTGCAATACTACACGTCTGTATTACTACACTGCTATACTGAAAAATCTATTAATATCTATCTATAATAATTATCATTATCTATCTCTCATATCTATCTATCTATCTATATATCCCATATCTATCTATCATCTATCTATCTATCATCTATCTATATATCCCATATCTATCTATCATCTATCTATCTATCCATCTATCAATCTATCCATCTATCCTTCTATCTATCTATCTATCTATCCATCTATCTATCTATCCATCTATCCTTCTATCTATCTATTCCATCTATCATCTATATATCCCATATCTATCTATCTCTCATATCTATCATCTATCTATCTATCTATCTGTTTATCTCTAATATCTATCTATCTATCTATCTATCTATCATCTATCTATCTATCCTTCTACTGTATCTATCTATCTATCTATCACAATCCTTGTTACAGTCTTGTCAGCTCTTCTCGGAGTCCTGGATGATATGTCTACGTCCCGTGTGACTCTACTACATAACTTGATTTCCAAAATAAATAAATGTGAGCAGCCAAGGAGCTAAATGGATACCAGTCTGGGTCCCTGTAGAGCCGCTCGCTGCTCTTATTTGAATTCAGGTTATAGCAGAATTAATTCTGTAAGGAAGAAATCACTTCAGTTGCAGACAAAAGACAAGGGGCCCAGGTTAAATCTGTACCCTCACCCACTTATTAATACCAGTGGGGGGCAGATGGGGAGAAGGGTCTGAACTTTTGAACCCAGGTCTGTCTGTAGGCATGAAATTCAAAAATTACTGGCATCAATTCACATTTACAAGTTTGAGGCATTTTTCTTTAAAACTTTTTTTGCTTTTTCATTATACATTTGTATTGTGACTTATATGAAGACCAGCATCCAACTAGTTAAAATAATACATATAAATCCCTTCACATCCTTGAATGCTGTTTTTTTTCTCTATTAATTTAGATATTTATATACCTTCATGGGAAATAGAGCCTCTTTTCTGGCACAGAACTCCAAATCCCCTCTATGGTCATAAGATAAATTCTAAAATTCTATCAACCTGCAGCCACCACTAGGGGGAGCCCAGAAGCTAACTGAATACTGTTGATGCTTTGAACTCAATACTAAATTAGTATGCAGTATGCTCTTGAGCGCCATCTAGTTGTGGCTGCAGGGAGTCAATATGTTATGCCATAAAACAATGTCTGCGCAGGGGATTTGGAGCTGTGTACAAGAAAAATAGAGCTTGAAATACATGTGATAGTTTTACTAAACATTTTATTGGACTTTACATTTTTACACATATTTACTCTAAAACATAGTAAAAACATCAATGTCATGAGGAGCTAGAATGATTAGTAGCTTAAAGTATTGTCCACTACTTGTTTTGTCCACTTTTGGGGACCTTTATTTATATGAATGTATATTGGGCTAAATTAGTTTTCGTTAAAATTGATATAACTTCTGTGTTGAACTCTCTATTGCTGGCTGCAGAATGAGTTAACTGAGTATCCATCAGTGAGCTCATTCTGACAGATAGTTTGTAACTCATTAATCTGTTTTTTTCTGAGCTCCTCTCAGCCAATGACCACATCAAAGTTGAAAGGAGGGCTAAAAATAATTTTAGAATTTTAGCAACTGGTTTTCATAAAAAAAAAAATGAATAACCTCTGTGCTCCACTGTCTATTGCTGGCTGCAGAATGAGTTAACTGAGTATACCCCAGTGAGCTCACTCTGGCAGGAAGTTGGTAACCATGTAGCTCCTCCTCTCAGCCAATGATCGCGTAAAAGTTGAAAAGGGGGCTAAAAATCACTTTAGTAATTGGTTTTCATTAAAAAAAAATATATAACCTCTTTGTTGGACTGTCTATTGCTGGCTGCAGAATGAGTTATCTGACGGTCCACCAGTGAGCTCAGTCTGACAGGGAGTTTGTAACCCTTTATCTGTCTTTTTCTGAGCTCCTCTCAGCCATTGACCACATCAAAGTTGGAAACAACGAGCCTATAAAAGCAAACCATTTTTAAATGAAACCAAATTGCAAAAATGTTTTTTTTTTTTTTTTTTTTAGCCTCAAATTAAGTAAAATAAAATGTCCACAAAGATGGACAACCCCTTTAAGATATTAGGGGCTACAATGCTAGTTTCCTGATGACACTGGTGTTTTTGCTATGATTCAGAGTGAATATAGTAGCAGATACAGTCCATTAAAAGGTGTAATAAAACTGGTCGGCTCGGGAAATGGTAAAAAAAATAAATATAAAGTGTCTATGACGTCTTTACGGCCGGTCAATAGTTTCCCGGTGCGGCCGGCTTCTGTCATTGCACTCTCCTTTACAGCGCAGAACTGGCTGCTGCCCGGCTCACCAAGGTTACACACAAGTACACACACAGACATGCACAAGTCCCACGGCACGGGGATGGAGGGGAAGGTCACGGGAAGCCTCTTCTTTACCACTGTCTGCAACTCTGCTGCTCACTTTGGCTGCACTCTAATGAGACAGTACTAGACAGACCTGGACATTTTTTTTTGGGTGCTGCTAGGTCTTTTCTAGAGGAAGAGGGAAAAGATGGGGTTGGGTGGTGGGGGGGTACGTAATAGGATGAAGATGCTGCCCCCCCCACACACTATGGAGAGGAGATGGAAGGAGACAGTACCTGGTGGGAAGCAGTCAGGTAGCCGGTTGGGTGATATGGATAGTAAACCAGGCAGGAGCACTGAGCGCACACACGCCTCCTCTCACCGGCTCCCACGACCTCCACTTGGGAGGGGTGCTTGGTCCTCCTCCACTGACGGGGCGCCGGGCTGTCCAAAGGGCCGGCTCTTCCATTAGGCAAAATTAGGCATTGGTGTAAAGAGGATGGTGGAGAGGGGGACGGGGATCAGGAGAGCGCAGAGATGCGGGCAGTTCAAAGAGCGGTGCGGTGATCAGCTCTTTCAATTGCGGAGTGTCTCTTTCAGCAGCAGGAGGAGGGGGCGATGGGAGATCGAGTCTATGCGGAAGGAGAAAGGCTACAGTTTCACATGGTGCATAAGTTCATTTTGCAGGGACCCCCCTCTGATCACACATGGATTATTAGGATTATGACTCGCTCGCCTGCCGAGCACAGGGAGCGTAGTTGGTGTTGCACGCTTCCTGTCCTGTGTATTGATGAGACGGGGGAACGCGCGTGGCGGCTGACTCTCAACACTGACCCGGCTGCAAGAGAGAGATGAATGCAGCCAGACAGCACAGAATAGCTTTCCTTCCAGCAGTCATAATCGCATCTTAATTAGGTTCTGACGGCGGAGCTAGCACTTCACCGGCACGAGACGAGTCCGGCTTAACCACTTCAGGACCTGCTCATTCCTTAACCTCTAGCTGCTCCAGGCGAATAAAGGACAGTGACTTCGAAGACGTGATGTAACCCTTTGGCTCTGTTCAGACACAGATGTTTTTTAGGTGTTCAAAAACTACGACGTTTTCAAATACAAACTGCTTTAGGAAAGGCTCATTTTTTTGGAGAAGTTTCTGTAGATGTTCCCACGTGCAAAAAATGCGTTTTTTTCCATTCCTTTTTTCTGCAAAATACACATCAAACTGCTCTGATTACTCCATTTTTAGGCATTTTTCCCTCTTTTTCATGCATTTTTCTTTCAGATTTGTAGTGTTTCTTTTAGTTCAGAAGCACTTAAAGGTTATGTGAACACGGCACCTTTTTCTGGCGGATTTTGCCCAAAATCCGTCTAAAAATATGCCACTAAAGTGCTCTATAAAATGGACAGTGCACATAGTAACGTTAAAGCGATACCGCAGTGCCCATGTTTCATCTTATGTCACTTCTTTTAAGGGCTCCTGCAGATGACCGTGTGTTTGTTAAACGTGCAACCCAACAAAACATTTGATCGGACTCGGACCGATTCAATGGGCCGTGCACATGTCAGATTTTTTCATAAGGCAGAGGCTGTCAGAGGGAAAATCCCAGCATGCACGATTTGCATCGGATATTTGGATTGCACTTGGCCATGCAAGTCAATGAGTCCATGGAAAAAATCAGACTGCACTCGAAAGACATCTGAGTGCAGTCCGATTTTCGCACACTGACAGAATGGAGAAGATGGAGACATTTTCTTTCTCCGTCTTCTCCTCAGCCGAGAGAATCGGATCACACCGTGATCACACTAATCAAATTCTGATCAGAGTGTGGTTACCATAATAGGCTCAATTCTCTTGGATGAAAGAAAATACGGTGGTATGACCCTAGTCTAACTGCTTCAAGGTTCAGAAACCCTGGAGAGGTTATAAGAATGTTCATTCTTCAGCGGCTTCCGCCCACTCTTTATGCTTTAGTAGTAAAGATGCTGGTGGCAGAGTTGCTTCAACAACAACGGCACAGGCACCAGGGAAGCCGGGGTTTTCCTGAAGCAGTGACGCGCCCCCTGGGGCCGTGGGGTACTCGGAAGTCGGGCCGGTCGGTTCTATTGGGGTAATCACGGCGGCAGTGACCCGGTCCGTGGCCCAGGGCGGTCAATCAATGTAAAGTCAATTGGGGGAATAAAGAAAATAGGAATAAAGTTCGAGACGCCACCTGTGGTATGCGGCTATATGTGGCCGCCGCTGCGGTGCAGATCCACTGGGGCTGATGGCGACGCAGCAAAGATGGTTCAGCTCTCCACGGGCAGAGCTAAGCTCCAGGGCAGTATATAGGGCTTGATGAGGTCGATGTTGGTGTAGTAATTAAGTCAAGGACACAGCGGGGTGCAGTCTTCAAGTATTTGTTCACAGTTGTTAAGTTGCTCCAGGTTACAATTACCGGTTTATAACCGCCCACGTCGTCCTGTGTCCTCCGGGGTAGTGATCCAACCAACTCTCAGATAACTTAGCTGCACTTGAACAGGACCCCTTTCTGTGTACCCCTCCAGGTCGTCTCTCTCCTGCCCGGCGCCTCACACACAGTGTCCCGAGCCAGTGGCCGCGGGCCTTGTTGGGCGACGTCTTTTCTGTCCCCTTTGTCCTATATGGCCACCTTTTTCTGCGAATGTGTGTGGTGTTTGGTTACGGCACATGAAGATACCGCAACCTCCGGTTTGCTAGCTGAGTCTTGTAGTCCTCCACTAGTCTAGGACCAGTCCCCTTCTGCGACCTGATCCCTTCACGGTCAGCGTGAACTCGGGCGCACAGGTGGCATCCCGCACTCGCCGTGCCCCTCGGATCCTTTCTCTTTCTGGAGCCCCTCTCACTGCTCCGGTGTTCTCTCCTCCTGGGCCCCTTCGCTGTCAGGACCTTACTCCTCACGGTCCTCTGAACAACCAACCTCCTGCTCCAAGGACTGGAACCAGGAAAATGGACTCTTCTAAATGTTTCTACCCTTCTTTTATACTGTTCTGTCTGAGCTCCCCTAAACTACTTCCTCCACCCACCTCTTCTACTTAGTTCCACCTCCAAACAGGGACCGGGTCTGTGCTCTCCCTCAGGAGCTAGCTGGACCCTCCCTCACGAGTGGTGTAGTGTTGGATGTGAGTGTTTGGTCCCGGGTAGTGCTCCCTCCGTATCTTAGAGTGGGGTACCACACCTCTGGCTGAACTGCAGTACCTCTGTGGCAACTGGACCCACAGGGGCGCCACAGCAGCTTCAGCTGCGAAAACTCAGCAGCTACACAGGCAGCAAAATATCGCAAATGTGGACATATCTGAATTCTGCACTTTAGGCCACGGCCCCACTATCAATATTTGGTCAGTATTCAGTCAGTATTTGGTCAGTATTTTTTCTCAGGAGTGAAAAAATAGCATTTCCTAAAAAAAAATTGGAAAAGATTTTAGGCTGATGCATTTTTGCAGCCTTCTGATTTACCGCCTAGTTCGGATGGATTCCATCGGGATCTGCTTCAAAGAAGCGCCATGAACTTTCTTTTTTTTTCCAGTAGGAATTTCTTCAAAACGCTCAAAAAAGCTGTGTACAGCGAAGAGGAGCAGCATTGGGATGAATAGGAATTGTCTTTCAAGCGTTTTTAGGCAATTCTTGTCCACTCCAAAAAAAAATTCTCAAAAAAACTCCAACTTCACATAGCTTTTATGCTTCGGCCTTTTTTAGGACATTCACACCGAGGGATCTTTTTTTTTAGATATATTTTTTGATCGAGGCAATCCAAGAACTTCAGCTTTTTTATATTTTTCTGTTGACAAAGCTGTATAAAGTCTTTTTTTTTTGCTAGACACAGTATTTTAGTCATCTATATGATTTTATGTAAAATAAAATTGCATTGTTTTTATGCCATGGACCGTATAGTATAAAGTACCGGACTTCACTTCAGCGGTTGGTAGAATTACAAAAATACAATTTTTTTAGTTTTTTCAAAACTTTTGTACTGTTGCAAAATTTAAGCAAGTATGTTTTGTCAATAATAATCACTTTAGGGACACCACTCTCCGAGATCTGTAACTTTTTTATTGCATATGTTTGCAATGATGTAGATACATAGGGCTTTGGGTTTTTTTTTTGAAGGAACTAGTTGTAGTCTTAACACCATTTCAACAAAAGTAGTGTTGTTCACTCTGGTGTGGATGAGGGGATATGCTGGAGTTAGACCCTATTGATTCATGAAGCTTTGCACTCCTGTTAACGAATCTGGAACGCCTAACGAGTGGCGTGCAATTCCATGCATTACATTAGGAATCTCACTCCAGTCACAGACTAGAGTGAGATTTCTGGAACACAGAATGCTGCAGCTCGTCATGAATTAGAAGACCTGTGACGTCACCCCCCACCGCACCCCGTCACACCCCAGCTTTGCCCATATTGGCGGAGTTGAGAGAAACCGGTGAGAAAACTGCAAAAGTTGCAAAGTTTAGGTGTAACTCCAAGTTGTGCCTACATTTTTTGACTTTTCAAAGCTTTGAAGCCAGAATTATGTCCTGAAAGCTCTAAGTTCCCACAAGGAGTAGTTGGTACCTTTTTTTCTGCTGCATATTTTCACGTGCAAATCAACGCTCAACGTATTCTAGTTCCGCAAGGTGGATGAGATTTAGATTATTCTCATGCCCAATGTCCTGCTTTTTTAAAGCTGAGGACATTGACCTAAGCTTTTGAAATTCACATTATGTCGATTTCTCTCCTGTAAATATGTATTTTACTTGCAATTTTTTTCCCATAGACATGAATGTGATGTGGAAAATCTGCAGATAAAAACTGCATATGCTTTTTTTTAGTGATTTTCATAGCGGAGACGCAGCAAAAATGCATGTAAACCACTCATGACTTTATCAATCAAGTTTTATCAAGGTCCAGTAACTCAAAAAAAAAATAAAATAAAATAATTTTATGTAAAATTCGACTTAGCAAAAAACAGCAGCTAAAAAGGTGATACAAATGCATGTAAAAAAAAAACATGTAAAAAAAACCCTCACAAAAATATGCAACATAAAATGCAAGCAGCCTAAATTAGCTTATAGGTGCAGGAATGCTACAAAAAAAATCTAAAATCTAAAATACATATCATACATGAAAAAATGTTTTTCCACTTTTATCTTGGTACATTTTGTTAAACTTAAAGGGGCTTTCCAGTTTCAGAAAACCCCTCTTCTCCAGGTGTAGTTTGTTTTTAAAGAAAACAAACCTGGCTTTACTCCCCCTTTATTCCCCCTTCCTGGGTCCAGCGTAGTGGTCAATAACAACTGTGGCATTATGGGGTGGCTCCCTCTGTCAGCCCATTGGCTCCCCACAACATGATCGGCCACCAGGACTGCCTGAGGCATGGCTTAATAGATAGTTAATTATGGATTAGTCCAATAATGCTTTGAAATACAATGTTAGCGAAGAAAGGATCATAGCTTCTAGATTCCTAGTGAGAGAAAAAGAAAGTTAAGAGTTTTCCAGTTTGAGAAAACCCAAATTCCCATGCTGCAGTTTGTTTTAAGAACAAGCAAATTGAGCTTAATTCCCTCTGCCTGGGTCCAGAGCTGAGTCTCCGCACCTGCTCCCAATGTCTAGTATTGTCTGCAGCCAATAAATGAGTGCTCTGATTGACTGCAGCGCTGTTGATTTGATGTGAAGTCAGCACTGAAGACAGTAATAGAAACTGGGAGCAGCAGCGGAGACTCAGCGCTGTACCTTGGAACAGTGAATAATGCTCACTTTATTTCAAAGCATTATTGGGCTTAGCCATAACTATCTATTAAGCCATGCCTCTGGCAGTCCTGGTGGCCGATTGTGTTGCGGGGAGCCAATGGGCTGAGAATAGTGAGTGCAGCTCTGGAGTATAATACAGGATGTAACATTAAGATTAAGTAATTTAATGTATGTACACAGCGACTCCATCAGCAGATCAGTGACAACAGTTCAATTTTGAGGATGTAAGGAAAGAAAGGATGCAAAATGAAGCCCAAAAGTTCCAATTTCGAATGGATCCATCTTGAAAAATAAGAGATTTTCATCCATTTTGATCTGTTTTTAATGTATTTGTTTTAACTAGAAGGATCTCTGTTCAGCCCTATTGTTCTGGGCATGCACATTGCTAAAGAAAACCCATTAACAGGCGACATCCCATTATGATCCATTTCTAATAGACTTTAATGTTTTAAAGTTGTAATCCGTTTTTTTGGGCTGGACAAAAATGTTATGCAGACTATTTTTTTTTTAAGCCAACTAAAAAAACTACAGCTGGAAAGGAGGCAAACTGGAGCTATGTAATGACACTTCCAATCCTACTTAAATGAATGGATCCTGTACTGGAGCATTTTATTCTTATTTTTATGATCCTACAACAGATCCAAAAATGGAAATTACTACTGGATACATGAACTCAGCCTTTAATTTTTAATTTGGCCAAATCTTTATGGATATTAACTATGACATTTTGTTCACATCACATCAGAGTATTCCCATTTAATACGATACCCCATAACATTATGATTGGTGGTTGTCCAACCTCCAAGATTCCAAAAAGTCTTAAAGATAAAGGGATCTTCGCACTTTTCACTTGTTAACTTGGGCAAAGCTGTAACATTGTATTTTTAGACAGCGTGTATCCAAATTGAGCAGAAAGAACCTCCTGTTTTCACGTCTCGGCTCGTATTTGAATAATGGGGTCAGGACTTGGTCAGGTGGTCAAATTGCTGACGTTAAGACTTAAGAGTCATGATTCTTCATCACACGTTATGAAACATTTTGCAGCTTGAAGAATGCCGTGTTCTTTGATCAGCACAAGAACATCCCGTCCTCAACTGCACACTTTACATATATATGTTTGGAATGTCACATGATGCTCTCCCTTCTTAAAACTAATTAGGAGAAGACTTCCTAGCACCATGTTAGGCCACGGAGAAGAAACCTGTCTCCCTTAATAGACACTGTACACATTTCCATGTTAAGTGCTGTATCAATAATCAAGATGGACAGGTCACATTAGCCAAATTCTGCAGCGCTTTACAATTCAGACAATTTACAGACATTACTGGCACTGTCCCCATTGGGGTTCACAATCTACATTCCCTATCAGTATGTCTTTGGAGTGTTGGAGGAAACCGGAGAACCCGGAGGAAACCCACGCAAACATGGGGTAGTCCCATTTTATAAATTGATGACATATCACTAAGGCCGGTTTCACGCAAGTGTTCATCCTATATCCCCGTCAAGAGTATAATGAATACACAAAAAACAAGATTCAAACATTTCCCTGAAGGGGCTTATGACTTCAAAATACATGTCTCCAATTTTGGGCCCATCCTGGTATAAATGTCTCCAATCCTGGTATATATGGGCACATCCTGGTATATCTGACCCTCCATCCTTGGCCCATCCTGGTATACAGTGGGGAAAATAAGTATTTGATACACTGTCGATTTTGCAATTTTTCCCACTTACAAAGAATGTAGAGGTCTGTAATTTTTATCACAGGTACACTTCACCTGAGAGACAGAATCTAAAAATAAATAACACACATTGTATGATTTTTACATAATTAAGTTGCATTTTATTGCATGAAATACAGTACAGACCAAAAGTTTGGACACACCTTCTCATTTAAAGATTTTTCTATATTTTCATGACTTTGAAAATTATACATTCACACTGAAGGCATCAAAACTATGAATTAACACATGTGGAATTATATACTTAAGAAAAAAGTGTGAAACAACTGAAAATATGTCTTATATTCTTGGTTCTTCAAAGTAGCCACCTTTTGCTTTGATGACTGCTTTGCACACTCTTGGCATTCTCTTAATGAGCTTCAAGAGGTAGTCACCGGAAATGGTTTTCACTTCACAGGTGTGCCCTGTCAGGTTTAATAAGTGGGATTTCTTGCCTTATAAATGGGGTTGGGACCATCAGTTGTGTTGTGCAGAAGTCAGGTGGATACACAGCTGATAGTCCTACTGAATAGATTGTTAGAATTTGTATTATGGCAAGAAAAAAGCAGCTAAGTAAAGAAAAATGAGTGGCCATCATTACTTTAAGAAATGAAGGTCAGTCAGTCCGAAAAATTGGGCAAACTTTGAATGTGTCCCCAAGTGCAGTTGCAAAAACCATCAAAAGCTACAAAGAAACTGGCTCACATGAGGACCGCCCCAGGAAAGGAAGACCAAGAGTCACCTCTGCTTGTGAGGATAAGTTTATCCGAGTCACCAGCCTCAGAAATCGCAGGTAAACAGCAGCTCAGATTAGAGACCAGGTCAATGCCACACAGAGTTCTAGCAGCAGACACATCTCTACAACAACTGTTAAGAGGAGACTTTGTGCAGCAGGCCTTCATGGCAAAATAGCTGCTAGGAAACCACTGCTAATGACAGGCAACAAGCTGAAGAGACAAGTTTGGGCTAAAGAACACAAGGAATGGACATTAGACCAGTGGAAATCTGTGCTTTGGTCTGATGAGTCCAAATTTGAGATCTTTGGTTCCAACCACCGTGTCTTTGTGCGACGCAGAAAAGGTGAACGGATGGACTCTACATGCCTGGTTCCCACCGTGAAGCATGGAGGAGAAGGTGTGATGGTGTGGGGGTGCTTTGCTGGTGACACTGTTGGGGATTTATTCAAAATTGAAGGCATACTGAACCAGCATGGCTACCACGGCATCTTGCAGCGGCATGCTATTCCATCCGGTTTGCATTTAGTTGGACCATCATTTATTTTTCAACAGGACAATGACCCCAAACACACCTCCAGGCTGTGTAAGGGCTATTTGACGAAGAACGAGAGTGATGGGGTGCTACGCCTGATGACCTGGCCTCCACAGTCACCAGACCTGAACCCAATCGAGATGGTTTGGGGTGAGCTGGACCGCAGAGTGAAGGCAAAAGGGCCAACAAGTGCTAAGCATCTCTGGGAACTCCTTCAAGATTGTTGGAACACCATTTTCGGTGACTACCTCTTGAAGCTCATCAAGAGAATGCCAAGAGTGTGCAAAGCAGTCATCAAAGCAAAAGGTGGCAACTTTGAAGAACCTAGAATATAAGACATATTTTCAATTGTTTCACACTTTTTTGTTAATTATATAATTCCACATGTGTTAATTCATAGTTTTGATGCCTTCAGTATGAATGTACAATTTTTATAGCCATGAAAATACAGAAAAATCTTTAAATGAGAAGGTGTGTCCAAACTTTTGGTCTTTACTGTAAGTATTTGATCACCTACCAACCAGCAAGAATTCTGGCTCTCACAGACCTGTTAGTTTTTCCTGAAGAAGCCCTCCTACTCTGCACTCATTACCTGTATTAATTGCACCTGTTTGAACTCGTTACCTGTGTAAAATACACCTGTCCACACACTCAATCAATGAAACCCCAACCTCTACACCATGGCTAAGACCAAAGAGCTGTCTAAGGACAACAGGGACAAAATTGTAGACCTGCACAAGGCTGGGATGGGGTACAGGACAATAGGCAAGCAGCTTGGTGAGAAGGCAACAACTGATGGCTCAATTATTAGAAAATGGAAGAAACACAAGATGACTGTCAATCTTCCTCGGTCTGGGGCTCCATGCAAGATCTCACCTCGTGGGGCAAGGATGATTCTGAGAAAGGTCAGGAATCAGCCAAGAACTACGCAAGAGGACCTGGTCAATGATCTGAAGAGAGCTGAGACCACAGTCTCAAACATTACCGTTAGTAACACACTACGCCGTCATGGATTAAAATCCTGCAGGGCAAGCAAGGTCCCCCTGCTCACGCCAGCACATGTTCAGGCCCGTTTAAAGTTCAACAATGACCATCTGGGTGATCCAGAGGAGGCATGGGAGAAGGTCATGTGGTCAGATGAGACCAAAATAGAACTTTTTGGTATCAACTCCACTCGCCGTGTTTGGAGGAAGGAGGATGAGTACAACCCCAAGAACACCTTCCCAACCATGAAGCATGGTGGGGGAAACATCATACTTTGGGGGTGCTTTTCTGCAAAGGGTACTGGACGACTGAACCGTATTGAAGGGTGGATGGGGTCATGTATAGTGAGATTTTGGCCAACAACCTCCTTCCCTCAGTAAGAGCATTGAAGATGGGTCGTGGCTGGGTCTTCCAGCATAACAATGGCCCAAAACATACAGCCAGGGCAACTAAGAAATGGCTCCATAAGAAGCATTTCAAGGTCCTGGAGTGGCCCAGCCAGTCTCCATACCTGAACCCAATAGAAAATCTATGGAGGGAGCTGAAACTCAATGTTGCCCAGCGACAGCCCCGAAACCTGAAGGATCTGGAGAAGATCTGTATGGAGGAGGGGACCAAAATCCCAGCTGTAGTGTGTGCAAACTTGGTCAAGAACTACAGGAAATGCCGGACCTCTGTAATTGCAAACAAAGGTTTCTGTACCAAATATTAACTTCTGTTTTTCTATTGTATCAAATACTTATTTCATGCAATAAAATGAAATGTAATTATGTAAAAATCATACAATATGATTTTCTGAATTTTTTTGGAGATTCTGTCTCTCACAGTTGATATGTACCTACGATAAAAATTACAGATCTCTCCATTCTTTGTAGGTAGGAAAACTTGCAGTGTATCAAACACTTATTTTCCCCACTGTATATGTCTCCCATCTTGGGCCCATCCTGATTTATATGTCTCCCATCCTGATATATATGTCCAACATCCTGGGCCAATCCTGGTATATATTTCCCTTATCCTGGGCCAGTCCTGGTATATACGTCGCTTATCCTTGGCCCCATCCTGGTATATATGTCTCCTATCCTGGAATATATATCCCCCATCCTGGTACATATGAGCCCATCCTGGTATATCTGACCCTCATCCTTGGCCCATCCTGGTATATATGTCCCCCTTACTGTTTTATATGGGCCCATCCTGGTATATCTGACCCTCATCCTTGGCCCATCCTGATATATATATCCACCATTCTGGGCCAATCCTGGTATATATTTCCCTTATCCTGGGCCAAGTCCTGGTATATATGTCCCTTATCCTTGGCCCTATCCAGGTATATATGTATCCCATCCTGGTATATATGTCCCCATACTGGTATATATGGGCCCATCCTGGTATACCTGACCCTCATCCTAGCCCATCCTGGTATATATTTCTCCCATCCTGGGCCCATCCTTGTTTATATGTCTCCCATTCTGATAAATATGTCCACCATCTTGGGCCAATCCTGGTATATATTTCTCTTATCCGGGGCCCAGTCCTGGTATCTATGTCCCTTATCCTTGGCCTAATCCTGGTATATATGTCCCCCATCCAGGACCCATCCTGGTATATATATCTCCCATCCTGCTATATATGTCTCCTATTTTGGTTCCGTCTTGCTATTTATGTCCCCCAACCTGGTATATATGTTCCTCATCCTGGTATATATGTCTCCCATCCTGGTTTATACTGTATGTCTCCCATCCTGGTATATATGTCCACTATCCTGAGCCCATCCTGGTATATATGTTTCCCATCCTGGTTTATATGTTTCCCATCCTGGTATATATGTCCACTATCCTGAGCCCATCCTGGTATATATGTCTCCCATCCTGGTTTATATGTCCACTATCCTGAGCCCATCCTGGTATATATGCCCCCATCCTGGTATATATGTCTCCCATCCTGGTTTATATGTCCACTATCCTGAGCCCATCCTGGTATATATGCCCCCATCCTGGTATATATGTCTTCCAGCGTTTTATAAATGTCCCCATATACAGTGGCTTGCGAATATATTCACCCCACTTGGCTTTTTACCTATTTTGTTACATTACAACCTATGTTTAAATATTTTTGTAATCCGATTTGTGTGTGATGCATCAGCACTAAATAGTCTAAATTGGTAAATTGAAGTGACAAAAATATAGGCATAAATTAAATCTGTGGGATCAAATAACTAAATATTGGCATGTGCATATGTATTCACCCCTTTCGCTATGAAGCTCCTAAAAATGTTGGTGCAAGCAACTACCTTAATAAGTCACATGCTTAGTGAATGGAAGTCCACCTGTGTGCAATCTAAGTGTCACATGGTCTGTCAGTATATATACACCTTTTCTGAAAGGCCACAGAGGCTGCAACTAGAGATGAACAAACTTGTTTGGAAAACGTTTGCCAATCTCAAAATCGGCACGAACATTGCACATTCGGATTCATGTTCAGATTCCCATGCATTTTCCTCAAAATCGGCAAAATTTGACCAAAGTTCAGAAAATGATCGAGTTTCCAATAATGCTTTTGCTAGGAATTTTGCTAGCATAGTGGTGCTGTATGATGAGCAGGGGGACGTGTTTAATGAGGGGAGGGGGTAGGAAGTGGTCAGAGGAGCAGCGGACTGTTATTTTTTTTTTTTTAACTTAATGTGTGGATTCTGGCAGCCAATCAGGGCGTAGAAACCATCTACAACGTCCAGACACAAGAGCTTCTATCATTGGCTGCTGAAGTCACATGTCCCTCTCCATATAAAAAACAGACATGTTGTTTTGGCGCCATTTTGTCAGTGTAACAGCGCAGAGAGGATGCTCCTGCTGCTGCAAGTAGTCAGATAGTTACAGTTATATGAAAAAGTTTGGGCACCCCTATTAATCTTAAGCTTAATGTTTTATAAAAATTGGTGTTTTTGCAACAGCTATTTCAGTTTGATATATGTAATAACTGTTGGACACAGTAATGTTTCTGCCTTGAAATGAGGTTTATTGTACTAACAGAAAATGTGCAATCTGCATTCAAACAAAATTTGACAGGTGCATAAGTATGGACACCCTTATCATTTTCTTGTTTTAAATACTCCTACCTACTTTTTACTGTCTTACTAAAGCACTTTTTTTGGTTTTGCAACCTCATTGAGCTTTGAACTTCATAGCCAGGTTTATGCAATCATGAGAAAAGCTACTTAAAGTGGCCACTTGCAAGTTGTTCTCCTGTTTGAATCTCCTCTGAAGAGTGGCATCATGGGCTCCTCAAAGCAACTGTCAAATGATCTGAAAACAAAGATTATTCAACATAGTTATTCAGGGGAAGGATACAAAAAGCTGTCTCAGAGATTTAACCTGTCAGTTTCCACTGTGAGGAACATAGTAAGGAAATGAAAGAACACAGGGACAGTTCTTGTTAAGGCCAGAAGTGGCAGGCCAAGAAAAACATCAGAAAGGCAGAGAAGAAGAATGGTGAGATCAGTCAAGGACAATCCTCAGACCACCTCCAGAGAGCTGCAGCATCAACTTGCTGCAGATGGTGTCACTGTGCATCGGTCAACTATACAACGCACTTTGCACAAGGAGAAGCTGTATGGGAGAGTGATGCAAAAGAAGTCGTTTCTGCAAGCACGCCACAAACAGAGTCGGCTGAGGTATGAAAAAGCACATTTGGAGAAGCCAATTTCTTTTTGGAAGAAGGTCCTGTGGACTGATGAAACCAAGATTGAGTTGTTTGGTCATACAAAAAGGCGTTATGCATGGCAGCAAAAAACACAGCATTCCAAGAAAAACACTTGCTACCCACAGTAAAATTTGGTGGAGGTTCCATCATGCTTTGGGGCTGTGTGGCCAATGCCGGCACCGGGAATCTTGTTAAAGTTGAGGGACGCATGGATTCCACTCAGTATCAGCAGATTCTTGACAATAATGTTCAAGAATCAGTGATAAAGTTGAAGTTACGCAGGGGATGGATCTTTCAGCAAGACAATGATCCAAAACACCGCTTCAAATCTACTCAGGAATTCATGCAGAGGAACAATTACAATGTTCTGGAATGGCCATCCCAGTCCCCTGACCTGATTATCATTGAACATCTGTGGGATCATTTGAAGAGGGCTGTACATGCTCGGCGACCATCAAACTTAACTGAACTGGAATTGTTTTGTAAAGAGGAATGGTCAAAAATACCTTCATCCAGGATCCAGGAACTCATTAAAAGCTACAGGAAGCGACTAGAGGCTGTTATTTTTGCAAAAGGAGGATTTACTAAATATTAATGTCACTTTTCTTGTGAGGTGCCCATACTTATGCACCTGTCAAATTTTGTTTGAATGCAGATTGCACATTTTCTGTTAGTACAATAAACCTCATTTCAAGGCAGAAACATTACTGTGTCCAACAGTTATTACATATATCAAACTGAAATAGCTGTTGCAAAAACACCAATTTTTATAAAACATTAAGCTTAAGATTAATAGGGGTGCCCAAACTTTTTCATATAACTGTATTTAGGCGGTTTATTGTCAGCTAGTTCAGATAGATAGGATCCTGTGTGAAATCGACCTTCCAGCCCAGCATATCAATCCTTTGTGCTAATAGTGTGGTCCAGACACCAATCCACATTTCAGAATCTCAATCCTTTGTGCTAATAGAGTGGTCCAGACACCAGTCCACATTTCAGAATCTAAATCCTTTGTGCTAATAGAGTGGTCCAGACACCAGTCCACATTTCAGAATCGAAATCCTTTGTGCTAATAGTGTGGTCAAGATAACAGTCCATATTTCAGAATCTAAATAATTTGTGCTAATAGTGTGGTGACAATAGCAGTTTACGAAACTGATATTTGTGCCACCTGAGTGTGGCTGAGCAGAAAAGCAGTTTGAGCTGTTGCATGAGGTATCAGGACTCCCAGCACAGCAGGCCTACACCGGTCCCTCACCCACCTTGTCTTAATTTGAACTTAAATTCAAAGCTGTAAATGCTGGACCAGACCCTGATACTTCATGCTTGGCCCATGCCTGACTGCTGCTTTGTCATTATAAAATTTCTACTGTGGGTCAATTGATGCCACCTTTCCTGGTGTGTGCCCCTAATTTTGGAATTGTTTGGACTCCAAGTTGGGTTACCTTCATGTGTGTTGCCTGAATTTGGCAGGGCTCTCAGACACTAGGCCTACACCTGTCACTCATCCACCTGTTACTGATGTTTAATGTTTAAGCTAGAAATGCTGGTCCAAGCCCTGTCCCAGGCCCTGTCCCATGCGGAGCAATTCTACTACTTGTAGTCTGAGTCAATTGATGTCACTTTTCCTACTTTCTGCCCCTAATTTGAGCTGTTTGGCAGCTTTTGAGCACCTTTGAAGGTGTTGTCTATACGTTTGTGTTTTGGCTCCCATTGAATTCAATGGGGTTCGGATATGTTCGACGAACTGTTCGACGAATATCAGGAAGTTCGCCTAACTGAACCAAACCTTGAAAGGTTTGCTCATCTATAACCAAACACCATGAAAACCAAGGAGATCTCCAAAGAAGCCAGGGACAAAGCTGTTAAGAACTACAAGTCAAGGTTGGGTTGTAAAAAAATATCCCAGTCTCTGATGAACTCCCGGAGCACCATCAAATCCATTATCCTCAAATGGAGAGAACATGGTACCACAACAAACCTGTCAAGAGAAAGCCGCACACAAAAACTCTCAGCCTGGACAAGGAGGGCAATAATCAGAGAGGCAGCACAGAGACCAAAGGTAACCCTGAAGGAGCTGCAGAGTTCCCAAGCAGAGACTGGAGTATCTGTCCATATGACCACAATAAGCCGTACGCTCCATACAGGTGGCCTTATCGAAGAGTGGGCAGAAAAAAGTCTGTACTCACACACAAAAATTGTAAGGCTCTTTTTAAGTTTGCCAAAAAACATGTGGGAGACTCCCCAAATGAATGGAGGAAGGTGCTGTGGTCAGATGAGACCAAAATTGAACTTTTTGGCCACCAAGGTAAACGATCTGTCTGGCACCAAACCAGCACAGCTCATCACCCAAAGAACACCATCCCCACATCATGTTGTGGGGATGTTTTTCGGCAGCAGGGATTGAGAAAATGATCCGAGTTGAGGGGAAGATGGATGGTGCGAAATATAGAGATATTCTTGAGCAAAACCTGTTTCAGTCTGTCAGTGATTTGAGACTGGGATGGAGGTTCACCTTCCAACATGACAATTACCCAAAGCATACTGTTAAAGCAACACTCGAGTGGTTTAAGCATGTAAATGTTTTGAAGTGGCCTAGTCAAAGCCCAGACCTTAATCCAATTGAGAATCTGTGGTCAGACTTGAAGATTGCTGTTCATGTTCACCAGAGGAAACGATCTAACTTGAAGGAGCTGGAACAGTTTTGCCTTGATGAATGGGCAAAAATCCCAGTGACAAGATGTGGAAAGCTAATAGAGACTTACCCAAAGCGACTTGCAGCTGTAATTGCTGCAAAAGGAGGCTCTACAAAGTACTGAGGGGGTGAATAGTTATGCACACTGAAGTTTTCAGTTACTTTTGTCCTATTTGTTGTTTGCTTCACACAAAAAAGAAAACCAAATGTTCACAGTTGTAGGCATGTTCTGTACATGAGCCGAGGCAAACCCTAAAAAAAACAGTGACATTCCAGGTTGTGAGGTAGCAAAACACAAAAAATGCCAAGGAGGGTGAATACTTTCCTAAGCCACTGTATGTCTCCCATTCTTCACCGTTTTTTAATGCATAAAATAAACGATTCTACTCACCTTACTCCGTTCACAAGCAGCGTTGCGTCCTTTTCTGTAGCCAGCAGCTGACTTCAGCGTGCAAGCGACAGGCAGCGCATGACGTCACTGCCATGCGCCACTCATTTCGCCACATGCGAGCTTCTGATTGACCGGCAGCTTGTAGGGACCTGACGAGTCTCTGTGTAGCGGTGGCAGAAGAACACCGCAAGGCAGGATTCAAGTACGGCACAGGAGACGAGAAGACTGAAACAAAACTCCGGCTTTATTATATACAAAGGAATTATATGCCGGGAGATGAGAATAACAATATTTACAATAACAATATTACCAACATGAACATAGGAAGATATAGCTGGAGTGAGTCACAAACTATGCTCCAGCTATGGCAAAGAAAGCTCAGAACAAACAGTGCACAACTACTTTCACAAACAACTCTGAGCTAATTCTCTATCTGGCTTTCCGCTAGTCGGGCCACATTGCTACAGCGTCCTTGCTACAGAAAACTACGCTAAACCTTGACACAGTTCACATCAATGGGTCACTCACGATTGCACAGATCAGGCGCAGATGGCAGCCACCGCATGTTCCTGGTGTGTAAGAGCCAGATGAATTTACTTGAGTCTTCTCGTGGTATACGGGATCTCTTTCTTCCAGCCGGCAGGCAAACCTTGCTTCACTCTCACAGAAATGGCTGACACGCTGTGTTGTGTGTTATCTGAGGTCTTCAGTCTCTAGGGAAAACGTTCTTCAAGAAAAAGATGAATTTCTCTACTCCTTGACACATCCCCAAACAACAAATCTTGCTATAGTCCGTAATCTTCTCTTTCCATAGATTAACAGTGTCTTCTTTATAGTCTCTGCTAATCAGGGAGCCTGCACTCATCTCCTTGTTACCTCAGACACACACACATCCACACAAGTTCTCTACTTCCTGGTTCTTCTTTCTCTCTCAGCACATACCAACAACAGCAGGGGGAGGCGACTAGTCTTAACAGCAAGACTCAGAGGGGAGCATGATGCCTTAAAGTCACAGTGTATTCAATGTCCGGTAAGGGCCGATCCCCTACATTTGCGCCGAAATGCATTTCAGTTGAATGTGCATCCTCGATCGCACATCAAGCTGAAGTAGGTACTGACATCGGCAGGATCCCCTCCTGCATGGGCCCCGTCAGAGAGTGCAACCTCGATCGTTCTACCCCCTACTTAATAGGAAGGAGCGCTATTTTGCTTTTAGAGCACAGATTTTCCTGAAATTGTTTAAGAACAACATATGCGGAGGCCCAAGATGCCATAACAGCAGAAAACAACCAAAAGTGACACCATATTAGAAAATATGAAAAAAAAGGAAAATAAGGGTAATGAGAGTCAGCTCACCGGTAAGTTAGTGTTCCTTAGAAGGTCATCGTGCGGAACCGCCCTGGTAGGAGCAGAGCACAAGCAGAGCAGGAAAAGAAGATTTATCCAGTGATGATATTGTTAATAAAAATTAATTTCTCTTTATTGAGTAAAATTTAAAAGCTAATCCAGTCATGATCATGACTAAGACCTAACGAGTCGAAACGCGTCAATCTGGATCGCCATGGAGGGTGCATGGTAGTTGCTTTTGACTATATCCACTGGATTATCTTTTACATTTTACTCTATAAAGAGAAATTAATTTTTATTAACAATATCATCGCTGGATAAATCTTAGAAAATACACCTATTTTTAAATTTTATTTATGACTGCAGTAACAATTTTGGCCCCACAGGTGTTTTCACTCTGCAACATCTACTACAGCAATGGCAAACATGTGGATGCTGAATATGGTTTAGGCACAATGTGGGGCAATAGTCATGTAATGCAGTGCATAAGACCTGTCACTTCACATTGACACTGTCTGTCAGACCCTGCTTATAGTCTGTCCAGGTCCTCCCAGTACAGGATTCAGTTTAGCTAAATCTTTTATCATCATTTTCAAATTTGTAAAGTTTCCTGTTTTTGCCCTATATCATCTCGATAATATACTGTATACAGTAGATTATGTGCTTTATGTCAATTCTCAAGATCTCCAGGGTCAAAGTTTTAGACCAACTTTTTTTTATGAAAAATTGGCACAACAGTATGCAAGCTATTGGATTAAAACTTGCTGATATTCTCTAAAGAACGATATCAATTATCTATGATTTCTTTAAACGCTCCCTGTACTTTTAGACTATTTGATCTCATCTGATAGATAATATGATAGACAATCTGAAAATAACTTCATTTGTAAATTTTGTTGTCTTACCGTGAAATAATCACTTCAAAGTGATGGCCACTAGGTGTCCTCCTTCTGGGTAATTTGCTGCCCACTGGCAGCAGAGATGACGTTATGGATTACAAAAAGTAGGGGCGGGTCTCTGTCTCTATAGTAAGTGGGGGACGGTCTTTGTTTCTCTACAGGAAGTGGAGGTGGGTCTTTGCCATTTTACAGTAAGTGGGGGATGTTCTCTGCTCTCTACAGGAGGTGGGGATGGATCTTTGTCCTTTTACAGTAAGTGATATCATTTTTTTTCTATACACTTTTTGAACATTTTTGCTGTTTTATTTTTTATAGCTTGGGTCGTTATGGATGTGGCGATAATAAAACATGCACTTTTTTTGTTTACTTTAGTTTAGCTATAAAGCAGCATTTTTAGTGACAAAATTTTTTTTTTATTGTTTTTTTTTTAAGTTTTTCTGCCAAAATCTTGTAGTAATGTGCCCCACCCTGGTCTGCATCTTGTAATGTCCCCCATTTTTGTCCCCATCTTGTCGTAATATTCCATACTGGTCCCCATCTTGTTGTAATGTCTCTCATCCTGGGCCCCCCATATTGTCGTAATGTCACATACCGGTTCCCATATTGTAGATATGTCCCCATCTTCTAGTAATGTCCCCAGCCTGGTCCCCATGTTTTAGGAATGTCCCCAGCCTGGTCCCCATGTTTTAGGAATGTCCCCAGCCTGGTACCAATGTTTTAGGACAACTCCCCAGCCTGGTCCCCATGTTTTAGGACTGTCCCCAGCCTGGTCCCCATGTTTTAGGACTGTCCCTAGCCTGGTCCCCATGTTTTAGGACTGTCTCCAGCCTGGTCCCCATGTTTTAGGACTGTCCACAGCCTGGTCCCCATGTTTGAGGACTGTCCCCAGCCTGGTTTCCATGTTGGAGGACTGTCCCCAGCCTGGTCCCCATCTTGGAAGACTGTCCCCAGCCTGGTCTCCATCTTGGAGGACTGTCCCCAGCCTGGTCCCCATCTTGGAGGACTGTCCCCAGCCTGGTCCCCATCTTGGAGGACTGTCCCCAGCCTGGTCCCCACCTTGGAAGACTGTACCCAGCCTGGTCCCCATCTTGGAGGACTGTCCCTTGTGCCGTTCTACACATACAAGAGAAAAAAAAAGATTCTTCTCACCTCTCCTCAGTTCCCTTGGCGTCCTTTCTGCACCTGTGGCCTGCAGGCACCATAGCTCCCTTGACGATCGCGGTCCGGTCCAGGAGCCGCGGACAGCTGCGCTTCAGTTCAGTGTATTGCCGCGCAGAGACCGGCTCTCTGCACAGCAATACCAATGCCAGCCGCCAGCCTATCAGAAGCTAGCAGCTGACATCTGCGCATGGCAGAGACGTCATACGCCGCTGCACTGGGACGCAGAGGTCAGCTGCTGGCCTCTGATTGGCCGGCGGCTGGCATTGGTATTGCTGTGCAGAGAGCCGGTCTCTGCGCGGCAATACACTGAACTGAAGCGCAGCTGGACTGGGCCACGATCAGGGTCTATGGTGCCTGCGGGCCACATGAAGCAGCTTGAAGGGCCGCATGCGGCCCGCAGGCCACGTGTTTGAGACCCCTGTTCTACACGAAGTAGGGGAGGGTCTATGTCTCCCTAGAGGAAGTGGGGGCGGATCTTTGTATCTCTATAGGAAGTGGGGACGGATCTTCTTGTCTCTATAGGAAGTGAGGGCGGATCTTCGTATCTCTATAGGAAGTGGGGACGGATCTTCTTGTCTCTATAGGAAGTGAGGGCGGATCTTCGTATCTCTATAGGAAGTGGGGACGGATCTTTTTGTCTCTATAGGAAGTGTGGGCAGATCTTTGTCTTTTTATAGGAAGTGGGGACGGATCTTCTTGTCTCTATAGGAAGTGTGGGCGGATCTTAGTCTTTTTATACGAAGGGGGGGCGGATCTTTGTCTCTATAGGAAGTGTGGGCGGATCTTTGTCTTTTTATAGGAAGTGGGGGCGGATCTTCGCCTCTGTACAGGAAGTGAAACACATCGTAAGGGTCAAAACTATAACCGGAGGTGGGGGACTGAGACATGACAGTCTTAGTGGGCCAGTCACTTCTTGTAAGAGGGTGATCGGTCACTTTTCAACCCTCTTGCAAGCCACATTTATGGTGACTGCTTGGTAGGGAGCTTTCTAATATTCATCAGTGTTTCTTTTATTGCAGGCCCTTCATCATAAAACTCCATTGTCATATTTATTATGGAATTTGTTATGAGCAATTATATTTCTATTACTAAAATGGCTTCTGAATTCTCCACAACCACTTATAGATCAGGGACAGGGAATTTACATTCATTGCTGCTACCCTGCCCTATTTTTGTGAACTTGGAGATATTCGTCTAATAATATGAATATATTAGGAAATTATTGATGATATTAGGAAATTCCTTATGATGTAATTCCCTAATATATTAACTAAATTGGGTCCAAATTATCTATGTCTTCATGAAGGGTAACCTACATTTGACTACCTGCATCTAAATGGTGTCAAATTGTCACAGGAAGTTTTACAGTATCTGCTATAATGATGACTGACTCTTCTAAGACTTGCTAAAAGGGAACTTGTCGCCTTGAAGGTACAATCTATGGACCTCATGTTATAGAGCAGGAAGCGCTGAAAACTGTTTGTGGGAACAAACTCAGTATAGCATGTCTATTATTTCTTGTAATTCCTACTCATTCTAGAATTAGGACCGCCCACTGGACTCCTAAACACAAGGGAGCAGGGACTTTAATGAATAACATATAACTTACACTGAATATATTTGCAAAAAAATACCTATATGTCGATCCTCTCACCTATTATTGCTCTAATTAATGCTGTCTGGAGGTTACACAGCATTTCCATGCTGACGGGCTCCCTTTAACATTCTCCATATACTCCACACTTGCTAACTGTTCTCAATCTGGACCACCAAAAACTTGGTATTTTTCGCATTCGCATTAAAATAGGAGTTTTTGAGCAATTTTGGAGGAAGAAAAAATGTCCAACAACTGAGGTTCTAGTTTTGGGGCAGGGCTTAAAATGACCCAAAATTTGTGGTTCAATTGTTGGTGCTGTATACAGGCATCAGGAAACAGTAGGAAAAATCACAGTGCCAGGATATAAAACGTAGAATGTAAATTATGATTATGGAGAATATTTAATAAATTACATCATGATTTGGACTTTCAGAAAATCAAAATAAACATGCAGGATTTTTTTAGGGATGCGTCTGATCTTTCATGAATGCTGATGGTGTCCGTGTATCCACAGATTTATAATGTGAGCAGTAATGATAAAACGTGGGCCTTACACAGCAACGTATTCTGTAAAATATGGAGAAAAGCTACTTTCCTTTTCTTTGCGATTGATAAATGAGGGCGTTAATTGATGACTCGATCCGTGACATTGACGGAGTGCTTGGAATATTACACTAATTGTTACGTCTCTTCGATAATGGTAAATTGCAAAGGATCTTCTATTAAAGGGAAACGTCATATTTAGAAAACCGACCGACTGGCCTGGAAACAATAACAAACATACAAAAAAAGGATAATAAAAGAAAATATAGTAGACTAATTTTTTTACATTATGAAGCTCAATGCTTTAAAACAAATGAAAGAAATGAAAGGCCCTTTATCTTTCTTCCAGGATTTTCTTATCTTCTTTTCTTCAGGAGCGCACCACTCCCCTGCCTTCTGCCTTCTTAGGGGAGGGGTTGTGTTGCACTCCTGATGATTGACAGTTCAGACCTGCAGCCTAATTGCACCACTGGCCTGAACTGTACACTCCATACTTTTACATAAGGCACATTTGCATCTGGCGCTTTGGAGAAGCGGAGGGGCACGAAGCAGTCTGGTCAGCTTCAGAGCAGCACTTGTAGGCTCTATAGTAAAGAGCTTGTAAGCACTGCTCTACTTACCTAGGTTACCGACCATCACATAATAGGCTGCAGAGGTGGCCAGTAACCTTTTTTTATGAGCACTTTTACCCATTTAAGACATTTTTAATTTTCAACCAGGCAACATCTCTCTCTCTCTTTGTAGGACCCCGAACATTAAATCTGACCACCGACAGCCAACTGGGAAACTGTAATGGCCATCGACTGATCTGTATTAAATCATTCAGTGCACATAGGCTGTCATTGTTCTCGGCAGCACGTTTACACAGGACAATGCGCTGCCGAGAACGATGATCTCTTTTCCAAACTAAAAGATCATTTCACCCGACAAACAAGAGTTTTGATCCTTCGTCGGCAGCCTGTTTAGATGGCACGATTATCGTGAAAGGAGCATTCCTAGGATTGCTCGTTCATGATAATCGGGCACCTTTTGTTTACTGATGATTACAAGTGTGGAGAACCTCTCAGTTTGCAAAGTATCTGAAGATTCATTCATTGAATGGTCACTTAGTATATGATCAACGTGATTAATGCACTTTTTTTGCGTTGATTTTGCAATGATCTACAGCAGTGTTCCCCAACTCCTGTCCTCAAGGCCCACCAACAGGTCATGTTTTAAGGATTTCCTTAGTATTGCTCAGGTGATAATTACATCACCTACCCAGGCAAGAATCCCATCACCTGTGCAATACTAAAGAAATCCTGAAAACATGACCTGTTGGTGGGCCTTGAGGACCGGAGTTGGGGATCACTGATTCATAGAGATACAGACTCCTTCAGAAAGAGTAAATGTTTTCTGTTGCAAGAATATAAAGCAATGAGGACGGATGTTTTCATCATTACTGACAATTACTGAGATTTGTTGCAGAAATTTCAGCCGTGAATGCGGTTGTTTCTGCAGCTTGTGCATGGATCTCTGCAAGTCTCATCCTAATGTATAGGACAGTCACAAATTACTAAATCTGCTGTTACATTGTAAAAAAAGGGACGCTCTGATAGATCTGAGACTTTTGTTGTTCTGATCAGTGATCGCAGCTTCGTGAATGGTGCGGTGCCATATTGTCTGGGTTTTAAGCACCATACAGCTTCTATTAGCTAATGTGTCTGGCGCACACAGGCAAAAACAAGTGGGAATACTTTTTAGAATTGAATGGCTCCCCGGTAATCACTTATCATTAACTCGGCTCATAACCAGACGCTTTATGTTAACTTAGGGGTAAACAAACAAGGCAGATTAAAATGTTTTCTATCTTCGGATGTCTTAACCTAGGCATGGCTGCAAAGATATAGAGTGGATCGGGAGGAAATCCTGACATTTCTGCCTCCCTGCACATGGCCGTAATGGATGGTGCATCAGTTTGACAGTGGCTAGTTGGGGGTGAAAAAGTCTAGGAATCCTTACAAGAAGTTGTGGACTTTCCTTTTTGTCATCCCAGACTCACAGTGTTACTTGGTACTTCTGCCCATCTCCCCTGCAGGTCTCCTTGCTTCCTCCTTTGGTGGGAACATCACATCAGAGCTGCAGCCAATCAGGGTCCACTGATGGGCTGCAGCAGTTCCAAGCTAAAAGAGACAGTCTGCTTTCTTGTTCTTCCAGATCAGACGGCACATGACCACTGCAGACAATCAGAAAAAGTGAGGAGACCGGTAGGGGACTCAGAAAGCAATACCGAGGGAGGGGCACAGTAGATGAGTGTAGTTTTTTTTATTATAATGTTAAGACCACCGTGGGCCTATTTTTAAAATAGTGAAAAGTAGTGCACAAGCCATAGAGATAGAATTAAAGGGTAGTTTTGATGATTGATCTTGAGGAGCGCACCACTCAGGCGCCCCCCCAGCTTTTTGCTTTCTGGGAGTTGTGTTGCGCACCTAAATTATTCACAGTCTGGTGTTTTCGTGCCGCTGACCCAAACTGTGGGGTCTCCCATGTTACATGCAGAGGCAGCTTCTGGTCACTTCAGCTTGAGAGCTCCATATAAATCTGATAGACTGCTGCGGCGGCCGGTTACCTAGGCACAGGGCAGTAAGCTCTAAAACGTAGGAAAAGAGAGGGTTTTTAATAAGATGTTAATTGCAAAATTGCTTATTTTTACAAGCACTTTGTAACTATCCAACCATTTATGATGATGAGAAAACCCCATTGATGTGCTCATTGTGCGCAGAAGTATATCCTATTGTAAATTCTTATATATAAATACATATAGTGCTATACATATAATTTATTAGTAGTAATAGGTCACAACGACTGAAATATGTATTGTTTTTTTCTAAGCACAAATTGGCCCCCACATTTGTCATGGAGGTTATGTAAGAATCCGGTTGATTATCCGTTGCATTAGTCTATGGTTACAGAAATTTGGTGCCGGGGAGCAAGTCAGTCCCTTGTAGGGGGCGAAGGCATTTGTCAGGGGTCTGGTGAGGGTGCAATCACACAGGGGCGCTGCAGTATTCGAGTGACATAAGGGACTGCTTTTCCAACCTTTATCCAAAAGGGATGTACAGTATGAGCGGAGATCGGCACTGATGTTGTCAGGCTGTCAAGGTGCTGGAGCGACAAGGCCAAGTTGGGTTGTTCGCTGCCGGTGAGTTAACCGGGAGGTGTGTAGTAGCTGTGACCACAGGAAGAAAAAAGGTTTCGGAGCTGTGATTGGAGCCAAGAGTGAGAGAGAGACCTACGAGGAAGACCCTAGTGCCGAAATGTAGGCTTCGAGCAAGAGCAATGTACATTGCTCGAAGCTGGGAAGCTAAAAAGTTCAGTAAGAGTGGAGCTGTTTATACAAGATGGTAGGAGATTTCTGATCAAGACTATTCATAAAGCTTCATATTTTTTTAGAAGCATTGGAGAAATTAAAATGATGTTTGCAAAAAGTTTCCACCACCTTTAAAACTTGTCTCACTCCAGATTCCTGGCAAATCTGTAAAAACAAAAAGCAAATACAAGACATACACTAATAATCCCTGACTAAATGTACGATTAGGGTTAGATATTATCGCCGGTTGCTATAAGGACCATCTCTTGTGTTTTTCTGTATGCAGAACCGGATTTCACACCTTTGTCACAGATAAAGATTGTGAAGAGTAATGAAGTATTCTGGTGACAAGATACAGATTTATGACCGTCAATGAGTCGTATATTATCGGCTCCATACAACAGGTTCTAATAGATTGGAGTTTAAAGTCAAGATTATTACACAAGAAAATTGCATAAAGACAAAATATTCCATATATTGACACGTGAATATTCCCCGGCATTGATATATGAGGTGAAGCAAGGAAGAAATCAATTGTTGTATTCATGGAATGAAAAAAACATAATTCTTAATTAAAGACTTTAGTCCGTGTCTTGTAGGGGCATACAGTCTGATCTATGCAACACAACTGACTGTGAGGTTATGTTTAAACTAGATGACCCCTATAGACAATCGTCCACTTACAGGGCGGGGGCATTTATACTTTAACCCTTTCCGATCCAATATCTGACCTCATCCCACATTATGATTCTTCTGTTCCGCTCCGTTGTCATTTTGTTGTTGCATTTGTTCTGATTAATACTGACTTTAAGCCAGAAGATAGCACAGGTTTCTCTTTCTGTTTCTCGGCGGGCCACGTGTTTTGAAAAATCAGGGGGAAAAAATGGATTGGAAAGGGTTAAAGGGTTATTCCCAACATTGCAAGTTATCACCTATCCACAGACAAAGTGATAGGTTGCTAATCAGAGTTTGAGCGCTGTGATCCCCACCGACCCTGACGAAAGGGGATTAGAAATGCCCTGAGAATGGAGCAATGGTCAATGGTCATGCATGCGTGCCTTATTTTCATTCAAAAACTCAGAGACTGCAAGAAATGACTGAGTACAGCACTTAGCTTTGTCCCACAATCCCATAGATAATGAATAGTGCAATGGCAAGAATGTTGTTTGTCACCTCTCCTGGATTTAGTGCCTGGCTATGCATTCTCCATCCTCGGCTAGCTCTTCTCCTGTGTACATGATGTCCTGAGTAATCACTTTCCCAGGCTACATAGTCTGGCTTTTGTGGCGGTACACAGCCTGAGTATTCAGGTAGTTGGCATTCACAAGGCTCCTGTGATCTTCTTGTTACTTTGTTTTACAACTGTGCTGTCTCCAGTATTTGATTCGATATAAAGAGTGGGAATTAGTGTGAGCAGCCTCTTTTTCCATCAGCATAATTGGTATTTCTACTATTAGATTAGTAGATCAGATATACAAGGTAAACAGCAGTGTGAGCAGCCTCTTCTTACCTCAGCTTGCCTGATATCTCCAGTAATAGATCAAACAGACATGGTGGATAGCAGTGTGAGCAGCCTCTTCTTACCTCACCACCCCTGATATCTCCAGTATTAGATAAGCTTGAAAGGGTAGATAGCAGTGTGTGCCACTCTTCCTTACATCAGCACCCACAGTAATAGATCAGATAGACATTCTGGACAGTAGTGTGAGCAGCCTCTTCTTACCTCAGCACCCCTGATATCTCTAGTATTAGATAAGGAAGACAGAGTAGAAAGCAGTGTGAGCAGCCTCTTCTTACCTTACATCAGATAGACAGGGTGGATAGAAGTGTGAGAAGCAGCCTCTTTTTACCTCAGCACACCTGATATCTCCAGTATTAGATCAAATAGATAGGGTGGACAACAATGTGAGCGACCTCTTCTTACCTCAGCATCCCTTGTATCTACAGTGTTAGATTAGATAGACAGGATGGAGAACAGTGTAAGTAGCCTCTTCTTACCTCAGTATACCTGGTATTTCCAGTATTAGATCAGATAAAATGGTGGACAGCAGTCTGAACAGCTTCTTCTTACCTCAGCACCACTGGTATCTTCAATATGAGATTAGATAGACTGGGTGAACAGCAGTGTAAGCAGCCTCTTCTTACTTCAGCACTCTTGGTATCTCCAGTACTACATCAAATAGACAGGGAGGACAGCAGTGTGAGCAGCCTCTTCTTACCTCAGCCCCCCTAGTGTCACCAGTATTAGATCAAATAGGTTGGGACTACAGTGTGAGCAGCCTCTTCTTACCTCAGAAATGCTGGTATGTCCAATATTAGATCAGATAGACAGGGTGGACAGCAGTGTGAGCGGCCTCTTCTTACCTCAGCCCCCCTGGTGTCACCAGTATTAGATCAAATAGGTTGGACTGCAGTGTGAGCAGCCTCTTCTTACCTCAGAAATGCTGGTATGTCCAATATTAGATCAGATAGACAGGGTGGACAGCAGTGTGAGCGGCCTCTTCTTACCTCAGAAATTTTGGGGGAATTTTCAGTATTAGATCAGACGGACAGGATGGACAGCAGTGTGAGCAGTTTCTTCTTACCTCAGCATTCGTGGTATCTCCAGTATCTCTAGTATTAAATCAGGTTTTTTACTATATATTACTAGAGGAGGTTGTAACTGCCTCCTCTTTGACCTTACACTCCTCCCATTAACCAGCAGGTGATGTATAACCAGTTCTACCTGCCCATTTAAATTGTAGGCAATTTAGCCCAGAAGTGACATGTTTTGTACAGTTAGTTGTAGACTTGTAGCCCAAAAGTGGCATGTAGCGTAGAACAGGACCCATCAGATGGGAGGCACACATTTATGCGCTAAGAATCTTCATTTTTTGTAAGTACAGAATACTGAGTAATAATACAGTTCAGATTAAATTTTTCATTATTTTTATGTATCTTGGCCCTTACAGAATGCTGCTGCGCTTTCTTTATATATATTGGGCAGTTTTTGTAGCTGGCACCTGTTCACACTTAGGAGGTGCTGGTCAGGTGTTTTACTATATAGTATTAAATCAATCTAGGTGAATAGCAGTGTGAGCAGCCTCTTCTTACCTCAGCACCCTCAGTATCTTCAGTTTTAGATCCCATAGACACAGTGCATAGCAGTACGAGCCGCCTCTTCTTTTTTTATTTATTGGTTCCTATTTTCAGAGAATTCTTTAACTATCTTTATGAAGCCAAAATTGGAACATTGAAGCCCCACCCTTCATTTATACAAAAAATAACTATAAATGACCTCTAAACTGCGTTCACATGTGGACGGGGTGGAGGGTTTGTATTTATCTTGGTAAAACATTTTTTTAAACAAATTGCAAGAAAGTGACCACAATGGGTGAATGCAGCTTTACAGTCATGTTTGGGGGATTATTCGGGGAAAATAAACACTGTGGACAAGTGTGCCTATCATGCAGATCCACAGCAATGTCTAATATGTCTGTGGTCTATGTATATGTCAGTGTATTAGTCCCTGTACTGTATGCATTCTCTTTGCTATTTATGCAGCTTTTTTCTTATTATAGTGCGCATTAATCATGTATTTTAATCGAGCTCTATGGCATCTTGCAAATGAGAATAAGTCATTATTACACCAGTACTTTTCTCAGTATGTTAATTGATTTTTCCTGCATGGTGCACACAGGTAAGTGAAATATTCCTTCATTTAAAGGCGAAAAGAGAACATAAATGCCCTGGAAGATAATTAGAAAACTACAGCCATTTTGCTTTCCATCCTGTGATATCCATCTTGCCATAAAATACATTTTCAGTGTCTCCACCGGTAGCTCGTAATCTGTAATAAGTCTGGAAATATATTTAGATGTCTTTAACGCAGATATTAATATAAGAAAGCAATGGAATTGTACATTTATAAAAATAAAATCAGCTAAAGTTAATAGGGCTAATAGCTTTGCACCATTTTGCAAGATCTCATCCATCAGAGAGGTTCAGGGATTAATGAATACTATAGCAAGTGGACACATATGTACGGTGACCTTGTCTTCTCGTGCTGTGCCGCATTCCCAGTGCACTTAGAGGAAGATCTGAAAGTTTTTGAAGCTCCTTCTTGTCATTTACTAGTTATAATTTAGCAGAAAACCTGTGTACACTTTCAACATTTTATCAGCTTATGAAAATGTCATCTTTTTCAAACCTAATTTACCTAATTTTGGTGGGTGCCTTATTCTTACTTTTGGGGATCCTTGGCATTTAGGTTACAGGCTCAGCCGTAACAATATGAGGAACCTTTATGCTTACCACTAAAATATTGGCCAATCAAAGTGCCACTTCCTACAGTACCCAATTTAAGAGTCATGAAGTGCTCAAAAATATTACTGCCATACTGTGCATACAGTCCTAATAATACTGATATACTTTGTCAAATAATATTTAAAAAAAAAAATCCAAAAATGTTCCCAATATAATCCTTCCATGTAATGTTCATCTATTACTTCCATATAGTCTTGGAACAAAATGTAGCTAAAGTGACGTAAAAAATACTTCTATTCAATGACCAAATAATATAAGAAGGCATGCCAAAAACATTTCCAATATAATACTTGCATATAAAGTTCAAATAATACTGCTACAAAAAAATGGAAAAGTTATCAGCTCACCATTGTAGACTGTGGCAATGCGGAATCAATGTGCTGATGCACGGAAAAGATGGGGCCAGCCTCCCCGGTGAAGAAGACTAAAAAAAAAAAACCAAAAAATATTCCAGCACCAAGAAAAATAAAATGAAAACGTCTTTATTAATGTAGTAAGATTGTCATATTACAATAAACATAAAAAAAAGGGGGAGAAGAATATCGGGAGGTAAGGGGTGAAAAACCCTATTCGTTTCAGACAAACATGTCCTTAGTCATTTCTTCTCCCCAATTTTTGAATTTATTGTAATACGACAATTTTACTACATTAATAAAGACTTTTTTATTTTATTTTTCTTGATGCTTGATGCTTTTTTTTTGGTATTTATTATTATTATTTATTATTATAGCGCCATTTATTCCATGGCGCTTTACATGTGAAAAGGGTTATACATGGCAAAAACAAGTGCAATAATCTTGAACACAATGTGACAGCGACTGGTACAGGAGGAGCGAGGACCCTGCCCGCGAGGATATAATACTTCCATAAAATGCCAAAATAATATTTGCACATGTAGCAAAAATCCTTCCAAAATAATTCTTTGATGGAATGTTGAAAATTACTGCCATATAGTGTTTAAACAATATTTACAGAGAATGCCAAAATAATACTGCTAAAATAATTTATATGTAAGATTTAACATATTATATAATATTTAAAGGGGTTTTCCAGGCTTACTATTTTGATACCTTTATGATAAGTGATCAATATCAGATAGGTGGGTTTCTGACACCCAGCACCCTCATCAATCAGCTGTTTTCAGCTCTGGCAGCAGTCAGATGTGAATAGTAAACTGAGTGGAAACCACAGCTCCGTCCATGGTGTAGTGGCTGTTCCTGGGTACTACAGCTCATCTCCTATTCACTTCAATGAGAGCTGAGCTGCAGTACCTGAGAACAGCCACTACAGAGTGAATGGAGCTGTGGTGCCTGGCTCTGTTCACTGTTTATAACCTGCTGCTACCAGCGCTGAAAACAGCTGATTAGTGGGGGACCACCGATCTGATATTGATGACCTATTCTTAGGATAGACATTCAATTTAGTGAGTTTTTATGTTTCTCAGGTTTGGCTAAATAGAATTTCCATTTGGAAAAGTAGCACGTTGTCATTTCTTGTCGGAAGTTCATTAAAAAGATAAATTATGCGAGAAGAGGAAAAATGATCCCAAAGTCTAGCCCTTATCTCACTTGTGTCATTTTGGATATTTTGCCATCTTAGATAAAGGAATATGTCTTTAATAAAGAACTCAATCGGTTCTTACAATGAAGTAATGATGGCTTACTAGTAGTGTTGAGCGATACCTTCCGATATCAGGAAATATCGGATCGGATTGGATCAGGCCGATACCCAAAAAGTATCGGATATCGCCGATTCCGATACCGGAAACCAATGCAAGTCAATGGGACACAACTATCGGAATGAAAATAAACCCTTTCTTTCCTTGTAGGTTAATTCTACATGAAGGAAAACAACTAAGAATAATGTAGAATCTATTGGGGGAGGTGGTTGCCCAAATCGATGGGAACAGTGCTCACAGTGAAACATGAAAAGCCGGCAATTCATCATCAGCAGCATACACCGGTACCCGACAATTTAGAACAGAAAGAATAGAGCATCACACATAGATTAGATAGATAGAAACATGTCAGTCACATATATATGTAGTACAGTGACAGTGTTGCTTACTGTACTTGTCATTTAGTGTAAAGGATTTATTTAAAAAAATAATAGTGTTTTCATGCACCGTCTCTTTAAAAAAGCCGGCCGGCAATTCAGCAGCGGTACCCGACAATTTAGAACAGAAAGAATAGAGCATCACACATAGATTAGATAGATAGAAACATGTCAGTCACATATATATGAAGTACAGTGATAGTGTTGGTTACTGTACTTGTCATTTAGTGTTAAAATAAAGGATTTATTAAAAAAAAAATTGGCGTGGGGTTCCCCGTAATTTTAGTCTCTAGCGGAGGTTAAGCAGACGGCTGGGGCAGATGTTTGAAGCCTGGGAAGGGGGTAATACCCACGGAGCTTCCCAGGCTACTAATATCAGCCCCCAGCTGAATACATAGCCTTTACTAGCTATTAAAATGGGGGACCCCCCAAAAAATTGACGTGGGGTCCCCCCTATTTTAATAGCTAGCAAAGGCTAGGCAGACAGCTGGGGGCTGATATTAATAGCCCAGGAAGGGTGCCATGAATATTGGCCCCCTCCCAGGCTAGAAACACCAGCCGTCAGCCGCCCCAGAAATGGCGCATCCATAGGATGCGCCAATTCTGGCACTTAGCCTCGCTCTTCCCACTGCCCTGTAGCGGTGGCAGTGGGGTAATAGGGCTGGGGTTGATGTCAGCTTATAATGCCAGCTGACATCAAGCCCAGGTTAGTAATGGAGAGGCGTCTATAAGACACCCCCATTACTAACCCCAGAGGGAAAGTTAAAAAAACCACAAACACCCAGAATAAAGTCCTTTAATTGAAATAAACACACAATTCTTTATTGTTCTAAATTAAACCATACCTACCATCACGCCCATTCCAGCTGAAGCCAACGATCTACCTGGCTGGACACAAAAATAGGGTGAAGCCCCACGTATTTTTTTTTTTTAATTATTTCCTGAAATTATTTTAAAAAAATTGACGTGGGGCTTCGCACTATATTTGTGTCCAGCCAGGTACAGCAGGCAGGAACGGGCTGCCCCCAACCACTAGCTGCCTATTTGTACCTGGTTGGACACAACAATATAGGGAAGCCCTTTTTTTTTAAATTATTTCATGAATTTCATGAAATAATTAAAAAAAAAAATACGTGGGGCTTCGCCCTATTTTTGTGTCCAGCCAGGTACAACTAGGCAGCTGGGGGTTGGAATCTGCAGCGTAGGGAGGCCCAAGCTTTCTGGGCCCCCCCCCCCCTCCCGCTGCAAATTGCAGTCCGCAGCCACCCCGGAAAATGGCGCGTTCATAGAAGCGCCATCTTCTGGCGCTGTACCCAACTCATCCAGGGCCCTGGTGAGGTGGCTCACTGGGTAATAAAGGGGTTAGGGCCAGCTTGGTATTATCAGCTGACCCTAAGCCCGAAATTCATGGGGTCACGCCAGTATTAGACATGACCGCCATGAATTTCTAGTAAAGTATTTAAAAAAAACACAACACCCAGAATAAAGTCCTTTAATTGAAATAAACACACAATTCTTTATTGCTCTAAATTAAACCATACTTACCATCACGCCCATTCCAGCTGAAGCCAATGATCTCCTGCAATGAAAGAAAAATAATAAACCAACATCATCCTTACCTTTCGATGGTTCCCAGGACAGCTCCAGCTCTGCTACATCGAGATGACAGGCTGGATCGCAGCAGAAAGCAGCCATCCAGCCTGTCATCCCGCAGACACAGAGAAGCGCAGGCATGCTTGCGCTCCTCAGTGTCAGGCTGTGACGGCATCCAGATGAGCCGAGTCTCTCACGCTCACTGCATGCGCAGGAGAATTCTCCCACACTGTCAGTGACGTGCATGAGGTGAGCTGAGTTCATTGTCGGCTCATCTGGATGCCGTCACAGCCTGACACAGAGGAGCGCAAGCAAGCCTGCGCTTCTCAGTGTCTGCCTGCGGCATGACAGGCTGGATGGCAGCTTTCTGCTGCGATCCAGCCTGTCATGTGAATGTAGCAGAGCTGAAGCCGTCCTGGGAACCATGGAAAGGTAAGGATGATGTTGCTTTATTATTTATTTATTGCAGGAGATCATTGGCTTCAGCTGGAATGGGCGTGACGGTAGGTATGGTTTAATTTAGAACAATAAAGAATTGTGTGTTTATTTCAATTAAAGGACTTTATTCTGGGTGTTTGTGTTTTTTTAACTTTGACTATGGGGTTAGTAATGGGGGTGTCTTATAGACGCCTCTCCATTACTAACCTGGGCTTGATGTCAGCTGGCATTATAAGCTGACATCAACCCCAACCCTATTACCCCATTGCCACCGCTACAGGGCAGTGGGAAGAGCGAGGCTAAGTGCCAGAATTGGCGCATCCTATGGTGGCAGCTGACGGCTGGTGTTTCTAGCCTGGGAGGGGGCCAATATTCATGGCACCCTTCCTGGGCTATTACAGCCCCCAGCTGTCTTCCTAGCCTTTGCTAGCTATTAAAATAGGGGGGACCCCACGTCATTTTTTTGGGGGTCCCCCATTTTAATAGCTAGTAAAGGCTAGGTATTCAGCTGGGGGCTGATATTAGTAGCCTGGGAAGCTCCGTGGGTATTACCCCCTTCCCAGGCTTCAAACATCTGCCCCAGCCGTCTGCTTAACCTCCGCTAGAGACTAAAATTACGGGGAACCCCACGCCAATTTTTTTTTTAATAAATCCTTTATTTTAACACTAAATGACAAGTACAGTAATCAACACTGTCACTGTACTTATTATATATGTGACTGACATGTTTCTATCTATCTAATCTATGTGTGATGCTCTATTCTTTCTGTTATAAATCGTCGGGTACCGATGCTGAATTGCCGGCCGGCTTTTTTAAAGAGACGGTGCATGAAAACACTGTTATTTTTTTAAATAAATCCTTTAACACTAAATGACAAGTACAGTAACCAACACTGTCACTGTACTTCTTATATATGTGACTGACATGTTTCTATCTATCTAATCTATGTGTGAAGCTCTACTCTTTCTATTCTAAATTGTCGGGTACCGGTATATGCCGCTGATGAATTGCCGGCTTTTCATGCTTTAGGCTGCGTGCCAACGTAGCGTTTTTCAAGCGTTTATGCTGCGGAATTTCCGCAGCGTAAACGCTTGTGAAACGCTAGGTAATCCGCACCCCATGGTGCCCAAGGGGATTCCGCATGTTCTATGCACATGCTGCGGATTTTTCCGCAGCGTTTATGCTGCGTCCAAAAATCCGCAGCATGTTCATTAATTTTGCGGAAGCGCAGCGGAATCGCCATTGACTTGCATTGAGACGCATAGAATCCGCATCTGTACATTTGTACAAGCGGATTCTATGCGTCTCTATGTGCGGATGGTACCCAGTTCTGGAGGAGAGAAGACTCTCATCCAGACCTGGGTACCATTGTACCTGTAAAAAAGGAATAAAATAATAAATAAAGTTTATACTCACCTTTCTGAAGGCTCTCTCTGCTTGCCGGCAGCGCTGAAGGACCTTCGGTGACATCACAGTCATGTGACCGCAGGCCCTTCACCGCTCTGTCTCGCGATATGCCGGCAACCAGGAACCAGCCAGGAAGCAGCGCTGCAGCACACGCCGGGGCCTCGGGGTTGAGTATAGCTTTATTTGAAACATTGTTTTACGGTCACACTATATAAATCCATGCTGTTTGCATGGATTTATACAGTGTGACCTAGTTGTCAAGCACTTTCCAAGTGATGCTATTGCCTGGAAAGCGCTTGTCAATCTGCATGCGGAAACGCATGTGAATCCGCATGTATTCTGCAGGAAAAACGCATGCACAATCTGCATGCGTTTTTTTTCTGCCAGGGAGATGCAGAAATGCTGCAGAAATTTTCTGCTTCATTTCTGCATCGTGGGCACATAGCCTAACTGTGAGCACTGTTCCCATCGATTTGGGCAACCACTGTAATGCCACAACCACCATGGCTGTGGCATTAACGTCTTAAAAAAATATTAATTCCTGCTATTCCATTTAATTGTAATGTAAGGGAGATAATGTAATGTCAGCGCTTGAGCAGGAGAATTCTCCCACGCTGGGATTGCATTCTGATGACAGGCTGGATCGCAGCTGAGCGCTGCCATCCCGCTTGTCATCCTTCAGAGACACTGCAGAGCGCAGGCATTATGTGAACTTCCGATTCCGGTATTCGATATTGTAAAAGTATCGGAACTCAGTATCGGAAGTCCGATACAGCGAATATCGGTCGATACCCGATATTACAGTATTGGAATGCTCAACACTACTTACTAGTAGAAATTATCAAATATTTTGAAATTCAAAGTCACCATTCAATGAGTTTTTCAAGGTGAGTACCTGCGCTCAACTACAAATTGGTGTGAAAAGATGTGTATAACATATAACATGCTGGGGTCTATTGATTCTATGCAACTCCTTTGAAGCTCTTTAATAGAGATGAGCGTTGTTCTACTCGAACTGTTCGCCAATCTCAAATTCGAGCTGTTTTGGGCGGTGTTCGAGCCGGTCGGCGAACACGAACAATTTGAGAAAAATTCGGCTGTTCGAGGTTATGTTCGATAACTGTTCGTGCACCAAAATCATAACTGGATTTTTTCTCAGTAATGATGAAAATTAATGTTAATACGCAGTTTGAGTGTACAGCGGGGCGGGGGGAGGGGCAGGGGATGGATCTCTGCAGGAACAATGAAGATCTCCATTTTTTTTTCTCTTTCCCGCATTTGCAGTGGGGAGGTGCAATCTGTCAGCCTATCAGCAGCGCACACACGGAGCGAAGTGCTTTTTTTCACACAAGCAAGGGCATGTGTGATTGGCAGTGTATGTCACATGTCCTTGCCCTATAAGACCAAGCCATTTTCCCCGTCGCCACCATTTTCTCACTGCTGCAGCTGCGTGTTAGACGGCACCGCTGTTGCTGTGTGCGCTATACCTTGTTAATTTCAAGCCAATTTTCGCACAAATATACAGATAGCTTGGGAGTAGGGAATAGTTGTGATTGCAGTCCTTTTAAGGACTAGGTTACAGCATTTCCTACGACTTTTATCAGGCAGGTCTGTGCTCTTAAATAGATAGATTGTGGGAGTAAAGACTAATTGTAATTGGAGTCCTTTTCAGGACTAGGTTACATCAGTTCCTATCAGTTTTTGCCAGGCAGGTCTGTGCCAGTGCTGTGCAAGTTTTTTTCACAGCATTTGGCTGAATCTAGCAAAGCTAATCCTTTTTGGCCTATTGCAGAGTGTGTTAGTCAGTGGAGTAGCCTATCTGTGTTGCAAGATATACCACCTGTGTATAGAATACCAATTTTTTTACTGCACCTAGTGAAGTAAAATCTTTTGGGCATAGCATCATTCTATTAGTCCATCTATACTGACCTCCATCAGGTTGCAAATTGAATAAAAAAATTTTCTGCATCTAGCTCTGAAAAAATATTTGGGCTTCTAGCGGTGTGTGGGACTTGGTCTATTAGTCCATCTATACTGACCTCCATCAGGTTGCAAATTAAAAATAATTTTTTTCTGCATCTAACCCAGCCAATAGTTTTGGCCTAATACCACAGTTTGGCAACTCAGCTCTGCTCGGTTACCATCCATTGTTTTTTTGTGCAAACAACTCCAGAGTTCTGAATTAGTTAACCACCAAAATGAGTGGAAAAAGGCCTGCTGCTGGTGGAAAGGGGAATAGGCGTGTTGGGAAGGGGAAAAAAGGTTGTGTCCGTGGGGTAGGTGCAGAAGAAAGACCATCTTCCAGCCAAACTAAAATGTCTACTTCTTTTAGCGGACAATGTGATAAGATCCCTTTCTTACGGCCACGCCAATCGCTACAAATTCCAGATGAGGCACAAAAACAGCAGGTGCTTCAACGGATATCAAGTGCTCCTTTAAGTGGGCTCTCCTCCACATCAACTTCAACATCACAAATACTCCAGTCCTCAAAGGTGTCACCCAAATCGCACTTGCTTCCTCACAGCTCCCAAATCTCCAGCTGCCCGTCTGAGTATGAGGTAGAACAGATGGTTGAGTCTGCAGAGCTGTTTACTCATACTATAGCCTGGGAATCAGAGGTCGACTCCAGCGCTTCTGTGAATCCAGACGAGGAAATGATCTGCACTGATGCCCAGAATCTTTATGAGTCGGATCCAGGACCAGACGCAGAAGGTTCTGACCATAATGTAGACCCTCATTCCCAAACTGTAACTCCTGTTGGTGGAGACAATGAGGAAGACGATGATAAGACTCAAATACCTGATTGGAGCGACAACTTTAGTTTTTTGTCAGGGCAGGAACAGGTTGGCTCTGAGGACGACGGGTGTGATAACGCACAGGGTGATGATGATGAGGTCGGAGATCCCACTTACTGTCAACCCACAGTCAGCCAAGAGATGAGGTCAGCAGAGGAGGTGGAGGAAGATGCTAGTGACGACGAGGTCAGGTTGCGCCTTCCTGGACAGAGACGTAGTACTGGAAGCACGTCAACAACTGCATCCTCAAACACAACTCTGCCTCTCACCACAAGTCGTGGTGGCTCTTCAGGTCGCATGGGTGCTAAGCCTTGCATAGCCTGGGCATTTTTTCAGATCGATAAAGATGAACCAACTCGTGTTATCTGTAACATTTGTCAGCAAAAGCTAAGTAGAGGCCAAAAAATACATAGTTTGAGTACTTCATGCATGAACCGGCACATGGACATGAAGCATAAGTTGCAGTGGGAAGCTCAGTGTGCTACAATGCGGTCTAGCCGGCCGGGCCAACCACCGTCTGTCATATCTTGTGCATCCGCGGCCTCTTCATCCTCTGTGACTGGGGGGACAGCAGTCACACCTGTTTTGGGGCGCAGACCTGCCACCTCTTTACCCGCAACAGCCAGCGTGATTGGCAGGTCATCATTTTCTTTGGAGGTGGTAACACCAGCTGGTCTTGAGCGCTGTCCGACATCGATAGCACCACCTTTGGATCAAGGCAACCTAACATGTCCGCCTGCATCTTCCTCACAGACCGGCAGTTTGCCGGGGACACCCTTATCAACCCCGTCTAAGCACAATAGCCAGCCCTCGGTCCCTCAGATGTGGACAAGTAAAAGACCATTTCCTCCTAGCCATGAGAAAGCTAAGAGGTTGAATTTCACCATCTGCAAGCTCTTGGCTACAGAAATGCTGCCTTTCCGCCTGGTGGACACAGAGGATTTTCGAGACCTTATGTCCGTCGCAGTGCCCCAGTACCAGATGCCCAGTCGGCACTACTTCTCAAAGAAAGGTGTGCCTGCGCTCCACCAGCATGTCGCACACAACATCACCGCTTCTTTGAGAAACTCTGTGTGTGACAGGGTGCATTTCACCACAGACACTTGGACGAGTAGGCATGGACAGGGGCGTTACATGTCGCTGACTGGGCACTGGGTAACTATGGTGACAGCAGGACAAGGGGCTGCTGTCCAAGTCTTGCCGTCCCCACGAGTTGTGCGTCAATCCTCTTTATGTCATTTTTCCTCCACTGCTTCTGCCTCCTCAACCTCCTCTCGGTCTTCCACCTGCACCCAAAGCCTGTCTGGTCATGCCACAAGCTTTCTAACTGCGCAGAAGGGATCCTGCACACCTCCTTACTATGCTGGCAGTAGGGCTCAACGTCATCAGGCGGTTTTTACATTGAAATGTCTGGGAAATGTGAGTCACACAGCTGAGGAGTTGTGGTCAGCTCTGGAGAACCAATTTCATGAATGGTTGTCTCCACTGGACCTGAAACCAGGGAAGGCCGTGTGCGACAATGCTGCAAACCTGGGTGCGGCCCTTCGCCGGGGCAATGTCACACACGTGCCTTGTATGGCTCACGTGTTGAACCTGGTTGTCCAGCAATTTTTAGCCCACTATCCCAGACTAGATGGCCTTCTGCAGAGGGCACGGTCGCTGTGTGCTCACTTCCGCCGTTCGCATCCCGCAGCTCAGCGACTTACATCTCTACAGAAGTCGTTGGGCCTGCCACTTCACCGGCTAAAATGCGATGTGCCTACCCGGTGGAATTCAACTCTGCACATGTTGCAGCGACTGTGGCAGCACCGACAAGCCCTGGTGCAATACGTTCTGACGTATAGCCTGGGCCAACGAGATTCAGAGGTGGGGCAAATCACGCTGGAGGAGTGGTCTCAGATCAGGGACCTATGCACCCTTCTGCACAGTTTTGAAATGGCGACGAAGATGTTTAGTGCTGACGATGCCATTATCAGCATGACTATTCCGGTGATTTACATGCTGGAGCACATGTTAAACAGAATTCGGAGTCAGGTGGTGGCACAAGAGGAGGTGGAGGAAGTAGAGGAGGAGGAGTTGTATGCGGAAGGGCTAACATCTGCAAGGTCCAGACGGTCGGCAGCACCAGGGCGGCAGGCATGTGAGGGTGGGGGAGATGATTTTACCAGGGCGCATGGTAGCAGCCAAACTAGTGAGGAAGGTGCAGGAGCCCAGGAAGAAGTGGAGGACGAACTGATGGAAGACTCATCAGATGAGGGAGACCTTGATCACATTTCTGTTGTGCGAGGTTGGGGGGAGAGGACAGAGGAAGGAAGCATGATTGTTACCTCGCCACCAACACAACAGGGACTTGGTGCTCCTGGATGCGCAACACACATGAGTGCCTTCTTGCTGCACTACCTGCAACATGACCCTCGAATTGTGAGAATTAGAAATAATCCTGACTACTGGGTTGCCACACTGTTAGATCCCCGGTACAAAAGTAAATTTGCAGAAATTATTCCTGCCATAGAAAGGGATGCACGCATGCAGGAGTATCAGCAGAGGCTGTTGCAGAATCTTACATGTGCTTTTCCACAAAATACCAGTGGTGCACGTAGTGAATCTCACAGTTCCAACTTGCCAACCGTGGTCTGTATGGAATTGTTCAATAAAGGGCCCAAAATTAAGATAACATAGATGGGAGAGGTCTCTATGAATAGGAATTCCTAAGTATTTGATACCCTGTGAGGGCCAGGCAAAGGGAAAGTTGGACTGGATGGAATCCTATATGGATTTAGGGAGGGAGACATCGAGGGCCTCAGACTTCGCTGCATTGATTTTAAAATTTTACCGTGTAACAAAGTGATCTATTTCAGCCATAACAGCAGGGATGGATATATGTGATTGAGTGATATATACTAGGACATCATCAGCAAATAGAGAGCACTTGTACTCGGTGCCTCCCACCTCAATCCACCTAATATTGGGGTTATGGCGAATTGATGAGAGCAGGTGCTCCGTCACTAGGATGTATAAGAGAGGGGACAGAGGACATCCCTGCCTTGTCCCATTGGTGATTGTGAAAGGTGATGAAAATGTTCTGATGCACCCCCTGGGCCTTGGGACACCCGGAGCCGGACCCTTTTTGGTGGATGCTGGTGGTTGTAGTCTTCGTGGCGGCGATCCGGTTCCGTGGCTCAGGGCGGTCAAACCAGTGGCGGAACTATTTATGTGGTTTTGATGTTTAAATGTCCGACTACGCCACCCGTGGATTGCGGTCAGAGTGAACCGCCGCTACAGGGCAGACCGCTAAGGCTGGTGTTGTGGGTGCAGCAGAGCGTAGCATAACTCCCCACGGGAGGAGTATAGCCTCAGGGCAGTGTATGCGGAGGATGGGGGTGATGGTGCAGGGCAGCAGCAGTAACGACACGGAGTCAGTGATGCAGTTCAGGGCCTTTACTCACAGTTCTTATTATCCAGACCACGTCTGCAGGTAACGGCTGCCCACGTCGTACTGTGCTCACCAGGTGAGGGGCTCAGACAACTCCCAGATAACTTTGGAGCGCTTCACAGGACCCCCTTTGTGTGTCCTTTGTCTGGCCTTTCTTACCAACACTTCTGTCCGGCTGCCTCGGGCCTCCTCTTGGCAAACTTGGCGCCAGTTTCCCTGACCCTATGTGGTGCTTTCCTAGCGGGTGGAGCAAGGGGCTGCGCCACATAAAATGTCAGAGCCTCCGGTTTCTAGCTGAGAGTCGTTTCCTGCCTCCACTAGTTCGGGGACCGGTCTCCCCCTTTGGCCTGACCCCTCCACGCAGGTGGATTCGGGCGTGCGGTGGCGACTCGCCCGTCCGCACCCCTGGGATCCCTTCATTCCTCGTTCCTGGAGCCTTCTCCGCTCCTCTTCCTTCCTTCTCCCTCTTGCAGGCCTGGGCCTCTGTTACTAGGCCCGCCTCCGGAGCAGAGCTCATGCAGAGCCCCTGCTCCCTGCCACTTCTGCTCAGACTTCTCTGCACTGAACTAAGATGGTGCCCACCTTTTATACTCCCTTCTCAATGCACCCAGGAACTGCTTCCTCCCTGCTCCTGCACTGCAGGGTTCCCCTTCCTCAGTGTTCCCTCCCCCCACTCCAGCCAGGGACAGGGACTGTCGTGCCCATCTCAGGGGCATATTGGTCGCCCTGCCCCACGGCAATGTGGTGTAATGCATGCAGGTGTCGGGTCCTGATCCACACTCCATCCTTATCTGAGAGTGAGATATCACACCTCTGGGTGAGGTGCAATACGTCTGTAGCAACCGAGCCCTCGGTGCTACAGTTCCATTTATCTTCAGCCTAGGTGACGTATTGCGATACAGGGCCGTGATTTTGGCTATAAAAGGGTCCCCTAGACCCCTACCCCAAGCTTTTTAAGAGAATCATATATGGCGTGCCAGGAGACTCTATGGAATGCTTTCTCAGCATCCAACGAGAGTATCTACTTACAAATTTTTAACTGCATCTAGCCCAGGAAATACTTTGTGCCTAGTAGCAGTGTCTGCTAGTCAGCGGATTATCCCGGCTGTTAAGCAAGCTACACCACCTGTAGTTTGGACACTTAATTTTTTCAAAGGAAATGCTTCGGGACCACGGGATACTTAGTGAAGAGCATCAGGAGGCACCCCAAGGCATAGGGGCTGGGACTGGCACTAGGATGCCTTGCGGTGGACAGCCGAGCTCGATCCTTATAAAAGCTTTTTAACTGCAGCAGCTTTAGTGGACGCTACTGGAGCTGGAATTACGCGGCTGCTGGCATGAGACTTGCCCTCCAATAGATCCTTGTAAATGGATTTAAAGTGTATTCATTCAAATTAGAGGGACAATTTAAATTAAAAAGCTTAGAGCTGCCTCCACCACAGGGGGGCTCTCTCGACCCACCAGAGGACAGGCACCAGTATTGGGAGAGGGGGGCTGGCCGTCAGGGTTCACCGCGGCTCTGGCACAAACCCGGCGACACGGAGGTGGCACGGGCAGGAGCGGACTGGCCGTCTCGGCTTCTCACTTTTTGGATTTTAGAAGGGCATGACATGCCTATATCTGTGTCTCCCCCTCCTTTTACTCCTCCACCTCTTTTCTTTTCGCATGACTATATGTACTTGTCACTTTTCCATGTGTTAGTTGTGTCTTCTGAGCAGTTTGTCAGCTTTTGGACACCTTTGAAGGTGTTTTCTATGTGTTTCTATGTGTTTTTGTTTGCCTGCCATTGGTTTTAACGGTGTTCGAAGGTGTTCGACGAACAGTTCGACGAACAGTTCGGCGAACACACGGGTGTTCGACGAACCGAACCGAACTCGAACACTACGGGGGTGGCTCAACACTACTCTTTAACACAAACGCAGCCTTAGAAATATGAAAGTGACCTCGTCATAGAAACAGCTTGTAATCCGGTAGTAACCAACAGCCTATTTAATAACACAGTAATGACAGACTTTTAATGCTTTTTTAATTTTAAAAAATGGTCCAAAAATTATCCCTCTTAGTCATTTGTGATCAGGCAAACCATTCTATGCAGAACACTGAGTCAAACTGATGGTGTTGCTGTCAGAGGTAACATCATTCTGCTGTGACTGCGATGAATGAAGGGCCACATGTTCTGTAATGCTCTATGCTTCCTCCCCACTAATACGCATGTTGGAGGCAAAGAAGGCAAATTGTGACCTGCACTTGATAGTACTCCCTCCCAGATGGCTGGTACAAGTGGTGGTGCTTCTGCTGCTGCTAGCAGTGCAGCTCACACATTATCAGCCATGAGATGGATTTTTTTCTTTTACACTACCCAGTGCATTGCCACTTTTTCCTTTACCATACTTTTCGTACAATACTCTGACTAACTTTTGAAAATCTTGCCAAAAAGGACACAACAAGAAATGCTAGGCAGGTGGGTACATTTACAGAAAACAAAACTTGGCAGCAGGCCACAGAATATGTGTGGAGTGTATGGTTGTTAAATTGGACTAATGAAACAGGTGTGCAAAAAACAGCTATGCATGGTTAAAAATGTACATTTTGTTTTTATTTATTTTTCAACAAAATGTAATATTCTTACCAAAAATGATGAAATAAATGCTATTTATGTACACAACCTAAATGCCAGCACCTGGAACAGGGCATTGCATTGATGTGGCATGTGCGTAAAATGTAAAATTTGATCAGTAAAAAAATATGTGCAAAAAAAACACACACACTTTAGTAGACAGTTCCAGTTATATGTTTGGATTTCAGGGGATTTTTGAAAAACAATTATTCCCTCCTTGCACAAAAATGCAAAAACTCAGTACAGTTGCTTGTGACTTGCAAGCAAACCATCTCTGACTGGCACTGATTTCTGATTTTTTTTTTCTGCAAAAATAATGTGCTGGCTTGCTGCTGCTTTCTAGTGCATTAAGAATGAGGAAAAAATGTGTAATTGTAATTCAGTTACAGAAAAGCAGATGTCAGCTAGACAATGTCATTGATTAATCACACTGAGTCTGGCACTGCTGCTGGCATCCCATCTATCCCTCCCCTTCTATCAATTGAATATCTGTATTATTCAGTCTACTACCCTTATCGTTTTCATTGCTGCAGTTATATCACGCTCATTACTGTCTGGAGTATTTGTACAATGTTTTAGAGCTTTCTATTCTATTGCTGAGCTGTTCGTGGCAACATCTTCTCACTATCCTAAAATTACCCTATAAGAGCTGTTGCATTCCTTGCCTCGGGTTTTATACATGTTATGGTAGTCCCTACTGATTGGCTGCACTTCCCCATGTGATGGAATAGCTTCAATACATTATGGGAATGCCAGCACAGTTGTGTCTACAGTCATGTACGCCACCTTCTGTAGCTGTTGTAATCTTCTGTAATGTGTAAAAAGGCCACGAGGATTTTGTTTTTGCGATTTGGAGGAATTTAATCGCAAATTGTTCAAATTTGCAAGATGTGCGAATTTCATGAAATTAAATTCAGAGCAAGTCGATTTGATCATCTCTATTTATTTGTGAAATTTCTACCACATTTTCATAATCAGAAAAATAGACCTACAATGCCAGGGTTGTGTAACGTACCAGGGTTGTTAAATCATTATGGTACCCAAAATGCAAGTTTTCAGGAGATCTGTGTAATTTAACACCGCAGTTCCCATTCAGATTTTTCTTTGTTCATTTTGGTCCTTTTACAATACCATCTCTGAGTATTAATGAAATGAGCAGAAACTGTGTAGGAGGCGGGTACAGCAGGAAGTCTGTAGGGTGCAGCATCAACTAATAACCGCTGAGCAGGAAGTGAGGTCAAAGAAGGGGCGTCGATTTGGTAACTTCTGCAGTATGGCCTAGTAACATGCGGCATTAGTTTTCTTTTCTTCTGGTGGTAATAGACCATAGAGCGGAACAGCTACAAAATAAGTGTTTGAGGTCTACAGTTAAAGAATTGATGACTCTGGTATATTACATGCCCTTAGTAGCTTTAATGTTTTAATTATACATTATCCAAAAGTTTTACTTTAAGTAAGCACTCCTCCTCCCATTAAAAATTGTATCCTCCTAATATATTGCAGTCATCATATTATACAGCACTGTGTACTTACAATTGCTCATTTTGTCTTTCTACCCAGATAATTCTTCTTTTTTCCATCAGGTCTATGACATCACGTGATTAAAAACTGATTAGCTGAATCATTCTAAGCTCTATGTAGAGACAGGAGGTCAATTTTTCCTGTATGAGTCATGAGTCACTGCAAAAGTCCCTGGCAGGGGAGAGAAGGGAGCAGTTGAGTCAGGAGTTGAGGAGGGTAATGATAAATGCAGGGACAAGAGACTTCCTGTTTCTACATGGAGAAGAGAAAAGAGAAGAATTAGCTGGGTAGAAAGGCAAAATGAGCAATTGTAAGTACACAGTGCTATATAATATGATGATTGCAGTATGTTAAGGTTATAAAGACTTTGATGGGAGTGCTTCTTTAAAAATGCTGTCCTGAACTTAGATATTGATAATTTATCCTTAGAATAGATCATCAATATTAGATTAGTGGGGTCTGACACCCAGACCTCCTATGATCAGCTATTTACAGCTCCCATGGTGGCCGAATATACACAGAGTAAAGCACCGCTCCGCACTCTGTAATCGGTACTGCCTTGTTGCTCCTGATTACTTCAATAAGAGCAGGAACTGCAAACTGCTCATTAGCAAGGGATTACAGGTGCAGAACCCCCAACTATCTGATATTGATGATGTATCCATTCCTAAGCCATTAATATCAAAGTCCTGCACAACCCCAAGACCTACACTTATCACATATTTGCAGGACATTATGATGTGTCTGATTACTGGGGGTCCCATTGATTATGAGAATGAGGATCCTTCACACTCAAGTAGGAAAAAAAACATTGGGACCCCCATTGATCGGACACCTCTGGTAACCATTATTCACTGCTGTGTGGTCTCACACTATCTATAATGTATATTCAGTGTTTTATGGCTGTCTCGCCCCATTTCTATTACTAAGCTGTAATGTCTTCTCAGTATCCAGATTCTTTAAAAAACAGCTGCTGCATTCCCTGCCTCTGCTTTTATACAGGTTATGATTTTCCCTTCTGATTGGCTATGTTATACCACATGATGTTGTAACATCCCTGGCGGTGTGCTTGCATGGCTTACCATCTCCCACCATGCAAGACCGCAATCTTACATTTCAGGCCAGGCTGCACACTTTTGCTCCAGTACCTGCTGTTTGTATGTCTCTTGTCTGCTGGCTTAGGGCGTTGGCGCTGTGGCTTTCTGCTTGTTTCTTATAGCTACTGTGTGCACAGTCCTAATGCGTCCCCAGCCTATTGCTGTGAGTCACTGGATACTTAAAGCCCTCCACCCAGTAGGAGGTGCCTGAGCAACACTTTCTCTCAGTTTGTCTTTTGCAACTGAGTTGCCAGGTCCTGTCCTGTATCTAGTCTGTTCTGCCACCCTGAGGGCTGAGTACCCAGGGACGCTACCTGTATCTCTGACTTCTAGTCTGTTTCCGCCACCCTGGGGGCTGAGTACCCAGGGCCGCTACCTGTATCTCTGACTTCTAGTCTGTTTCCGCCACCCTGGGAGCTGAGTTCCCAGGCTCGTTCCTGTATCTTGTTCTCTGTTCAGTTCCTGTTTGAACAGTGTCCTAGCCCGTTACTTGTTTCTCTCTATGTTCGTGCCTTCCCTTTGCCTGCAGTGTCTGAACCTGCACCTAACTCCAACTCATGGTCTCTGTACTTCTGTTTGTGAGTTTAGTGTCCACTCGCTACTTCATTGTAAGTACCTTGTGTGTATCTAGTTCTGCTTGTCCCCTTTCCCTGCCTCCGTATCTACCTCCTGTGTTCTAACCATCTTCCTGTATTTTCCAGTCTGTTCCATGTGAACAGAGCCCTGTCCTGTCTGCCTTCACCTTCTGCTCTGTTCTGCTCTGCTTGTTCACCGCTCCGGCGGTTCCGCTCTGCTCCGCTTGTTTACCGCACCTGTGGTTCTGTTCTGCTCTGCTTGTGAACCTGCACCTAACTCCAACTCATGGTCTCTCTACTTCTGTTTGTGAGTTTAGTGTCCACTCGCTACTTCATTGTAAGTACCTTGTGTGTATCTAGTTCTGCTTGTCCCCTTTCCCTGCCTCCGTATCTACCTCCTGTGTTCTAACCATCTTCCTGTATTTTCCAGTCTGTTCCATGTGAACAGAGCCCTGTCCTGTCTGCCTTCACCTTCTGCTCTGTTCTGCTCTGCTTGTTCACCGCTCCGGCGGTTCCGCTCTGCTCCGCTTGTTTACCGCACCTGTGGTTCTGTTCTGCTCTGCTTGTTCACCGCTCCGGCGGTTCCGCTCTGTTCCACTTGTTTACCGCACCTGCGGTTCTGTTCTTCTCTGCTTGCTCACCGCTCTGGCGGTTCCGCTCTGTTCCGCTTGTTTACCGCACCTGCGGTTCTGTTCTGCTCTGCTTGTTCACCGCTCTGGCGGTTCCGCTCTGCTCCGCTTGTTTACCGCACCTGCAGTTTTGCTCCGCTTGTTCACCGCACCTGCGGTTTTGCTCCGCTCTGCTTGTTCACCGCACCTGCGGTTTTGCTCTGCTCTGCTTGTTCACTGCACCTGCGGTTTTTCTCCGCTCTGCTTGTTTACTGCACCTGCGGTTTTGCTCCACTCTGCTAGTTCACCGCTCCTGCGGTTTTGCTCTGCTCTGCTTGTTCACCACACCTGCTGTCTTGCGCCACTCTGCTTGTTCACCGCAACTGCGGTTTTGCTCTGCTAGTCCACCGCACCTGCGGCTCTGTTCCTGTATCCCAGTCTGTACTGGTCCCTATCCAGCCTGCGTTCATACCTGCCAGTATCTGCCTGTCTGCATTCCAGCCGTGCCTGCCAGTACCCACCTGCCTTCATACCAGCCGTGCCTGCTAAGTACCCACCTGCCGTCATACCAGCCGTGCCTGCCAATACCCACCTGTCTGCATACCAGCTAACCTGCCTGTTCCTGCTTTCCCTGGTGTGGGTCAACAGCTGTGACCGGGGTCTGACCTGGAGTAGCACCTGGTCCCTCTGCTCAGTTCCTCCCTGGTTCACGGAGTCGACTGAGCCGCCGTGCGACCTTGGTCGGACCGTGTTGATACTTAGTTACGCCCCTCCAGGCACTCCTTGGTTCATGGTCCAGAGGGATCACTAATCACGCTCGTGCCAGTCAGTCCGGGCGCGAGCGTAACAGATGTGATAGCTACAAGGCATCATGGGGAAGCCTGAGGTCATATGAGCTTTCTCTGGCTGATGGAATCTTCTGCTTTAGTGTAAAATAGCAGAAGGCATTTTTTGGGGCGATTCACGCAAATCGAATCCCAAATTGTTTGAAATGGCCGACTCCTGCTAATTTACTAGAATTCAACACAAATTTGATTGACACACCTCTGCTTATCAGGTAATCTATGAATGAGCTAGATCCACAAGATCCAATTTAGTTAATGGAGTCATGAGTGAATACCCCCTCCTTTATGGCATCTATATGCCTTATACTATACAAAAAGGATATTGACTGGTTCTATGTTTTATCTGTGAAGATATACATAGAGCATTAAGGAATTTCTATCACTTCTTAATAATCTATATGGCTTTTGTAAAGCTTCTTATCACTGGGTCATTGGTTGCAGGTCCGGATCCTTCCCACTATAGACAAATATTACATCTGTGCACATGAGAAATTAGTCCTTGTAGACTAAAAGCAGATTGATATACATTAAGAGTCCGTCTATACGGTACAGTGCTTTTACTCAAATTATATCTGCCGCCTGCATCTTCAGAGCATTAAACGCATTGCAAATGCTTTGTCCTATTTCTGTAATCCAAAGTCTAATAAATTAAAGCCAACAACAAAGCTTCAATGGGAAAAAAAAGTCTTCTCATTCTCACCCCCGGTATTGTATTCAGTGTACGCAGCGGGTTCAAAGATCACTAGAACTGCGGTACACGGCAAGTGATGTACGTGGCAGATCTGGGTTCACGTAGCCTCATTGCCCATTGCAACTAATCAGGGTCCGGCTTTACTTAAGTACTAGAAAAATAAACCATAGACTCAAATTCGGTTGTTATTATTATTATTATTATTTATTATTATAGCGCCATTTATTCCACCGTGCTTTACATTTAAAAGGGGTATACATAGCAAAAAGTCAGTGACTGGTACAGGAGGAGAGAGGACCCTACCCATGAGGGCTCACAATCTACAGGGGATGGGGGAGGATACAGTAGGTGAGGATAGGGCTGGTCGTGGAGCGGTATGGTGGAGCGGTGGTTACTGCAGTTGTATTCTTGTCGGAAGAGGTGGGTCTTCAGGTTCCTTTTGAAGGTTTCCACGGTAGGCGAGAGTCTGATGTGTTGGAGTAGAGAGTTCCAGAGTAGGGGGGATGCACGGGAGAAATCTTGTATGTGATTGTGTGAAGAGGAGATAATAGGGTAGTATAGAGGGAGATCTAATGAGGATCAGAGGTTGCGTGCAGATAAGTACCAGGAGACTAGGTCGTAGATGTATGGAGGAGACAGGTTGTGGATGGCTTTGTATGCCAAGGTTAGGGTTTTGAACTGAAATCTCTGGGAAATGGGGAGCCAGTGAAGGGATTGACAGAGAGGAGAGGCTGGGGAATAGCAGGGGACAGGTGGATTAGTCGGGCAGCAGAGTTTAGGATAGATTGGAGGCATGCAAGAGTGTTAGAGTGGAGGCCACAGAGCAGGAGGTTGCAGTAGTCGAGGCGGGAGATGATGAGGGCGTCCACTAGTGTTTTTTCAGATTCTCGGTTGAGGAATGTCCAAATCTGGGAGATATTTTTGAGTTGGAGTCGGCAGGAAGTGGAAAGGGCTTGGATATGTGGTTTAAAGGAGAGATTAGGGTCCAGGGTTACCCCGAGGCAGTGAGCTTGCGGGACAGGGGAGAGTGGGCAGCCATTGACTATGATGCATTGGTCAGTTGGGGGGGTTGAGTGAGATGGGAGAAAGATTATGAATTCTGTTTTATCCATGTTAAGTTTTAGAAATCTATCAGAGAAGAAAGATAAAATAGTGGACAGACATTTTGGGATTCTGGTTAGTAGGGAGGTGAGAGAGGTCCAGAGAGGTAGATCTGTGTGTCATCAGCATAGAGGTGATACTGAAAGCCATGGGACACTATGAACTGTCCCAGGATGAAGGTGTAGATGGAGAAGAGCAGGGGTCCTAGAACTGAACCTTGGGGGACCCTGACAGATAAGGAGCGAGATGAGGAGGTGGTGTGTGAGTGGGAGATGCTGAATGTCTGGTCTGTTAGGTATGAGGAGATCCAAAATAGGGCCAAGTCCGTGATGCCAAGAGATGAGAGAGTCTGTAGGAATAGGAAATGGTCCACTGTGTCAAAGGCGGATGACAGGTCCAGGAGGAGGAGGACAGCGTAGTGTCACTTGGATTTGGCAGTTAGTAGGTCGTTGGTGACTTTAGTCAGGGCAGTTTCAGTAGAGTGATGCGGTCGGAAGCCAGATTGTAAGAGGTCAAAGAGGGAGCAGGAGGAGAGGTGGGAAGACAGTTCAAGATGGACATGTTGTTCCAGTAGTTTTGAGGCATAGGGAGGCAGTGATATGGGGCGATAGCTAGTCAGAGAGGATGGGTCAAGGAATGGCTTTTTGAGGGTGGGTGTGATCGAGGCATGTTTGAAGAGTGAGGGGAAGACACCAGTTGTTAGTGACAGGTTGAAATGGTGGGTTAGGGTTGGGATGAGGATTGTGGTAAGGTTAGGGATGAGGTGGGACGGGATTGGGTCAAGTTCGCATGTGGTAAGGTGTGATTTGGAGAGTAAAGAGGAAACTTGATCGGCCATGATGGTGGAGAAGCTGGCTTTGGAGGAGGAGGGTTGAGTAGATGTGAGGAGGAGCTGTGGGGACTTTAGGCAAAAGCTTTGTCTGATGGTGTCAATCTTCAGCTTGAAGAATGAGGCAAAGTCTTCGGCTGAGATGAGAGGAGAGGGAGGAGGCACTGGGGGATGGAAGAGAGAATTGAAAATGTTGAATAGCTGTTAAGGGTTGTGAGATGGAGGATATGAGAGATGAGAAGTATGTTTGTTTTTCTGCAGTAAGTGTGGACCTGAAAGAAGTGAGGGACTGTTTGAATGCAATGAAATGCTCGTTGGAGTGGGACCTTTTCCATCTCCGCTCAGCAACCCAGGAGGCCCTTTGCAGTTCTTCAGTCAGGTTGATGTGCCAGGGTTGCCTATTGAGTGTGCGAGCTGTGGTATGTCTGAGAGGGGCGACTGAATTGAGAGCTGCAGCTGTCGTGGTGTTTTATAAAGCGGCAGCAGCATCTGCATTGGTTGTGAAAGAATGACACTTTTGACAATTTGTGTGAGGTCATCATCAGAACCTATGACGTGTGCTATAAGAGACACCTTGCTTTCGAATATCAGCGGAAATCATAGAAGTCTTTGGCTACCTTCACAAATTTTAGAAACTATCCACTGCGGTTTTAGTGACAAATTCACAACAAATCCACAGACACAATCCTCGTGTTTTTTTAGGATATCATTGTGGATTTCACCCTACTCTATTTACTAACCATTTAATAGGGTGAAAACCACAATGGAAATCCACATAATAATGAGTATAATGCAGATTTGTTTTTTTGCAACATGTGACAAGGATTGTGAAAACCCATTTATTTGTATTGTATTGTATTGTATTGTATATTGCTGTGCACTACAAATCTGACACAAATCTGTAACATGGGAACTTGGACTTAGAGTCCCATAGTTCTCAAAAAGGGTCCCATGACAATGCTTCCTTTCCCAATTAGCATTCCTCTTTTCCCTTATAACTGGCTGTTGTCTGTGAGTGTTCAAAAACTCTGCACTCACTGAAAAATCCTGAAAACTATGAATCCTTAAAGGGATTGTCCACTTTATTTTTATTGTAACAGACGTTTTGGGAACATCATTTTCTTTCCAAAGAGCATACACACACCTCTTCCCCCCTATACCTGGCTTAGGCCCTGTGAGTATTCAGAAACTCTGCACTCACTGAAAAACAATGATATCAGACATTGTGAGAATAGGAGAGCAGTGCAGTCTATGAATAAGGAGGATGACTGCATAACACATTTATTAAAATAAAGACAAAGTGGACAACCCATTTAAAGGGAATCTGTCAGAAGGATCAGCCCTCCTAAGCCATCTATATGAGCATGTAGGTCATAGGAAGCTGAATAAAATGATACCTTGATATCTGCGATCCGATATTTTATTCCAGAGAAATCCACATTCTTCTTATATGTAAATGACCTGTTAAGATCTATGGGCCGGACATAGATCTCCCTGAGAATCTGCCTCCAGAGCTTATTTAACATGAAAGGAGGCATTACCAGTGTGAGACATGTAATGACTGACAGTCTGCTCTCCTGATCTACATGTCTCACCCTGGTAACTCTCCTTTCATTTACAATAAGCTCTGGAGGCAGATTCTCTCATTTTCGGGATTCCTGGGAGTCCCAGTGATCGGATTTCCCCAGCGATCAGCAAGTTAACCCCTATGTTATATATTTTCTACAGACAGGGGATAAGCCCCTTTATAGATGCACTGTATGTTAAGGTCACAGTGTATCTTTTATTGGGGGATATATAGTAAAACTTTGTTTTTTCGCGTGCAGGAAGTGTTGACCATCCTGAACAATCATGCCATCGTGATTAGAGACCGTTTCCCCCATGTTTTCCCTGCCGACATGGCAGGATTGGAAACGAACTAATCTCATACATGACGCAACTGGCGAAAATGAAATTACAGATTCAGCAGCTCTGCTACATCTGTCAGGCATCAGAGGATCTGCAGCGAGCGCGGGAATACACAGCCAGCGAGGGTCCCGAACACTTCACATTCTGCCGGCATTACAGGATGCTTTACTGCCACCTAGAATCGCCAGCGAGTTTTGTTTCAGGCTGCAAATCTGTCATTCTCTGTTAAGTAAATGGATCTGTCAGCGAAGGCTATATTGTTTCATGTGCCACGCTCACAATGCCAGACCCGTCCAGTAATACCGTATTCGGGGGGCTCGATAATGGGATATTTACAAAGATTCCAACTATTTAGAATAAAATCAGGAAGGTTCAGAAGAAAGGCTCCCTACACTGCTATATATTCCCCACCCAATTCTATAGACCCCCATCTCCAGCCAACAGTATTATATTGCAAACAATGTGGTGTATATACCCCCCTTCATCACACCACAAAATACAGACCCCCAACAGTCATGCCAATACTGACCCCAGACCACCTAAACTGATATAAACTCCAAATCAGACCCAATAAACTAACACAGATCCCAAACAGACACATCTCAAGAACTACAGACCCCAGTTGAGACCCCCTAAACTAATTCAGTGATCACCTAAACAGATACAACCCCCCATATTGGACCCCCTATAAAAATACGGCCCCTAGACCAACTAAACTAATGCAGACCCCAGACCAGACCCCCTTAACTAACAGAGTCCAAACAGACACACCTCAATGAATACAGACCCTAGTTGAGACCCCCTAAAACTAATACAGACTCAAGACCAGATCACCTAAACTGATACAGACCCCCAGATTAGACCCTCTAAACCAGGGGTCCTCAAACTTTTTAAACAGGGGGCCAGTTCACGGTCCCTCAGACCATTGGAGGGCCGGAATATAGTTTTTAAAAAAAACTATGAACAAATTCCTATGCACACTGCACATATGTTATTTTGAAGTAAAAAAAACAATACAGGAACAAATACAATATTTAAAATGAAGAACAAGTAAAGTTAAATCAACCGGTATTTCAATAGGCAGGTAAATGTCCCCAATAGGCAGCATAGGTCCCCAATAGGCAGGTAAATGTACCCAATAGGCAGCATAGGTCCCCAATAGGCAGGTAAATATCCCCAATAGGCAGGTAAATGTCCCCAATAGGCAGCATAGGTCCCCATTAGGCAGCAAAGGTCCCCAATAGGCAGCATAGGTCCTCAATGGGCAGGTAAATGTTCCCAATAGGCAGGCTGTTTCCCCCTTATAATGCCATATGCAGGCTGTTCCCCCCCTTATAATGCCCCATGCAGGCTGTTCCCCCCCTTATAATGCCCCATGCTGGATGCCACCCCCCATATAATGCCCCATGCAGGATGTCCCTTTCTCACACCATATAATGCCCCATGCAAGATATCACTCCCCTGTCTTTATAATGCCCCATGCAGGATGTCCCTTTTCTCCCCATATAATGCCCCATGCAGCATGTCACCCCCCATATAATGCCCCATACAGCATGTCACCCCCATATAATGCCACATGCAGCATGTCACCCCCCCATATAATGCCCCATGCAGCATGTCACCCCCCCATATAATGCCCCATGCAGCATGTCACCCCCCATATAAAGCCCCATGCAGCATGTCACCCTCCCCCCATATAATGCCCCATGCAGCATGTCACCCTCCCCCCCATATAATGCCCCATGCAGCATGTCACCCTCCCCCCATATAATGTCCCATGCAGCATGTCACCCTCCCCCCATATAATGCCCCATGCAGCATGTCACCCCCCCCCCCATATTATGCCCCATGCAGCATGTCCCTTTCCCCCCATATAATGCCCCATGCAGGATGTCCCTTTCCCCCCATATAATGCCCCATGCAGGATGTCCCTTTCCCCCCATATAATGTCCCATGCAGGATGTCACCCCCCATATCATACCCCATGCAGGATGTCAGCCCCCCATATGATACCCCTTGCAGGATGTCACCCCCCCCATATTATGCCCCATGCCTCCATACATTAAAAAAAAAAAAATCCAATACTCACCTCACTTCTCACTTGCTGCCGCTGCTCTACTCTGGTCTGTACTCCAGTGTCGCGGCGTCGTTGTCCAGCTCTGCGCTTCCTGTGATGGCACTCGGGAGGGCGCGGTGTAAAGACGTCACCGCGCCCTCTGACCTGAGACGTCACAGGAAGCGCAGAGCAGGAAGACAGCGGATCTGCGGAGGCACGGGGAGAGGTAAGTATCCGCCTGCCGGGGCCCTGAGCAAGCGGGGGGAAGGGCGGGCAATGGCACCACTCTCCTCTCCTCCGCCCATAGCCCGGCGGGCCGGATAAAAGTCTTCCACGGGCCGCATGTGGCCCGCGGGCCGTAGTTTGAGGACCCCTGCTCTAAACAAATACAGTCTCCAGACCTACTAAACTAGTGCAGACCCCATAAAGTAATACAGACACCAAATCCCAAAACTGATAAATACCTCAGCCCTAAGACCAGACTCCCCTAAAGTAATATGGACCCAAAGCAAACCACCAAAACGGATACAGACCCCAGACCAGACCCCCTAAACTAATGCAGACTTCAGACCAAACCTCTGAATCTGATACAGACCCCAGACCCTCTAAACTAATGCAGACAACCAAAACTAATACAGATCCCAGACAGATAATAATAATTTTTATTTCTATAGTACATATCCCGCAGCACTTTACATTTTAGAGGGGACTTGTACAATGAAAGACATTGCAGAATAAAAATAGTCACATAAATTAACAGATACCAGGAGGAGCGAGGACCCTGCTCGCAAACTACAATCTATGAGGAAATAGGGGAGACACGAGAGGTGGATGGTAACAATTGCTTGTATTGTACGGTCCGTCCATCAATGTAATAAATAGGATGTTCACATAATGCTGAATGAACTGATCGCCAGCCAGTATGTGTACAGTACAGACATAGAGGTCTATTAAGTACATGGGGGTGTGTGAACAGATGATATGAGGATTTGTAAGGAAATTTTGTATGGGAAAAACAGGGATAGTTAGATAAGTGAGGTGAAGCGATAGGCCAGTCTATAGAAATGCGTTTTTAGGCCACCCTTAAAACTGTGGGTATTGAGGATTAATTGAAGTGTCCTGGGTAGTGCATTCCAAAGAATTGGCGCAGCTCGCGAGAAGTCTTGAAGACGGGAGTGGGAGGTTCAGATTATTGAGGATGTTAATCTTAGGTCATTAGCAAACAGAAACGACGGGTAGGGTGGTAGACAGAGATGAGTGAGGAAATGTAGGGCGGTGCTGAAGCATGGAGAGCTTTGTGGGTGACAGTGATGAGTTTATATTGAGATGTGTATTGGATGGGCAACCAGTGCAACGACTGGCACAGGGTGGAGGCATTGGTGTAGCGGTTGGCGAGGAATATGATCCTGGCTGCTGCATTCAGAACGGATTGGATAGGGGTTTAGTAAGAGGGAGACCGATTAGTAGAGAGTTGCAATAGTCCAGAACCCCTAAACTAATACAGAACCCAGACCAAAGTCCTGAATCTGATACAGACCCCAGACTAGACCCCCAAATTTAATACAGACCCCAGACCAAACCACTGAATCTGATACAGACCACAGACCAGATCCCCTAAATTAATACAGACTCCTGACCAAACCATGAAACTGATACAGACCCCAGACCGCATCTCCTAATTGTCACGGGTGTGTCAGAAGTGACAGACAGTTGCCCTGCAGTTGGTTGCAGGAGATCTCTACGTCTGGTATTGCAGACACCTTCTTAGAGGCTGCCTCTAGGACTCGGCAGCTATCTTCCCCTGGCCTGGGTGTATAAATACCTGCTGTGTGCCAGAGGGAGGTGCCGGCGATATTCATTACTCTTTGTGAAGGCTTTAGCGAGAGCAGTACTACTTCCTCGCTGGTGCTTGAGGACGTGTGCGCATTTATCTGGAGTCGTCTAAAGCTAAGCAATTTCCCCCTGTTTGTCCCCTCTTGTTGTCTTTAGTGTTCAGTAGGGATCAACTAGTGCTCCTCTCCTCCCTTCCCTAGCCTTAGCCAAACGCCAGGGAAAGAGAGGGTGAGGAACACATGCGGCAATTGGTGAAGAGTCAATGTAGGAGTGTTAGGGGAGACAGGGTGATATTCTATCAGTCAGGAGGTCTCCACTTCCCCCTTTCCCTAGAGTCTGGGCTTCCTTTCCCTCTTCCCTTTGTGTTGCACTAAGTCTTTCCCACACCTTGTGTGACACTAATACCTCAAAAAAGACTACCGTACTTAAATTGATACATACTCCATACCAGAACACCTAAACTAATACAAACCCAAGATCAAATGTCTAAATCTGATACAGATCCCATATCACACCCCCTAAACTAACAGAGACCCCAGAGTAAACCAGCAAAACTGATACAGATCCCATAAAAGACTCCCTAAACTAATACAGACCCCAAATCAATCTTCTGAAACTGATACAGACCCCAGACCAGACCCCTTAAACTAGTAGATATCCCAGATCAGACCACTTAAACTATAAAAAAAAACAGATTAAACCACTGAATCTGATACAGACCCCCTAAACTGATGCATACCCCAGACCAGACGCCTGAAACTTATATAGACTCCAGACCACCTAAACTGATGCAAACCAAATACCAAACCCCTTCATCTAATACAGACCACAGAACAGGCTCCCAAAACTGCTACAGACCTCAGACCACCTATACTAATACAGACACCTAAATAGATATAGACCTGAGACCAGGTTACACCTTAACAAACACAGAATTGAGACTAGACCACCTGAATAAATACAGATTCTCACACACATATATAAGTGCAGACCACCGATGTGACCAAACATTGAAA